>NC_072438.2:18832500-20318750 GCF_028878055.3 Symphalangus syndactylus | reverse complement strand
ATTAATTTTTATTAACTATTATATTAAGAAACTATGACTTTCGCTCATGACATATGCCTTTTGTTTGAACTCTCATTTTATTTTTCATGTTGAAGTAAATTTTTAGTTTATACTTTCCATATTGTCGTTTTTAAACATTTGATGACTTCTGGTTTTTATTATTGTTAAAGATGTGTTATTCATAAGAATTTATTTATGATCCTCCCACATTCTTACCTTTTTTAAAGCATTTGTAGTTTTTTTTTTTTTTTTTTTGAGACGGAGTCTCGCTCTGTCGCCCAGGCTGGAGTGCAGTGGCGCAATCTCGGCTCACTGCAAGCTCCGCCTCCCGGGTTCACGCCATTCTCCTGCCTCAGCCTCTCCGAGTAGCTGGGACTATAGGCGCCCGCCACCACGCCCGGCTAAATTTTTTTGTATTTTTAGTAGAGACGGGGTTTCACCGCGGTCTCGATCTCCTGACCTCGTGATCCGCCCGCCTCGGCCTCCCAAAGTGCTGGGATTACAAGCGTGAGCCACCGCGCCTGGCCCTGTAGTTTTTATTTATTCTGGATTTTGTTTTATTTTTACTTATATATGGGACATCATACACATGTAACTTTACACCATGAATCTTGAAAGAAAGATAGTCTGTCTTTTCAGGGACTGGAATTCAAAGACATCAAGTATACCAAACAAGGGGTAGATTTTTTACGTTGTTCCTTATATGCTTCTATGTCAAGCATTGAGAAAAGTGAATTCGGTTTTTATAATAATTTATTTTGATCTATTTTCCCTGTAAAATGTTAGTTTTCCTATATTAGTATTGATTATGTATTCTTAGCTACACAAACACACAAACACATTTAAAACCACTTGATCTCTATTTAAATTTATAAGCTTTATCTGTAAATGATTCTTATTTTCTTAACATGCCCTTGAATTACCTTAGCATTTTAGCACATGCTTTGTCTACAGTTTCTCTCTAGAAAATTACCCGCATTTTTATTTTTCAACCTCTCTGAGTCAATTTACAGTTATAGATATTTTTGCTTTGTAATCCAGTCTTATATTTTTGTACCTAAATAGGCGATTTTAATTTATTTTGATTTATTGGTATAAAATATACATTTGGTCTTAATTCTGTCTCATGTTTTATGCGATGCTTTCTGCTTTTATTCTTTACTATATGAAGCATATTTCTTTGGTATTTGTGTGTATGTTCCTAGATAATTTAGAATTATATTCCACTAATGACTTTTCTTAATGTTGCTTTATAACTAAGACTTTACATAAAATACTGGCTATTTTATATAACACTTGCTATTCTATTGATTTAGACAGCAAGTGTTAAATACTACGAGCAAGTATACAGTTGTGACAGGGGTGTCTTTGCTTAGGTTCTTCCAAAAGCAGACCTGGAGACAAAGAGTCGAATGTAAGAATATAAGTTCTTTATTGGGGAAGTAATAGTAGGGAAGTAGGAAAAGAAGAAACCGATAACGTGGCCTCATCAAGCAAGGTCCTTCCATAGAAGACTGCAGTGAAATACTGCTGGGAAGCTGTGGGTCCCGCACAAAACACCATCCTCAGAATTATCTCAGGTGGAGGTGAGGGAGCTGGGGTGATTGATGATACACCAACCCACACTAGGAATTTATGGAGGGCTGCTTTCTGAGGCGTTAATTCCCCTGCAATTTTGGCCTTTTTCACAGTCACAAAATGTGAAATCAATGGCAGAGAATGCCTATGACAAAGAAATGCGGGTGCTAGAATTTTGATTTCAAGCTATTCTACCCTAAAATGGGCAAGGCACTCACGGTAATTCTCTTATACCACTCAGATCCACCCACGCTGTATATGAAAGTCCTGCAAGCAGTTATTTGAGACAATGGCCTATTTAAATATCTTTAAAAAAAGGAAAACTTGCAAAAGGACAAGCTCTAGTCCCCACTGCCAGAGCTGGTCCTAGTAGCTTAATAGGTACAAATCACCTCCTTCCTCTGCTACACAGTCTAGATTACCCCATCAGCATTTCTGCCGGCCATTTACAGTTATTAAGGGATATAAAGGCATAAAATCTTCCCCCTAAAATTTCTTGTATTTCATACTTACTACTCCCTATCACCACTATGAGGCAGCCAAACTATCTTGTTACGATTGTTTGGGTCTTTTACACCACCAATTACAATCATTCTTTTCTTTGACTCCTAGTCTACTGGCATGAAAAGCCTATGGTGAGAAATGTAGAATAATTCCTACTTCATTCCTGGTAACAGCATCCCCCAGCTCTGAAACCAGACTTCTAGTTTAGCAAAACCCAGAGCTATAGGCATAGGAAGGATACATCCCTGCACCCCAAGTTTCACTAAAAGTGATTATGAGTAATTATCCTATTGCTAACTTTTATATTCTCAAGCTTATTCATCTCCTGCACAGTCAACACCATATGATGGCTACTGGTTAAAGTATACATCAAATATGGAAGGACATCACTTCAGACTCAAAGGATGCCATACCTAACCTGGCATCTTAGCTGCATTTTGAAGATCCCAACCCAATGTTCTCGATAGATGACAGCATGTATATGATGGAGTACATGGGAGAACCAGTGTATCCCATGCTCATGTGCCAATTGCCACATCTCCTTGCTGCTTTAATTGAGCCCCTTGGTGATATAGTTCAGATATTTGTCCCTCCAAATCTTATGTTCAAATATGATCCTCAGTGTTGGGGGTGTCCCTAGTAGGAGGTGTTTGGATCATGGGAGTGGATTTCTCATGAATGGCTAGGTGCTGTCTTTGAAGTGATGAGTGAGTTCTCATTCTATTATTTCACCAGGTAGCTGGTTGCTTAAAGGAGCATGGCACCGTTTCTCTTTCTGTCTCTTGCTCCCACTCTCATTATGTGGCACACTAGCTCCCATTCCCCTTCTGCCATGATTGAAAACTTCCTGAGGTCCTTACCAGAAGCAGATCCTGGTGCCATGCTTCCTGTACAGTCTGTAGAACCATGAGCCAAATAAACCTCTTCTTTATAAATTACCCAGCCTCAGGTATTACTTTATAGAAATGCAAAGCAAACAAAGACACTTGGTCTAAGATAATATTATGCAAAATCTCATGGCATAAACTGCATGCTTAGTGACCCTCTGGATAACCATACTGTCCAAAAACACTCAGAGCAGGGAATACAAATCCACTCCCAGTATAATCCCAATTCCAGTAATTATAAAAGAGGCCTCCTCCAGGTAAAAGGGACGTCATGAAATCAACTTGCTTCCCAGTGACTCATTAGTTTTCTTGACAAAATGATGCCATATCATAGGCTCAGTGTCCTTTGTTGCCTCTTCCAGTTTGGACATTCAGTAGTAGCAGGAACTAAGTTAGTTTTGGTGACCTGGAGCCCGGAGTTCTGGCTTACTTCTACTGGACCAGGCCAACTCTCTTCTTGGTTATTCAGTGCTTTCACTACCCTGGCTGCTTTTAGGTGGGTATGTGGGGAACCCAAATATCTACATGTTTTTTCTGTTCACCATTGTAGAATCAGCCTTGGGTCTCTTGTTCTAACGTCATTTTCTTCAATCTTCTAATCCTGCTGTTTCCAAGACAAGCCATTTGTCACTGTCCAGGGATTCCATGCACATTCTTTACTCAGGCTACTTTTCTCTGTGGACCAAGTTGATGACTAGCGGTTTAATGATTGTAGCTCTGCCCAGTAGGATTTCCCTCATAGTAACTTTCAAAGCCTTTGCTGAGCGAAGGTGTAGTACAATAGCTTGAGGGCTGATCTGAAGGGATTTTCATTCCCTGGCACTAATGGTTGATATTTGTGTGGGCAAAATGATTTCCTTGCAACAGAAGGCCCTCATGCAAAACAATTATCAAGTGCTGTGAGTTGTAACTTGTGCTGACATGCACTGTAGTTGACAGACTGAGGGGAAGTGGGTGGGACACTGATGATGTCTGGCATAAATTGGTTGTTTTTTCTTAGTAAAATGATGGATTTTTCTTAATATCTAACGTTATAACTTTATATATAAATTGCATCCTTATAACTAAATTTATCTACTTTACATTATATAATTTTGAAGGCTTGGTTACAATAAATCAGGAAATAAGTCTTCTTAAACTACCTCTTACAATCTTCCTTTCCTTCCTTTGCTATTTACCACCATATCTACATGTCTATGTTAATAACATTTCAATTTTTTCAAGTAAATATCTTATATCTCAAGTGTCTTAATCTTGTCCCTATAGATATATGAATTCAATATTCACCATTATTCCCCTCCAGAAAGATTTTCTATTCATGTTTAGGTTTTCTGAAGTGTATCCCCTAGTACTTTTAAAATAAAGACTTTTATAAAATATGTGATTATTTTTATGCTAAAAATGTTGTATTATATGTACAACAACCGATTTAGCTTCTCTCCCTGGATTTTTCGTAGGTCTCCCAAACTGCACAAGTTCTGAATGGGCTTCTGATCTTTTCCCTACCCAATCCCAAATCTGTTCATTTCAGAGTACAAGCTAAAATCCTTAAAACACTCAGCACTCCTTTTCACATTACCTTCCTCACCTCATCCCATTCTCATTGCCTCCTCCTCACTGTTCCAGCCATCCTGACCCCATTCTTTACCACTTAGCATTCCTGGCTCCCGACACACTCCTGCCTCAAGGCCTTAGTCCTAGCTATCTCAATGCTTAGAATGCCCTTTCTCTGGATGACTGCAAGGCTTACTCCTTTAATCACTAAAATGTTTACTCAAATGTCCCCTCCGAAAATCTCAAAGCTAGGGACAAGCAATGATGGTGATGACAATCCTAATCAATAAAAAGGGGGGAGATGTGGGTGAAGGATTACCTAGGTCCCGAGGCAAGAGACTGAAGGCACAAACTGTTTCAGTGTAATAAAGAAAATAGAATAAGAATAGTTATAATACAAATTAGATATAGAGATGATCATGGACATTATCAATCATTAGTATAATCATTATTAATCATTAGCTTTTAATATTACTCTTTGTTATATTACTAATGTAATCAAGGAATAACTAGCTGGTATAGGGTCAGATGCTGAAGGGACATTGTGAGAAGTGAGCTAGAAGCCCTCTGTCATGCCCACATAAGGGCCGCTTGAGGGCTTCTTGGTCAAGCGGTAACACCAGTGCCTGGGAAGGCACCCATTACTTAGCAGACAGTGAAAGGGAGTCTCCTTTCCTTGAAAGAGTCAGGGAACACTCTGCTCCATCAGCTTCTTGTGGGAGGCTGGATGTTATCCAGATCTGCTTGCAGTCATCTGGAGGCCTAAACCCCTCCCTGTGGTGCTGTGCTTCAATGGTCACGCCCCTTATCAACTTTCATGTTCCGCCCATACTCCTGGTTTCTCTTTGAAGTTCACAGTAGATAGCGGTAGAAGAAATAGTGAAAGTCTTAAAGTCATTTGATCTTTCTTATAAGTGCATAGAAGAAAACGCTGACGTATGCTGCCTTGCCTCTCTGCTTTGGCTACCTAAAAGGGAAGGGCCCCCTATCCCATGATCACATGACTTGCTTGACCTTATCAATCACCTGGACGACTCACCCTCCTTACCCTGCCCCCCTTGTCTTGTATGCAATAAATATCAGCACACCCAGCCATTTGGGGCCACTACCGGTTTCCGCGTCTTGTGTCTTCATTTCTTACAATCTCTCATCTCCACACCTGGGGAGAACACCTGCTAAGCTCCATAGGGCTGGATCCTACAGGCTTCTGATCTTTTCCCTACCCAATCCCAAATCTGTTCACTTCAGAGTACAAGCTAAAATCCTTAAAACACTCAACAGTCCTTTTCACATTACCTTCCTCACCTCATCCCATTCTCATTGCCTCCTCCTCACTGTTCCAGCCATCCTGACCCCATTCTTAACACTTAGCATTCCTGGCTCCTGGCACACTCCTGCCTCAAGGCCTTAGTCCTAGCTATCTCAATGCTTAGAATGCCCTTTCTCTGGATGACTGCAAGGCTTACTTCTTTACTCACTAAAATGTTTACTCAAATATCCCCTCTCATTCAAGCCTTCCATGGTCTTCCTCTCTAAAGTGATAATGCTTTCGACAATCCCTATTGACTTTCTAGGTTTTATTTTTCCTTTGAGTAATCAATGATCATCTCTTTACACACTACATATTTTACTCTTCATCTCACTCATTGCTCTTTTTACATTCTAATTAGAATATAAGTAGAATGGGCCAGGTGCAGTGGCTCATGCCTGTAATCCCAAAATTTTGGGAGGCCAAGGCAGGTGGATCAGAGTTCAGAAGTTTGAGATGAGCTTGGCCAACATGGTGAAACCAGGTCTCTACTAAAAAATACAAAAATTAGCCAGTCATGATGGCACATGCCTGTAGTCCAAGCTACTTAAGAGGCTGAGGCAGGAGAATCACTTGAGCCTAGGAGGTGGAGGCTGCAGTGAGCCAAGATCACACCACTGGACTTCAGCCTGAGTGACAGAGAAAGACACTGAGTGACAGAGAAAGACTACATGTATATATATATATATATATACATATATATATATGTAGAATGAGAGCAGAGATATGTGTCTGCTTGTTATGGTTGTTGTTGCTGTTGTATCCTCTGTACCAATAATGCTTGAAAATAATAAGCACTCAGTAAATAGTTTCTAAACAAGTGGATGAACACTGACTTTATAGTTAGAATAAACTTTGGTGGGGCTAAACGTCTTGTTTCCTTGAGGATGTTATGCTCACTTACTTCATAGTCTTCTATCCTTGAATGTTGCTGTGAATCATTTTGAATCTAGCCTGATATTTTTTGCATGTGGATGATTTAATCATTTTGTCTAGATGCACAGTGTAATCTTTATCATAGAAGACTAGTAACTTTAACTGTTCAGCATTTCCTTTAATTTTTGGAGCTACCTATTATATGTGAAGCCCTTTTTTCTTTCCTCTGTTACATAGCTGCCATCAGCATTTTTTAAAATGCTTTGATCATTTTTCTTTCGTTTTTTTTTTCTCACTCCAGTCTTTCATGGCCTTAATGTATCTTGAACAGCTTCTATTTTTTTTATGCTGCTTCCAATGCAGACATGATTTTGTAGATGATGTTCTTTCTTTTTTCTTTCCACTTATTTCCCAAGTTCTGCCAGCACATGTTTCATCTCTTTTAGTTAACTTGATATATCTTACCAGTGCACTTTTTTTTTAACAGTATTTTTAAAATTTTATTTATGGCTTATGTTTGCTCATACTTTACATCTTTTCTGTGGTAATATTTTTCTGGTGAGGCTTAGTCATCTTTCACATGTTTCCATTCCTTTTTTTCTTATTTCTTGTAGTATCTTTGTATGAATCCATGCATCCAGGGCTGCTTCCTTTTTATTTTAAGAGACAGAGTCTCACTCTGTGGCCCAGGATGGAGTGCAATGATGCAATCATACCTCACTGCAGCATCAAACTCTTGGGCTCAAGTGATCCTCCTGCCTCAGCCACCTGAGTGGCTGGGACCACAGTTACACACCACCACAGCTGTCTAATTTTTAAGTATTTTTGTAGAGATAGTGTCTCGCTATATTGCCCAGCCGTCTGATCTTGAACTCCTGGCCTCAAGTATTTCTCCAACCTTGGACTCTTAAAGTGCGTGAACCACTGCACCCACCCTGTGCTACTTCCTTTTTAACAATGGTTCATCTTTGAATGAAACTGGTTCTCACAGTACCATCTATTTTCAAAAGATTTGAGTTATGCTGGAGCCAGAACTGATTTCTGCACTAACAGAAGCTTTCTTGTGTTACAGAGTGTGACAGCTTATTTGGCAGTATTGTGAGACTACACAAGTTGTTGGAGCCTTTGCTTTTTCCCAGAAGGCAAAGATGGATAGCAGTCAAATCTCTCTAAGAAACTGCTATAAGATTTCTTGAAACCACCCTGTCCATATTTCCCTGTTGTAGAACAGAATAGGGGCTGCTCCTCTGGCCAGTCTGTGTCTCCTGTTCTAGTTATTACATATGTGAGCATTGGATTTGCCCTTTATGTATTACACCTCCTTTTGAAAGTTTTTCGTTTTGTTTTATTTTGTTGCTAACTTTATTTTATAGATTTGTCATTATCAACATCTTTTTTAACAAGTGTCTTTTTGACCTTTATTGAATTTGGGCAGCTTTTTCTCATGTATTGTTATTCAAGGTTATAGATGTTATTAAATTTGTATTTTCTTCAAGACAGGGTCTCCATCTGTCACCCAGGCTAGCATGCATTGGCACCATCATGGCGCACTACAGCTTGGAACTTTTGTGTCCAAGTGATCCTCTCACTGCAGCCGCCCGAGTAGCTGGGACCACAGGTGTGCACCATCATGCTTGGGTATTTATTTTTATTATTATTGTTTGTAGAGCCAAGGATTTTGCCATGGCACCCAGGCTGGTCTCAAAGTCCTGGGCTCAAGCAATCCTCCTGCCTTGACCTTCCAAACTGCTCAGATTATAGGCATGAGACTTAACTTTATTAAATCTTTAAAGATAAATTTAATTCTTTTAACTTTCCATTATATCCTACAACCTCTTAGAACTTTTATTTTACTTAAATTTATACAATAAAAGAAAAAGAGAGCCAGACATGAGCACTTGAGAAACAACACTATTTAAGGGAGGAGAAGAGCAGAATTTAAGGAGAGAGGGCAAACAGGAGGCTGCAGAGGGTGCTGATGTATCTGCTGGGTGAATGCTGGTGACATCTGCTCAGACACAAAATTGAGCAGAGGGAGAAGAGTTAGGAAAGAAGACAATGAGCTCTGATTTACACATTTTAAAAGCCATTTGGAAGCTATCCTGGTAGAAAACTCTAGCACTCATTGAATATTACATGATGAAGCTTGTGAGGACGATGAGTTTGAGGACGAAATTTGAAAGTTACTACTGCAAATGGTAATCAGAAAAAAAAAAGTCTATATGAAATCGTTGAGATAAAGTTTGTATTATTAGAAAAGCAGAGGGTGGTGTGCTGGACCTTGTAGGGCTGGGACTATGGGAAGTAGCCCTGTGAAGAGGCAGAGAGGAAGGCCAAGAGAGGCACAAGAAGAACTTTTATTCTCTGCAAGAAATGTTGAGTTGGATTATTTTAACAGTGACATTTAATGGTATTGTTTTTGTTGCTCCAATACAAAATGTCTATTGGTATCTACTGACTTACGTAAAACATACTTATTCAGCCTCTTTTATGTGCCATTTCAGGCCCTGGAGAAAGAGTGATGGATAAGTCACATCCTCAGCTTTGATTATGATTCTTTATAGTAAGAATAAAGAGTTCTTTCTTCACTTTTCTTTTTTTCTTTTGGCTTGGAATAGAAGGTCCAAATGCAAATGTTCAAGGACATAATCGGTTCGGCAAATACTTATTGAGTGTCACTTATGTGTCTGATACTTATCTAGGTACTGGAAATTAACCCATAAATCACATAGAAAAAAATCTCAACCTTCATGGAATTTCACTGGAAAATTGCTGGTTCTCCCCCCGGGGGTTGGGGGAGGCACTTACGAATATAACATGATTTCTTCTTGTATAAACTTCAGGAGATCACCAACCAAGTGTTTGTAGTTATATATTATGAACAGCTGATTTAGTGCCAGGCTATCTAGATCATTTTACAGACAATAGTTAAAAGAAAGATTAAAGCATACAATAATTGTGAGTACCAAAAAGTTTACACTAACAATTCTCTGAGAAACAAAATTCAGTGAGGTATTATCAGCCCCATTTTATATTCAAGTAATCTGAATCTCAGAGTTTAAAGTACCTTGCCCCAGTCCACAAGTACTCAGTAAAGAGATTGGTGTTCTGGCCCAGGCTCCGTGACTTATTGCACTTTTCACTCCATTGTCCATGAAATTATTGCCCACTTACATTCCAGGAGTGTAGCGTTAGCCTGAAGAAGTAAATCCACTCTGTTACTCTGTTTTTGTTCTCCAGCTCCAGCTGTTTTTGCATAAGATGAGGAAAACAGCATGCCCTTTCTACAATTTCTCCTACTCACATGCCCCAAAATATGTGTTAATATAAAAAAGATGCTTAGATTTTTAAACATCTGACAGGCATACAAACGTGGAGACTTGGAACAACAGCCTTTCTTCTTTCCTTGCCAGTGATCTGCAGACTTTTAGAGGTGATTATAGGTGCTAGATGCACTAAATAGATACAATTTGTGGCACAACATGTCAAAACTAAACAACCATGAAGAGCTTCTTAGAGTAAATGGTGCTAAAAAACAGCTAACAGCTATTGAAGGTAGTATCTTTTTACATAAAAGAAATATTAGTTTGATTAAATGTTCCAAAACATTGTTATGTAAACATAACTCAAGTACCCTGAATGGCAAAAAACAAAAAGAGATAAATGTGGAAGATAAAGCTATTCACAGTGAAGTATATTAATGCTAGAAAGTGTGGACATTCCTTTCTTTACTCTGCATTTTATAGTCTTTGTTCAGAGCAAAAACAGCTGCCCTTTCCAACTTCATTTCAGAAACTTGTCTTCAGTCTCTTGCATTGGGCAGTGAGTGTGTGTGCGTGTGTGTGTGCGTGTCTGTGTTTGGGCAAGCTCATGTGCGTGTTTAACTGTATGAGTTCATGTATTTAAGCACATCTGTCTGAGAAATTATGTCTCTGTGTCCCCTTGAGTGCATGATCTTGTGAGTGCTGGCTTTGCAGTGTGTGAGCCTGTGGACAATCAGAAGCGCACACAGGGGTCTATCGGCATGCATGCATGTGTGTGCTTTTGCAGATGTTAGGATAGTTGTGTCTATGGAGTTGTGAAATGATGCACGTGTGACTAAATGAATGCATTTAAATTCTTAAGGGTAAGTGTGTATTTGTGTGTGTACATGAACACCTATATGAAAGGGAAATGAGTGCCTCCATGCACAAACCCCTTGATTTGTGTGTATGTCTGAATGTGCAAGTTCAGATGTACATTCTTATTTGTAAGAATGTGTGCATGCATATGTGTTTGTATAGTAAGTCTGGGGAAAGTAAGGAGTCTGTCAGCAGTGTCGAAGAATGACAAAGTGTTACTGGAGATGCTGTTTCTCAACTGCCATGCTTCGCTGTCAGTGTGGAAGCTGTTTCCAGAATCAGCTGCTGATTTGTCGTGCTGTTAATTGATGTCAAAGCTATGTCTGCTGGGTCTGGCACTCATGCAGTAAAGTGAAATTTCCAAACAAGTCCAGACCCCGGCAGCTGGTCCTGAGTTTACAAGGTGATAGAAAACATGCATTTTTAGGAAAACAAAAACAAAAAGATTACATTTCTATTGGTACTTCATCTAGAGAGCCAGTTTGACAGGTCTGTGTGTAACACACTGGGGGTGGGTTAGTGAGGGTGAGGACCCCACGGGAGTTGGGGGCAGGAAAACTAGGAAGAGATAGCCAGCCAAGCTCCCACTGAGACAGCTTCTCAGGGCGTTTTCCTAGATTCTGAGCAGCTGTTCACCACCTTAGGGTTTTCCTCACAAAGAGTGAGATCCTAGAATTGAGTGAAAGGCCATACAGCAGATCCTAATTTGTTTAGATTTTAAGAAATTGAGGCCCAGAGGGGAAACTACTTTCCTGTTACAGTAAGAGGCTGATATGGTTTGGCTGTATCCCCACCCAATTTTCATCTTGAACTATAGTTTCCATAATTCTCACGTGTCGTGGGAGGGAGCTGGTGGGAAGTAATTGAATCATGGGGGCAGTTACCCTTATGCTGTCCTGCTGATAGTGAGTGAGTTTTCACAAGATCTGATGGTTTTATATGAGGTTATTCCCCTTTTGCTCGGCACTTTTTCTTGCTGCTACCATGTGCAGAAGGATGTGTTTGTTTCCCCTTCTGCCATGATTATAAGTTTCCTGAGGCTTCCCCAGCCCTGCAGAACTGTGAATCAATTGATATGGCTTGGTTTGGCTGTGTCCCCACCCAAATCTCATCTTGAATTCCCACATGTTGTGGGAGAGACCCAGTGGGAGGTAATGGAATCATGGGGGCAGGTGTTTCCCATGCTGTTCTCATGGTAGTGAATAAGTCTCATGAGATCTGATGGTTTTGTAAGGTTAAGTTTCCCTGCACAAGCTCTCTTTGCCTGCTGCCATGTGTGTAAGATGTATCTTTGCTCCTCCTTGCCTTCTGCCATGTGTGTAAGATATATCTTTGCTCCTCCTTGCCTTCTGCCATGATTGTGAGGCCTCTCCAGCCATGTGGAAGTGTGAATCCATTCAACCTTTTTTCTGTACACATTACCCAGTCTTGGGTATGTCTTTATTAGCAGCATGAAAATGGCCAGGCGCGGTGGCTCACGCTTGTAATCCCAGCACTTTGGGAGGCCGAGGCGGGCGGATCATGAGGTCAGGAGATCAAGACCACGGTGAAACCCCATCTTTACTAAAAATACAAAAAATTAGCCGGGCATGGTGGCGGGCGCCTGTAGTCCCAGCTACTCGGAGAGGCTGAGGCAGGAGAATGGCATGAACCCGGGAGGCGGAGCTTGCAGTGAGCTGAGATTGCGCCACTGCACTCCAGCCTGGGCGACAGAGCGAGACTCTGTCTCAAAAAAAAAAAAAAAAAGAAAAAAGAAAATGGACTAATAAGGCCAGGCACAGTGGCTCACACCTGTAATCCCAGCACTTTGGGAGGCCAAGGAGGGCAGACCATGAGGTCAAGAGATTGAGACCATCCTGGCCAATATGGTGAAACCTCACTCTACTAAAAATACAAAAATTTGCTGGGCATGGTGGTACACACCTGTAGTCCCAGCTACTGGGAGGCTGAGGCAGGAGAATGGCTTGAACGCGGGAGGTGGAGGTTGCAGTGAGCTGAGATTGCGCCACTGCACTCCAGCCTGCCGACAGAGTGAGACTCCGTCTCAAAAAAAAAAAAAGAAGAAAATGGACTAATACATCAGTTAAACCTCTTTCCTTTATAAATCACCCGGTCTTGGACGGTATTTTATAGCAGCATGAGGACAGACTAATATAGAGGCAGACTTCAGATTATAACCCAAATCAACACAATATGAAAACTATTTGTGGAATGCAGATTTTTTTCAGTGTGATGGAAATATTTTATTTTATATAGTATCATTATCAGGTTATTTTTTTATTTTTAGTTGATACATAATAGTTATACATTTTAATGGGGTACACATAATATTTGATACAGGTATACAATGTGAAATCATCAAACCAAGGCATTTGAAATATCCATCACCTAGGACATTTATCATTTCTTTGTGATGGGAACATTTCAAATCTTCTCTTAGCTATTTTGAAATACACAATATACTGTTGTTAACTACAGTTACTCTGGTGTGTCATTGAACACTAGAATTTCTTCCTTCTATCTAACTGTGTGTTTGTACCCATTAACCAACCTCTCTTCATTCTTCCGACCCCATACTTTGCCTAGCCTCTGGTAACTAACAGAGATTTGAAATGTATGTTTTTTCCTAATATTCTTTTTTTTCCATCAATGTTTATTGAAAAATTCATATTCCAACAGAATGGGTACTGTGCAACCCCTGATTTAGTCAGGGTGGCAATAAAGAAGGGCTATATGGCAGCAGGGTTCATGGCTGATCCTTTCCTTCCATGAATTTCTGCTTAAATCCTTTGATCTAAAATTGAAACAAACACAGATTCTTTTTTTTCTTTCTCATTAGGTAGTTTAGAATATTAGTATAGCACATAACTACCTCTTCCCAGAAGGCACTTTTAATTTTCTTCTTACCTATAATGCCCATTTTAGATGAACATCACTTTTCTTAACTGATGCTATAAGTAAATAAATTTAATCAATCACATATATACTTACATTTGTGAAATTCACAATAAGGGTAAAAATGCAAACTTATACATGGCAATTAGGATAAAATATTTTTACTACTCACTATCTATAATGCCAGTATTACTAGGATACTTACATTTCTGGAAGGAGATCAGCTTACTCTCCCCACTCCTAAGAATATGACTGTTCCAAGTTCTTAGATAATAAAGTTCCAGTTTGTTCAGCAAATACATTGGGTACTTTTAGGACCTCTTTGGAAGTTGTATATTCTTTTCCTCCTTGAATTGTCTCTCTTGGCCTACGGCCTTTTGGTAATGTCTCAGCTTTTCCCCAGTTTCCCATGGGACTAGTGCACTGTGTCAGGTCCACAATTGCCTCCTATGGGACAGCTCCTTGATGGGGCAGCCCAGGTAAAAGGAGGCTGTTTAGACCACCTGTACACTGAGTAAGAAGCATCCTTCTTCCCTCAGCCTTCAGAACACTGAGAACTCAACAGCTCATGGTCAGAATAGGTGCTAAAAAATCATATCCAAGAAGGATACTTCACTTGAATTGGAATGTGCAATTTAGATCTATGATCACATATGATACAGTTTGGCTCTGTCTCCACCCAAATCTTATCTTGAATTGTAGTTCCCATAATCCCCACATGTCGTGGGAGGGACCAGGTAGGAGGTAATTGAATCATGGTGGGGGAGGCGGATTCCCATGCTATGCTCATGACAGTGAATAAGTCTTATGAGATCTGATGGTTTTATAAAGGGCAATTCTGCACACACTCTCTTGCCTGCCACCATGTTAAGAAGTGCTTTTGCTCCTGCTTCACATTCTGCCATGATTCTGAGGCCTCCCCAGCCATGTGGAACTGTAAGTCCATTAAACCCCTTTTTCTTTTTCAATTACCCAGTCGTAGGTATTTCTTCATAGCAGTATGAAAATGGACTAATGCAACATAGGCTTTTAATGTTTTACTTTCATAGTCCAGAGATCTGTGGCTCTCAACTGTAGCTAGAAGAGCTTTCTTAAAATCCCAATGCTGAGGCTTATTTCAAAGGATTCTGATGTAGTTGGTCAGCAGGCAGTTGAGGTCATAGGCTAGAAAGAGTAAAGAAATTGAGGTTCATATGTAGATAAGCCTAGATTACATGGAAGAAGACAAACTAAAGACTTATGGCTAAAGCCCTATTATAATACAATTTAAATCTTCACCTGGAGTGACACCTACATATCATTCTCTGGGATCTGTGATATTAAAAATTAGTAGGGATTCAGAGATTCAAGGACCTGGATACTTTCTTTCTATGAAAGACAAGGTTAACATCAAGCAATATATGATGAGCTAGGTTAAGATAAAACATTCTTGTCCCCTCTCCACATTCTTCCCTGAGCCAAACCTCTTGGAAGGATTGGTGAAATGGCTTGTGTACTTCCCCCTGCTTCTTTACTCATTTGTTACAAAGTAGTGACTTGTAGTATTAGTGTAATTGGGAAAAATAACTGCTGCTCCTCTGTAGCTCAAGCCTTTTGTAGCCTCTTATGAATCTTTCTACTCAAACAACATGGTTGTTATGCTTTGCCTCTGTTTTCATGTCAAAAGCGTACTGGAGTCAGGGCCAGTTAGTTCTGTCTTTAACAATAGATGATTTTTTGCTATTGTAAATAGCACTGTGATAATTTATGGGTAAATGCGTTCTTTGATGAACAATTTATTTTCCTTTGGGTATGTACCCAGTAATGGGAATCAACCCAGCTGCTCATCAACAGTAGATTTGATAAAGAAAATATAGTATATATAATCTATGGAATACTATACAGCCATGATAAAGAAAATACAGTATATATAATCTACAGAATACTATACCACCACGATAAAGAAAATATGGTATATATAATCTACGGAATACTATACAGCCATGATAAAGAAAATATAGTGTATATACAATCTATGGAATACTATACAGCCATGATAAAGAAAATATAGTATATATAATCTACAGAATACTATACAGCCATGCAAAATAATGAAATCATGTCCTTTTCAGTAACATGGATGCAGCTGAAGGCCATTATCCTATGTGAACCAACACATAAACAGAAAACCAAATACCACATGTTCTCACTTGTAAGTGGGAGCTAAGCATTGGGCACACATGGACATAAAGATGGAAATATAGACGCTGGGGACTGAATTTTTAGAATCTCTTCACATGAATATGGAACCAAAATTGAGTGGCCAGCAGCAAAGTACTTAAAAGTCTGTTTTAAACACTGACATAGGTTAGTTACAAACTCGATTTCAGATATTCCGTCAATAAAATCAATATTTTGACTTTCATCCAAATGATTTCACTGTCTATATTCTAATTTTTACCTCTTAACATATAGGGATAAAAACTAGGAGCTTTACACTGTCTCTTTTAAATATCAGCAAATTATTAGGTCCCATTTGAAATCTTATATTTTATTGAAGAAAAACTGTAAGCCTAGACTGAGACACTGGGTGGATACTCACATTCTCTAGCACTCGTACATGATTCTCAAGGTTAATTAGAAATGTAAGAAGAGGGTAAAATGTTGCTCCTCCTAGTATCATTCCTCCAACATTCTCGGAGCTTTCTCCACTTACATAGACACTCCCTGGGTCCTTCCTTTTACTGTCTGCATGGTGTCTCTGAGTAGCTATTTATGCCTTATTTTACCTCTCCTATTTCTCTTTGGGCAGGCTGGGTGGAGGAGTACTTGTCAAATGAATAGGCATTTTGAAACTTTAATTCTTTCTGGGCTGAGGAAGAAAATGTACAATGTTGATGGAGTTAAAATCATCATTAAAGAAGGGGATGGCGGACAAGTTTTGAAAGTCTTCTAAACCACCTCTTTTTGCATTTTATAACAGTCATCTGTTCTTACTACATAAAACAAAGATCACAATCTAGCAGCATCTGGGAAAAATTGGGCCTACATATAAGTTTTAAAACATTTGAATTAGCTGCTGAAAGTTAGAAATTGAGAGATCTCATATAAGTTTTAGACTTCTGATGTCTCATAGACAATGGAAAAAAACTGGCAATATATGTTCCTAGTTCAAAGCCTTTCTCCACCACTTAGCAGTTAGAAAACCTTGAAGCAAGTTATATAACTGTTGCGGACCTCAATTTCCTTGTAAGATAGGAATAAATATATTTACTTACCTCCTGTGGTGGTTGTGAAAATTAAATGGGTTAATATACATAACTTCCCTGCACATTTTCTGACTTTTAGTGAAATCTCAGTATGAACATTAGTATCATTAATATTATTTTTCAATAAATTACAAATAATATACAGGCAAAAAATGCAAAAATTATGATGTTAAATACCAAGATTATCGCATTGTTTATTGTAAAGCAGTGTACCTGTCGATTCTTAAAGTGTTGTCTCTATTCCAATCTATTTTGAGCATATTTAAAACTTGCTATCATCTTTTTTCATCATTAACTATCAATTGATTTTGTTCCCTTAAAAGTTGTACAGATTGTATTTGGATTATTCAGGAATCCATAAGCTCTGAACAAAATACCTTTTGGCCTGCTTAATGTGGGAGAACATATAGACTTTTCTAGTTTCAGAGGTACTGAGAGACACTCCACATCACCTCAGTGTAAACAAGTGGTTCAAATCTCTGCTGTGAATATAGGCAGCTTTGGCTAAAATCCTGTTTTGTTTTGTTTTCTTTTTTGTTTTACAATAACTTAGTAACTTAGCTGGTAAATTTTTATTACTGTAAGCCTGCCATATGTAGTATCAAACACATTGATATGTTTGACCAATCCTAATATGATATTTAGAACATGAACCAAAGAAGAGTCTGCAGTCTTAGAAATAAAAATGTATTGATGACCATTACGTGTCTGACCCTGAATTGGGCAGTAGAACATAGAGGCCCAAGAAAACCTTAAAAAGCTTACTTTGTTTTCCACGAATCCCATTCCGGCTGTGTTTTTCTAGTGTGAGAGCTTGACTTTTCTGCCAAATTAAAATTGAAATTGTAATTTGACATATTCAGCTTGTAATTTTTCTTGTAGGAATGAAAAATATCCACTGAGTAAAGTCAGCTATGATGCCCAGGCTTGTTTATAACCACCAGTGATTTCACTGAAACACAGCTGCAGGATTAAAAACACAATAATATTTAGAGTTTTTCAACATTTTCACATCTTTTATCTCATCCAATTTTTAAATCAACTCCCTAAGACTGTAAATGAAGTTAATTAGTTAACATAGACTAGGTTATTCTCTGCTAACGAACAACCTTTAAAAGTCAATGGCTTAAAAAAAAAAAAAAAAAAAGCTAATTTCTTGCCCACACAATTTCTTGTTTCCTAAAATTCCAGGTGACTCATAAATCCTGACTTTTTTTGTGTATTATAATGCTACCATCTCAACATGTGGTCTCTAAACTGGTCATGAGGAAGTGAGTTAGAGCAGTACTCTGCGATAGAAATAGAATGCTACCACAGATGGAAGCTGCTTTGTATGAAAAAGACAGTGTGGTGTTATGGATCAAAGTGTAAGGACCTGGGTTCTGGGCCCAGCTTCCCTTTACCAACAGTGGGCTTTGGCCACTATTTGAGAGTCATTAGCCCTAGTAGCCTCTTTAGTAAATTGGAAATAGCAATATTTGCTTTGCATTTAAAGAGATAATGTATTAAGTGCTCTTTGAAAATTATAAAATGGTAAACAAAAATTAATTACTTTATGACCACCTCTCATCCATCAATATATCCTTTTCTTCAGATTCTTGAGTCTCTTTCATTCTGCACTATTCTTTTTTCATGTGGCTGTTGTTGGATAGCTGACCCTTGAGGTATGGATGAGCCTTCGTACATATGAACAACCTGAATGAGGTACAGGTTATCGGCTTATTCTCTTAATTTAAAATCATTCAAATCCCAGTTCTGCTGCCATTTATGTAACTTTGGACTAGTGACAATATATATAGCTCTTAAATTCTTCTCTGTGAAACAGATGGCTTAGATGGCTTTTAAATCACTTTCCAAATCTAATATTCACTCATTATTTTCAGAATTATCTTTTCTGGAACTATTATATGCCAGGAGGTCATCTCAGCTGGTGGATGTAATGGCCAAAAATCCTGAGGCAGTATTTAAGAGAGGATCTTAACAGGGATTATATACATAATTAGTGTCAATTTAAATATACACACACAGACAAACACAGAAACACGTACATAGGAGACACATAAAATCACTTCATATATTGTTTCACGTGTGATGGGAGTCAATGAAAAAATGTCCTCTCGTTCTTACCCCTGCCCTCCCACTGTCCTTTTTACTACTCTGCGGGAACTATCAATGTAGATATGCTCTGGCACATCAGCCGTCATCCTAAATCCAGAGATGACGCGTTACCTGTCTAAAAGGCACCAGATGAGACTCTTTGCCAAGCCCTCACTCTCTATATCACTGTTTCATCCTTCATCATCTTATAGAGACAGATTCACAATTCTCAGGAGTTCCACAGACTGAAAGCATTGCTATTATTTACATTTAGTCTCTTCCTACCTGCTCTGAAAAAAATAATAACGGTGTGTAGTCAAACAGAGGGGAAACAAAAATTTGCATGCTTTATCAATCTTCCTGTCTCCTTATACTGTGAGATTCATAAGAGCAGAAGGCAGTAGTAGAAAGATCACCAGAAAGGAAGATGGAAGACTGGTTTCTATGTTAAAGGAAATGATTTAAGAAGTGCTTTGAGTGAAAAGTCCTACATACATTTTAGGCACCCTCATTCTTATTTTATTATTAAATATATTATTATTTAATATTATTTAATAATAATTAAATATTATTAATTAAATATTATAATATATTTATATATATTTTATATATTATATATTATTATTATTAATTATTATAATTAAATATTAATTAATAATATTATTTAATATATTATTAAATAATAAATTTAATAATAAATATATTTATATATAATAATATTATATATAATAATATATATCTTATATTTATATATAAATATATTTATATATTATAATATTTATATATAAATATATTTATATATTATAATACATTATATGTGTTATAATATCTAATAATATATTATTAGATATTACATTATTATGTATAATGTAATACATTAGATATTACATTATTATGTATAATGTAATACATTAGATATTACATTATTATGTATAATGTAATACATTAGATATTACATTATTATACATTATATTATTATAATTGATACATAGTTTTGTATTAAAATATAACCAATATCATGTTAACATAGTACTATTTCATTCTTATTATTATAATGTGGGTTTCTTTGCCATGACATGTATATGTACTTCAGAGTGGCCTTTAGGCCCTCAGTTTAACTTCCTTTGGAATGGTAGGTTTTAACGACACATTATTACCAGTCTAATATTCAGCCCAAAAACGTCTGTTTATTTAAAAACATAATTGCCTTTTAATTTTGGTTAACACATTGTATCCAGTACTAATAATAGGACTATCTAGTGGCACTAGAGAGAAGGGAAAGTACAACTAATAGAATACTAATTGAAGTACACATTAATGGGAAATTATTGTGCTAAACAAGATGGGTAAAAGGCATATTTTTTGTTGTTAGTTGAATTTTGAACCTCATCCTTGATATCAAAAATTACTTTTCACACTCTTTGCTCTTGATAGTGTAGCTTTTCCCATGGGGCAAAATCTAACCCTGGTTCCAATGTGGCTACAGTGCTTCCAGACATCACACCTGGAAGCCAGAATCAGAGATCATCGCCCTCCCCCCATTCTCTCAAAAGACTCATTTTCTGATGAGACAAAAATCGTTCTTAGAAGTGTCCTCAGTGGATTTTCTCTTGGGTTGCGTGCTGGAATTATGTGACCGCTAGTCATTGGCTAGGGAGGAAAAATATCAGGAATGTTCTAATCCAATTAAAATTCACATTTCGGTTTGGGGAGAACAAACGCTCCTGAAGCCAAGCCTGGCTGATAAACATTGGGGCTAGAGTAATAAAGAAAGCAGGCAATCAAAGGTGTCAGCAACACTTCCTCCTACATCCCGCTCCCCCCATCCCCCGCCCCCCACCTCACTCCCTCTGTCCACCTTTCCCGCCCCCCAACCCCAGGCTCTCAGACCATTCTTTCACCTGTCTTGTTCAAGTCATTGCACGTCTATTTCTAAATAAATAAATGGAGTCACAACTCATCTACTTGAACTGTCCAAACACGATTTGGGAAGGGAAAAACTTAGCAGAGCAAATGAAAATATACATAGACACATGCACACATCTAATCCATGTAAATGCATACGGAGGCATATACCAATTAGACAGGTATAAAATTTATAAATTAGCTATAAATATTGAAATAATATACCTATCAATAGTTGGCATAGAAAATGAATATCCCATATTATCATAGAAATATTTTAAAAATAATTATTGTCATTACATAACTATTTGAGTGAGAGTATACATATTCACTTAATTGCATATAATACAGGTAACATATATGTGAATATATATACACACACAAACACACATATGTGTATATATACACACACAAACACACGTGTGTATGGGATGTGAGAGTCAGAGAAAAAAATGCTTTTTGGTTTTCTTTAAGCTCTAGTCAGTTCTTCCAGTGGAATATTTTTTCTGCTTACTTCTCATTGCAACTTCAAAACTATTTCTTCACTAGCTATAAAAAAAAAGCTCCTTTTAAGTTTCTGTCATTAAATTTTATCACTCATTTTTCTCTTCTTTTTTATTGCTGTCATCAACTTCTCACTAGTCAGTAACCCTTATTCATTGAAGTCTTTAGCATCTGGCTGACTGTCTTTCTCTACCAATAACTCCTGCTTACATTATTGGTGGTCTTAACCACAACCATGATGATATAATCCAATACCCTGGACTATATTTTCTAGACATTCCAGCTCCAATGACCTTGTCTGTTCTCATTCCCATTTTCTCATGTGCACTCACATAGTCTTACATTGGATTCTGTTCCATCTGTAACTGCTCAGCCTCTAAGATATCTATTTTAAGTATCCCATTCTCCAACAGTCATCTTGTTCTAAATAAGAAACCATGCTTTCTAAATAAGTTTATTTTGTCCTTTCCCAGAAAACTGTTTCACATATTTGTCTCCCCACTAAAAACATCAGCATTCTCTATGCCCACACACAATGGTAATCAATGGCCACAGCTAACATTGCATGATGGCTGTAAGCATGACTTTATCTTCCTGCCATCAAGATTCTGGCTTATATCCATCTGTACTCATGTTCTCATTCTTCCATCCTGTTAAAACATATGGACTTTCTCTTTTTTTCTATTACTGACCTTTCTACTCTCCCCTAATCAATTTGTTCACAAGTAAAATTATTCATGATCTTCTTTGTATTCTGCATTATTTTATATGTTATTCTAAAAAAATCATCTTCCTCCACTGTCCACTTTTACAGTTTCCTCCCTTTGCTTGGCACTTCATTTACCCCAAACTGCTAGTCTGGTGGGTTGAGCCTAACCCTCATACCTGAATACCTGAGCCTTTTATTTCTTTGCCTTGCCAGGCTGTTTGCTGCAATTGCCTATTTACTATTATCCCTAAGCCTCTACTATCTCAAGACACCTAATGATACCCCAGTGACTTTCCTGAGGTTTAAAAATACTCCCCACTTTATCTGTTGCACAGCAGACACCCAAGATCCTCATCAGATTCAGGGTCCAATACTCCCATTATTATAATAAAACTTCTCTCTTGCTTGGTGTTTGACTGCCGTTAGGACTAAAATTACCAAGTGTTAGTGTACCTTCAGGTTCAGTAGAACCTTTACTGGTTTAACCTTGACCCCCACACCCAACTTCTTGGAACACAGTAATCTAACCTATCAGAACCTAAAGTTATGGGGAACTAATCACACATTCACTTGACTTCTTGGTTTTCAGATCTACATATTCTACCTAATAGGGACACAAAACCATAAGTTAGCCACAATTTCAGTGGTTCTACTGTATCCTGGAAGAGCACATGCCAAACACACAACATGCCATTCCAAAGCTAGCATCTTAATCAAGACATTAATAAGCCTCTGCATTATTCTTTTAGGTGAGCTATTTTTGGATATTATGGTAATATAGGTTAGAATCAGTGGATCATAGGGTATTTCAAATTGTTGCTGAGAAAATGAGTGTGGGGGAATTATATATGGTGGTCCATGGTATTAATTCAGTCATTTATGAATAACTTATAGTAATTCTAACAAAGATCAGGCAGGAAGGAAAGAATCAATTAATATTTGGAGTATTTGTTAAGTCTAGTAGAGATTTAATGCAGTCTCCTCCAGAATGAAAGGAATCCAATAAACTTAACTTGTATCATGTGTCCAGTTGCTCTACTCAAGGGATGGCTCCATGCTCTTTGCTGACAGATTGGCATTTAGCAGCAGCTGCTGGATCAGCTTTGATAAAAAGAATCTCACGCTCCATCCTGACCCTATGGTTACTCCTTTCTTGGGTTTATTGCTCAAGTTAATGACAGTGGCTGGCTATAATCCACTGGGTAGGTCATCTCCTTCTTCTGATTGACATTTTTTTTTCTCTGATGTGGATACTCTAGTTGGCAATGATGTGAGTACCCAAAATCTGCATGCTTTGTCCTCACTCCTTTAGATTCATGTTCCAAACATGAATGTTTGAAACTGCCTTCTTCCAGATCCCTGACCAACCAGAGAAGCTATTCACCACAGACCAGGAATCCATATATATTCTTACTTCAAGCCACTCCTCCATCCTTAAAAGCTGAGCAGCTGGATGCTCTGCCTGTACACCCACCTACACACTCCCATGGGAAAGATTTGTCCTTACCTTTGTCCTTGGAGCTATGCTAGGCAGGGATATGCTGAAGCAGAGATCCATTTTTGGCTTCTGTCAAATCAATGAACCAGGCCTGAGTTTTTCTTCTTCTATCAGCCCATTGCAAGGAACTCTTTATGATACCACAGGTGTGAGGTGAAGGACAGGCATCTGTGAATCAGGTGGGTATTATAAGCATCAGGACCATCTGCTAAGTCCCTATTTCAAATACACCATTTTCAGTACATAAGGATGGTGTGTGCTGAACCAAACTTATGACTTGGTCAGCCTGAAAACACCAGGCTTATGATAGACAGCTGTGTTTTCTCAGTCACTTGATTTCTTATGGTCAGGCAGTGTCTCTACCAGAGCCTCTTGGCATGACATGGGCTGCATTTCAAGTATCGAATGCAGATCAGTAGTCTGTGTTGTGACTCTCCTCCTGAAGCTTGTGAGAGCTCCAGTAGAGCACCTTTAGCTACCAGACATATCTGTAGCACCAGCAGAACTTGCAGTTATTTCTCCTGAGCTCCAGAGCAGCTTTCACTGCAGCCTCAGAATCCCAAGCTCAATGGATACTCCCACTCTATCTCCCTGAGTAGCTGGGATTACAGGCCAGCGCCAACACACCTGGCTAATTTTTTGTATTTTTTGTAGAGAAGTGGTTTTGCCATGTTGTCCATGCTGGCTTCAAACTCCAGGGTTCAAACAATCTACCTGCCTCAGCCTCCCAAAGTGCTGGAATTACAGATGTGAACCACCACACCAGGCCAGTTGCCCAACTTTGTTAATCCTAGAAACTGAATCCTAAAAACAAACAGGATTTTTTTAGGCAATGTGGGGTGTGAGACAGCAGATAAGTGGGTAGAGAAAATGGCATGAGCAAAGACAGGGAAGTAAATGAATAGATGTTGAGTTCTGTGAGGTTGAAAGAGTTTGCTATGCTGAGAACTGGTATGTGAGAAGATTAGAGAAGTAAGTGCATAAGATGAGTGCAACTGTAAACAGAAAACAGTAACAGAAAGAAGGTCAGTATGGTTATAACCTGGCTGATACAAGCTCAGCAGCAACACGAGTGAGTTCTGTAAAGTTTGCATATTCTGGATTCATCTGAGTTCACATGGATTTCTAAGATGGTGAGGCAGCAATTCTGAGACAAACACAAGAGAAATTGAGTGTCTAGATCTGCATAACCATTCTGTGAAAAAGGCTCTCACTCATAGGGTAAACTTGGACTAAACTGGATTAAACAGAAGTAAGCAGTTCCAGGTGACATTGCTTTCTGCTCAGATCTTTACCATGCAAAAGTATTTATGAACTCTGAAAAGGAGCTGTTGTAACCAGCACCCCTGTAAATATACCCTACCAATTTCCATTATTTTATTTTAATTGGAGCAACAATTTACAGATCTTCTTACACTCTTGTTCTGAGGACTGATTTGGAAAGTAGTGGTTTGGTGAAATTGTGGGTTGGGTTGACTTTGTGATCCCACAATATCTGAGACAAGTCTCAGTTAACTTAGAAAGATTATTTTGCCAAGATTAAGGATATGACTGTGACACAGCTTCAGGAGATGCTGATGACATGTGCCCAAGGTGGCCAGGGCATAGCTTGGTTTTATACATTTCAGGGAGACAGGATACATCAATCAATAAGTGTCTCGACCAAAAGAGTCAAACTCTGTAAAATATCTGATGAGATTTATTCTGAGCCAAATATAAATGACCATGGCCCATGACACAGCCCTCAGGTGGTCCTGAGAGCATGTGCCCAGGGTGGACAGGGTGCAGCTTGGTTTTATCCATTTTAGAGAGGCATGAGATATTAATCTAATACATTGAAGAAATACATTAGTTTGGTCCAGAAAGGCGGAACAACTCAAAGCAGGGGGTTCCAGGATATAGGTTAATTTAAATATTTTCTGGTTGACAATTGGTTGAGTTTGTCTAAAGACCTGGGATCATTAGAAAGGGAATGTTCAGGTTAAGATAAAGATTGTGAGACCAAAGTTCTTTTGAAGTCTTACACTTACAGACAATAGATGACAAATGTTTCCTGTTCAGACCTTAGTTAATCTCTTTAGGATTGGGAGGGTCTAGAAGAAAAATGTCTAGCTATCTTAAAAAAGATTCCTTAAAGGTACAAAATTTCCCCCACAAAGAACAGCTGTGCAGGGACATTTCAAAATATGGCAAAGAAACATGTTTTAGGGTAAAATATTTTTATCTTCTTTGTCTCGTAATGTTATGCCAGTGTCAGGATATATAGGGTTAAATAAAACCTATCTGATGAGAATTTATGATTTGTAGGGCATAATTCCCCAGGCCCCTTACATAGGAATTTGGGCAAAATTAAAAAAAAAAAATCAGAGTTTAGTCCTCACATGTAAGACATACATTGGTTTGGTTTAGAAAGACAACTTGGAGCAGGGAAGGGGCTTCCAGATCATAGGTAGATAAGAGACAAATGGTTGCATTCCTTTGAGTTTCTGATTAGCCTTTCACTGAATACAGAGTTTATAGGCGTAGTCACATGTGCCTTAGTCTGGCTGAGTGAAACAGTAGGATAAAGAAAGCAATCAGATATGCATGTGTCTCACTTAACCAAAGGGATGACTTGGAGTTTTGTTTCTCCTTTGTCCACAAGGAATTTCCTTGTGGGCAAATTATGGGGGAGGTATGTAGCTTTTTTTGTCTTCATAGCTTTAAATTAGTCAATTGGAATTAGTGTAGCCTGTAGAGTCTAACACTAGCCAACAGGGGAACAACACGGCAGCAGGGGCCACATGCATCAGGGATAAGAACCCCTTCCCCTCCCTTGTCCAAGTGTGCGCTCACCATTGCTCCATCTGTAAGGGTGTACCCTTCTATAGAAGTACATTACCTTGCTGAGGATTAAAAAGAAAATTTTATATTCGAGTGCTATTTCTTTTGCAGCACCAAATCTTTATTTGTAATAATTTAGGTGCTTGCCCGTGATTACATTCCCCTCTGGGGGTGGTCTCTAGTTCTCTCTCATGAGGAGGCATGCCCCACCCACTTGTGGCTGCCTCAGGGCTGAGAAATCAGGATCCACTTAGTGCGAGGTATAACCCAAGCTCTCAGCAACACAGAAAGAAACAGGCCAGCAAACTAGCTTAAATGATCCTCACATACTGTGGTGACAACTATGTGCACAGACCAAGGAAGGAGAAGCCGCAGGAGCCCATCCTTGGTGGTCAAATTCTGGAGGGCTAAATGTGTGCGCACATGAATGATCACAAGCAGCCCTACTTGCGGTGTTGTTCATGTGGATGGTGACAAGTCCTACTGCTGGACGGAGTCAGTGGGTCCTCTCCACCGTTCTGTAGCTACCTCATTTGGCTTAGGGCGGATCCTGCCATGGGATTTATACCAGCATGCCAACACTAAGAGGGGCCTAATTCTCCCTTGGGGGAGCAGCCAGGGATGACAACATGAGTGGGAAGTGTGCAAGGGACCTTAAGAGGGGGAAAGGGAGGAAACAGGTCAACCTCCCAGAGCAGCAAAACAAGACACCCCCTGTTTTGAGGGGTTGAGCCTTCTGGGACAGGCAAGCAGAGACATTCCTGGTTTGAGGGTTTGAGCCTTCCAGGGTAGGCAAGGCGAGACAACCCTGGTTTGAGGGGTTGAGACTTCTGCAAATTTCAGGGGGTTGAACCTCACACAAATCTCCCATAGTAAGAAAAATATTCAGAACTCCCCTCTCCTTTCTTCTTGGGTAAGGGGAAGGAGAGGAGAGAACAGCAGCATAAGCGGCTGGCAGAGGCAGGGAAAGACCAGCAAAGAGGAAAGAAACTGCGAGAGGAAGTCAGAGAAAAAGAGAGAAAAAGACAGTCAAAGAGAGAGAGAGAAAGAGAGAGACAGTCACAGAGAGAGAGAGAGAAAAGAGAGATAGAGATAGTAAAGAAAAAAGAGTGTATCCTATTCCTTTAAAAGCCAGGGTAAATTTAAAACCTGTAATTAATAATGAAAGGTTTTCTTTGTGACCCTGTAACACTCCAATACCACCTTGTTGTCAGTGTAAACAAGGGCGTAGCCCAAAAGCACTAAAGCCACTGACAACCCACAGCCTTCCTAGTCAAAAATCCTTAAGCCAGTAACCCATGGATGGTACAAATGCATTCAATCTGTAGTGGCAACTGCTTTGCTAACAGAAGAAAGTAGAAAAATAACTTTTAGAGGAAACTTCATTGTGAGCACACCTCATCAGGTCAGGTCAGAACTATCCTATGTCCAAAAAAAAAAAGCAAAAATGTAGCTTACTAACTCAAGAACCTTGAAGTATGAGGCTATTCTGTTAGAAAAAGATGATTTAACATTAACCACTGAAAATTCCCTTAACCCAGCAGGTTTCCTAACAAGAGATCTAAATCTTAACTACCATACAAAGGTCCAGCCAGACCTAGGAGGAATTCCCTTCAGGACAGGTTCCTCCCGGGTGATTGAGGGAAAAAGACACAATGGGTATTCAGTAAGTGATAAGGAAACTCTTGTAGAAGCAGAATTAGGAAAAGGAAAATTGCATAATAATTCGTCTGCTCCAACGTGTGAGCTGTTTCCACTCAGCCAAGCCTTAATGTACTTAGGGAACCAGGAAGGAACCATCTATACAAATTCTCAGTTAATTTGGACTAAACAAGGTCTTATTAACAGCAAAGGATAACTAAAATCCCAAATTTACAAGGTTTTCAACACAAGTAAAGTTTGCTAAAAGTTAACAGTGTAACATGTATCATCCTAACTTCTAATCTTATGGCCTTAGGCAGTCTAGTCCACAGACATGAAGGAAGTTTGCTTTGGAAAAGAATGGTTATCATCTTTAGGAAAAAAAAGGCCGGGGGAAGAATTTATGTAAAAAGGAATGTTATATGGTAAATTCTTGTCCTAAACTAAATTAACTGGTTGTTTAAAGAAAGGGATGTTTGCAACAAGTCAGAAAGTTGAGGTATGTTGAAGAATTGTCTGTAAAAGTTGTGGAAAAAAAATGTTATAAAAGGGAATTTATGCAAGAAAGGTTGTATAATTTAAAAGTAATGCCCGGGCATGGTGGCTCATGCCTGTAATCCCAGCACTTTGGGAGGCCGAGGCGGGGGCAGATCAAGAGGTCAGGAGATCGAGACCATCCTGGCTAACACGGTGAAACCCCATCTCTACTAAAAATACAAAAAAAAAAAAATTAGCCAGGTGTGGTGGCGGGTGCCTGTAGTCCCAGCTACTCAGGAGGCTGAGGCAGGAGAATGGCGTGAACCCGGGATGCGGAGCTTGCAGTGAGCCAAGATTGCACCACTGCACTCCAGCCTGGGCGACAGAGTGAGACTCCATCACAAAAAAAATAAATAAATAAAATAAAATAAAATAAAATTAGGCCTCCTGAATGTAAAACTATTGAAGAAACAGTTTATGTGCAAAGTGTGTAAGGAAAGTAAAATATACCTTTGGTAAAAGGACTATGAGGAGTCATAAGAATGTGGATTTTTACCTACATTTAAAGGTTAAAAAATATTTTGTTTTAAAGGTTTAAGCAAGTTTTGAAATGTTAATTGTAAAGGAAATTCTGTGTGTAAACATATTGGCTAAGTTTAAAGGGGTATCATCCAGTTTTTCTGTGAACTGGACATTAAAATAAAAGCACAACAGGTTTTTCTTAAAGCACTAGCCTGCTCTATAACAAAAATTATAAAAGGCTAAAAAGAGTCTATAAAAATCTTACCTTATGGTCAAACATTAAAAATTGGATAAATATGTCTACAAAGTTTTATTAAAATTAAGTTTTAACATACTAATATAAAGGTGAAAGCTCATCTGATATAAACATTATCCAGGAAGCATTGTCAAATATAAAATGGTGTTTGGCTTTCTTTGATCTAAAAACTAATAAAAATAGGTGCTAAAGGAAATTTCTCTGTAAGATGGCACCAAGGACTATAAAGACCACTGCTGATGTCCCCACATTTAAAACAAAAGATCAATTTCTTAGAAATTATATACTTGGTTTATCTTCCACTTTCCTTTCCCTCAAAACTAAAAGTCTTTTAGCACAGGTACCACCCCTAGAATTTCTGGTAAATCAGCACCAGCCTGAGGATCACATTCTCATCAAAGGGTGGAAAGAAGGAAAACTCGAGCCAGCCTGGGAAGACCCTACCTTGTGTTGCTAACCACCGAGACTGCTATTCATATAGCGGAAGGGGGATAGACTATCACACCCGCGTCAAGAAAGCGCTGACCCTTCCAAAGTCGTGGGCCATAGTCCCAGGGGAAAACCCTACCAAATTAAAGCTAAGAAAAATCTAACTCTCTTTTATCTGTTCTATGACTCTTCTTTCCTCACTGTATTGCTGACCATCTAGTTATTAACATAACCAAGTCAATTTTGCCTCAAACTATTGCATTTGATGCTTGCCTTGTTATACCCTGTGGGGACTTGCTAAGTCAAAGACAGCTCTGTATCTCAGAAAAGTACCTCTGTCCCTCCTGACTCTCCTCAGACTGGGCATTAGTGAATTGGGACCATTTAATCTGGGGAGATTTCAATAAAGACCCAGTGTCAACCAGAAGTCTTGGCCCCCGATGTAGAGCTTTTATACTGTAATTGGTCCAACATTCTGTGGACCACTAAAGAGCAAGGATGGAATGGCCCAACCAGTTTTTGTAATTTCCTAAAACCATACATTCATTTTACAAGAGGGACAGCCCTCCCCCACCACACACACACTGTCAGCTAAACCAGTACAAAGCTATACAGGTTATTATCTTGAACCCTCAAAGTTCTTCTTCCCCTTTTCTAAGCCGATTCCCTTCTTTAAGCTGGTTTTATGGTATGGGGGTCTGAGGTTTCAGGGACAGACCTTACTGGATTCTTTGAAAGGTGTTTCTTCGATCCCCCACCGCCTGCACCTTCCTCTTCTTCCAAAACCTCTCACAACGGAACAAATGCTTCTCCATTTAACGACAAGAGCAAGATAGCTATCGTAGAAGTTAAAGACTTAAAACAAATTTTGGCAATTAAGACAGGATACCAAGATGCAAATGCCTGGTTAAAATGGATCAAATATTCTGTCCACACATTAAACGAAACCGCATGGCAGGCCAGAGGCCCAGATTGTCCCCTTTCCACTAGGGTGGTCCTCCAGTTGACCAGGCATGGGCTCCATGGTAGCTCTTTTCCAGAATTCTACAGCCTGGAGTAACAAGTCATGCCACACTCTCTCTCTGCTATATCCCAAAGTCTGGCACCCTGTGTGTCAGCCCCCAAGGGCCATCTACCTTCCGTCTCCCAACACTAAGTTCACTTTGTGTCTCTCATGACAGGGAGGAAACTTAGCGTTCCTTGGAGACCAGAAGAGATGCAGTGAGCTTAAGAATTTTCAAGAGCTTATCAATCAGTCAGCCCTTGTTCATCCCCATGCAGGTGTATGGTGGTGTTGTGGTGGACCTTTACTGGACACTCTGCTGAATAGCTGGAGTGGCACTTGTGCTTTAGTCCAGTTGGCTATCCCTTTCACCCTGGCATTTCATCAACCAGAGGAAGGAAAAGTAAGACATCATAAAGCGAGAGAAGACCTTTATGGGTCTTTTGACTCTCATGTCTATTTAAATGCAGTTGGAGTCCCACGGGGTATACCGATCAATTTAAAGCCCAAAAATCAAATAGCTGCAGGATTTGAGTCAATATTTTGGTGGATGACAATTAATAAAAATGTAGATTGGATAAACTACATCTACTACAACCAAAAACAATTTATTAACTACACTAGATATGCTATTAAATGAATAGCTGAGCAATTAGGGGCTACCAGCCAGATGGCTTGGGTAAATAGGATAGCCTTAGACATGATATTAGTAGAAAGAGGAGGAGTTTGCATCCTGATTAAAACTCAATGTTGTACCTTCATCCCAAACAACACCACCCCTGATGGAAGTATAACAAAGGCATTGCAAGGTCTGACTGCTCTGTCCAGTGAGTTAGCTAACAACTCAGGGGTAAATGACCCCTTTACAGGATGGCTAGAAAAGTGGTTCAGTAAATGGAAAAGAATAATAGCCTCAATTCTTACTTCCCTCGCAGCCATAATGGGTGTACTTATTCTTGTTGGGTGCTGTGTCACACCATGCATCTGTGGGTTGGTGCAGAGGCTCATAAAAATGGCACTTACTCAAACCTCCCTTAACTATCCTCCACCTTATCCAGAGAAGCTTCTTCTTTTGTAAAATCAAGCAGAACAACTAAGCCAAGACATGTTAAAGAAGTTTGAAGAGAAAGAATTGTAAGGAAATGCAAGAGGAGGGGTTCTTAGATATGAATTCTAAATTCCTCTTCAAAGAACCAATATATCAGTTTGTTCAATTCTTTACCTTCTACTTTTAAACTTAACTTCCTCATAAAGCAACCTTTTTCAATTACCTGCTCCACCCTGACTACATTCCAATTACCTGCTCCACCCTGACTCATTCCGATTACCTGCTCCACCCTGACTCATTCTGATTACCTCTTCATTCTCCACCCAGACTCAATCCGATTTCCTGCTCTACCATAACCATTTTTCCGGCCAAACCACTCACCCCATCACTCTCTTTAAATTAGCCAATCAGAATTAGTTTATCCTGTGCAGTGTAACCCTAGCCAATAAAGAAATGAAACAGCAGTAGGGGCCACATGCATCAGGGATAAGAACCCCTTCCCCTCCCTTATCCAAGTGTGCACTCACTGTTGCTCCATTTTTAAGGGTGCACCCTTCTATAGAAGTACATTGCCTGGCTGAGAATTTAAAAAAATTTTTATATTAAAGTGCTATTTCTTTGCAGCAATGAAACTTTATTTATAACAGTCATATTATTCTGAAGTCCATACATCAGTAGGAAGTATAAGAGTGGCTTATGTAGGTAAATAGGTGGCTGTTATTTTCTTCTTAAGTTTAAGTTGTATAGCTTCAGTTTGCAGGGCTTTAAGAAAGCACAGCCTAATTTTTAGTGATGTAAAATCAGGAAAAATGGGTTAAAAAAAACGAAATGAAAGAAGAAAAAAATGGAAACATTATTTTGGAGACTTGTAGCCAGAAAAAATATTAGAATTCAGTTCAAACTGAAGAAAATAATAAAAATTGAAAAACATTAGGCAAGACTAGAATCTAACAACAGGTGCACTATAATGTATTTTGAAATATAGTTTTTTCTCTCTCCAGTCCTATTTTCACTAAAGACAAATTATAGGACAAATCCACTTGCAAAATAAGTTTTAGTCTTATTATTCTTGGCCATAGTATTTGTATAAAGTCAGCAAGAATAATTATTTGCCATAATGGCTCCTGTATTTTTGTTTATAAACTGGCATTGCAGGAACATTATTCCATAAGGAATCTTAGATTCAACTTTAATGCCTTAAGTCCAACCAATTTCTGCGAACACTGGTATTAACTGGATGAATGCCTTACTTTGAAGTCCCAAGAAAATCTGGGGCTCCTGGGCCTGTTAGAGAGTGACATTCTTTACTTACTGTAGGCCAGGAACCTGTATAGGGACTGTGTACATAAGATGTGAGGCCAGGTTTACCAAGGTGCTTTTGTTAGCTCTATAAGTTAATTTAATTCCTTCAAGGAGCCTGTATCTGAAAGCATGTCATTCTAGTGAAAACTTCAGTAAAATAACCAATTGTGTCCTGTTACAAGATAAAACGATTCTTATTGCACTTATGCAAATAACTATATTACCATAGTTAAGAATACCCATAACTGGATACCAAATTTTGGAGAAATCAGGTAGAGAGAAATATGCTTCAAATTTTGTTTATAGAAGTATACTTAATTGCTAAAAGCCATAAATAACTCAAAATAAAAGTTTCCTTGGCCCTGAAAAACAAAGGATCAGCAACATTTTAAGCAAAAAGTCATGAAAAGATTATTTCTGTCTTCTATAATTTCAGTCCACACAGTTAACTCTTGTTCTCCTTGATATTCATGGACATTTCAGCTCTCCATGGGAGTCATCAAAGTTTTTTCTCTGTTCTAGTGTCACAATCTCCAAAGTTATCAGATACCTGCATTCAGGAGCACCTGCCAGAGTCCTATGCTGATTATAAAACCACTTTTTGAAAAGAATAAAAGTAAAACAACTGTAGATGACAAAAGTCTTGGAACAGGCATAAAGATACAAGTGATAAGAATATTTGGTTACTTCTGTGGCATACAACAGTTTTAACCTAATAAGCATAATTACTACTAAAAACATACGCTAAGGCATGTCAGAATCATTGGAAAATCATACAATTCTGGAACACATGCTAATAACATATTTAATTCAAAGAAGGTTAAACACTGTTACATATGTGGCAAGATTTTCTATATTATTTTATTATATATCAGATAAGCCAGATAAGCCAGATATGTATTTTTGGGACATCAGGAGACAAATATCAAAAATTAGTGAGGACCTAAGTAAGAATTTGATTTTCAAAGTTTTCCAGATATAGAACCTTTAAAACATTTGATATCACAAAGTAGAATCATGGGTCATTTTAAAATAAGTCATTCATTTAGCTAAAGTGATAAAGATTTCCAAAAAAAGGTGAAAAACTTTATTCTTTGAGAGAGGAGACTTAATTTCTCAAAAAATAAGCCCTAATAAAGACAGCATGAGGCCAATTAAATTTGTTTTTAAATTTTTATAAACAATCTATAAAATTTTAATCATCTTGACCATATGATACAATTTTGTAAGCTTTTTATAATCTTTAGAACCTTTTACTAAGGAGTGGGTTGATGCTTTAAGAAAACCTTGTTAATCTGACACAGGCACTCATATGCTGGCTTGCATCAGTGTGCCTTTGACACTAACAGTTAATTTGTAGACACACTGAACTTACTTTATCTGTTAAAATCATCTGTTATAATATTACATGCCCACTTCTGCAATAGTCTTTGGACCTTGAGGAGTTAAATAGTTTTAATTTCTTGCCCTGTGTCTCACAAACACAGTTTATTTTGATTGGCATTTTCTAGCAGGTATGAAAATGAGGCTTTAACCACTGTAACTGTTTAAGATTTAGCAGGACTAGTTGTCCTTTATAGACCCAGGAGCAAAGCCCTGTAACTTAATGGCACAGTGACTTTAAAAGCATATATAGAAAGTTACAAAAATGTAATAACCTTAATTAATTTTTTATTCTCATTTTTTTTCTAAGCAAAGTAAAAGCTAATAATAATGGCATAGGAATTATTTTGATAAAGCATAAATCTGTTATTAGGCCAGGTACCCAAAGGCAAAAGAAAAGACCTTCAGCAGTACTACTGCTCTTCCCTATGGGTAGTCCACTTAAATAATCTGCAAATCAAAACTTATGAAAATGATATTTGAATTAGTTAGACAGAGGAAGAGTGTTTCCTGGGTCATAAGCGCAAATTTTCAGATTCACAGAACAAACTAAGCCAAAAGCAAATAATATTATTTTAGAACAAAACATTTCCTTTAGACCTTTAAGATAAAACATTTTTGGCATCAGGCTATAGCAAGCAGTTAGAACCCAAAGTGGGGAAAAAATACTTACAGGAGCTGAAAATGAGTTGAAGGATAGAATTATTATTTCAGACATTTTGTAAGGGGAGAGAAAGCTGAAACAGATAAATTTGAACTTTGCATTAAAAAATAATATCCAGTAAATTTTTTTTTTTTTTTTTTTTGAGACGGAGTCTCGCTTTGTCGCCCAGTCTGGAGTGCAGTGGTGCAATCTCGGCTCACTGCAAGCTCCACCTCCCGGGTTCACTCCATTCTCCTGCCTCAGCCTCTCCGAGTAGCTGGGACTACAGGCGCCCGCCACCACGCCCGGCTAATTTTTTTTTGTATTTTTAGTAGAGACGGGGTTTCACCGTGGTCTCGATCTCCTGACCTCGTGATCCGCCCGCCTCGGCCTCCCAAAGTGCTGGGATTACAAGCGTGAGCCACCGCGCCCGGCAGTAAATTTTTTAAGAATAAAGCACTACCTTAAGAAAATTGCTTTGTTCTAACCAATTCGTTATTGTATACATGTTCTTTTAATAGCAAACCCAATCTCTAGAAAGACCATTATAATTTCCCTTTAATTATAGACAACTTGATCATATAAGTTTTTTTTCCCTAAAGTTCTCTTATTATGATTTATACAAACTGTTTATTACATGCTTGGACTTTCTGGTTTGTTCTGAACATCCCTCTTTCTTAAACAACCAGTCATTTTATTCTAGGACAAAAATTTACCTTATGAGATGCTTTCTCATATAAATTATTTTTCTTTAAACTTTCTTAACAAAAATACCTCTGTATTTCTATAACGTTCTTTACATCTCTCTTTTTTCCTGGTTCCTTTTACCTTGTTTTATATATAACATTTGAATAAGCTTTGAAGTAGACAAACAATATTCACCTTTTAACAAGACCACATATTTTTTAAGAATGTTTTCCTACATGTATACATTTTTCAATTGAAAAATATCCATTTAATGAAATGTCTATTATTTAATTGAATATAAGTTTAGATGCTATATGATGACGTTTGTCTACAAGTACTTATTTTGTTACATTTCCATAATTATTGTATTTTAATAGTTTACCTAGATTATTTATGAAACCTGCAATAGTTATCATTTAATGTTACTTTCCTTTCAACTATTTAATAGCTTGTGGATTTCAGGTGTTTACCTAAGTGAGAACCTTAAGTTTAGATATAGGATTATTTTACAAAATAATTCAAGTTTTAGCTATTTTCATTAAACCAATATTAATGTCTTATTTATCAAAAATTACACAAGCAAAGGTCATTCTGTTTTGGTCTGGGTTTATATTTTAATAACCCTTATTTCAAATTTTGACCCCTTATAGTATTTGGTAGAGATAAGTATGAAGTCTCTTGACTCCAGAAAAGGAGTTGTACAGCAAAACATTGGATCTCAACTAAATTAGGGAGATTAAAGATTCTCTGGAGGAAGTGAGGGCTCCCAGGCTTCAGCAATTTGTCCTATTGATTTGAACCATGAAGATAGCTCAAGTTGGTACCAAGCACTGATAGGAGATTTGCCAAAGGTTAGGGCCACCTCCACTCAGAGTTTCTTCCATTTGTCACCAATTTGTGAACCCAAAATGTCTGAGACAAGTCTCAGTCAATTTAGAAATTTTATTTTGCCAAGATTAAGGTGGTGTTAGAAACAAATGCTTGTTCCTTGGTTCCAAAAAGAAGAACTAGTGCCCCAAGAATTTTTCTCAACAAGGCAACTTTACTTCTATAGAAGGGTGTGACTTGCGGATGGAACAATGGAAAGAGAATACCTGCACAAGGGAGGGGAGGGGGTTCTTATTCCTGACGCAGGTAGCCCCTACTGCTGTGTTGTTCCCCTATTGGCTAGGGTTGGACCACACAGTCTAAGCTAATTACGATTGGTTATTTTAAAGAGAGAGGGGTACGAGTCAGAGTGATGGGGTGAATAGTTTGGCAGGAAGGACAGTTACAAAACAGGTGACTCAGGATGAGTCAGGATGGAGCAGGTGACCAGGGGTGACTCAGGTCAAAGCAGGTGACCAGGGGAACAAATGTGAGTTACTGATTGGAACTGGCGAGAAAGTTGTTTACTGAAACTAGAGGCAAGAGGACGAAGAGAACCAGGAAGTTAAACTTTAAAATGGAGAACAAAGAATAAGAGAGCTGAACATACTGACATACTGATTCTGTGAAGATAAACTTGGAATTCACTATATTTAACATTGGTAAGGACACAGCTTGCTTTACTTATATTTTAGGGAGACATGAGACATCAATCAATATATGTAAGATGTACATTGGTTCTGTCTGGAATGGAAGGACAAGTTGAAGCAGGGAGGGAGCTTCCAAATCATAGGTAGAAAATAGATGAATGTTTGCATTCTTTTGAGTTTCCGATTAGCCTTTAGCTGAATACACAATTTACAGGAATAGCCACTTGTGCCATAGTCTAGCTTAGTGAAACAATAGAGTGAAGGAAGCAATTGGATATGCATTTGTCTCACGTGAGCAGAGGGATGACTTAGAGTTCTGTCAGTCCTTTGTCCACAAGGAATTTACTTGTGGGCTAATTGTGAGAGAGATATGTAGGTTCATCCTTCCTTCCTTCCTTCCTTCCTTTTCTTTCTTTCTCTTTTCTTTTCTTTACTTTTCTTTCTTTTCTTTTCTATCTTTGTAGCTATCTTATTTAGGAATAGAATGAGAGGCAGGTTTTCCCAGGGCAGTTCCCAGGCTGACTTTTCCTTTTGGCTTGATGATTTGGGGGTCCTGAGATTTCTTTTCCTTTCACATCTTCAAGTCACAGAGTCAGAGCAGTTTGATGTGGCTCAGAGAGTGAGTTGGACCAGGTAAACCCAAATTACCTTTCTTGCACCTAAATTCTACAGAATTGCATGAGTAACCTCTGCTTCTTCTATAAAACTTTCCTGCTATTGAGGCTCTATTGATGACTCAGTCCTCAGCCTAAAAAGCAGTGCATGGTTCATTGTCAAATACTCAATTCTGTATTTTATTCAGTCATTCACTGTTGCTGTGTTAGTGTGACTCCTGTATCTTCCTCTAAATGGCAAGGGGTTTTGTCTTTTGAAGGCCTGGGTATTGGCTTTGTTGACCAGATATAAATGGTTGTATATGTTATTTTTTTTTATAAAGGGCATTTTCAATTGAATATAGTCAGCAGCACTCTGATAATTGGTTTCAGCTGCATTGTTTATTTTCTGTCATCCTTAAATTGTTGTTTTTTTAAATCTGTTTTTGTCCTCAGAATACTTACAGAATCTTAGAACTCTCTCCCTTGCTAGTAACACCCATACAGTGGTTTGTTTAAACATTTAGCAATTGCTAGGGAGATGGCAACATCCTTACATCTCAAAGAATCTCACGGTAAAGGGTCTGTTAGTGTCTTGCATCCTCATCATTAGATTCTTCCAGTTAAAAATCAAACCTAAAAGGTACTTCCCACTTGCAGGAGTTCTAGGAGGAAATCCCGTTGAGACCATGTTGATAGCAAGAGTAAGTTTCAGATAATTTGTTCACTTCTTGTTGTGTGTGGTTTTTTTTTTTTTTAGATTTTATAGGCCTTTTATATTTTCATGTCTTTTAAAACATATGCAGGCCACACTGATATAATAAGATGTATTCACAGACCCTGAACTCTGGCAGACCTGGCCCTCATTCTGGTACTTCCAATTACTAGCTTAGTGACCTTGACAGGGCCCTTAGTATCTTTGAACATCACTTTTCTTTTCTTTTCTTTTCTTTTTTTTTTTTTTTTTGAGACGGAGTCTCGCTCTGTCGCCCAGGCTGGAGTGTGCAGTGGTGCAATCTCGGCTCACTGCAAGCTCCGCCTCCCGGGTTCACGCCATTCTCCTGCCTCAGCCTCTCCGAGTAGCTGGGACTACAGGCGCCCGCCACCACGCCCGGCTAATTTTTTGTATTTTTAGTAGAGACAGGGTTTCACCGTGGTCTCGATCTCCTGACCTCGTGATCCGCCCGCCTCCGCCTCCCAAAGTGCTGGGATTACAAGCGTGAGCCACCGCGCCCGGCCGAGAACATCACTTTTCTAATCTGTTAAAAATGCGAAGAACAATAGCACAATCTAGCAGAATTGTCATGCATATTCAGTGAGTGGGTGTGTATTCTCTTTGTATTCAGTGAGCATGTGAAGCGCTCAGTGCAAACTTAGAATTAAAAAACCAATGAATGATGGCAATTTGTATTATGACCATCATCATATAGGAAATTGAAATTAAGAAAATTTGTCTATACACAATATTTCTGTATACCCAAAGATGACTATTACTATGTTGTTTATAAAATTAAATAGTAAATAAAAATCCAACTGACCAGTGTTAGAATGAAGAATATACAAGACAAGATTGTGTATTAAAAATTATATCTATAAATACTTAGAAATAATATACAAGTGTAGTTTCCCTTTGCAGTTAAGTCAACAAAACAGAAGATAAGATTTAATATGTAGCTTGAGGCTAACAAAGTACAGACATATCTTCCACACATATAAGCATGGCATATACAAGCTGCTGGTGATGGCAGGAATAAAGCTACGTGACCTGGAGGCTTTGCTGACAGCACTAGCAGAAGAGAAGCAGCAGAGAGTGGCTTACCTGAGCATTTGCATATCAGCACATTGAGAAGAGAGGAAAAATATATGAAACAGTGAAGATGCAGGCCTCAGCCTAATGGTCAGGAGCCATTAGTACCACTTCTTTATCTTGCTAAGGCATTTTGGGCAAGCCCAAATAGGTTCCTCAATGGACCCATTTGTTCTTCTGTAGAAAAAAGGTCACATTAGATTAAAGAGCATGAATGAAGATGATAGCAACCAGACTTTCCTAAGGGCCTACTAAGTGTCATGTTAGTTTCATATTTTGCCTGAAAGGTGGCTGCCGTGATTCCCTTTTTATAGATGAGAAAGACTCAGAAAAGTCAGGAAAATGTCTAGGTTTGCACAGTTAGTATTTTGGAGAGCTGAGATTTGCACGGAGTTGTATTACATCCCAAAATTTACAGTCTTTTTTTTAGATCATATTACTGTGAATATAGGAATCTCAGAATGAGGAAGCAGGATAGAAGAGGATATATTACTTAGCTAAACACTTAGGGAAAGAAAACCAGTACAAAGCAAAGGAAGATATTAAAGAACCACATGCTTTCTTATGGATCTTTCTTTCCTGAGTTCTCTTGCCTCTCTTCCTGCTGTATTCTAACCTGTACCTGAGGCCTGAGCAAACTTTCTCAACCAAGGTCCTGGTCATCTCACTACCTTGCTCTAAAATTTCCCCACTACTCACGAGGAAATTTCTTAGAGTAGCATTCAGTATCCCCTCACTCTGGTGTTACCACATACCCCTCCCAGCATTAACCCCCTTAGTCTTAGACCCAAATCCCTCCTCTTGGCCTGACTGGTCCTCCAACATACCCCAGCATGTGACATTTGACTATATTCTCTTTTTTGCTAAGGCTTTTACCTGTAACATCTTTCCACCCTCACCACCACCCTTTGAACCTATGCCCCTTTTCTGCAAGCTTCAAAAGTTTAGATTTTAATCAAAAAGCCCTCCTAGTTCTTCTCTGTAAAAATAAGAAAGGAACCAGGATCCCATAAATGTGGATGTGTCAATAACTAGGAGATACAGAGAATCTTTGACTTCAAGAGGCTTATAGGTTTGAAAGCCCAAAAAAAAGAAAAAAAAGAAAAAATGCTGAAAGCATCAAAGAAACACAGCAGGTTAGAATATGTATAGACAAATTTTATTATGGGGTTGAATACTTCAAACTTCTGTTGTTAGTTACAGTGTATTGCTTATAATGGTGATGTATAATGATATATAAATTTATGTTAATTAATTTCATAAATCTATTGATTCATGTGTATGTTTTTAATGTATAAACTATTAGTACATTTGTGTTTATGTGGTTTTACAGCTTGTAGACATGAATAATACATGATTTTAATTTGAATCTTGTTTTAATACTATGAAAATACTTTTATCTAGGGAATATACCATAATAAGAGTGATTCTTTATATTTTAAAAGCTCTTTATATGTATTAATTTTTTTAAGTTTATTATCTTATTTGATACTTGAAGTACTGCTTAGAAACACTTAAGGTAGTAAAAAAATTCGAGGTTCAGAGAGGTTAAGTGATTTTTCCTAAGCTGCACAGTATCTAAGGCCCAAGATCGGAATATCTGATAAGCAGTTCCATTACCTCTCTATAGGTCACAATATTTCTTTTATAAGAAGAAAGTGGATGATTTAAAGTTTAAAGCTTTGATGTTTGTCAGTCTGTTCCTAGAAGGTGGGAGGTGGGGGGTGGAGCTCCTTTTCTTGCTTATTGAATTTATTATTTTTGTTATTCTAAATTATGTAATAAGAATAGAATTTTTCTTCACTGATTCCCTTTCTTCTTGGTGAAAGTTCATTCTATATTAAGCAGACATCTTTTTGATAACTGTGCCATTTGGTTTTATATTCCTTTTAGTTATATTTATATTCCTAAAAGCCAAATTTATCAACAGCTACAAATAAAATCACCATCATCGTCATTCACAATATTACTTTCACCAAGTGAAAAATATAAGCAATGGCTTGGCTGAAACATATTGATCATATTTCTTTGGAAAATCATGAAACTTCCTCTGAGATACACTATTTGTCATAACTGTATTTTTAGCCAAGAATAATGAATAACTGATAAAATGAAATATGGTAGGACATAATCGGCAAATGGAGAGCATTTTGCAGAAATCACTCAAAGTATGTTGAATTTCATTTCTTGTCATGGTTTATTTAACACTAGCTGAGTGCTTAGAGTCATGCACAAAAGATTGATGATCTTTTAGAGCAATTCCTAAGTGTAATATTATGTCTTAAAGAATTATGTCACTCTCTTTAAGGGTGCTGAGAAAGATGGTAGGAGGCATCAATAACAATTCAAGAATTACTAACCATCTGCATTTTGTAAATCAAGTAGACAGAGGGTTTCCTCACATATTCCCTAAAGGAATTACATGATCCCGAAAGACATTTACTAAAGTATTTGTATAACTGTACAGTTTGTTATTGAATGGTAATGACATTGTGAATAACCCAATAGGTCTCAAGAAGAAGAATGAAATAGAAATAATACAAGGATCTACACAGGGGAGAATTTTTAACTTTGATGCTGACATTGATGTTTCAGTTGCTGTTTCCTGAAGAATCATTTTTTTTTTCTAGATGGGGAGTCATAAATGTTCTATCTACTAAGTGTTGTTCTAAATAGTTCTCCTGTGTCCTAACAAAATGTATGAGACTCTCTCAGTACATATGTCACCTCTAGGAAAAGATTTAGTCATTGAGAAGCTTTAGCTCTTAGAAATTTGAGGAGAATTTAATATTTGTCTTAAGTGTCCTGCCTGCTTTCTATAAGGGTTCTCATCATCCTTTCCTTTTTTTTTCTTTCTTCCTTCTTTTCTTTTTGTTTGTTTTCTTTATTTGTTTTTTTCAGGCAGTATAGTATTGTGAAATTAGTACAGGTTTAAAGTCAGAAAACTTGATTGGGGTCCCAGATCTAGGATTCATTAGCTTTGAAGCTATGGGAAAGTTAGTTGGCCTCTCTGTGTCTCTGCATTTTTATGGATAAAATGGGGAGGGTAAGAGTACCTATGAGCAATGCTTAAAAAATGATACAGAATAAGCCCTCATGAGAAGTCAGATATTATTAAACTTCTTTATTTGTCTGAATCAGAGACTCCTCTTGAAAAATAGGAAAATATATGAGGATGCTCCATGACTTATGGTGGCATTACATCACAATAAGCTTGTTGTAAATTTAAAATATTATATATTGAAAATGCATTTAATACACCTAACCTACAGAACATCATAGCTTAGCTTTACCTATCTTAAATGTGCTCGGGCCACTTATATTAGCCTACATTTGGGGAAAATAACCTAAGATGAAGCCCATATTACAGTACATTGTTGAATGTCTTATATAATATATTAAATACTGTACTGAAAGTGAAAAACAGAATGGTTTTACAGATACTTGAAGTATGGTTTCTACCAAATATACATTATTTTAACATTATTGTAAAGTTGAATAATTGTAAGTTGAGCCACTATAAGTTGGGGATTGTCTGTACTCCTAAGCTTACCTAGTTGCTATTGCATCTAATCAAAAAAGAGAAAGAAGCCTGAAGTGTTTTGGTAAAATAGTTTTGTCTTTTTGGGGAGGAGTTTGGTTTAGTGTATTGAATTCAGAGAAATTGAGTTTGAATCCAGACCAAAAAAAAAAAAGAAAAAGAAATAAATTTATCTCTGAACAAACTATTTGACCCAGTTGAAATGCTCTGAGAATTACAACAATAACTTTTATTTATCAGGGTCCCTGTGGAACTCCAAATGACGTAGTTTGTGTAACTTTACCACTTTTTAGAATGGCAAAGGGGTATTTTAATGTTAGTGGTATCACATTTACTAAGAGAAAAACATTTTCATTTGTCTCATTTTTATTTGTTTTTAGGAAAAAAGTACAGATATTATGCTTACCTTTCCAGACACTTACTTGGAAATGGTGCTTTTTTTCTAATGAAATGGACTTAAAGGCTCGACTCTATTGCATACAGAAAGACGAATCATAATTCGGGAGGTAGTAGTCTACCAATCTGTCTCTTAACTTCTGTGGAGGTCACAGACTAGAGACGTATGTGGATCCTTTCTTCAAGGATTGAAAAGTGTTGAGGGAGAAATAAGTCTACACGCACACCACACACATACGCACATACACACACACACGCTCTGTCTCTCTCTCTCTCTATAACATCATCTTCAGTAAGGTATGCACCTAGCTAAAAGAAAGTTACAGATAGTTGTTAGAGGAGCTCAGAGAAGAGGAAAATGTCAATATATGGTAGAAAGGTCTCATGACATTTGAACTGTGAGGTAAATACTAATTGGATTGAATCTTGTGACAATGGGAGAAAGACAAGCAGAAAAGTATTCAGAAAATTATGGTAAAAGTGTTGGAGGGTGTTGACTGAAAAAGAAAAGGAAACATATAGGATAAAGAAAAAATTTTATTAGACTAGAATCATATATATTGTTGGAAAATTGAGTAAGTTTAAAAATAGATAGGCCTAGGAAGCTGGACTTTATCCAGAAAACATGGGAGAGCTTCTATAAATATTAAAGCCAGGGTGTGACATCAGAACTGTGCTTTAACAAGATGTCCTGTTTTTAGCCAAGTTCTAGTATAACCTTTGGAGCTGTTGGTGACTCTCAAATAAGAATCAGCCTGTCATGACGGCCTTCTTCTGTGAAGAAAGAGCCCTGGGCTCTCCTACTCCTTTCCTTCCCCTGCATTCCTCTGCACACAAGATTCCTTGCCTTTCCCTCTTCCCACTTTTCTTCCCACTCTTGTTCTTCTGTTTCTATACCATCCACCAAGAATATCCTTAGCCATCTCACAACCTTTACAGCTCAGCTCCGTGCTCTGCAATGCCTTCTCAGATTCTCAAGAGAGATCCCTCTGCCTACTCACTTGCGTTGGCCTGAAGCTGTTCTCAAAACTCTGCAGTAGCAAGGGACATATTATAGGCAGTGCACCGATTTGTTTGCACACTTGTTTCCCCCAAAGTAGTGTGAGGTCCTCAGTGAACCATTTTTATCCTTTCTTGTAAAGCTACGTTACTTCCCTTTATCACTAACACTCTCAATCTTATAGTCATGAGGTATAATGTTGCTGAAATTGAGTGTCAGAAAGTCTTATTTGAAATAATTGCTAAGATGCTGTATCCTTTTAAAGTCTTTGGGTTCATACTATGGTATCCTTTAAATCCACCGATGCTATGTTGCTATAATTTCATACCATATTAATTTATTTTTAAGTAAATATTTAATGAAAGGAAGTCAGATCGTGTGAAACAAACATATCCTGAGATGAATATCAGTAGACCTAGGCTCTGGTACCAGTTCTTCCTCTAAGTCAATCTATGATCTTAGGCAGGTCATTGAACATTTCCAGGCCTCAGTTCTCTAGCTATGAACCATGGCTGTGATTGTGTGCTCCCATGGTTTCTTTCAGCTCTAACATGCTATAATATGCATTGTGCTACATATAACAGCATTCTTATGCCTATCCAATTAAAGATAAAAACTGTTGAAGTTTGGAGAAACCTAATAATCTTTCTTCTCTACCCACCAGATTATGGAACATTTAGCACAGAGGAACTACATAAAGATAAAAATACAAAATCCACTTTATTTCTTTTATATCTCAATTAGAAAATGCAGCCTTGACATGAAATAAGAGTTGGGATTCTTACCACCTCTTCTGTAAATTGAGTCTCATTATGGATGGAAGGTCAAGAGAACTGTGGGAAGTTTATTACTCCATCGCAGGAGTAGATTCAGAAATGTATTCAGCTTGTGGGTAGACTCCTTTAGAGAAAGCCAAAGGCAGTAACATACGCTACTTCTAACTCTGATCAGCAATATAACCAACAAATATCTATCTTTCATACATACTATTTTCTGCCCTTGCTGCAGAAAATAGTGAGTGATGGGTAGCAAGAAGAGAGAAAGGATCCAACCCAGTATTTGCTGGAAAGGTAAAATAATTGAGAGGAATTTCTATTTACAGGCAAAAAAGAGCACAAGGTGGAGAAAACCCTCCCCTGACACCATCCTGAACACACAAATACATACAAGAACTTTTCAAAAGAGTACACAATAAGGTTGATTTTAACAAAAATTATAAAAAATGTGTTGTTCTTTACAATCTAGAATCAAAAGATGTCATTGAGATTTAGGAGTTATAGATATGCATTTGCCACTTGAAGCATTAATCTTCTGCTCTCATTCCTACCTCATAAAATTTTTATTATTAAAAAAATCTAACATGTTCAAAAGTATATTCACTGGTTCCGCTTTGAGAACTCATTTATCTTCTAGTAGAAGTGTTGACTGAACATGACTCCAAGGCAGAAAATTACATATTAAAATAATAAATCCTTCAATGCCTCCTCTCTGTTCCTAAATAAAGAGAACAATGGCATGATTTCCCTCTATTTATCCAGACCACACCTCTATGCATTTTTTCCTATATATTCCTTCTTTAGTATATAATGTTCTTCCTTATCTTGTCAGCCTATAAGTCCTCAAAGCAAAAGCAACCTTCTCACTCATTGATACAAATCTCTCACAGCCTCAAATATGGTATTTTTCCTGACACTTGAGCTAAGTAAAGTGTGGTCTCTCTCTCCCTCTCTGTCTCCTTTCTTTTTTTCCTCTCTCCCCATCCTATCATTGTATCTTCTAGAATTTTTTGTTAAAGATTAATCGTGCTGTATTCTAATTTTAATATATTTGTTTCTCAAATCGATAGTTCCTGGATTGTTCAAGACAAGGGGTATGTATTATACACGTATTAGGTATCTAATAGTTCTTTGCTAAGTGGATGAATATTTTGAAAGAAATTTTATAGATTCAATTAAGTAGTTCGTCTTTATGAACAATGTTATAAATCCACAATGTATTAGGGTTGATTTTATTTTTTGAGACAGAGTTTCGCTGTTGTCACCCTGGCTGGAGTGCAATGGCACAATCTTGGCTCACTGCAACCTCCGCCTCCCAGGTTCCAGCAATTATCCTGCCTCAGCCTCCCAAGTAGCTGGGATTACAGGCACCCGCCACCACACCTAGCTAATTTTTGTATTTTTAGTAGAGATGGGATTTCTCCATGTTTGCCAGACTGGTCTCGAATTCCTGACCTCAGGAATTCCACCTGCCTCAGCTTCCCAAAGTGCTGGGATCACAGGCGTGAGCCACCATGCCCAGCCAGGATTGAAATTATTGAGAAGACACTGAGACAAAGATTTGAATTCAAGTGGTTTATTTTTGGAAGTAGTCCCAATAATCATGGAAGGAATGTGGAGAAGTGTGAAAAGAAAGGGAATGAAATCACTAAAACGTTTGTTAATTAATTGGTTACTATTTTGGGTCACAGGGCATCCATCTTGCTAGAGACCTCTGGAAAACTGCAAAGAATAAACCACAGAATTCTCCCATCCAAGAAGCAAGGAAGCTGAAGATTCTAAGCACCCAACTCCTATTAATCATTGATCGAGTGCTGCTTCTGCCATGCTATATCACTGGTATTTATAGTCTGTCTGCTGCTGAGACCAAGCCTATTTCAGTAGCTAGATAAAATGCTCAGGAAAGAATTTCCAGGTTCTTATAGGAAGCTACCAAGTCAGTAATGCACAGGAGCATTGAATGCAAAGATGTGTTTGGCATCTCAACAGCATTTTCAGGGAAGTCAAACTCCAGCTGCAGAAAACATAGCAATTTTTATAGAAAAAAGTTACTGATCTTGTGCAGGTGATAGAGTTCTTATGTAATCAACTTGTCCATAAGTGGCTCACTGATCTTCTTCAATAGTACCATAGTAAAGGCTCAGTTTCTGACTTTGCTGATGGCATGTATGACATCAGCAATACAGTATTTACCATATAATTGGTGAAGGAAGCCCATAATCTTGGACTCACAAATAGCTTTCATTTCTACGACCATGGCTACTCAATTTATGGGCATGTTGTGCAACCACTGGAGTGGAAAAGACAAGAAGCTGGCTGGCTTCCATGGAATAAGTCCCTCCTGTTTATCTGGTTGTTCAGGGTTTCTGTTCAGGTGAATGCTCTTTTTGGATGGGATTGACCTAACAGAAAAAGATCATGACTTTTTGATCATGATTCAATTGGTCCATCCCCAAGCATCTTCCCAGTGACTTTTTAATTTCATTGTACTCCACATCCAGTTTCTTCCAGGCCATTAGGTGTCACTATTTGTGTTCCTATCTATGACCACTTTACCCACTAAGTAGATGAACAGAAGTACTGCTCAGGATTTGCCCATATCTTAGCCCATTTTCACACTGTAGCTAAAGACATACCTGAGACTAGGTAATTTATAAAGAAAAAAAGGTTTAATGGACTCACAGTTCCATGTGGCTGGGGTGGCCTCACCATCATGGTGGAAGGTGAAAGGCACGTTTCTCATGGTGGCAGACAAGAGAGAAAAATGAGAGCCAAGCAAAAGGGAAACACTTTATAAAACTATCAGTTCTCATGAGATTTATTCACTACCACAGGAACAGTATGGGGGAAACCACCCCCATGATTCAATTATCTCCCACTGAGTCACTCCCAGAACACATGGGAATTATGGGAGCTACAATTCAAGATGAGATTTGGGTGGGGACACAGCCAAACCATATCAGCCCACTAGGGAGGAGTAGCTATCACCATTGAATTTTTATGGATATCCATAATGAGGGTTGTACTGTAGCAACTGTCTGTTTTCTGCTCACATCAATATATTGAGTTGACCTATTCATAAATCAGTCTCAGGTTATTCCAATGTCAGATAGTCCTAGGAAATACCCAACAAGGCCATAGGCATGAGCTAAGAGAGGCATTGCTAAAGAAGACTACAGTGACATAGGAATCTGGACGACACATTTGTATAAATTATTTTACCCCCTCTTGCCCAGTTCTCAAACTACTATTTCCATTGTATGATGGATTGCTTTAGTGCTGTCCTGACAATGTTTAGCTCATGATAGGCGCATTCCATTGTATAGACTGTAGATGTTTCATGGTTTAGTGCAGTTTTTCAAGAGCTGCTTTTCAAAAGTAAACAGTGAACTGGTGCAGAGAGCTCAGCCTTGCTTCAGAACCTTAGGGATTTGCAATGCAACTCTCCTTTTGAGGCTTTTCAGAGAGTCATCATGTAGTAAACCACCACAGATAAAACATTAATACATTTATTTCATTGAAGGTACCCATTGGAAGCATTTTCTTAACTTACTGTAGAGGGCTCTATTGCTCCTACCTCACTCAAAACTGAAAGTCTAATGAGTCAGATGATAAATGAGTCAGAGCTATATTGCTAAAAGTGGTACATACTGTCTTCTAAATCCAAAACACCCGTCCAAGCACTGTCCCAGTTTCCTAGTTGTAGGAAGTACAAAGTGAAATATCCTGAACTTTGAAAGAAATGTCCTAGTATTTCGGAAACTCTTAGACCCCTAAAAACTTCACAGACATGTCAGGCCTCCCAAACTTTATAAGGTTTAATATCCCTCCCTGTGATATGTATGTGCCTTTTCAGCACTTTCAGAGAACTTGCCATTTTGTGGTCCCCAGGTAAAATTAACATGATGTCATCTGTATATTGCAGAGACATAAGAACTGTAATCTCTGGGCCAAATGCAGCCTCCCATCTGAATTAGCATATTAAATTTTATTAGGGCAAGGTGCGGTGGCTCATACCTGTAATCCCAGCACTTAGAGAGGCCAAGACAGGTGGATCACCTGAGGTCAGGAGTTTGAGAACAGCCTGGCTAACATGGTGAAACCCCATCTCTACTGAAAATACAAAAACATTAGCCAGGCATGGTGGCAGGTGCCTGTAATCGCAGCTACTGAGGAGGCTGAGGCACTTGAACCTGGGAGGAGGAGGTTGCAGTGAGCTGAGATCACACCATTGCCCTCCAGCCTGGGCAACAAGAGTGAAACTCCATCTCAAAAAAAAAAAAGAATTTATCAGGAAACAGCCACATCCATTAATTTATATAATATCTATGTAAGCTCAATGGCAAAGTTTAATAGTTTTAACAAATACTCTATGGCCTGAGAAGTGTTAAACAGTTCCTATTTGTCTCTTTACAGTAAAAGTTTTTAAAACTCTGTTACAGTGGAATACTCCAATACATGGCAACATGTTTAGATGATAAAGGTCCCTTTTGTTTACCTTGTGACAGAGAGTAGAATAGTTAACGTAGCCCTCAGACAAGAGTGTGAAAGTGTACTACTGTCTTTCCAAGTGAATGCTAACGATGCCATCCTTCCTGATTTCATCCTTCCTGGATTAAAAAACGTCATTTTTTTTTTTCAGATCAATAGAAACACATCGATAGCCAGCAAGATAGGGTGGTTTCTTCTACATAACTCCAACACAGAAAATATTATTGGGGCTACCACTTTGTGACATTCTTTGCTACAATTATAAAAGATTACCATCATCTGTCAAGATCCATCTTTTTTATTTTATTTTATCTTTGACACCACATCATCAAATTAAGTGGGAATATAATGAGTCACACCAGTTTCATGTCCTTTAAGTTTTTAAGGGTAGCATTAATCTCTGCCACTTTTCAGTAGTCTTGTGATTTACTGTAAATGGGGAATGGGACAGGTTCACAAGCTTCCACTTTGCCCTTTATAGCGTAATAACTCTTCATCCACAGATGAGGGAACGAGGTGATGGTACTGCAAGCTGCTAAATATATCCATGATTATTTTGCTCTTAAAGGCTGGAAGAATGACCCCATCATTATGCACTTGAAAGCTGAGGTGAGATATATTTGGATTAGAAGGCTGATTATTACATATGTTTTCTACATCTATAATCTAAAAGATGGGCTGTACATATTCCTCTATTAACAGTAGTAGTTCAGAACCTATAACCTATGTTCAACAATTTTCCAAACAGGTAGATAGTCCTTTTTCTCCAGTGAACACCTACATTTGTAAATGGCTGTATGTTGCTTTGAGAAGACATAGTTATTGTTCATTATTGCTGTGATATTACAGAGCCATTTATTTCAATCAATAGACTCTGAGTCCAACAAGTGATTTAAGTCTAGGAACCAGGGAAGAGTGATTTTCTGTTAAAGCTGCTGACATAGCCTTCTGCATGTCTGCTCTTATCTTTAATTATGTAAGTAAAACATTATTCTCATTAGCTGTCTGCGTATTTTGCACCTTGAATGCCATCACCAAACTCTCTTGTTGGCTTCTTGGACTTGCTGCCTGTAATATTATATGTGCCCAACTTATCTTCAATAATTGTATGCACCATTTCACCTCAGTAATTCTCAAATTCTTCATCCCTATGTGTTAAAGCCATTTTGGCATCTCCTTCATTTACTTGTAGACAGTCATTCTTTCCAAGCCTCTAGGGCCTATTCCAAAAGCATGTTACGGTTGATGCAAAGCATCCTTGCAAAGTGTTGAATCCTAAAATACTGCAGAGTGTCCTCATATCAATACATTCCCCCATAGCCAGCATATTCTTCAGGACTCCAAGGCTACCCAAACATACTATCTCCATGATGGTATGTATTATCTACTTCTGTTCATGATACGCCCTTTAATTCTTGGTCCATGCTGACACTCAGTATTGATTTAGAACAATAAAGAGAGTCAGGGCAGATCTTGAGAAGGGCAAGTATCCCATTGGTTGGTATTCATCTTACGCAAAGCCCATGTATGATCTTCATGCAATGTGAGACTGTTCTTCTCTAGTAAATATTGGTGGGCTACTCTGTCCACCTAGAGATTTAGAAAAGTCTTAAGATTCATGTTTCTCATTCATGTAAGGCCAGTGTTGTAGTCCTGGGTCTTAGTGTTCTCTCTTATTTTCTTTTATTTATTTATTTTTTTTGAGACAGAGTCTTGCACTGTCGCCCAGGCTAGAGTGCAGTGGCGCAATCTCGGCTCACTGCAAGCTCCACCTCCTGGTTCACACATTTCTCCTGCCTCAGCCTCCCGAGTAGCTGGGACTACAGGCTCCCGCCACCACATCTAGCTAATTTTTTGTATTTTTAGTAGAGATGGGGTTTCACTGTGTTAGCCAGGATGGTCTCCATCTCCTGACCTCATGATCTGCCCACCTCAGACTCCCAAAGTGCTGGGATTACAGGCGTGAGCCACTGCTTCTGGCCTAGTGCTTTTTCTTCTTATCATGAGCCTCACTTTACTGTAGAAGACTTGTTGGAGCTCGGAATTCAGCTTTCATCCCAACTCCAAAACCCTGGTAATTAAACCTTGGATTTGATATCCAGCAACATCTGTCTTTCAGGTGTTGATGAAATCTTTTTAAACCGTGTTATTGAGGCTTACTTGGTTTTAAAATGTTCTCTAATAGTTATCAAAACCGAGACTAGAATTTTCTTCCTTCAGAGCTCTATGACAATTGTTAACAGCCAGAATTATTGAAATTTCCATTGCCCCATACGCCAGTACATCTTCTCACACCTATACCCCATCAAAATCCACCATGGTTGACAGTCTTATTAAACTGATTTGCCACCCACTTCGGTGCCATGTTATTACCTGGTCATTTAGCAATCTGATCCCAGAAACCAGCACCTATGGCTTGTAATCATACTCGCAATTACCACAAGCTGTTTTCCTCAAAGCAGATCCCGATACACAACTTTGAGTGCAAACAGTATATTCTGAGTGGATTACAAGTTGCTCTGTTAGGGGAATTAAAACTAGGAAGAAAAGAGTCTTGATACAGTGTGTGCTAATGAATGGTTATTACTGTTGCAAACTGGGAATCAGTACCACTGGAAACCTTGGAAAGCCTGCATAAAAAGGCTTCAGAGTTAAACACATACTATGTGGCAAATATTGAGCTGAATGTAAACAAAACAGAAAATATAATGCCCAATCCTTCAGGGAGAAATCAAAGTCTTTGCATTTAATAAGTATAACTGAAATGTGTGCCTATGAATAAGGGATTAAAATACTCACAATTGCTATTCCAGAGACAAGATCGAGGGTGAAAATATATATTAGAAATGTTACTTTTAAATATCAAATAGTGCATGACATTACAAAACATATAATATAGAAGGCCTTATGATGAAAAGTGTCAGTTTCTTATTCTGCCCCTCCTCATTACTCATCTTACACTTCAGAATTGTCTGCTATCAACAATTTGGTATTTAGTTTTTTGGGGTTTTTTTTTTTTTTTTTTGAGATAGAGTCTCGCTCTGTTGCCCCTGGCTGCTAGAGTGCAGTGGCGCAATCTTGGCTCACTGCAACCTCTGCCACCTTCTAGGTCCAAGTGATTCTCCTGACTCAGCCTCCTGAGTAGCTGGGATTACAGTCGCCTGCCACCACACCTAGCTAATTTTTGTATTTTTAGTAGAGACGGGGTTACACCATGTTGGCCAGGCTGGTCTGGAACTCCTTGTCTCAGGTGATCCGCCCTCCTCAGCCTCCCAAAGTGCTGGGATTATAGGTGACAGCCACCGCACCTGGCTGTATTCAGTTCTTATGGGAGTTATTTACATAAATGTACATTATCCTTACAAGTACTGTTTTAGTATCAGCTATACTAAAATAATTCCATCACCTGCCATCTTCTATTCTTCTTCCACCCAATGTTTGATAATGGAAATATTGTTTACTTCTTATATGTAGTTTCTTTTGCACTATAAAATACATTTATATAGCTTTGCATATTATATAAATTGTAGATAGCCTATCTTGCGATGAGGATAGCAATGCTCCTACCCTTCTCTCAGAGAAAAGCTGTTTGATTCAAGTCTTTTAATAACACACTTGGACTTACAGTATTAATCGGTTTGCGTGTTGACAAACCAGTCTCTCATTCTATGTAACATCACGTGAATCAGTAGAAAAACAAACAAACAAAAAAGACAACAATGACAATCAAAACAAAGAGAACAAACAGCAAAAGAAAAAACAAAAAAAAATTGTTTCGTAACTAGCAAATATCCTGAGGCAGCTGTGAGGTGTTATGTTTTTAATCCTTTGCTTAACTTTGTGCCTTCTGTTCAAAGATTTTAATGTTTTCTATGTAGATCCTTCAATACTTACACTCTTTTCTTTGACTCTTACTGCTGGATATTAACCATACAGAGAATTACTCTAATGTATTAGACAGAATTCTTAACTTCAAACACTGACTTTCAAGTGAGAGTGACAACGGTGAGTATGTGGTAGATACACGCTCAAAAACCTCAAATAAAGCTATTGATGCTTGAGAAAGGAAGAGTCTTCAAAGGATATGAGTAGCTCTGGATTGTGATTCTGGATAACTGTACTCAGGCTCTTGCTATTTTATTAAAATTAATTTTTTTTTAAGAGAAGCTGTCTCGCTCTTTCACCCAGGCTGGAGTGCGATGGCACAGCCACAATTCACTGCAGCCTTGACCTCCTGGGTTCAAGGAATTGTCCAACTTCAGCCTCCCAAGTAGCTAGGACTACAGGTGTACCCCATCATGCCTGGCTAATTTTTGTATATTTTGTAGTGATGGAGGTCCCCCCATGTATTAGAATTAATCTTAAAGTCTAAAATGAGGACCTAGTTCATGCTATCTTTGTGCTAACACCAAAACAGGGAAAGAGGCACAAATATTATACACTTGAAAATGAAAGTAAAGCTAATGTAAATATGTGATAAGTACAACAAATACCTAGAAAAGAATTGTCCACAGAAACACAGAGATGGCTACCTTATACCAGCTGTGTCATACTAGCAGGTTTTCAGGAGGCAAGGTGGGGTTTTTGAAAATAATTTAGTGGCATATGTGAAAAGGAAGAACACTTTGGGCAGAGATTATTCATTTTTACCTAATGATGACACAAAGCATGATAACTTCCACAGCATTACATGTAATTCAGTGTATTTAAAGCAGGGATAATCAAACTTCTTTAAAAATATAAAACGAAGCAGTGAATATTTCAGGCTTTGAAACCCACCAATCTGTTGCAACTACTTTAGTTGTGGCAGAGAGGTAGGCATAGACAAGATGTAGACAAATACAGATGGCAATGCACTAACATAACATTATTTACAAAACCAGGCAGTGGGCAGGAATTTGCAAACTCTGAATTTACAGTGTAGAGGGTGGCCTGGCATGATGGCTCATGCCTGTAATCCCAGCACTTTGGGAGGCCAAGGCGGGCAGATCATGAGGTCAGGAGTTCGAGACCAGCCTGGCCAACATGGTGAAACCCGGCTCTACTAAAAATACAAAAATTAGCTAGGCATGGTGGTGGGTGCCTGTAATCCCAGCTACTCAGGAGGCTGAGGCAGGAGAATCGCTTGAACTTGGGAGGCAGAGGTTGCAGGAAGCCGAGACCACGCCATTGCACTCTAGCCTGGGCAATAGAGCGAGACTCTGTCTCAAAAAAAAAAAAAAAAATGTAGATGGCAAGAGAATTTCAAAAAATTTGGGGCTGTATCAGCAAGCAGGAGACTGACTATAAATGGCCTTGAATGTGAAGTTTTTAGGTCCTCCTTTCTCATTAATGAGAAATTATTGAAGGCTACAAGCAAGTCAAGATCATCAGATATGTAATGTCATCTTTCTCTTTCTGGTTGTAACATCACGAGTAGAAGAAAGAGGCAAGACTAAGAGCAAATAGAATAATTAGACAGGAGTTACAGTCACCAGATCAGATAAGAATGAGCTGAATTAACTAGTAACAATGAGAGCTGAGAGATGGGGATGTGTTTAGGGGATGTTTAAGAAGTGATTGATGAGTATGGAGGCAGTTGATGAAAAAGAAAACGAAGAAGATGTCAGAATTATGGCTTGCATAACTGAGTGGACGAGGAAGTCACTAATGAAGAATAGGGAGATGGAGCTGGAGGGAGGGCAAGTTTGAAGATAAAGATACCAAATTTGATTTTAAATTTGCTGACATAAGGGGATTCATGGTTCTTCAACTGGAACTCCCTAGTGTATGAGGTTGACAGGTAAAATACAAGGCACCCAAGAAAATTTGAATTTCATATAAGTAATGATATTATGAGTATGTCCAAAACATTTTATGGGGTATGCTTATATTAGACAATTATTTGTTGTTGCTGTTGTTGTTTCATCTGAAATTCCATTTAGCTGGACATCCTGGATTTGTTTTTGGTAAATATGACAACTCTACAAGTTTATAATTGCTATAGAATTATAAAATTTGGAGAAAGAGACATGGATATAAAATATAAATTAGATGATACTGTACATAGAGTTGATGATGGAAGCTGTGCTGCTAACCAGCTCTCCAACCCTGGCCAAGTTAACCTCATCTCGTATTGGTGTAATTTAGGGATGGTATTAACTGAATTTCTTCAGTATTTTCTATTTTAAGATAATATGTAACTATGAGTGCAGTTTTTAAAATATATGTTCTTGTTATTATTGTACTGTTAGTTACTATGAACAAAATTTACTGTAATTTCATGGTGTTCTCTGCCATATTGAATTTTTAGAGTAGAGCAAGTTATCATTTACATGCAAAATGTCTCTCACTCTTTTTTCAATGCTTTTATAAAAATTAATGGCCAGCCATTCTCACATATAAATGTTTGTTTCTCTTATATCACTTTCTCATATTCATTCAGTTTGGTCACAGTATGCCACATGTGGACCATAAATTTTAATTTATACTCAAGTCACACTGAGGGGATATTGATTTGCTTGAACATATTTGAAACATTATATTTCTGAATGTTACAGTTGCCTATGAAACAGCAAAATTATTTCTCCCTATTTTTATTCTCAAGGGAACTTCATATTTGAGAAAACAATCACAAGCAATTTCCAATATAGGTTTAAAGCTCTATTCTAATAGCCAATCAGAAAAAGATGATCAAATCTTCTATACTACTACATAATGGAAGAGACCCAACCTCCACATTTTGAAGGATGATCATAAAGTAATTAAATTATATTTTGATTTAAATAATTAAATTACGTTTTGATATAATTTAATAATTCTGATAGATATGACCACTTCATTGTGAAACATACAGTATTGTTATCACCATCACCACAGATTGTGAAATTGAAGCTCAAAATGGCTAAATTATTTATCCTTTTCCCTTGCAAATAAACAAAATAACATTAAACATAGGTCTTCTGGTCTTGGAGTTTGTCCCTTTTCCGTTGCACCACGCTCTTCTTCTTTGATTTAATGACCTTTCTTCACAAATAACTGGAGTCATTTTCAAGGAATTGTTAATAAAAAAACATTAAGAAAAATCCAGGACACATTTAGAAAGGAAAAGCCAACTTTCTGTGTCTCAGACAGTTGGAATAGATAATCTGAGGACTTAGACATTCAGGAACAGCTGGAAACAAACAATAATTTAATATTATATATGATTGATTGAGCTTGTATTCTATTATGTTATTGATGAGTTAGTATGCATCCAGATGGGTGCAATAGGAAATTTGAGAGGTCTGGAAAATAGCTGTGGAAACATTTGAATACATTTTAGACATTTAAATTGAAGAAGAGGATATGGGTGAGTTGAATGTTATGTAGAAGAAGGGAGACTAATTCTTTATGACCCCAAAGGGCAGAGCTAGGACTATGGATTAATCAGGAAAGGATGAGGAGGCAGGGAGAAAAAAGGAGAGCATGAGTAAGACAGATAATATCTCGTAAGCATAGTAAGCACCTCCTGTGCCCAAGGAATTTGAACATGTAACCTCCATGCTTCTAGTAATTTACTCAGAGGTCTTGAGTTGAGAATTTGCTGAATATTACACTACATTCAGTATGCATTATTTCTGCTAGTCACTTCTGCACTACAAAGTACAAAAATGTGTGATTGTCCCAAAGAGTCACAGAACACAATGTAGATATGAAGCTGTCAAATTTATTTTTTGTTTCTCCATCTTACCAAGCACTTAGTCTTACGTTGACTGCAGATAAGAAGTGTGGTGAACAATTCCTGGGTGTGGTTGCCCAGCTTCTCTCCCCTTTTCTTCTGTTACTAGCATCTCCAAATTTCTTTGGTAATTCTTCCTTCCTCTAGATGCAACCAATGTGATTTGGATGGTTTTGATCCCTCGCTATTCTAGGGGCAGTCGTAATTGTATGTAATAGATTTAATTTGTGCCTTCCTGTGGTTATGTCATCATATGGGTCAAAAGAATGGGCTTACTATCCAATTTGGGGCAGTGTCAGATTTAGGGTGTCCTTTTGTTTCCCTTATTTTCTCCTTTCTTCCTTTTTCCTTCCTTTAATCTCCCCTCCTTCTGCCCCTCCCCTACCTTTCTATCCCCACCTTCTTGTCCTTCTGCTTCTGTTTTCCTCCTCTTCCTCCTCCTGTCCTTCCTTTACTGGAGTCAATATTTTGAGAATGTGAGCCTGGAACTTCCAGAAACATCAGCTAGGATAACTAGAATATGGAAATATGAAACTATCCTAAAATGAATTATTATATGATATGGTTTGACTGTGCCCCCACCTAAATCTCAACTTGAATTGTACCTCCCAGAATTTCCATGTGTTATGAGAGGGTTGAATCATGGGGGCAAGTCTTTCCCATGCTATTCTCGTGATAGTGAATAAGTCTCATGAGATCTGATGGGTTTATCAGGGATTTCTGCTTTTGCTTCCTCCTTATTTTCTCTTGCCACTGCCATGTAAGAAGTGCCTTTCACTTCCCGCCATGATTCTGAGACCTCCCCAGCCATGTGGAACTGTAAGTTCAATTAAACCTCTTTTTGTTCCCAGTTTCAGTTATGTCTTTATCAGCAGTGTGAAAACGGACTAATAAAGAAACAGAGCTTGAGGGGGGAGAATAGAATTTCAATTATTCAAATTTTTTCAAGCTCTTAAATATAGCAAAGAGTGATTTCAGGAACACCTTTGAATTTTGTAGGTAGCTAAAAGTACTTCTTTTAAATGATGCTGGTTTGCGGATGCTTTTTGTTGTGTATAACTGATTAACATTAATTAGTTAACATCCTCTCCTGGGAAATCTTCAGTTGAGTTGCCATTCCTTGTATCATTCCTTTTATTTCCCAACCTCCAGGATCAATCAACTCTAACCTGCAAATCATTGCAACCCTGTCATAATTGGTAAAATTGAATGGTTGTAATTATCTGCATGTAACAGTCAATGTAAACAAAACACTGGCTGAAATCTCAAATTTGCCGCTCCTTTAGCTGTGTGGTCGATATGCTTTGGCTCTGTGTCCGCACGTAAATCTCATGTCAAATTTTAAAGAAGGGGCCTGGTGGAAGGTGACTGAATGATGGGGGCAGACTTCCCCTATGAATCAGTCACGAATCATGGGGAAAGTCTGTTCTCATGATAAGAGTTTTCACAAGATCTGGTTGTTTGAAAGTGTGTAGGACTTCGCCCTTCACTTTCTATCTCTCCTGCTCCCTTGTGAAAACATGCTTTCTTCCCCTTCACCCTTCTGTCATGATTTTAAGTTTCCTGAGGACTCCCCACAGCCCTGCATCCTCTCCAGCCTTTGGAACTGTGAATCAATTAAAACTCTTTTCTTTATAAATTACCCAGTCTCAGATAGTTCTTTATAGCAGTGTGAGAATGGACTAATCCAGTGATCTTCCTCTATATTGCTCCAGAAATGTGTTTGTATAAATAGCTTAGTATATTGTTCTAGAGATAAAGAAAATTATCGTATTTTTTCAAAATGAAAGAGAATTTGCTAAAATCCAAATTGTATATCATTTTTATAATTTGAGGAGTAAAGTTTCTTAAATAGGCACATTTGTTTTTATAAGATACAATGGTAGTTTAACAGAGGTCACACTGGAGGAGAAAGAGAAAATCTGATTTATGAAATTGCTTCTGCTTCAAACCACTTTTGCGTTCCTAAGCAGTCATTCAGTCTCTAGAAAATTAAGTTTACTCATCTCTAAAATTGAGTTAATAATACTTATTTTCCATTGAGTAATATTGTATATGTGGATTTTGTTTGAACAAAGATGTTGGAGAGCCTAATGCAAGAGATAAAATATACTGAAAGATCAATAAATTTGTTTCAATTGAGTGCTTAGCTAAGATAGAATAAAACTAATGGTCTTTACAGAGGACATCATTACTTCAGTCAACATTGTAAGTATTAGTCATGATTATCATTTCCTCGAATGTAGACATCAATATAATAAGAATCTCTTCTCTCATTTTCACCATTCACTCCCTAGTATTGAGCATAAGGGCTGGAACATAAGACATATTCAACCATTATGCCTTGAATGAATGAATGATTGAAGAAAAAAATTCAGAAAACAGTTCATTTGCACTATCCTCTAATTGTTGTACTAATTTTTATTCATAGTAATAGATAGGGAGAATTGATTACTGCTGTAGTATCAAAAGGCTGAGAAAGTTTCCAGTAAAATGACCTGTCAAGGAAGGGAAAATCAGGGGGGCCATAAGATCAGAGTAATGGGAGTATTCTCAGAAGTCAGCTAGTCCTCTTCAGGATGTCTACCTATTCCAGTTTGCCCAGAAGAATATGAACTTATGTAGTAAGTATTATGTAGAAGTAATTATAAATAAATGACACTTTTTTTTTTTTACTTTGAAAGTTGTAATGGCTTGGATAATAAATTATATGAGATCCTAGCCCTATTGCTGTTACAAAATTTTTAAAAAGCCTTTTTCTAGAATTTGGTAGCATGAATCTTGCTAAATAATGGAAAGCTCAGGAAGTCATGGCATGGCTTAGTCTATCATTGAACAATCCAAATACTAGAAAATCTTTATGTGCGTCCTCATAATTGTCCGTCAGCCACCCATTATTACCTAGAACTGTAATAGCAAGGAAAGACTGACTTCATTTTCCATGCCCTTAACATAGAAACCTGTGAATATTTGGAAAATACTATATATCCCCATTAGGTTTTCTCAATTTTACATAAGATATTTCTAGCTCCTCTATTTTTTTTTCATAATTTGTTGTTTCCTAATTTCTTATTATTCTCGACACACTCTCCTGGATGCAGATTAAGTCGCCAATTAAAGCTCAGAATTTCAAGGCAAATTAAAATTTAAATTGCTAGAGTTGTCTTTCATTGTAGATTTTACCTCTTGCTTTTCTGTCTGTCTTTCACTCAATATCTCTTTCTCTTTTTTTTGTCACTCTTGTGTTCCCTTTCTCTATTTTGTTCTTACTCTCTTAACCTGTCATGTTCTTGAACTTTATCTCCATCACTGCTGTTCTGTTTCTCTATCTTTCTCTTGTGCTGCAGATCAATTCCTTGCTCTGTTCTCATTTTCATTTGCTGTCCTGTCTTCTGATTTCCCTCTCTTCTCTTTGTCTTTCTCCTATTTCTCTTTCTCTCTGCGCTGGCAGTGTATCACTAAGCATGGGCCTGCTATTAAGACAGTGCCACCTTTCTTCATTGTCATTGACTAACTGGCAGTTCTGAACAACGTGAATAGCAAGGGAAGACTCAGAGTTGGAATCTGAACTGTCAAGGAAATGTCACATCTAAGAAGAACAGGCCTTGTGTTTATCTGTATTCAGTTTCCATTTTCTTTTAGATCACATTGAATTTTAAAATTCTGTGAAACTATATTACAGATTTTCCAGTTATCGTCATATCTAGCATTCAGCAGAGCTGATCCCTGAAAAAAAAAATGAATAATGAGGTTTTGGTGAGATTCTAAGTGTGAAATTAACCCAAATAGAAAAAGTTTGTATTCTGAAAAAGCCCAAAAGAATAAGGCAGAATTGACCTGCCACATAGATAGGCAAGGCATTGTTTGGATGCTGAGAGGACAAATTTAGAGTTGAAGATGTCAAAACCCAGCAAATTTTTGAACTTAAAGAGTGTTGAAATACATTTTTGATTAATTGGACAGAGCTGTTGAAGTTCTCACTGAAATATGGTTTTTCCAATTGGGCATGGAAGGTCATGCCTGTAATCCCAGCACTTTGGGAAGCTGAAGTAGGTAGATTGCTTGAGCACAGAAGTTTGAGACCAGCCTGGGTGACATGGTGAAACCCCATCTCTACCAAAAAAAAAAAAAAAAAAAAAAACACAGCCTGTTGTTGTGGCAGACACCTGTGGTCCCAGCTATTCGGAGGGCTGAGGCAGGAGGATCACCTGAGCCTGGGAGTTTGAGGCTGCAGTGAGCTCTGAGCACACCACTGCACTCCAGCCTGGGCAACAGAGTGAGACCTGTCTCCAAAATAAGTAAATAAAACTAAATAATAGAAATGTGGGCTTTCCAAATATGTATAAATTTTCACAGAGGTTTATTCATTGGATTTTAAAAGAGCTATTACATAGTTAGTGCTCAGTAACCTACTGGTACTGTGCTAGGCATTTTTACAAATTTTGGAAATTTTCACTCTAAGATAATTTCAGTCTTATAAAAGAGTTACAAAAACAATACAAAGAATTTCTTATTCCAGTGATTCTCAACTGAGGATGATTTTGTGCCTTCTACCCCTTTAAGGTAATGTATGAATTCATTTTTGGTCTTCACAACTTAACATAGAAATGTTGTTACTACAAGCGTGAGCCATCGCGCCCAGCACTTTGGGAGGCCGAGGTGGGCGGATCACGAGGTCAGGAGATTGACACCACGGTGAAACCCCGTCTCTACTAAAAATACAAAAAAAAAATAGCAGGGCGTGGTGGCGGGCGCCTGTAGTCCCAGCTACTCGGAGAGGCTGAGGCAGGAGAATGGCGTGAACCCGGGAGGCGGAGCTTGCAGTGAGCCGAGATCGCGCCACTGCACTCCAGCCTGGTTGACAGCGCCAGACTCCGTCTCGAAAAAAAAAAAAAAAAAGAAATGTTGTTACTACTGATATCTAACTGGGTGGAGGCCTGGGATGCTGCTAAACATCCTGCAACACACGTAGTATCCCTTCACAACCAAGACAGTTACACAGCCAAAATCTTTACAGTGCTGCCATTGAGAAATCCTGGCATATGACCCTCGTTCAAATTTTTCAAATGTTCTTACATACGCATAGTGTAGTGATTTTTTTAAATAATGAAAAATCAACATTGATGTATTACTATTATCTAATCTATAAATTTTATGCAAATCTTGCCAATGATCCCACTAATATTCTATTTCTGGTCTGGATCCAACACAGGATCCTGCATTTAGTTGAACTACACCCTTAAAAAGCCTTAAATTCCAACGGTTCTCAGTTTTTCTTTGTCTTTCATTACTTCAACACTTTTGAAGTCTACTGGCAAGACATTTGTTAGATTTCTCTCCATTTATGGAGTATCTCTTTATTTTAGAATTTAGATTGTCTATATTTGATAGCAACACCTCATAAATTATGTGTCAATCTTAATGAACAGCTGATGTTAGGTTGCGGTGATATTAACTTTGATCACTTAATTACTGTGGTGTTTTCAGGTTTTTCTACTATAATGTTATTGTTTTCCCTTTTGTAATTAGTAAATGTTTTATGGAGATTACTTTTAGACATGTAAATTTCTCATGTATCATCATGTATTCACCCATTAAATTTAGTATTCATTAATGATTTTTGCCTAAAAATATATTACTTTAGAATTTTCCAAGTGGTGTTTTCCTATTTTCATCAATTCTTTTATATTTATTGTTTGGAATTCTCCCATGAAGACGAGCTTTCCCTTCCTCCATATATTTGTTTATTCAATTATTCATGTATCTTAGCATAGACTCAAGGATTGTAATTTTTTGGGGCTATGTCCCATCATTATCATCATCATCATCATCATCATTTGGCTCAACTTGTACCTTACTGACTATTGGAAACCCTCTCAAGTTACCGTTTGTGCACTTTTGAATTGTCCTCATCGGGTTTTGAGCATTTCATTCTTTTCTGAAACTACAATATGTTTCAGCTCTTTGACTCTCTTCCAGTTATGGATCTCTGCCTTTCCCTGAATCTCTCTCTATAACGTATAACCGTGTCTTCTTCAGGGCTTAGCTTGCCTTACATGCTTTCTCTTAAATTGAATTAGTTCCTTAATGACTTTTCTGTCCATGTGTATGAATAGACATATATGTGTTAGTATGTGTCTATGTTTCATTCTGATTACCACTTCCCATTCAACAGATGTAAGTAATATTGTAGTGTTTATCATAGTGCATATTGACAGGGGGAAAGATATCAACATGTTATTAAAATGAAAAAAGTAAAGGGTTAAATTAAGGGAAGATTTTATAAGTAAACAAGTTTCATGACAGATTGATCTCATTAGTGGGCCAAATTCTTCACCTTTTGCTGTAATTGTGTTCTTTGCCATATGACTTTGAAAACAGTTTACTGTCAGACATGTGGATAATCCCAACCCCAGTGGAGGCATCGCCTGGATGACCATCCAGATGCTTGAGGAATAAATGCTTAATTTTGTTATGCTACTAATTTCTTGTAGTTATTTGTTATGCACCAGTAATATTGTAAATGTTTATTGATATAAAACCATGTGGAATGACATGCAGAGTTGGACCAAAAACAAAAGCTTTATAGTTGTGAAACATTGTTCTTGTGACCACAAGAGAGATGAGCCAAGAATATGGTGGGTGTTTCACTAAGTAGAGTGAAATTTAAGTACTGACTGAATTGCATATGCACTCTGCCCAGAAGTGTTAGCATAAGAACAGCACCTGATTACTCAGACATTTCTTTATGAAGCAAAGAGCCACATGGAACAGAAATCAATGGTAAGTGGAGGAGGAGCACCAAGCGAATTCAAGAGCCCCACATTGAAAGAAAGTAAGTAAAAAAAGTTTTTGACACAGAAAAGAATAAGGCCTGGAGGACAAGAATTTGAGTTTAGTATAACATTTTAAAAGTGAGTCTTGGCCGGGCGCGGTGGCTCACGCTTGTAATCCCAGCACTTTGGGAGGCCGAGGCGGGCGGATCACAAGGTCAGGAGATCGAGACCACGGTGAAACCCCGTCTCTACTAAAAATACAAAAAATCAGCTGGGCGTGGTGGCGGGCGCCTGTAGTCCCAGCTACTCGGAGAGGCTGAGGCAGGAGAATGGCGTGAACCCGGGAGGCGGAGCTTGCAGTGAGCCGAGATTGCGCCACTGCACTTCAGCCTGGGCGACAGAGTGAGACTCCATCTCAAAAAAAAAAGTGATTCTTAGTATCCAAGAGCTTCTGAGTATGGCATAGATGGAGCTTGTTTTCCTCTCGACATTGAGTTAAAATCCATGCTAATGTTAACATACACAAGGGTCAAACACGCAGTGTTTCCTGTACCATTTAACAGCAAAGCTGTCTGAAAATAGCCCAGGGCTGAGTCTGTATAAAAGCTTATTCTCTTAGTTATCTGACTATGATAAACTCACTGCAAACTTGCAGTCACTGGCTTAAATATTTCTCTTGACTTAGGACCTTAAGCTCTTCTAGGAATAGAGGAAGAGAAACTAGGAGTAGAACAACGATAGTAATGATAATAATGTAAACATTTGTTGAGTTCTCCATGTCCCAGGGACAGTGAGTGCTAAGAAATTGACCTTCATCATATCAATAAATGGTCTCAACACACTCTAAGGAAAAGTATTACTAGTAAACTTATTAGTTCATAGTTAATGGAACTGAACCTTATGGAAGTCAAGTAATTAACCTAAGGCCATACTGCTAGTAAGTGAAGGGAAAGAACCTTTAATAAAGTTTCAGAATAGCTTTAGTCTTCGCAGAAAAGGGGAAGAGATCAACAATTTTGGTGGTCAGAGAAGTCTTGGAAGAAAGATGTTTTTCTAGGTCTTTATGAATGTGTAGAAGAGTGCCAGGAATCAACAGGTATGTCATGGTAAAAAATAGTAGGCTATTCCTGGAAGAGAAGATAGCCTTTGCCAAGACATCAAGGCACATGCTAAGTGTAATACGTTCGAGATGGCGGGGAAGCAGTGCAATAGATCATATCGGAGAGCAGACAAGGAAAAACGTGAAGGTTCTTTTTTTTTTGCCTTATTACAAGGTATGTGTTTCATTTTATAGGTCATAAGGAGTCGTTGAAAGACTCTAGGCTAGAAAATTGTATGGTCAGATTTAGATTTCAGTGCGTTTACTTGCTCTGACTAAGCAGAGAATAGCCTGAGAATGAGTCAGACCAGTTTCATTTTCACACATTAGGAATAAAATCAGTTCAATGTAGGTAAATTATCTTTAAGTATATTCAACAAAATTCTATTGATACAGTCACCCTTTGAAATATGCTAGACTGAGAATCAATAAAATGAGCTTAAGTAAATGCCCTAGCTTTTATGATTAGCCTAAGGGAACATACAGTGTTAGACATTAGGTCTATGATAAATAAAAAGGTTTCACCTCTGCATTCCAACTGGCTTCACAGATGCAGCCTTTCCCTTCTAAAATTTTTCTTCTAAATTTCCCTTCTAGAAACAGTCATGTAACTTCTAATGAAAAAAATTATCTCAATTGAATTCTGGATTAATGTTTCAAATTTCAAAATTCTTCACTTTCCCGTTTCACAAGTATTACACAAATCAAATGGCTTCTTGATTGATCTCATTAGAGGGCTAAATTCTTCACCAAATTCTTGGTTTTGTTTGAATGTAGGTTCTGAAAATTAATTTTCTCAATATACTTCTTTCCTGAGGAGTAGAACTAAGATGTTCCTTTAAAATTAAAACCACAAAACTCTAGCTTCATATATAAAACTAGGACCATATTACAAATCTTGCTTGTGTAATGAAATAATGAAATTATGCTTAACATATAAACACATAAACATTTCAGTGGAATGTAATTTTTAAAAAGGCATGAACAGAACCGAAAATCATCAAATTTTGACATATATATAGCTATCCATTTGTGTAGCATCCACCCCTGCTGGGTCCTTCAGGACTATACATACATATAGTTATTAACATATATAAAGATATAATAATATATAAGTTAAATATATAAAATATGTAACTTACATGTAATTTCTTACATGTAATACATAACATGCAATTTGCATAATGTTTGTATTTATAAAAATAAAATATTTATAAAATGGTATGTATATACATACATATATCACACACATATGTGTATACACACATATATCACACATAAAACACCTAAGAAGCCTTCATTTATTAATTTTATAACATATTTAGACATCTACTATGGGCCAGGTAATGTGCTAGGCATCTGGAATATTGCCTATATTAATAATCAAAACTCAATTTCAGCTCCAATAGATCATAGTGGCCCTGTACAGTTTAGTTAAAATATTAGTCCTGAATCCATCTCCGGTGAGCAGGACAGGTTTATATATCATCCTGGAAAATATCTACCCTCTTTAATTTAATGCCTGGACTTGAATCTACTGATATGACGTCTGCTCTGTACTCCCTTTCCTTTAGATCCTGTTTGGAGGACCAATAAAGAACAAACATTTTTCTTTGATTGAGTTAAAAACCAGTTGTTGAAAAGAGGGAGTCAGGCAGACAGTGATCAATATGGCAAGTAGTTGCTGACAGAGATGATGATGGAGAAGAGGGCGTAGGTATGTTAACCAGCCTGTGCAACATTCACATTCAGAAAGACTTTCACACGGAGTCACAGACAAAGCTAGATAATTTCAGCACTTTTTCTCATTCCCAATCTCATCAACACCAGTTCCTCACACTCCAAGAGGGAAATAGCTTTTACCAATAAGTTTTCCCCATGGTTTACAGTAGAAGAGTGTACATACTTTCCTAGCTAGTAGATGCCAGAGAGAGAAGGAGAGGAAAAATAGAAAAACTGTGCAATCCCAATTCATGATCCCATGTGATCTAGATAACTAGATCTTCTGGAAAAGAATGAATGAATAGGCAAAACCAGACAAAAATGTTACATTAATAGATGTACATTTACATGGAAATATGAAGCAAGAGGGAGTGTCTCCTTCTCCAGGACACATGTCTATCCCCCACATTTTAGATGTTAACAGTCTAGTTCCAAATGAGGAGCCAAATAAGAGCTCTACCTCTGATGTGAGCTCCACAACAGGCTTTCTCTGCTTGGCATTCACTCCATTAGCTGCTTGATTTTTCTGGTCAAGGTACTTCCATCAGATCATAAGGAAGGTGCATATCAAAATCATTGGCAATTGATGACAAACCACAGAAAACTAAGCCAATGAGAGAGTTCCCAGGAAAAACACTGCAAGCTGTGTTCTTTGACAGGAAGAGATGGAAGGTGGTAATGCAGAAATATGCTACCCAGCATTTAATCTTACTGGGTAACAAGTGCATTGGGATGGAATAGCAGTAACATAGCAAGGTAATCTCAAAATTAGAGGCATGTAGTAGAAGATTGAAAGCTCCAGTTCTGCAGTTTTCACTGGAATATGGATTATGGCACTAGCACTGTCTAGTTGTTTGTTATCAGAAAGATATGAATGATTCAAACATTAAGTTTATGTCATCTGTACACTAAAGATACCAAAAATGTTAATGATGGTACCTAGTTCCATGAGGTCACACAATGGAAAGTATGATAAAGCCCTTAGTGTAATGCTTGGGACATACTGAAACCTCACTAAACATGAACTATTCTCAATGTTATTATAATTACGATTAATGACTGTCAAAATGACTATTTCTTTCACCAAAAGCTTCCATTTTTTCTTTTTTTTAAAAAAACTGAGTTTTATAGAAATATCCATATATTATACAAGTTTACCATTGAAAGTATACAATCTAGTGGTTTGTAATATATTCACAGGGTTGTGAACATTAAAACAAATGTTTTCTAATTCAGGAATATTTTAATCGCTTTTCCCACCAAAAAAAAACATATCTGTTAGTGGTGACTTCCCATTCCCATCTCTCCAACACTGTCATCAGCCCTGCCTGCAACCACTAATCTAGTTTCTGTAGGTAAAGCACATAAAATGCAACAAATTGCCTAGCATGTAGTAAGTGGCCAACATTATTACTGTAAAAATATAAAACCAGCTAATTCTACATTTACTGTAACATCAATACAATGCCCTTGATGCAGAGCATCAGATTATATCTTTGTATATTTTGGATACATGATTACAGGAAGCTTGTGGTTGAATCTCAGCTATTTAATGTTGTAGCACCATGTGTTAGTATTAATTGAGATACAATTTACATATCATAGCATTCATCATTTCAAAGTGTACTATTCAGTGTTTTTATTATATTCATAGCTATGCAACCATCCCCACTATATAATTCCAGAACATTTTCATAACAACAAAAAGAAAACCATATCCATAGCATTCATTGCCTGTCCTTCACTTTTCCAAGACCCTGGCAACCGCTAGTATATTTCTGCTTCATTGAATTTGTATGTTCTAGTCATCTCATTAAATGAAATCACATGATATGTGTCCTTTTGTATCTCACTTCTTTTCCTTAGTGTACTGTTTGCAGGTTCATCCATGTTGTAGCATAAATGATTACCACATTCTCTTTTACTGCTAAATAATATTCCTCTGTATGGATATACAACACATCCTTTGCCATTTATCAGGTGATAGACATGTGGATTGTTTCTACTTTTTGGTTATTATGAATAATGCCATTGTAAAAATTAATGTACAAGTTTTTGGTTGATATATATCTTCTATTATTTTGGGTATGTACCTAGGAGTGCAATTACTAGCTCATATGGTAATTCTTATATCTAAGATTTTGAGAACTGCCAAAGTGATTGCATCATTTTGCATTTCATTTTCTCCACATTCTCATGAATACTTTTCATTGTCTGCTTTTTAAAAATTTACCATCCTAGTAATATATCTCGTGTTTTGATTTGAATTTCCCTAATGACATATGATTTTGAGTGTCTTTTTTTGTGCTCATTGAAACTTTGTTATCTTTGGAGAGATGTCTATTCAAGCTCTTTGCCCATTTTTAAATTACTTTATTTTTTACGTTCCAGGGTACATGTGCAGGTTTATTACATGGTTAATAGTGAGTGTCATCTTGATTGTACTGAAGGATACAAAGTGTTGATTGAAGGTGTTGCCAAAGGAGATTAACATTTGAGTCAGTGAGCTTGGAAAGGCAGATCCACCTTTAACCTGAGTGGGCACAATCTAATCAGCTGCCAGCATGCCTAGAATATAAGCAGGCAGGAAAAATGTGAATTGACATGACTGGCCTACCCTCTCAGCCTACATCTTTCTCCCATGCTGGATGCTTCCTGCTCTTGAATATCGGACTCCAAGTTCTTCAGTTTTGGAACTCCGACTGGCTCTCCTTACTCTTCAGCTTGCACACAGCCTACTGTGGGACCTTGTGACCATGAGAGTAAGGATGGAGTTCTTTCATTGGTTTTGGGGTTCTCAGAGTTGGATGCTTAATATGATTAGACTAAAATTTCTCAAGACTCTACTTCTAATAGTATACAGAACACTGACAGTCCTTGGCCAGAACTGTTTAGAGAGTTATGCAGAATAAATGGATTTGACACTCCTGATTCACCGCTCATGTGAGGCAAAGAGTTCAATGACTCTAGACATAACACCGTTGACCATATATGGAGAGCCAAGGAACATAATGAAGCTGGTTGATGGCTCCTAAGTTCAGTGAACACATTGATGAAAGAAAATAATACACTTAGGGATTATATCTCCTGGCTTCAGGACAGATACTGAGCCACGTATCTGCTAAGATTGCCCTGAATGGGAATCTTATCTCCTATAGGAAAAGAGCTGAAATTGTGGAAAAACAGACACAAGCTCTTATCATGCAAGTGGCTGACTGCAATGAAAGGTGCATGCACAGCTTTGACAGGTGTCTACTATTAAACTGAGGGCATTGATTGGAAAATAATGGGACCCTGCAACTTGAAATACAGAAGTGTGGGAGGACCCTGATGAAGCTAGGGACACTAAGTTTTTAAACTCTGATGAACCTTTTTTGCCAGAGGAAACAGCCTCCCCAACCCATAGTGGCAACATCCCCTCCTCGACCCATGCTGCCATCAGCCTTTCCACCTTTGTCTGAGGAGATAAACCCTGTGCTGCCAGAGGCGACAGTCATGGCCTCCCCTGAGGCAGGTGCTAGGCAAGATAATGTTGATTATCCTCAGGAGCTACCCGTAACACCCTTGTTTGTTTCTAGACCTATAACTAGACTAAAGTCCCAGTGGGTCCCTAGAGGTGAGGTTGAGAGTGTGACCCATGAAGAGGTGTGCTACACTCAAAAATAATTGCTTAAGTTTTCTAATTTATATAAATAGAAATCTGGAGAATAGGCACGGGAATGGATATTAATGGTGTGAGATAATGGTGGAAGGAATATAGAGTTGGATCAGGCTGAATTCATTGATTTGGGCTTGCTAAGTAGGGACTCTGCATTTAATGTTGCAGTTTAGGGAGTTAAAAAAGGCGCTAATAGTTTATTTGTTTGGTTAACTGAAACATGGATTAAAAGATGGCCCACTGTGAGTGAGCCGGATATGCCAATCTCCCTTGGCTTAATGTACAGGAAGGGATCCAAAGGCTTAGGGAGATTGGGATGGTGGAGTAGATTAGTCACTTTAGACCTACTCATCCCAGCTGGGAGGGTTCAGAAGATATACCCTTAACTGATGTCTTGCAAAATAGATTTGTGAGGGCAACACCTGAATCTTTGAAGAGTCCTATAATTGCTCTTCTTTATATGTCAGATCTAACAGTGGGAGCCACAGTCACTCAATACCAAATTGAAATACAATGGGAATAATTGGATCCCAAGGTGGCAGGGGCCAAGAGGAGGCACTCAGCCATCAAAGGCAAGGCAGGTGTAGCTACCGTAATGGACAGCAGAGGCAAAGGAGCAATCAGAACAGTCTGACTCATGTAGAGCTCTGACATTGGCTAATTAATCAGTATTCCTAGAAGTGAAATTGATAGGAAAACTACTGCATTCCTATTTAATTTATACAAGCAGAAAAATTCTAGGTCTAATGGACAAAACGCTAATTTGAATTATAAAAACAGAGAATCATGGCCCCTCACTCAATTTCCAGACTTGAATCAGTTTACAGACCCAGAACCCCTTGAATAAAGAGGAGGCAGTGTCTCCTTGAGGAAGGACCCCACTACATTACCAAACATTTATGCTGTTAATCTTTCTATCATCATTCCCCAAGGAGACCTCCAGTCTTTTACCAGGGTAACTTGCACTGGGAAAAGGGAAATTATCAGATATTTCAGGGACTGCTGGACCTTAGCTCTGAGCTGACATTGATTCCAGGGGACCCAAAATGTTATTGTGGTCCTCCAGTTAAAGTAGGGGCTTATGGAGGTCAGGTAATTAATGAAGTTTTAGCTCTGGTCTGACCTACAGTGGGTCCAGTGCGTCCCTGGACTCATCCTGAGGTCATTTCCCCACTGCCAGAATGCATAATTGGCATAGACATACTTTGCAGCTGGCAGAACCCCTACATTGGCTCACTGACTGGTAGGGTGAAGGCCAGATGGACGCCATTAGAGCTGTGTCTACCTAGAAAAATAGTACATCAAAAACAATATCACATCTCTGGAGAGACTGTGGAGATAAGTGCCACCATCAAGAACTTGAAAGAGAGGGGGGTGGTGATTCCCACCACATCCCTGTTCAGCTCTCCCATTTGGACTGTGCAGAAGAGAGATGGATCTTGGAGAATGACAGTGGATTATCATAAGCTTAACCAAGTGGTTACTCCAATTGCAGCTAGTGTACCAGATGTAGTTTTATTGCCTGAGCAAATTAACACATCTCCTGGGACCTGGTATACAGACATTGACTTGGCAAATGCATTTTTCTCTATTCCTGTCCATAAGACCTACCAGAAGCAATTTGCCTTCAGCTGGCAAGGCCAACCATATACCTTTATGGTCCTACCTTAGGGTTATATCAACTCTCTGGCTTTGTGTCATAATCTTATTTGGGGAGACGTTATTGGATTGTGCTTGCAGCTGCCAGTGTGGCTAGAATATAAGCAGGCAGGAAAAATGTGAACTGACAAGACTGGCCTAGCTGCTCAGACTACATCTTTCACCCATGCTGGATGCTTCCTGCCCTCAAACACTGGACTCTTAAGTTCTTCGGTTCTGGGACTCGGACTGGCCCTCTTTACTCCTCAGCTTGAAGACAGCCTATTGTGAGACCTTGTGATCATGTGACTTAAAACTTAATAAACTCCCCTTTTTATATATATATGTATATGATATATGTATCATATATGTGATATATACATATATGATATATGTATCATATATGTGATATATACATATATGATATATGTATCATATATGTGATATATACATATATGATATACATACACATATAGATACATATATATAATAGAATGTATATATCCTATGTATAGAATATATATATCCTATACATAGGATATATATATCCTATTAGGATGTATATATAGAATATGTATCCTATTAGGATATATATATATGTTCTATATATATATAGGATATATATATTCTATCATATTAGGATATATATATATATCCTATCATATGAGGTTATATATATAGAATAGGATATATATATATAGAATAGGATATATATATTCTCTCTCTATATATATATAGAATATATATATATCCTATTCTGTCCCTCTAGAGAACCCTGACTAATATATATATAAAATAGAATATATATATATAAAATAGAATATATATATATATATATCCTATTAGTTCTGTCCCCCTAGAGAACCCTGACTAATACAATAAGTAAACATGTACCATGGTGGTTTGCCACACCTATCAACCCATCATCTAGGAATTAAGCCCAGTATGCATTAGCTCTTTTTGCTAATGCTCTCTCCTGAGTGCCATCCCCTGACAAGCCCCAGTGTGTGCTGTTCCCCACCCGCCATCTCCATGTGTTCTCATTGTTCATCTCCCACTTATAAGTGAGACCATTCAGTATTTGGTTTTCGTTCTTCTGTTAGTTTGCTGAGGATAATGGCTTCCTGTTTCATCTATGTCCCTGCAAAGGACATGATCTCATTCCTTTTTATGGTTGCATAGTATTCCATGGTGTATATGTACCACATTTTCTTTATCCAGTCTATCATTGACGGACATTTGGGTTGATTTCCTGTCTTTGCTATTGTTAATAGTGCTGTAATGAACATACACATGCATGTATCTTTATAATAGGTTGATTTATATTCTTGTGGGTATATACCCAGCAATGGGGTTGCTGGGTCAAATGGTGTTTCTGGTTCTAAATCTTTACAGAATCACCACATTGTCTTCCACAATGATTGAACTAATTTATGTTCACACCAACAGTGTAAAAGTATTCCTATTTATTCTCAACTTTGCCAGCATCTATTGTTTCTTGACTTTTTAATAATTGCCATCCTGACTAGTGTCAGATGGTATCTGATTGTGCTTTTGATTTGCATTTCTCTAATGATCAGTGATGTAGAGCTTTTTTTCATGTTTTTTGGCCACATGTGTTTTTTTTTTTTTTTTGAGATGTATCTGTTCATGTCCTTTGCCAACTTTTTAATGAGGTCTTTTGTTTTTTTGTCCTGTAAATTTGCCCATTTTAAAATTGCCTTAGTTCTGTTTTTATCCTGATTGTAAAATATTTTTTCAAACAATGCTATTTTCGATACAAGTCTCTTATCCAACATATGACTTGTAAATATTTTGCCTTATTCTATGAGTTGTCATTTCAGGTTTTAATGATGTTCTTTGATGTATAAAGGGTGTTATCTTAATTTTGATGAAACTCTATTTAAGTTTTATTTTGTCACTTGTCCTTTTGATGCTTTATCTCAAAAGCTGTCATCCAACCAAAGTAACACATACTTATATGTTTTCTTCTAAAACTTTTATAATTTTTGCTCTTACATGTAGGCCTATGATGCATTTTCTTATAATTTTTACATATGGTATAACATTGGGGTCCAACTTTATGCTTTTTCATGTGGATAATGAATAGACAAGACCATTTATTGAAAAGAATATTTTTTTCATAGAAAAGTTGTGGCTCCACAGTTGAAGTCAATTGACCGTAAATGTAAAGGCTTATTTTTGGCATGTCAATTCTGTTTTATTAATATATGTCTCTATTTCTATTCTGGTATCACACAAATGTTTACTAATATATTTGAAATCTTTTTATAGAGTCAACTTTTGGTTTTGCTATTTCTATTATTTTTCTGTTTTCTACATAATTTATTATTGTTCTAATATTTGTAATTTTCTGCCTTCCCCTTGATTTAGGTTTAGTTTGTTCTTCTATTTCTAGTTTCCAATTGTGAAAAGTTAGGTTATTTACCTGTGATCTTTCTTCTTATTTTAAACTTATGTGTTTAGGGCTAAGAAATTATTTTAAAACTCTTCATTAGCTACATCCTATAGATTCAGTATGGTGTACTTTGCTGTTATTCGTCTCAAGAATTATTTTATTTCCTTTGTACTTTCTTTTCTGATGTTAATTCTGAATAGGTTTTTACCTTTTCACGTATTTTTGAATTTCCAAAATTTCCTTTGGCTAATATTTTCTAATTTAATTCCTTTATGATACTAAAGCACGCTTCGTGTAATTCCAATCTGTTTATAAATGCACTGAGGCTTACTTTATGGCTTTAACTATAGTATCCTGGAACGTGTACCATGTGTACTTTAGAAGAATGTGGGCTCTGTTGTTGTTTAGTGTTCTAAGTATTTATAGATGTCTGTTAGATCTATGTGGTTTATAATGTTCAACTTTCTATTATTTTGTTGATTTTCTGTACAATTCTGTATATTATTAAAAACTGAGTATTGAATTTTAAAAATGTTATTATTGCATTATTGTTTCTTCATTTAATTTTTTCAGTATTGTTGCTCTCCATTTTATAGTTCTGTTGCTAGGTGAGTATGTAAATTTTTTTATGATGGTTTGACCTTTCTATTATAAAATATCCTTTTTAAATCTGTAATAATTTGATCTTAAATGTATTTTATTTTGTCTTATATTTGTTCAATTACCTTCATTCTATTTTGGTTACTCTTAGTACGGTCAATATTTTTCATCTCTTTATCTTCAATCAATTTTAATCTTTGAAGTGTTACTCTTGTTAAAAATATAGAGTTGGATCATTTTTACTTTAATATTCTGCCAATCTTTGCCTTTGGATTATAGTGTTTAATTTATTTATGTTTATATAATATTGATAATTAAAAATAACACCAGCGAGGAATTATATCTGTTCTTTTTCCTGTTTTCTGTATGTCTTATATAAATTCTCTGTTCCTTTAATTTTCTATCAGTGTCATCTTTTTTGTTAAATAAAACAAAACCACTGTACTTGTCTTTTTGTTTCTTTTACTCTATCTTTTGTTATTTTGCTAGTATTATTGCCCTGGGAATTATACCAACATCTTGACTGAGACAAACTAGTTTGGATTAATATAAATTTAATTTCAATAGGATACAAAAAACTTTGTTCCAGTTTAGTTTCTTTTCCTTTCCTGTGCTCTTACTGCCACAGAAATTACACATTTGTACATTGTAACTTTATTAAGAATTGTTTTAATTATTAGTTTATGTGGTTATCTTTTAAATTATAACAGAAAAAGCTGTATAACAAAATATATATTTAGATTGTCTTTTATATTTTTTCATATAGTTACCATTACCCTTCGTCTTATTTTCTTAGTATGGATTTCAATTCCCGTCTAGTGTTCTTTGATTTGGCATGAAAGACTTTTACTATTTCTTGCAAGTCAAGTCTCTTAGCAACAAACTGTGCTTTTCTTTTTCAGATACTAACTTAATTTCTCCCCCGAATTTGAAGAATTGTTTTACTGAATAGAGAATTCTAGGTTGACATTCTTTTTTGTTCAGCATATTCAATATGTAATCCCACTGTCTTCTGACCTTCATGGGTTCTGATGATAAGTCAGTTGTTAATTTTTTTTAAAGAGACTTATATGTGATGCCATTTTTCTCTTGCTGCCTTCAAGTTTCTCTTTGAGTTTTTGGGTTTCAACATTTTGAGTATGGCATGTCTAAGTGTGGATCTCTTTTGAATTCATTAGCTTTGATTCATGGAACTTCTTGGATGTGAAGGTTAGTATTTATGTATGTCATTAAATTGGAACGTTATTGCTCATTACTTCTTCAAATATTATTTTTGCTTGTCTCTTTCTCCATTACATCTTGGACTTATTTGTATAGTGATATGTTTCATGTTGTTTCACAAGTATTTGAGGCTTTGTTCATTTGTCTCCATTCATTTTTCTTTCTGGATAATGTCAGATAATGTCAAACTGAATAATATTAATAACATTTTTCACATTTCTTTTTTTGTTGTAAATTGTAGATTTAAAATAATACATGTGACAAATATCACAATCTGACAAACATACTCAGATCTTTTGTTGCTGTTACTGTTTTGTAGTTGTTGAAGTTGTTTATTCCTTTAGTGTCTTTTCTAAACTATTTCTGTAAAGTTTGAATTCCCTTTTATATGCAGCCATAGTAATCTCTGTTTTATTGCCTTACTCATCTGTTGATAATTATGCATATATTTCCTTAAATGCTTTGAACAAATAAATCTTCTATTCTTTTGCAGTGATTTTCTGTGTGTTGTGGCATGCTATTAACATTCTAGAAGTTTACGATTTTTCTGAGCCTTTATTTGGTTTCCATAGGGCTTCAAGTTCAGAAAATCTCATAAATTAGTTTTTTTTTTCATGTGTGTGGTCTTCTGGATCTTCAGAAATATAACGGAGCCATTCAAAGCCTCCTGATGTAGATAGATAGATAGATAGATAGATAGATAGATAGATAGATAGATAAATTTTTTGTACAGCCCCTTATTTTCACAGCTGACATTGCCACTTCAGGTAGCTGCAAAATTAAATAATTATCACTGATTGATTTTAACAGACATCCTGGGTATAGGACATTTCCCACTGAGTAAGCTCTTTATTAGGTCAAATAATGACAAGTCCTGCAAATTTTTGTTTCTTTGTTTTGTTTTTGTGTCTGTTTGCGTTTTTTTTTCATTAAGCTGTCAGACAAGTTAAGTAGTAATAATTATCTGGTGATGGAGATCTTTTGGAAATTAGAAATCTATTATCCCCTCCAGGAGTTGCTAGTCTACTGATTTCATAGGCAACATGACTGTGAGACTCCTGGTTTTCAAGGTTACTTCAGCGATAAGGGGAAAAAGATGGGAATAGGATAAGTTTCAACACAGTAAAACTTACTATTCTTGCCCAGAATAAACTGTTTGTCTTCATAAATACTTCTAGCTTGTTTAAAGCTTTTATTAATATTAATAGTTTTAGAGAAGAAGTTGATTTTCATGAGTTCTTGCCAGTGTTATAAATTATTTTATGAAAAAAATGAACTTCAAAGCTCATTGCCTCATTATTCTGGAAATGCCACCCTCTGGTGGTTTTCTATTATTTACATGGAATTAAAGTCCTCATGACAGAGATTAAAACCGTACTCTTTAGGATAACTTTCAGATCTCATCCAATTTTGATTTCAACTCAATTTTGAGCTTCTTGTACTTCAGAATTTCAAACTAAATGACCTGCTTGCTGCCCTATACCACTATAGAACCACTTGCAAAAGAGGAGTTATCTAATTGCCAGTGACAAAAAGTTGCAGTAAGGGTCATAGTCTTACAAATCAATGGAAATCTCGTAGCATGTATAGGAAAAGGAGTTCCTCTAAGCTTCCAGCCTAGAGATTTTGATACAGCTACCTGAATAATACACCTAAAATACATTTAAATTCAGTGGGTGGTACGGTTTGCATATTTGTCCCTTCCAAATCTCATGCTGAAATGTGATCCCCAGTGTTAGAGATGGGGCCTGGTGGGAGATGTTTTCTTTATGGGGGTGGGTTCCTCATAAATGCTTGGTGCCTTTCCCATGGTAATGTGTGGACTCTTCCTCTGAGTTCTTGGGAAATCTGTTTGTTTAAAGATCTTGGCACCTCCTCCCTTACTCTCTGTTGCTCTATTTCTTGCCATGTGACCAGGTTTGGTCCCCTTCACCTTATGATGTGATTGAAGCTTCCTGAGACCAACAAGGAGCAGATGCTGGTGTCATGCTGCCTGTACAGCCTGCAGAACCATGAGCCAAAGTAAATCTCATTTTTTATAAATTACCCAGTCTCAGACATCCCTTTATAGTGATGCAAATGGATGAATACAGTGGAAAACAAACACTCTGAGTGCATACTAATGGCTGCCAGGACTAGGGAATTATCACCTTCTCTGACTCAAACACCTGGATATGTGGAAGTGAGAACTATTTGAGTCACTTAAAGTCAGTAGGAAATATAAGAGAAAGACAGAAGCATAGTTCCCATAGCCTATTAAGATGTGAATAATAAGTATATATAATAAATATGTGTAAAAATTACATATGTTTTGGCCAGGGCATACTTAAAATGATAATGACATTCATGCCCTTGGGCTAAGGACGCTATAGATGGGATGATGATGATAATGATGACGATGATGATGGATGATTCTATATTTCTAGCTTACAAATTTTCTGCCTTGAGAACTAGTCAGCAGAGTGATTAAAGTACATGCTTTTGAAATCATAAAGAGCCAGATTTGAATTCTTCCCCAGCACTTAACTTTCTTAAGTTCAACATGACTTTACATTTCTTATCTTGCAGCACTGTTGCAAGATTTTAAAATAAGCTATGCAAAAAGTCTAGCGCAATGCCTGCCACATACTCTTCATGGGATAGTATATATCTGGGGGTCTAAGGACTGGATATTTTACACTGCAATTTTACATACACATGGTCTGCATATTGTTTGTAACTTCAGCAGCATGTGAGAGCCTCTTTAAATCACAAGAAAGTGTGCTTGTAAGACAGAGATTTACGTGAATGAGAAAAGGTGAAATGAAGGTAGGCAAGATAGTACAAAGAAAATAAAATATTAAAGTAGAAACTGAATTTAAATTAGTACTAAAGTTGAGGCAACATTTTGATACTAATTGTGTGTGCATGCATGTTCTGTGCTTGTGTTACATCCATACCTTCTGTTATAGATATAAAATCTTAGACATATACTAATTAGAGTAAAATTTTATGTTTGATGGTCCATAAGCCAGTGGGGAGAATCAACCCATCAGAGTGTACTCAAGTTGTAGGATGGAACTAGGTCCTGGAAGCCACTGCCATGCCAGGCATTATATCTTTGATTGCTTGTTTGCCAGACAGTCTGGTGATTTTCAGGGCAAGTCTGGGTATTCTTGGAGGTGGGGCACTGAGAGAATAACGGTCAGAGTTGTGCCTATGCAGCATTTTGTCTGAAAGTATTCTATTGTCTTGACAATCCTTACGATCAGTTAGTAGCTGAATATAATCCCTAAACCTGAGGAGCTTCTCAGGCAACACTGAATGAGATGACATAATCACTGTTCCCAAGAAGCTTTCTCTAAGGGCTTCAGACAACAAGCTGCTAACATGCAAGTTTAAAAATTTGACTTAAAAATAGCAGTGAGTGGTGTGACCAGAGGTAACCTCAGAGGGCAAAGATTCTGTAAAGCATTTTGATTTCATTTAAAAATACAAAACACTAATGGTAATGACAACAGCACAAATTAAATAACAATACATATGAAATATTGTTCTCACTAATGGGAGAACAGATTCAAGAGGCAGGTCAGCTGTTTATCAACCTTTGCTTGCTGTAGGACACTCATGTATTGGTGTGCTGGGCTGAGGTAGGGTAGGTGTTTGAGGTGTCTTTGTTCATAAACCAATAAAAATGGTTCAATGTGATCAATGCCAGAAGGAAGTTAAACATACATAGATGTAGGTATGCTGGAGAAAATATCATGAGAGAGGAGAAATTTTCAGAGGGTTAGAATTGAAAGAACCAAAGTCAAGGAGAAAAATAAAAAATAAATTTTAAAGTAGAGTTCATTGATATTGAAGCCTCTTCTAGGAGGCAGTAGAATAGAGAAAGCAGAGCACAGGTGGGGGCAGTGATTCGTTTATATAGGAAAGGGTGTGCATCATTTGTTGAGACCAGAAATAATTAGTCAAGAATGATGAAGATGTAGATTTTTTGAACATTATATATATGCTTTCCTTCATTGAAAGTTGCTGTGCTGAAAGTAGGGATGACTTGGGGAAATTATTCTGCCAGTTTAAGCCTTAGTTTCCTTATCTAAAACCTGGGACAGGTAAAGCTTTTAGTGAGCTCTTTGGAGAATGACAGTTGAGAGTTGAAGGCAGAGGATAAGTGGGCAGAGGTAGAGTGGGTGAAACATATTTCAAGTTCCAATACTGGAGAATGTAAAGACAGCAGGGCCGTAGTTGCTGGAGCCCAGTGAGTATGGGGAAGAAGGGTGGAGTAATAAAAAAGAAATCATTCCAGGAGGCAGGTAGGAGTCTATTAGAAGGCCATCACAGGCCAAGTTAAAGAGATTCTATTGTATTTTAGATGCATTAGGAATATATTGGAGACTATCAAGCAGAGTGTGAAATGTCCTGATTTATATTTTTAAGAAGTTTTGGAAAATGATAGTGGAGATGTTTGCACAACATCACAGTGACAACGATTATACACTTAAAGTGTATAAAATGGAAAATTGTATGTGTTTTACCACAATTTTAAAAACATGAAAGAAATATGGAATATCGTTAAGATGGAGAAGGCTCCTCATTAAGTCCTCATGAACACCATAATGTATTAGGAATTGTTTTCACTTGTGGAAGCTGAGAAACAGAGATATTCTGAGACTCCATAAGTTGAAAGATGTTCTGAAGAAAGCTTAGAGAGAAGCTGTCCCTTTTACCCCTAAATTTAAAAATGCAATTGTTTCCACACGCATGCCCCTCTGCCTCCTTGTTGCTCAATTTTGACATTTAAATAAAATTTGCTTTTCATTTTGAGGTGTCAGATATGAATTATCTTTTTTCAACTATGCATGTAAATTCCCACCAACAGAAATATTAACAATTCTTATATTATAACAGTGCAATAATGCCATATATAGCCGCAATTATCACACATGCATTAAAATAGTCATCACATTGTCTGAAATTTCTGGCAAAAAGGCAATTAAGATATTTTTCCATTTAAGTATTAGTTATCCCATTTTTTGTCACATTTCCTATTAAATGTATGCATTTTGATTTTTGAAATTCAAAAAAATTACAGAGAACATATTTTAAGATTTTCGAATAATTTGTAAATTAAATAAAGATCTATTTTGTGGGATTCATGTAAGCCTCATTATTCTTTTCACAAAATCTTATAGTAAGTAAAAAGAAATCTTTGCTACTTAAAGCTTTCTAAGAGAAGATCAGCAAAGATAAGTATAATCAAAAGAAAAGTATATCAGAATTGAAGTACCTTTGACAATGCTCTAATCACATTGGGCAATTGCATGCATTTGACCAGAGAAAATGAATTCCAGTGACTAAGATTTAGGCATTTAGATATAACAACAACAAAAAAAATTGACCCACAAACTCACAGATCAGTTAAAATGGAATTGTCTTAAATTTGTAATAATAATTTCAATAATTGCACCATGAAGATAAAAGCAGGGCAGCACAGTATTAGAATAACTTTGATATGAACTTGTGATATCTCCATGGTGCAAAAATGTATTTGATATTTATCTCAGAATGCCTAAAAGAAATTTTATCACTTGCATAGATAAGAATAATAATTAAACTCATGAAATGATTATTTCATATACAAAACTACCTCTGCAACTTTAATTCTAGAATGTTTCCACAACATCTATCTGTTCAGGGCTTTCTATGTGCATTTAATTCCACAAACATTCATTATGAGTCTACTTTATGATATTCCTTGTGCTTCAGAATAAATATATAAGGATGAATAAACTGAAATTTTAGCATGACAAGAAAAGAGAAAAATAGCTTTGAAGCCCTAAAGACTTGCTTGTACCACTTGCTAATCCTACAACCGAATAAGAGTCCTGTAATCTTACCCAATTTTGGTTTCCTAATCTATAAACAATGGGCATACATTTACCTCAAATCATTGTTAGGAGAAATAAGCAGAATAATTTATACAACATGCTTAGCACAGATTCTAGATCATAATATATGTGCCTTTTAAGGTAGCTTTCTTCTCTCCTGGACTAATAAATTCACACTGGTGAAAAAACTGAAGTTAAAAGAGAAAACAGTTAATGTACTGAATATATACTGCATATATTTCATGCAATTTGCATGTATTATTCTTCTGCTAATATATCCACAAACATGTCTTGAACTTTTTCTATGGGATAGACCCATATCTAGATATTGGGAAAATAGCACCAAACAAAAAAGTTCCCTATTTGGGAAAGTTTACATTCTAGTGAAAAAGACCATGAGCTAGCAAACTGACAAATAATAATAGTAATTTTTTATGCCATTTACCATGTGCCAGGAATTGGTATTGACATCTAATGTACACTAACTAATTTAATCATCATGATAGCCCTATGGAGTAGGTAACATTTTCATTCTCATTTCATATGTAAGGAAACTGAGGCAGAGAAGTATCAACTAAATTGCCAACACTAGTATGTGGCAGAGCTGGGATTCAAAACTGAGCAGATTGTTTTTTAAACACTGTCATTTTCTGCTGTTTCTTTAAACATGATAAGGAATTCAGCTTGAATGTTTTGCTGCACAGGGAGATAGAAAACTAGACAGCTGCCGATCATGCATGGCAAGCAATTGGGTTCTATTCAGAGTATAATGGGAGGTTATTAGAAGGTTTTAAGCAAGAGAGTAAGGAAAATATCATTATGCTTTATAAATTCAATCTGATTATTATGTAGGGGAAAGGATTCTGAAAGAGATAATGCGGAATTAGGAAAAGCAACTAAGATTTTATTTCTGGGAGTCCCTAATGGAAAATGATGATGGCTTGGACAAATTAGTAGTGTTGGAGATAGTGAAAATTTGTTGATGTAGAATCCATTAGAATGTTTAGACTATAGAACTTACTGATGGGTTGGTTGTGAAGAGTAAGGGGGTTTTGTTTTGGAATTTATGAATTTGGCATGCATATCTAAAATCTCCTTGTATACACAAATCTGGAGCTCAGTGAGAAATGAAGGGTTGGTGGTAAAATAATTGTATGTCATCATTATATAGTGGTCTTTAAAAACACGAGATCGAGTTAAATCTTATAGTGAGCAAATGTAGATAGGAGAAAGAATATTTAGGGCCAATCTTTGAGGGCTTTAAAGCACCTCGAGGTTGAATCAGAGTGAGAAAACAGCAAAGGAAACTAGAGAAAAAAATGGATACGGAATTCAGAGGAATTCCAAGGAAGCAGAGAGATCAGAAACCAAAAAAAGAGTATATGCCATTTGTATTGAGTCACCTTGACAGGTAGATATGTAGGTATTATTATTAACACTAAAATTTAATAAATAAGTAAAGAAAGTCTCCAAGTGGTGAATAACTTGTCCAGTGTCACAGATAGTAGAGATATGATTCCCATCGATGTTGGCGGGTTTTAGACTATACTTTTATTTATGAACCTTCTTATTAACGATACAAGCACTACTAGTAATTATGCTTTAATCAAGGTGTGTATATACAGCATATGTATGTTGGTTAGTATTAAGTGTTAACTTGACTGGATTGAAGAATGCAAAGTATTTTCCTGGGTGTGTCTGTGAAGGTGTTGCTAAAGGAGATTAACATTTGAATCAGTGGACTGAGAGAGGCAGACCCACCCTCAATGTGGGCACCATCTAATCAACTGCCAGTGGGTCTAGAATAAAGGAGGCAGAAGAAGGTGGGAGGAGCTGACTTGCTGAGTTTTCCAGCCTTCCTGTCTCTCCCATGCTGGGTGCCTCTGCCCCTTGAACATCAGACTCCAAGTTCTTCAGCTTTTGGACTCTTGGACTTACACACCAGTGGTTTGCCAAGGGATCTCAGGCATTCAGCCACAGACTGAAGGCTACAATATTGGCTTCCCTGCTTTTGAGGGTTTGGGACTCTCACTGGCTTCCTTGCTCCTTAGCTTGCATATGGCCTATTGTGAGACATCACTTTGTGATTGTGTGTCAATTCTCCTTAATAAACTCCCCTTCATATATACATATATCCTATTAGTTGTGTCCCTCTGGAGAACCCTGACTAATACAGTATGCAATGCTAATAAGGGAATTCATTAATTTTCCTAAACTAATACAAAAAGAGTAAGATTTTCCCTGAACCCTGACAAGTAGTTTTGAGTTCTCCCCAGTGACAGAAATGTCAGGAAGTAGTGGTGAGCATTCCAGAGAAATCAGAAGATATAATAAGCAAAACCTCCGTGGAGAGAAACGCATTGTAAAATGGTTGTGTGTTTGTGTGTGTGTGTTTGTGTGTATGTGTGTGATTATTTTTTTCTTTTCTGGGGAAGAACTCATCATCTGAGATTTTAAAAGTATAGCAGCAGAAAAGCAGTGGCTGTAGAAAAAAAAAAAACTTGAAAGAACAATGAGATCAGGTTGTAGAATTTCTGCCATGCAAATAAGTTTGCCCTTTAATCTATAGGCACAATAGGGAAACAGAAGGCATATAAACCATAGTACCATGTTAGAGCTACCAGTGAGAAAGATAGTATTGTCTCCTGTAATAGATAAGTTATTGTTGTTGTTTCAGCATCCTTAATTTCAGGGAACTCATGCTTCATTCTTACCTGGTTATGCTGGAACTATTGATCACCATATATTTCCTCACCTTATTCTGAGTGATACATAACTGACTCAGGTTGAAATATCTATAATGCACTAACCCACTGGGCCCAGTGATCAAATAAGAGATAATTAGTATCTATTTCTTGTATATCTTATAGCTACCAACAGAACAAAGCTCTCTTCACAACAGCTACAAAGTTAGGACTATAGGAAGCTGGAACTGCTAGGGGTTAGATCCCGAGCTGTCTGTCTGAAAGGAGTTTGCATACACTGGGCCCTGTTAGATCATTGCGGATCTAGCTATTCCTGGGACACTTTTACTGTGTAAATGAATGGGTAAATTCCTTTTCCCCTTAAGTATATTTGAGGCCCATCTAATAGATTGTAGTGGGAAAACCTGGCAATATAAATTAACTGATTATGTCAATAATCCTGTGAAGATATGACTATAACAATGGAACTAAAAATAATAGCAAAGGGACACATTTGAGGCATTTTGGAGGGTATTTGTATTGAGTTTATTAACATTAAAGAACTTGCGGGTGTTCAGAATAACTGAAGTGTCTTCTTTGAAAATGGAATGGTTATTCGTGTAAGCATTCATATGTGACCATGTCATCCCTTTGGTGTGACAGAGAGAGAAGACAGATAGGAAAGAATTTATTTAATAGTTTGCAAACAAGTAATGCTTGGTGCCCATAGATGGGAGATGTTTGCAGAAGAAGGTGGAGGTGTGGGCAGCAAAAAGATGGATGATTGATTTTGGAGCCCAAAGCAATGTCTAGAATAGAGCACAAATTTGGGAATCATTAGCACTTAAGTGATATGTGACATGATTCTAGGGGAGGTAAAGAAGAATAGCTCAGAAGAGATGCATAACAGTATTTCATGCTCCTTGAAAATGGGTTCAGGTTTCTTCATTTGCGTATTCCCAACACTATCATGTGTGCTTTATGAACAAATGCATGATTGGGTTAGCTACAGGGCTAGGCTTGTTCCTGCTTACAATCCCTTTGAGACTCCCAAGAGGCTCTGAGGTGCATTTCCATTTCTATCTCTATTTTATAAGTAAGGAAACTGATAAGATCACATGCCATTTAAAATTGCTAAAATTCTGGAATTTCATAATTCACCTCCAGTTCTTTATGTGTGTGCTAATTTAAAAAAGAAGAAGCAAAAAATGCTTATTCCAAAATGTCTTAAATACATCTCTACATTTTAAAATTATGTGATTATCTTAAGGCCATTTTATTCATATGACAATCAGCTATGGAGCCACTGTGGCTGTCAAAATGTCAAGTCAAAATCAGTCAAGCAGTGATAAGCATATCTTTTCTGTACAGCCATTGTGACTGTAAGGGCAGTGTTGTCTTCCATATTTAGTGCTCTTAGATTGAAGTCAAATTCACTTTCCCAGGGATTATTAAAAGTTTTAGCCAAGATAATCTTGCTAAAAGTGTGAAGATTTAATAAACATGTATAAATAATTTTAAATTCTTTTTTTTTTTTAAATACTGCCAGGCAAGATGGCTCACACCTGTAATCCTAGCACTTGGGGAGGCCGAGGCGGGCAGATCACGAGGTCAGGGGATCAAGACCATCCAGGCCGACATGGTGAAACCCCATCTCTACTAAAAATACAAAAATTAGCTGGGTGTGGTGCTATACACTTGTAATCACGGCTACTCTAGAGGCTGAGGCAGGAGAATTGCTTGAACCCAGGAGGCAGAGGTTGCAGTGAGTTGAGATAGCACCATTTGTACTCCAGCCCAGTGACAGAGCTACACTCCCTCTCAAATAAAAATAAAAATAAACAAATAAAAAACTACTATTGGTGACTATAATTATATGAGGTTTCAGTGAAAGAAAAAGCCTCAATGAAAAACTGCATTTGGAGTTATATAAATGAATTCACACTTGGGAATGTCTTATGCATTTTTACTTGGTTCTATTTAAATGCATTTATATGTACTGGAGAATATAACTGCAGTGATTTAAAAAATAAACACCAGCATCATATAATTTATCCTAAAAACATTTCTTTAATGCACTGTTTATGGTACAAGTTTTAACAAATATCTTCCTATTTATTTTACTAGTCCTAGATAGGCTCACTTTAGGAAAAAATAATTTTATTAAGTGATACAATGCAACTAAGATATTCACTTGAAATTTTAAATAACCAAGTCAATAATTATTAACTATTTAATGATAATTAAGTATTTTACAGAGATATAATGCAATATAAATTTATATAAAAATGATATGTTAAGAAAGAAGAGAAAAATGTGTGTTTGCTTTTATCACCCTTGTATTGATCCATTGTCACAGTGCTATAAGGAAATGCTTGAGACTGGGTAATTTATATAGAAAAGAGATTGAATTAGTTCATGGTTCCACAGGCTGTACAGAAAGCATGGCAGCATCTGCTTGGCTTTGGGGGAGGCTGCAGGAAGCTTACAATTATGGCAGAAGGCAAAAGGGGAGCCAGCACTTCACATGATTGGAGCAAGAGGAACAGAGAGAGTAGGGAGATACTACACACTTTTAAACAATCAGTCTCATAGGAACTCACTCAGTATACATTACCAAGGTGGGAGAGTGCTAAACCATGAGAAACTGCCACCATAATTTAATCACCTCCCACCAGTTCCCACCTCCAATATTGGGGGTTATAATTGAACATGAAATTTGGGTGGGGACAGAGATCCAAACCATATCACCCCTATTGGGTGTATCCCAGTCCATTAAAAAGTGGATTGTGATATACTATTTATCTCTCTAGATCTCTGCTTAGAAAACTTCGTTAGTAATCAAAGATTCATTATTTTGTTTTACTTCTTAATTGTTATCTGTAGAGGTAGTATCTGCTGTGAGCTTAGCTTTAACACCATAGAGAAAGTCTTTGTTTTCTGTCATGGCTTTAACTCATACTAGCCGTGTTCTTTGAGCAACTCATTGCCTTTTTGTGGCCCTTAGTTTTTTCAAATGTAAATTTGGAATAGTGTGCTTTTTATATTTTCTTCACACTTTTGATGGGGGAACCAAAGGAGATAATGCTGATCATTGTCTATATGTATCTACACCTTTCACATTTCTAAGTCTTTGTGCATACAAATATACACAGAAATTTCTGAAAGGAAATCTTTCTGGTTCCTGGGGCAAGGGGCCCTCAAACAGGCACTGCTCAGAATGAATATCTATTGTGTAAATCTATTTTTCTGCTTTGCAGCTCTAGAAATTTGCTATTTTGTCAATGTATAGTCAGTCAGGAACTATGCATATTCAGAAGAGACTGATAAACTGATATAAGAAAACTTTAATTTATGATAAATTCTAACATTACAGGGAGAGCCATTAGTTAGGCTTTCCTACTAAGAGACATCTTGGAAGCCAAATGAATCATCACAGAGCTATTTATTGATTATACAGTGCAAAGTGATGGTCTCAAGGGATATTTTGTCTTGATAAACAATTGCAGCTGCACTCCCTGAGGTTGCTGTGATGTTGGGTCCAGCAGATTCTACCTAAACCACAGTACTAAAAACATATATGCACATCTCTGTTCATTAAGGTCTAAGAAGACCTTCTCTTTTTCTATATCATTTTCTCTTTTTATACATCATTTTTCATTGAAAATGCCTTTCTGGTGACACTTTAGTCATGCTAATTAAAACAAAGTACACCTCAAATTCATCTCCCCTATATCAGATGGCAACCTTTTAAGTTATGTCCACAGACATAATTCACTTTACCTCTAATTGAGGACATAAAAGCTAATTTTTTCGTTATGTGGACGCATATTATAAGAAGCATTCATAATTAAAATTTATTTATTATTTTTAAATAACTTCTACTATTTATTTACTCTACATTCTCTAGTCCAGGCTAAGTACTTTATGAAAATTTCTTATTTAGTTATTAGACATTTCAAGAAGAGAAAACTGAGGCTTAGAGAAATTGAATAACTTTTTCAACTTGAGATAGGCTAGAAAGCCAGGAAGTAGTCACACTTGGGATTAGAATTCAATTAGAGGCCAGAGTCCAACTTTTTAGTCATTATGCTGTTAAAAAATAAAATCTCGATATCATTCAATATATCCAGGAGTTCTTTATAACTATTGATTGGTATATAAGATAGCCATTTTACACCTTCATGATAAAAATGACATTAATATTACATCTGGATTGATTAAAACTATCCAGATGGCATATTATTTGCTTTAAATGCTTATATCAAATAGTATGTTTGAATCTGTTTCTTTGTTTAAACTATTTGTTGACAGCTACCTTTTTGGAAGGATCATGTCTTTCACTCGTGTCCGTGTGAAGAGACCACCAAACAGACTTTGTGTGAGCAATAAAGCTCTTTAATCAGCTGGATGCAGGCAGGCTGAGTCCGAAAAGAGAGTCATCTAAGGGAGATAGGAGTGGGGCTGTTTTATAGGATTTGGGAGGTAAAGGAAAAAGAGGGGTTGTTCTCTGGCAGGCAGGAGTGGGGGTCACAAGGTTCTCAGTAGGGGAGCTTTTGAGCCAGGATGAGCCAGGAGAAGGAATTTCACAAGATGTCATCAGTTAAGGCAGGAACAGGCCATTTTCACTTCTTTTGTTGGGGAATGTCATCAGTTAAGGCAGGAACCAGCCATCTGGATGTGTACATGCAGGTCACAGAGGATATGATGGCTTAGCTTAGGCTCTGGGGCCTGACATTCCTGTCTTCTTATATTAATAATAAAAATAAAATGAAATAGTGGTAAAGTGTTGGGATGGTGAACATTTTTTGGGGGTGGTATGGAGAGATAATGGGCGATGTTTCTCACGGCTGCTTCGAGCGGGATTAGGGGCAGCGTGGGAACCTAGAGTGGGAGAGATTAATCTGAAGGAAGATTTTGTGGTAAGGGATGATATTGTGGGGTTGTCAGAAGAAACATTTGTCATTTAGAATTCTTGGTGATGGCCTGGATACAGTTTTGTATGAATTGAAAAACCAAACGGAATAAGAGAAGGAGAAAAACAGGTATTAAAGGACTAAGAATTGGGAGGACCTAAGACATCTAATTAGAGAGTGCCTAAGGAGGTTCAGCATAGCCTTGCCAGCAAAGATTATTTATTTACTTGAAGAGTTAAGAGTGGCGGTTTGGGGATAGCACCAGGAGATATCAGCTGTGATGGCTTGGAGAAACAGTGTAAACTGGCAGTGTAAACAAGAGCAGGGCATGTATGAGTAGTTGAGAATGGTGTATAGGAGTATGACTAGACAGAAGATAGTAGGGATGACAAGTTTTTTGGGACACAGTCCAGGTTGGTCTGGTGTCTGGAATGATACTGGGGCATAATAAAAAGGTGTGTCTATACAGGAGCTCAAATGGGCTGTACCTTGTAGCATTCTGAGGACAGACCTGAATTCTGAGAAGGGAAAGTGGGAAAAGTATTGTCCTGTCCTTTTTAAGTTGGTGGCTGAGCTTGCTGAGGTGTGTTTTTATTTTTTATTTATTTTTTTTTTATTATTTTTATTTTTTTATTTTATTTTATTTTTTTTTTTGAGATGGAGTCTCGCTTTGTCACCCAGGCTGGAGTGCAGTGGCGCAATCTCGGCTCACTGCAAGCTCCGCCTCCCGGGTTCACGCCATTCTCCTGCCTCAGCCTCTCTGAGTAGCTGGGACTACAGGCGCCCGCCAACACGCCCGGCTAATTTTTTTTTTTGTATTTTTAGTAGAGACGGGGTTTCACCGTGGTCTCGATCTCCTGACCTCGTGATCCACCCGCCTCGGCCTCCCAAAGTGCTGGGATTACAAGCGTGAGCCACCGCGCCCGGCCTGAGGTGTGTTTTTAAAAGACTGTTCTACCTTTCCTGAAGACTGAGGACTGTAAGGGATATAAATGTTTCACTGAATACTAAGAGCCTGAAAAAATGCTTGGCTGATTTGACTAATAAAGGCCAGTCTGCTATCGGACTGCATTGAGGTGGGAAGGCCAAACCGAAGAATTATGTCTGACAGAAGGGAAGAAATGACCTTGGTGGCCTTATTAGACCCTGTGGGAAAGGCCTCTACCTATCCAGTGAAAGTGTCTACCGAGACCAAGAGGCATTTTAGTTTCCTGACTCAGGGCATGTTGAATGAAGCTAATTTGCCAGTCCTGGGTGGTGGCAAATCCCTGAGCTTGATGTGTAGGGAAGGGAGGGGGCCTGAATAATCCCTGAGGAGTAGTAGAATAGCAGATGGAGCACTGAGAAGTTATTTCCTTGAGGATAGATTTCCACGATGGAAAGGACATGAGAGATTCTAAGAGGCAGGCTAGTGGCTTGTACTATAGCATAGCCTGCCTTTGCTGGTGTGTGGCTATTAGGCCTGGTGGAACTGCCATCAATAAACCAAGTGTGATCAGGGTGAGAAACAGGGAAGAAGGAAATGTGGAGAAATGGGGTGAACGTTAGGTGGATCAGAGAGATGCAGTCATGAGGGTCAGGTGTGGTATCAGGCATAATGTGGGAGGCTGGATTGAAGTCCAGGCAAGGAACAATGGTAATTGTGGGAGACTCAACAAAGAGTGAGTACAGCTCAAGGAGCCTGGGGAGCAGAAAGTATATGCATCAGGTGTGAGGAAGAAAACAGATTTTGGAAATTATGAGAGCTGTAGAGAGTGAGTTGAGCATAGTTTGTGATTTTAAGGGCCTCTAAAAGTATTAGGACGGCAGCAGCCCCTGCACAGAGACATGATGGCCAGCCTAAAACAGTAAGGTCAAGTTGTTTGGACAAAAAGGCTACAGGATGCGATCCCAGTCCTTGTGTAAGAATTCCAACTGCACAGCCCTGCACTTTGGCTGTGTGTCATGAAAAGGGTTGAGATGAGTCAGGGAGAGCTAGGGTGGGTGCAGTCTCTAAAGCTATCTTCAAGGAATGGAAAGAGGAGTGGGGAAAGGATTTAGGATCTATGGGGTCAGCTAGATTTCCTTTTGTGAGTTTGTATAATGGTTTTGTTAGAATGGCAAAACCAGGTATCCAAAGGTGAAAGTATCCAACCATGCCCAGGAAGGAAAGGAGTTGTTGTTTTGTAGAAGGGGTTGGGGTTTGAGAGATTAGTTGGACATGATCGGCAGGGAGAGCACGTGTGTTTTTATGAGAATTATGCTGAGATAGGTAACAGATGAGGATGAAATTTGGGCTTGACTGAAGTAATGGGCGCTGTCTTTGAAGCTTTACGGCAGTACAGCCCAGGTAATTTGCTGAGCCTCATGGGTGTCAGGGTCAGTCCAAGTGAAAGCAAAGAGATGCTGGGATGAAGGGTGAAAAGGAATAGCAAAGAAAGCATATTTGAGATCCAGAACAGAATAATGGATTGTGGAGGGTGGTATTGAGGATAGGAGAGTATATGGGTTTGGCACCACGGGGTGGATAGGCAAAACAATTTGGTTGATAAGGCATAGATCCTGAACTAACTTGTAAGGCTTGTCTGGTTTTAGGACAGGTAAAATGGGGGAATTGTAAGGAGAGTTTATAGGCTTTAAAAGGCCATGCTGTAGCAGGCGAGTGATAACAGGCTTTAATCCTTTCAAAGCATGCTATAGGATGGGATATTGGCGTTGAGTGGAGTAAGGGTGATTAGGTTTTAATGAGATGGTAAGGGGTACATGATCGGTCACCAAGGAGGGAGTAGAGATATCTTATACTTGTGGGTTAAGGTGGGGGGATACAAGAGGAGGACACAAAGGAGGCTTTGGATTGGGAAGAAGAGTGGCAAATGAGACGTAGCTGTAGTCCAGGACAAGTCAAGGAAGCAGATAATTTAGTTAAAGTGTCTTGGCCTAATAAGGGAACTGGGCAGGTGGGGATAACTAAAAAGGAGTGCTTAAAAGAGTATTGTCTAAGTTGGCACCACAGTTGGGGAGTTTTAAGAGGTTTAGAAGCCTGGCTGTCAATACCCACAACAGTTATGGAGGCAAGGGAAACAGGCCCTTGAAAAGAAGGTAATGTGGAGTGGGTAGCCTCCATATTGATTAAGAAGGGGACCGACTTACCCTCCACTGTGAGAATTACCTAAAGGTCAGCATCTGTGATGGTCTATGGGGCTTCTGAGGCGATCAGGCAGCATCAGCCTTCAGCCACTAAGCCAAGAAGATCTGGGAAGGAGTCATTCAGAGAACCTTGGGCCAGAGTTCCAGGGGCTCTGGGAGTGGCTGCCAGGTGAGTTGAACAGTCTGATTTCCAGTGGGGTCCCACACAGATGGGACATGACTTAGGAGGAATCCTGGGCTGTGGGCATTCCTTGGCCTGGTGGCCAGATATCTGGCACTTGTAGCAAGCTCCTGGGGTAGGCGGTTCTGGAGGAATGCCTGGCCACTGTGGTTTAGGCGTTTGGAAGTTCTTGTGTGCTGGAGATGTGGCTGGGGTTTGTCTCACAGTGGAGGCAAGGAATTGCAACTCAGAAATATGTTGCTACTTGGCTGCTTCTACTCTATTATTGTACACCTTGAAGGTGAGGTTAAGTCCTGTTGTGGGGTTTGAGGGCTGGAATTTAACTTTTGGAGTTTTATTTAATGTCGGGAGCAGATTGGGTAATAAAATGTACATTGAGAATAAGACAGCCTTTTGACGTTTTAGGGTCTAGGGCTGTAAAGCATCTCAGGGTTGCTGCCAAACGAGCCATGAACTGGGCAGGATTTTTATATTTGATGAAAAAGAGCCTAAACGCTATCTGATTTGGGATAAAGAAAAGGAGCATTAACTTTGACTATGCCTTTAGCTCCAGCCACCTTTTTAAGAGTAAATTGCTGGGCAGGTGGGGGAGGGCTAGTCACGGAACCAAACTGTAAGCCGTACCGGGTGTGAGGAGGGGAGGTGATAAAAGGATTATAGGGTAGAGGAGTGGAGGCTGACGAAGAATTGGGACCTAGCTTGGCCTGGCCAGGAGAGGAGAGGTCAGATGGGTCTGTAGAAAAGGAAGATTAGAAAGACTCAGCAATGCTTGGGGTTGGCACTGAGGGGACAGGCAGGAGGGAAAGAAGGAAGATTTGGGATGAGTTGCATTGGGAACAGAGACTAGGGAGGGACCAATGTGTAAAAGAATGCCTGGACGTCAGGTGCCCCAGACCGTTTGCCTATTTTACGACAAGAATTATTTAGATCTTGTAGGATGGAAAAATTGAAAGTGCCATTTTACAGCTTTTTGGAACTACTGTCGTGTTTGTATTGGGGTCAAGTGGCATTGCAGAAGAAAATAAGATGCTCAGATTTTAGGTCAGGTGAGAGTTGAAGAGGTTTTAAGTTCTTGAGAGCACAGGCTAAGGGAGAAGAAAGAGGAATGAAAGGTGGAAGCTTGCCCATAGTGAAGGAGGCAAGCCCAGAGAAAAGAGAGTAGAGACATGGAGAAGGGGTGGGGTGTTCTTGCCCTCCAGAAAAGCAGAGAAGGGGTTGGGGTGCAGAAATAAGGGGTTGGGGTGCAGAGATAAGAGGTCAGGGTGTGGAAATAAGAGATCAGGGCACAGAGATAAGAGGTCGAGGTGTGGAAATAAGGGATTGGGGGTTCTTGCCCCTAGAAAAGTGTGACTTGCCTCTAAGGGTGTAGGAGAAGGGTTTGAGGGGTTCTTGCCCTTCCCCCAGAAAAGTGGGACTTGCCACTAAGGGTGAAGGAGAAGGGGTTGAGGGGTTCTTGCCCCTCCCTCAGAAAAGCAGAGAAGGGGTAGAGACACAGAGAGAAGGGGTTGGGGTTCTTGCCTCCCCAGAAAAGCAGGACTTGCTGCTAAGGGTAAAGGACCAAGCCAGGCATCACTGCGTGGTCTGACACCTCTGAAACATGGGTGAATAATCAGAGAGGCATCCCTGCAATGATTAAACACCAAGGGAAGGCTGCGTTTCCAGTCCATGACCGGCATTGGAGTTTTGGATCCACGGGTAAAACGTGTCTCCTTTGTCTCTACCAGAAAATGAAAGGAATTGAAATGAAGAGAAGGGAGAGATTGAAGTGTGGTGCCAGGATTGAAAGGTGAAAGAGGTTGAGGGATAGTGAGGGAGGTTGGAGAAGAGAGTAAAAAGAGGCCACTTACCAGATTTGAAATTGATGAGATGTTTCTTGGGCTGGTCAGTCTGAGGACCTGAGGTCGTAGGTGGATCTTTCTCACAGAGCAAAGAGCAGGAGGACAGGGGATTGATCTCCCAAGGGAGGTCCCCTTATCCAAGTCACAGCACCAAATTTCACTCATGTCTGTGTGAAGAGACCACCAAACAGGCTTTGTGCGAGCAATAAAGCTTTTTAATTACCTGGGTGCAGGCGGGCTGAGTCCGAAAAGAGAGTCATGGAAGGGAGATAGGGGTGGGGCCGTTTTATAGGATTTGGGTAGGCAAAGGAAAAAGGGGGTTGTTCTGTGGTGGGCAGGAGTGGGGGTCACAAGGTGCTCAGTAGGGGAGCTTTTGAGCCAGGATGAGCCAGGGGAGGGAATTTCACAGATAATGTCATCAGTTAAGGCAGGAACAGGCCATTTTCACTTCTTTTGTGGTGGAATGTCATCAGTTAAGGCAGGAACCGGCCATCTGGATGTGTACGTGCAGGTCACAGGGGATATGATAGCTTATAGAGTTTTCCAGTAAGATAAATTTGCCTTATGGCTCTATTACTTCCTCGCTGTGTGAACTTTGATAAGTTATGTAACCCATGTGCTTTTATATTTTTATCAGTAAATTAGAAAAATGTACTATTCAAGCCTGTGCTTTCATTGCTATGCACCGTATCTCAAAATAAGATGCAAAATAAAATATAGGCTATATTTATTGTGGAGAGAGTAATTTAATGGGGGAAGACACATTAATAAAATTAATTTGTTACAAAGAACAAGAATATAAATGGTGCTGTGCTGGTAAACCAGCTCTCTGAAGAGAAAACAAAAATTCACAATTTGTAGCACGTGCTGATTCTTCTTGTGTAAATACTCCCCTCGTGGCCAATTTCAAGCTATAAACCAGTTTATAAAATGCCTATTTTATAATCTATTCCTGTGAGTCAGTGATTCCAATTAGTAATGCATGTTCAATAGAGAGGGTTTTTTATCAAGAAACTTCTATGAACATCACAAGGGTTAACTAAGTTAGCTCATGTAAATTGCCTAAAAGACTTTTATTTTTGCAGAATAAATTTCCTATAAACACCAATACCCTTTTTATTCTTCATTTCTACTTAAGGTATTGCTTGCCTCTATTTAATAGATTTAAGATCTATACAAGGGTTAAAGGCTGGAAAAACATTTTATCTGTATTGGGAGTCCTTATAGAACTATAGTTTAAATTACACTGTAATGCATTTGTATTTGTGTTTTAGGACTCAGATTATGTAAGAAATAGAAGGCAAACAGGTTTTTAAAAGTCCCAGGAGGGAAGAATAATATACATACTGTGATCTACAGATGGGATAAAATGGTCACTCAGCAGGGCATTAATTTTCTCCTAGCATTCATGGTTCTCTCTTGAGAGTAAATAAAATTATCATTTTTTTCAAACCTTTGGGTTGAAACTTTCCTTTATCCTTTATCATCTAAATTTTTTTTCCATTTCTCTTTTCTAATATCCTTTTCTGTTTTATTATAATGTGATTATTACTCCAGAATTCCATCCATTTTCCATCAAACCTCTTGGTTTTCATTTTTTTCTCCTTTATCTTAAAGCTTACATTCTTTATTTTTCTCCTTCTTCTTCCTTCTATTAATTTAATTGTATTTTACACATGCAATTTTCTAGTTTCTGTTTTGATGCTTAGTTTGGAGACAATAACTGAAGTATAATTTACATGTAAGAAAATGCACAGATCTTAAGCATACACTTTGAAGAATCTTGACAAATGTATGCATTCATGTAACCACCACACTAGTTAAGATAAAGAATCTGTCATCTCAGAATGTTTTCTCCTGTTCCTTTATCAGGTACTCCTGTACCCCAAGGCAATTATTGTCTGGATTTTGATCATCATAGACTAGTTTACCTATTCTTGGATTCTATATGAATATGATCATTCAGTTTATATATACATATTTTTTTTTCCTGGCTTTTAGATTTTAGCAATATTTTTGAGATCATTTATTTTGTTGCTTTCATCAATAGTTTACTCTTTAGAATTGCTAAGTAACATATCATTATTGACATGTATTAAAATTAGTTTATATATTCTGTTAATAAGCATTTAGGTTGTTTTCAGCCTGGGCTATTTGTGAATAATTCTTCTGATATGGTTTGACTGTGTGTCCCCACCCAAATCTCATCTCGAGCTGTAATCCCCAGGTGTCAAGGGAGGGACTGAATGCAAGGTGATTGGATCATGGGGACGGTTTCCCCCATGCTGTTCTTATAATAGTGAGTGAGTTCTCATGAAATCTGATGGTTTTAAAAGCAGCAGTTTTTCCTGCGCTCTCTCTGGTTCTCTTGCCACCATATTTAGATGTGCCTTGCTTGCTCTTTGCCTTCCACCATAATTTTAAGGTTCCTGAGTCCTCTCTAGCCATGTGGAACTGTGAGTCAATTGAATGTCTTTTGCTAATAAATTACCCAGTATCAGGTAGTATCTTTATAGCAGTGTGAAAAAGGACTAATACGTTTTCCATGAACATTCTTATTTAAGTCTTATCTAAGATATATGTTTGTATTTTGTGGGGTGATAGAAGTAAATAACTTGAGGTAAAATTGCTGGATTATAGGCTAGACATATAAATTATGTAAAAAGAAACTGCCACACCATTTCCCAAAATGGCTATAATCTTTTAAATACCTATCAGCAGTGTATGAGTTCCAGTTGTTCCACATCCTCTCCACATTTGGTGTTTCTGCCTTTTTAAATTTTAACCATTCAGTGTGTATAGAGTGGTATCTCATTGCAGTTTTAAATTGCAATTTCCTGAAGATTAATGATGTTGAGTAAATTTTCGTGTGTTAAGTAACTTTCATGTTTTTCTTTTTTGAACTTTGTGAAGTTTCATTTTTACCTTTATTCAAATGGTTTGTTTATATTTGTGTGATTATCGATAGGCATCCTTTATATATTTGGGGTATGAGTTTTTTTTATCAGATATAGGTATTTTGTGTACATTCTCTTACTGTTATATTTATCTTTTCATTTTTTCACAGAGTTGTTTATGAGCAGAAATTTTTACTTTTGATGAAGTCCAAAGTATTAGATAGACAAATGTGATAGCTAGTTGGTACTTTGTGTTCTAGGAAATGCAAAATGTTCTCCAGACTTACTCATGATTCATGTTGTCACAAATGACAGAATTTTCTTTTTTATGGCTGAATAGTACTCTATTGTGTATATATACTTCATTTTTTTAGTCCATTCATCTCTTGATATACAGTTAGGTTGATTCTATATCTTGTTTATTGTGCATAGTGCTTCTATGAACATGAGAGTGCAGATATCTCTTCAACATATTGACTTTATTTCCTTTGGATGTATACCCAGTAGTGGGATTACTGGATCATATGTCAACCCCATTTCTAATTTTTAGAGGAAACTCCATTCTGTTTCCCATAATGGCTGTGCTAATTTTTATTTCCATCAACAGTGTTTATGTGTTTCCTCTTCCCTACATCCTCTCTAACACTTCCATCTTTTTGATAAAAGCCATTCTAACACATGGCAAACAATTTATTGAGAATGATGCAGAGAAGACATGGAAAGCCTTCAGACTGTAATGCAGGTATGACAAATGTGAAGAGGAAGAGAAAATAAGAAATATTGGGTGGAGTCTCCTGCTACAGTACGTTTGCAAATATTCCAAGAAAAAATAGAGCTAAGCACACTAAATTTCCCGAAGCCAAAGTGACTCATTAGAGGACTCCTGTGTCTTGCAGAAATGGGCCAGCATGAGTACCCTACCATGCTTAGCCACGGTTGGGAGCAGTCCATGGAAGCATTCATTGTCTTGGTACGGATATGGTGTGGACCCAAAAGGGCAGTAGCTGAGGCTGCTCTGTTTTCTGTGGTAGCTAAGCTGAGCAGTGGATTTTCATACTTGTTTTTGTCTTACTTCTTTTACTTTACATAATGTTTTTCAGATTCATCTCTGTTGTTGCATGTTTTAACAGTTTCTCATACTTACTGATGAATAGTATTTAATTGTCTTACTAGAAAACAATTTATATTTTTTCCCATAGGCAAAACAAATTGGCTTGTTTCTAATTTGGGGCTGTTATGAATAAAGAAGCTGTAACATATTCATGTACGAATATTTTTGTGATCTTATGTTTTCAATTCTCTTGTGTAAATACTTCATAGTTAACTTTCTGGTCATAGAACATATGTATGACAAACTTTATAAGAAATTACCCGACAGATATCCAAAGTGGTAATAACATTTTAACTCTTACTAGCAATATATGAGTGTTTTAGTTGTCCTGCTGCCTCCTGAATTTTTGCTGTGTTTTTTTTTTTAATTTTAGCTATTCAGTTGGTTATGTGGAGTTATCGTCTAGTGGTTTTAAATTTACATTTCCTTGATAACTCAGGATGTTGAAAACTTTTACATGTGTTTGTTGGCCATTTTTTTTGTGAAGTGTCTGTTTAAATATTTTGTCAATGTTTTCATTAGATAGTTGTAGTCACACTGTAGATGAAGGAGGAGCCCCCCACTCACCACATTTGGTTTGGATTTTGAGACCAATGATAGCACTCATGCACCTGGAGGGTGTGAAGAGGTTAATGATAATGAAGCTTTCTAGGAAGAGCAGAGCAGAATTCAAAATGGCCTAAGAGAGCAGGATAAGCAGGCTGAGTTAGGGTTTTATGGTGGTTAGTGAGTATAGCTGGAATAGAGGTTCTCCTGTATAGCTTGAACTACCTATGTGTGCCACAGGAGGGATCATCTGAGCCTTCTCATCAGCTTTCTTACATGTCCGAGGATACTGGGTCTCAGTGTGTTCCAAAGAACCCAACCTGCAACAGTGATCTGGACGTGGACCTCTTTCAGATACCAAGATGCACTTAAAAAATACAGTCCCTAACCTCAAAGATAACCTCTACTACTACGGTTGCACATCATTTTTTTCAGACACATGCACGCATACAGACACAGACACACAGGAAAAGTACATGGTTTTGTTATTGTAATTTTTACATAAATTATATATTACATATATTTTTCATTGGACAACTTTATTATTTTTTATTCTCTTCTCAAAAACGTGTTGAGAGATTTAGCATGTTTGTTTTTATGTAGATCCGTCCTGTCATGTGTAAGTGCTTTATTATATTCTTTTTATATGCCACAGTTAATTTAGCTATTTATTGATGAAATCTCTTTTATGTTTTGTTTTCAGATTTTTACAACAAGCAGTTTTGTGTTTTGATATTTTGAATCCACAAGTTAGAATTAGTTGGTATTGCATTTATTATTGAAACCTCAGTCTTAAAATATGCATCTGCCTGTTTTTATTTAAAGGTTAAAGATTTTTGCCTTATCTGAAAGATCCTAATTTAAGTTCCATTGGCATTAGTAATTGAGAATGCTTAATTTATCATCTTCAATAGGGTAGTTGTAACTTGGTAAGGAGAAGGGAAAGGAATTGTCCTTTTGTGTGTCTTTATTTTTTATGCTGAATTAGTGAAAATTCTTGAGAGATTTGCTTAGAATATAGGCACAGTAAGGTACAGCCTTTGGGTAAATTGTTTCTATTTTTTACATGCTTACCAACAATACCAAAATGAACACATTTGTGTATGATCCCTTCTGCAGAGGAGTGACTGTGTACCTGCATAGGTGGTAAGCAGTGTAATTACTGAATCATAACATAAGCCTAACTGTTATCATATGCCCTCCAGCATGGCTGAACTAAATTAGACTCTTCAGCAGAGATTATGAGTAACATGTTCCCTATATTCCCTCTTCCACACTTGATGTACTCAAGAGAATTTTGCCACTTTTATCCTGTAAACTTACTGCTAATGTCTTCTTTAAAATGTTTGTCGGGATGCATTTATCTGTCAGTATTTTCTTTTCTCTCTTTTTACTTTACTGCCAACATCTAAATTTCACAACTTACATAATGCTTTCACATCTATAGTCTCATTTTATCCTCACAAGAGTTCTATAAAGTGGTCACAGCAGCAATTTTTGTTAACGGAGTTTGAGAGAAAAGATTTCAATGTAAACTTTCAGCTATAGTATAATACCATATAAATACATTCAGAGTGAAGCCATGCAATATTTATATATTGTTAATATTTTAGCATGTTGTTTTGCTATTTTTAAAAAATTGTCTTATTTCCAAACTTTGCTCTACTTGCCACTCAGTAGAAAAAATATCTTAATTTCAGGGCAACTGAGAGGGTCTATTCATTTAAAATACTGACTAATTTTTTCAATGAGAAAATATTTTTTTGCATATGCTATTCAATGTATTCTCAATCCTCTAAATTCAGAACTCAATATCATTTACCCTGTTATTGCTTAAAACGGTATAATATCATCTGGTAAGAGTTATCAAACAACTTCTGAAACCTTAATTAAATTTTCATTCTTTTCTTACTGTAGTAGAAGTGAAATTTTTCTTTGACATAATAAATATATAAATTTGACTCTGAAATTAGTAGATCAAAGAATGTAATATAATTTTTAATGAACTATTATAGAAAAGCAAATAGACAAGCTGTGACAATAAATTACTAAAGAAAACTTATGTCACTGTTCTTAATTTTCAGACCAATTAGACTTCTGGATGGTTTGGTGCTGTCTTAAAACAAGAGTGATTAAACAACTGATAGGATATATACAAATGACCCAATCAAGTCCCATCTTTCCAGGAATATCTTTGTTAAAAATGCTAGGTACCTCTACTATAATTGTTATAGGAATCTTTACACCATTTATGTATTTATTTAGCTAAATTATGCATTTTGACGCTTACTTCTTTGTCAGTCCCTTCCTTCTTTCTCCAATTCTTGTGTTTCTAAGATTTTCAAGGCTGAGTTTACTTGCAGAATGCTATCTCATTACCAAGCTGGGAATATCAGAAGGCAGAAACTATACCAGAATGACTTCAGAATACTGATGGTCCTCAATTTACACAGGAGTTACATCCCAGTAAACCCATCAAAAGTTAAAAATATCATTAAATCAAAAGTGCACTTCAACTCATGATACTTTAACTTATGATGCATTTATCTAGGCATAACCTCATCATAAGTCGAGGAGCATACTAAATGTGTGCTGCTTTTGCATCATTATAAAGTAGAAAAATTATAAGTCAAACCATCCTAAGTTAGGCACCATCTGTGTACTCTGTTCCCTCTACCAGCATCTGTATCCAGACAAGACAGACCCTTGTTGCCTTTGAGTCTCGTCTTACTTTTTGCCCCTGTGGGTCAATCGGGGTTCTCTACAGGAACAAAGAGATAAATAAAAAGAGAAATACAGAGAGAGAGATGCAGACAGTGAGATAAAAAGAGGTAGCAAAGAAGAAATTTATTTTAAGAAATTGGCTCATGTGATTTGGGGGATAGGCAAGTGCAAATCTCACAAAGCAGAATGGAATACTGAAAACCCAGACAAGATTTCTATGTTGTAGTCTTCTTCAGGTTAAATTCCTTCTTCAGGAAACCTTAGTCTTTTGTTTTAAGGCCTCTGTCTGATTGTCTAAGGTTCACCCACATTATAAAGAGTAAACTGCTTTTTACAAAAAGTCTACTGATTTAAATGTTCAGCATATTGGATAAAGCCATCACAATATTTTCTGGCTGTTGTTTGATCAAACTACTGAACACCATAGCATACCAAGTTAACACATAAAATTAAACATCCCCATCATACAGTAAGTCTCAAGCAATAGTATTTCAGGACAAAAGGAAAATAGTCAGTAATGAACCAAAACCAAGATCAAAACAAAGCAAAGTACAGAAACACAGTTACACAGACACCTAAAAATTTGATTTTCTTAGTTGGTACTTCTAGTACTTGGGTCAAAAATTAATATGTATATTACTATGCCATTTATTTTCTATTTAATCATGTAATTTTTATATAAATTTCAAAAAATAGTATGATTCCCAGTTTTTTAGTGCAAGGCATTTCAGCTTATATGGGTTAAAAATTGACTCCCAGGTGACACAGTCAACAAAGGTTCTTTAAAATTTACCACGTGAGGATAATTAAAAAAATAGTCAAAGTTTGATCTGGTAAGAAGTCTTGGCCAAAGAAAGTTAGCTCCTTTAATTTCTGAAGGAACAGCTGGGAAAAGAAACAAGATATTTTCAAGGGATGGAATACAATAGAATTTTTGCTGGTTCTGGAGGGAATGAAAAATAGGAAGGATTGTTTGATACTAAAAAGAAAAGACTGGAGTCAATGCATTTGGATGATGTGAAGGTGAAGAATTGTTGTGATAGACATCCCACAAAGGGAAGCTGTGATAATGGAGTTGGAGCCATGCAATTATGGCATGAGAATAGTAGCCTTTCTAGTGGTATGAGGTCCAGGTGTGTGATGATGGCAGCAAGAGGCTGAGGAGGCATAAAGGAAAATAAGTTGAGGAATGAGAAGATAAAGAATTGAGAGGCCAAGTGGTGTATGATTTACCTACTTGTATATTGACATCTCTGTGATGTGATTTGTTATAAGAATGTGGTGTGGAGGAAGATTATGGAGCCAGCAGCCATGGTCTTTATCAAAAAGAAAGAAATGGCTGTAAGCTTCTTACATGACCACATCTGTATAGTGAAGATAAGAGTATAGTCTTATGGTGCCACCTTTTAAAGACTGAGATGGACAGTGGGCTAAAAATATAGCAGGGAGGCAATGACCCAGAAGCACTGGAGTGCAAAATCATACCTAAGTAAAAGGCTATGGTTGCAACTAGGAGCAGTATTTTGCAAATGTAAGTTGAAGCCAAAGAAATGTGAAGCTAAAAGTGTTCAGAGCACAAACAACTTTAGGTACAAGTTGGTATTATTAAGAGGGAAAACCCAATAATTTGGAACTTTTGTCTTGGCAGATGTCTTAGTTCATTTGTGCTGCTATAACAAAATACCTGAGACTGGGCTATTTCTAAAGAGCAGCCAACCTTGGAAACATAGAAAGACCTTGTCTCTCTGAAAAAACTAAAAGGCATGGTGGCATGTGCCTGTGGCCCCAACTACTTGGGATGCTGAGGTGGGAGGATCATTTGAGCCAGGGAAGTCAAATTTGCAGTCACTGTGATCATGCCACTACACTCCAGTGTGGGTGACAGAGCAAGACCCTGTCTCAAAGTAAATAAATAAATAAATAAATAACATAAATTTATTTCTTATTGTCCTGAAGGCTGGGAAGTCCAAGATCTAGGCACCAGCTTCTGTTGAGGGCCTTCTTGTTGCATCTTCATAGGCAAAAAAGCTCAAAAGAAAGCTTGATAAATGCTGAATAAGTATTTTTAAGGACCTTAATTCCATTTATGAAGGAGTAGCCCTCATGTCTTAATCACCTCTTAAAGGTCCCACCTCTTAATACTATCCCATTGGCAAGACATGAATTTTGGATGGGGCACATTCAAATCATAGTAATAGGATTGAGGTGCTGAGCACTCCTTTCTATTGGATGCTGTTTTCATGGTACTTGGGTAGATCCTACAGGAACAGGGAAGCCAGATTTACCTTAATCAATTCTATTCTATACCTACTATGTGATGGGATTATGCTCAGTTAAAACTTTCTCCACCTTCCTGACTTGTGGAGGAAAGATCTGAAATAAATGGCAGTTTAAACAGAGAATGATACCTTTGTGATGAGTATGAAGAGGTCACTATTTTCTTCTTTCAATTTCACAAAAGTGGCCATTTCCTCTTTAAATGACTTGATGCTAATATCATTCACAGTCAACCATCTGTCATTTTTCATAGCAAAAAAAGCATGATATTCTTATATCACAGATATGAGATCCACATGAAAAAATGTGTTGACACTTTTCACTCATAATAATATAGGATTGATTGTTTCCATCTTTAATTTATCCAAAAATATGTGTGAGAAAGATGTGCAGTAATTGAATCACAAATGACAGTGGCTGAGGGGAGTGTGGAAAGATTTTAGAAAGAAAATTACCATCATAATTACAAATCACAAGTAGTTTCACAGAAAAAATAATCTTGTTGGATGGTTTAGAAACAAACACAGAGATTCAGTGATTCTTCTGGGTAATCCATTATAATAAATTTGATAGCAATGAATATAAAAATTGATTTGATGATCCATACAGATAAATTCATAATCTACTTTCTTTTCCACATTTTAGAGCAACTCCCACTCCTAGATGGTTTTATTAGAATTATAGAATTCTAGAGCTGGTAAGATTCTTAATGATCATCTAAATCCAGCGCATCATGTATGTTATAGAAGAAACTGCAGAAAAGCTCATTTGTTAATTGTCAAAATCCAGGAATAGGGCCTTTCTGTAGGCTAGGCAAAGTCCATTATCTAGTTCTTTTGAAAGGAGAGTTAAATGTGAAATTTCAGGACACCAAGAAACCAGGAGACTTGCAAGAGAAATATTATGTTGTTCCTTTGTTTCCTACACAGATCAATGTTAACAAACCTCAGAAATGACCACAATGCTTCCAGCATTCTGCTTATGAGCTAAATTATTTCTCAGGACTAAGGATAGCTGGGCATAAATTTTTTGGAGAAAGGAGTATAGACATAGAGCATTTTACTAGATATTATAGATGTAACTACTTCAAAAGGAGAATGAGATGGCTGGCCCTTCTCATTATTTCTGTAGAATATAGAGCAGGCAGTGGTAATATCCAAATTTCAGTCTTCATTGGATGCAGTTTTACTTGGCATGTTAAACAAATATTGAATGACAAGCTGACAAGATATTTGAATTTTGGGTTTTTTTTTTGAATTATGCAAGTATTTACTGTTATGTTCAAATTCACCTTACTGAGAAAGATTCAAAGCCATTTTTATTTACATATCTTATTTTTCCCTAAAACAGAGGAAAACATTATTACATATATGACAAGCTTATTTCAGTCTTATAAAAGGGATTTTTGTCCAAGAGTCTCCTGGCATAAACAAATTAAATATTCAATGTTCCAGTGTTCTTTAGAGATATCAAGTAACTTGGCTTTAAGTCCATTCATTTTACACTAAGCCATATAGTCATCTCTCTGTCACTAAAACCTTGCACTTTTGTCATACCACCTACTCTATTAAACTGACATGCTTCATTTACCTGTTTTTCTCTTCCACTCGACACTGAGCTCTTTGAGATAATAAATCCTGTCTCTTATTTATCTTTCTCTTTCACTTAAGACATGTACTAAGATTTCAAAAACTGTTTTTCAAATAAATACATAAATACCTTCCTTGTTTACAGTATCTCGATATGTAGCTTTTTTTTTTTTTTTTTTGAGATGGAGTTTTGCTCTTGTTGCCCAGGCTGGAGTGCAATGGCGTGGTCTTGGCTCACTACAACCTCCACCTCCCGGTTCAAGCGATCCTCCTGCCTCACCCTCCCAAGTAGCTGGGATTACAGGCACCTGCCACCATGCCCGGCTAACTTTTGTATTTTTAGTGGAGACGGGGTTTCACCATGTTGGCCTGGCTAGTCTTGAAGTCCTGACATCAGGTGATCTGCCCACCTTGGCATCCCAAAGTGCTGGGATTACAGGCATGAGCCACCATGCCCGACTGTAATATATAGCTCATTTTGTCATTAAATAGTATGTTTTTTTTCTAGTTCTTGACTGTGACATATATTTATTTTACAATGTGCTTCAATCTCCTTTCAGTATATGTGGAAGAATTCTGTAACCACTTCCCTGAAGATGGTTCTGGGTTCAACCCAAATCACTTGAGTATTGATAATTCTAAAAGTTTCTTTACTGTTAGCAGCAAAATCCACACTACAAAGTACTTTTATAAATTATTTAACATTTACATGTATACAAAAGGATTGGAAAGAAGTAGAACAATACATACATGTGATCATTTATATACTTTGAAGTACTTCATATTTGAAAAATATAGTACAATGTATTTACTTTAACATTATGGTAATGTCTAGACCATTAGTAAAGAAAATTAAGAGCATAATTAACAAGACAGAGGGGCCATGAATAAAGCATAAGGGAAGGGTGGTAGAGGGGACAGCGATTCTGTAACCAGGATGGATGAGCCCAGAAAAGTCACCCCAATAGGTGGGGCAGGAGAGAAGGGAGATTCAGTAGCCACTGAAACCAGGTCTTGGGTTTATGTATGTGACCATTAGGGACTCATTTAACCTCTCTGGGCGTCGATTATTTTAACACTGAATTTTATATAATTAGTTTCCTCATCTAGTCATTTTTGTAAGCTAGTTGATTGAGGGCAGAATTACAGATAAGCAGCAACTCATAGGTTTGTTGAAATGGATTAAAAGTGGTTGTTTGTTGCAGTGAATCAAAAGTGGTGAATTGAAATGTGTAGACTCAGACAGGAATGAAGCCCTGCACTTTTTCTTAAGGACATCATGATCTCGTTGGGTGTTTAGACAGAGGCTGATAAATCACACTCTGTGAGAAATTGCGATGTAGAAACACTAGAAGATTTGGAATACAGCAGATTGAGATTCCAATATCAACTTTTACACACTGCCTTAGGTGAATTACTCCACATCTCTGAGACTTGTATTCTTCACCAATTAAGAAAGATGTCAAAGTCATGCTTACCTTGAAAGGTTATTCCAAATGTTAAAAAATAGGTTAAAAAAACTTTATAGGTTTTCTCTCAAAAGCAGTTTTGAACTAAACTTATTTTGGAATAACTGAGGTGTAAAGAGATTTAAATCTCTTCACTCCAAATTCTGACATCTCAGCTTTGATTAAACTAAAGTGAACATCAAGAGAATGCTGTGAATTATGTGAAGCTATAGGTCATGAATGGTTACTATAGTTTACTATACAATAGTTGCATATTGTTCACTATGGTTCATATGCTCGTTATAATGAGCCCATTATAATAACCATGTTGCCTGGCCTTCATTATAGAGCATTATCAAGATTCTTTTATATGCTAATAGTTTAGTATTTGATTAACTCTACTGAGGAGAAAATAAATAAACGTTAATACTGAAAAAAAGAATAGAAATACTATTGCCTTTAAGAAGTAGAAAAATATGCTATGTAATGCAATTTGCCACTTTAATTTGAATATTACTGTTTCTATTCAATTCTACTACCAATTGTTAGTGATTTACTACACGCTAAATATAATTTTTGGACTCCATAGAGGAGATACTGATTAGTGATTAATCTGTGCAATTATCTGCACAAAATATGTCTATGGTGTAGGGCAGTGCTTCTCAACTTTATTTCTTTTTTTTAGCATTGCCCTGCTGAAGAGGAAACTAAAACAATTAAGTTTATATTATTCCTAATGAGAGAAATTAAATTATAAGGAATCAGATTTTGCAGAGTTTTTGAGATTCAGAGATTATTGTAGTATCTAGGATTTCTACCTTCTAGGAACCAATTTCATTCCCTTAGGGGTGATATTGTTCCCATCAAGAATGAATGGTCTTAAGAATAACAGATAACTGTAACCTACATCTACACGATAACTTGTTAAGGCTCACAGAGGTACCAAGTCCTGTGTTTTTCCATTGAAATCAGACAAAGCTTGATGAAGGAGAAGGCATGTAAAGTATCACTTGGATGGCTGAATTTCAAGAGGAAGAGATGTACAAGGCAAAGTGTCACTTAATGAGAAGCAAAAGTGTGAATAAAGATAAACATTGTAGAGATGATAAAGTTTGGGGTTTGTTTAATACATAGCAGGTATGCTTGGTTGAAAATTTAGACGTTGCTTATAGGCAAAGTAGAGTAATTAAAGGATTTTGAACATATAAAAAACATGGCCCTAAGAAAGGTAATTTGGTAATGGTGTAGATGGCATCAATATACGTTGAATAAGATAAGAGACAAGATGCGGTGGGGGTTAGTTCAGGCAGCAAATGTGATAATCCAGGTGACAGGTACAGGAGCCTAAATAGAAGGGTGGAAGTGGAAGTTATTGAATTTACCCTAACCTAAATTCATAGTAAACACAGTGATATGTAAAAACCAGATCAAAAACACTTCGCATAGGATACATCTAATTTTCCTATTGAGACTCAGAAGAAAGAAGAAAGCTCCTTTTTTTACGTTTTTACTTACTAGCCTCCCATGTTACTGAATTTATAGTTTGCCTCATTATTCCAAAGGGTCAAACAAATACTTTTTTAATCCAAGTATTTTGGGAAACCTATCAGAGATAACCAAATCTTGGAAGCAGGCCTCAGTGGACCTCTGATATTCTTTAGCTGGAGGCTCCCTGAAAATACTTTTCACTTTTACTATATAAATAGAACCAAAAAATTCCTTGCTAAACCTCATGAAATTAATAAACCAGTCACATACCTAATGGTAAAATACCCTAGGCCATAAAAATTAAAATATTTTACTTGTTATTTATAGAGTGAAGAGACTCCACATATACTGTTGTTAACAGCACTTATGTATGTTATAGATGTCCACAAAAACTGAGTGGCTAGCATTTTTCTTGTTAGAAGCCTTTTATACAACACTTTTGAAAGTATTTAGAAAAGCAGAGAGTAAATTAATATTTATTGAGGACCTGCTATATGTCAGTTTCACATTAGAAACTCTTTTAATCTGAATGGTAAACTTGAAAAGCAGAGATCATGATGCCAATCTTACAAACTTGGAGGTTTGAAGAAGTATACATTTGCCTGAGATACGAATCAATGAAGCTGAGATTCAAACCAAGTTTTCTGACTTCCAGGCTAATGCTTACTTGCTAACTTCAGTGAAATCTGGCTGCAAAAGTATAAAAAGCAATTCTTATTTGAGGGAAGTGAACTTATGTAGGAGCATGTATAGAACAGAGTTTAAAGCTACTAGAAATATCCCCAGTCTCATAATTACTAATGGACGTAAGCTATAAAACATGTTCATTTATGAATAAATCTGTAACATTTCCCAATGTTCAAACTCCATGAAATTTACTATCTTTTTTTTTTTTTTATTTTTCTGTACTTTCCAAACCGGACGATGACATGGTAATTTTGGAAATGGTTATTTTTCATTGATTCCCCGGAATAATAACGAGTTTCCAGACACTTCTAGAGAAAACCTAATTAATGAGCTACTCAGTGGAGAAAGAATTGAAGAACAATAAAGACTGGCTTCTTTTTTAATAATATATATAAATTAAGGTTTTATAAAATATTATATTAATTTAAAAACCTGATTTGAAATACATAAAGGGAAAACGAATATATGTCTTCTTATTCCGTATATTCTCATAGTCAATTGACTTAGGTTAGGTTCTCTGGAGACAGAGTCTGAGACACAGTCGCATGCAGTGCAGAGGCGAAGTTGCAGGGAGGAAAAGAATGCTCTTGGGACAAACTTTGTAAGGAAGTGAAGGAAGGCAGACTGCCGGCAGGTGGAAAAGTTACCTTCAATGCAGTTTTAACTAAGGCCTCATCAGATTCTGCCAGGAAAGCCTATAATAGTCTTAAATGGAATCAGGGAAGCTGGATATTTGCCAGTCACTGGCCAGATGCTGCCTAGGAAGTGTGTGACCTTAGAGTCAGAAGTAATCACCAGTGAAGAAATTGCTGTCATCTGCCAGTAGCCCATCTTCCCAAAGACCACAAGATGGATGTGTTATTCCTGAAGACAGGATCTAGGTATGACGCCCAAATATCCACTAACAGGCTACCCCTCATGCCGTTCATAGTAAGTTTACCCATCAGGAAACAGCTCCTCCAGAGTTCTGATTAATGTTTCCTGGTAAACTTATAAGGAAAGGGATGGTAGGACAAACTAGAGCTCTTCAAGTTGTAGTTGATCTCAAGGCTGTAACTGATTCATCCTCCGCCTCCTGTGCCACGTATTCTACTAACTCAATGAGGAACTCTACTGCTGTAGTGAGGCACCTGGTGGGTGACCCAGACTCCCATTCTTGAAGGCTCTGAGTTTTCAGTTACTGTGCCTGTCTCATACCTTGGCTGCTGTATTTGTCTATTTATTAGTAAAATGATCACAGAACACCAAGGAACACTCCAGTTTATCACGAGTGTCAAACATATTCTTCCTTTCTCCGTTATGTAAGAGAAAGTCAACATCTTCATAATTGGGAAGATGTAAGGAAGAATTGGCATGAACTATTGTGAGAGATAAAGATATTACTTATGAATGTGCCTCAAGTAATACTTTGTTTTTACTACACAGTTAATATTTGTTGAACATTACAGCCTATATTTAGAATTTTAACAAGGCAGAACAGCTTTTTTTCAATGCATTTAACAGGTAAATGATTGCTTTGCATTTGGGGATCAGCTTCTGTGTTGTGTCTATATTTAGAAAAGAGTAGAGCTGGGGGAGTGAATAGAGAAAGGGGCCACCTGCATGCCAATCAAAGGAACTTAACTAACCCTGAGATCAGTGAAGTGGTAATTGCAGCACCTGCTTCAGACTCATAGATAATTTTGTCTGTGCAGGAGTATGACTTTTTTGTGTGATATAGGGGCAGAATAAATTCCTAAGATTATTGAAAGAAGGACAGTAGAGAAGGATGCTGAAGACTGGAGTGGGATTTTACACTGGTATAGGAGGGTGAAAAGATAAGGCAGTGACCAAGGGCAAGAAATGCATTAAAAGGAGTAAATGCTCTGGAAGAGGGATTCAATGACAATCCTAGAGGGTGCTGGGAAGCTTATTTTGTACAAAGAATCTGACATTTTTCAGATTATATTTTATAAAATCCCAATCCATTAGGTGGGATAGAACAATAGACATTTGCATAACACAAACAATGCTCAAATTCAAGTGAGTGGCAGAAGAGTGGCTCCAGGTGGTCTCTGTATTTGAAAGACAGAGACCTAGCACATTTCTGTAAAAGGGGTCAATAAATCAAATGCCTACAGGGATCAGGTGAATAAGGTAAGTGAGTGACTCAAGTCAGTTACTGCAAAGGGATTGGCAATGATATGGTTTGTCTCCGTGTCCCCACCCAAATCTCATCTCAAATTATAATCCCTATGTGTCTGAGAAGGGGCCTGATGGGAAGTGATTTGATCATGGGGGTGAATTTCCCCCTTGTTGTTCTCATGACAGTGAGTGAGTTCTCATGAGATCTGATGGTTTAAAAGTGTGTGGCACCTCTTCCTGTCTCTATCTCCTGCTCTGCCATGGTGGGACATGCTTGTTTCCCCTTCACCTTTGCCGTGATTGTAGGTTTCCTGAGGCCTACTAGTCATGCTTTCTGTTAAGCCTGTGGAACTGTGAGTCAGTTAAACATATTTTCTTTATAAATTACCCAGCCTCAGGTAGTTCTTTATAGTAGTGTGAGAACAGACTAATACAGGTGAGGACAGTGATGTAATGACAAGTACATGCAACCGTATGTGAAGAGGTCAGCAAGAATTCAGCCACAGCCAATTGCACTCTTATGAGAAGTGGACCAGTACCACAAGATCTTAGACATATTTCAAGATATTTATATAACATTTATGTAAATTTATATAAATGTCAATTATTTAAATGTTGGACCGAAATCACAATTTTAAAGTCTGGCTGGGCCAAATAACATAAATCTGAAAGGCAGCTGTCACTTGCAGTCCTCTATTTCACAAATCTGACAAATAGAGTCCTAATGTAGAGACAGAGCTTCAGAGACAGCTTTCTGTGTTATGTTGGGAGCTAGGCATCCATCTGAAAATGGAGGCAGGATTCCAGTAATTAGTGTTGCTGTACCACTGCAAGAGTAAGAGAGAAATCTGGAGTTTTGTGAGCATGCTAGAGCCTTAGTCTTCACCATATTTAGCTGAAAGGCTCCAAGTCTCTCTTCAAGTTTGGGGGTCTTCCAAATTGGAAAACTATGTCCTCCAAATGGAGGATAAAATTAAGATTTAAATACCAGCTCAAGGCCCTTATGCAATCACTTTGACTTACTTACTTACTCACATTTCTTTTGTTATTGATTTTCTACTTCTGAGCTCCTAGCTTTAAAATCTACCTCTAAAAACTCTAGTTTAGGGACTCCCCTTAGATTCCCATTGGGCTTTTTTCTTGACTTTGATTTCCAGTTTGGTTCTTGTCAATGCTTGTCACTCTGGGTTTGGTGTCCCCTCTGGTCTTCACATTGAAATATTCATTCTATGTGGGTCCCACAGAATCCCAGTGATGGGGTTTGCCTCCTGGGTACCAACAGGGGAAATATGATTTGGATTTTGATAATAAGAAAGTTGAGACTTTTATGGACTCCTTATGCTCCCAGGATTGCCATGGGAATTCTAGGTGGGATAGAACCTACAGACAACAGGACAGGACTACATTATAGAATTGCACAGGTTTAGAAATATAAATTCATAAATACACTCAGTGTAAGTATCTATAATTATGGATGACAAAACGAGATTTCACAGAATTCTTGAAAGGGTTAAATACAATCGTATTTTAAAATTGTGGACAGCTGGTTGGCCTGTACTATGATTGATGCAGCATAACCCTGTTGTTTTCCTCTCTGTCCCCTCAGTTATGCACTGAAGAATAAGTCAGGGAACACTGAGGTAACTTCCTGGCATTCATTTCCCTTCCAGCAGTATTTCTGATAAACATATATGTGTACTTATTTTGTAAAAGATGCTTAGGATTCCTTTGAAGTGTGCTTAATAATTTTCTTATATTTTGCATTTTGCAATTCTTACCTACTCTCTTCCCTTTTACAAAATAAAATAAATGAAAAGGCATATGCAAAATCTTGATTGAATCCTATGAAAGGCTATCAGAATGACATATTATACAGAAGTACGACACAGGGACGTTCACAGAATACTTTAGCACACAGAACTTCCTAATGAAGAGTAGTATAATAAACCCCTGAAACTAGCATCTCAACTTTAGGAAAGGCCAGAGGATAAAAAGAGGCAGCATTCACATTTATTTTCAGAACCTCTCACCTTGACTGTTTTCCCTTCAAAATGAGCTTAGGCTTGATTTATAAATGAGCTACAAAGTCAGGTTAAGAAGAATATAATTTTGAATGCAATGTTATGAATTGTTCTCACCTGCAATAAGACCTTTCTTGGTGAAGAACATTTAGGTGCATGATTAGGGAAAGATAAACCCTCATGCAAATATAATATCATCCTCTCCTTTACATACACACTTTTGTGCACTGAAGATAACTGCCCTTCTTTACGTTTTAATCAAGAGAAAAGAAAATAAAAATTTGTTTCAAGAAGCCCACACTATCACCTCTGTTAGACAGGCCATGGTCTTGATGTAAAAGGCCAATTGCTTTATCCAAGAATGATGATTTCCTAGAAGGAATGGACTTCATGAAGCATTGTGGATAGACTTGGTTGAGAGGGTAAGACAAAAACCTATTAATTTTTAGGGTATTCAGAAAAAAATTATTTAAAAAAAACTGGTTATGAGATGTTTGCACTGCTGGAAAAGCTGAAATTTAAATTTTTTTTTATTATACTTTGAGTTCTAGGGTACATGTGCACAACGTGCAGGTTTGTTACATATGTATACATGTGCCATGTTGGTGTGCTGCACCCATTAACTCATCATTTAGCATTAGGTATATCTCCTAATGCTATCCCTCCCCGCTCCCCCCACCCCACAACAGGCCCCAGAGTGTGATGTTCCCCTCCCTGTGTCCAAGTGTTCTCATTGTTCAATTGTTACCTATGAGTGAGAACATGAGGTGTTTGGTTTTTTGTCCTTGAGATAGTTTGCTGAGAATGATGGTTTCCAGCTTCATCCATGTCCCTACAAAGGACATGAACTCATCCATTTTTATGGCTGCATAGTATTCCATGATGTATATGTACCACATTTTCTTAATCCAGTCTATCATTGATGGACATTTGGGTTGGTTCCAAGTCTTTGCTATTATGAATAGTGCCACTATAAACATACGTGTGCATGTGCCTTTATAGTAGCGTGATTTATAATCCTTTGGGTATATACCTAATAATGGGATGGCTGGGTCAAATGGTATTTCTAGTTCTAGATCCTTGAGGAATCACCACACTGTCTACCACAATGGTTGAACTAGTTTACAGTCCCACCAACAGTGTAAAAGTGTTCCTATTTCTCCACATCCTCTCCAGCACCTGTTGTTTCCTGACTTTTTAATGATGGCCATTCTAACTGGTATGAGGTGGTATCTCACTGTGGTTTTGATTTGCATAAGTTGTTCTTTTTGTTGTTGTTGTTGTTGGAGTCTTGCTCTGTTGCCCAGGCTGGAGTGCAGTGGTGCGATATTGGCTCACTGCAAGCTCCGCCTCCCGGGTTCACACCATTCTCCTGCCTCAGCCTCCCGAGTAGCTGGGACTACAGGCACCTGCCACCGCTCCTGGCTAATTTTTTTGTATTTTTAGTAGAGACAGGGTTTCACCGTGGTCTCGATCTCCTGACCTCGTGATCCACCCGCCTCGGCCTCCCAAAGTGCTGGGATTACAGGTGTGAGCCACCATGCCCGGCCTGCATAAGTTATTCTTTAATTCTTAAATTTTTCTCTGGAGAGGTGGATTCATTCATACTTTAAAAGAAGAATTGGGAGCACTAGAAAAAATAAAACAAATTTTTCACACTCTAGCTCTTATCATCTTGCAAAATTATTTTCCCTCCAAATAAAATAAAGAGGCATGGTAAAGTGCAAACTTGTGATTTCAATGATACCTATAAAGGAAAATCTTGTAAGAAGAAAAGTGCTGAGCTGAAATGTCTAAACAAACTGTAGTGGGACTTTTTAGTATAAGACAACAAACATATTTGGATTGCAATAAGTAATTGTCTCTCTATCATATCCAAGTATGATCTGCATGAAACTACTTGAACAAATCTCATTAGAGTGAGTTGTCATTCAATACTTTGCATTAGTTTATTTTAGTTGCTGTAACAAATTACTATGAGCTAAGTGGCTTAACAGAACATGAATGTGATAGTTTATATTGAGTGTTAACTTGATTGAATTGAAGGTTACAAACTGTTGTTCCTGGGTGTGTCTGTGAGGGTGTTGCCAAAGGAGATTAACATTTGAGTCAGTGGACTGGGACAGGCAGACCTACCCTCAATCTGGGCAGGCACCAGCTAATCAGCTGCCAGTGCAGCTAGGATAAAAACAGGCAGAGAAGGATGGAAGGACTAGACTGGCTGAGTCTTCCAGCCTACATCTTTCTCCCATGCTGGATGCTTCCTGCCCTTGAACATTGGACTCCAAGTTCTTCAGCTTTTGGGCTCTTTGACTTACACCAGTGGTTTTCCAGGGGCTCTTGGCCCTTCGATCACAGACTGAAGGCTACACTGTCGGCTTCCCTACTTTTGAGATTTTGGGACTCAACTGGCTTCCTTGCTCCTCAGCTGGCAGATGGCCTATTGTGGGATTTCATTTTGTGATTGTGTGAGTCAATTCTCCTTAATAAACTCCCTTTTATGTATATATCTATCCTATTAGTTGTGTCCCTCTAGAGAACTCTGACTAACACAATGAATTTCTTTTTTTTTTAATTCTGGAGGTCAGAAATCTGAAATAAGTTTTACCAGTGGAAAGTCAATGTGTCATCATTGCTAGTTTGTTGTTGTTTTCCGAAGGCCCTGAGGGGAGAATGGATTTTCTTGGCTTTTATGATCTTCTGGTGAAGCTGCCTGTTTCCTGGGCTCGTAGGCCCTTTCTCCACCTTCAGAGAGCATCACTCTGACACCCACTTTCATCATCACATTGCCTTCTCTTCTGAGGCTGATTTCTGATGGCTTCCCCTTGTAAAGACAATTATGATTACATTAGGCCAACACAGATCAAGATACTTAATCACATCTGCAAAGTCCTTTTTGCCACATAATGTTACATTCCCAGGTTCCAGAGATTAAGACATGGGCATATTTCAGGAAATGAGAGTTTTATTCAGTTTACCATACCCTGTAAGCCAAATTCACCAATAATTTTGTATTCTGGTTCATATATCCCATTTTTATGAGCCTCCTTTTGACTATTCCTAGAATGTTTAATGACCCTCTTTCCTTCAAAGCAGTCTGAGAACACCAAAATTATAGTACCAATCACAACACAAGTTTTTCCCTTTTCCCGAATAGTTTGAGGTCACCTAATTTTTATTAGGATTCTTACTCCAATTCATGCCAAATAGTAAACATTTAATAAAACAGATGTCAAATTTGACTGAGTTAAATGAGGTATAATCCCAAGTCTTCTGTTTTTATTTTACTTCAAATAAAGTGTGGCCCTAAAGGATGTAGAAAACATTAAAAGGCATTTTGTAACCTTTAAAATTATAAGATTCCTTTTTCATTGTAGTTTTTTTCACACCAAGCAGGCCACACACCTTAGTGACCTAGATTTCCTTAATAATTTTTAAGCAGTCCATGACAATTTAAGGAAGGATCAGCTGCAAGCTGGGAGCTGGATAAAAGACTGAGCTGGCACCACTGTGTGATTTGTGTTGATAAGTACAATAAGACCATGAGGAAAAAAATGGAAATGTGTATTCATGCATTCAGCCTCTCTTTTATCTCTGACACTTTGTAATTCTTCCCTCATTCAAAGTTTTTAGTGACCTGGAAATTTAGAACAAACTGCATTTTATTATTTTAATTTATTTGACAGGCATTGAACTCTGACTCAATCCATTCACAACAGAGATGTCTCTCTGTTTTCCTCAGACATTCTAGAATGTCCCCTGTAGTTCTCACATTCCTTCCATGCCAAGAATACCCATCTCCAGTGCTTTGTCATTGGTTTGTTTCAGTAAAACTAGAATAAGATTATTTATTCCATAGAGTTATGAACTCTGACTTTATTTTCATGACTGATATTGGTGTTAGCTCAATAGATTCACTGCTTCATAGGGACTCACTTACTACAGTGCTTGCTGGTGAGCAGCTGACCACAAATTGTGTAAGGCTGGAACTGTGGGGCCAGGAAAAATATGGGTTAGGGCCCTGTCGTAGTCTATTTTCTTCTACTATAACAGAATACTTCAGATTGGGTAATGTATAAAGAAAATAAATTTATTTGGCTACCTCTTCTCAAATCTGGGAAGTCTGAGAGCGTGGCACCAGCATCTGGTGAGGGCCTTCTTGCTTCATTATTTTATGGCAGAAGGGTGGGAACAAGCACCAGAGATAGAGAGAAAGGCTGGAAGCCAAATTTATTTTTTAAGCAAGGGCAAATCCCTGCAAAGACTAAAGCCCACTTCTGAGACAACAGCACTAATCCATTCATGAGGGCAAAGCCCTCATGACCTCATCACCTCTTGAAGGTTGTTCCTCTCAACACCATTACACTGGCAATTATATTTCAACATGAGTTTTGCAGGAGACATTAAAACCACAGCAGGCTTTGAGGTGTCAGGATCTTGGCAGGCTCTGCAGGGAAATATGGATAACTGGATCTCTCAACATAAATTAGTAAAGTAGGATAAGAAACACACTTTTATTTTTAAATGACAAGGTAAGAGAGTCTACCAGCAATGCGGACAGAAATTCAGGGTCATTACCTGATCATTTTTATTTTGAAACTTGTGTTGAATGTCTTGTTATTCTTTTCTCATTTAATTACGATAACAAGTATCTGCAAATATATCTGAGACATTATAGTTTACAGTTGAAGCCACTGAGACTCAACAATTTTTAAATAACTTGCTTGAATATAAACATAGTAGGCTTCAGAGTTTGAATTCAAAACAACTAATTCAGTAAATCCAGTTCATATAAAATCTACCCAGTGAGAAAAGCAGTGTTTGTGAAACTAGCCTAACTTTTCAAGGGTTAAAATAATTAAGAAGAGTATATTATATTTGCAAATAATTGTACATGTGCAGGTATGTGTGTATGTGTGTTTGTGTGTGTTGGAAAAACATTGTGTAGTAGTTGAGATTCAAATAGATTTGTGCTCTGACCTCAGCTCTGTGACTTACAACTGTGTAATCTTTTGCAAGGTACCTGACCTTTCTAAGCTCTAGTGTCCTCATCCATAAAATTGGAAATAGAATTACAGTGCAAGTTAAACTAGTTAACTCTAATTAAAATTAATCTGCTTAATATGGTTTCAGAATAGGTACACAGTAAATGCTATTGCTTTTGTTATTGTTATTGCTAGTTTTATTATTACGGTACATTGCCTTTCCAACTAAAATCTAGAACTGTTTAAAGTCTTTCAATAATACACACGCTCTCCTCATCACTCCTATAACTTTGAGGAATAGAATCAGTAGAACTCTGGCTAAAAATTTTTATCCTAAAGACAAGGTTTCATGATAGACAATGGAATATTTGACAAAATCCTGTTACATCAGAATTGAACTTCTTGAAAATGGAGCAAAAAACAGACCATAAAGACATAAATCATCACGAAGTTGTATGAGAAACTGGGAATATTTGACCTGGAGAGGAAAACTAGCTTAAAGAGCTCTGACTGTACTTGAAGAGTCAACCCAACAAAGTGGCATTTGACTTTTTCAAAAGAGTCCATGACCACAGAGAAACAGTTTGAACTTAGAGAGCTATTCAAAGTTAGAATGGCTGTCTTGGGAGGTAATGAGCTCTCTATCACAGGAAATCAGTGAACAGTCAAAAATACTAAGATCAAGAACCCAGTAAGGGGCTTATAATTTTTTCTTTTCATGTCTTCTCTTTTTTCACTGTGTAAATTCTACCATTTGCTTGAGAGATTTGTTTCTCTTAGCAAAATAAAATATAAGGGACCAGAGATGCCACGGAAATTCTACCAAGCCCTCTCAACTTTCCAGCCCCACTCACCAGGATGGTGTTCCAGGTTGAAATTGACCCTGAGGATCTTACCTTACTATTATGAGTGTGCTTTTTTTGTAGTATACATTTACTATTACCCCTTGCAAACCAAGGAAGATGGCAAAAAGAGGTGGGCAGATAGTCTTGGATGCATTATTCTGGATCTACTAAACCAAAATATGTTAAGAGTAGCTTACTCTCATAGACTTATTCATCTCTTAGAGTCTCAAATTTTATCTAATATGTTGACTTTCTATCATACTGCATATATTGATACATATATCATATCTATCTATCTTTATATTGATAATATAATTACCAGTATATCTTTGAATAATATAAGGCCCAGCATTAGTTTCTAGCATAATAATAGATATTTCATTGTTTTGCACAAGAGAAGGCCAGTGTCCTTCAACATCTGGGTCACTTGGAGTAAAAGCATCTCAACTAATTAGGTCATCCTCTGAGCCCAGGGCTTGCATGCATCCTCATTAAATTAGAGACTTAAATGTAGTTTCATTTATTCTGCCCAGTTTGTTGTGGAACCAAGTTCAGCCTCCTTTATACATGCATCCTTCAAGTTCATATGCTTCATGTGAATAGATTTTATCTATGTAGGAATCACACTTGATGATCCATAACTACCATGCTTTCCACTCATAAAATACCCGTCTCAATTAGTGAATTAGCATCCCATCAAGTTGATGTCAAAGATGTGAAACCTTGAGAATGTTCATTGCAGCTAATGAAAATATGTTTAGAAATTGCTTCTGCAAATGAATCACTAGCAAGAAATTGGCTTATTATTGTAGACTGTATTTGGTTCTGAAAAATCAATCTTCCCTTCAGCTCTGTCATCTACTGGCTCATCAGATATTTAAAGCATCAAATGAGCTGTCTGCCTTTAACCATTCTTAGAAATGGGGCATTTTCACAGTATCAAGTGACATTACAGCCATTATTATACCGATTAAAAACACAGCTACTGCAAACTAAATGATCATTATACTTCCTTAAATATAATCTTTGTGTTCACATTTTGTCAGCATCGGTTAAAAAAATAGTTGACATTTTCTGAAGGGTGGCACAATTCCAGGGAAAATGTATTAAGCATCATGCATTATTCCAAATGTCTGTAAGTGTTTATATTGAACATTATGAAAACCTTGATATAAAATGCCACAATTCAAAGAAACAGTATTAAAAATGTCAGCCCTATTCTATCATTTTTGGAGACCAATTTGCTTTTTTTTTTTTTTTTTTGTTAAGGTTGTAATGAGCCTGGTTCATTTTGCTTCCTACCATTTATCTTTCCAGTAGTAATGGAAAATTTCCTCCTTAGGCACAACATGCTATTCTTGTCTTAGACGATTAGGCAGAAATGAAGGAGATCATAAAGGTGAGAGATTTCTCCACAAACAATGTGATGCTCAGTTCGGTAACCTGCATAATGTAGGCTGAAGAATTCTAACTGGACCCAGGGACGTGATTTTACGATGTAGCAGGGCATATAGGAAACAAACAAGGCTTGTATTTCTGATTGCACTGGAAGGTCTGTGGAAAGACAAAGTTCAAATTTCGCCTCAGCCTTCCTTCAAATGCTCAGCAAGCTGCCAAACAATACAATTTAACTCAAGAATGTAAAGTGATCATCTAAAACATATTGAAAAACAGGGATAGAATAACTGTAGGGTATTATATTTAAAATAGTAGAAAAAAAATTTTTCAGCAAGTTTTCTTTGTCAAGAATTAGAGTTTGTGTTGCAGATGATTTTAGAACAAAGAAGTTTCACTGCTATGCCTCCTCTGGAGGCAAAGATGTTAACTGTGCTTTTGAAGACAAACATGGAAAGAAGATGTCAATGCTGAAAGGTACTCCTGCCTCAGCCACCCTCTATTAATGGGAAGGCATAGAGGCCGCATAAATTCACTCAGCCTATTTCTTTACCTGCAAGGAGTTACAGATTGGTTTGAATAACGTAAAACTGCTATTTCACCATTTTTTACTTAATAAAATGGCAAATAGTTTGTTCACAGTGTCGCTGTAAGAATCAATGAAGAAAAACAAACAAATAAACAAACAACTCAGAGAGCACATAGTGTGGTACAATACATTCTCTTTCCTCTTTGGTACCAGACATCTTGCCAATATAAGGAATTATCTCATAATGATGTGTGTGACTACTCTAATCAAAAAGTAAGCATAGATTTTTGCATGTTCTACCTGATTTAGTTAATCCTTACAGTATAAGGTGGGTCTTATAATTATTTCCATGATGTGGAGGAGCAAACTGAGATCTGATATATTGGGACCTGGACTCAGGAAGGATACCTGGAGAAACCATGGTTTTAGCCAGCACTGTATAAAATCTCAAAGAAGTCAGGGAACTATTTTAAAAATTATTATTATAATAGAACTTCCTGTTAGATGCCTTTTTATAAGCTCTTATCATTTAATGATAATGCATATAGTCATTTAATATTTAGAATAATGTTCTAGGCATATATATTGTAATTAGACTTCCGAGATTCAAGTCTCAGCTCCTTAACCCATTAACTGTATGACCTTATGACATTAGAAAACATACATTTATATATTTATTTTACTCATTATTAGCTAATATTTATTTGATCCCATAGGTGACAGCCACGTTTTTAGGCACTTGGCTTAGATAATACTCAAAACAATCCTAGTAGATGGCATTAAGATTTCCATTCTGCAGAGGTGGAAAGTTGATCATGGTGAGAATATGTAATTTACCCAAGGTAGAGAGCAGAGTCAGTATTTGAACCCAACAGTATAATTCTAGTTTTCACACTCTTAACCACTATGTTATATTTAAGCCCCAATCTGCATTTCCTCAATGATAAAATGGGATTAAATGAGAATATACATGAAAGGCCTGGCACATGCATGTCCAATACAAGTTTACTATTCTTATATGACTTTTGTCATTAACTTTATTATTAATATTTTACAAAGTGTCTTAGTCTATCTTGTGTTGCTAAAACAAAATTCCTGAAATTGAGTAATTTATAAAGAACAGAAATTTATTTCTTATTGCTCTGGTGGCTGTAAAGTCCACAATCAAGTGTCCAGCATCTGGTGAGGGCTTCTTTGCTGCATCCCTACATGGTGAGAGGGGTGAAGGCAAGAGGGAATCAACTCCCTCGGCTAAGCTTTGTTATAAGGGCACCAAATCCCATTCAAGAGGAAGGAGTCTTCATAGTATAATCACCTATTAAAGGCCCCGCCTTTTAACACTATCACATTGATAATACCTGAGTATTTGATGGGACACACTCAACCCATAGCACAAATTCTGCAACAATGATGCTTGTTGGACAAGTGTTGTGGCCCTAAAATTTGATTAAGTTGCCTAAAATACACATTAAAAGAGCCTGGAACCTACAGTGTTGATTCAATCTTGTACTTCTCTGAAATTTATTCTTTTCTTATTTTTTCACTATATAATTTATAATTTTCTATACATAAAAACTATTGCTACTTGTGGGTAATATACTTAATGTAGTAAATCTATGAAAACTTAGTGATTAATAATTATCAGACATCAACAAACACTCTTAAGGTCTTTTTTATCATAAAATTGTATACATTGTATAAACTATATAGATACATTTTTTTAAAAAAAGTTAGAAAGAAGTGAAGACAACTGGGTGAAGAAAACTTGAGTGTATTCCCTGGAATATCACATGGTTCTGTACTTGGAATTGCTTTTAGATATGATGTTTTTCGTGTATTCACAGGGCACCTACATGCCATAAAAAGCTAAAAAGAGATTCTTTTTGTCTAAAACTTTATATTCATAATATGCACATTGGCCATATTTAGTGGATGATGCTCTTTTGCATTATCCAGAGCCTTCCTTCCGTAATGAGGCACTCATTTCCCAAGCTGTTGGTAAGCAGCTTATTCCGCAGCTCACAGATGAGTTGATTTCCAAGAATTACCCTCAACCAAAGAGTGCCATTTAACCCACTGACACACCTCCCTCTGCAGGCACCTCATATCCTATGACTTGTCATAAAGGGATATAGAATATTGATCCCTTTATCTCAAGGTGTGGAAAATCTGAAAGCCAAACCAACTCTAGAATTCTTGGTGGAATCTGGAATTTGTCAAGGCCTTTGTTCATATCTGAGATGAAACAGAACTAGGACACAATTTCTTCTTCTGATCCAGAGAGTACTCTGCAGAAAAATTCCTGCACACAAACCTCTGTCTCAGAGTATGTTTTCTGAAGATCTTGACCTAAATTTAAACACTGAGCTAGGTTGTCAAGAACCAAGGCCTGTTTTGCATCACACCTTAATGAGTTCTGGTACTAGAACATTTCAGTGGTTCCTAGACTTGATTGGTACCATGTTCCTTGTAATTAGGGCTCTCTAATTCTAACCATTTGCCTACTCCACTTTGATCTTTCAATACTGTCAGCCTTGTAATATGTCACAACTGACCCATAGCAACAAAACACAAATATCATCAACACTTCTAAGCAATGTGTCTCAACTCCTTGCCTTTGGTCCTGTGTCTCAGCCTCATTCAATTCGGTTAATCTCACTTTGGCCTCTCATTAGACATAATTTCTATTTTTTTTTTTGATATTTGAATGTTGGATTCTGTACTTGATTTACAGCTTTATCCATACTTCCAGAGACAAATAATTTTGTTGTTAGAGATGAATTATCTTCACTCTGGTTTTCCCTTATAATTAAAAACTTCATCACTGTTCTATCTCCCAGATGAATTCAGTCACCACCTGCTGTCATATATTCTCATAAGTCACAATAAACATCACATTTTAAACTTATTCCTAACTTCCCGGATTTCATTGCGTGGAACTAGAGTGTCAAAAATTGTTAAAGGAATTCCTCAAGAAAGGTTAAAAAAATTTAAAAAATCATTTGATAAAATTGCCTTTCTGTGCCCCCCTTCAAGGATTCATATTTTCCTTTACATGTTAATGATTTTCATAACTTCAGCAATAAAGAAATGATTTATGCCTTTCTTCAATTATTACATTTCCCAAATCTGAATTGGACCATAGGATGCAATTGGTTTCTTGTAAAATATCTGGCAATCTTTCAAGGAGGTACAGGTTTTTTTGGAGGTGGGGGGACCAAATTTTGGGAGCCCAAACCTAGTTCACCCTCTTACCCCATTTGGGATCCTCTCTATATTTGACAATAATTCTCTAACATGAGGAGAGATTTACTATATTTGTTTTTCACCTGACTTTTGCTTTTTCATTTTATGTATTTGAATTAAATGTTTCATGCAGATAAAGGGCATGAAAATGAATGCAGTGGCAGTCATCATACATCGCATCTTCCCTGTGCTCAAGGGTAAAACAGCTCTAGCCAAAAAAAAATAATAATCATGAATCAGTGCCAGGCTGGGCCTCAGCCTTGACATGAACATGACCTGGAAAGAAGGAACATAGCCATTCATAAGGCCGACAATTTATTGTTGAACTGTTCCAATTATTATAAATTGTCTTCATTATAATTTCTATACACCTATCCCAGATTAGTCTTCTGGAAGAACAAAGAAAACCAGTCACTTAAATAAATAAATTTATTTATTTATTTATTTATTTATTTATTTATTTATTTATTTATGTTAAATGTGTCACTTCTTCGTATATTTGAAGGCAAATAACTTATCCTACCCAAGACTTCTTGGCTCCAGTTTAAACGTAAATTAACCCTTCAATGCTTCACAAACTACATGTTTTGCAAAATTCTTATAGGACATCTTCCTCACATGGACATATGCTAGTTTACCACTGAAACTCATATATTCAACTTTTAGCTATTCATAAATACTGTATTTCTATAACAACATTCAGTTGTGTGGGCAATCACTTGAAGATGCATCTGAAATGGAATGAGACGTTTTTTCATTGTTGTTACAAAGAAATAAGTGAATTTTGCATTTTCTCCCTAGGGTTTGCCTTTAAATAAAAAACTAGACAAGAAAATAGATAGTGATTCTATTTTTATTCTTGACTGTGATTAAAAGACCTCCTGTGCTATGAGAGTTGCATACTTCTGTGATTTACATTCCAGCTGGCATAGGTGTAATTTAAGAAAGGGTAGCCAGAGGATTGGGGATTACTAGGATAGTATTAGGTCCTCCCTGGGAAATGAAAAGTCAACATTTATTTTGCTTTGCTTTCCAAACTTACAAAATTAACATGGTTATTGCCAATATTTGACATTTTAAACTTCAAACAAGTTACTCATAGTCACAAAGCCACTTCACACAGATTTTCTTATTTGAACGAAATGTCATTGGGAGGAAATCACACCAGTGAAAATCACTACTTTCTCATTGGCTGAATGGTTGTGGGCCTGTATTAGGAGCAGGTATGGTTTGATGATGAAAAGCACTGAATATCAGCAAATAAAAATGACCTCTAGCATATCATGGTTTTTAAGAACACTGAAATAGGGCAACAGAAAGCCAAATCAGAAAATAATTTAGAATTAACCAAGCAAGCTGAGAGCATGTTTAATTATATTATTGATTTTCCTTTTAAATCAGTATTTATTTCCTTTTTCCTAAAGACAAAGTTCAATGTAGGTTGTGCTGTCCAAACTGAACTTGTCATCCTATTCCTAATCTAGTTCATACCTACTCTAATTTGACTCCAAGCTTGACTCCAGCTTTTGTTGATTCAATATTATTTTGTTTGCAATAGAAGTGGAAAATGAATAAAAGAGAAAAGAAATAGGTGCTTTATGACTATCTTTCTCTACAAGAGTTGAGTAGAACTTTATTGGTTCTGATGCCATCTTTTGTGACTTTTCCATTATCTGAAGGGTTGGAGGTTTGTTGGGTGGTGGGAGTAGGATTTGCAATTGTATCACTTTAATCATTATAAACGTTAGATTGGGTGGGAAGCTCAGCTTGGTTGAATCTGATAGCCTCATTGGCTCTTTCATAAATGCAGTTGATGCCTCAAGGATCTTGAGAACTTATTCAGATCCCCAAAAAGTTGGAAATCATAGCTGAATTAGACATAAGTGCCTTGCAGTTATGAAAGTTGAGGATGTAAACAAATAAGCTATGGGACTATCTAGGCTGCCCTTTTTCAGATGGAAAACAAATATTAAAGAATTAAAAAATTCTAATGAGAGGGAATTAAAAAGAAAATAATAGTCTTAATTTTAAAATATTTTATATGATCCTAACTTTTCAAATGAAATCTCTGAAGAGTGAAGAGAAACCCATTATCCATTAATACATTCTGAAATTTCAGAGCAAACATTTCCAAGTGGTTTTCTCCATTGGAAATATACATGACAATAAATATGTTTCTAAGAATATAGTAGTTAATGACAACTCCTGCCTCTTTACAATAGCCTTAATTTGAAACCAGCAAGACATTAGTAAGAAAATTGGCTTTCATAGGTTTTTGTTTATTTTTTCTTAGTTTTAGTTCCTTCTTCTGCTAAAAATCCAAAACAAAACACAACAATAACAAAAAATGAACCAAAAAAACTAGTAAATTAATATCCAAATGAAATCAAAGGAAAAAGAACAAACCCTCCTGTTGCCTCCATATATCATTGTACAGTTTGTGTCCAATCAAGGAAGCAAGCAGGGGCTGAAGTTATGACTCTAACTTAATTAACACATTATTAGAGTGTCTATACTGGGCCAGTTCATTGGGCCAAGCCCTTTATATTTATTGACTCTTGTATTCCATAAAATAACCTCAGAAGCCAGATTATATTATTATCTCAAATTTATAAAGGAAATGAATCCACTGAGAATTAACTGACTCAGGGTCACACAGCTAGTGTGTCACAGAGCTGGCCTTGACCCTGGCAGTCAGGCTCTGGAGCCCATTCTCCTTTTTCTCATATGTGTGTTGTGTGGGGTTTCATAAAGTATTACTAAAATACAGAAGATAATTATCCTAATTCTTCTTTTACAATTTAATAGGAGAATTGACTCTAATTTAAATGAAATAAATTCTACAACTTCCTATCTAGAACCTGGTGCAGAGTGACATCAATAAATAGAGTATCCTTCTAGTCTCCTATTTTTCCTTTTTATAATTTAAAATTTATCATCCTATAAACTCAGGAAAACCTACTCTCTCACACACTAAATCAAGTTGTTTAAATGATTAAGAATCCTGATAAATATTGGGAAGCAAACTTTTCTGAATACTTTGGAGGCTAAAGTTTATGGTGGAATATAGAGAATTTGTGAGCCTGGTTTTGGCAAATGCAGCATCGCTTTATCTTCCTCCTCATTCCCGCTAATTTCCATGTCTCCAGAGGTCTCGGCAAGAGACAATAAAGGGAAATAAACCAAAACAGATTAAAAATATATTAAAACAATCAATATTCCACAAATGAGGAAAGATCTTATTCTGTTGATGTTCCAATGATGGAGTTGTAGGATTTAAAGTCTTTCCATTAAAGTATAGAAACTGCAAGCTAGAGGCTACCCCGCCAGAATACGGCAAGTAAAAGGAGTGAAGAAGTTAGAGGTGGAGAATAGTACAGGAGAAGCAAGAGAGACAAGATTTGAAACGCCCATCTAGGAGGGGCTCTGCATGCATTGAAAGGTGTGCACCATATGCTAAACTCTGGGTATGATTGTGCCATTGCAATGAGGATTCACAGCCTCATGACCTATCTGCATAATGTGGGATGACCTCAGGGATGGATCTTTATGAAGTACAGTATTAAGTACTGGGCTAAAGAGAATATAGGTGAATTTCTGAAGGGCACTTTCCATTATGTTTACCAATATTACTGTAAAAATCAAAATTATTTAAATTTAAAAAATAAGCTCAAATGTCCACGTGGCTCTTTATTCTCAGCTATTTAGATTCTAGAGCACTGAGGTTTTCCACCAAGAAGTCTAAAGATGGTGTGCTACCCACTGGCCTTTCTTTGTTCCTTTCACGGATATACAGTGTAATAAAGATGATTCTAAAGCCCTGGATCACTTTAAAGTTGAGTGTCATCTGGAAACGTTACTTTTTTAGTCTTCTCCCTTGTAGCCACTGACCTGAGCATAAATTGCCGATAGTAGATTCACGTTTAATGTGGTGGACCACCCCTTGTAAGTTTGACTTTTGGTACCCCAATGAAGACAATTAAGCAAACCTCATAATGTTATAATTGAAATGTTAACAGATAATTGCCCATGTAATTACTCCAAGTCATTTTATTATCATTAGAGGAGAATAAAAGTCAGCAGTATAATTTAATATCAAATATTACTTGATTACTGAGATACAGTTAATGTTACTGCATCTGTTTTATAACAACTTGGGAGTTTTATTTTTGGCTGAAGATCATGAGAATGCAGATTCTGGGCATAGGAAACATTAGTGGAAGGCAGGAATGTTGTCCCAGGATTCTATAATTTATCAGGGTTATACTCATTTCACTTAGCTTCAAAAATATCTTTGAAAATTATCAATCTTTTCCCTGAAATACCTCCTGCATGCAGGATATGGATGAGAGCATAAAACAGAAAATAGTGGTGATGAAGTCTTCAATCTGATTTATTTTGTTCGTGCATCTCTGCTTAGTCATTGGGCAGACTCTGTGGGTGCTCCTTTATTCCTGGTAGCTTTTCGTTAGCTCCCTTCTACTGCTCTTACACTTAGCTGTTCACCATCCATGCTTCATTGACTTATTAGTTATTTCAGAATGTTCTATACTGGTTTGTTTGTGAGACTGATTTCATGACTATGACCAAAAGAGTTAGCACGCTTGTCATTATCCTGTTAATAAATTACTAAAAATATAAAAATGGTCATTTGATCTTGTACTTTGGTAGATAACCAATTTCAGTATCACCCTCTTAGAATTTCAGTCACTCAGTCTTTTCTGGTATCATCCTATTGTAACCTGAATATTTGTGTCCACCGAACATTTATATGTTGAAATCTAATGTTCAACTTAATGGTATTAGAGGCTTTGGGGAGGTGATTAGGTCATGAGAGTAGAGCCCTCATGAATGGGATTGGTGCACTTATAAGAAGCCAGAGAAATAGCTAGGTATTTTTTTTTTTTTTTTTTTTTTGCCACATGAAGATACAATAATTTAGCAGTCTGCAACCAGGAAGAAGTCATTTACCAGAACCTGACTATGCTGGGACCCTCATCCCTGACTTTCAGCCCCCAGAATTGTGAGAAATAAATTTTTGTTGTTTATCATATACCCAGTCTGTGGTACTTTTTTATAGTACCCTGAACTGACTAACGCACACCTCAATCTTACACTAGGTCCTTCCTTTGAATATCTTCAAAGCCTTCTAAAACTTTTTTCCTATTAAATTACTTAGTAAGTCTTCATTTTAGGTCTACTAATACAGCAATTGTTTGAAATACATATATCACATGTAAAAGCATGGTGTTCAAATTGAATGCCAAAAGGGTTTTACTCATAAAGAATGGCCAGGGATCAGTAAAATTAATTGTCAAAGATGTAAATGAATATTCATTATTTTACCTAATTATGGCATACATATGTCAATTGAACATTCTGAACGTAAGTGAACAATTGAACATAACTGAACATTCATTATTTTACCTAATTATGGCATACATATCCAAATTATATACACAATATATTTTAGATTATTTTAAAATTAAACCTGAAAAATTAGAAATGTTTAGTTTTTTTAATATAGTTTATGCCTTCTTTGATTTGAAACTAAAAGCCTGACAGATTTTCTTTTGCATCAAGATGTGAATGTCAGTTCTTGAATTTTTTGTAGAGATGTGCAGTACAAAAATTCAGCATTGAATTATTTATCTGGAATGATATATGTTCGTTTTTTTGTGTAAGAAAAAATGCTGCACACATATAATATAGGTGCCCCTAAATATAGACTTTGGAAAATGCTATTTGATCAATGGCTTATTTAATAGATTGGATAACAATTCAAGATATAGTTTCAGTTTGTGATATCCCAAATGGTCATATTTATTGTTTCTCACTATGTTACACTGCAATTCAAAAAATTCATTTTGGAACTCCTCGTTCTTTGACCATTATTAACTGGCAAAGAAAAATGGTCATATTTAGTTCATTTTCATAAAACCAAAAGTCAAGAAATAGTTTTTGAAAATCAATTTTCAACTTCACAATTTGTGTATACAGCTCAGACTATTATTTGACCTTTGGAAATGACTTAAGTACAAGAAAGTGTGCCAGATAATTCATTACTTATGAATTTCTAAAGAACTCAATTTCATTAGAAAGGAGTGAAGAATGCATTTATGTAATTACTTCTGAATGCCCTTAAATATGAATATTCAAAGGGTTTGTAAGGTTATAATGTCAAACAAAAAAATGCCAAAATGTTAATTTGGTTTTTACTGGTGAGCCAACAGTGGGGATTTTTCTTGTTTGACATGAGCAAATAAATTTCTTTCAAAGATCAAAAATTACCCCCGCAAGATTCATTAGTGAGTTGCGCAGCAGTTGATATATGGCGGGTGAGATGTCTGTACAAGCATCACGTGTAGCCTCAACTGCCTACGGTTAAAACTATGAGAACATTCCTAGTTCACATTTCTCATTGTTGTATGCCTGACCGGGTCCATATGTAATGCTTTAGCAAGGCAATTATTGGTAAATGATGCAATGGATGGATTTAAATTTGTGTTCCTTTCGAAAGTTGCAACTTATTTTGTTTTTTTTTTTTTACAAAGGTATCATCACCACTCAGATTCCAAACCACTACAGACTTGTTTACCTTCAATTTTCAACAACCAAGAAGCAGCCATTTGGATACATAATTATAGGCAGTGCATGTATATATAAGTCTCTTAGTCACCTATAATTTGCCATTAAAACAAAAATAGCTACTGTGCTGTGGGTATTCTCCCATTTCTTCAACCTGCTAAACAATTGCATTTTTGGACAAATTTTTGTTTACAAATGCTTGCTTTAGTTTAGGACTTATAATTTTTACTATACTCTGAAGACTTTAATACATTTGCCTACAGTAAATGATTTTGATACCCAGCCATTCTTTCACTTAATACATTTATAGCAAGCAGTGTCACTTAGTGTAATTCAGAAACAAACCCAGCTAAATTTCAGGCATTTTTGTTGTGGTTATTAAGTTGTTTGTACATGTTCCAGTCATACTACTTAATATGTATTGTTTATTAGTGACACATTGATTTATATGTGTAGAAACATTTCATTTGAATATTAAGCATTTAGTAATACTTATCATTTTCAAAAGAGAAATACATTTTCTCACATTTTTTCTTGAAACATCCATATTTAACTTCCCCTCTCTAGATAAAAATGCATGCACAAAAACATTTCACTTTGCTCTTAAATCTTCTATGAAAACAGAGATAGCATGGAGATGAATTGCAACTGACATAACCCTCAGCATCTGAAAGAATAAAGAAAACTCCGAGGACTGTGACACGGGAGGGAAAAAATGCTCTTCCACTCCAGGAGGTTGCTTCCACTTTGCAGATATCCTGATTTTTAAAAGGGAGGTCACATAACTAGATTTTCATATATAATCTCCTAACTTTTACATGTTGAAAAAAATTATTTTAACTTTGTGCAAGTAAAACTAAACACTCACCTTTGGTCACTAGTTTGTTGCTTCTATTCTGAATAACTAGGGAGCACATGAAATGTTTCATTTAACTTTTCTCTTAAATTTTACTGTTGAGAATGAATGGCAAATAACAAATGAAAACAACATTATTTGAAGGAATCTTGATGTCTGGAGTAGAAAAAAGACATTCTTAATACATTCAATATGAACTAACTTTTTATTTAGAATTTCACTTTATGATTAGACTATGAAAATTGTAAATTACGGAGAAGTGTTAGTCAAAAGCATCTAAATTAATCATTTGAAGGATGGATCCTATATTCTTCTATTAGTCTTCACTCTTGTAGATGATCTTGTTTACCATTATATCCAAAACAATTTTGACTGTGATTAGAATTGAAGGTGCTGAGGTTTATGTAAGTATGGCCACAAAATTCATTCCAAATGCAATAATTTTATAATGTACTTCAGAGTTAGCTGTGGGATTTATGTAGTTGTCCCATAGTTTTCTTTCCTATTGTCAAAACTTGGGGTGCACCAACTACATACATAGCACTTTGCTAACCCTGTGGGGATAGAAAAAAAATGGAAACACATGTGGTGGCCCATGCCTGTAATCCCAGAGACTTGGGAGGCTAAATCGGGAGAATGGCTGGAGACCAGGAGTTCAAGACCAGACTGGGCAACATGGTGAGACCCTCTTTCTGTACAAAATTAAAGTACTTAGTTTGGGTGGAGTGTGCCTGTTGCCCCAGACACTCACAGCTGAGGTGGAAGAATCTCTTGTGCACAGGAGTTTAAGGCTACAGTGAGCATGATCCTGCCACTGCACTCCAGCCTCGGTGACACATTGAGTCCCCATCTCTAAGGAAACACAGATTGGAGTTATAATCTAATAGGAGACACAAATGTGAATATACTTAATACAGGACAAGCAAGATGTTAGTCCTACAAAGTATGTAACATACTATAATAATTGGAAGGAATATTACCATAAAAAGGGGGAATTGATAATGCATGTCATCTTTTAATTTCTCTATTTTTACATCTTTCTTTAGCTGGAAGCCAGATCTTTGATTTGAGTGATTTAACTAGCACTCGTAAGAATTGTAGTTTGAATGATTCTTCTGAAGTCATTATAAAGTGTTTAATGTCGTCCCCCAACACTTATGCTCCTTGCTTCTTCTGTCAGAGTCTAATTTAATCTTAACATTTTCATCTAAGATGGCAATACCATTGTGGGACATCCCTCCAAACCTAGATAGATTTAATGATGCTCTTTTCTCCATTCTATAACAATTTGTAAATACACGTATTTGTTACAGGAAAGGGGTCCCAATCCAGACCTCAAGAGAGGGTTCTTGGATCTCACGCAAGAAAGAATTCAGGATGAGTCCATAGTGTAAAGCAAAAACAACTTTATTAAGGAAGTAAAGGAATAAAAGAATGGCTACTCCATAAATAGAGCAGCTTGGGCTGCTGGTTGCCCACTTTTTTTTTTTTTTTTTTTTTTTTTTAGACGGAGTCTCGCTCTGTCGCCCAGGCTGGAGTGCAGTGGCACAGTCTCGGCTCACTGCAAGCTCCGCCTCCCGGGTTCACGCCATTCTCCTGCCTCAGCCTCTCCGAGTAGCTGGGACTACAGGCGCCCGCCACCACGCCCGGCTAAGTTTTTTTGTATTTTTAGTAGAGACGGGGTTTCACCATGGTCTCGATCTCCAGACCTCGTGATCCACCCGCCTCGGCCTCCCAAAGTGCTGGGATTACAAGCGTGAGCCACCGCGCCCGGTCGGTTGCCCACTTTTATGGTTGTTTTTTGATGATATGCTCAACATGGAATGGATTATTTATGCCTACCCTCTCTGGACTGTATAGGGTAACTTCCTGATGTTGGCATAGCATTTGTAAACTGTCCTGGTGCTGGTGGGAGTTAACAGTGGGGACAACCAGAGGTCACTCTAGTCGCCATCTTGGGTTTGGTGGGTTTTAGCCAGCTTCTTTACTGCAGCCTGTTTTATTAGCAAGGTCTTTATTCCCCATATCTTGTGGTGACCTCCTATCTCATTCTGTGACTTTGAATACCTTGACCATCTGGGAATGCAGCCTAGTAGGTCCTAGGCTTATTTTACCCAGCTCCTATTCAGGATGAAGTTGCTCTGGTTCACATGCCTCTGACTTATTTAGTAGGGAAGTACTGTTATTAAATCAGAATGAGAAACATGTGGGTCAGGGTCTTTTTGAGAGCTGTGTCCTCAATGCTTAGCATAGTTAATATCTGTGGGATAAATAAATGAACAAATAAGTTGGCAAAAACAACCAGGTTTAGAGATTAAGGTATTCTGTGGTTGCTATTTTTCTAGCCTTCATTTCTGTTGAGATAAATTAGTTGGTGATAGATCGATGAGATATTTTGAAAGAAAATAGCTATGACAGATACTTCTACATTTGCATACCATCTCTTGTTCATCAGATAAAGCAATCTAGCATATTATAGAAATTATTGTCCTTTTATGTGAAATATATTTTATATTATGTGTATTTAGTCTATATTTTAGTTTTTAAAGATTTTCATTAGAGATTAATGGTATATAAAAATATAGTGTAAAATTACATGTAGCTAGACTTCAGTGAAAATGGTTATATAAGGAGCTTCAATAATTGTATTCTCCATAAAATGAATGAGAACACTGGCAGGAAGTTGTCAGAATCAGCTTTCAGAACACTGGAAATTAAACATAGGCTGGCAGCAATTCAGAGTGTGCATCCAAGAAAAAAGCTGAATCTCAGTTAAATCAGTGTGTTTTGTGGTACTTTGGCTTTTTCTATTTCCATCCACCTCTTCCCAGCTCCAGAGTTGCCTTGAAAACTAAGAGATCACAATTACTGTGAAAACCAGCAGTCTGATAGCCAAAGGAAGAGTCAAAACTGTGCTGCATTTTCTTCAAACCTTCATTCCCAGAGAACTGACATTATTGAACTGTTGTGGTAGTTTCTTGGAAGACTTCACTTGCAAGGCAATCTTTTTAAAATTTTTATGTCCAGGTGTCCATGTGCAAATTTGTTATATGGGTAAAATGCATGTCACAGGTATTTGGTATACAGATTATTTTGTCACCCAGGTAATAAGCATAGCACTCAATAGGTAATTTTTTAAATCCTTTCCCTCCTTCCACTTTCTACCCTCAAGTAGGCACCAGTGTTTGTTGTTCCTCTCTTTGTGTCCGTGTGTTCTCATCATTTAGCTCCCACTTATAAGTGAGAACATACAGTTTCTGGTTTTCTTTTCTTGCATTAGTTTCCTTAGGTAGGATAACAGCCTCCAGCTCCATCTATCTTGCTGCAAAGGACATGATCTTGTTCTTTTTATGACTGCATAGTATTCCATGATGTATATGTACCACATTTTCTTTATCTAGACTATTATTGATGGGCATTTAGGTTGATTCTATGTTTTTGCTATTGTGAATAGTGCTGAAATGAACATATGCATGCATATATCTTCATGGTAGAATTATTTATATTCCTTTGGGTATATACTCAATAATAGGATTACTGGGTCAAATGGTAATCCTGTTTTAATTATTTGAGGAACTACCACACCACTTGCTACAATGGTGGAACTTGAAATCAGCAAGAAGAAATGATTCATCATGCACAAAGTGTTCTCTATAGGACTAAAACTGACTTTGTAACATAAGCCTAGGGGGCCAGAGGATTGGGATGACACAGTCAAACTGCTAAAAACAACAAACAAAACAAGAACAACAAAAATACTAGTAGACTGCTTCCCTATAAGAAATACTAAGCTGAGTCCTTTAGAGAGAAATGAAATGATACTAGACAGTAACTGAAATCTACAAGAAAGAATAAAAGACACCATTGAAGAATTACATAGAAACATGTAAAAGATAGCACAAATGTATTTTTATTCATATCTCATCTGTTCTCCTTTCTGAATTAAAAGACAGCTGCATAAGACAATGGTTATAAGTCTATGTTGACGAGATACAATGCAAAACTATACCATTTGTATGACATCAGAACAAAGGAGGGAAGATAAAGATGAATAGGAACAAATTTTTTATACTACTGTAATTAAGTTATTATTAATCCAAGATAGAGTGTTATAAGTTAACATGATAATGAGAAGCCACAGGATAAGCACTGAGAAAATAACTAAAAAAATATAATAGATGACATGGGAAGAGAACTAAAGTGTGATACTATAGAGTACCTGTACAACATAAGAGAAGGCAGTAATGAGGAAAAAAAATGGAGAAAGAAAAACAGAAATTACACATGATATGTAAAAACAAATAGCTGAATGGCAGACATAAATCTCACACTGTCAGGAATTACACTAAATGCAAATGAATCAAATATTCTAATTATCCATGTAATAGGCTGAAATTACCAGAATGAAAAAAAAAGATATAACTATGTATTGCTACAACACATATACTTCAAGTGAATGATACAAATAGGTTTAAAGAAAAAGGATAGAAACAGATATCCCAGGCAAACAAACGATAACATAAAGAAAACTGAGGTAGTGATACAAATAAAAGACATAATATACTTTTAAAAAATTATGGGATGCTTTATGAATTTGTGTGTCATCCTTGCACTGACGCAATGCTAATCTTTTATGTATAGTTCCAACAAAATATACTTTAAGACTATAAAGTTATTGCTAATGACAAAAATTATATTCTATAATAATAAAATGGTCAATCAAACAAGAAAGTATAAATGTGCCTAACAACAGAGCCACAAAATATATGAAACAAAACTGACATAATCGAAGGGGGAATTTGATAATTTAACGATAACAGTTGGAGATTTTAATAACCAACTTTCAATTACAGATAGCACAATTAGGCATAAGATAAGCAAGAAAATGGAATACTTGAATGACAATATAAACCAGCCAGAATGAGCAGACATCTCATATAAAATAATCCATCCAACAAAACAGAAGTCAAATTCTTCTCAAGTGCACATGGAACATTCCTCCAGATAGACCATAAATTAAGCCATAAAATTAGCTTCAATAAATTTAAAGAATTTAAATCATGCAGAGTATGTTTTCTAATAACAATGGAATAAAATAAGAAATAAATTACGAAAATAAAAGTTTGGAAATTTATAAATGTGTAGAAATTAAGTCTCATCTTTCTAAATAATCAAAGAATAAGTCACAAGACAGATCAGAAAGTACTTCAAAATGAATTTGAAAAAGATTAGTGTATAACAAAACTTATGAGATGAAGCTAAAGCAATGATTAGAGAAAAATGTATGTCTGCAAATACCTGTATTAAAAAACAAGAGAGATCACAAATCGGTAACCCAATCTTCCTTCTTAAGGGAATGGAAAAAGAATATCAAGAGAAACCTTAAATCAAGCAGAAATAAATAATAAAAATTTGAATGAAAATAAATGAGATGAGGATACAAAAACTGTAGAGAACAACACCACCAAAAACCCAAACACTGGATCTTTGAAATAAATTAACACAATTGACATATCTTTAGCTAGCATAATCAAGAAAAAGAGAGGATACTCAAATTACTAAAATCAGGATGAAAAAGGGGACAATACTACCAACTTTGTATTAAAAAGATAAAGGATTGCTATATACGACTGTATACAAAATGATTGGCTAAATTAGATAAAGATACAAACTCTTAGAAAGATACAGTCTGCCAAAACCTACTCAAAAGAAATAGAAAATGAAAAAACAATAACAAGTCAAGGGATTGAAGTAACATTTTAAAAATTCTATAAGAAAATTTAGGACTAGATGTCTTTACTGGTGAATTCTGCCAATTTTTAAAAAATTAATACCATTTTTTGCAAGCTTTTCCAAAAAATATATTAGAAGTGAGCCCTTCTCATCTTATTCTATGAGGCCAGCACTGCCGTCATACCAAAATCAGATAAGAACATCACAAGAAAATATCACTACAGACCAATATCCCTTGTGAATATAAGCACAAAAAATTCTTGCCAAAATCCTGGAAAATCGTGTCCAGCAATATCTTAAAAGAATTACACCAGGTAGGACAAAGTGGGACCAGATGTGATGTATCAAAGGAATACAGATTAGTTCAACATACAACAAAAAAATTATACTATGCCATACTAGAAAATAATAATAAAACACATGATGATCCCATAAACACAGAAAAAGCCTTTGATAAAATCCTAAACTATTTCATGATAGCAGACGATTACCTGAACCTGGAAAGCTAGCTAACGAAAACCCCACAGCTAACGTCATACTCAATGGTGAAAGATAAAAATCTTTTTTTTTGTAAGATAATTCACAAGATAAAGATTTTCATTCTCACTACTTGTTATTCAGCACTGTGCTGGAGATTCCAGCCTTGGCATTTCTGCAAGAAAAAGTAATAAAAGACATAGAGATTGCAAGATAAGAAGTAAAACTATCTCTATTTGAATATTACATGAGCTTGCAAATAGAAAGTCCTAAATTGTATACCAAAAAATCCACTAGTGCTCATAAACAAGTTAGACAAGTTTGCAGGATTCAGGATCAATGCATAAAAATTAATTGTATTTTTCTATACTAGTAATGAATAATCTGGAAATGAACTTGATGCCATTTAAAATAGCATCTAAATAAATATTTAAGAATAAATTTAATGATGGAAGTGCAAGACTTGCACACTTAATACCACAAACATTGTTGAGAGAAATTAAAGACTTAAATAAATGGAAAGACTTCCCATGTTCTTAGATTGGAAGACTCTATATTCTGAAGATTGAAACATTCTCCAATTAGATCTACAGTTTTAACATATTCCTTGTCTAAATATCATATGCTGTTTTTTCTTTGCTGATATTGACAAGCTGATCTTAAAATATACATAGAAATGTCAGAGACCAAACCAGCCAACACAATCTTGAAGAAGAACAAAGTTGGAGGACTCACACTTCTTGATACCATATCTTAAAAGCTGCAGTAATCAAGACAGGGTAGTAGTGGTATAAGGTTTAACATGTAGATCAATGGAATACAATTAAGACTCCATAAATAAACCTGTATTTCCATGGTCAAGTGATTTTCACTCAGGATGCCAAGAAAATGCAGTTAAGACATAATATTTTATTTATTTATTTTTAAAAAATGGTGCTGGAACAACTGGATATCTCTATCTATCATCTATCTATCTATCTATCTATCTATCTATCTATCTATCTATCTGTCTACCTACCTGTCTATCTATATATCTATCTGTAATTTCTACCCCTACATTACACCATATAAAATAATTCAAATGGATTGAAGATCTAAATGTAAGGGTGAAAAATATAAAACTCTTAGAAGGAAACATAGAAGTAAATCATTTGACTTATATTTATGCAGTTGTTTCTTACATAAGCACCCAAACCACAAGGGACCAAAGAAAAAATACATAAGTTGAACTTCATCAAAAATTTAAAATTTTTGTTTTGAAAATATAACAAAGTGGGAAAGATGATTGCAAATCACATACCTGATAAGGAATTTGTACCCAAAATATTACAAAGTCATTCTAATAATTCAATCTTAAAATGTCTAATTATTTAATTAAACAATGGGCAAAGGTTTTGGATAGATATTTCTCCCAAGAAGATATGAAAGTAGCCAATAAGTACATATTTCCATCAAACTACCAATGACATTATTCACAAAATTAGAAAAAAAAAATTTAATTCATATGGAACCAAAAAGAGTCCGAGGAACCAAGGTAATCCAAAGCAAAAAGAACAAAGCTGGAGGCATCACATTGCCCGTCTTCAAACAACATTACAGAGCCACAGTAACCAAACCACATAGTACTGGCACAAAAAGACAGATAAACCAAGAGAATAGAATAGAGAGGCCACAAATAAGGCCACACACCTGCAACCATCTGATCTTTTACAAAGCTGACAAAAACAAGCAATGGAGAAAGGATATTCAATAAATGGTGTTGGAACAACTGGTTTGCCATATGCAGAAGATTGAAACTGGACTTTTCGTTACTGCATATACAAAAATCAACTCAAGATGGATTGAAGACTTAAATGTATAACACAAAACTATGAAAACCCTGAAGAAAACCTGGGCAATATTATTCTGGACATAGGAACTAGCAAAGATTTCATGACAAAGTTGCCAAAAGCAATCACAACAAAATCAAAAATTGACAAATAGGCTGTAATTAAACTTGAAAGCTTATGTACCACAAAAGAAAATAACAGAGTGAACAGACAACCTACAGAATGGGAGAAAATATTTGCCAACTATACATAAAACAAAGTCTAATATCCAGCATCTATAAAGAACTAAACAAGTTTACAAGAAAAAAAACAACCCCATAATAAAGTGGGCAAAGGACATGAACATACACTGTTCAAAAGAAGACATACATGCAGCCAATAAGCCTCTGAAAATAAGTTTGACATCACCAATCATTTTGAACCAAGTTCACAAAACCACAATGAGATGCCATCTCACACCAGTTAGAATGGCTATTATTAAAAAAGCAATAAAACCAGATGTTGGTAAGCTTGTGGAGAAAAGGAAACACACACTGTTGGCGAAACGAATTAGTTCAACCATTGTGGAAAACAGTGTGACAATTCCTCAAAGACCTAAAAACAGAACCACCATTTGATCCAGCAATCTCATTACTGGGTATATACCCAAAAGAATATAAATTGTTCTACCAGAAAGACACATGCACATGTATGCTCATAATAGTGCTATTCACAAGAACAAAGACATAGAGTAAATCTAAATGCCCATCAATGGTAGACTATATATAAAAAAAGATGTGGTACATATACACCATAGAATACTATGCAGGTTAAAAAAGAATGAGATCATGTCCTTTGCAACAACATGGATGGAGCTGGAGACCTTTATCCCAAGCAAACTAATGCAAGAACAGAAAACCAAATACTACATGCCCTCACTTACAAGTGGGAGCTAATCAACGAGAACACATGGACAGTAATAGGGAACAGACACACTGGGGCCTACTTGAAGATGGAAGGTGGGAAGAGGGAGAGAATCAGAAAAATGCCTATTGGGTACTATGTTTCTTACCTGGGTGATGAAATAATCTGTACACAAAATCCCCATGACGTGCAGTTTACCTGTATTACAAACCTGCACATGTACTCCTGAACCAAAAAAAAGCGGTAAAAAAAGAAAATTTGCTTACCATCATTAGTCACTAAGAAATTCAAAACCACAATGAGATACCATTTCATACTCACTACATGGCTATAATAAAAAAGGTGGGCAAAACACATCCTGGTGAAGATGCAAAGAAATTTGAATTCTCACAAACTGTTGATTGGAATGTGAAATAATTCAGCCACTTTGGAAAACGGTTTTGTAGTTCTCCAATATATTAAATATAAGGCCACCATTTCACTTTTTGATATATACCCAAGAGGAATGAACATAAACATCCACACGTAAACATATATTATTGTTCATAGCAGCATTGTTCAAAATAGTTAAAATGTAAAACCAATCCAAATTTCTATTATCTGAAGAAAGGAAAAGCAAAATATGGTTATATCTACAAAATGGAATATTATTGGGCAATAAAAAGAAACGAAGTACTGATTTATGGTAATTCATATAGGTAAACCTTGAAAACATTACTACAAGTTGAAGAAAAGCAACACATAAAGCAACATATTATGATTTCATTTATGTAAAATGTTTAGAAGAGAAAAATCCATTAATAGAGATCAGTGGTTGACACTGGCTGTGGGAAGAGGAGAATGGGGTGCAATGCTAATGGATGTGGGATGTCTTCTTGCTATTAGAAAAATATTCTGGAATTATATAGTGGTGATAGCTGCAACATGTTGTGAGTATAATAAAAATGCGGAATTGTCTAGTTTTAAATGATGACTATCATAACTTTAAAAGAATGAATTATATCTCAATTTTAAAAAATGCTTGGAGCACATAATGCTAAGTAACTGAGCTCCAAAACCAAAGTCTCCTGGAAGCACATATATGAAATATACAAAGATGCAAACAGATGCCAGGAATCCACAGAAAATTGCTGATATTGGACTGAATGTGTTTTTAGCTAGTATTCAATTTTCACAGTAATAAATAGTGAACACTTTTTTTTATGTACCAGGACATCTTTTGAGTGCTTTACATGCACGTTTTCATCTAATCTTCATAAAATTCTATGATGATTTATAAAATTTTCAATTTTACAAATGGAAACCTCGAAGTTTAGTGATTAAGACATTAGTCCAAAATCTCTTCATCAACATGTATCCAGATTTGAATCAAAGACCACTAGCTTCATAGCCCGTAGTAGTGAAGTATTCTCTTTTTGAAGTTTATTCTGAAGTAAATCTTTTATTAATTGATGATTGATTCATTATATCACCCATTTAATGAGCTTCTTTTTTGAAACTTTTCTACCCTGATTTACTTTTAAAAGTGGGCAATACAAAGTGAAATATGAGGAAAAAGCAATGCTATCATGGAGACTGCACAGGGATGTGTAAATAACCTACAAACAAATTAATTAGGATGAAGGTTCAGCTCCAATAAAATGCAGGGACATGATTAAGAGAGATTGCATGGTCAGAGGAGACCTTGCAGAGAAGCCGTTTTGTAAGTCAAGACCCAAACGATGAAAAAAAATACTTCTGCAAAAACCTGAGGGAGAGAATCTCAGGCTCTGGCATCAGCTAGTGAAGATGCCTGCAGGCAGGAATATGTTGCCTCCAGAAAGAAAGCAAGTGTTGCTAGAAAATAATGATGGAGGTAGAGTGTGGAATATGAGGTCTGAGAGCCAAATCCTAAAACACTGTTTAGATCCGAGTGTGGGCTGAGAGGAGGAGGAGAATGGCAGCGTGATACCAATGTTGCCAATGATGAGGATGATAACTCTACCAGAAAAAAAAGCAAAATAAACAATGTGTTTACCTCTTATGTGTCAATATTTTGCTAAGTATTCTGTATGCAGAATTCTTAGTTATCATTCTCAAGTAGCATTGAAGGAGAGCATCTTTCCCATTTTATGTAGGAAAAGCTGAGGCTCAGAGATGGTAGCTAACTAGCCCAAGATAAAACAGCTAAATGAGAGGTAGAGAAGGTGTTGAAATCTATGTGACTGCAAAACCCTGGTCCTTAAACACAATTGCTAGTTCCAGCTGCCTCTCAAAGAGGAAATTCTGTGGTCGAACAGTATACATCTTTGTCATTCAACAATATTTTTAGTTGAATGAATTAGGGAGAAGTTTATTTTTATACACCAAATATTTCTTGGGTGTGTTCGACTCTCACTGTGATTCTACTTTCACGTCAAGATTTCACATTCATTATTTATATCTGTGAAGCTCTAAGAATACCAATGTCGTGATTTCACAAAGAACCCCCACCTTTCGAGTTGTCATTCTAGGTCAGTATTCTTGAGGATATTTTAAGTGTACACCTTATGTTCTAGGGACAAAATATCCCAATCTCGCTGTGAAAGCCAGCCTGTACAACAAAAAGGCTGGGGCAGGATTAGACTGTCAGTTATTAAGCAGGTTTTTCTAAATAAGTAGGCAAGATCTTGTTATTTTGACAGGCAGTTACAGAAAAGAGCTGGCAGCCCCAGGAGCACAAAATGAAATGTCAAAGAGTCCAAGGATATGTCATTGTCCACGAAAAGCCATCAGCAACTGCTGGAGTAAACATCAAATTTACATTTATTCCACCAAATAGTAAACAGTATTGACAAGTGAAGTGTGTGTGTATGCGTGTGTGTGTGGTGTGTGTGTGTGTGTGTGTGATTTCTGTCCCCGGGAGGATTTTAAGAAAGACAAATGATATACGATTTGTGGTTGTACTTTAAAAGATTCAAATATAGGTCTGAAGGGCAGAGGAATCACTGCAGAGCTTCTGGGAAAGAATACCCTGCCCTTTCACAAAAACACATCCTATCTAATAGTGACTGTGAAGAAGTGAGAACAGGAGCAATTCTTATTATCCCTGTCCCTAAAAAAAGTTTTGGCCCTGCTATTTACTGCTGGAAAACCGAGGCCCAAGGCAAGGGGGCTTGCCCAAACTCTCATAGCTAGCAGCAGCATAACCAGGATTTTAAACAAAGCAACTTGCTTCTGGAACTTGGCATAAACACTTTTTACATGAGGAAGTCACCATGGACAGCTCTCTCTGAAAGGAAAATATTCTAGCCATACTAGTTGACCAAGCTGAATATTGCATCCAATGAAAAGCATTCTCAATACCTTAACACAAACTTACTGACTCCTTTCTTTAAACAAACCAACAAACAAACAAACATCTTCCTATTCAAAGTGCTTTCAAATACATTATTTTTAACATTTACCTAATTGCATGAAATTAGTGAATGTATTTCACTGTATATCCCGTTCTCATTCCCACCTTGAATACTTCCTTATATATGGTGGAAATTCATTGGCTTTTATTTTATATCCTGTGTCTCTAACCTAGAAAGTAGTAAATCAGTAAATGGTTGAAAAAATTAAAAACCCAAGTCAGAAATAATCTAGCAGATACTTTGGAAGGTTTAGCCAACCTTCACAGTAGAGTTATGGCTTAGACACATTTTTTAATTTCTTGAGATAAAATTGTTCAACCTTTCACTTGCCCTCAGGGAAAAGGCCAATTTACCATCATCCATCTTCCAGGTAAGTTCAGAAGTATGTTTCATGTGTTGTGATTTATGATAAAGTTTTCAGCATGATAAGAAAGGGAGAAATAGCTACCACTTGCCCAGATTTTAAAATTTGATTGTAGAATCTTAAAAGATAGGTGGATGGTATCCAGTCATATTTGTCCTCTGTTGAGCAGGTTTATATATTTTTCTTGTGGATACTGCAATTAATCTATAGATGTTCACGTATCTGCAAAGTGACCAGGCAAGAATTTTCAGGACAGTCTTGGCCTAAGCAAGTCAGTATGTTGGTGGATTAGCTTTTGATTGATTGTGTGATGGGCCAGAGTGTGTAGGAAGAACACTAAATGAGCAGCCCAAGTGTCAGTCTTGAAATAAAATCATTTTGTGCCCAGGGAAAGGATTAAGAAAATGGAGTTTGCCTCTTTCCTGTTAACTTAAGCTCTAGTTGCATCCCATCTTTTGATGGCCTCAAGCTTCCTGGTGACATCTGGTCAATCAACTTTCTTCAGTCCTACTGAGGGCCTAACAGGCTATTGATTGGAAGGTTAGCAGAGCTGGAGTGGTAATAACATCAGATAAAAACATGAAGCCAATATTTGTACATTCCAATCATATATTCTGACATCTACTTAGAGCTCCTAAAATTCAAATACAGTTAACATGTAATGAGAAGCAATTCTGTTCCAAGCATCACCCTAGGCTACTTACATAGTTTATTTAATCATTGTAAGGAAAATAATGTTGTTTCTATCTTACATATGTAGAAATTGGCACTCAGAGTAATTAAGAAGTAAAAAGAGCATATCAGCCCATGTTGCAGACACTTATTCTGCTAGTTTTTCTATTAGAGCCAAAGATAATTAGTACCAGTTACTATCTATTATCTTAGTATTGATAATAATAACATTTTAAAGTTTATTATCATCATATACTAAAGGTGATTTTTTTCCACAAATCAATAGATTTCAAAATATTAAATCATGGATGTGCAGGAGAAACTGCAAAAAGGAATATGGCTATGATGCCCAATTATGATCCTTGTTATTGCATTTCACAAATAGCCCTCAAATCCTTTCGGACTTATTTTTATGTATTTCTACAAGCCAAAGTCATCTTAACTAGACTACTTCAATAGTCTTCTAAACAGGCTCCTCATGTCTGCTATTCTGTCCCTTCAGTTCTATTCTCTCTTTTCTAGCTAATAGGAATGTGTTAAAAATTCTATTCCAATAATTTCATTGCTTTTAAAATTAATAAATTTTTAATACATCATTTTTTTCTTACTTTCTAACCTCACTTGAAGCCATTCTCACAACTGTGCACCCTGTTATTCGATGTCTAATAGGCATCTCGAAAAATATGTGTCCAAAGCAGAATTCTTGACAATTGTTTCAGTTGTTTAGTGCTCCATAATAGACCATCCCAAAAGTCAGTGGCTTAAAACAATCACATTTATTTTGCACACAAATCTGCAATCTGGACAGAGCTTAGCACATATAGCTTGTCTCCATTCTACTAGTCATCAGCTTAACAAACTCAAAATCATCTGAAGTTTTACTTACATACATGTAGGGTGGCTCGTGGTGGCTGTGGACTGGGGCATTAGCTGGGGCTGTCATCCAGGACACCTGCAATTGATCCTTCCATGGGGAAAGGACATGGGCTTCCTTAGTACATGGTAGCTGGGTTCTAAGTGTGAGGAGTCCCACAAAACAGAAAAGCAAGTGGAAACTGCACTTTCCTTTATGCCTTAGCCTTCAAAGTTAATTGTGCTATTTGTTGAAGCAATCATAAAGGCCTGAAGAATTTTAAAGTGGAGAGAACAAAGTACACTTTTTGAAGGGAGATTCAAACATTCTAGAAGAACATGAAATACTGGAAATATTGCTGTGGTCCTCTCAGTGGACAAAGCTGAGGCACTTGAGTGCATGTATCTCTGTGTGTGTGTGTGTGTGTGTGTGTGTGTGTGTGTTATAGATAGATGCCTATATAGATTTTCGAGATGCCTACACACAGGCCTCACACCACACAAAGATTTACAAATACACTAATATTTATCATCTATTTCCGTTACTGAAATAAATAAATCCATGAGTTTATGAAATATTTTCAATGCACTGATTCCTATCCAATGTCACAGGGTTTATTCTACTTTTCTTTCTTTCCATATTTGTAACTTCCTTCTCTGATGATAAAGCCTCCCCCTTTCCTAATATATTTGATTATTTTCTTCCATTGCCCCTGCTACTGCCTTGTCTGCGTAGACACATAATTTAAGATACTCAGTGTCTCCTACTCTTCTCAATGCTGCCTCTTTATAGAAAACCTCCTCTCTGCCTAGTCCACATGCTTTGTGGCTACCTACCTTACCCTCTTCAACTCTGAATCCTCATACCAGTTGACCCTGGCTAGGGCTCTGTTCTCAGTGTGCTGGGGCACTTGATGTCCAAATCCAAACACCTGAAAGATAGTATCTGTACAGGATGGACTGCCATGGAGAATCAGCCCAACAGGGCATGCCTGTTTGGGAATGGCTTGGCTTAGGGTTTCAGAACCCAAGCAGGATGATGAGAGCATCTGTATGGTAGAGTATCCACACCCACATGGAAGAGTGGATGGGTATGTCCTTGAGTTGGCATGCACATCCTCATGGATCACTCATCCGCCCTTCTCACTCTGCTGGGCTCACACCATGCTTCTCACTCCCCACCCCCTCACCCACCAGAAAGATCCTTCCTCTCCCACTTGGGCTTCAGTGTACAGCAAGGACACTTCTTGCTTAGTTAAGCTTTCTCAATTAAGAAAAGTGTGACTTCAACTTAAAATCTGAGGCAGAACTGAATGAGGTAACAGCTGGGGAATGTCACCTAAGGACAACACTCACAGCCTGACGACAATTTCTTTCCTGAAGAGGGATCTTAGAAGTGTGTGTCTGTGTCTGCCATAGAGTAAGGGAAAAGGAGAAGGGGTTCCCATTAATTTTTGAAATGAACTAAGTAAAAATGAACGTAAACACACAGTCACCTCCTGAATAAGTAAATCCTGTAACCGACAAAAATTCAATATCAAGATTATTGTTTGTCAAACATCATTGTCTGTCAAAATCATCCTGGATGATTGTCAAAAATGTAGATCTCTGTCATCACATCATAAATCTAGAATTCTGAGGCTGGGTCTCAGAAATCTGCAGTTTTAACAAGCAACTCAAGTCATTAAATACATTTTGACTCTGCTTCAGTGTCCTAATCCACTGAAAATATTGCTTGTAAGTCAATTTTTATCACCATGGTGAGTTGCCTGATCTTGGACGTCAGTCCAGCCCATAACTCTGGGAATTGTAACTATCCCTTTGCTGAGTGCAACATCTTCTCCTTTTACTGTTTTACTGTAAATCTATTTTGCTCTGGGGCACACTTTTATAGGTCAGTATCCCTGCCATGTTATTGAAAAATGTAGGTTGGACTGTAAAGAGTAATTGTTTCCTGCAAAGTTACCAGGTTGGGACTAGCACAATGGGCATTCTTAGGTTATGCACATTATAGTATACCTTGAACGTTAAAGATACCTCAGTTAAGATTGTTTTTGTGAATCTCATCTGTCCTGCCAACACAAAAGGCATGAGAAACATGTAAAAGAGGAACACTGGCAAGAAATTGTCATTTCTGTTATTTGCTTAAGTGACACTTCAACCCGCTGATTTTAACCTTATTTCTTGTCTTCTGGCTTGCTTTGACTTGATCGCCTCTTGGCTCTGTTTCTCTTCTTAAGGTTGTTTTTGGTTTGAAATATACTTCCTCAACTTTCAGTCCAACACTGTTCCTTTTAACACAATTTGGTTATTTCCCCTATCTATACACACAAACACACAAAATTGTTAAACTGTGCTTTCACTGCCTCTGAGAGCCCTGCAGGCAACTACTAAAACAGGAAAGTTCTCCTCTCCTAAGCAAATTGGCAGATTGTTGGTCTTTTTAATACAACCTTTTGCTCTAATTTTGTATTTCTATGTTGAAAAAGACCCTCCAAATGTAGTGGCTTTAAATAACTATAATCATTTATTTTTATCATTGAGGACTAAGCTCTGATTTTTTTTTTTTATCTTGCCCAAATTCCTACCTAAGGGATCTGGGGAGTCATGCCCTACAATCCATAAATTCTCCTCAGATGGGTTTTATTTAACCCTATATATGCTGACTTACTTTCCAGACTGACTCTGGCATAACATTATGACACAAGGGAGAAAATAAAAATATTTTATCTCAAAACGTGTTTCTTTGCCATATCTTGAAATGGTCCTGCAAAGATGTCCTTTGTAGGGGAGTAAAGAATTTCTATTAACATAGCTAGATCTTTTTATTCTAAGCCCTCCTAATTCTAAAGACATTAACTAAGAGTATAGCATCTTTTGAAGGTCTGAATAGGAAATATGTGCCATCTGTTGTCTCTAAGGGCAGCGACTATAAGACTTCAAAAGAACTCCACAATCTTTTATCTTAACCGGAACTTTTCCTTTCTATTGATCCCAGGTCTTTAGACAAACTCGATTTTCAAGTAGAAAATGTTTAAATTTACCTATAGCTGAACCCCTACCCCCAACTTTGAGTTGTCCTTTCAGGACCAAACCAATGTTTTTCTTAAATGTATTTGATTGATGTCTCATGCTTCCCTAAAATGTATGAAACCAAACTGATCCCCAGCCACCTTGGGTACATGTTCTCAGAACCTCCTGAGGGCTGTGTTACTGTCCATGGTCACTCATATTTGACTCAGAATTAATCTCTTCAAATATTTTACAGCATTTGACTCTTTTCATTGACATTATGTATTTGCAATTTTAGCAAGGGCTTGGAAAGAACGGCTGATCTCTGCTCCTTGCACCATTGGCTTGACTGGTGTAAGGCTAAGAACTATAGAGTGGCTAGAGGCTGAAATCACGGAGTGGTTCACCCATTCACATAACTGTGGTCCAGAATACCTGTGTTTATGGCTTCCACAAAGCAGCTGTGGTCTGAGAGTGGGCATCTCAAAAGGCTAAAAGAGGAAGCTGCCACTTTCTTACAGCCTGGGCCCAGAAACTCACCATTTCTATTGTATTCTATTGATCAAGTAGTCATGGATCTCATATTCAAGGGATGGGGAGTGACTAGTCAGGTAGGAGGTTTTCTGTAAATAGGCAACCTTGAGCAGAGTAGGAGAAGCCGAGCATGGTAAATTATGTGTCTATGCATGCAAGGCAGTAGCAGTGGCAATGGGAGAAATTAATAGAACTCACATTTCAGTGGGAAGAATGTCAAAGGGTTTTGGGGTCATTTTTTATATATATTGCCACAGCAAACACAGCATATAATTAAGATTTAAATCTATGAGTATTATAACCCTACCCCTAATATAAGTCATTCTCAATGAAGTTTATTCTAAGAAAAGAGTTCAAGTTTTATTGATGAGCAATGGTATGGTTAGTATTAAGTGTCAATTTGATTGGATTGAAAGATGTAAAATATTATTCCTGGGTGTGTCTGTGAGGGTGTTCCCAAAGGAGATTAACATTTGAATCCTTAGAATGGGAGAGGCAGACCCACCCTCACTGTGGGTGGGCACCATCTAATCCACTGTCAGCAGGGCTAGAATAGAGCAGTCAGAAGAAGGTTGAAAAAGCTGACTTGCTGAGTCTTCCAGCCTTCATCTCTCTCCTGTACTGGCTGCTTCCTGCCCTTGAACATCGAACTCCAAGTTCTTCAGCTTTTGGACTCTTGGACTTACACCAGTGGTTTGCCAGGGGCACTCAGGCCTTCAGCCACAGACTGAAGGCTGTTCTGTCGGCTTCCTTACTTTTGAGGTTTTGGGACTCAAAGTGGCTTCCTTGTTCCTCAGCTTGAAGATGGCCTATTGTGGGACTTCACTTTGTGATTGTTTGAGTCAGTACTTCTTAATAAACTCCCCTTCACATACACATCTAGCCTGTTAGTTCTATTCCTCTAGAGAACCAGGACTAATATAAGCAATAAGTAGTACTTGAGAAGGAGTGACTTAGTGAGACAAAGGAAAAGACTGAGAAGGTGTATCTAATTGAATCATATAATGTTTTTATTCTAGGAATAATATTCCATTTGGGATTTCTCTGGTAGTAGAAGGAAATAATGATTATCACCCAGTAACATTTGTTAGACTTTACAAAACATGAGCACAGACAATTTTCCATATTTTTCTAACAATATACACCAAAGAAATTGAGCCTGCTGTTATTTATCACAGTATATCAGGGGTAATTGTTAAATTTGTGATTTTAGAGAATATGTTCAATATTACACAGATAGCAAGTAGAGAGACTGAGATGAAAATCAATCTTTCCCCAAATTGCATCCCAGGGTAGTTTTGCTAATATGAAATTTTGAATTACAAATTAAGGTAGAAGATCTGATTTCAAATTGGCAAAATGAAGCAGGTGCATTATTATAAGGCATAAAAAAACTCATGAAGGCTAGTTAAAAACAAGGTAGAGCTATTATAACACCACTGCACTAGAACCTGGACAACAGAGTGAGACTGTCTCAGGAAAAAAAAAAAGTGGAAGGGCAGAGAAAGCTTACAGTATGAAAAAAGGGGCTAGGGAACTTGATCCTATTAAAGAGACTAATCCTGACAAGAGAAGGTAGTTGCCCAACATACAATGTCCAAAGAGTCTGTCAAGGTCACAAGTAATTTTCTTGGAGTAGACTGTTGAAAACATATTCATTCTGTTTGATAGGGTATAGAAGCAGAGGTAGTGGGCGGGCACGGTGGCTCACGCTTGTAATCCCAGCACTTTGGGAGGCCGAGGCGGGCGGATCATGAGGTCAGGAGATCGAGACCATGGTGAAACCCCGTCTCTACTAAAAATACAAAAAATTAGCCAGACGTGGTGGCGGGCGCCTGTAGCCCCAGCTACTCGGAGAGGCTGAGGCAGGACAATGGCGTGAACCCGGGAGGCGGAGCTTGCAGTGAGCCGAGATTGCACCACTGCACTCCAGCCTGGGCAACAGAGTGAGACGCCATCTCAAAAAAAAAAAAAAAAGCAGAGGTAGCATAGTTGACAAATTATGTTCCAAGACTGATACACATCAGCACAGGAATGCCAAGAAATATGTCCATTCATAAAAGGACAATATCTTGGGAGGTATTGGCATCGACATTCCAATTCTATTGGCACAGAACAGTGCATAGCATGGCAGGATAAAGAGTTTAATTCAAACTAACTGAGCTTCATAGTATTTATCTTGTTCTCATAGTATTCATCTGGATGTTTTGTAGGAAGCAGATATGAAAGAGGGAAGTGATGAGTATTGTTAACATCCACATTGTACTAAGTGTTGTTCACTCTGGGTTGCCACAAAATTTCTTCCAGCTTCCTTCATTCCATCTTGTGTAGTTCCATTCTTATGAAAATTGTATCTGATAAGGGTTGTGAATATAGACAAGGCATTAAATTTAGCTAATGTCCTGGATCAGGATGGAGGAGGAACAGAGAAGTCCAATGTTCTGTTTCTGTTTTTGCAGTTTTCCGTCTCCAACTCAGAATTCGGTGGGAGTTCTACAGGGCCTCGAAGTTACTCATGTCTTTGGGAGGTTTAATAAGATCAGTATAGATCAAACAAAAGAAATGTAGACTGGACAACCTGAGATTGATTTTCTTTTAGGATCTTTCAGCAAAGATTAGAAGCAGCTTTTGAGGTCTGTTATGATACGTGAGTTCTCAAGGGTAGAAAATTAAAGAGAATTTTGTGGGAGAAAATAGTGATAAAGAGAATATATTTACCTAAAGTTTCTGCTATGTTCTAGATCTTTCAGAGAAATATGACTAGATGAAAATGTGAGGTCTAGCACCTGCACTCTGCCTGGCATTTACTTGCAAGAGGTCATTTAATCCCAAAGACAGTCCTGTAAAGCCATTGTATTGGTTTCTTACTGTCATAACAGATTACCATCAATGCATGATCTTAAATTTTTTAGAGGTCAGATGTCAAAAATCTGTTGCACTGAGTTGAAATCAAGGTGTCATTAGGACCATGCTCTCTCCTAATGTTTAGGGGATAATCTGTTTCTTTGTCTTTTCCAGATTCAAGAACTGCATACTGTGCTTTCCTTGGCTCTGGGGTTCTTTCTCCATTTTCAAGGCCGTCAACACAATATTTTGCCTTAGTGATTATGTTGCCTTCTCTCTACAATCTTATTTTCCTCCTTCAAAACACTTGCAATTGAAATCAAAGCCCACCTGGCTAATCCAGGCTAAGCTCCCCATCTCAAGATTTTTAACTTAATCATGTCTGCAGATTTTTTTTTTTTTTTTGGCCATATAAGGTTACACTCACAGATTTCTGGAATTAGGACCTGGTCCATTGTCCAGCCTACCAAAGCCATATTTCCCTGCATTATGAATAATATCACATGAAAATAGAGCATGGATTAAAACTCAGATCCTTCTTCATCTTGCAATTCCCACCCTTCACCTCTTACCCAGGGCTACTGTATTGCCTTAGTCTTAGTAAAATCCTCAACATTCCTAGCACTAGGGAACTCTACAACCACCAAGATTCCAGAGTGCAGTGAGCTCACTCAAGGATACAAGGTGCAAGGTATAGATAGCAGACAATTAAGTGATAAAACCTTTCCTTAAGAGGAGTAAGGCAGGAACTAATACACATTCTCCGTCATCAATTATACATGGTGTGAGAGGCAAGTATTTTAACTCCTCTGAAACTTGCTATTTCTCATCTTCAGAATGGGAGTATGATATGTGCCTTAACACCTCATAAGTGTATCGGAAAGATTAGAAGAGGAACGAAGACGAAAAGCTATTTGAATAGTAAAGCACTATCATTAGGTAAAATATATGGGGTTTATGAATCTCTATTCAAACAGTACTGAGGGAAGTAGAGTTTTAATTCTTTTATGACAGACACATCACCCCCTGATTCTTCATCTTTGGGGGATCGTATAAATAGTTTGACTTAAATTCTGACTTTTGTCTGACACTGCAGGTGTTACTGGCAAACCTTATTAGTAGACAGCAAGAAATAGATTTTGGTCTTCTGAACATCCTAGCAAAAATAATTTTTGCCTTATCAATGTTGAAAAAAAATATCTAAGAAAACCCTTAGAAAGAAAAGTGATATTTTCATGGAACAGCTGGGCTATTACACTTTTCAATCTGATTTTATTTTCCTGTCTTTGTGGTTTATCCATGTTAATGTATCGCTCCTTATATGAGCATAACATAATCCTGCAGACCACAGGAACATTTCAGTGGCCAGATGAATTCTGAGTAATTTCTACTCAACTGGCATAAATCTGTTTTCCATTCAAGAATCATAAAGCAATAGGATTGGAACTGACCCCGGGAGTTGCTGAGGAGGTGTTTGGTAAAATGGAAAGAGCTTTGAGACGGGAGACTAAAAAACCATATTCTAATCCATTCTGACAAGCCTGTTCTTTTCCAGGTCTGCTTTGTCTCATCATGTATTTCACCTATTTCCATTCCCAATTTTACTACAGCCAGTAAATGCTTAATTATGTATTAATTGGACATGGGTCATGAGATCTTAACTAGTTAACTATCTATCAGCAGCATAATTTACCTGTGTGCTTCTGGGCAATTTACTTTGTTAATACTATGATTATTAGAAAAAAAGACAATGTCTACCCATTGGAATTATTATGGAGATTAACTGATAAATCAAAACTTCCTATCACAATGTCTGGAACAGTGTTGACACCTAAGAAAAACTAAGCAGACACCACGACGTTTCTTTGTCTCAGTTTCTCTTAGCTTCAATTCATGTAAAATACTGTTATCAAATTAATTTTTTTAAAAATGCAGCTCTGATCATGTTACTTTCTAATTCAAAACTCTTCCCTGGTCCTTATCACCTATTGCTTGACTTAATCTTTTTTTTGAGACGGAGTCTCGCTCTGTCACCCAGGCTGGAGTGCAGTGGCGCGATCTCGGCTCACTGCAGGCTCCACCCCCCTGGGTTCACACCATTCTCCTGCCTCAGCCTCCTGAGTAGCTGTGACTACAGGCGCCCGCCACCACGCCCGGCTAATTTTTTGTATTTTTAGTAGAGACAGGGTTTCACCGTGTTAGTCAGGATGGTCTCGATCTCCTGACCTTGTGATCCGCATGCCTTGGCCTCCCAAAGTGCTGGGATTACAGGTGTGAGCCACCGCAGCCGGCCAATCAATTTCTTATATCTCGTCAGTCTTACTCATCCCCTCACTTCAGTAACCTGCAGTTCTGTTTTACTATAATCCTTTCAAGTCTCTAACATGCTTTTCAATTTGTTGATTATTTTTCTTAATTTGCATTTTCCCTCCACTATGTCTGTTCAAATCCTACATAATGATGGGAAATGGAGCAAAAGTATTATTATTTCTAGATCAAGATTAATATGTGTTCCTACTTTCATTCTTTCTCTTCAGCCTACTCTAAGCACATAATCAGGGTGACCCAGTAAGCCATGTGCTAACAACAGTAGTGCTTCAAGACTGAAGGACTCTAGGTCCTTGAATCCACTTGGAAGAGAGCCATGTACTACTCAAGAAAACATGTTTTGTATTATATGCTCATAAACACTAACTTCTGCCACATTAGCTATTTTTGTTGGTGGTGATAGTAGTGGTTTTTATAGCAGTGATTATTGCCCTAACCCATAATGGTACACAATGTGAGTTGATAACTCTGTGGAGTACTCTGAGAACTAAGAAAAACAGATTATTGAGGGTGGAGTATATTCCAGGAATAGAAGGGACCAGTTGTAGAACATGTTGCCTTGTTCCTCTGTGTTCCACTGGACAGTTAATGAGACCAATAGGTTCAGCAAGAAAGTTAAGTGAGTCTGGAAAGACACAGTGCAAATTTTCTCAGAGTGTCCATTTGGAAAAGCAGTTTTTTCACTTTAATCAATATTACAAAATAAAAGGGTCTTGTCACCAGGAAATTCTTGGAAATGCTGGGCTGTACAAAGCTAAATAGATTTTGTTACTGCAAAACTTCTTAGCACTGTTGATATGCTAATGGACATTAGAAATTTCCTAGCAAAGTTGAAATATAACATCTTCCAAATATGCCCACAGAAATCTTTTTTTCCACACTGTATATCAACACTGAATTAATTTTTAAAAAGTCAAATGTATGCTGCTATAAAGAAACTCATCTTCAAAATAAGGATACAAAGCTATTGAAAGCAAAAATACGTGCCATGCAAATATCAACTAAAACAAAGCTATTATAACTAACTGTCAGACAAAGTAACTTTTTGTAACAAGATATATTATTACAGATAAAAATGGGTATGCCATATCAATAAAAGGATTAATTCACAGTGAAGATATAACATTTCCAATCCATATACACCCAAAGTAGGCATCAATGGACTTAAAGCAAAAAAAAAAAGGGGACAGATACAAATGGAGATTGGAGATAGATATATCCAAAATCATACTGGGAAGCTTTAACACATCTCTCAAAAACCGATAGAACAACAACAACAAAAGAAAAAACAGTAAAGATATAAAAGATGTAGACAACACAATTATCACAATGTGTTAAAAAAGCCTCTTACATTGTATCCAACAATGACAAAAAACAAGTTCATGTGTGCATTATTCATTTATCAATATTGTCCATATGCTGGGTTATAAAGAAGTTGTTAACTAATTTCAAAGGGTAAATTCTTTCAAAGATATTTTTAAAATGTAGAAGTAAGCTAAAATAAGATAACTGACACACACAAAAAACATAATTAGGAAGTGTTCAACTCCTTGGAAATATACTTCTAATTAAATGAGAATTAACAACAACAATAAATCTCAACAGAAATTAAAAAAAATTTTGAATGGAAAAATCATGAAGATACAAATTATCAAAATCAGCCTTAAAGCATTTGTTAGAAATAAATACTGAAAATGAATGACCTAAACTTCACTGTCAAGCCAAAAGGATAGCAACATATTAAGATGATATTATGAATAAGTTTACCCTAAAATCTTTACTACTAATGGCAGGGCATGGTGTCCCACACCTGTAATTCCAGCACTTTGGGAGGCCAAGACAAAAGGATTGCTTGAGGCCAGGAGTGCAAGACCAGGTTTGGCAACATAATGAGTTTCTCTATCTATGTCGAAACAGGACAGTTCCGGGACCCCCCTCTCAGAACATGTGACAGGGTTGTGGTGTGTCTGTTTGCCCATCACTGCTGCTCAAACCCCTTGCAGGAAGGGGAGCATGCAGATGGGCAGGTGCAGCAGCCAGGGCGAGTGCCCCTGAGCTCCAGGCCCACAGCAGAGTCTGGTGGTGGATGCCTTTTGCTCCTGAAACCCAAGTGCACATGTGTTACAACACACTCTCTTAGCTTTGCCATCCACGGAGAGCTTAAGCGTTAACCAGCTCAGTGTCCTCTTGGTATCCAGGTCCTTGTCCAGCATCCAGGAAGAATCAGGTCACACGTAGACTTGAAGGGTGAATGTGGGAGTTATATTGAATGGTGGAGGTGGCTCTCAGTGGGATGACAGAGAGCTGGAAGGCAGATGGAGTGGGAAGATTATCTTCCCCTGGAGTTTGGCTGTCCAGCAGCTGATTACCTCTCCAACCATCCCCAGCTGAACTCTCGGCATTCATATGCTCCTTCTCTTTTATCTGCTGTGCCATTCTTTTCTGGCATTCTTGTGGTCTTCTGTTCGTTTCTTCATCTATTCATCTGCTCTGGAGTCTGGGGTCTGGGGTTTACATGGGTACAGGATAGGGGAGCATAGTAAGACAAACGGGAATTTTGGGCACAAAAACAGGAATGCCTGCTCCTATTTAGGACTGTAAGCTTCCAGGCTTGAGGGTGGGGCCTTTGCCAGGAAACTGTAACTGTAGTGGCACATACCCAGCTACTCAGGAGGCTGAGGCAAGAGGATTGTTTAAGCCCAGCTGTTCGAGGTTTCAGTAAGCTATGATTGTGCCACTGCATCCAGCCTGCGACAGAGCAAAACCTTACCTATAAAAAAAAATAAATCTAAATGTCAATCAACAATAGACTGGATAAAGAAAATTATTACATATCTACTATGGAATACTATGCAGCCATTAAAAAGAATGAGATTATGTACTTTGCAGGGACATGGATGGAGATGGAGGCCATTATCCTTAGCAAGCTAACACAGGATCAGAACACCACATACTGCAAGTTCTCACTTGTAAGTGGGAGCTGGACAATGGGAACACATGGAGAAATAGAGGACAACAACACACAGTGGGGCCTATCAAGGGGTGGAGAGTGGGAGAAGGGAGAAGATTAGGAAAAATAACTAATGGGTACTAGGCTTAATACCTGGGTGATGAAATAATCTGTACAGCAAACCCCCATGACCCTGTTTACCAATGTAACAAATCTGCACAAGTACCCCTGACTTAAAAGTGAATAAATAAAAATAAATATATAAATAAATAAAATATTTACTACTTAGATGAATTGGAAAAATATTATATAAAATAAATATGACTTATAGATGCTGACATAAATGTTAGGTCTGAATAATTTCATATCTGTTAGGGAAATAAAGGGTGTTATTTGAAAACCACCCCATGAAGGAAACTACAGAGCCAAACAGTTTCAACAGTAAATTCCTCCAGAGTGAAGCATCAATATCACTCAACTATTCCAGCAAATGGAAAAATAAAGAACACTTCTCAATTTGTTATTTGGGGAATATAACCTTACTACTATAAGGCAGCAAATACATTACTATAAAAAAGATACAGACTAATATATCTGTCATTATATAGATGTAAATATTCCAAATAAAATATTAGTAAATAAAACCCAGAAATACGTATAAACTGGAATTTAATTCAGAAATGCAAGAATAGTTTAAAAGGCAAAAATCACAATAATTAACTGCTTCAGTAGAAATAAATGAAAAAATTATTTTACAATTTAACTTAAGGAAAAGATTTTGATAAAATTTTAAATCTGTTTATAAAAATTTAAGCAAACATCATCTTGTGATAAAAAGTAGAAACAAGCTGTCAAAATGCTTTGTGATGTGTGGATTCATCTCACAGAATGGAACCTGTGTTTGATTCACCAGTGGGAAACACTCTTTCTGTAGAATCTATAAAGGGACATTTCTGAGCCCATTGAGGCCCATAAGGAAAAATTGAATATCCTGTGATAAAAACTAGAAACAAGCTATCTGTGAAAATGCTTTGTGACATATAAATTTATCTTACAATGGAACCAGTGTTTGATTCACTTGGTTAAAAACACTCTTTCTGTAGAATCCACAAATACGCATTTTTGAACCAATTGAGGTCGATAAGAAAAAATCAAATATCAAGCAATGAATACAAGAAACAAGCTCTCCATAAGAAAGCCTTATGATGTGTGAATTAATCTCATAGAATGGAACCTGTGTTTTGATTCACCAGGCTGAAACACTCTTTTTTTTAGAATCTACAAAGGGACATTTCTGAGCCCATTGAGACCCATAAAAATCGAATATCCTGAGAAAAAACTAGAAAGAAGCTATCTGTGAAAATGCATTTTGATGTCTGAATTAATATCACAGAATGGAACCTGTCCTTTGATTCACCAGGTTGGAAACACCCTTCTTGTGGAATATACGAAGGGAAATTTCTGAACCCCTAGACCTACAGTGAAAAATTGAATATCCTGTGATAGAAACTAGAAACAAAACTAGAAACAAGCTATCTGTGAAGATGCTTTGTGATGGGTGAATTCATCTCACAGAATGGAACCTGTTTTCGGATTCACCAAGTTAGAAACACTCTTTTTATAGAATCTACAAAGAGACATTTCTGAACAAATTGAGGTCCATAAGGAAATATCGAATATCCCGCAATAAAATCTAGAAACAAGCCAACTCTGAAAATGCTTTGTGATGTGCGGATTCATCAAACAGAATGGAACCTGTGTTTTGATTCACCATGTTGGAAATACTTTTTTGGAGAATCTACGAAAGGACATTTTTGAGCCATTTTAAGTCTACAGTGAAAAATCAAATGTCCCAGGATGAAAACTAGAAAGAAGCTATCTGTGTAAATGCTTTGTGATGTGTAAATTTATCTCACAGAATGGAACCTGTTTTTGGATTCACCAAGTTGGAAACACTCTTTTTGTAGAATCTATGAAGGAACATTTCTGAGCCCACTGGGGCCTATAGTGAAAAATTGAATATCCCACAATAAAAACTAGAAACAAGCTATCTGTGAAAATGCTTTGTGATGTGTGGATTCACCTCACAGAATGAATCTGTGTTTTCTTTCAACAGGTAGGAAACACACTTTTAGTGGAATCTGTGAGGGGAAATTTCTGAGGCCATTGAGGCCTATAGTGAAAAATCAAATATTCCACAATAAAAACTAAACACAAGCTATCTGTGAAAAAGCTTTGTGATGCACAGATTCATCTCACAGAATGGAACTTGTGTTTTGATTCACCAGGTTGGAAAAACTATTTTTGTAGAATCTACAAAGGAACATTTCTGAGCCCATTGAGACCTATGGTGAAAAACCAAATATCCCTTGATAAAAACTAGAAAGAAGGTATCTCTGAAAATGCTTTGTTATGTGTGGATTCATCTCACATAATAGACCTGTGTTTTGATTAACCAGATTGGGAACACTTTTTTTGTAGTATCTATGATGGGACATTTCTAAGGCCATTGAGGGATAAGGAAAAATCTAATACCTGGTGATAAAAACTAGAAACAAGCTATCTGTGAAAATACTGTCTCATGTGTGGATTTATCACTCATAATGAATCCATGTCTTGATTCTCCAGGTTGGAAACACAATTTTTATGGAATCTACAAAGGGAAATTCCTGAGCACAATGATGCCTATAGTGAAAAATTGAATATCCCGTGATAAAAACTAGAAACATGCTATCTGTGAAAATGCTTTGTGATGTGTGGATTCATCTCACAGAATGGAACCTGGGTTTTCATTCACCAGGTTTGAAACACACTTTTGTAAATATACGAAAGGAAATTTCTGAGCCCGTTGAGGCCTATAGTGAGAAATGGAATATTCCATGATAAAAACTAGAAACAAGATATTTGTGAAAATGCTTCATCCTGTGTGGTTAAATCTCATAGAGTGGAATCTGTGTTTTGATTCACCAGATTGGAAACAGTTTTTGTAGCATCTACAAAGGGATATTTCTAAGCCTCTGGAGGCCTACAGTGAAAAATAGAAAATCTTGAGATAAAAACTAGAAACAAGATATATGTGAAAATACTTTGTCATATGTGTATTTATTTCAGCGAATGGAACCCATGTTTATATTCACCAGGTTGGAAACATTCCTTTTGTAGAATCTATGATGGGAAATTTCAGAGCCCATTCATACCTACAGTGAAAAGTCAATATCCCATGATAAAAACTAGAAACAAGCTATCTGTGAAAATGCTTTGTGATGTATAGATTCATCTCACAGAATGGAACCTATGTTTTGATTCACCATATTGGAAACTCTCTTTTTGCAGATTCTACGAAGGGACATTCCTGAACTTATTTTGAATAAGGAAAAATCAAATATCAAGTGATTAAAACTAGAAAGAAGATATCTCTGAAAATGCCTTTTGATGTGTGGATCCATCTCACAAATGCAACCTGTGTTTTGATTCACCAGGTTAGAAACACTCTTTTTGTAGAATGTACAAAGGGATATTTCTGAGGCAATGGAGGCCTATATTAAAAAATCGAATATCTCATGATAAAAACTAGAAAAAAGCTCTCTGTGAAATGTTTTGTGGTGTATGGATTCATCACGTAGAATGGAATCTGTGTTTTGATTCACCAAGTTGGAAACTCTTTTTACAGAATATACGATGGGACATTTCTGAACACATTGAGGCTGACAAGAAAAAATCTAATATCAAGCGATGAAAACTACAAAGAAAATATCTCTGAAAATGCTTTGTGATGTGTGGATTCATCTCACAGAGTGGAACCTATGCATTGATTCACCAGGTTGGAAACACTCCATTTGTAAAATCTGTGAAGCAACATTTCCTTGCCCACTGAGGCCTATAGTAAAAAATAGAATATTCCAAAATAAAAATTAGAAACAAGTTATCTGTTAAATCGTTTTGTGATGTGTGCATTTATTTCACAGAATAGAACATGTATTTTGATTTACCTGGTCGAAATACTCTTTTTGTAGAATCTATGAAAGGACATTTCTGAGCCTATTGATGAAAGATAGTGAAAAACAGAATATCCCACGATAAAAACTAGAAACAAGCTATCTGAGAAAGTGTGTTGTGATATATGGGTTCATCTCACAGAATGGAACCTGTGTTTTGATTCATCAGTTTGGATACACTATTTTTGTGGAATCTACAATGGGACATTTCTGTGCCCATTGAAGCCTACAGTGAAAAACTGAATATCCCACCACAAAAACTAAAAACACTAAAAACAAACTATCTGTCAAATGCTTTGTGATGTATGGATTCATCTCACAGAACAGAACCTGTGTTTTGATCCAGCAGGTTGGAAACACTCTTTCTGTAGAATCTACAAAGGGCATTTCTGAGCCCATTGTGGCATATAGTGAAAACCCAAATATCGTGTGATAAAAACTAGAAAGCAAGTTCTCTGTGAAAATGCTTTCTGATGTGTGGATTCATCTCACAGAATGAAACCTGTGATTTGGTTCACAAGGTTGGAAACACTCTTTTTGTAGCATCTGTGTAAGACATTTTTGAGCCCATTGAGGCCTATATTAAAAAAACTAATATCCCACAATAAGAACTAGAAACAAGGTATTTGTGAAAATGCTTTCGATGTGTGGATTCATCTTATAGAATGGAACCTGTGGTTTGACTCACCAGGTTGGAAACATTCTTTTTGTAGTATCTACGAAGGGACATTTCTGAGCCCATTGAAGCTTGCAGTGAAAAACCAAATACCCTAAGATAAAAACTGGAAACAAGCTATCTGTGAAAATACTTTGTGATGTGTGGATTCATCTCACAGAATGGAACTGCTTTTTTCATTTGCCAGGTTGGAAACAGTCTTTTTGAAGAGTCTTGGAAGCCACATTTCTGCATTCATTGAGACCAATACTGAAAAACGAATATCCCATGATAAAAACTAAAACCGGATATCTTTGAAAATGCTTTGTTATGTGTGGATTCATCTCACAGAGTATAACCTATGAATTGATTCACCAGGTTGGACACACTTTTTTTGTATTATCCACTTGGGACATTTCTGAGCCCATTAAGGCCTATAGTGAAAAACCGAATATCCTGTGATAAAAACTAGAAACAAGCTATCTGTGAAAATGCTTCATGATGTTAGGATTCATCTCACAGAATGGAACCTGTGTTTTCATTCACAAGATTGGAAACACTATTTTTAGAGAAGCTACAAAGGGACTTCTCTGATCCCACTGATTCCTGTTGCGAGAATTCGAGGGTCCCACATTAAAACTATAAACTTGCTTTCTGGGAAAACGCTTTATGATATGGGGATTCATCTCACAGAATGGACCCTGTGATTTGATTCTCCAGATTGGAAGCACTCTTTTTGTAGTATCTACAAAGGGACATTTCCTAGCCCATTGAGACCTATGGTGAAAAACCAAATAACCCACGATGAAAAGCAGAAACAAACTTTCTTTGAAAATGTTTTGTGATGTGTGAATTCATCACATAGAATGAAACCATTATTTTATTCATCAGGTTGGAACACTCTTTTTGTAGAATCTACAAAGGGACATTTCAGAGCCCATTGAGGTTTATAGTGAAAATCCAAATATCCTGCGATAAAACCAGAAACAAGCTATCTGTGAAAATTCTTTGTGATGTGTGGATTCATCTCACAGAATCTATCTGCTGTTCTGATTCAATAGGTTGGAAACACACTTTTTGTAGAATCTACGAAGGGGCCTTTCTGAGCCCTTATAGGCCTATAGTGAAAAACTGATTTTCCTGCAATAAAAACTAGAAAAAGCTATTTGTGAAAAAGCTGTGTGATATGTGGATTCATCTCACAGAACAGAACCTGGTTTTGATTCGCCAGGATGGAAACACTCTTTCTGAAGAATCTACGAAGGGACATTTCTGTGTTCATTGAGGCCCATAATGAAAAACCAAATATCCCACAATTAAAAACTAGAAACAAGCTGTCTGTAAAAATGGTTTGTAATGGGTGGATTCATCTCACAGAATGAAACCTGTGTTTTGATTCACAAGGTTGGAAACACTCTTTTTGTAGAATCTACAATTGGACATTTCTGATCCCACTGAGGCCTATAGTGTAAAACCAAATATCCCACGATAAAGGCTGGAAACAAGCTGTTGGTGAAAATGCTCTCTGATATGTGGATTCATCTCACAGAATGAAACCTGTGATTTGATTCACCAGGTTAGAAACAGTCTTTTGTAATATCTATAAAGGGACATTTCTGAGCCCATAGAGTCCTATAGTGAATAACCAAATATCCCACGGTAAAAACTAGAAAGAAGATGTCTGTGAAAATGCTTTGTGAGGTGTGGATTCATCTCACATAATGGAACTTGTGTTTTGATTCATCAGGTTGGAAACATTCTTAATGAATAATCTACAAAGGGACATTTCTGAGTTCATTGAGGCCTATAGTGAAAACGGGATATCCTTTGATAAAAACTAGAAACAAGCTCTTTGTGAAAATGCTTTGTGATGTGTGGATACATATTACAGAATAGAACCCATGATTTGATTCATGAGGTTGGAAACACTCTTTTTGTAATTTCTACATGGGACAGTTTTGAGCCCTTTGAGGCCTGTAGCGAAAAACGAATATCCCACAATAAAAACTGGAAACAAACTGTGAAAATGCTTTGTGATGTGTTGATTCATCTCACAGAATGAAACTGCTGTTTTGATTCAACAGGTTGGAAACGTTTGTAGAATCTACAAAGGGACATTTCTGAGTCCTTAGAAGCCTTTTATGAAAAATTGAATATCTCGCAATAAAAACTAGAAGAAGCAATCTGTGAAAATGCTTTGTGATGTGTGGATTCACCTCACAGAATTGAACATATGTTTTGTTTCATCAGGATGAAAACACTCATTTTGAAGGATCTACAAAGGGTTGTTTCTGAGCTCTTTGAGCCCATAAGTAAAATACTATATCCCACAACAAAAACTAGAAACAAGCTCTCTGCAAAAATGCTTTGTGATGTGTGGATTCATCTCACAGAATGAAACCTGCACTTGGCTTCACCAGTTTGGAAACACTTTTTTGTAGAATCTACAAAGGGACATCTGAGCCCATTGAGGATTTTAGTGAAAAATAGAATATTCTGCAATAAAAACTAGAAAGAAGCTAATTGTTAAAATGCTTTGTGATGTGTGCATTCATCTCACAGAATGGAACCAGTGTTTTTATTCACCTGTTTGAAAAACCTTTTTTTGTAGAATCTACAAAGGGACTTCACTGAGCCCATTGATTCTTATAGTGAGAAATTGATTATCCTATGATAAAAACTTGAAACAAGCTACCTGTGAAAATGCTTTCTGATGTGTGGATTCATCTCATAGAATGGAACCTGTATTTTGATTCACCAGGCTGGAAACACTCTTGTTGTTGAATCTGGAAGGGACTTTTCCTTGCCCTCAAGGCCCATAATGAAAAAATTGAATATTCCTAGATAAAAACTGGAAACAAGCTATCTGTGAAAATGCTTTATTATGTGTGGCTTCAACTCACAGAATGGAAGCAGGGTTTTGAATCAGCAGGTTGGAAACACTTTTTTTTGGTTAAATCTACATGAGAGTTTCTAGGCCCATTGAGACCCATAATGAAAAATGGAGTATCCCATGATAAAATCTAGAAACAAGCTATATGTGAAAATGCTTCATCATGTGTGTATTCATCTCACAGAATGGAACCTGTGTTTTTATTCAGCAAGTTGGAAACACTCTTTTTGGAGAAGCTATGAAGGGACTTCTCTGATCCCATTGATTCCTATTGTGAGAAATCGAGTATCCCATAATAAAAACTAGAAACAAGCTGTCTGTGAAAAGCTTTGTGAAGTGGATTCATCTCACAGAATAGAAACTGTATTTTGATTTACCAGTTTGGAAACACTCTTTTCGTAGAATCTACAAAGGGACATCTCTGAGTCCATGAGGCCTAGAGTTAAAAATCAGATATCCCATGATAAATACTAGAAAGAAGCTATCTGTGAAAATGCTTTGTGACGTGTGGATTCATTTCATGGAATGGAACCCCTCTTTTAATTCACAGGGTGGAAACACTCTTTTTGTATTTTTGTAGAATCTATGAAGTGACATTTCTGAAGCCATTGAGGCTCATAAGGGAAAATCATATTCCACGATAAAAACTAGAAACAAGCTTTCTGTGAAAATGCTTTGTGATGTGTGGATTCATCTCACAGGATGGAACTCGTGATTGGATTCTCCTGTTTGGAAACAGTCTGTTTGTAGAATCTACAGAGAGACATTTCTTAGCCAATGAGGCCCGTAAAGAAAAATAGAATATCCCACAATATAAACTAGAAAGAAGCTAACTGTGAAAATGTTTTGTGATGTGTGGATTCTTCTCACAGAGTGAAGCCTGTGTTTTTATTCAGCAAGTTGGGAACATTCTTTTTATAGAATCTACGAAAGGACATTGCTGAGCCCATTGAGGCCAGTAAGGAAACATTTTATATCCTGTGATAAAAACTAGAAACCAGCTATCTGTGAAAATGCTTTGCAATGTATGGACTCATCTCACAGAGTGGAACCTGCATTTTGATTCACCAGGTTGGAGACACTCTGTTGGATAATCTACGAAGGGACATTTCTGAGCCCATTGAGGCCTATAGTGAATAATCAAATATTCTGTATTAGAAACTTGGAATAAACTATCTGTGTAAATGCTTCTTGATGTCTGGATTCATCTCACACAATGGAACCTGTGTTTTGAATCACCAGGTTGGAAATCCTCTTTTTATAGATTGTACGAAGTAACATTTCTGAACCCGTTGAGGCCCATAAGGAAAAATCAAATATCCCTTGATAAATACTAGGAACAAGCTATCTGTGAAAATTCTTTGTGATGTGTGAATTCATCTCACAGAATCAAAGCAGTGTTTTGATTCACCATGTTGGAAACACTCTTTTTTTTGAATCTACAAGGGAATTTCTTAGCCTGTTGGGGTCCATAAAAAAACATCAAATATCCCGTGATAAAATCTAGAAACAAGCTATCTGTGAAAATGCTTTCTGATGTGTGTTTCATCTCACAGAATGGAACCTGTATGTTGATTCACTAGGTTGGAAACACTCTTTTTGTAGAAGCTACAAAGGGGGTCCTCTGATCCCATTGATTCCTATAGTGAGAAATCAAGTATCCCACAACAAAATCTAGAAATAAGCTAACTGTGAAAATGCTTTGTGTTGTGTGGATTCATCTCACAGAATGGAATATTTATTTTGGTTCACCAGGTTGGAAACACTCTTTTTGTGGAATCTACTAAGGGACTTCTCTGAGCTCATTGATGCCTGTAGTGAAAAATCAAATATCCCACAATGAAAATGTATTCATTTTAATTTTAAATTTGTATTTTTAATTGACAAATACTTGTATATAAATGAGGTACAAAATATTTTCAGTATGTATACATAGTGGGATGATTATATTAAGCTAATTGTAAAAACTAATTGACATAACTAACATAACATCACCTCACAGACATCTTTTTTTGTAGTGAGAATATTTAATATCTATTAATTTAGCAATTTTGATATGTACAATATATTATTATTAGCTATGGTCATCTTGCTGTGCAATCAATCTTGAAAACTTATTCCTCCTAACTGGACCAATGGAACTTCAATCAATTTCTCCAAAGTACTAACAAACAAAAACAGCCAACACCATACTCAATGGTAAAATCAATTTGTAAAACCCATATGGCAGTTTCTACCAAAACTGTGCATAGTCACATTCTTTTACTCGTCAGTTTCACTCCTAGGTGTTTATGCAACAGAACACTGTTTTTATGTTTACCACTATTAGTGATAGTTCTGTGCTACTAATATAGCAATTCTGGAAACAACCAAAATGCACATCAGAAGTAGAATGTGTAAATAATTGTGGTATGTTTATGTACTGGGGTAATATTCAGCAACAAAAATGAAACAAACAAATGAATTAAGCAACAAAAAGTACTACTAAACAAAATGACTTGGATGAACCTAACAGACAATGCTGAACAACCTGATATTTACATTTGATTCAACCAGATATGTATATTTCATTTACATGAATTTTACAGTCAAAGATAATCAATGGATGTAGAGGTTAGAACAGTAGTTGCTATTGGGATAACTCAATGAAAGTGTGAGAGAGGCTTCTGTGATGTGTTAATGATCAAGTTCTAAAAATCTGAAGGCTGGTTACATGGTTGTTTACTTTGTGAAAAAGAAGCACTAAACTTAAAATTTTCACATATTTTCAAATGTATAATTCAACATCATGTTATAAAATTAATTATAAATTTTAGCTCTTAAACTCTTCCCTCTCCTTTTCACATGATTTCATTATTAGAATATATACACACACAAAAATGAAGATTCTGCAATGTCCCAAAGTTGTCCCTCTTCACATCTCATTTACAAGCTTTTGGTGTTTATAATTAATTTCCTGTATATGCAATATGGCTGCAGGGAGACTATCCACATATTTACCCTATAGTAGACTCAAAAAGCCACCCATTGTATGTATGTGGACCTTAGTAACATTCTTTGCTTACTTCCAAAGACCAACTGTATGTCTCACATTTATTTTGATGAATAACATTTCCATTTAAAACTAGAATTCTACCCTGAATTCCTGAAAACTTGAAGAGATGACTTACTTCTGCCTGGTTCTTGCCAAATCCCCCACCCAAGACTGCACTATTATATCCTCTAGCCACAGTCTGGAGCTCTGTTCCAATTAAAAACCTGGAATTTGTGCACAGGCAAATTAACAAATAGCCAAGGCAAATCCAAATTTTGCCCTTCCACCTCCTAGACACCACAATTTACCTTATGGGTGATTTCCTTCAAAGTTCCATCTCTATTTAGGTATCTTTTTCTAGGTATGATCTTCTGGATAATTTATTTTGCCAACTTTCTCTGGCTAATGTCACTGAGGGTCAAACATGCCAGGCACTCAAGATCATGCTGATTATAAACACATTGATATTCTCCTACCCCATTTCTTAGTTTTTAGCTCTTTTCAACTCTTTCCCATGCATTTCTTGAAGCTTTTCAATGATAATTCGAGCCCTTTCTAGATTATTCACAATTTGAATTAGAGGGAGATAAAGATAAAATCTTACTAATGTCAAAAAAATTAGGATAATACAATTTTTTTAAAATTAATAGAGTATAAATTAAAGAAATACAAATGTGAAAGGCAAGAACCTCAATATTGGGCAAGTTATTCTACCTGACAGGTCTATAAAATGAGAGTGCCAGGATTGGGGCAGGATCTGGTGAAGGGAATAACCTGATAATTTATTAGTCTCTTCTGAGCTGTCATCTCTGAGTCTCTGAATCTAGATGTAAAAGGAGCCCAAGTACACAATCACTTGTTTTCCCAGAACAGAAGATTTTTAATAGCCAGGCTTTGAAGTGAATAGCATTGACACCTGTAACATTTACTGCATTCATCTTCAGGTTATTCACACTGCTCTTATTCAACTAATTGTTTAGCCTAGATACTTTGAAAATGAAAGGAATCATTTAACAAGGAAATTGCTTTCTTACGTTCTACTTAATGGTATCTTGTATATAAAATGTATCACTTAAAAATTTATTTTATTCTATGGAGAGGTTAATGGATTATACTATCCCAAGCTTCTAAATATCATCATCTAAAGGATATCAAGCATCTAAATTTAATGTATAATAAAATACATTAAAGGGATTATTTGGCAATAATTACTTCTCAATAAGAACCTAGGTAAAGGTAAAGTTATGATGATAGTTAAAAATAATTAGTATTCTAGAAGATGGAAGGAGGATAACACAGATACCCTCCTTATTTTTCTCTTCTCCTCTTCCTCTTCTACATTTTCTTCTCCTCCTGTTCTTCCTCCTACTTTTTTCTGGTCTTAAATCAACCTCATTCTGCTGGTACCAAAATAAACCAAACACTGGAAAATGCAATGAATTTGTTGTGGTTTTTCTGTCTTCTATTTTGGTGCTAACAATTTTATGTTTTAGTGCTAAAATCTCAGCACATTAAGAGCATCAGTAAAAATAAAAAATGATGGTGCTGCATCATTATCATCCCCATCAGCACCATCATCATCATCATCTCTGATGTGGGCAAGGGTGATGTAAACAAAGTCTGAGTAAGAAAATTGGCATGATCCTTAGAAAAAGCCTTTTGGATCTATGTATTAATAGAAAAACACAGTCTTAATAAACTGAGACATAATGTATTTATGGAACTCTATGCTAAAGAAAAAAAGTCTTAAATATGGAAACATCTTTACATTCAACATTTAACATAGATATCTGTAACACCAACAAATGTAAAGCAACTTAAATGGATGACAAAATTTGAATAATTTAAAAATTATATATGATATATACTTAATGAAATATCATACAACATTTAAACTGAATGCCTATGAAGAGGAAGTCATAAATTATAAGCATTTTGCATTAAAGGAAATAGCAGAGTAACTACTCTATATGATGTATTATTATAATCATATTAAATTATTCAGAAAAATGAATCAAAATAAATATATTAGCACTGTAGAATTTACACTTTGAGGAAGTTCTGCTCTCGTAGTTCTGTTTTACCAGTTTTCTTTAATCAACCCAAATTGAGTGTCATAGTAAAATAAAAATAAACACATATTTGGAAGAAGTTATTTTGGAAATTTTGGAGGCTGGTGCTTTTCAGTTAAGCCAGTTTACATATGCTGTGAGCAAAGGACTCCTGTGCCAGGCTCTCTGCCAAACACATAGGGAAAGGAGATGATCGGGAATGCTCCCTGACCTCAACCACCTGATGTCAGGTAGGGGAGGTGATGTGAACCCAATTAAATGTCAAGTGATCCCAATTTTGAAGGATTCAGAAAGATAAATTTAAACTAAGTTAGTTGAGGGCACACCAAAGAGAAACATTAGTGTTAAAAAGTACACTCAAGCACGGAAATAGTTGCGAGATTTGAGAAAGTATTTGTAAGGTGGCAGGACTTCCACCTACATGATGTGGGAAAGTCAGTTCTGGAGGAAGGCTTTTCACAGCAAATTCCCAAGCTAGACTTGAGGGCTATGCTCAGGGAAAACAGGACAGATTGGTTTGATGGGAAGCATTCTCAGGGAATATAGTCTCAATGAGAGCTGGAGATTTTGTGTGTGAGTGCACACACACACACCACTAGCATGTAGGAAAAGTGGAAAAATGTTGCTATGTTTTGAGAACACAGAGGGGTCACTTTAAGAGAAAGTGGGACAGCCAGTGGGAGGAGGAAAGGGGGCGGAAAATTCCTTCCTCTGGTAATTCCCAAACTTCACTCTGAGGTATCTGCATAATTTAGCTACTTAGAAATCCTTTTCCTCTGGGAAAACTGAGAAGGTCTGTCTGTGGAATGGAAGACAGGAGCCCTGGAAGTGACTCAGTTTGGGCCAAAAAAATGTATGCAAATATAGTGTGGAATGCATTAAGGCTATAGAAACAGGAAGCTGATTTACCCAACAAGGGGCTATTTTGTGTTTCTTACATAGTTTTTTTTGCTACATGGAATGTGAACATGGTAGCCAGAACTCTAGCATTCACTTTGTCACTTTGGACTGCTAAGTAAACTTAAAATAGAATCCTATAAGAAGATAACGAATTAGAACACAGAAGAGGATGGAATTTACCATCCAGTCTTAAGTACCTCATTTTTCAAATTTCGTTTATGGAAGAGGAAAAGTGTCTCCTTTGAGCCACTGTTAGTTTCAGTGTCCCATCCTATTTTACGTCGATGAAGTTAATCCAGGCAGAAACTAACATTTACTGAGCTGTGATTTGTTTTAGTCACTATGTTACACTATATATATTTCCGCCTAACTATTTCAATCTCCATAATACGTTTTACAATAATACTGTAAAGTATATTTTAATTCTGCTATTTTGTAATGTAGAAGACAGAGTATTAGTGAGGCCAATACATGTCAAATAGCAAATGAGTAGTGTGGACAAAAAGCCAGTCCCCATCATTGTGTTATCAAACTTATGGTCTTTATACACACGTATGCTATTTTTAACTTGTACATGTGCACATACATGCATACACATTATACATCTTTTCTTTTTTTCTTTTTTTTTAAGTCAGAGTCTCACTCTGTCACATAGGTTGGAGTGCAGTGGCGTGACCTCGGCTCACTGCAACCTTTGCCTCTCAGGCTAAACAGGGTTCAAGTGATTCTCTTGTCTCAGCCTCCTGAGTAGCTGAGATTACAGGTTTGTGCCACCATGCCCGGCTATTTTTTGTATTTTTAGTAGAGATGGGGTTTCACCATGTTGGTCAGGCTGGTCTCAAACTCCTGACCTCGTGATCTTCCTGCCTCGGCATCTCAAAGTGCTGGGATTACTGGCGTGAGCCACTGCTCCCGGCCTATGCCTCTTTTCTATTTCAGATCTTTCTGATAACTATCTTTATTTTAAAACTCAAGTCAACTTTTTCCTTGTGTTTAACTTTTAAGTTAATTTTAATGAAAAATATAATAAAGTATTCCACCTTCCAGGCACACATATTATTTCCACTTACATTTGATTGGAGAAACTAAGTCACATGGTTATATCTAACTTCAACAGATGAAAGAAGGAGCGAGTCTTCCACATGTCTGTAATAAGAGGGATTGAAATATTCTCCTACAGCTCTAAGGATTAGCAAGCTTGATATATTAGCAAATAAGCTTGATAAAATGTTATATCAATTTATACTCCTAAAAGCAATCTTAGTAAACATCTCTTTCTTTCTTTCTTTTTTTTTTTGAGACAGAGTCTCACTCTGCCACCCAGGTTGGAGTGCAGTGGTATGATCTCGGCTCAGGGCAACTTCTGCTGCCCAGGTTCAAGCAATTCTCCTGCCTCAGCCTCCCATGTAACTGGGATTACAGGTGCCCGCCACTGCTCTCGGCTAATTTTTGTAGTTTTAGTAGAGACGGGGTTTCAGCATCTTGGCCAGGCTGGTCTTGACCTGACCTCGCGATCCACCCACCTTGACCTCCCAAAGTGCTGGGATTACAGGTGTGAGCCACCATGCCCGGCTGTAAATGCCTCTTTCTAACTCTTGTCCAACAGTTCTCCGATTTTCAGTCCAATAGGTGAAATATGATATCTCATGTCATTTTTTATTGTGATGTTTTTCATTTCTTGATGATTTTTAAGATGAAATATTATTTAATATCTTTGAAAATCACTTGTATTTTATTCACAGAGATATAACCTTTCATGTTCTTTGGCTATTTTTTCTATAGGATTTCATCCTCTATAGCATGGTTGTTTAGAGTGCAGACCCTGGAGTCAGACTATCTAGGTTTTAATCTTGACTGGAACATATAATCAACTATCATATTATCATAGTTGTGTAATATTTAGTAACTTTCTTAAATACATTATGCCTCATATATGTAAAATGGACTTCACCAACCTACTTCAAGCATTGGTCTGCAATTACAGCATTATACATATATAATTGGGCTCCACATCCAGGAATATCTGTTTATATAAATAGTCTCATATGAAACCATTTTTGTTGCTTTGTTTAAATACCTACTGAACAGATTTTTCTAAAGTTTGATTCTAAGCCAATTAATTTGTTTTGGATATTCTGATAAGTTTTTAAAGTATTTTTATTTCTATCTTTATTATCAGTCTCTAAAAAATCAAAACTTTATGTACCATTATTTTTCAGCTGAACATCTTAGTGAACTCTTATTATTCTTAACTATTTTTATTTATTTTGAAACTGTATTTGCTTTCCATATATGCATCTACTTAATTATATTTTGTCACTTCATTTATACTATTTACTTTATACCTTTCCTAATACATTTTCAGATTAATATACAAATGTTAATAATATGTAGCCATTCTTTGCTTTAAATGTTTGTATTCTCTCTAGTGTGTCATATTTTACCATTAGTTTAAATATTTATCTTAAGTTGTGCTTTTTGTATTAATGGCATTCTTTTGCTATGTTACTAAGAATTCATTGCTCTGTTTTGCCTTCTAAACCAATATCTGGCTATTCAACTGTGTGAGGTTTTTTTTTTTTTTGGTATTTATCAAAACAATCAATCAACTTTCTTTTATTTATTAACACTAATGGACGAATGACTGTTTAATCATCTTTGCATTGTTTGAGTAAACCCTACTTATGCAGAAGATAGTATTCTTTATTATACAAATAGGTGGATGTTATATGATTTTACTCAGAGTTTTGTACTTGTTTTCATAAGTAAGATCAATTTTAAATATGTTTTATGTGTTATTCTAGCCAATATTATCAAATTTTATAAAGTAACCAGATAGATGTCTTTCTCTACAGTTTGGATTATTTTAAGTAACATAATGATTGTCTGTTACTTCACTGGTAATTACATGATTCACTTGTGAAACACATAGCTTTTTGGTGGATTGTTCTTGAAGAATTTTCTCCAAATTTCCCACATCAATTTGTATTTTACAACCATATTTTTAGGACATATGGACAATTTATAAATATATTTTAGAAAACATTAAATTTCTTCTATTTTATCAAATATATGTTATATTTTTCAATTAAATATTAAGTGCTTCATCTTTGTTGTATCCCAAAGAAGCCTATTCATAATATATTTGTTGATTCTGCTATATTTCTTCTGATTAATTTCTATTCTTAGTGAGTGACATTTTCTTGCTTTTTTCAGGATTACTATTTTATACAAACACAGAAGTTCTTTAGGTCCAAGTTTGACTCATAAATTTACATTCTTTTTTATTTTATTTTATTTTATTTTATTTTATTTTATTTTATTATTATACTTTAGGTTTTAGGGTACATGTGCACAATGTGCAGGTTTGTTACATATGTATCCATGTGCCATGTTGGTTTGCTGCACCCATTAACTCATCATTTAGCATTAGGTATATCTCCTAATGCTGTCCCTCCCCCCTCCCCTCACCCCACAACAGTCCCCAGAGTGTGATGTTCGCCTTCCTGTGTCCATGAGTTCTCGTTGTTCAATTCCCACCTATGAGTGAGAACATGCGGTGTTTGGTTTTTTGTCCCTGCGATAGTTTACTGAGAATGATGTTTTCCAGTTTCATCCATGTCCCTACAAAGGACATGAACTCATCATTTTTTATGGCTGCATAGTATTCCATGGTGTATATGTGCCACATTTTCTTAATCCAGTCTATCGTTGTTGGACATTTGGGTTGGTTCCAACTCTTTGCTATTGTGAATAGTGCCGCAATAAACATACGTGTGCATGTGTCTTTATAGCAGCATGATTTATAGTCCTTTGGGTATATACCCAGTAATGGGATGGCTGGGTCAAATGGTTTTTCTAGTTCTAGATCCCTGAGGAATCGCCACACTGACTTCCACAATGGTTGAACTAGTTTACAGTCCCACCAACAGTGTAAAAGTGTTCCTATTTCTCCACATCCTCTCCAGCACCTGTTGTTTCCTGACTTTTTAATGATGGCCATTCTAACTGGTGTAAGATGGTATCTCATTGTGGTTTTGATTTGCATTTCTCTGATGGCCAGTGATGATGAGCATTTTTTCATGTGTTTTTTGGCTGCATCAATGTCTTCTTTTGAGAAGTGTCTGTTCATGTCCTTTGCCCACTTTTTGATGGGGTTGTTTGTTTTTTTCTTGTAAATTTGTTTGAGTTCATTGTAGATTCTGGATATTAGCCCTTTGTCAGATGAGTAGGTTGCAAAAATTTTCTCCCATTCTGTAGGTTGCGTGTTCACTCTGATGGTAGTTTCTTTTGCTGTGCAGAAACTCTTTAGTTTAATTAGATCCCATTTGTCAATTTTGGCTTTTGTTGCCATTGCTTTTGGTGTTTTAGACATGAAGTCCTTGCCCACGCCTATGTCCTGAATGGTATTGCCTAGGTTTTCTTCTAGGGTTTTTATGGTTTTAGGTCTAACATGTAAGTCTTTAATCCATCTTGAGTTAATTTTTGTATAAGGTGTAAGGAAGGGATCCAGTTTCAGCTTTCTACATATGGCTAGCCAGTTTTCCCAGCACCATTTATTAAATAGGGAATCCTTTCCCTATTGCTTGTTTTTGTCAGGTTTGTCAAAGATCAGATAGTTGTAGATATGCGGCATTATTTCTGAGGGCTCTGTTCTGTTCCATTGATCTATGTCTCTGTTGTGGTACCAGTACCATGCTGTTTTGGTTACTGTAGCCTTGTAGTATAGTTTGAAGTCAGGTAGCGTGATGCCTCCAGCTTTGTTCTTTTGGCTTAGGATTGACTTGGCAATGCAGGCTCTTTTTTGGTTCCATATGAACTTTAAAGTAGTTTTTTCCAATTCTGTGAAGAAAGTCGTTGGTAGCTTGATGGGGATGGCATTGAATCTATAAATTACCTTGAAAAGTATGGCCATTTTCACGATATTGATTCTTCCAACCCAGTAATGAAAACAAGAATATCTGGGGATTTACTCGGAGTACCACTTTGACTGCCTTATTATTTTTGTATACATTGTTTCCATTGTCATTGCTTCTAAATATTATTAAATTATTGTTCTCTTTTTCACGAAAGAGATTAGGAAGGAGAAGATATTTCTGTTTGTTTTGTTTTAATTATTCTTATTGTAGTTATTTATATTACTATAGCTAATCTATTATTTCAGTGAAGAGCAGAGAAAGTAGACTGTGTTATTTCTATCTCCTGTAATATAATGGGGTTTTTCTTTTAAGTTAATATGTGATTGGTTTTTATAGGTTTTCTATAAGCACAAGAAGATGAATGTTCTTAATTTGCAAAGTATGTGTATTTGGATACATAAACATATGTATATTTGCATGTATGCATGTATGACTACATCTATTACGTTATAATTACTGAGATTGTATATACTCATTTTTTATAGCATGTCATGGATTATGGGATACATTTAATGAACCTCTGAAACTACTTTATTTCAGTGATTCTCTGATTATATTTCAAGCAATTTTTCTCTTATGCCTGGTAGCAGTTGCTGGCTGCAGTGAATAGCCTAAGAGTAGACACCTGCCCATTGAAACAATTTTCTATTTCCTAGACTCAGGTATATTATTTTCCTACTGCACTAGATTGAACTTGAAATTATTTTCCCTAAGTTAGTTGAAGTTCAGTTTTGTCTTGCAATCAAAAGAAAACTGAACAATACAACTTGTTCCCATTTTAGTTTCCAACAACTATATCTCCATAAAAGGTCACTTTTATTCTCTTTATTAATGTTATTGTTTTAATCTTGAATTCCACTTACCTTAAATTAATACTGTATTGTGATAATATAACATGGCCCATTCTATTACATTTAGCCTTTCAAAATCTGTTTATTTAAAGTATACCTCTAATTGATATTTAAATTTTGATAGTGCCAATTTTTAAAAAAGGTGAATATAGTCCATTCATTTTACTGAAAAACAGATGTATTTGAATGTTCTTGGAGCTATTTTCTATTTTTAATGCTTTAAAGAGCTTCTCTTTGTATTTAATATTTGCTGTAGATTTTGAGTTTCTTTGCTTTATATGACCCCATCTCAAATGTGCAGTCCAGTTTACTTCAACTAATAATAGTGTTTGTTATTTTTAAAATATTTTATCATATTACTAAGTTGTTAAATCAGGCACAAAACGTTAATTCATTGTATCTGTGATAAAGAAAATCGCTAGCAAGTACTCCTTTCTACATCTCTATATTCCTGTCCACCCCACAGATGCTTGGTATAGACATGAATTTTTATTCTGATAATAATTTTATTTCTAAAAAATATTTTATATTTTTTATTTGAAGATTTTAATTTTTGGATATTTTATGTTGTTTCATATTTATAGTCAGTCTTTACTGAAAATTTGAATTTTCATTTTTTGTTTTCTCTCCCTAAATTCCACCAAATTTTGTGCGGCAAATATGTATTTTTATAACTTTTTTGACCATAGTTGTTTTGTTAAATCCCTTTATTTAAAAAAATTATCTGACACTTGTCTTTCACAACTTATTATTTTAATTTTTAAAAAAAGCATTCTTCAATTTTCTTAAGAAATCATAAAGTGAAATTTTTCCAAAGTTATTTCTGTTTTCTAAACTAAGAATTTCAATAAATAAATAAAATTATTCCCCTCCCCTCCCCTCCCCTCCCCTCCCTTCCCCTTCTCTTTCTTTTCTTTAATGGAGTCTTGCTCTGTCACCCAAGCTGGAGTGCAGTGGCACTATCTCGGCTCACTACAACCTCTGCTTCCAGGGTTCAAGCGATTATCCTGCCACAGCCTCCCGAGTAGTTGGGATTACAGGCACACGCCACCATGCCCGGCTATTTTTTGTATTTTTAGTAGAGACGAGGTTTCACCATGTTGGCCAGGCTGGTCTTGAGCTCCTGACCTCAGGTGATCCATCCACCGTGGCCACCCAAAGTGCTGGGATTACAGGCGGGAGCCACCGCACCCGGCCATGTTCTTGGAGGAAGAAATAGCAGTCATCATCCTGGCCCCAGCAGGAGGAAGAGGGGGCCCTTCTCTCTGCTGATCTCCCTCCTGCAGAACAAAGAGCTGAGGTGTTCCAGTTATGAACACCCCTCTGCTACCTACACTATGTCCACCAAGAAGAGTCAAGAGGAATACCAGGGCTTGGCTTATCCAGGATACAACAGGGTATCTCAGCCCTACATATGCTCAAGAGAAAGCAAAGCACCCCTTCCCTCAATTTTACATTGCAATGGTAAGGAAAGAAGTATCCTCAGAAGCCCTGTGACCCCTCATTAGCAGCTTCCTCTTCACTCTCCACCATGGGGTTGTCATGGCTTATTTCCTACGTTCTCTTCCTGGATCAAGTCAGTCTCCAGAAGAAGCCCAAGATGCCTGGGCATTCCCTCATCCCTGGAATCCATTCCCTGGCTCAATGTTAAACCACCTTGCTGACACTACACTTTCCTCTTCTCAGTCTCCTTATTTTTCTTCCCATCACATGGCACCCACCTGCAAATTATATATTGGGTTCATTGACTGGTCTCTCTTCATTAGATCAGGAGCTCCATTAGGAGAGAGACATGTATCTGTGCAATTCATCATTGTATCACTCGTGCCTGGGATCGTCCCAGGTTCTCAGTAGGTATTCAATAAATATTTGCTGATTGTCCAGCAATTCAATTAATGAATTTATTTCTTATGTATCCCCTTTTACTTTTTAGATTATTTTAATGTGGTTTACTTTATATTGTATTTTCCATGTTCACTTTAATAAAGTCAGGTTTATTCTGAACTGTTAGGAAAATATTGAGTGTTTTTCTTTGAGGTCTCTTGCTATTTATCCGGATGATCATGAATCTTTTTTTAATGTCTTATAGGGCCTGCAGGGTGGCACTTTTATTATCTTTTATGACTTAATACTTTCCAAGTTCTGGCAAGACATGAGAGAGACTGCACAATGGTCCAGTCTAGTGGGGAATTGGATCCTGATCAGTAGAGTCTGTCATTATTTATCATTATTGTTGGCCTCAAGGAAATGGCAGCACTAGAAGACATAGGCCTACTCTTGAATTTTTGTTCATCTTAGTCTTTTTATAGGAACATGTATTCTATGTTTTATATTGTTCCCAGTGATTCTGGGACTCATAGGAGTATCTAATCCTATTGTGGTATTTATTGAATTCAGCGTCTTCTGTAGAAATAAGAAACTGTGTTTGAAAAGCTCCACTTCCTTTAGATTTCCTGTCTGGTGACTTCAGGAATAAATTTCCAGATTGAAAACAATGGGTACATAGTATCATAACTTCAGTGATGAAGAAGGACTTTGCTTACTTGATTAGTTCGTTCAGTTGCAGGGAAGAGTTTTGAAATTATGTATCTGTTCTCCTTCTGTTTGTAGGCTTCTAGCCTGGATACCTGGTTTCCAATCTTCCAGTTCTTTGATAGCAAAAAGAAATTGCAGAAACAAAACCTCAGCATCCTCACTGAGCACTGCAGAGTGCCACATCTCAGCCTCTGCAGGGATGTCATTTTGTATGAACTACTTAGTCTCTTGTAGCTGCTCACAAAAATGATAAATTTAAAGAAAAATTAAATTCATGCTTTTTAATTTAACTTTGTGCATATCCAGAGACATAGATTAGAAATGTACAATGAGTTAGCTCATTATATGAGGAATATTTTAACCCCAAAGGAGAATGTTGACTCTAAAACTAGGTTTTTATGTTTTATTTTATTTTACCTTGACTAAATACACAAAATGACTAATATTCTGTGTGTGTTTATGTATAATCTTCACACCTGTATGACATATTCTAATCCTTGACTTTTCTGAAGGTGCTAAAAGAAATTATGTTTCAGGCCTCTCCTGATTATCATATTTTTTCAAGTTACCTTGGTGATCTGACTTTTTAAATTGTACTGTTGAAACAATATGCGTTTGCTGATTTGCATGACAAATAAATTACCAGTGTGAAATGTTGAATGCCCAAAGAAATTTAATCATGGTGTTTCAGATAAATTATAGTTACAATGTAATTTCTGCTCAAAAAGTAACTCATAATTTCTGTTCAGGTCAACAATTTTGCTGAATATTTATCCTGATTCCAACATATTGCTTCTTACAAGGGACAAAGAAGAAAAAGAAACAACCCTTTTCCAAAACATACTCATGGTTTGATGTATCCAGACTTTACTGCTGACTTATTCTTTACTAAGGTATATGTCCTAAATGTCACAGGGAAACATTCTACAGCAAACATTTTCAGATTATGAGATCTCTTCAGGCCTAGTCTTTTCTCTTCTGATACACATTTTTATACTCATGGGATACCCCAGGTCTTGATCTGTCTGCCTTATGCTTCAGTTGTCCCTGTTTGCCTAATCAAAATATAGTATACATTTCTGGGGACTGAGCTTGGCACTGTAGACACAATGTTGAACAGGACAGACGCAAGCTCAGCCTTCCTGGAAATAAAGTCTCATCACCAAACAACAGTGCTAGACTACATGATTTCTTGATCCAGTGACAAGGTGGTGGTGGCAGTTAATTATTCTAGCACTTATAGGCCAACACTAGATTTCAAAAAAAAGAAAGATATTAAGCTGTTTAACCCATAAATAGTTTTATAAATAAAACTATTTATATTATAAATATATATTATAAATGAACTATAAAAACTTTATGTATTTTTATATATATTATAAATAAACTAAATAAAACTATAATAAATTCTAAGTGAGAAAACTGGGCATTAATAACAGACATGTAGACATTCTAAAAGTAATAATTTTGTGACTCAAATGGTGTTGGGAAGAAAGAGAGGGAGAAATATAGGCCATCTTGAGGATTTTTGTCTTAATTTCTTGGGTAAATGAAAGAGCTATTAACCAAGTAGGCAATGACAAAAAGAAAAAAAAATGTGGGGATAGGGCGTGATTTAGGGAAACTATATGCCATTTTAAACATGTGAAATTTGAGTTTTTGGAGAGTCATTTAAGTGGCTACAATAATGAGAGTTAAATTTAGAAAAGTCTACAGCTCAAAGAGGAAATCAGAGCTGGAGATGATCAAGTAGAGCTCATCTGCATTCAGTTACTAGTTACGCTGAAGAGTGAGTATAGTGGTTTACGAAGATCATGCCGAGTGTGAGCTGTTGTCATTGGTCCTATTTTTACACATGAGGACCCATGTACCCAGAACAATTAAATGACTTGACTGTCATCGTATAGCAAAATAGTGCTAGAGCTAAAATCCAGTATTATTATTTTTTACTATGTTACTTTTAATTCTGAAAGACAATCTGAAAGAGAAGGATGATGATAATAATCATCATCACTGGTAGATAGGTAACAGATAGATAGAAAGATAGATAATAGATCACAATCATCAAAAAATTGCTATGTTCTGGTACTATAGTATTTTACATACATTATCCTATTTTATATTCACAACCATTGTTGTGCTAGGTGTCAGTTCTTTAATTATATACATTTTACAGATGAGAACGTTGAAATTTCAAGCAGCTGAGAAACAGAGCAGCCACGATGCCAACTACGATTTGTCTAAGACTCAAATCATTCTTTTGGCCCTCATATCATGCTCTCTTCCCTCCCATTGATTCATGTATTCACTGTCCAACCTATCAGCTAACCAACCAAAATGATATCAAGTTGATTCCTTTTGGCATTAACTTAAGTAGAAAGATATTTGCTGCTCCCAAAGAAATCACAGCTTATTGTAGAAAACTAAAAAGTGAGGAATTGTTTTGGAATCTGCTAATCCGCCATTTCTAACAAACTACTTAAATGCCCAAAGCAAAATATTTTGCCTAGGAAAAGCAGGATTACTATTATTTTTTAACGCAATGAAAAGTTGATTTCTTAATGATTCATCATGAAAATATTTCCACGAAACAAAAAGGTCAATAAGGAACTTATTATTTACCTTATCAATTATTCTCCTTTATGATAAAGTTTCTATCAGAACTTGGTAACACATGCAGCTCCTCTTGGAAAGGAAGTTTTCAAGAAGTATTTAATGCTTAAGTAGTTGTTTTTTAATTTATTACTGCATAAAATGTAATTATTTGCATCTTCTTGTGGTGGTTACTGGGACCTTGCTATTCAGTGGAATAGTCCATCATTAACTATGGGTTTTCTTCCTTGTTTTGAGTTCATGGATACCGGTAAGTGCAGGTTTGTTACATAGGTGAACTTGTGTCATGAGGATTTGTTTTATGGATTATTTAATCACCCAGTCGTTTTTCCTACTCTTCTCCCTCCTCCCCGCTCTACCCTCTGAAAGGCTCCAATGTGTGTTGTTACCCTCTACGTGTCTGTGTGTTCCTATCACTTAGCTCTCACTTATAAATGAGAACGTATGATATTTGGTCTTCAGTTTCTGTGTTAGTTTGCTAAGGATAATGGCCTCCAGCTCCATTCATGTCCCTGTAAAAGACATGATTTTTTTCTTTTTTATGGCTGCATAGTAGTCCATAGTGTATATGTACCACATCTTCTTTATCCAGTCTATCAATGTTGGGCATTAATTTCGTGTCTTTGCTATTGTGAATAGTGCCGTAATGAACATACGTATGCATGTGTCTTTATAATGGAATGATTTATATTCCTTTGTGTATAAACCCAGTAATGGGATTGCTTGGTTGAATGGTAGTCCTGTCTTCAGGTCTTTGAGGAATTGCAACACAAATGAAATCTAATTAAACTAGAGAGCTTCTGCACAGCAAATGAAACTATCAAGAGAGTAAACAAACAATTTACAGAATTGGAGAAAATTTTTGCAAACTATGCATCTGACAAAGGTCTGATATCCAGCATCTATAAGGAACTTAAACAAATTTAGAAGAAAAAACAAACAACCACATTAAAAAATGGGCAAGGACATGAACAGGCACTTTTCAAAAGAGCACATACATCTGGCCAAAAATCCAATGGATAAAAAGCTCAACATCATTGACTATTAGAGAAATGCAAGTCAAAACCACAATGAGATTACCATCTAACACCAGTCAGAATGACTGTTTTTACAAAGTCAAAAAATAACAGATCCTGGCAAGGTTGCGGAGAAAAAGGAATGCTTGAACACTCTTGGTGGGAGTGTAAATTCGTTCAGCCATTGTGCAGGTTATGGGCTTTCTGATGCAAAATGCCTGCCTCCTACTGGGGACTCCTATTTTAGTATTACAAATATCCACATTGCTCCAACCATTCTTTGGAAGGTTTATGTTCCATCTCTTTTTAGGTACTTTCTTTTTAGAAGTGTGACCACATTTTGGCACCAGTTCTAAATGGCAAATCACAGAGATAGACACAAGAAGCTACTGAAGACTGTGTGGTGATAAGATCACAGCCCAAGTGCCATATTCCTCGTGATGTCTCTCTAAAGAGACATATGTAGAAATTTGTACTACACAGGGAAAGGTCTCAGAGCTGTCAGTACTGAAGGAACAGCAGAGAAGCCAAAGGGATAACCAGAATCCTCCTGTAGAATGGCCTACATAAAATGCCAGTGGTTATTAGCTTCAAATCTGAAGTCTGCCAAGTAATAAATTGAAGCTGGGAGGCAAACTGAGAGTAGAATCACAAAGCAAATGGCTTTGCGATTACTAGCGAACCAGTAAAAGCACAAATATAGCTCCAGGGAAAGTTGATCCTATATTATTACGGTACATCTGAGCATCTTTTGAAAAATTTAGATACCTATTTCCAAGAGAGTTCTCTCCTTGGTTTTAAGGACACAGCAGTACTCTAAATCAACTGTCTGACTGCACGTTATTTATTCTGCACTTCAAGTATGATTCTGTTGTAATGATTTTGATGCTGTAATCAAGAGACTAGAATATATTCATCAAAATAAGGTTTGTGTTGCTAAGGGATCCCTCAGCAGGCAGAAAGAGTGCCTGGTTATGTGTGTATAATTTGTACCATTTATTCAGCACTTACTTTGTTCTGGGTATTTTTCATGTAATTCTTAATATAGAATCTAGATAGTAGGCATTATTTAATTCATCTTTATCAATAAAGATTCCAAAGCTTAGAGATAGCTTAAGCAGCTTGCAATAGTCCAGAAATAGTAAGTTGCGAGCCCAGAATTCAAAGTAGGTCTTGTTCTTTATTACTATCATGCATCACAATACTGTTTTTCTGGTTTAATTTCATTTTACAGTGCATCTGACCAAAGTCATATACTGGCCCCTATAAATAACAGAATCAAGCAAATTAAAAAAAAAAACCTCTAGATGTACTAGAAATTCCACTACTTTCTTGAATCACCCCATCTTATTCACAACACTAAGCTAGAGATTACTTTTGCTAAAGACATGAAGTTAAAATAAAAATAGATTTGTTACATCAAAGTAAATAATTTTTCATTATAAGAAATATTTCAAAGCATGCTGTAGGCCCTATGAGGATATACCAAAGTTTTGAATGATTATAGCATATTTAACCTTGTACCATTACTACTGTTGACAGTAATACTAGTATCTATTATTAATTTGTAGCTTAAAACCTTTTTTAAAAAAATTTCATTGCTTTATAAAATCAAGTAAACTCTCAATGGTCTACTTTGAAAATGATTCATTAGAACATTCCATCATCTCAAATTAATTGGGTAAGTAAATACAAAAATAAATATAAATAATTTCATATTAAGGGGAATGATACATCTTAATGTCTTTTGTAAACTCTAAAGTTCTTATCCAATGTAGAAACAATTATTGATCTTAAAATAAATCCCATCTTTTCCTAGGGAGAGGACTCAATGATATCTGGATAGGTGGTGGCTTAGCCTCTTCAGATGAGGAATCTTGATACCTTATGAAGAAGCTGCATCATAATTTACAAACGTCTCTCCATTTGAGAGAGAATGTCTTTGTGTTACATCAAAATTGATTTTGGTATATTCTTGGGTTTTAGGAAATCCATCAATAGCATTCTTTCTTTCTCAAGTGTAGAAACTACTAAGAACTAGAAGAAAGAATAGATATAAAACTATGTTTTACTATTGGTAAGTATTATAGATATTATTGGGAAATGCTGCTTGACCCATGACCACACCTTATTTCCCTAATATGATTTCTCATCCTAAATTGAATCCTGGCCATAAAGCTGTAGATTTTCAGGGATATTTACCCTGTGGTATGAGAAATATATATTACAGGCCAGGAGATCAAAGAAGGAGAATGAGCTTTAATTTTCTATCCCATTCTATCCCTCTCTCCAGCCACACACTGTCACAAGAGAAGGCTTAAAAAGAAAAAGTGTGGGAGTGTCTCAGCATATTGTATGTACCTCATGTAGAGTGGACTATTTTTAGGCTCCCTTTAAACAGCAGGAAGGAAAGGTAAGGGGTTCTCTGTAACTTCGTAACGTCCCAGATTTTGTTCCTTAAAATGTTGATCGTATCCATAAACTTTATGGCTAAGCAGACATGTGGCTGTCATCCTCTTGGGCTAGAACTACAATTCTTAGTGTAGTTTGTCTTCATTCATGAATATTTTCTCCTAATTCCAAGCAAGTCTTTTTGTTTTTCTTTCTGGAACCACTGGTGGACAGTTTATCTTTTACCCTCCCTGCCAAAGCTAAATAGCACAGAAAAATATTTTAAGATAATTTAAAAAGTCTATTTTGCCCAAGGCCCAAAATGTATTCCTTGTTCTATTGGACACATCCACTCTGCCCAACATAAAATCCTATAGTGTTTAAGCAACAACTTCATATGTAAACTTAAAGGTACTCATTTAACACAATATTTCTAACACAGAATACCTCCAAATATGCATGTTAAGGATCTTTCCTCTATCAAATCCTCAGTGAAGAAAAAAGTGCTTAAAGATCTTATTTCCTTTCTCTTTTAGTTTTAATTAAAAATATGATTCTCTATTCACTCTTCATGCAGTTCCAATCTTACTCGGATTCCCATAATAGGTGATGCTGCTTCCCAGTGTCTGAAGTTGAATTAAGTCAACAGCAACTCCCTCCTGCATCTCACTTTTAAGAATTCAGATGTTAATATTATAAAACATTATAGACTTCCTTATAGCCAGTTCCACAATCCTTTATTGACCAAACACAAGCAAAAACATAATAATATTCATCCCAACACTATTTAATGTATTTATTTATTCACTCATTTCACAGGTATTTAATAAATGCCTACTATGTGCCAGTACTATGCCAGGAACTAGGGCCACAACATTGGACAAAACTGACAGAAACTGTTTTATTCATGGAACTTACATTTGTAGACAAAAAATGTGAAAGATGCACATAAAGAAAATACACACGTTAAATGTGGACTCATCATGCCTTTTTTCATCGTGCTAGAAAGAAAAAAAAAATGTACAAAGCTGGAAACGAGTCAGAATATATGTTGGGGGTGGGAGGTGGATAAGATTTTAGATAAAGGAGCCAGGGAAGTCCTCACTCCTCCACACGCAGAAGAAGGAGATGCACAACTGGAGATAAATGCCAAATATATTTGCACAGATGGCCGGGGGAGGAGAGGAATCAGAGTGGGGACAGGAGATAAAGAGAGAAGGTATAGGGGGAAAAAAGCCCTTCCTGGTACCTAAAAAGATAGTGTTGCATGGACTAAAGAGTATAATTAACTCAACTATCTGCATTCAAGCTGAAAAGGAAAAAGAAATCTTAGACCCTAAAAGCAGTACAACTAAGTAAAATTAAGATTGACGTCCAGTACTTGGGGCAAAGCAGGGCCACGTCACTGGCATTCATCAAAAAAACCATTGGAGACTCAGTAGTCAAAGAATCATGAAGACAGATGCTTTGCCTTCTCTCACCAGGATACCAGTGAGTCTGTGATACATATCCAGAAAGTGAAACCTGTGAACTTGAACTCTATTGAGGGAAATCACCCACCCACAGAGAAAAGCATCGACTATATCTGGGGTGAAAAATTCCCCATGCGTACTCTCATAGACACCAGAGACATTTCTCCATTTCTTGGAAAAGGTTGTTGGCAGCCCCTTCAACACATTGTCTTGCCTTCCCCTGCCATTTAAAGCTCCCGATGTTCATTTCCCCTTGAGGTCTGGACTTCTGGTGGTCTGGCTTGTCATTGAATGTGGGCTCCTTGATGGTCCAGACTCTATCTGCTGAGCAGCCACATTTAGCCCCATCTCACAGTGGCTTTTGCCACAGCCTTTTGTCATAGACTCTCTCAGGATTTTGAAAAACCACCTGCTGGGAACAATTCACTCTTTTTCATTACATTTTATTTCTGGCAAAGCATCACTCTCAGCAGAGTCTATAAAGCCACTGGGTTGGTCATGATGCCTGTGCCCTCGGACGCCTGAGTGAGTGTAATAGCTTCAGTCACTGTCCACCCTACCACTGTGAGGATCAATAGCTTCACTGTGAACTCCTCAAGACCCTTTCTTTGTACTGTTTTGGAGTATTTCAGGCTTTGAGTAGCATTTCAGCTGTATCTTTTTGAGCAGAATAAGATAGGGCCCTCATGTCCTATTTCCACCTAATTTTCTTGCCTCCCTCTGCTCCCTTAAAGAAGGTTCAATAGTTTAGTCAAACTTAACGATTTCTTCTTCTAGTCCCTTTCCTTCCTATTATGCTAGCACAGTTTACTAGATCTAAACATCATTTTTTTTCCTTTCATCTGTCTTTTGAGGCACAGGTAGTTGTTCCTATAGCATCTTCTGTAGATTTTTGTCATTATGAGAGATACAATGATTCGTGGGTCTTAGAAAAAGCATCCAGAACAATTCCATCCAGACAATCCTGTCTTCTCTCAGCTTCCTAAGGAGCATAGCTCTACCGTGGTAGTACCCTCCTTTCAGATTAACATCTAAACCAGGCCTGTTCTTTATTTATTTCTGTCAATCCAGGTTCCCTGAGGAGTGGCATTTGTTTCCTGTGCTTCTCTTAGACTCCCAAACCCTGTTATACTCACTCAAGGCAATGGCTGTGTCCCTAACTACAACTGTGATTTTCTAACACTCTAGATGGCTCTGAGCAGCTATTGTTTTTCTTCTTGATGTTTCCTTCTCAAATCAGTGCGAGTTGCTCATCACCACTGTATACAGCTGTTCTGATCTTTTCTGGAAGTTTTCACTTGTGTTGTGACACACTTTTAAAAGCCTGAGTTAGGCCCTGTATCTGGTTTTCCTCTGGGGATGTCTTTGCACTCTGCTCACTGAAATGAAGCTGCCTTTTTATGTATGATTGAGGGCAGAGGTATCATCCTCTCGATATAGTATCGACTCAGACACCTGCCTCTTTTCTAAACTACCTTCAACAAGAACATTTGGCCTGCAGGCATCTGTCTCCCTTCCTTTATCCTATTTCTCCAGCGTGGCCTCAGTGATCCAAACTCAATTATCTTAATGAAAGAGCACCTTTCTTTCCACATAAACATACTGCCTTCTTTAGCATGTCTGTCATTCTCTACTGCCCCTATTATAATAGAAAGACAGAAGCATAATTTTAAACCAGTTCATTTCTAGAGCAGACTCATTTCTTAGAGATGAAGTAGGTTATAAGCATAAACCTTTTTGTGGTTTTTTTTTTCTTAATTTTTTGAGTTCACCATTGTTTCACTGAGTTACTCTCCACCTCAATCCAAGAATATGGCATAGTTCTTATATAGTGATGAGCTTATTCATTTATTATTTTATTTATTTATTAGTTAAAACCACTACTTTGTTGTCATGAATTTGTGTTTTTGAAATCTAATACCATTTTCCAGGCACGTGTCCCAACTCTCTCTGAATACAAAAGCTAGACCCCATGCTCTACAACTTAAGCTGAACCTAGCTGCACTTACATATTTGCAGTGTTAAATTGCTTCCTGGGGATCTTGTGGCGGAGTGGAGGACAAAACTTATAACCTGTCTCTCTGATCTCATCTACTAATGCCTACAACATCTCTTCCTTGAGAAATCTTAATTAGGCTCAAATCATTTCCCTGTTACCTACTCTCTGATTTAGCCTTACTATGTAAGTCAAGCCAAGGTAAGCTACACTGGCCTACATGCTAAGGCCTCTGGGATGTGCTTACAAAAAGCCAAGGAGGGAATCACTTAGGGCCTCACCTTTTAAAAATAGCTCCATGTTCATAACCAATGGCAATTTGGGTAGCTGTGATCTACCCTATTCAAAAAGCCTTTGGAGATCTGAATTCACTGAAACTTAAATCCTAAGGCATCTCATCCCAACTGAGGCAAAAGCCTCCTCAACACATCCAAATTTTCTATGCATAATTTTAGCCCCTAATTCTTAAGATTCTAAGCCCATTATCCCTTATGTAATAAAGTGCCATGATCTCCTACTCAAATGAGGACCCATTTGTGGAAATTCAGTAAAGGAGTCAAAATGTTATCTTTGTGACTAATAAAGCTGAAGGGAATACAGTCTTACCTCTGCTGTCAACAGTCTTCCAATATGCCTTCTACTTGTGAATTTATCTTTCCCCTACCCAGTCCTTGAGAGTGCTAGAAAAGTAAAATTCCTACATGTCTGAGAGCCAGACTTAAAAAGAGAGGAGAAAGGAGCGTGATGGTTAATTGTGTGTGTCAATTTGGCTGGGCTGCAATGCAAGATATTTGGTCAAACATTATTCTGGATGTTTCTGAGAGGAGTATTCTTGGATGAGATTTAAATGAAATTGCTGGACTTAAAGCAAAGCCAAGTATCTTCTATAATTTTGGTGGGCCTCATTCAATTATTTGAAGGCCTTTTTAGAAGGAAAAGACTGACCTCCCCTAAGCAAGAAGAGACTTTGCCAGCAGACAACCTTCAGACTTCATCCTCAACATCATGTCTTCCTGGTTCACCAGCAGACTGCCCTTTGGATTCAAACTGTAACTCATTCTGAAGTCTCTAGCCTACAGACCTCCCCTACTAGATTTTGGACTTCCTGAGCCTCCACAGTCGCATGATCCAGTTTCTTAAAATAACTCTCTTTCTGTATATACACCTGCTATTGCTTCTGTTTCTCTGGAGAAATCTGACTCAAACAGGGGACCTAGAAGGAAATGCTGCTGTACACACTTGGTTTATTTTGGAGACCCATCATCTCATCAGACTGATGAATCTTCCTCCCTCCCTCACCAATGAGAAAATAAGTGGAGAGATAGGATGGTAGTGTTTTTTCTACATTTCTCTCCTGGATTAAGAGGATCATGGAAACATTAAAAGTGGGAAATGAGCTTCTCCTCAATTGATATTAATTGGGCCCTAGATCTTTTTCCTGGAATGACACAGACTCCATTTAATCTTTTACACACAAGAGTCTCATATGGATTTTTTTTTGCAAATTTTGATCTTCATATGTCTTTAGCCACTTCCAGACTAAACAAAGGACTTTCAACCTTTTGCTTCTTTTGCTAAAACTGATTTACATCACTATGAAGTCACGCCCCAGGTGCAAGGTATAAGGCCTCAAATGTGGGTTTTAATTCATTCAAACCAAATTTCAAACCACAGATGCTCCTGTTTATTATCTCTTTGACTCTAAGTTGCAGAATTCCTCTTACATTTTCCTCTGATTTAAATTTAAATAATAACACTCTACCTAACAGGGTTTTTGTGAGAATTAAATTTGATCATAAAGATGAAACTTTCTCGTACAGTGTCTAGAGCACCATTACAAGTAACTTCTGCATTTCTGAGGTTACTCTAAGATGCTTTATGATAAGGGAATCCAGGATTTCCCAAACTCTGCCTTATCCACGTGGCTGCTGTTCTTCTCTGTTAGTATTCAAAGAAGATATCTGCAAAGGGAAGAGAGGAAACCACAAGGAATTTAGACTTTAAAATTAGCAGAGAGTTTCTGCCTAAAATCTAGTGCAGAGTTTTGGGTCAACTGGAGAATTGGGCTAAAGGAAGTGCCTTAGGCTGAAAGCCTCTGAGTGTCTTTCTTTTCTTTTCTTCTCTCTCTCTGTCTCTGTGTGTGTGGGTGTGTGTGCTTCTTTCTCCTTCTTTCTCTCCACGTAAACAAAAATGGTAGCATCAGCCTCATCATCTGTACAGAAATGGAAGATATGAGAGCACCAACATGTAGACTGGAAGAAAGAGTGAGAGAGATAACATAGGCACATTGCTTTTGAGCCTGCATGGCACCTTGTCTTAGGGACACAGAGAAAACCATCCATATGTTGATGTGTATGTGTGTCTGTTCCATAACCACACTCACTGGAAAACACATACCAGTCAAGGAGTTCTGTCCCATCAACTTTAGAACTCCTGAAGAATTGTTAGAAAGGAAGTGATGCACTATCTGTGCAAGGAAGGAGAAGAGTAAGTATCCTGTTTATCTTGTTTACCCTCTGCTTGAAGTCTTCATGTGTAAGAGGTACAGCAAAACATTCTGATTTTCATTCCTGAAATCTCTGTTGGTGTCTCCTATCCTAGGATTTTACTCAGTAAGCACACAAATTTAGAGAATAGACGTTGCATTAGGCTCTTTGGTGTATGTGAATTAGTTTAATTAAGATAATAAGAAAACCAGTTTGGAAAATTGTACAGTTCAGGATAGTGTGGCTTCAGCTGCAACTGAATGCAGGTGTTTGTGATGCAGTCGCAACCCTGCCTTTTACAATATCTCTTAGCTTCATTTTTCTCTGTGTGTTTCAACTTTTGGTACTTCTGCCACATGATGGAGCAGGGCCAAAGATCCACTATCTTTGAATAGTCTGCTATCTTTGAACATCTATGCCCCTTCCCCTAAAAAAGGAGTCTCAGTGACAGTTTCTAACCAATATCTTTGAACATCTATACATTCTCCTCCAAGAAGGAGTCTTATTGACTCTGTCTAACCCATAAGATTCTACTTGGATCAAATGCTAGGTCCCTCTAAGAGATAGGGCTCTCTCTTTGGATAAAGTAATGAATGACTATCATGTCTCATACCCTGGTTATGTTTAGGGAATTACCCATATAATGAGTTCCATGTACCCATGATATTAGCCTAAAATGCCCTCTTCTAGCATCCAGGGAATAGACGTGAGTATTACATTTCACCTCTCAGACTCATCCATGTAAGATTCATTCATAATAGAGCAAAGAGAGGAAGTAGGTGCTATGAAGAATACAGCAAGGGTACTGGTTGACACCACAAGTGTCCATGTACTTTTATCAGTATCTTCAGAGTTTGTTTCTGGCCATGCATTCTCATGCATGAATGACTGTGACATTCTCACAGATTATTTGTGCCACCTCACAAGAAATTCAAGGTTTGTTGTCATTTTTGCTAAATTAGAAAGAGTTGGTTCATATGTTTGCAACTAATAATCCTGATTGTTATTTATAGCTAACCTGGATCAGCAGCCCATCCTGTTGTTGGGGAAGTAGCTGGATAGCAAATTGACATGATTTGGGAAAGAGTCATTTCTCTAATGGAGGCAATGTTGGACTGTCAAAAGACTCACATAGGCCTGTCATTATGTAGCAGGAATAATCACTTGTGGAGTTATTCATTGATTTGTTAATTAATTAAAATCTCTGTGGATTGGCCGGGCGCGGTGGCTCATGCCTGTAATACCAGCACTTTGTGAGGTGGAGGCGGGCAGATCATGAGGTCAGGAGTTCGAGACCAGCCTGACCAACATGGTGAAACCCTGTCTCTACTAAAAATACAAAAATTAGCCGAGAGTGGTGGCAGGAGCCTGTAATCCCAGCTACTTAGGAGGCTGAGGCAGGAGAATCATTTGAACCCGGGAGGCGGAGGTTGCAGTGAGCTGAGATCGTGCCACTGCACTCCAGCCTGGGCAGCAGAGTGAGACTCTGTCTCAAACAAAAACAAAAACAAAACAACAACAACTAAAAACAACTCTGTGAATCATTCTCCAATGAACAAATGTGCTTACTTTTATCTGCTTGGCTGGTTCCCCACTAGCTCTTTGTGTGAAGCCTATCAGCACAGATATGCTGCTGGGACAGGCACCTGAACCTGCCATGAAGTTCAGAACCACATGCTCTGATTTCCTTTTTCTCCTTCACCCCTAAACTCCACCTTTGGTTCCTTCTACTAATACCAGTTTTTAATTGCTTTCTTTGATTCTCTTCTATTTTGATGGATAATTCCTTCTTTGGCTTTTTTTTCAACTCATTTGCAATTCTGCATACTGTCATGATTTGTGCATTTCGCACAGAGGATCAATAGGAGCTCTTTTGTCATCTTGGCCTCATTAGACTTCGTTCCTGAGGTCAATTCCCATTCTCCATTTCTGTAAGGGATAGTTCCTATATCATGTGGGCACCCTTATCACTATTGAAATATCCACCATACATTCCAAATGGGAACTGAGGAATTCTGACCCTTACCTTGTCTTTCTCTGTATCCCAAAATTGAGCATTATTAATATTTATGGAGGGCCCATCAAAGGAGAATATACAGCCGGTATCTTAATACAATTGGCCATTGAGTTATTGCTGAAACCTCATTCTTTTTCAAATCCATTTTCTACAAAATTTTGTGTGATCTTGTGTTAGTTTTCAACTCAGCTTTTATAAGCCCGTTAGTGATGTTGCAGTTTCCCCCGGGAGTTTACTGGTCCAAGGTATTCTTATGTAGCAGATGTTATAAAGCAGCTGAAAGATGCTGGTTTGCATAGACAAGATAAACCATACGTATAGGAAATAAAAACAGCGAATTTTGTAATAAGGTAAAACTAAATTGTTTGCAAGTCAGTGTTACTCTAATATAGGATGATGATAAAGGGAGATGCTAAGAAATGGCAGTTCAGCCCTGCCTCTAAGTCTGTGTTTATAATTTTGAGCTGATCTTGTCATCCATTGAGATCTCAGCTTCTTTGTCTGTAAAATGAAGAATGTAGATTAAATCAGGTGTCAGAAGACATTTTTAATGTAAATGTTTTAGGCTTTGTTATTTGTTGCAACTGCTCAGTTCTACCCATTAAATGTGAAAATAGCCATAGAAAATATGTAAGCCAGTGAACATGGCTATCTTCCAATAATACTTTATTCACAAAAACATACAGTGGACAAATTTGGCCCTTGGTTTGTAGTTTGCTGATCCCTTTACTAAATGATCTCTAAAGGTCACATCTGCCCCAATATTATCTGATCTCAAATGCATATGACCTCTCTGGAGAGCAAGATTTCCAAAGCAATTTTAAAAACAAATTCTAGAAATGATACATTACTTACATTTAGTTGTCTTTTGGGATATTTTTCATGATCCCTATACCTTCCTTCTGGCTCTTCAATACTACCAGCCCTTCATTTTCATGCATATGTGCATACACACATACACATGCACAAACACACACATACACATTTCCCACACAAGTTCAAATTGACCTGTCCTCAAAATGCTACCACTTAAAAAGCAATGTCCTAAATGCATTCATAACTTAGAGGCAATTTTGATAACTTCTAAGATACAGACTGTGTCCCTAACAAGGTGACCTATTAATAATATCTTATTTTTTTTCATCAATTCAGCCAATATTTATTTAGGACTTACTGTGTACTCGACATTGTGCTTTGAGTTTGGGATAGAATAGTGACAGAACACTTGTGACCCATATCGTCATGGTCTATATAGTCTGGCATAATTAATTTAACATTTCAACATCACACCTGCTTAATAAAGTGGAATTAATGGAGTGCTAAAAATACAAGAGAATGAATTGATGTTCTAGTTTTAATTTAACACCTGGATGATGTTAGCTCAGTTCTTTATGTTTTATGAGCTTCACTTTCCTCAGCTGTAAAATAAGAATAGTTACAAACTTACCTTACATTTTTTTGTGTGATTTTAGAATTCTTCCACCTGAAAAGATAGTTATTTGTATATGCTCAATTCTGTTTGAATCATTTAAGGCCTAGTATCATAGGCTTCATAATAAATCAAGCAAACACATCAAAGGAATAACTTTCTGCTAAGTTTTATTCCTGAATCACTAAAATAATGTCCTTTAGCACTCTGGGAAAAAGTTGCATTTGGTTTGATGATTTTTTTCATTGCATTAATTCTTAATCTTTCAGGTATTAGGTGGATGGCAAGGTGATAGCTGTTTTAGATCTTCAAAAATTGAAGAAAAGGAAAACATTTATAATTTACATTCTGCTTGAACTGCTCCCACCCACTTAACTGCTAGTTTCAGGTTTTTCATTATCCTTACTAGTAATTAACTTACCTGAGGATAATCAACACATAATAAAGTGTTACAGCAGAAGAAATTAGTCTCTAAGCATTTCCTAGAATTATTGTGAGAATAACAGAAATAATATATTCAAGATGTACTCATCTCTTTGGAGGACCACACCTTTATTAGTGAATGCTCTGCAAAGAAACAGAACCAATAGGAGATAGAAAGATACATGAACAGATAGATAGATAGGTAGATAGATAGATAGACAGACAAATAGGTAGATGGAAAAGAGAAAGAAAGAAAAAAAGAAAGAAGAATGAAAGGAGAGAGGAAGGGAGGGAAAGGATTTATTATAAGGAGTTGGTTCACATGGCTATGGAAACTGAGAAGTCCCACTATCTGCTCTCTGAAAGCTGGAGGCACAGGAGAGATGGTTATGAAGTTCTAGTCCACGTCTAAAGGCCTGAGAACCAGGGAAGTCAATGGTCTAAGTCGCAGTCTGAGTGTGAAGGTCCAAGAGCCAGGAGTGTCAATGTCTGAAGGTATAAGATGATGGATGTCTCATTTCAAGAAGAGAGAAAATTTACTCATCTTCCACCTTGTTGTTCTATTTTGTCTTTCAATGAGTTGGTTGATGCCCATTCACATTGAGAAGGGTAATCTTTTTTACTCAGGCTACCAGTTCAGTGCTAATCTCTTTGAGAAATACTCTGACAGACACATTCATAAATAGTTTTTTTTTTCCAATTACCCGCGCATCCTTTTGCCCAGTCAAGTTGATACATAAAATTAGCCATCACAACACCCTTGTTTTGGTCATTCAATTGCATTTCTTATTGGAGTGATTTCTCCAGCCTTTAATGTTTGGACTCATATGAAACTGTTTACTGCACACAGACTTGCTTATATAATAGGTCTACAGAATAAAAATATTCAGTTGCACTCTACAAAGAAGGGAAAGGTAGTCGTTTAGAATATGAAATGGGTAAAAAAGCTTGGGAGTTTCCCAAAAAGTTTTTTCTTCTTGAATGAGACTCCAGATTGAAGCACCAAATTCTGAATCTCTTCTTTGAGGCCTTCCTCCAATACTCAAATTACCTCTAATTTAATCAATTGCTTTGGAACAGATTCACCTTTTCAAAGCAAGTGCTACAGCAGATTGCACTTTGATGTGCTGTGGTTTATCCTGTTCCTGGGTCTTTACTAGGCTTTTCCATAGAACCCTTTCTCCATCCCCACCCTTCAGTTTCACAACACCTGTTTATCCCTTAGACCTCAGTTTAAACATTTTTTTTTCCAAGAATGCTTTCTTGAGAACTTTAACATATGCCAAGCATAATTTTCTTTAACTCCATCCCATTTTCATCAAACTGTTCTTAACCATAGATATGTTGACTCAGAACACTTTTTAAGAACATTTGTTTCTTCATCCATCCCCTCCCTCAACAAGCCTGCCTCCCTTGAGTCTTCCTATCTCAGTAAGTGGAAACTTCATTCTTTTAGCCAACTACAAACTTGGCATCACCATTAGCTCTCCTTTTTTCATTTGTATCTCACATTCAATCTGTCAGAGAAGCTTGTTGGTGCTGCCTTCAAAATAAATTTAAAATACCACCAATTTTTGCCAACACCACTGCTATCCTTTTTCAAACCATCATCACTTCCTGCCTGGGTAAAAGTAATGTTTTAACTGGTCTTCCTTCTGTCAGTTTTGCCCTCTGTAATTTTTTTTTTTTTTTTCAAACCGAGTCTCGCTCTATCGCCCAGGCTGGAGTGCAGTGATGCGATCTCAGTTCAATGCAACCTCTGCCTCCAGGGTTCAAGCAATTCTCCTGCCTTAGCTGCCTGAGCAGATGGGACTACTGATGCTTGTCACCACACCCAGCTAATTTTTGTATTTTTAGTAGAGACGGGGTTTCACCCTGTTGGCCAGGATGGTCTCCAACTCCTGACCTCGTGATCCACCCACCTTGGCCCCCCAAAGTGCTGGGATTAGAGGCGTGAGCCACTCCACCCAGTCTCTGTAATCTATTTTTAACACAGAAGCAGAGTGTTGATTTCAAATGTAAGTGATATCATGCCACTCTTCTGCCCAAAATGACAACCAAATTCCTAACAATCAATTTACAAAGACTTAAATGATCTCACACCATCCTCTGTTCAACTTTGACTCATGTCCTGGTATTTTATCCTTTCTTCTACCCTGCAACCATACTTACCCTTTTGCTAGTTCTTGAGGATACTAAAAACTCACTCTTCCAGGGATTTAGCTCTGTGGTGCCCTCTGTCTTACACACTCTTGGCTCAGATACCAACGTGACTTATCTCTCACTCTTTCAAGGATTTATTTAAATATCACTTTATGGGTGAGAATTTCTTTGCCTGCTGTAATTACAGTAGCAAGAACATTTACCATTATCCTGGTTGTTCCTATTCTCTTTCTCTGAATTTTTAAAAAATCTATTACATTCTATGTTTTTCTTCCTTATTTTACTATTTTCTAACTTTTCCAAATAAACCATGAGAAAACAAGAATTTTGTTTATACCTGTGTCCTCAGCAGATTTTGCCTGACATGGCAGGAGGCATTCAATAAATATCTGTTTAATAGAAATTTCAGATCTGAGATAATTGCATGAGCTATAAATTGTCTCAAAAATTACATATAGATGTATCAGTTTTTTTCCAAAATTGGCCATGTCTTAGAAAGTCAAGCACTTTATCACCGTGATTTGTTTTTACTGGTAGTGATGTTAAGAGAGATTCCATCTGACCTATTTATTTTGGAAGTGATTCAACTATGAGTCCACTGTCTAAAGATGTTCTAATCAAGTTAATTATTTTTTTTATCAGAAATCTTCCGAAGTTTTCCTGGTTTGTGGTGTTATTCCTGTATAATAAAACTGGGATGGCAAAAAATGATATAAATAAGCAGAGCTGGCTTGCTTCTACCCTTGTTTCTACATATTTCTACATGTTCTACCCTCATTCTTACTTTCCTGTGAATGAGGAGCTTTATCAGTGCTGAAGAGAAAATTGAGAAATCAAAACATGTCCTTAGGTTACCTCCCTGAGAGTTGAAGATTTTAGTAGGAAGAGTAAAGAAATGAAAATATAAGAGGATTTTGACAATGGTTCTTCACATTCCTTTTACTTTACCTCTCAAGCATATGGTTAGACTCTTTTTTTTTTTTTTTTTTTTTTTTGAGACGGAGTCTCGCTCTTTGCCCAGGCTGGAGTGCGGTGACGCTATCTCGGCTCACTGCAAGCTCCGCCTCCTGGGTTCATGCCATTCTCCTGCCTCAGCCTCCCAAGTAGCTGGGACTATAGGCGTCAGACCATTTGTCTTGGTAAAAACTCCAAAGTCGTGGCTTACCTGGAACCAGAGGATGGACTATGAGAACAGAGATCTGGAGAAGGTGGGCAGGACTTCCTATAGCGGAGGCTAAAAACTTTCTTACAACTTCTCTATGATTCAGGAAGCTTAACAGAGTGGAATAAATGTAAGAGTTTGGGGAAAAAGAAAAAAAAAGCAACAAAAACACTGTTAGTGATAGAGCGTACATCCCATAGGAAGTGAGTACGTGAGGAGGCATTTATACCTTGGAAATTTGATGTCCTTGCCTACACTTACTCTTCAGCCTGCATAATCGTTATTGTCTATTGGTATCGATTACATAGTAATAAGGGGTGAAATGATGCTGAAAAGTCAAGGGCTTCTCAGTTAACTAGAGCTGCCTAACTGGTTGGGTTATTTCACTGTTCTACTTATGCATTTCCTTTATTGTTCTTTGTTCTTTATTTTATTGCTTTTTGTTTGTTTGTTTGTTTATAACATATGAGTTGCTAAACACCTGAAGCTTACAGTAAAAGACCCAGAGAGGCAACATGAACTCGATTTCAGAAATGAGTTCTTATCCTTGGTTTTACGTCTTGTTATCTGTGTGGCCTTGGGAAAGTTGCTTAACTTCATACTTCCCAGGACCTACTCAGAAAGGGGCAGGGACATCAGTGAATGTGTTAACCATCAGTTAGTGTGTCACTCTGATTTTTCAAAGAGAAACTGCTTCCCCGCAGTGAAATTCAGTCTCACCTGCAATGTTGTGTGTATATTTAAGCCAGTTGGCTTGGCTCTTGTGTGATTTTTATGATTGATGAGTTTTCCTATTTTCATGATGATGTTCCTCTGAGAGAAGAAACCAGAACTGAGGCCAGATTGATAACAATCTCATTATGGCCTTATTATTGTTCTGGTCCTGGAGATCCATAACTTGGTTTTCTATTATCCCGTTACTCAAATGAGACTGTTGGAAAGCAAGAGCTTCTGTTGTGAGGCAGCATGAGCCACCTGGCTTTTGGAAATGCCTGTTTGGATGCACTGAAGATGAGAAAGCTATGTGGAGTGGCCAGCACAAAGGATGCTTTTTCTTCCTTGTGCATCTGTGTTCGTGTGAGGTTACAGTCTCCCTGGAAAGAGAGATGCATAAGACCCATTAACATTTAGAGGATAAATGCACACTCACTAAGAGGTAAATATGCCTATTAACGTAAGAAACATGCATCAATTTCACTGGCAATCTCACACAGGCAAACACTAATGTTGTGAGGACAGAAAGATCCAAGGGGGACCTGAAATGGATAGGTTTTAATTTAAGAAATATTATAAGGAAAAAAAGTTGTTGTGACCTTAAAAAGATGAAGAAAACTTGGCACTGAAATCTGAACAAAATATCTGCAGGTTTTCTGTTCCTGGGATTTCAAGAGCAGGAAAACTCAGTAAGAAAAGGAATGAGAGAAAATCTACCTTCTACATTGCAGATTGTGCCATTATCCATTTAATCCTAAATTTAGGATAAATTATAATCTCCTTGCATTAGTTCGCTAGGACTGCCATAACAAAGTTATGCACAGACTGGATGGCTTAAACAACAGAAATTTGTTGTCTCACAGTTTTGGAGACCAGAATGGTTGATTTCTTCTGAGACCTCTCTCCCTGGCCTGTGGATGACAGTCTTCTCCCTGTGCCTGTGCGTCTTCACTCCATAGTTTTTTTTTCTTTGTCCTAATTTCCTCTTATTATAAGGGCACCAGTCATATTGGATTACGGCTTGCCATAATGATCTCATTTTACCTTAATTACTTCTTTAAAGACCTTATATCTAAATGTAGTCACATGCTGAGGTATATTCATGAGACAAATGCTGGGGTTTAGCACTCAACATATGAATTTTAAAGGGACACAGTTGCATCCATCACCCTACTCCATGAAAAATCTAAGTGATGGGTCCTCTTAGCCCATTTTTCAGAAGAGAAAAATGAATGTTCTGAAAGGTTGAAAAGCTGTCATATTCAAACAGCTTAAAAAAATACAGAGAGTAGCTGAATCAGGGCAAACAGTCAATTGCTCTTTCCTTCCCTCCAAGATGTCCCTTGCTTCCTTGATTAACATTTAGGAAGAATGTACCTAGAAAAGGGAAAAACATAAAAACACAAAATCATAGTGCTGCTCCTCCGATTTCTGGGCTTTTACGTAATTATAATTACTGGAATACTAAGAAACAACCCATGATCATGAAAGCATTCAGTTAATTTCTCACAAAACTGTCTAAACAATTGAAATTAAAGTAAGTGAACAAATATTTGGCTAAAATATGTGGCTAAATTATGTATCAGTGAATATTTTCCATGTGCATACTTAAATATGAAATATTAAGATGTGTGAGGCATAAGAACAAATATGTCTTGTTTGAATAAATGCAAGTAAATAATCTTATTTCCAGTTTTGTAAGTTTAGAGTTTTTCCTATGAAACTTCAGTCTTTATGGAATCCTAATAGGATGTTTTTATTTCTTTATGGGATTTGGCTGCTATAAATTGGGAGAAATTAAGGGTGACATCTATTTATCTTGACATTCTATATATAGTTTTTTCAAGGTAAACCTACTAATATTGCTTTATTCAAAACATAATATGGCACAATCAAAGTTATATCAAAGTCTGTTAGGTAGATTCATGACAAGTCATCATTACTAAATTGTTCACAGTGGTAGAAATGGGTGATGGAAAGGTGACTTGAGTAAAACTGAGGAATCCTTCAGTTTATTTTAAGCTCAGCTACAAACCTGTCTGATGATATTGAGCAGGCTACAAAAGCTTTCCAGGCATCAGTTTACTTACTAGTGAAAAGAGAAATCCCTAACATGTAATTAGCAAATTAGATCATATGTGTGTAAACTTCAAGAATGTATAAATGTAAAATATTTTATTTTTATTTTCATTTTTATTTTATTATTATTTTTTTGAGATGGAGTCTCGCTCTGTCATCCAGGCTGGAGTGCAGTGGCGCAATCTCGGCTCACTGCAAGCTCCGCCTCCCAGGTTCACGCCATTCTCCTGCCTCAGCCTCTCCTAGTAGCTGGGACTACAGGTGCCCGCCACCATGCCCAAATAAAAATAAAATAAAAAAATAAAATAAAATATTATTGCTATTATTATTATTTTTCTTTTTCTTTCCTAAAGAAGAAAATTATCTGCTTGTATTCTAAGCACTTTGTAAACAAACACTAGGTATTCAATGAACAGGGAGCAAAATCTAGTTCTCAGCAAGCTGATAGCAGAGTGAGGGAGAGAGACAGGGTAGATTTTCTGATTAAATACTCCAAATGCTCCATGCTAAAATAGATATCAGTGTGGTATGCCCTGGGAGCATAATAAAGGACACCCCTGATGGAGTAAGCAGGGATGAGGAGGGAGTCAGAAAAAGTTTCCTAGAGAGGACACTGAAACAAAGTTGATTAGTATGAGCAGGAGGTAGCCAAGTCAATCAAATACTTTTTCATACAGAGTACATTCCATAGGCGATTGCTTTATAACCAATTAAACTCTTCACACAAAATATAATGGGAGATTTCATTATGTTTTGATATAATTTGTGATTTTTAAAAATAAATAAATGGTTGGTTTCTTTCTACAAGTTTTCCTGTGGATTTTCAAAAACTTTCAATTATTTCTAGATATTAATATTAATACTTCTTCTGTGGTGATTCTGACATGGCAGGTTGTATTTCCAAAAACAGTCACAACATTTCCTATTTTGCATCCTCCTCTACGATGTGACTTTGGCTCTCCTTTCATGGAAGGATGAAGTCTCTGATTCTTCCCTTAAATGAGAGTGTACTTCCAAGTCCTTTAACAGATAGAGAATGCCAGATATGACGCTGTATAACTTCTCAGGCTGGCTTGTGAAAGGTGATGCATCTTTGCCTTTTTCACTGAAATACCTGTGCTTGGAACACACACACTTAAAATACACTGCAACTGTTAAACTGTGAGGAAGTCAAGCTACATAGTAGGCAAGCGTAGGGGCTCTGAACAGCAGGATTAGTTTTTGATCTTCCCAGGCCAGGCACCAGCCATTTGAGTGAACAACCCTTTCGATGGTATTCTCTCCAGGCTCAAGTTGCCCCCTAGCTTTTGAGTCTTTCAGCCATGGTCCCCAACATCAAGTAATGTAGTGTAGACAAACTATGCCCTCAGGTGCATTATGAATTCCCATCCTCTAAAATCCAGGAACATAATTAAATGTTTGCAGTAAGCTGATACGTTTTGGGCCAGTTTGTTATGGAGTGAAGAATCAGAATAAAATTTGATACCAAAATTGTGATGCTGCCATAACAAAAACCTAAATCATGTGGCATTAACTGTGGCCCAAACAGTGGGCTGAATCTTGAAGGGCCTTGAGGAGAATATCAGAGAACACTGGAGTGCTAGGGAGGAAATTGTTACAGGAGGCTGAAAACAAGGTAATTCTTGAAGTGCAGCAGCAACAAGTTTTGGTGGACTCTTCCCTGTGATGATGTGTAAAATAGAAAATAATTTTAATTAACTAGTGGATTTGACTGAGAAAACTTCCAATATGGAATATAAAATAAACAAGATGATTATTTGATGTATTTTAGCTAACATATGGATAGAGAGATGTGAGCTAACAAGAAATTGTTGGGTTTTAAAGCAACTAAAATTTATAGGAATTATAAGGGAGCCAGGATTTCTTAAGTTATTAAAAACAAAGAACAAAAAACAAAAACGCAAAATCATGCGATAAAGAGCCACCGGGCAAAAATAAAACACAGAGTACTTGCAGAATAAATATAAAGCCAAGCTTATTATTGTAGAAATCCTTTGTAATACTTTAGAACTATATTAGGTGGTACCTCATAGAACCTTTAAAATAGACTGAGGCCTTCTAAGGATCTTCACATTGCGCTTTACAGACCATCTCTCTTAAACTATAGGGCTTCTGAGAATCTGAAGAGCCTCCCAGAAACCTAATCCAGAGAAAATTTGTAGAAATATTCTTCGTCTAATGGAATAAATTATAAATCTATGTACAAGAAACCCAAAAAGTTTTATTTTTATTTACTAAATTTTACTAATTTGACTAATTTTATTTATTTATTAATTTATTCGGAGACAGGTCTTGCTCTCTTACACAGACAGCAGTGCAGGGGCAGTGCCAGCATAGCTCGTTGCCCAGGCTGCAATGTAGGGGCAGTGCCAATATAGCTCATTGTAGCCTTTAATTCCTGGGCTCAAGAGATCCTCCTGCCTCAGCCTTTGAGTAACTAGGACTATAGGTATGTGCCAATATGGCATGCCATTTAAATATATGTGTGTGTGTGTGTGTGTGTGTGTGTGTATATATATATATATAGAGAGAGAGAGAGAGAGACATGATCTCAATCTCATTATGTTGCCCAAGCTAGGCTTTAAGTGATCCTTCTGCCTTGACCTCCCAAAGTACTGAGATTACAGGCATGAGCCGCCACACCTGGCTCTGGAAAGTTTTTAAGAGAAAAGAACTGAAAGAAATAGATAGTATAAAGAGAAAATAGACCTTTGAGAAACCAGATTTTAATAGGCAGAAAGTTGGCTGAGAGGGACACTTAGTTACAAACATGCATCCTATCTAAAAATGTAGAAAACTGACTGATTTGGAAGGTTGGACCACGACCACAGAGTGCAGAGCCAAGAGTCAAGGATAACAACTAAAAAGGAGTAGCATGGAATTCTAATCAAGAACTGATGACATGTGCTTGCTTGCATTTTAGAAATTATTATTATCTGGTGTCTTCTATTTTGTGTGCCTTTGAATGAAAATGACTACGGTGGTTGTCATGTGCCTGTCCCACTATTGAATTGTGTGTGTGTGTGTGTGTGTGTGTGTGTGTGAGAGAGAGAGAGAGAAAGAGAGTCAGGAGGTATATAGTCTTCTGTCTCTTTAGTTTACAGATTTTTAAATTGATAGAAACTGCACTAGAGTTGTCGCACAAAAGGGGCTTCATCTGAACATGGACCTGGTTTTGATAATGAAATCTTAAACTTCATCTGATACCATAATAGTAGAAAACTTGGAAGTGTTGGGGAGGGTGAATGTGTTTTCTAAGTTGAAGGGATGTAAATTGTTGTGACTAGAAGTCAAATTGGAGAGAGTTGTATCTTCAAAAGATATCTATAACTGTATTGCACATATTTATTTATAGTGTGAATTTGCAACTTCTCGGTTCAAAATGAGGAAGGAAAAAAGGCCTTATGATTGCTTTGGGTATGGCAGAAATGACATTCTTCCATTTGCAAGGTTTGATCCAAAAGGTGATGCAGATTTTGCTTCACTTATTGGAAAACTCATACTTCAATCCCTTCGTGAAGGCAGTCTAACTGCCGTGGAACTGCCATGCTGAGAAAATTAAGCTATGTGGTGATTTTGCATGTATGCATGAGAGTAAGCAGTTCTAGCCCTTGATTCATTCCAGCCCAGGCACCGGACCTGTCAGCGAAAGAGCCTTAAAATAATCTCAAACCCCAATCATCACATTATGGTTAGTCTTTAATTCATCCAAGTAGAGGTCCCCTATGTCATGATGCAGAGACAAGCACTGTGTAATGTCCATGTGGCGGTCCTTCAGAACGTGAGACTGTAATAAGAAATTTCAGATAAAGCCACTAAGTCTGACTCGATTTGTTATGCACACCAGTAACCAAAATGGTACATTTTAAATAAAAATGTATTATATTTCAAACCTATACCCATATTGTAAAATAAATCCACACATATCTAAGAATATAAAGCCAAAAGTAAAAGATCTCTTCACACATACCCTCAGAACAAAAGGAGTTAGTACTCTTGGTAAAAGTAGTCCCCATTTGAAGCTAGATGTGCATTCTTCCAGATACTTTATGCACTTTCATATTTTATAGATACTCTCTTTTGAGAGATAATAATAATAATTTGTGGAATACTATTCATATGGTTCAAAATTTTTGCCATTTGAATGTAACTGGTTATGTTGGAAATCATAACATTGCAGCTTATGTATAAATATATATAATTGCTTTTAACATCTAAATACAGAAATGAGGTATGACTTTCATGGACATTAGCAATTTTTTTCTTCATAAGCCTCTTATATTAAGATAATAATATTCTTTATTACTTTTTGGTATAAATGAATATAATTAAGGATGAACTGATTATATAATAATTGCTATAATAATTATTATATCCACTGTTTTAGTTGATTTTGAAAGATTAAATTTAGAACATTTGTGTCAGCTTTAGGCACTGTGTCTACTAAGCTTAGAAGCTGGTTCTGACCTAATAGAGTCTTTATTGTGGATGTTTATAATTTGTTTAATCATTTTTGAATTGAATAATTTTTTTGAAGTTTCTACTGTGAAAATAATTTTTTTGTTGTTTAAAATGCAGCAGTTTACATTCTTGTACCTTTTCCCCTTTAAGTGCATGCATAAATATTTCTCTAGAACACATATCTGCAGTTACATTTTTTACCTTGATGAGTATGTGCATTTTTAAAATTTTATTAAATACTCTCAAATTGCCTTCTTAGAAAACTAGCAATTTATAGTCTTTATAACAGTGTTTGTTCATTGACATGCAAAGTGTGTTTGTTCAATTGACACATAAAAATCAATAGCATTTTAGTATGCCAACAGCAAACTCATTGAAGGAAATCCAAAAAGCAATGCCATTTGCAGGATCTACAAAGAAAATACCTAAGAATAAATTTAAACAAGGAGGTGAAAGACCTCTACAAGTAGAACTATAAAACACTGAGGAAATAAAGAGATTACAAAACATGAAAGATATCCTATGTCCATGGACTGGAAGAATTAATTTTGTGAAAATTACTGTACTACCAAAACTAATCTACAGATTCAATGCAATCTTGCAGTGTCATATACCAATGTCATTCTTTACAAAAAAGTCTAAAATTAATATGGTAACAGGAAATCTAGAATAGCCAAAGCAATCTTGAGCAAAAAGGAACAAAGATGGAGGCATAACAGTACCTGACTTCAAAATATACTACAAAGCTATAGTAACAAAACAACATGTTACTGGCATAAAAACAGACACACAGGCCAATGGAACAAAATTGAGAACTTAGAAATAAATCCATGTGCTCACAGCTAACTGATTTTTGCAAAGGCATCAAGAACATTCAGTGGGAGAAAGGACAGTCTCTTCAATAAATGATACTGCAGAAACTTGATATCCATATGCAAAAAAAGAAAACTAGACCCTTATATCTCACCATATATAAAAAACAAATCAAAATGGATTAAAAACTTAAATGTAATACCTGAAAGTATAAAACTACCAGAATAAAACATTGGAAAAATGCTTTAGGACATTGGTCTTGGCAAAAAATTTTTGGGTAAGACCCCAAAAGCACAGATAACAAAAGCAAAATAGACCAATGGGATTACATTAAGCTAAAATGTTTCTTCACAGAATGTAAACAGTCAATAGAATGACAAAACAATCAATCTATATAATGGAAGTTTTAATCTTTGCAGATTTATCCATCTGCTGAAAGATTAATAACAAAAATATATAAGGAACTCAACTCAGTAGCACAAAAACAAATAATCCAATTAAAAATGGGCAAATGATCTCAAAAGATGTACAAATGGACAATGGGCATATTAAAAAATATTCAATATCACTGATCATCAGAGGAATGCAAATTAAAACTACAATGAGATATTATCTCACCCCAGTTAAAATGGCTATAATCAAAAAGATTTTTAAAAGGATGCTGGTGAGCCTTTGGAGAAAGGGGAATGCAAGTACACTGCTAGTGGGAGTGTGAATTGGCACAGCCACTATAGAAAACAGTATGAAACTCTCTCAAAAAAAAAAAAAACTAAAAATAAATTTACCATGTAATCCAGTAACCCACCTGGTGGATATATAGAAAAAAGAAATGAAATCGGTATATAGAATAGATATCTGCATTACCATATTCATTAAAGCACTATTAATAGTAGTGCTTTATTAATAATAGGCAAAATATGTAATCAACCTTAGTGTCCATCGACAGCTGAGTGGATAAAGAAAATGGTGTGTATATATATAATTGAATATGTATTTGTCCATTTTCATACTGCCATGAATAAATACCCAAGACTGGGTAATTTGTAAAGAAAAAGAGGTTTAATGGATTCATAGTTCCACATGGCTAGGGAGGCCTCACAATCATGGCGGGAGGTGAAGGAGGAGCAAAGGCACATCTTACATGGCAGCAGGCAAGAGAGTGTGTGCAGAACTGCCCTTTATAAAATCATCAGATTTAATGAAACGTGTTCAATATCACGAAAACAGCCTGGGAAAATGTGCCCCCACGATTCAATTACCTCCCACTCGATCCCTCCCATGACATGTGGAGATTATGACAGTTACAATTCAAGATGAGATTTGGTGGGGACACAGCCAAATGATATCAGAATATGATAAAGAATAAGTACCTGTTATTTGCAGCAACATGTGTGGAACAGGAAGCCATTATGTTAGGTGAAATAAGCCAGGTATAGAAAGACAAATATCACATGTTCTCACTTATATATGAGAGCTAAAAAAGTTGATGTAGTGAAGGTAGAGAGTGGAATTATGGGTATCAGACAGTAGAAAGGGTGAGAGGTGGTGAAGAGAGGTTGGGTAATGGGTACAAACACACAGTTAGATAGAAAGCAAAAAGTTCAAGTGTTAGCTAACGTGGTAGGATGACCATAGTTAACAATAATTTATTGTACATTTCATCAAAGCTAGAAGAGAAGTTTGAAATGTTCCCAACACAAATAAGTTGTAACTGTTTGGAGTGATGGGTATCCTAATTGTCTAGATTTGATCATCACACATTACATGCATGTCTCAAAATATCACATAGATTCCATAAATATGCACAATTATATGTATCAATAAAAAAGCAAACAACAATTTACAAACCGTGTACAACATTATTTCATTTCCATTAAATATAATCTGCATGTGTCTCGGTTTTGTTTTGGTCCTTGAATTATCCGTTTCCATTTGTTTTAGAAGATGGCATTGAGGGCAAGTTGCCCTTCTGAAAAGTGATTAAGAAGCTGTACAGCATACCTGAGCCTGGACTTTCTACTAATTCTCATATCAGAATAAATGTTTCCAGGTGCCTTTCATATACTGGGCAATTGGTATAACTAATAATCATGTTTTTAATGGTCATTGGGTAAACTTATAGATGTTCACAAAAGGGAAATAAAAAGAGTAGGTATTTTTGTTTTTGTTTTCATTATATAAAACGAATAAAATCAGCTTACATTAAGTACTATGCCATGGAGATTTGAGTCGAAAATTCCTTTGTGTGAAACTTCAATGACATCTAATCTGATCATAGATTTGGTCATAAACTCTTTCATGGATATAGGCCGGAAGTACACTTTTAAGCCTACCTTTTTCATCTCCTTCCCTTGTCTTTCCAATCTCCATTTTTTACTTTCAATCCCCATCTCCAGGGAGGAGAGAACAGAATGTCATGTGATTTGTGAGCTTGCTTAAGCAGTCTTCTATAATGCAGACATGGTTCGTATAGAACTAGGGTTGTGGCCTTTAGAATGCAGCTATTTCTAAGCAAATGGTGAACTTTGTCATCTTAAATGCTCATATTAACAAATTAGACACAATTAACAAATTAGGGAATCAAAAATATGCCCTTTTAAAAGGATCTTCAACATATTACTAAGTACAGTTATATAAACATCTGTGGCTGGAAATCAATGACCAGAATTGGAAAATATGAAACGGAGTGATGGGCCTGCTGGCATGAAAAAGTGTCCATGAACCCAATATCCCAAGATTTGCTAAGAATAAGGGATGCACAGGCTTGGGGAGGTTTCTGGTAATATTATTATTATTAAAATTAAATGATATAGCAAACATATTTTGACCGCTATTTATTGAGTAGTGAGATAGGTAAGAAAGTAGGCTCAATTTGCCATCTTATGTGTATCAAGCCATTAATGATAATTTATCCACTGAGAGTTCCATGTTTTGATCACATTATTTGCTAATTTTACTTCAAAGAGCCTCAGAATTCTTTAAACATTGTTAGTGAATCCACAGTTAAAGCAGATTCCAGTCTGTATTTAACACAAGCCACATTTATAAACTTTTAAACATGTTGTTTTGTTCTACCATTTAACATCTCCTACTGGCCTCAAGATCATCTAACATAAACAAATAGGTATTAAATATTGATGACGTTCTTATTGAGAACCAGGTAATTTCACAGTAACAATAATTTTCAAATTTTGAGTTTCTCTCTTTCTCTTCCTTTTTTTTTTTTCTGAGCCACAGAAACTTTCATGACCATTACTTACTTGAAAAGGGACTGTAAGCATGGAAAAGATATATGTGATATCTCATAATTTAGATTTGTATATGTTTATATTATACCTAGAAATATTTACTCAATAAATATTAGGACTGGGAAAAAGGGAGTTTTAAATACTGCATCCAATTTCCTCATTTATAGCTGAGGAAACTGACATGCAAAGAAGTGAAATGACTTGTCCAAAATTCCTCTGCCTGTAAGTAGACAAGCCAGGAAAATAGCTCAGGTCTCCTCTGCTGTCTAGAATCTTTCAGTATACTGTGAAATTGTTCTAATTGCAATCCAAAATCATACACCAAAGACTTGTGTCTCTATGTGTGTGTGTTGTATGTCATTTGAAAGTCAGTTGCTAAATACTCATCGTACCAATCAAAAAATGGCAGCTATGGTAATGTCTATGTGTCTATAAATATGATGGATACATAACCTTGCGTTCTTCCTGTTCCATGTGCCTGCAGAATTGTCCTCAAAATGACCATGGCTTCCCACATCCTTCTCCCTTTAAAAGCTCTCCCATTTTTTCCCCACAGGAAGTTCTGTTTTATCTTACTATAGCAGAACCACGTGGCTTGAGATTGACAAGTAACCTCTTTGCAGGTGTCATTTTCCAAGAATCAACAGCTCTGCCACAATGTTTCCAATTATGTTTGACAGCGTCCTTGTAAAAATCTGTCAACAACCTATTCAGCTTGTCACATACAAAGTACACTTTCCTAGTCTGGTCCTCTCACCCCAGCAACAGATATTAGGTCAAACCAAACGACACGGTCATCGTGGAGAATTAGAGCCTTACAAGGACCACCCTAGAGTGATTTTAAAAAATCACTTTTGGGCCAGACGCGGTGGCTCACGCCTGTAATCCCAGTATTTTGGGAGTCGAGGCGGATGGATCACGAGGTCAGGAGATGGAGACCAACCTGGCTAACACGGTGAAACTCTGTCTCTAGTAAACATACAAAAAATTAGCCGGGCATAGTGGCACGTGCCTGTAGTCCCAGCTACTCTGGAGGCTGAGGCAGGAGAATCGCTTGAATCCGGGAGGAGGATGGAGGTTGCAGTGAGCCAGATCGCACCAGCACACTCCAGCCTGGATGACAGAGCCAGACTCCATCTAAAAAAAAAAAAAAAAATCACTTTAGGATGAAACAGAGTTATTAAGGAGACATTGCTGATTAAATTCACTGGAAGCCAATGATAGGGAGTGCCATTGAGGTTGATAGCTCTGAATACTCTGAAGAAGGCTGCACTCATACATTAATGTATTCAGCATAGTCAAGGGTTACATCTCAGAGTGCTGAAGGAATCTGCCGATTTGATAACTGAGCAGCCATCATTGTACACTGAGAAATCCTGGAGGAAGGAAAAAGTGCCAGGAACTATAAAGGTGAGAATGTGTCCTGATTTTTTAAAGAAAGGAACGTAATTCTGAACAGAAATTACAGATTTTTGTCACTATCTAACGGAGGCAATTAAATTAATGTTGTATTTGAACACTTAGGATACATAAGATCTCTCATACAGGTATGTGAAAGATATCTATTATGTGGGTTGACTCAAAATGCATGAAATTAATGGTCAATGAGAACTAACATGAGTTAAGAGCCAAGTCTTGCCAAATTTCTTAGGTGTCTTTTTTGTAGAGAGTAAATAAATATTTCATAATGGAACAAACACGGTGAAATGAGAGCTGGATAATATTATGTTTATTTGATTTGAAGGTGGTGTCATAGCACTTTCATCATAAATGGAGAAAAAAAATTCAGTGTTACCTTTAGCTATGTTCTGCTGAGAATTTTATGTGATTTAAATGAAGCCATATGAGATCTACTTAGCAAACTTGGAACAAGTTGAATATCTGTATTTACCAGAATTATGCTCCATGAAGGCAGGGCATTTTGCTGTCTGATTCACTGTTTGATTCCCAATTCTTAGAAAAGTGTTTGCCTGATACACGTACTAAATATAATTTTGTTGAATAAATGCAGAAAGCCTGGGGAAAGGGAATACTATGTAAAAATGGGTGTCACCAGGTAAACAGGAAATCCAGTCCTTCTCAGGTGTCATTTACCTGATCATAGAGTTTCCAGTGAGTTGGTTCATGTTGATCTCGAATTTATTCTTAGCTGCCATATTTTCTTGTGTTTCTACTCTTTATGTCTTAGTAGTTCAGCCTGCTATAACGAATCACCATAGACTGGGTGGCTTAAGTAACAAACATTTATCTGTCACATATCTGGAGGCTGGGAAGTCCAAGATCAAGATGCTGGCAGATCTGGTGTCTGATGAGGGCCTGCTTTCTTACTCATAGACAGCCATCTTCTTGCTGTGTCTTCATATGGTTAGAGGGGCAACGTGGCACTCAGGGATCTCTTTTATAAAGGCACTAATCCCATTCATTCGGGCTCCACTCTCACAACTTAACCTAACCCAAAGTATCTCCAAACACCATCACACTGGGAGTAAATATTTCAACATAGAAATATTGAGTGTGACACAAACATTTAGTCTAGATCACGTCTAAATGTGGCTTAGTCTCTGAAGAGAGTAAATATCTATAAAAGACATTACTGCCACTGCTTAGGTGCCTAAATGCAATCTCTACTAATGATTCCTGGGTTGAAGCTGTCAGCCTCAGAAGCCAAAAAGGGAAAGAGAAGAGTAGGAAAAATGCCTGCACAACTTCCAACATGCATGAAAAAACTTTTGCAATGGGGATTTAAAATGCTCAAGGCTGGGAACACCAGTGTTTGGACTGAGTGCTAACTCCTCAGCATGGAAGCAACCTCATGGCAGTGAAACAGAATATGTTTTTGGCATAACTTTATTGTACATGCAAATATTACGTATCATATAGCACCACTACTGTTGCAGGCATTCCTACCTCCACCGTGACTTCCTGTTAAATGCAATTGCACCTTCTCTGTAAATATTTCCTTTTTCATTGCTATGTAGAAAATCATTAACATAGCCTAAGTGATACTGCTATTCTTAGAAAGACCTCCTTGCAAGGTTGGCCCTCGGGTGGCATGTGATAACTTCAATTTCCCACCATTCTAGGAACTGATAAATGTAGCTCCCTGTGCCTAAACAGTGCAAACATTATGGTTTATGCTGAATACTTGCTTTCTTTCTGAGAGTCTGCAATACTGATACATCTGAGGCTGAGGGTTTTTACATGACCAGCTACCAATAGACACTTCAGGCACTGAGGCTGTAATGAATTCCTCTGGCAGATGATGTTTTACATGAATTGTTACAACTTGTTGCTTGAGGTATTAAGTGTGTCTTGTGTGAATATGCCATGAGAAGTCTGTTGGAAGCTTGAGTCTAGTTTTCTCTGAATTTCACCCCAGGTGCAAGAAAAGGTGACTTTTCTCTTTGCTGATTTTGCTTTGTATTCTTTTGCTAGAATAAGTCATAGCCATGAACATAATTATATACTGATTTCTATGAGTGTTCCTAGTGTATCATTAAACCTAGCAGTATAGCAGTATTTATGGGGACTCCTGACACAATTGCCAAGAAATGAAGCACATTAACCAGTACAGATTTTATGTGAGACTACATTCTGACAGTCCCTGGAAATTATCGTAATCCAACTCTTTTAATGTCCACTTGCTTATTTAAAAGTACCCATTTGACATTTTAAAATAACTGAAAGAGTATAATTGGAATGTTTGTAACACAAAGAAAGGATAAATGGCTGAGGTAATGGACAGTTCATTTACTCTGATGTGACACATTGTGTGCCTGTATCAAAATATCTTGGGTACTCCATCACAAGATATTATTTTTTACTTTTATTTTTAATTAAATATTTCTTTTTTGCTTTTACTATTACTATTTTGTTAGTATTAGTGTTTATTTTTCTACCATTATCTTATTGGATCATACTTGATTTTTACCTCAAATTTGTTTGTTTGCTTGTTAATTTTTTTTTACTTTTAATTGTATGGGTATATAGTAGGTATATATAATTATATATGTTATATGTTAATATAGATTATACAGAGACAATATATATAGTAGGTGTATATATTTTTATATATTATATATTTATATATATACCTACCATATACCCATTGATATGTTTGGCTGTGTCCCCACCCAAATCTCATCTTGAATTGTAGTTCCCATAATCCCAACCTGTCATGGGAGGAACCAGGAGCAGATAAGTGAATCATGAGGGAGATTTCACCCATCCTGTTCTTGTGATAGTGAGTTAGTTGTCATGAGAAGTGATGGTTTTATAAGGGGCTTCCCCCTTCGTTGGACACACATTCTTCTCCTGGATGCTGCCATGTGAAGAGGAACATGTTTGCTTCCCCTTCCACCATGATTGTAACTTCCTGAGGCCTCCCCAGCCATGCTGAACTGTGAGTCAATTAAACCTCTTTCCTTTATAAATTACCCAGTCTCAGGTATCTCCTTATTAGCAGCATGAGAATGGACTAATACACCTATAAAATTAAAAGTAAAAAAATTTAGCAAAACAAGTTAACAAAGGCATTTGTGGTAAAAAATCAAATATGATCCCACAAGATAATGGGAGAGAAATAAATACTAATAAAATAATAGCTAAAAGTATTGAACTTGTCTATTTAATTCATTGAGCTGATTAATACAGCTACATCATTATTCTTCATAATTCCTTGGACACTATGATTAGTCTTTAGCATGCATTATCTCATTTAAGCTTTACAAAAGTTCCATCTTTAAAATCGTAAGTTCAGAAATGACAAAACTAAGGCACTGAGAAGATAAACACCATGTCAAAAATCCCACAGCTGGAGGACTGCTGGTGGGTGTGCGCATCATATGTGTTCGTATGGTTAACAAACTCAGGAGTTTTTTTGTGAAAAAAAAATGAATTACCCTAAAAGAGACCTACAAGGGGTATCATGACTGGTTTAGGGGAAATAAGTAATGATCTGATTGGAGGATAAATCTAAAGATCGGAAAATTGGAGCCTATGCAGTGTATGCATATAGTATGAAATGATTACATTTTTATTAGTGGAGTGGAGAAAAGTAGTGGAGTAGTGGAAGCAATAGCTTTGTGACCTCAGAGTCTTGGTGCTCAACACTGCATAGGCTCAAATTTTCCGATCTTTAGATTTATCCTCCAATCAGATCCTTACTTATTTACCTTAAACCAGTCATGATACTCCTTGTAGGTCTCTTTTAGGGTAATTCATTTTTTTTTTCACAAAAAAACTCCTGAGTTTGTTAACCATATGAACATATATGATGCGCACACCCACTAGCAGTCCTCCAGATACCAGAAATATGTCTGAATCACAGGAACAAAAATGAGTCAAGCTTGTGTTAGGGACAAAACTAAATTTTTTATGAAAGCATTTGAAACTTTGTGGTAAAGTTCATTATGTTCTCAACTTGCTGTTGCCAAAATCTTTGAGAGCAGGCACTAGATCTTAGATATACTTAACTCTTTAACAGCATGCACAGTTTCTGGCACATACTAGGAGCTTAATTTAAAAATAATGTGGTTGGCGACTAAACAAATGAGTGTTGGGCTACAGAACTTGCTTGAGGATTTGGTCAGATGGAACACGGTCCAGAGAGTTCTGTTTGGAGTCACAATTTGGACTAGAGGTTTGGACAGTAAGTAGAAGTGTTTCCACATACTGTTCACAGCTGAAACATATGTTACAAATTCATAAAAATAAACATGGCTAGAAACCACACTAAGGAAAAAACTTATTTGCAACAATAGGAAAAGTGGCTGAGTGAATTCATATTGTTGATCTATTAGGAGGAATAAAGTACATCTCTTCCATGATACATTCAACAAGAAAAAGCAAGAGGCAGTTTTATAAGTATGAAATGATTACATTTTTATTAAAATACACAAATATACATGTGTGCGTGTGTATGTGTATATATGTGTATATATATATATATATATATATATATATACCTATTTAAGAAAAGGAAAGATACATATGAATCTGTCAAGAAAGGTACAGAGATTTACCTTATACAAATGGAATGGAATGGGTTCAGGGGAATCTTTAGCTACTTTCATAAATATAAATATTTATTTCTAGCCGTGGTAAGATTATGGATGATTTTTGTAGTTTATAACTATTTTTACCAATATACATACACATAAACATGTTGAGTTAGATTCATACATCTTGGTACATAAATATATTAATGTTATATCAAGTGAATAAATTTGGAATTACAAAGGAGCAGCTTGTTTATTGAGACTGTCTGTGTGTATGAGAGATACATATGTGTATATATATCTGGAAGGTACACTAAACTGACGTTTTGGGGTGAATTTATGTAGGACTTTCATTTTACAGTTTGGCTATTGTAGAAAATTGCTTGCAGTGAACTAGTTTATTTTATCATGAAATAAAGAAAAATGAACCAAAAAGGCAGTATTAGGGTTGGCATAGCAGAAGCAATAATTCTGCCGTAATGATGGCTAGGAAGTAAATGCTGTCCTTTTATTTATGGAAGCAAAGGTCTTCTCCAGGTCTAAAAGGATGAGGTAAAATTCAAACTTCTAAGCCTGGCATTCAAGAGCCCCTGCAATCTGGCCTCAATATGGCGTTATGACCTTGAGTCCCATATCTCTCATAAATTCCGTTCTATAAAATTGTTTTGTTCATATCCTCAGAATGCACTTTGCAGAGTTCTACTCCCACAAATATCCTCATACCAAATTTTATTACCTGGAATGACAGTCCTTCTCCTCTATACCTTTCATACTCCTATATTCTATCCTTATTTGAATACTTTCTTTTCCTTAAAAGCCATGTTTTCCCTGAAATCCAGTGTGGAGTTCCAATCCAGCTTGTGCAAGCTAAAGAGAGTTTATTTCACCCACAACATTCATTAACATCCTAGAAACAGGTGACGAGATGCCTTAAGCCTAGCCCCTAATAATAAAAATGTCCCAAAGTTAATATATATTTGGCATGTCCAACTTCAGTATTTCCCATATACATATGCATACAGAAAAACATAACGGGAACATCTACACACTGGAACAAATACTTAAGAACACTGCAAAGAGAGAGAAAGAAGTGGAGGTTTATCATGTTTTACTTCAGGGATTCCACAGTTCTATTACACTTTTTTGAATTATTGTAGATTATTAACATATTGTGATTGAAAACATCTCTCAATTAGCCCCATGATATTCCCCAGAGAAAGACAACTTTCCAAACTGAATAGTTGCCAAATAAACAACGTATTAATGAGAGGTCAAGAGTTGAAGCATGGAAGTCAGATGAAATCCTGGGTTTGGAATTCACCTCCTCTGCTTACCAGCTGTGTGGCCTTAAGAGAATTAAGTAACTTCCCTGAACCTCAGTTTCTTCATTTATAATTAGCATTGGTAATAATACAGACTGCACAGAACCATAAAAACCCTAGAAGAAAACCTAGGCAATACCATTCAGGACATAGGCATGGGCAAGGACTTCATGTCTAAAACACCAAAAGCAATGGCAACCAAAGCCAAAATTGACAAATGGGATCTAATTAAACTAAAGAGCTTCTGCACAGCAAAAGAAACTACTATCAGAATGAACAGGCAACCTATAGAATGGGAGAAAATTTTTGCAATCTACTCATCTGACAAAGGGCTAATATCCAAAATCTACAAAGAACTCAAACAAATTTACAAGAAAAAAACAAGCAACCCCATCAAAAAGTGGGCGAAGGATATGAACGGACACTTCTCAAACGAAGACATTTATGCAGCCAAAAGACACATGAAAAAATGCTCTTCATCACTGGCCATCAGAGAAATGCAAATCAAAACCACAATGAGATACCATCTCACACCAGTTAGAATGGCGACCGTTAAAAAGTCAGGGAACAACAGGTGCTGGAGAGGATGTGGAGAAACACTTTTACACTGTTGGTGGGACTGTAAACTAGTTCAACCATTGTGGAAGTCAGTATGGCGATTCCTCAGGGATCCAGAACTAGAAATACCATTTGACCCAGCCATCCCATTACTGGGTATATACCCAAAGGATTATAAATCATGCTGCTATAAAGACACATGCACACGTATGTTTATTGCGGCACTATTCACAATAGCAAAGAGTTGGAACCAACCCAAATGTCCAACAACGATAGACTGGATTAAGAAAATGTGGCACATACATACCATGGAATACTATGCAGCCATAACAAATGATGAGTTCATGTCCTTTGTAGGGACATGGATGAAGCTGGAAACCATCATTCTCAGCAAACTATCTCAAGGACTAAAAACCAAACACCGCATGTTCTCACTCATAGGTGGGAATTGAACAATGAGAACACGTGGACACAGGGTGGGGAACATCACACACTGGGGCCTGTTGTGGGGTGGGGGGAGGGGGGAGGGATAGCATTAGGAGATATACCTAATGTAAATGACGAGTTAATGGGTGCAGCACACCAACATGGCACATGTATACATATGTAACAAACCTGCACGTTGTGCACATGTACCCTACAACTTAAAGTATAATAAAAAATTATCATATAATACATGCAAAGTTGATGTTGGTGAGAAATCCATTCTCTACCATTTATGGGCTCCACTGTCTAAACTCCAGCAACCAGCCCCTGCTGTTCCTTGGCTGATATATTTAACTGTCTGTTCTGCCTGCGAACAGGGCAGGTTGCAGATTTTCTATCTCATCAGCAGGACTCAACTATGACTGTTGGGCACTGGCAGTTAAATGCCCCAATGTTCTCTTCCTTAGGCGGGATACCTGTAAGGGTCATATCTTATACTTTGTTTCAGGTTCCCACAGGGAAAGCAGGCCCACTGTAGTAATTATCTGACAACCTACCTTCCGTAGCCTTTTTACCTATTGTCTTATTTTCCTATTCCAATACTTATATTTCTTAGAATAATCTCTTTATTAAACCACTTGTACTCAAATCCTTGTTTGAGGGCCTGCTTCTAGGGGAACCCAAACAATACAATCAAGAGTATGGCGTAGAACAAGCTTTTGGCAAATGCTAAGTTCTATTCTATGATTACTACTTCTATACTGTTTACATTAATAATTCATAGTATGTTTTTCACATGATTCACCTTTCATACATCGAAAGAAGGCAAGCCTGGAAGTATAGTAAATCCTATATAGAAAATGGAGAAAAGTAAAGGCTTACAATTCTAATTATCTAACGATGACACTGCTGTCAATGAAGCTGCCAAAACTACTGTCAGGGAAAGTGGAATGTCCCTTTTGTTGCATGAAGAAAAGAAAGGCCCAGGGTAAATAGTACATATCAAACAAGTTATTTCTCATAAATATTTCCAGTAGTTCCCAGCTTCTTGCCATTTGTGTATTCTCCAAAAAAACTAATTCATCCATTGAATGTCTGCTCTGGAATGTCATCTCTTATACTGGTTTCTCCTACAACACCATGTATTCGTTATACATCATGTAATGACTAGCATGACTAGATTGTTCTTCACTCATAACTACATTCAACTGAGCAAAAGATAATTGATAATTCTTATAGTGAATTACAATGATATGTAAATATTATGATTTACTAACTTCTTTTACATCCGTTCTCCCATTACAGCCTTTCAACTGTGCTGTGAAGCAGTATAAGTGTGTATTAGTAGACTCATAAAACAGATGAAGAACCCATGATTTGGCAAAAATAAATTATTTACTCAAATGCATAGTCAGAATGTTGAGTCATTGAACTGGATGTAACATTCTTTAAATTATATTACTCCTTTTAGAAAACTGACTTAAATTGTCTAAGAATCTATCTAATACTGGTTAAACAATGAGTACAAAGTTATCTGAAAGTTTTAAACACACATAGATTCAACAAACTTTAACCTTTCTGACCCTGACCTCCGGATCCAGACTGGGTTCAATGCCTATATTCTTACTTAACACTCCTGTCACACCATCTTTTTCTGGCCTGTACCTTGCATGTTTCCACTTGTACATGCCAGGTGGAGTAAGACAGAGACCATAGTTCGTTTGCACATGGTGGTATAGCAGTTGTCTGGGGCAGTGCCTGGTACCGAAGTAGAGGGTTCCTAAATATTTGTAAAATGTATTACAGATTAATCATTCTGCACGTGTGCCACTTTTCTTGTATGGAAGTGCTGATTTATGAATATGTTTTCAAAAGCAATTATAGTTTCCTGACAAGTATCTACTGTTATGCCTACTTCCATTATAACCCAAATGAGGTTAAGAAATGTTTTCTGTTAAGGAAAAAAGTATTCCCAGTGCTTATGAGGTCAATGGGACTGTGTATTGTTGTAGAAAGAGACCCTGTGGTCAAAATACCAATTTGAATTCCCAGTCTGCGTTTCTACTTTTATACTGTAAAATGTTGATAATGTAACAAAATTTAGGAGTTTCAGTTTCATTTTCTGTAAAATAAAAAATGATGTTAATTTTGTTGGGATTAGAATAAAATGTATATTAAATGACTTCGCATTAAAAGCATTCAGTAAATGGGGCAATTATTCTTTGATCTTGATGTTTGATTTTTCTTCATAGTATTTATAAACTAGCAAGTCTGTTGGTTTATGTGACTATTGTCTGTCTCATCCCCAGACAGAATGGAAGCTCTATGGCAATAGAGACTGTTGTGTACACTGCTAATTTCCTAGTTAGAACAGTGCCTGAGACAGAGTAGGTGGTTAATTACTATATATTGAATGGAAGGATGTCACGATTTTATAAGTTGGTGACTCATTAGGCATGCTCACTCTACGCCAAAAGACATGGATAAATGTGAAAATATCATTATGCTTTATCCAGCCAGGGTTGGACTTCATACTGTAAAAATTCACAGGATTTTAGGTCTCCTGGGGCTGAATTAAGATCACAATGACTTGTCTTTTGATGAATCTCAAAGTGCTCAGGATAGTCGTTACTCAGGGAACTTTCTACTTTGGACACTTCTGCATTGCCATTTTCTTTTTAGGGCGCAGCTACTCATTCTACAAGACACACTTCAAAATGAAGAAGCTGAGGCTGGGAGTGATTGTGTAATTTCCCCAAAGGTACCCAGCTAATTAACAACAAAGCTTGATTCAAAACAAGGTCTCTTGATTAAGATTTGTCCTCCTCCTGTTCTGCCAACCAGGTTTGAATTAGTAACAGAGTATTTTTGAAAAATAGTATGTGTGTCAGTCACTAGTATTTCAAGTACTCTGGGAATCTGCTTAAATATAATTCTTAGGGTAACTTCCTTTTTCCCTCTTCCCTAGTTTTTTCTCTTTTGTTTATGTATTTTGTTCATTTTTATCTCTTCAGATCTCTTGCTTTTTGAGTGGTACCTTAAATGACAAGTTTTCATTTTTATGAAAAAGTGTTTTCTTCAACTGAAAAGAATAATCTTGATAAATACTCACTCAACAACACTAAGAATTTATTATAGCACTTCTGCAATGACAATTCAAAATTATACATATCTCATGTGCAAACACAAGTAACTTATGATCATATTTACACAGTTCATATGTAAGCAGGGAACAACAAAAAGAAACTGTAATTTGTCACTATGCCTGTGGCCAATATGTTGAGACACAGCTTTGTGATTTGAAAATCACAATGTGTATTTTTAGAGCATATCTAAAAAGTGTGTTCCCCTTCTAATAAAGTTTATCCATTCTTAAGGCAACATTCACTTACAAATATTCTACATTTTCTCCTCTAAAGTTGCAGAGGTTTTTTTTCTTTTTTTTTCAACATGAAAGTCTCATTTCCATGAGAAAAAGGCAGCTGTGTTCCTAATATAGAAGTGAAACATGACTGCTTTAAAAGTGGGCCCTGACACATTGATTCAGACTTTTCCCATCTTCACTTGTTAGCCATTCAGTGAAAAGGCAGTGATGGATTATGGAAAATGTAAGAAGTACTAAAAATATATTTTTCACTTAAGCACACTGTTTTCTTTAAAATAAAAAAAAGCAAAATAGTGAAACAGTTGTCTTTACTCAGTACTATTTTTTCCCTATCTTTTTTTCATTTATTTTTCTATAACTGAATCTTCACTCCAGTTGAGATTTTCATCACGTTTCACAGTCTTCAATGTAACCAGCTTGACCAAGTTCACTTTGAAAATTGAATTTCAGAGGTTAAAGTCATTATAAATTGAAATAGGACATTCTAATTAAAATGAATACTTTTCAAAGGAATCATCAATATTTCCCAGGTGATCCTTTCTTGCTGCCCTTATTTCTCTTCCATAGTACATATTTTATAGATGCTTTAAAGCTGTAGCTCAAATTAATACATCTGTGCACCAATACTTGGTGGAGCTAATCATTCTTAACTGTAAATAATTTTAGAGTATTAGAAATGACACAGGCAACTTTGAATAAAACTCATTCATTTTACAAAAGAGGAAACTGAGGCCTATAGAGGGCAACATGAATTTTCATTTGAGAATATCTATATTTGAAATTTTGTAGTTCTGATAATATTAAGGAGGATGACCATAATAATGTTATGGCTGTTTAACTGAAATTCAGGATAAAGCAATCAAGAAAAACATCCAAGTGAATTCTATTGACTAGCATGCTCATCCATCTGAAATTGACTTCATAGGCAATGCATATCAATAAAAGAATGCAGGGAATAAATTATTTTCTTTTCTTTGTTGGGAGTTATTTAAGTATTATTATTAGAAGCCAAGTTATTGCTAAGTAGTTTTGCAGATTAATTCTTGAATATATATATATGAGTTATTTGATGCTCAGTCTTAAATATCATATAATATATATACATATGTATTAATATGAATATATAACTATATTGTATGTATTAATGAATATATAACTATATTCAAATGCATTAGTATTAATATATATAATTATATCCATATGTGATATGAATATTTGTATATATTAACATGAATATATATAATTATACCTATATATTAGCAAATATATAATATGAATATATATATATTCAACTCATAAGAGTTCAAATAATGAGGATAAACTGCCCAGAGCTTCACAGTAATTATGTAGCAGAATATGAATGTCCAACAGCTTCTAACACTGTAGGAACAGCACTTGATGACTTGCTCCTGTTTAGGGGTCAAAACTAATTGTTTTGTTCTTATATTAGGACAGAATGTGGGGATTGTTCCTATATTGCTGCTTTAAAAATAAAACTAAAATATGGACTTTATTTGAATTTGAACAATTTTTCCATTAATGTCCCTTATCATTCTAGGATTTAATCCAGAATCCTACATTGAATTTAGATATCATATTTCTCAGCTTTTTTTGTCTGAGACAATTTCTTCAGTTTCTCCTTGCTTTTCATGACTTTGAGATATGTGAAAAGTATTTATCAGTTATTTTGTCAAATGTTTCTCAATTTGGATTTGCTCAGAATTTTCTCATAATTAGATAGAGGTTGTACATTATTGGGAATGATACCAGAGAGGTGATGGGTCTTTCTCATAAAAACTAATTTTCAAACAGTAACCAAACCAGTTTCTGAAGTTTCGTCTAAATATTTCAGATGGATCATTCTTTATTTTTCTTTGAGTACCATCTGACGTTTTATCTTCTAGTTTCGGGAGAGATTAATCACAATTACATATAAGGAAACTGAGGCTGAAGAAGATGGCAGGACTGAGCATCACATAACTCATGAACAGATTTGTGCCTTCAATTTCTTCAGAGCCTTAGCTCACAGATTCCCCAGCAAAGTTCACTGTGAAAACTTTAGAGCCTCATGACCTCAGGGTGTCCTAATAAGATTCATGTGAACTCAACATTTTCTTTCATTTCCAGATACAAGGCCCTAATTAGACATGTCACTTTACAGCTTCGTATGTAAGATTCATGAAGAATGTTTCCTCAGAAATTCACCATCAGTGCATTGGGCTTCCATCTCTACTCCTAGGGAAATTTTGTCTCCACATGGCCATGAGGGAAATGAGTGCTTCTTACCCTAGTTGGAATAAGGTACGCACCGCTCAGAGTTGAGCATTCTTGGTGTGCCTCCTATATAAACCTGACTACTGAATAATGATTTGGCTCTGCAAAAATTGGTGCCTTGGAACCCTGCTGAGGTGCTGCCATCAAAACAGAAAAAAAAATCAAACGTTACTCTGAATGGAGTCTTAATAACAGTTGGAAACTTCAGCCTCCTGCCTATAATTTATTTACAACGAATCTTTTTGAAGGGAACTATCTTGGAGAATTCTATGTGGCTTTGATGTTTGCCAAGTAACCCTGTAAAGACAGATGGGAAGAAGATGCATAGAAACACAGATAGATACACCTACAGGTAGAAAATAAAACAGATTAAAATAAGAAATCTGTCCAGTAACTCATATATGAGCTTTTCATTCTTACTTTTTTCCTATGACCAAACCCCTACCTTGACCTAGTCACTGTTTAATCATCTGTGGCCAATGTTTTAGCATAAGTTCTTCCATAGACACTTTTAGAAAAGGATTTTAGAGAAAGTAGATTTTGTTCTGGGGGAGAGGGTTTTGATGTTCAGAGTATGATCCAGAGAAGGAAATACAGCTAATAAAGGGTACGTTACAGACGGAATTGTGTTCCCCAAAATTCATATGTTAAAATCAGATTCCTGATGTGACTGTGCTTGGAGACATGGCCTTTAAGAAGAAAATTAAAGTTAAATGAGGTCGTAAGGGTGGGGCTGTATCCTATAGAACTAGTCTTTATAAAAAGAGTAAGAGATACCAAAAAGAGACCTCTCTCTCTCTCATTCTGTGTGTGTGTGTGTGTGTGTGTGTGTGTGTGTGTGTACATGTCCACAGAGGAAAGGCCATGTGAGGACACAGCAAGAAGCTGGCTGTCTGCATGCCAGGAAGAGTAGCTTCATCAGAAACCAACCCTGCTGGCGCTTTGATTTCAGATTTCTTGGCTCCAGAACTGTGAAAAAAATAAATGTCTGTTGTTTAAGCCACCAGTCTGTGGTATTTTCTTATGGCAACCAGAGCTAATTCAGGGTACATCATTAATCCAGCTATCACAGTGGGCAACTGAAGTGCAATTTCCCTGGGGAACTTCAAGAATTGCTGCACCTAAGATTTGCTTCTTCCCAAGGGATGAGGAATGTTTGTACATCAACTGGAATATCTCTACACCAACTCCTAATAGGCATGGGCTAATGACTACTCCCATGGGTCATTAATTTCCCCAAAATTTCATTCAGAGGCACAGTGACTATCTGCAATTTTGGAAAGGAAGGGAGAACTTAAGAATGCATGCAGATATTTGCAGTTGGAAGCAAGTATGAGCATAGTGAAAGGGGCTGTGGAAAAAAACAGGGCTCTAGCAGTGCCTCCCATACCCAAGAAATAGACTCTACTCTTAATTCTAGGAGAGTTTTTGCTTCTTAGTTTGTCCTACAGGGAACAGGATGCCAGAAAACTGTAGAGTGTGTGTGTGTGTGTGTGCACGCGTGTGCATGCGTGTGTGCATATGTGATGTGTGTGCATGTGTGTATATTTGCACACAATATATGTGATATATTACCACATTGCTCCAGGATAAGGGTAAAAATGAGGTCATACTACCACTAATAGACTTTATTGAGCCCTCAGGTCCACCTGCCTGCATTATCTCCAGCCCCAGCAACATCCTCGTCTACTTTACAGCAAATTCACAGAGTGGTTCATAGATTCTTATGAGTGTTCTGTCCCTAATACAAACCAATCATCATGCCCTTCTCTTCTGCATTCCATGGCTTTGGTAAGAGTTTTTTTTTTCTGATTATTATAAAGTCGAGTTTTTCTTCAATTATTATTATTACTTTAAGTTCTGGGATACATGTACAGATCATGTCATTTTATTACGTAGGTATACATGTGCCATGGTGGTTTGCTGCACCTATCAACCCGTCATCTAGGTTTTAAGTCTTGCATGCATTAGGTATTTGTCCTAATGCTCTCCTTCCCCTTGGCAGGCCCCAGTGTGTGATGTTCCCCTTTCTGTGTCCGTGTGTTCTCATTGTTCAACTCCCACCTATGAGTGAGAACATGCGGTGTTTGGTTTTCTGTTAATGTGTTAGTTTGCTGAGAATGATGGTTTCCAGCTTCATCCGTGTCCCTGAAAAGGACATGAACTCATTCTTTTTGATGGTAATAGTTTTGACTGAGGCCTGATGCCTTTGAAACTACAATGATGTACTTGCTCAAAAGCAGTTTCAGAAGCTGTCCATGGGATCTGCTCTTCTTCAAATCAGCATTTACTTTATCTGTATCTTTCCTTCTTCCCTTGACTTTTTTACCTAAGCACCATGATCTGTTACAGTAACATAAAATGTGAACTTTGTCACACCACAGTTGTAAGTTACTGCAAAAGCCCTTTACATATACTTTTAAAATCAAATACAAAATGGTATAAAGTGATAACACTTTAACTTTTAAAAAATCAGATAAGGAACTGGGCACAGCAACTGGCACCTGTAATCCCAGCACTTTGGAAGGCTGAGATGGGAGGATCACTTGAGCCCAGGAGTTTGAGACCACCCTGGGGAATATAGTGAGACCTCGTCTTTACAAAAAAAAAAATTTAAAAATCAACCAGGCCTGGTGTCATATGCTTGTAGTCCCAGCCGCTCGGAAGGAAGACTGAAGTGGGAGGATCACTTGAGCCCAGGAGGTCAAGGCTGCAGTGAACCATGATCATGTCACTGCACTCCAGCCTGGGAGACAGAACAAGACCCTGTCTCTATTTTTTTTTATTGACTTTAAACTCTTTTAGAACTCAGTTATAGATAGTAAGAAATTCAAAACATTATAATATACTATGAATGAAGTATATTACAAATAAATATAATATGTGACTAATATAAAAGTTTCCACTTAGAATAGTAACAAAAAGTTATGCAAGATCTACGAAAATACATTTTTAAATGCCTCTGAGGAACACACAAAAAAATACTTCAGTGGGATAAAAAGGCAAACTATATTTTTGGGTATAAAGACACAGCATCCCAAAAATGTCAGTTCTCCTTCAAATGAATGTATTTTTGTATCCTGATAAAAATACTACCAAGATTCAATTGGAACTAAGTAATTCAAATCCTTAAGGTCAAATGGAATTTTTAAAAAAAATTATGAATAGTTAGAAAAAAGTGTTTAAGAAGAAAGGTAATGAGAGAGTATCTAGTCATTATAAATTGTCATGAAGCTGTAGAAAAAGATAGTTTAAAAATTGTTGAGAGAACTGGATAGCCATCTGAAAAAGTTTTAAAATTAGAATATCTACTTTGTACCTCATGAAAAAGATTTAAATTAGGAAAAAAAAATACATGTTCCAAAAAATTAAAAAATCATTTGATGTGAAAAATTCTAACAGAAATCCTAAAAGTTGTCAAAGAAAATAGTGTAAATACCACTACACATAAACCAAAAGAGAAAATTCTGCATTTAAAAGCCCTATAAATATTAAAGTCAAATGACAAATAAAAAAAAAGATTATATGAATGCTTCCACATAGTGAAGTTTAATTACAGACCAGTTAGTTTAATTTAGTATGTAAATGAGCACTTAAAATGAAATAAGATGAAGATCAGCACTCATTTAAAAATGAGCAAAGAACATAAACAGATAATACACAGAAAAAGACAAGTGGCTTTTAAATATGTAAAAGAAAATGTTTACCCTCAGTACTGAGAAAAATCACAAGATATAGTTTTTATCTTCATGTTGCCAATATTAAAATGCTTGGTATTAGCGGTAATGAGAGTGTGCAAAAACATTCTTACTGTTCATGTGGTTGTAAATAGTGAAAATCACTCTGGAAGACAAATCATACTTCTAAGTATCTATACCTTTAGCCTGAACAATTATATTTTTAAAAGGTACCCTATAGATATCTACATCTGTAAGAAGTTTTTAAAGTAGAAGACAATTCTTTGCAGCATTGTTTGTTAGGAGCAACACCTTGGATAGAGAAACAAAATCAATTACATGTTCCAATTGAGACTTAGTTAAACAAAGTAAAGTATGATACACACCTAAGATGCAAGATGAAGCTTTAAAAACAAGGTGAGAATTTTGCTACTGTTTAGATAAGAAAAAACTCTTGAGATCCTTTCTCAAGTAAAAAAAGCAAAGCACAAAGAGTAACAGTGCTATGATTTGTATAAAACACACACAACCTCAGTTTTCTTGTAGCTTCTTGAAAAACAGGAATGGGAGAGAGAGGTGCTTTTCAATGTATTAATTTTATCTATCATGAATGTCAGCCTTGTGCATATATTACAGTTACCAGCTGATATATTTACGAAGTAACAGTTTTAGCCTTTAATCTTGTTCATCTCTACTGTATTTTTGTTTTCTATTTAACTGATTGATGTTCAGTTTTTCATTTTGTACTTTCTTTCACTTTATTTACTATGATCTGCTTTTCTTGTTCTTGAATTTCCCAATTTATTTGGTTATCCATTCTTTTTGACCTTCCTCCCATCCCCTTTGGATTCAATTGTCTCTTTCCGTAGGTACTTCCTTTAGAAGTTACCTCAATGAGCCGGGCACGGTGGCTCACGCCTGTAATCCGAGCACTTTGGGAGGCTGAGGTGGGCGGATCACAAGATCAGGAGATCGAGACCATCCTGGCTAACACAGTGAAACCCCGTCTCTACTAAAAATACAAAAAAAAAAAAAAAAATTAGTTGGAGGTGGCAGGTGCCTGTAATCCCAGCTACTTGGGAGGCTGAGGCAGGAGAATGGCGTGAACCAGGGAGGCGGAGGTTGCAGTGAATGGAGATCGTGCCACTGCACTCCAGCCTGGGCGACAGAGTGAGATGCCATCTCAAAAAAAAAAAAAAAAAGTTACCTCAATGAGAGGCTGAGAAGGGGTCACAGAATTTCCAGCATTTTACACATTTCTCATGTGTATAAACTTGCTTCACAATGTTTCTTTAACATTTTAACTAGAGGGCAATTTGGACATCTACCCTAAGCTCATATTGTGTCTTTTTTTTTTTTCATTTTTCACGTTTTGATGATGGCTTACTTTAAAATAATTATTATTAACATTTTGACATGGTTTTCTTTATCTATCCTTGTTACTCTTAATATTTGAAAAACACTAAAGTGCAGATCTCATGGCATTTTATCCCCATATACTCACCACGTATCTTGAAAAAAACATGAAATGTTTTCTTACATCATTATAGTGAAATGAACCACAATTAACAAAATTAATAATCATGTCTCACAATTATCTAATATCTAAAAGCTATTTAAAATTAAATTTTCATAATTGCCTGAAAAAAAAAAAACACCTCTACGAAGTCTTTTTTTTGTGATCTAAACAAGATCCATGCAATGCATTTCGTTCAAGTTTTCTGTATTCTTACAGTGAATGTGCTTTTCTTGTAAGCAGTAGGTACGAACGTGTGTGGGAGATACCAGGTTAAACTATTTGCTTTTAACTAGAGCATTCAATCTGTTTGTAGTTAACGTAAAAGGTGGTTTGTTTTAAAACTATCGTCTTGCTATATGTGTTCTATTTGTTTCACAAGCTGTTATTTTTTGTTTTATTTAAATATGTGGATGTAAATTTTTAGAATATTTGATTATTTCATTTATCCTCTAATCTTATTCATTTGCTTTGAATCTTACTTTAGGAATTACCCAAGAAATTACTACATACACTCTTGATTTATTAAAGTTTAATACAAAGACATAAGAAATATAAGAAACACCTTAGCCTCATTAAACTCCCTCTATTCTATCCTATGTGTTATCCTGTACTTTAATTCTATGAAGAGATTTGAAAGTTCACATACATTATTATTTAGTCAATATTCATTAGAGTGTAAACATATATAATATAATATTATATATAGTATTATTATACATATAAAACCCTAATATTTGTTTTCTTCCTGCATCTTCAGTTTTCCATTTAAGATTATTTTGACTTTGCCCGAAGAGTATTCTTTAGTGTTCCTCTCGGTGTGAATCTAATGGTAACAAATTTTCTTAGTGTCTGTTTGCTTGGTTAAACATACGTTTATCTCATCATCACTCATTTATTGTTAAGATATTTTCACTGGATATAAATTTCCAGGTTAATAGTGATTTTCTTGCAGCACATTGTATATCACATTTCATAATTTTTCTGGCTTGTCTCTGAAGTCAATTGTCAGTCTTAATTGTATTTCTTTCAAGGTAATAAATGTTTCTTTTTCTTTTTGATTACTGATATGGTTTAGCTGTGTCCCCACCTGAATCTCATCTTGAATTGTAGTTCCCATAAGCCCCAGGAGTGACACAGCGGGAGGTAATTGAGTCATGGGGCGGTTCCCCCATGCTATTCTCGTGATAGTAAGTTCTCACGAGATCTGATGGTTTTATAAGGGGCTTCCCCGCCTTCACCAGATTCTCATTCTTCTTCTCCCTGCCACCGGTGAGGAAGCATGTGTCCACTTCCCTTTCTACCATGATTGTAGATTTCCTGAGGCCTTCCCAGTCATGCTGAATTGTAAGTCAATTAAATCTCTTTCTTTTATAAATTACCCAGTCTTGGGTATGCCTTTATTAGCAGTGTAAGAACGGACTAATACAGTTCCTTTGGTGGTTTGTTTTCCACCTGCGTTTAATTTGTTTTTGTCTTTGGTTTTCTGCAGTTTTTCTATTGTATGCCTAGTGTGGTTTTTGGTTTTGTTGTAATTATCTTATTTGAATATCCTCTCCAGGTACGTTTCTACTGCCTCCTGAATCTGAGATATTTAATGTCTTCTGCCAATTTCAGATTATTCAGGGCATGAATTATTTAAATATTGTTTCTTCTCATTTCCTCATTCTTCCTTCTGGGATACCATATTTTATACTTTATAAATTTTCTCCATATTAAATATGTATTTTACAATATTTTCTATATTAAAATGTTTGGTTTTCAATTTAGTCTATATATTTTATGCTGTCCTATATTCTACCTAAGCTATCTAGTTGACCTTCACCTACATCTAATTTGCGTCTAATCATTGTTTAATCTGTCAGGAAGTCTATTTGAGTTTGTGATTTAAGTTATTACAATATCCTGTGAGTATATGTCTATGGTCTTTTGATTTTCTTATTTTTCTATGATTATTGCTTTACATTTTTTTTGAAAGCTATACATGTAATACAAATATTTTGGAGACAATTTGAAGCTTAGCATGTGAATATCCTCTTCCAGAGAGGACTTGCTTTTTCCTATGGAAGGTGGCCACAAGCATGAAATATCAACTTAATCTAATTTTAGAGACAGATGTGATTGACAGTTGGGCTTCAGTCTTTGTGTGAGCTGGTCTATTCCTTACTTTAGTTTTGGGATACAGCCTTTGTGGATCCAAAACCAGCTCCCCTGCCCCGACTCTGACTCCAGTATTCTAGCCTCTCTCTGCCTCCCCCTAACCCAACGAGGCTGCTGTAGTCAGCTCAAGCTGCTATAACAAAGTACCATAGGCTAGGGGGCTTAAACATCAGAAACTTACACAGTCCTGGAGGCTGGAAATTCAAGATCAGAGTGCCAGCATGGTTGGGTCAGTAGTTGTGGTGAGGAATTCCTTCCAAGTTGCAGACAGTTGGCTTCTCCTTGTATCTTGACATGGCAGAAAGAGAGTGAGAGTCCTCTCTGGAGTCCCTTTTATAAGGACACTTCTACCAGGAAGGCTCTACTCACATGACCTAATCACCTCCCAGAGGCCTCATCTCCAAATACCATCAAATTGGAGGTTATTATTTCAACATATTAATTTTGGCAGGATATAAACATTCGGTCCAAAACAGACACTTTCAAACTATCTGCTTGGCTTCTTGGTATTTTAGTAGCTTTTTCTGGAATTCTACCATTGCTGTTAGGAGAAAAGAGCTTTTTAAAGTCACTTTCACATTCAACATTTCTCCTCCTTCTGGATTGTGGCCCCCATAAATCTTACTGTCTGGTTTCCTTTCTGGTTCCTTTAAACATATGTGTAAAATAGTATTATCCGGGGTTTCTTAGATGTTCACACTTTCAGTGTTTCAGTATTGGTAGAAATTACCTACGATCTGATTACAAGAAGTTGATATTTTCAATGTACTTGTAAAATTGATGGCTGTGCATATTAAAGCTTTCAGAAATTTTTATTTTGCTTAGTACATTTTTCAGTTACATAACAGTTTAATTTAGAATGTAGATATTTATAATTTATCAAATTATATCCTTTGTTGTTCTTTGTGCTTTTGATACACAATTTTAGAATACCACTTACACTGTCATGCAAATTTTAATTCGGTTTGAATACAGTAAATTCTAATTACAACATGATTGACTTTTTCTGTTTTCATTTGACAAGGAAGAGGGGAATCACGTTTCAAGTCCTCTGAGTATCAAATTTAGTTTTGTAAAGAAAACCAGGCAAACACTTCTAGAAATACTAACATTCCTTTTTATATGTAAATGGAATACTGCAAGTCAGGAGCTCATATGTGTTTACCTGATTTTTTCCCACTATTGATGTTCTTGTTTTTAATTAAGAAAAACATTATTCTTATGTTTTGTTTGAGAAATAAGTCTCAAATCATAGTGCAGAGTATACACCAAAAACAAATATTTTAGGTTTGAAAGCAAGTTGGAAATTTACTATACCCACAGAAACTATAGGTAATTTGTTTAATATTTTGCATGTACAAATATCTCCGATTGTATTTTAGCAGTTTGCTATTGGTATACAGTGAATATTTGTTTCCTGAAAATTCACATGTGAAAACACTCCCCAGTGTGATGATATTAGGAGCTGGGGTCTTTGGGAGGTGAATAGGTCTGCCCAAAAGGGATTAGTACCCTTACGAAAGAGACTCCAGAGAGCTCTTTAGCCCTTTATGCCATGTGAGGACACAGCAAAACAATTGGCCATCTATGAAGCAGAAAGCAAGCTCTCAGCAGACATCAGATCTTCCAGAATTTGATCTTGCACTTGACAGTCTCAGAACTATGATAAATATATTTCTGTTGTTTATAAACTAGCCAGTCTATGATAATCTGTTATAGCAGCCCAAATAGACTATGAAAAATACTTACGTCTATTGATGTGTCATACAAGAATATAATGTAAACTGCTGGAATCTCCATTTATAAGCCATGGTAGATTCATTCGGCATAAAATTGGCATGTTTGTTTGCCACCTGGATTCACATATTAGAGATTTGGTCTGATACACCTTGAAATGGGGAAATGACTGGAATTTTCATTCAATATGTTACCGTTGCATATATAATTTAGGCAGTTTTCTTTTTAAGAAACTTCCTCTATTATTAAAAAATGTGTTTCGGCTTTTGATATAGTTTAGGTATCTGTTTCCTCCAAATGTCATGTTGAAATGTGATCCCCACTATTGAAAGTGGGGCCTAGTGGAAGGTGTTTGGGTCCTGGGGGTGGATCCCTTATGAATGGCTTGGTGCCCTCCACGTGGTAATAAGTGAGTTTTCACTCCATTATTTCACACAAGAGCTGGTTATTTAAAGGAGCGTGGCGCCGGCTGGGTGTGGTGGCTCGCGCCTGTAATCCCAGCACGTTGGAAGGCCGAGGCGGGTGGATCATCTGAGGTCAGGAGGTTGAGACCAACCTGGCCAACATGCTGAAACCCTGTCTCTACTAAAAATACAAAAATTAGCCAGGTGTGTGGGTGCACACCTGTAGTCTCAGCTACTCCTGCCATGTGACACATCTGCTCCTCTTCACCTTCTGCCAGGAGTGGGAGCTTCCTGAGGCCTCAGCAGAAGCTGAGAAGATGCTTGTGCCATGCTTGTACATTCTACAGAAATGTGAGCCAAATGAACCTCTTTTATTTACAAATTACGTAGTCTCAGATATTCTTTATAGCAAGAGAAAATGGAATAACACAGCTCTAGAAGAGTCCGAATGGGTCCTTGTTATTTATTACTGTCTAAAATAAAATTAGTAAGGCACACTTACTGGTAATTTTAACTTATTTTTCACTTAAACTGTAAATTGAACCTTTAATGTATGCACAGAGAATAAGGAGAAAGCAAACTGTTCTCAGTGTAGTATATGTTTAACATGTTCAGGAATGAATAAGTTCAGTAAAAGGCTAATGGACATAGATTAGAACAAAGATCCAATCAGGACATTTCCTAAAATGTTCATAATTTAGCAAATGCAATAAGACAATTGGAAAAATTATCCTTAGAGGAACATTAAGATCAGCACTTGTTTCATTGAGAAGATGTTTATCTAAAAGCCAGTTTTCAAAGATGCAGAATATATGGCTTCACTTCAAGAAGACCTGAGCAGGAGGCTGCAAGAGAGTCTTGTTTGGAAATGTCTTGAATTACTAACCCATCTGTAATTCTATCACAGCTAACTATTGTAAGGAAATTTGATTTTATATTTCAATATGGAAAATAAATTTTTATTTAATCAGTGACTCTCTGACTCTCAAGCCCTTCTTGTAACTATAATTAACATTAAACATGCATTTATTGAATGCCTAGGGCTGGTAGCAAGCTCTGTGTTGAGATATGGCAGGGCGGGGAGCATGAACTATCAACCTTCACACAGTTGATAGTCTAATAAAGGGCATAAACAAACTGTAATTGGTGCAATAATAGAAATTGGTGAAGTGACAACCAGTGTCTCAGGTGGTCAAAGAAGGTCTATTGAAATAGCTTTAATGATCTGGGTCTTGAACACCAACAGCATTGCCAGTGCCCATCACTTAATGTCCTCCAATATTACCTTTGTTATCACCAACTTACACATGAGAAAATGGGAGCAGAGAAATGGTAAGTCACCTAAGTTGACATGACAAGTGAATACTAGAGATATTTATTTATTTATTTATTTATTTATTTTTTTTTTTTTGAGACGGAGTCTCACTCTATCGCCCAGGCTGGAGTGCAATGGCGCAATCTCGGCTCACTGCAAGCTCCGCCTCCCAGGTTCAGGCCATTATCCTGCCTCAGCCTCTCCAAGTAGCTGGGACTACAGGCGCCCGCCACCACGCCCGGCTAATTTTTTGTATTTTTAGTAGAGACGGGGTTTCACCGTGGTCTTGATCTCCTGACCTCGTGATCCGCCCGCCTCGGCCTCCCAAAGTGCTGGGATTACAAGCGTGAGCCACCGCGCCCGGCCTACTAGAGATATTTATTATTCCAAGATCATGATATTGCTTTATTAATTAAAAGCAAAATGTTGACAAGGTAGATTCTGTTAGAGGGAGCATCCACAATATCACAATAGCCCAAATATAGAAGTAACCTATGTGTCCATCAATGAATAAATGGATTTAAAAATGTGGTATATATATTCAATGGAATGCAATACAGTCTTAAGAAGGAAATTCTGTCATTTGTGACAACATGGATTGAACTGGAGGACATTATGCTAAGTGCAATAGACCAGGCACAGAAAAGCAAATACTGTATAATCTCACTTATAGGTGGAATCTAAGATAGTTGCTCTCATATAAATAGACAGTAGAAAGGTAATTACTAGGGGCTAGGAGGTTGGAGTAGGGGGAAGAGAGGAATAGAGAAAAGAAAGATGTTGATCAAAAAGTACATAGTTTCAGTTAGACTGGAGAAATGAGTTTCAGTGATCTACCCTAGTGCTGAGCAGCATCCTAATTGGAGCCTTATGAGAAATCAAAAATAGAAGACCCAGCCAAGCCATGTCCATTTTACCTGACCCACAAAACTGCTGGGCAATAAATGCATGTGTTTTTAAGGCCCTCAAGTTTGTGTTAATTTGTTACACAGCAATAGACAACTAATACACTCACTATACACTATCCAGAACTATTTTACTTCTGTGGGTAGATTCTTCTCCAGGTCACCATGTTTTGGGTTTAGAGCCACAGAAATAGGACCTTTCTATTTCTTCTCTCTTTCTCAGAGTAAGAAAGAAATTCCAAGCTAGTAGGCCTGATATCACATACCTCTTGGCAAGTTACCAAAATGACAACTTTTGACATATTTTTTTCTGGACCCCTGGATATTCACTTCAGAGTAGCCAAACTTTCTACTATGTCATCCTAATTAATCCTGGTTAGTCCTAATTCAGATATAGTTTGATATACTAAATAGTGCTGGACTGTGGAGCCAATTATGTCAAGATCTGGGAGTTCTCTCTACCATTTACCTGCTGGTTCCCAATCTACTCATTTAACAAATGAGTAAGCCTGGATAGGTTACTACATTAATTAGATATGATATGTTTCCTCATTATCTAATAATATGTATTCTTTTATGCCACTTAGTGGGTCTTCAATTGCTATTAACTCTAATCAGTTTTATCTTTATTATTGCACATCCCTCAAAATTACATGGCAATTTGTTGACCATCCTTGTGTGTTTCTATTCTCTTTAAATAGCTTACTTATACCCTCGTGGCTGGAAATTTAGCTAGTGCTTACAACTGGATCATTTATTCACCAACTCTTGAACATTCATTGTGTGTCAGGAGGTGTTCTTGATTTTGTTTTATAATGATTAGAAGCCCATGACAGTGAGACATTGTTATTAATAGCTTCACATCTTCGAGGGAAACTTGTGGGCTTAGAATCAGGAATACATTCTGGAGTAGATTCTAGGTTAGAATCTAGATCCTGCCTCAAAATAGAGTGTTATTTGGACAACTCCACATCTGCATCTATTCACCATTACCCAGAAATACATGGTGGTAGGCGGAATTCTAAATGGACCTCAGCGCTTCCTCCCCCTAGTATACACTTTCATATACTACCTTGAGTAAAGAAAGAAACTGTAATTATGAACGTCCCTCCTGTGTTTAGGTTATTTTCAATAATTGCAAAGGTGAAGGTGTTTTACAAATGTGATAAGGCCTCTTATCAATTTATTTTAAATTAATCAAAATAGATGCTTTCCTGGTGAGTCTGATCTCATCAGGTGAGACCTATGAAAGAGGATCCAGAGGTCAGAGATGAAAGAAGATAGAGCTGAAGCAGCAGAGATGTAGTCTTGCTAGTCTTAAAGAATAAACCTGTCATATTATAAAGAGGGCCATATGGCAGGGAATGGAGACTAACCTCAGAGAGCCGAAGACCTTTGTTCTGTAATCAAAAGGAACTGAGTTTTACCAACAACCAGTTAGCCTGGAAAAGCCTCAGCTCATACTCTGATTTCAGCCTTTTGAGACCCAGGGCAGAGGACCCAGATAATTATGTATTTGGAATCTTGACCATGAACTGTGAGATAATATATTTGTGTTGTGTTAAGCTGTAGCACTTGTGGTAAATTGTTATGGAACAATGGAAAATTAATATTCATATATAAAATATTTTATTTTCCCAAGATAATATCTTATGTTATAAATGTTTAATTTTTTTTTTTTTTTTTTTTTTTTTTTTTTTTTTGAGATGGAGTCTCGCTTTCGCCCAGGCCGGAGTGCAGTGGCGCGATCTCAGCTCACTGCAAGCTCCGCCTCCCGGGTTCATGCCATTCTCCTGCCTCAGCCTCCCGAGTAGCTGGGACTACAGGTGCCCGCCACCGCGCCCAGCTAATTTTTTGTATTTTTAATAGAGACAGGGTTTCACCGTGGTCTCAATCTCCTGACCTCTTGATCCACCCGCCTCGGCCTCCCAAAGTGCTGGGATTACAGGCGTGAGCCACCGCGCCCGGCTATAAATGTTTAATAACTTGAGTCATTGAATTTGTATCACTATCTAGCCCAAAATATTTTTTGTCATCTAATCCCAATTCTTCCAAGTCCTTCTAAACCAAATCAGGTAACAAGCATTTGTTCCATCCAGTTCAATTTATGTCCTTATTTGGGGTTGACCCAGTTAAAAACTGGTCAGTGATTAAGAGATAATTTGCCTGAGTCATCATTCTTGGGTGTTCATTTCTGAAAGAAGGCTTTGTCAAAATGTCAATCTTTGTATTCTGCTGTGCCTGTAATCTGGTGGCTTTCCAGTTCTTGATGAATAAGGAACTAAATGTGCATTTCTATTTTTGCTGCTAATCTACGTGCATGACATAGTAGAGTTGAGAACAGAGCTTATCCCAGTGCTCTTGCTCCGTTTGTGCTGCATACTGTAAACTAGAAGTGAGTGAGATCAGCTTCTTTACATCCAGGCTGTTAATTTTAAATATTAACAAATATTAACAATGTATCCTGGGGACCACGAAAGGCAACATTCACAAAATTAGAGTGGTTGCACATGAGATCTTCACTGACAAAAGAGAAGCAGTGGACAGTGTGGGGAGAGGACCTCATAGCACTGGGAGTAAGAAAGCCCAAGGGGAATAAGCTACGATTCCTGTAAGGTGTTTGGCCTTGAAAAAAATTATTCAACACGCCTGAGCTTCAGGTTCTTCATGTGTACCTGATGAATTCATCCCTTTGCACTTTCTCTTCATGTCAGAATTAGCCTGAATAAATGGATGTGTCTATTAATCTCCACAAAGTCTCTCTCATCCATCCATTATCTTTATCCCAACTTCTTTCACACTTTTCTGGCCAACATAATTTTATCTGGACTCTTTAAACAGTCTCACTTTCTCCATTTTTTATCTTTCTAATTTGTCTTTGATGCTGAAGCCAGAATTATCTCTCTCACATCTATTTTTGTAGGTGATTATTCTCCTTCTTCAAAACCTCCCATCATTCTCCAGATTCCTCATTTTCCGTGGCATAAACTAAGAGGACCCCTTAGCATCCCACACAAAGTGAATGATGATGTCAGTTTGCCAGAACTAAAATCCAATGCACCCTATGGTCCAGCTACAGAGGACTACTTCTAATTTCAAAATAGGCTTCCCTCTGCTGGCCTGTTTTCAGGGTGTCTTCCTCCTCCTTCACCTATTGAAATCTATTCATCTTTCAAAGACCTATCCAGCATGAATTGCCTTTGGAAAGTCTTCCCCTTCATATGTTGGATAAAGTAGATGCTCCTTCCTCTGTGTTCCCGTGGCAGACATATAGCTCATACAGCTACCGTAACACCAGTGCTGTTGGTTTAAAACAGCTAAACCTGCCCAAGCTGACCTGGGAGCACCACAGAAAAGAAAAATTGCATGTTTTATTACTATTTTATACCTTCACTGAACTCTACATGAGCACTGAAAGCTCAGTAAATTACATGAAGGGATAGTAGTTGAATGAATGAGTGCATGTGGTAATCATAATAATAAATAACTTTTTGATAATTTTTAATTGTTTGGTGCTATGCTAAAAGCTTTATATTCATTAAGTCATGTGATTCTTATGATAGATCTTCATGGTAAACACGGTTATATTCTCCATGGTGTGATGAGTTAAACCTAAATTTATCGAAGTAAGTATTTCCTCTAAGGCAAGTAACAACAAGTAAGGGGAATGAGTTAAGTGAATGCCGTGGAGTTTGTTCCATATTTAAAATGCTTTTATTTTCCTTCGTTAGACAGCATATACTAACAAATGTAACATTTGTGTCCTCTGGTATGTTATACTTCTCAAAGGAGGTCATCCTAAATAGTAATACTTATTGCAGAACATTGTAAAAACCAAAAGGGTAGAATATTTTGAGTAAACTAGTGGGTTTCAGAGGGTATTTTTGTTTTAAAAAATGGGAATCTAAATACTTGATAAAAATCATTTCCTTATATTTTGATATTTGACTAATATTAAATGGGGGTTTCTAAAATTATCTTTTGGACTTTTGCTCTAAGTTTATTATATTCATTATAAACTCAACACAAAATGAAGTAATATTTAATGATTTCATGCACACTACTTTCTGAAAGATTTATTAATATAGGAAGGTTAAAAGACAACCATAGAGGCAGGGAATGGTGGCTCACACCTGTAATCCCAGCACTTTGGGAGGCTGAGGCAGGTGGATCACAAGGTCAGGAGTTCAAGTCCCCCTGGCCAACATGGTGAAACCCCATCTCTATTAAAAATACAAAAATTAGCTTGGTGTGGTGGCGTGAACCTGTAATCCCAGCTATTCAAGTGGTTGAGGCAAGATTATCCCTTGAACCTGGAAGGTGGAGATTGCAGTGAGCCAAGATCACACACTCCAGCCTGGGTGGTAGAGTGAGGCTCTGTCTCAAAAAAACAAAACAAAACAACACATAGACAGTAGCATCTAGCGTTTCATACCAAATAACGTATATAAGACATTGCCTAAAAATTAAATATCTCAATGTGCAGTTATTAAATATCAGATTTATTCTAATCGTCTTATATAATCCTATATATTTTATTGATTTATGTATGTTTTGTTTTGTTTTTTTTTGAGACAGGGTCACACTCTGTCACTTGACCTCCCAGGTTCAATTAATCTTCTCACCTCAGCCCTTCCCTACCCACCAGTAACTGGGACTACAGGGATACACATCTATTCCCGGCAAATTTTTGTGCTTTTTTTTGGTTTGAAAGGGGACTTCACCATGTTGTCCAGGCTGGTCTCCAACTCCTGGGCTCACCCGATCAGCCCACCTCGGTCTCTCAAAGTACCGGAATACAGGACTGAGGCACCGCACCAGGCCACATCCTATATGTTTTATGTAAACTTTCTTGACATTTGTCAATAGGCTCTGCTTATGTGAATTTTTCCCACAACTCAATTAGTCTACCATACCTTATTTTTTGTGTTCCTCATGTGCAGGAGGTATCTCAGAATGCAGAATATTGGAGTGGAATTAAGGAACCATGACGGATATATTCGTGAACTAAGTATTTCTTTGACTTCCAAATACTAGATTTTTAACCAGATGAGCTAATCAAACTAGTACAGAGTATTTTCCTACATTCTGGAATATAGATAAAATGGGCAAAGCTAAAGCCATTTAACTCTGTGCATTGGGGAACGAATTAGCGAGACAAGTCTTGATACACATGATGATATTCTCAAAGATTCATGCCTGTCACACTCCGTTTTTTGTTCAGGAACCGCTCAGTCTTCCCTGAGATCCTGGAACTGTGATAAGATTGGAAGATGGGCTATATACATTTCCACTTCCTATGACATTAACTCTCTTTCACCATGATTAATGCCATTGCATATATTTCTTTGTAGTAGTGGAGAGGCGGAGGCCTACAAGCAATGTCTAAATGACAGAGGCCTGTGCAAGGTGCTATAGGAATAAGATGAAGAGGAACTCACCCAGGCTGGAGAACAACCAGGTACTAGAACACAATCAAGGTGTTTCAGAGTGAATTGAGAATAACAGGGTGAGAAGGAATTGGAAGCGAGGGAGCAGCACAATAAAGACCTGGGGTCGGAAATGCCAGAAGTTTATTCAGAAGAAGAAAGGCAATATTACTGGAAGAATATAAGGGCTACATTATGGGGCCCCTAGAATACAAACCCCTGCATGAACACTGATCTGGCAGCACCAGCAGCAGACAAGAAATTATTTAATGTCAACCAAGCATTTCAGGTGATGACTTACAAAACTGTTCCTAACAAAAAGGAAAGATAAGGGCACTTGCTTCAGTAACTTGACATGAATAAACAGTTGTTCTCTCACTGAAGGTAGAATTTATCAGAGGCACAAGAAGGGTAAAATTCAACATTCTGTCTTTGAACAACATAAGCCAGCTTCTTTTGGAAACTATACAAAGCTTCTCCCCAGGAATATGTTAGGATTTTTTTAAGTCTTTTGACTTTGGCAGGAAAGTAGAGCGATTCATGCTAAAATGGCTCAGCTAACACAAACACTTGATTTTTGCCTGAACGTTCATTCCTAAGAAGCATAAAGTGTAAATATAGTTCTCTAATAAAGCTCAGTGGAGCTGAATGATGCTTTAAGGGCAAATAACAGCTGGGTTGTATTTTGAATCTGAAAATGTAAAGAAATGAAGAACCCATAGAGACCATTTAGCATAAACTAACAAATGATACTGAAATGTAATGACCCCCAACAGACACATACTGAGTTGTGAAGTACATTTTGCTTGAATACCCTAGTTACAGTAAGTTATAGTTTTCCTAGTTTACCCTTTCTGTTTTTGTGAAAAATGTACTTGTGAGAAAAACATACCTGATACTGAGCAAAGCTGATGTTCTTCCCCCAGTTCCAATCAAAGTTACTATCTCTGGAGAAAGTAAAATTTATTTTCCATGCAACAGCTGTTCTTAGAGACGAAGAGTTCTTTTTACTTACCTCCACTCAACAGACTCACTGGATTAACCAATGTCTTCACTCCCTCTGGAATTTATATTGACTGATGCTCATTGCATACTAAATGCTTCTAGGCAGTAGGCCCATGCATTTCTGATTCCAGACTTGAGTTAGAATCCTACAAATAGCAAAGATTTTTTTCCAAACCTGTTCACACGAAGTGTGCTTGCTGTTGTAATTACGGAATTTAATGATTAAGTAGCATGCACAATCATGCAACAGCAGAATTGAATCATTTGGAAAGACTAATAAAAGTTGAGCTATTACCAAAAAATGGTAAACTACATGTGGGTGAAATAGATTTAAAATAGGGGTAGTTTTCTAAGTTCCTGCCTCTCTCAAAGAAAGCAGAGTGGCAATCACAGTAGATATGTGGTTGTGTGAAAGAAATGGAGCAAAGCTCCTTAGTTATCCACCCACATTCTTTTGGCAGTCTCAATCTTCATGCATACCAGCAAAAATTTCTGGTGCTGCATTTTCACTTCTTGGTGTAAGACCTTTTATTTTCAGAGCCCTTTTCCCCACCAGCTTGGGAAGCCAGAAGTTCCTCCAAATTAATATTCCTTGGGGATACCGTCAACAAATGATTGACAGGAGTATGTATATAAATATTCTACTCCATAGCCCCATAGGCAAAATATCTTTGAAGGACATATTCTATCTGGGGCCTAGATTTTCCCAGTATGCTCAAATTTCACTTACCCACAGTGGTAACTGACCTCACAACTAACCCAGTTACTGGATGCCTTCCATTCCCTCTCATTTCTATTTTCCTATCAATGTTTCCTAGAATCACCCCCCAATAAACTATTTATACTAAAATCCTGTTCCCATGTTTGTTTCTGGTAGTCTTGGTCAGCTTGCCCTGACGTAACAAAATACTATAGATAGGTGGCTTAAACAACAGAAATTAATTAGCTCATAATTCTGGATACTGGAGTACAAGATCAGGGTGTCAGCATGGTCAATTTTGGGTGAGATTTCACTTTATGGCTTATAGATTGACCCTTTCTCACTGTGTCCTCACAACAAGGAATGACATCCCTCCCTCCCTTCCTCCCTCCCTCCCTCCCTCCCTCTGTCTCTCTTTCTTTCTCTTCTTCTTCTTCCTCTTCTTCATTTTCATTTCTTCTTCACTAATCCCATTATGAGATTTCCACCCTCATTATTTTATCTAACCTTAATTAACTTCTAAAGATCCCATCTCTAAATACCATCACATAGGAGGGTGAGGGCTTCAACATATAAATTTGGGGAAGGACAAAACTGAGTCAATAGCATTTTATACCTGAACCTCCAAAATTCATGTCCTTCTCACATGCAAAATATGTTCATTCTGTCCAACTGTCCCAAAAGTATTAATTCATTCCAGCACCAACTCTGAAATCTAAAGCCTTATCTAAATGTCATCGAAATCAGATATAGGTGAGACGGGAAACACAACTTACCCTGAGCCAAAATTTCTCTCAATCTGTGAAATTCTGAAACCACAGAAGCAATATTCTTACAAAATAAAATTGCAGGGAAGGCTTAGAATAAGTACTGTGATTTCAAAAAGGAAAAATAGGAAAGAAGGAAAAGGTGACAAAGCTGAAACAAATCCAAAATTTACAAGGCAAATTTCACTGTATTTTAAGCCTTGAGATTGATGTTCTTTGGTTTTATGTTCTTCCAGATCCGTTGAGCAGTGGTTCCAACTCTGCAGTTCTGGTGAGCTGGAGTTGGATTCCCAAAGCTCCTAAGATTTCACAACTAACCTCACAACTAATCCATTTACTGGATGCTGTTATCCAGCATGTTGAAACTCAAGTTGTAGCCTTGATAAAGATTGTAGATAGATTAATGCATAAATGTATATGTGTTTGTGTATTTATGTATCTCTTAAGTTAAAATAAATTTTAGAAAATATGTTTAAACAACTTTTAAAGGTAGCTCACCAACCAGGATTTTAATTTTAATTTTAAAACAATCATAATATTGTGACCAAATCTTCTGATTCCTTAATTAAAAATAGATATTTCATCAATTTTAACCCTTAAAAAATTTTTAAGTATCATTTTACCCCTCTGCAATCTGACTAGATTGAAAAAAGCCACACTTCAAATATACATAAATATTGAAGTAATGTAGTTGCCAAAGGTACATCAGTGCCCACTATGCTGAAGTCAGTGTCCATCATCGACATATATATGCATATGTAGTACTTCTGTTGCATAGTTATAAATGTTGGTAATGTAGATATGGTGGTACTCCATTAAGGGACTCTCTTTAGGTCTTTTGCATGTATCAGTTGTTGACATCAGCTTGTGATGGCTGATAGCTGTGTCCTTGGCTGAGCATTGCCTTCAGATATTGTGCATTGCCTTTCCCTAATTTGGTGAAAGGTTTGCTAATTCAGAGACGTGTTATGTCAAGTCCCTTTTCTCCAATGTGGAGTAATGCTGAATTCCAACTTCAAAAATCCCTTGTATTAGTCTGTTCTTGTGCTGCTAATAAAGACATACCCAACACTGGGTAATTTATAAAGGAAAAAAGTTTAATTGACTCACTGTTCCACATGGCTGGGGAGGCCTCATAATCATGGCAGAAGGCAAATGAGGAGCAAAGTCACGTCTTACATGGCTGCAGTCAAGAGAGAGCTTGTGTAGAGAAACTCCCCTTTATAAAACCATCAGATATCTGAGACTTATTCACTATCACAAGAACAGCATGGGAAAGACCCACCCCCATTATGCAATTACCTCCCACCAGGTCTCTCCCACAGCATCTGGGAATTATGGGAACTACAATTCAAGATGAGATTTGGTTGGGGACACAGCCAAACCATATCATCCCTGTAGATTAAAATGTAATCTCAGTTACAACCATATTGCAACTGAGCATCTAGCTTTCGCTAAATCTGTTATCTTACTTTCTTATGGCTACACTTCCTGAAATGGTTTAGATGTATATCCCCTACAAATCTCATGTTGAAATGTAATCTCCAGTGCTGGAGGTGGGGCCTGGTGGGTGGTGTTTGAGTCACGGGGGCAGATTCCTCATGAATGGCTTGGTGCCCTCCTTGTGGTAATAAGTGAGTTCTCGCTCTGAGTTCATGTGAAATAAGGTTGTTTAAAAGGGTATGGCACTGCATCCCCCCTTGCTACTGCTCTTTTTGTGTGATATACCAGCATCCCTTTGTCCTCTGTCATGATTGAAAACTTCCTGAGTCCTCACCAGAAGCTGAGAAGATGCCAGTGTCATGCTTATGTACCAGCTGTCATGTACAGCCTGCATAACCATGAGCCAATTAAACCTCTTTTCTTTATAAATTATGTAGCCTCAGGTATTTCCTTATAGCAACAAAAAAGTGGACTAAAACAGAAAATTGGCAATGAGCAGGGAGGCATTGCTATAATGATACCTGAAAATATAGAAACAGCTTTGGAACTGGATAATGGGCAGAGGTTGGAAGAGTTTGGGGCTCAGAAGAAGACAGGAAAACAGGGAGGTTTGGAACTCCTCAGAGGTTGGTTAAGTGGTTGTGACCAAAATGCTGATAGAAATATGGACAGTGAAGGGCAGGCTGATGATGTCTCAGATGTAAATGAGGAACTTATTGGGAACTGGAATGAAGGTCACCCATGTTACACCCTGTCAAAGAACTTGTTGGCATTGCATCCACATCCTAGGACTTAGTAGAAAGCTGAACTAAACAGTGATGACTTAGGGTATGTAGTGGAAATTTTCAAACAGCAAAGAATTTGAGATGTGGTCTGGCTGCTTCTAACAGCCTGTGATTAGATATGGGAGAAAACAAATGACTTAAAATTGGAACTTATATTTAAAAGGGGAGGGGAGTATAAAAATTTGAAAAACAAATTGCAGCCTGGCCATGTGGGAGTAAAGGCAAAGACATTTTCAGGAAAGAAATATGAGTGGGCTGTGGAGCAACAACTTGCTACAGTGATTAGCATGACTAAAGGGGAGCCAAGTGCTAACATCCAAGGCAATGGCAAAAAGACCTTGAAGCCATTTTAGCAAAATTTAAGGCAGCCCTTCCTATCACAGGCTTGGAGAATGAGGAAGACTGAAAGGTTTCAGGGGCCAGGTTTAGAGGGCTACTTTCCTACTCTGTCTCAGGATGCTTCCTGCATCCTGGCCCCTCTGGCTTCAGCCTCAGCTCAAAGGGGCCCAGATACAGTTTGGAACACCACTCCAGATGTCACAAGCCATAAGCTGCAGTGATTTCTATGTGGTGATAAGCCTGCAGGTGCACAGAATGGAAGAGTGAAAGAAGCTTTGCAGCTTCCACCTAGATTTCAGAAGATGTATCAGACAGCCTGGGTGCCCAGGCAGAAGCCTGCCACTAGGGCAGAGCCCCAGCAGAGAGACTCTACTAGGGCAGTGCCAAGGGGAAATGTGGGGTTGGAGTCCTCACATGGAGTCCCTTCCAGGGCACTATCTAGTGGAGCTGGGGGAACAGAACTATGACTCTCCAGACACCAGAACGCTAGAGCCACCAGCAGCTTGCAACTTCAGCATGAAAAAGCCACAAGTGTAAAGCTTCCGAAGGCTTTGGGAACCTGCCTAGAAAACCAGTATGCCCAGAATGTGGCATATAATGTCAAAGGAGATTATTTTGGAGCTTTAAAATTTACTGCTTGTCTTGCTGGATTTCAGAATTACGTGGGGTCTGTTGCCTAATTCTTTTGGTCAATTTCTTACTTTTGGAATGGAAATGTTTACCCAATGCCTGAACTACCATTGTATCTGGGAAATGTGTAACTTGGTTTTGATCTTACAGATTCATAGGTGGAAAGAATATGCCTCAAGTCTTAGATGAGACATTCAACTTTGGACTTTTGATTGACTTAATGCTGGAACAATTTAAGTCTTTTAGGGATTATCGGGAACAGATGATTTTATTTCCCAATCTGAGAAGGACATGAGATTTGGGAAGTCAGGGGTGGAATGATATGGTTTGGAAGTTTGTCCCCTACAAGTCTCATGTAGAAATGTAATCTCCAATGTTTGGAGTAGAGCCTATGGGAGGTGGGAGGTATTTGGTCCATGGAGGCAAATAATTTTGCATGAATAGCTTGATGTCCTCATGGTAATGAGTAAGCTCTGTCTCTGAGTTCATGTAAAATCAGGTTATTTAAAAGAGTGTGGCACTTCCCAACCCCTTGCTTCTGCTCTGGGCCTGTGATACGCCAGTTCCTGCTTTGCCTTCCATGATGATTGAAAGCTTCCTGAGGCCTCACCAGGAGCAGGTGCCAGTGCCATGTTTCCTGCACAGCCTGCAGAACAATGAGCCAGTTAAACCTCTTCTCTTTATAAATTACCCAGTCTCAGGTATTCTGTTTTAGCAACACAAGAAGTGAATAAGACACTTTCCTAAGGAATTCCCCTCAAAATATTCTGCACACAACTTTCCATCTCAGTCTGCTTCCAGGGAACCCAACTGAAGCAAAAAAAAAAAAATAAATATAGTTGTTATTTTTGTGTGCTTTAAAATTTACACAAGTGGAATCATACTTCTTTATTCACTCTTATGATTTTGAGATGTATTCATATTAATACATATGAGTATAATTTATCTTAACTGCTATATAGAATATGATTATATAAATAAACCATGATTGACTGAATTATTCTCTTACTGAGAAAGTTTATTCCACTTTGGCTGTTACATTCACTACTTCAATGCAACATTCCTCACTTTTTCATATATGTGAGTGTTTTTTCCGGCATACAAATCAAAACAGATACTAGTCATCTAGAGATTATATAATTCTACGAGGTACCAGCCATTTATCAATAGCTTTCGAAAGTCATAAAAGTTGTAGTAATTTTTATTACTATCAATAATACTCTCACAATTTCTCTATAGCCTTGAAAATATTTGGTTAAAATATTAGCATATTAGTTTTTTGACTATAGCAGTGAGAGATGAAACCTTATTTATTTCAAATTTGGATATTGACAGTTTTTAGTGAGAATAAGCATGTTTTGATGTTTTTGTTTTCTTTTTTGGCCATTTATATTTTATTCTCTATAAGTTTTCTATAGTTTCTATTTTTCTATTGTGATATTTGTCTTTTTTGTTTTTTTTTTTGAGACAGAGTCTTGCTCTGTTGCCCAGGCTGGAGTGCAGTGGCGCAATCTCGGCTCACCGCAAGCTCCACCTCCCGGGTTCACGCCATTCTCCTGCCTCAGCCTCTCCGAGTAGCTGGGACTACAGGTGCCCGCCACCACGCCCGGCTAATTTTTTGTATTTTTTAATAGAGACGGGGTTTCACCATGGTCTCGATCTCCTGACCTCGTGATCCGCCCACCTCGGCCTCCCAAAGTGCTGGGATTACAAGCGTGAGCCATCGTGCCCAGCCAATTATTTGTCTTTAATTGATTTATATATATATATATACATATATATATATATATATTTTTTAAATATATTAGATTCAACCTTTGGTTACATGCCAGATATGAGGTATGACTTTTTATGGTGTTTATGCTGTCTTTTGTTCTGTAACATTTAAAAAACTTAATATGATCCAATATATTAATCTTTTTTGTTATAATTTTTTATGGTTTATGTGAAAAATTATTCTTTATGAAATATTATAAAAATATGTTTTACATAAGACTTTTGCCGTTTTTCCTTTACATTCAAGTTTTTAATGAAGTGTAAATTGACTTTGGTGTGGAATTAAAAGAGATCTAGTGGGAAAATCTGTGGTTCTGGTACTAGTTCCATTTATGTAATATAATGGGGTATGTTTCGTTTGTCATTTCTGTCACAGTCTAGCTCCTTATTTATTTTTATTTTTTGCTTTGGTCTGTTCCTTAGTTTATGTCATAGGTATTTTTGTGGATTTCTATATGCATATTCAGTAATATTTAGGTGTCCTAATGAACGTCTATCAGTATTATTATTTTTCAAACATGGTTTTGATTTTGTTAGATGAGTAATTGTTTATTTATTGATGTTAGTTTGTAAATGCATATTAGTCTGATGTGTTTTAGTTTTGTATTCATTTTTGAGCCAGGTTTAGTGAGATTTTTTTTTCTAGGCAATTGTCCCTTTGATTTAAATTTTCCAAAGCACTAGGAAATTATTCTTGTTTTTAAAATTATATATTAATATAAATCTCAATATCTTCCTTAAATTTGTTTGTGGTGTCATTTTCTCTTTTGCTGATCAAAGTCTTCATAGATGTGTATTTTCAGAATAACTGCTATTGACTTGCAGATTCTCTTTTCTTTGTATTCTTGTGAATGTCTTATGTCATTTCTCATATTATTTGTGTTTGTTTTACTTATTTTGCTACTAATGTTTTAAATGTATTTCTTAGATCATTAATTTTTAACATTTTCTGTTTTTCAAAATTTCCATTAGGGCTACAAATTTCACTCTAAGTAGTACTTTAACAGCATCCCCCAAGTTAGATACATAGTGATTTTGTTATTATTTAGTTATAAATATTCTAAGTTTATAACAATATTATATTATAATTATTTTAATGTTAAGTTGTTTCAGTACTAGTTTTACACCTTCAAACTTACGAATATATGAATTTGAGTTAACTCATAATTCTGTTTAGAAGAAATAATATATTTACTTATAGATAATTAAATATATATTTACTTCCATATATTTACTTCTAATGAAGCAAATACATTCTTCAAGGTGTTCAGTGCATCATAGCATGGAATAACATAATTAACATCACTTCCTTAATTGTATACATCATACTTTTTTAGGTTATTAATTGATTGGTTGATCAATATAATTTACTCCTATGATGCTTTTACTTGGTGAATCAATCTTTTTTATTTTATTGTAGTTAACCCTTCTATCTTAGTTTGTGCTGCCATAATAAAATATTATAGACTGGGTGGCTTATAAGAAACAGAAGGGTATTTATTTTATTTCTGGAAGGTGGAAATCTGAGATCAGAGTGCCAATGTGGTCATATTTTGGTGAGGGCTATCTTCCCAGTTGCAGGAAACCGTCTTCCTTGCATCCTCATCCTCGTGGTGAAAAACAGAGCAAGAGAGTTTTAGGGGGTTCCTTGAAAAAGGCACTAATCCCAGTCATGAGATTTCACCCTCATGAGCTAATTATCCTGAAAGGGTGCGTCTCCTAAAACCATCACAATGGGAATTAGGATTTTAACATATGTGTTTTGGAGGAATAACAATATTCAGTCTAAAATACCTTTTCTGGTAAGTACTTTCTGTAAGACGTGAAAAAATGATCTAATCTATTTTTCATACTTCTTGCCTTTGTCATAGTTATTTCAAAGCTAATTTTATTTTTAGCTAAACATATAAAGTAAAAAAGGAGTCATATTAGAATATTCAAATTCTATAGATGCAACTTGAGGATCTCTGAAATAGTCTTCTTTTTTAACATTTAACAATAAGTTAGAATCAGATTGTTAATTTTAAAATAATTTAATATTCAGTTTGAAGAATATGTGAGAGAGCTAAAAAGATCTGCCTTAGTTTTAAAAGATTAAAAAATAATGAAAATTTTGAAGTAGAATCTTTTTTAAAATTCAGCTGTTTTAAAGGCAGCTATCCCGTCACCTAAGTTAAAATACTAACACACATATTTATTCCTGATATGACCCTTACTGGATACCAAATAAAAATCCTTTAAAATCCACAAACATTTTACCGTTTCAATCATAATTAAAACAAAAGTATCTAGTTAGCTGCATGGTGAAGACGGTTAGTGGAATTGTGACTCACTTTAAAAAATGTTTAATTTGTCTTTGCAATATAATTCCAAATCCAGTTGTTATTACTAGCAAAATACAATGATAAATCAATATGGTATCTTTATTTCATTCAAAAGGTTTATGCTAGTGGGGAAGAAAGAAACAAAAGCATTAGGAAATAATGTTCCAAGTTCAGGAGTGTTGTGGAAATGAAGAAGGCAATTTAAATTAGCTCTCGTCTGGAAGTAGAGAATAAGGGTAGAGGTCTTTTCTGATAAGGTGTTATACATCTAACTTTATAACAATGAGTGGCATTGTTCTGGTGAAAATGGTGTAGATGCTTTGTGTTCAGGGAGGTTCCCTGGGAAGCAGGATTTTAGGCAATTTTCCTCAAGGCAGACTGGGAGTGTTCTGAATAGCTACTCCTGTCAAGAAATGAGAGATTGGGAAGCAGCAGTAGGCAGAGGAAAATGTTGGGTTGATATGCAGTTTAACAGGGGCCACATCTGATTCCGTGGAGTCTCTGGAACAGAGATGGCCCTTCAGAGATATCCCACATTGGAGTAGGGGCCAGTCTTACATAGACTAGTGACCAAGATGGCTTTAGCATTCCCCTCAGCTTGACTAAACTTGAGACAGGTTTCTTCCTGGCCATAGGTACCTGCCCTCCCTTTTCTTAGAGCATTTGCTTTGGGAATCTTGTAAGTATAAATTCTTCTACTGTTCCTTTGAGATATATATCTTTACCCAAACTCTTGCCAGTTTTACACACAGGAGTGTCTTTCCCAAGGACCAGGGAGCCATCCTTTAGAAATGCAATCATCAAGAAAGATAGTACTTGTATCCCCCAGTCTTTGTGAAGGGGAGGAGCCTAACTTTAATAAGCACCAACTAGTAAACACAGGTGACTGAATCAAAGTGATCAACCTCCTCTCTGACATCATCTAGCATTTTTTCACTATCTTCCCTAGTACTTAAAAAATCTCCTCTCTTCTTTTAGTGGAGTTCAGCTTAATCTTTCTGCTCTATCGCAATAGTCTTTGATAAAGTCGTTCTTGCTGTTTTACGTGCCTGGTGCAATTTTTCTTTTGTTCCCATTATTTTGGGCAGGTTACTACAGGTGGAAAGGTAGAACCGTGAGCAAAGCAGCTGCCTTTTTCAATAGGCAATTTCCAAGGAGTAACTCAGTGCATACTCCTAGCAGGTGAGGAAATGAGTACTTCTGGCTGCAAGTGCAAGATCTGGGCACTGTAGCAGGGATACACTATATGGGCATTTGAAGACTTTTAAAACAAATTCAACTGTTCATAATTTTACAGAACACTGGACATTGAAAGAAAAGGCTCTAGTAATGTCTTCACATAACAGACTTTGTGTTTGAAAAATTCATTAAGAAATATGTCATCTTCCAGAACATTTGTAAATTTTCTCCAAAAGATGGATATTCATCTTTGCAATTTGATTTGCCTCTATATAATCTATAGGTAATATTCCATTATTTAACTCATACTCTTTACCATCTTGTGGCAAAAGCTCTCAGAGCCAACATGAAACTGCCACTGTATCAATCCTTCCTTGACTGCAAATTCCATGGACAATGATTTGGTTGAGATTAAGCTGTATGAGTTTAATGCAAATCTCCATATACTTTTGAGAGTCGGGATCTGCAAAATAAGATTTCAGGTAACCTAGAAAATAATGGTAAATTGGCAAATTAAAGACGTATAAAGAATGGTTTTTTTATGTTGTTATATTGAACATTAAAGCTTTTTTCAACCTTTGGAAGTATTTCTACTGAGAAATAACAAGCACTGGGAGACATCTGCAAATCACAAGTGTGTAGCTGTAAAAATTACCAAAAGATAAGGACATTCATGTAGTACCATACAAGTCAGTAAGCTTGTCCAGAAACATCCAGAAACTCCCTCTTACTCCTTCTCAATTATTTTCCTTATTCTCTTCCCCAAAGAACCACATTCTCTTTCCTAAGTGTAACCACTATTCTGGTTTCTCACACCATAAATTGCTTTTACCCATTTCTCAAGTTTATAGAAATAGAATCATAAAATATGGTATCTATTGCATCTTTTCTCTAAATTGTATTTGCAGTATTTATAGTTTATTTGAAATTCACTTACTTTCATGGGTGTATACTATCCTTACAAATAGTAGTGAATTTGTCCATTCAATTGTTGACGAATTTTTGGGGTGTTTCCCAGTTTTGGTTATTTTTAATAGTATTATGAACCATCTTGTATTTTTTGGCACACATGTGTAAGCATCACTGTTAGGTATATGCTTAGGAATGTAGTTGCTGTGTTGAATGCTATATTATATTGTATGCCGGTATGTAGGTTTATCTTTAGTAAATTCTGACAAGCAGTTTTCAAAAATAGTTATAACAATATTCTCTTGTAGTATATGACAATTCCACGTGGTCCACATTCTTGAAAATACCATTTACAGTATTTTTAATTTTGGCAATTCAGGTACTGTATAGTGGTATGAATCATTTTATTATAGTTTTAATTTGCATTGCATTTATGATTACTGAGGTTGAGAAATTTTTTAATGTTTTATTTGGATATTCTCTTGTAAAGTGACTTATCAAGTATTTTATGCATCCTCATATTATGGTTTACACTTTACAAGTTATTTGTAGAAATCTTCATATATTCTGCAAACAAGAACTATGCCAGTTACTATTGCTGGAAAATCATTTCCCTTGTGTGGCTTGCTTTTTTGCCTCCTTATGGCATATTTTAAAAATTGGAAGTTTCTAATTTTATTATAGCGCACTTTATAAGTCTTTCTTGTTAAAGGTTCTCTACATTTCATTTTATTAAGGGTTAATTGGTGATATATAGAAATATATTGAGTATTTTATTTTGTGGGTTAATATATTTAGCAAGATTATTGTTTATTGTTGGCTGTCAATCATCTCAATTTATTTTATTAATTGCTTTAGTATATTAATCATTGATATTTTAAACTACATGCATGATAACAGATTTCCTGTGTCTTGCTCCTATTTGTTTTCAATTATACCTTTCATCTTTGTGTGTTTGGTTATTTTAATAATCTCTGCATAGTTATCTCTTTTACCAGAAACATTGAGCTTTCTGAAAGTAAAGCAGGAAAAGGCACGAGTAGTCTTAGATCATATTTATCATATCAGAAATTGAGATCATTCGGAGGTGGGCTTCGATTTCTATGAGTGTTAATGTGTTTCTGGTGTTTTATTACTTTGAGACTATCTCTTCTGAGTCTCAACTCAGACCTCAGTTTTCATCAGGGCTCTCTCTGGTAAACTCTAAATTCTTTTTTTTTTTCTTTTTCCAGTACTGTGAGACCCTCAATAGTTCTCAGTTCTCTTTAGAAATCAGCAATAACTCAATTGGAAAAACAGACTGAAATGAGCTTGCTTCTTTCTTAGATCCTGACGCCACAAATCCTCATTGTATATTAATAGTTCCCCAATTTATTCAAATTAATTTTAACATAAATAATGCGAAGCTTAATTTAGTCTTCTTACTTAGTGAAAAAGTTGGTGTGAGCCACATGGTTAGCAATTGTTAAAATGTAACCACTTAAAGGACTGAAGTTCTTATTGGATTCTAAGGAAGTCATTAAATAATACCCCTGTTTTGACCTAAAGATTGAAAGTAACTGAAAGACACAAGAGTCAAGAAGATATGAGATAGGCGATGGGTAGGACTTGTTTCCTGGACAAGATAGGAGACTAGACAGAACCAGCAAGTGGCATGAAAAGCGATGTCTAGTTGCCCTCGCTGCCCATCTTCATAAGACACTCCCGACAGTGCCATGATGGTTTACAAATGCTATGGCAACACCTGGAAGTTACTGTCCCTTTCCAAGACAACATCAACAAGTAGCTGCCCATTTTCTAGAAATTTCTGAATAAACTTCCCTTTAATTTGCATGCAATTAAAAGTGGGTAGAAATACAGCTAGCCAACATCTGGTAAGCTGCTATTCTCAGCTCATTGCCTATAGGCTAGCTGTGTTACTCAAGGAGCAGCTACCGAGCTGTAACTCTGCAGCGTCAATAAAGCTGCTTTTTTCCACCACTGGCTCACACTTGAATTCTTTCCTGACCAACGCTAAGAACCTGCCCTGCAGCAGATGGATACTACACACACATAGCTTAATTACCAAATTAAACTTGGTTTGGAGATTTTGGCTTACATGTGAGGCAACAATCTGCTTCCAAATAAGCATTCTGTCTGTTTGTCATTCAGTGATAGGGTGGTAATGAAATGGAATGAACTCAAGAAATCTCCAGCTCTCAACTGCTTACCACTTTGCAGGGGCAGAACCTGTCCACTTAAGCTTATTTCATGTCTGAAGCCAGAAAAAAAATTAAATTTTTGTTTTTGTTTTGTTTGTTTTGGCTTCTGGATTCTTCCCTCCCGACCCTATCAAAGTGGAACTGAACCAGTTGCGTCTAAGTACTCAGCCCACATCCAACAATCAGATAATCTTTTCCTCCCCCCAAAAAATATCAGGAGCAGATGAAATCATGTCTACTGTCAAACAGAGTATGTTTTACATGTCAAAGACATAATTTTGTCCTAAATGAGGAATGTATCCAACAGACTTGTTATTAAAATGCATTCAGGATGCATAACTAATGATCATCCACTCTGATAAACATCACAATTTGTGGCACATTTTTTTTCAGCTTCAGAAATGAGTGAACTCGTCTGTTCTTTCAGTACATTTTGCAATAAGATTCTTTTTTAAGGTGACTAGAATATTCTGTAACTTCAAATTAGGTATTTGCTTTCTGCTACACAGTTCTTATTTGTTTTTTACTACCCTGCTGGCCTTATCCATACTTGCTTGGACAATTCTTCATTCAAATAATTGTTCCTGTCTTAGAGTTGACCCAGAACTGATTTCTGAGAGAAATTCTGAACCTGCTATCCCACATGCTGATGACCCTCAGAAAAATGTGTGGTAACCATTTTTGGCACAAATTATTGTTCATTAGTTTTTATGAGGATGAAGTCCTTGCCTTTCACCCAGTTGATTGCTAAAGCATATGGTTCTATGTTATATTAATAAAATAGAAGAATACCCAGATCTCATGTACCTGACTGGCAATAACACCTAGAACTTTCCACTGCCATCTCATATTCAAAGTTCAGTCATGAAAAATAACAATCATAAAAAACAGATATTCAAGTCATGTAACTGACTGAAGGCTTGGCATACATTTTTGTAGCAAGTAAAGCCAAGAGTGATGCAATATAATGTAGCCAAAATAGTGTGGACTCTAGTTAAACCACCTAGACTAGAAATATGGTTCAGTCATTTGCACATTAGGTGTAGCAGTGACTTGACTTCTGTGTACATGTTTCATCTTTGTAAAATCACAATACGGTTGTTTTAAGGAATAAAATCATAAGCACATAAAATACTTCAAATTATTTCTAGCACATAGAAAGTTCCATAAGTTCAGCTTCCCTATTTTGATTTCTGTGCTTAAGCTTTTATTATAGACATCTTCAGAACACTTACATCAATTGTGACTTGCATAGATGCAGACATTCTGTTTATTCACTGCTCTGCTTCTTATAGCTCTCCATAAAATAAATGTTTAATAAGTACCTTTTGAATGGATGAATTTTGAATAAACCTCTGATCTTGCCATTTGATATATTTTCTAATGGCCATTTTTGAGGAACCTGATGGGTTATAAAAAGTATGATATTATTGCATTTATTTGGAGCACAATGTCAAGAGTAATGTTTATAAAATTACACAGCACTCACTTTATGAGTCCATAGAAAAAAATCCTAGTAAGTATTAATTATGGGAAGATATTATCCCTTTTGTGGAGACTGAGTTAGCTACAGAAATGCAGAAATGAACATTGTTTATGCATTTAAGGAGGTTCTAGTATTGTGAATATTGAGGCAATCTATGTAAGAATGAAGAGTGTATCCTGAATCTGGATAATATAAAGAAAACTCTAAATTTAAATTGTTAGTATTGCTTGTTTGGAGTGCTATAAAGAGACAAAAGGAAACATTAAACGTACACACACACACCCCTACACACATGCACACACACAAACTCATGCACATATGCGCGCACACACACACACCTCTAATGCATGTGATTCTAATTACATTCTAATTTGCTGCTCAGAAAAAGTGAGAAGTTTTATAATTGCCTTTTGCAGTAATACTGGATTATATTTGCTTTGAAATCCCGCATTTGCCAAATTTAAATCTGTGATTAATGCTAATGCCAATTTCACATTGTCGGCAGACAGTGCACCTGCACACACATTTCCAATGACAAGCACCATATATTACCTTCAAATCAGCAAGGATTGTTTCCATACCTGGAACTGATTTAACATATATTAACTTCCAGTGTTAGTATGTGCTGCAAGCTTATTCCAAACCTCTTGAAAGGCCACATTTTAAAAACAATAGAGGAAAAAAAGTGCTTAAAAATAAAAGTTCGAAGTCTACAGCTGACGGCTTAAGTAAGATAGATTGGGTTCTGTGATCATGAGGAGTGTGAATGGGTTCCTTTTTTGTTTTATTTTCGGTGCAAGAGAAGGCAGAAAAGAAAGACACATTTAGAAAATTATTTAAGATGTAGTTCCTGTTCTTCTGTAATACTGATAAAGAGTGAAAATATATGTTAGTTAAAATATTTTTATAGTAATCACACTTTTCTTCTTTTTTTTTTTTTTGAGACAAGGTCTCATTCTGTTACCCAGCCTGGAGTACAGTGGTGCAATCATGGTTCACTGTGGCCTCAACCTCCTGGGCTCAAGTGATTCTCCCACCTCAGCCTCCAGAGTAGCTGAGGCCAAAGCTACATGCCACTGCACCAGGCTAATTTTAAATTTTTTTTGTAGAGAGAAGACCTCTCTGTATTGCTCAGGCTGGTCTTGACCTCCCGTGTTCAAGTGATCTACCTGCCTCAGCCTTCTAAAGTATTGGAACTGGGATTACAGTCATGAGGTCCTTCCTTCCTTCCTTCCTTCCCTTTCTTCCCCTCCCTTTTTTCCTCCTTCTTTCCTTTTTTTCTTTCTTTTCTTTCCTTTCTTTTCTTTTTCTTTCTTTTCTTTCTTTTTGTTTCTTTCTTTTCTCTCTTCTCTTCTCTTCTCTTCTCTTCTCTTCTCTTCTCTTCTCTTCTCTTCTCCTTTCTCTTCTCTGTCGCCCAGGGTGCAGTGTCATGATCTGCAACCTCCACCTTGCCACCAGGTTCAAGTAGTTGTCCTGCCTCAGCATCCCGAGTATCTGGTATTACAGGAATGAGCCACTACTCCTGGCTAGGTTTGTATTTTTAGTAGAGATGAGGTTTCACCATGCTGGACAGTCTGGTCTTGAAGTCCTGACCTCAAGCGATCCCCCCTCCTCAGCCTCCCAAAGTGTTGGGATTACAGGTGTGAACCACCACAACTGGCCCCCACTCACACTTTTCTAAAACTGTGTTTTACAAACCTTTCCTTGTTTTGTACTCACTACAGCATTCAAGTCTTTCCCTTTGATACAGGCAAGGAATCAGAGAGCCTATCTAGCTGAGAAGTATCAAATGGATAAATTGGAACCTGGTCTTTCGTCTCCATGAGGTCCCTCATTCCACAGAGCTGGCTCTTAAGAATATATGGATTATAAATATTCGCTAAAAATTAAGAACTGCAGTTTGTCTCAGTACATGAGTTCTCATGAGGAAAGCTGTTAGAATAATGTCTGGCTAACTGTTAGCACTTCTTGGTCATTTGTTGAACTGTTATTGTTGGTCATAGTTTTGATGTTGTCGTTATCAGGGTTCTAAGATAACTGGGCTGGCCCAAAGTCAGTAGTTCTTCTGACCCCAAACATAGTTAAACCAAGCAAAAAGAAATAAATGAAGACCACCATAGCAGAGTTTGAGAATATCTTGTCACCTAACATTCATACAAATTTACTGTTAATGATAAGCCCAATATGTTCAAATCTTGACCAAGTTGGCTATCTGATAAAAGTTGATTATGTGAATTGAGTTTGTCGCTGAGCATGGTTCTCAAACAGCAAAATAATAAAGATCATTCCAACCAGTTATTTAATTAAACAGTTTATGAATTTCTGTTTTGTTTACAAGGCACATCTGCATGCAGTAACCTGCTTAAACTTAGGAAGGAGAATTTAGGATCCCATGCTTCAGTGCAGAGGTCAATGAATTACAGCCCATGGGCCAAGTTTGGCCTTCTATGATTCGAATAAGGCCATGCTTACTTCATTTGTCTACATGCTATCTATGGCTAATATTGCACTACAACAGCAAAATAGAGTAATATCAATGGAGACCATTTGGCTATATATATATATATGTATGTGCGTGTGTGTGTATATATATATATATGTACTATTTGGCCCTTTTCAGAAAAAAAAATTGTTGACTTGAATTTAGATAGACATTTATGATTTATATACAGTCATATCACAAAAATAGGTAAACACGTACACACAAACAATTATATGTAAGTACCTCAATCACCTGCTATCCAGCTTTCAGGGCCAGCCTGGTGGGAGCAGTAACTCTAACTGTCAAACATTCACTCTTTGGATTAACGCTGCAAGGCCCAAGGAGAGGATCTCTATATTTGCATACTCAAAAACAAGCAGATGGCCCAAGATATGTAAAAAATAAACAAAAAACACACTGCATCAAAAAGCCAAAGTTGCATGCGTTATGCCTCTTCTGCTATACAGCTTCAGAAGTGTAAAGGTAAAAGAAAATTAATCAATGAATTATATTAGGGTTCTGCAGAGAAACAGCACAAATAGGATATATATATGCACATATATATATATGCACACATATGAATATGTGTGTGTGTATATATATATATATATATTTTTTTTTTTTTTACAGAAAGAGATACTATAAGGACTTACCTCACATGACTGTGGAGCCTAAGAAGCTGTATGATCTGCTTGCTGTCTGCAAGCTGGAGACTCAGGGAAGGTTGTCGTGTAAATGCCAGTCCAAGCCCTAAGAACCAGGCATGCTGGTAGTAAGTTCCAGTTCAAGGGCAGGAGAAGATAGGCATCAAGGCTCAAATAGTCAAACCAAGTGAAAATTCAACCCTCCTCTACCTTTTTGCTCTGTGCAGGCCCTAGATGAATTGGATGAGGCCCACTCAAATTAAGGAGGGCCATCTGCTTTACTTTGTTCAGTGATTCAAATGCCAATTTCTTCTGAAAACACCTGTATAGACATAACCAGAAATAATATTTAAGCAGATATCTAGGCATTTCCTGGCATAATCAAGGGTCCAGGGATTTACACATAAAATTAATAATCACACAGATCAAATCTTCAACATGAACACAATATATTCTTACATAACCGAAGTATTATTTTTTTCAGTTGAGCTAGTGCCCATCTTCTCTTTGCGTAATGTTCCAATTCCTGCTTTGGACATACTGACTAATTAGCATGCTACTTGCATATGGTAGTCATACATAGCAACTAATGAACATTCTGTAATTTACAATAATTCATATGACTCCTACATTTATATACTTGTTGGTCTAGACATAGCATGCATGAAGTGTGATATTGATTCCTTAATTTGGCAAGTAGATACACATTGAATGTGAAAATTAGGAAGTTATATTTTATAAGAATATTTAATAATGCATTTTAAGATCTAAAATAATTTTGATATGAAATTAATATTATTAAACTTGCATTTTAGCTTTTATGATGGTTGTCAGTTTTGAATATTTGTAAAGAAAAATATGTTTGAGAATAGATATAAAATAATTCCAGTGTTTATATTTTACATATGTTGAAATTTACATTTTGGATAAAATATTAACATTTACTAATCTCTGAGTACATTTACATTTTATTTTTGGTCAGCTGGACAATTATAAATATAAATATATATATAAAAATATTGACTATAAAATATGGCAATGCTGATGAAATGAAGGTAAATCATGAAGTAAACATATAGTAATGTATTAACTATGCATGTCTCTAATCATCCAATCATCATTCTTTCATAAGTACAACACCTAGACATGCAAAATAATAACAAATTTGGTCTTTTTTGATATTTTTGGACTGACTTTGACTTTCAGTCACCTAAAAGCTATACACGTTTTTGGCTTGAAGGTATATTTATCAATATAGAAGTTATAGATTAATTTATTGTCTATGTATTTATTAGTTTATGATGTTCAACTCTTTAAATGTGTGATAAATCGGTTTCCTTTTTTATTTCTCACTCAGTCACCATGAAAGTTAGGTGAAGCCCTGTTCACATGAATGGACTGAGACTCACATTGAAATGTCAGCAGCCCCGTCTACTTCTGGCTGTTTAGGCTTAGACTTGATATCCTTATCTGTAAAGTAGGACATCATCAGTCCCCTCATTGTATTTCTGGGATGATTACATAAGCCAACATCTGTAAGAGTGTCTAGCACTTAGCTCATGCTAGTTTCTTCTCATAAGCATATTATGTCACTTGAACCTCAAAATAATGAGGTTGTTTTCATTAAGTGCTCTGTTACTCTTTAATAAATGATAAAAATGAGATTCTGGGAAGATGGTACCTACTAGAGATCACAGTCAGTGAATGGTGGATATGGGTCCATCATGCATGACTTAATGGGATAACAGGAAAAGAAAGTGTGGCCCTTGGGATGAGAAATCCAAGTTTGAGTCTCATCTTTACCATTTAATGGTTGTGTGACCTTGAACAAGGAATTTAAACTTCTTTATTGTCAATTTTCCCAAATGTCAATTGAGGTTTAGAGTAGCCATCTATAAAATGTGAGGATTAAATAAAGTAGCATAAAATGCTACCAGATGTATGTGATTTATATGGTTTCAACCTTATGCCTCTCAATACTGTGCTCTTATTACATTCAAAATGTGCCTTTTTCAGTAGGAATATTTCTTCCAAATAAATTTTCACCTACAACCCCAATGTTATTAATACGTAACATATAAAGAACAGCCTTGGATGAATTAGAACAGAGCCCCTGTGTATTGGAATGCCACTTCTTTTCCTTACTCTCCAGGACTATGGTGGCTCCTGAAGGTATTTTCTTTGAACCTGAAGGCTCCAGAAAACAGGGTTTGAAATATATGCCCTAAAACCACTTTCCTTGTTACATCATTGCATACATCTACGCATGAAATAATCTGCAGCGATAGCTATTTTCCTGAAGCAGTTCTGACAGCTCAACTGAAGAATTTTCCATCCGCCTCTGCTGGCTAATGTGGCCATTTCTGCACATCATGAACATGTCTCCCCACAATGCCTCCCACTTCTTCCGTTCCCCATCTTGTTCCAAGACTGGGCCAGCACAGAATCAAGCATCCACATGACCTTGGCTTACCTTGACTCAATCTAGCATCCATGTAAAAGCATTCTGAGACTCCACATACCAGACGGGTGGCTGGCTGTGTGCCACCAGTTTAATTGCCAGCTTAAGTGACTTGAGTTTCCTAATTCTAGAGTAGCGTTTTACACACCTGCAGTTTTTTCTTTTTCTTTCTTTTTTTTTTTTTTTTTTAGCTTTTCATGCAAGTCTAGATTTTGCCAACTCTGGCATTTTTCAGTAACAGCGCATTTCTCTCCGACAGTCCCATTGAAAGCAAGTGGGGCTTAGCACCTTTCAACTCTGATATTGCCTTTGGCTGTCACACATGTCTATCACTTCAGCTTCTATTTTCAGGGTTCAGGAATGTATAAGGTTTGGAAGACTGAACTGCGCCAGTAATCAACATAAATCATATTGTGTCACTCTACTGCTTACTGTTCTCCAATGGTTTCTCATTGTACTCAAAACTCTTTGTTTTTCCTTCAAAATATGCAAGTGCTGATTTCTCCCTATTCCTACAACAACATATAATACTATGATTCTCTCTCTCTCATTCTGCTCTATCCACAATGACCTACTTTCTGGTTTGCTGCCACCCAGAGTTTATTTCTGTAGCAAAGTCTTTGAGATAACTCTGCTCAGTCTAGAATGTCTCTTCCTAACTTTATGTACTGCTCCTTCATGTCATTCAGATTTCTGTTTGCATATCACCTCCTCACAAAGATGTTTGCCGACTACCTACACTAAATTAGCTACTGAGAAACTTTCTGTCACATAATGCTATGATAATTCTGTACAAACGCCTACCTGTACTTCTTTAATTTTTAAAATGATTGCATTTTGAGGTTTGTTTGTTTGCTTCTCCTTCTTGAATGCAAATTCCATGACTGTGGGGGAACTTCTATGTTTCATTCACTGCTGTATATTCAGCAAATGAAACAGCCTGTCACACAGTAGGGGTGCAGTAAATATTTGTTTAGTTAACTGCCTGGCCTACCAACAGTGTCTCTATTCCCATAAAGCCAAGTCTCTTACCTTAGTATTATATTGGATGTGATGTGGATTTACCCAGTTTCATTTGTTATCATTTCCATCTAGTCACACAAAATAAACTGAACCAACTCTTTGTGGTTAGGTAGAGTTATAGGACATTTTTGGATAACACAATGTGAGTGGGAGTGATCTGCACCAATTTGGGATTAGGCAGGGAAAAACCCCTCGCCATTCTATTTTCTCCTTTCCTCACTTTGGGGAGTGGCTGACCAGAGGCTGTGTGCCAGGACAGGATCACAAAATGGAAGTAGCATGCCTATGTGAGTCATCACTCTAGACATAGCTGCCATAGAGGGTTGCTCAATCCACACTGGACTTATAATGGGTGGAAAACAAACTTGTATGTGTTGTGTTGGTTACCACAGCATAAGCATAACCTATTTGGAGTAATGAATCCATACAGAGTGAAAAGAGCATGGGCTCAAGAAATACCCAGAATCAAAGCCAGCTTAAATTGTTTGATCTAGCTAAGCTGCTGCTGATATGGTTTGGCTCTATGTTCCCACGCAAATCTCATCTGGAATTATAATCCCCACATGTTGAGGGAGGGACCTGGTGGGAAGCGATTGGATCATGGTGGTGGTTTCCTCCACAATGTTCTAATGATAGTGAGGGTGTTCTCATGAGATCTGTTGGTTTAAAAGTGGCAATTTCCCTTGTATTCTCTCTCTCTCTCTCCTACTGCCATGTAAGACATGCCTTGCCTCCCCTTCGCCTTCCACCATGGTTGTAAATTTCCTGTTGACTCTCCAGCCAGGTGGAACTGTGAGTTAATTAAACCTTCTTCATAAATTACCCAGTCTCAGGTAGTATCCTTATAGCAGTGTGAGACTGGACTAATACAGCTATGAAATAAAGTGTTTAACGTACATGCACACTTTTAGGTGGTTAGTCATGTAAGTCCTTGGGTCAAGTAAGTGTTCATCAAATTTTAGTTCAAGATTAACATTTCTAGAAACAGAAATTTACCTATTCATTAAATATACAATGCAACTTTGAATCTTCTTGCATTCCAGCCTTAATATGATAATGAACACCAGCCCCTTTGTTCCTAGAAAGGGGTCCTGATCCAGACTCCAAGAGAGGGTTCTTGGATCTCTCACAAGAAAGAATTCAGGGCAAGTCCTCAGTACAAAGCAAAAGCAAGTTAATTAAGAAAGTAAAGTGGTGAAAGGATGACTACTCCATAGACAGAATAGCATGTTCCTAAAGGTAAGAGGAGGAACGTGTCTGCCCTAAGTACAATCCTTGTGTGTGTGTGTGTGTGTGTGTGTATATATATGTGTGTGTATATATATATATGTGTATATATGATAAAATATGTATATATGATAAAAATAGATCTTGAGGAGATGTGCTCTGCTACAAAGGTTTGTGATACAAGATTATTTTTCTTAATTACTATATTTTGCAAGAACTGATATTATTATCTTTAAAGCAAAATTAGGAATGCCTTTGTTCTCCAGATATCAAGATACCTGGACACTCCCAAGTCTGGGTCTGTTTTAGTCAAATTATTAATCTGTTCCCTTAACCATAAATATCTAGAGGCTAGGAATGCCTAATTTCCTAGGAATGCAGCCCAGAAAGTCTCAGCCTCATTTTCCTAGCCCTCACTCAAAATGGAGTCACTCTGATTCAAACGCCTCTGACACCTTCATTACTTATCACTTATTCAATGTTAATATTGGTCATACTTTAAGATGCCAGACATTGTTCTAAAAGCACCAAGGTGAACAAAACACCTTTTCCCTCTAAAACATCTTACTTCAATAGTTAGGATGGACATGCAAGTAAATATATTTGATGAGTTGAGACAAAAATAATAAAGGCTATGACAAAGACTCCATCTAAATGGAAGAGGTAAAGTTTGAGCTGGATCTGAGGTTTTTTTGCATTATATTTTTCATGAGTATTCTCATTCATTTCATCATTGATTCAAATCCTTTTTAAAATTTCTTTGGGTCCCTGATTCAGCAATTATCCTCTCCCCTTTCTTGGTATTACTTTTTTCCATAACTCATTCTATTTGCCCTAAAATATTTTATTAAAATTACAAAGTAAAACAAGTCAAATCAAATCAAAACAAATGAGTAAACAAGCATCCTTCTTCTTCTTTTTTTTTTTTTGACAGAATTTTGCTCTGTCACCAGGCTGCTGCAGTGCAGTGGTGTGAGCTCGGCTTGCTGCAACCTCTGCCTCCCGGGTTCAAGCGAGTCTCCTGACTCAGCCTTCCAAGTAGCTGGGATTACAAGCATGCATCACCGCGCCCAGCTAATTTTTGTATTTTTAGTAGAGACGGGATTTCACCATGTTGGCCAGGAAGGTCTCGATCTCTTGACCTTGTGATCCATCCACCTTAGCCTCTCAAAGTGCTGGGATTACAGGCATGAAACACTGTGCCTGACCACAAGCATCCTTCTATACATATTGCTTGCCAGTAAGCAAAGTTTCTTACTTTCTTGATGTCTACCCCATATCTCCATTAAATCACCTTGCTTTCACTCAGAAATTCATTCCTTCATTCTTCAAGTATTAAGCATCTGCTGTTTGCCAGTCACTATAGTTGGCATTGGAGATACAAACATGATTGTTGTTTATAATATAAAGACAAGACATTTAGATAATAGCAAAAAAAAAAAAAAAACCCATGCAACTTTACACTGTGACATGTCTGTATGTCTTTCCATCTGGTATGCATAGTTCTATAAAACTATAGAAGCAGTCATCTAACTTCAGCTAGAATGTCAAAAAATGATTTCTCAATGAGGTAATATTTGAAAGGAGTCACAAATTTAATGAAGAAAGGTTTCTTAGACATGAGAAAGAGAAGACATTTCAAGAGCAAACGAACTTGGAAGACAGCAGTGTGTTCAGAAATGGACTTAGATTGTAATCGTGAAAAATGAAGTCTTGAGAAATGTTTAGAAAACTACAGGAATTTAAGGAAGTCAGAGAGCAGGAGCTATGCAGAATGGCATCTAGCTTGCTTCTCTGATGGAGCCCATGAAAAGATGACCCAATGTTCTGAGATCAAAAACACTACAGAATGAATACAATTTGGGGAGAATATACTAAATTCAGTTATTCACATGTTGGCTTTGAAGTGCCTCTCAGTTATCCAAATGCACAATCCACGTAAGAGCTTGGATTTATAAAGCTAAGATGGAAAGACTTAATATAGGGTGTACGTTTGGAAATATCACAACAAAAATATACAAACTATAACACTCAGGGTACAATTGTTTTCCAGAAAAGATTATAGCATAAGAAATGGGTTTAATATTAGCTCCAAGAAAGTCCCTCATCTCATTAGAAATGAAGAATGAACCAGTAAAGACCAAGGAAGAGTTGGTAAGAATAGAAAGAAAACCATGTGGTTTTAAAGCTAGAGAAAGTCAGAGTTTATGAAGAAATGCCTGCCACATGCTTAAAATTGCTGACAGCCCAAGTTAAATGGGTAGCAGTGAGGCCTCTTTGATGAAGAGCATGAGAATTATTACAGGCCTCAGCAAATGGAGGTTCAGCAGAGTAGGTGGAAGCCAAGTCTGACTGAAAGAAGGGTAAAGGGAGAACTTTGGAGACAGACCTTATCAACTGTAGACGACTTTCTAAGAGGCTTGGAGGCAGGGAGGAAATCTACACAAAATGGACACATGGCATAAATGGTCCAAGATACTCACACCTGATTTATTTTTTCTCTCTATCTTGCCTTGCACACATTTGCCTTTACAAGGAAAGGAACATATACTAATTGGAATTTATCTCCAGAACTCCTGTTACCACTCACCTTATCAGCTTCCTGGAAGTGAATATAAATGAACCACAGAAGTCAGAAGACTTCCACTCTAGTATAGAAGCTCCACTCTGTTCTTGGGGGTTTCATTTTGTTGCTAATCCATTTCAGAAAATTTTTTCTCATCAAGGCCATTGTGAAATGAAAGAACTTGAGTTTTCTGGGGAAATCAGAGATTGTGACCAACACATCTCATGTTTCTCAAAGTATAAATTTCAGAATTCAATAAATTGATAAGTAACGTTTTATTCAATTCCTTAAAAAATATGATGTACTATATTTTTTGCACATAGTCCATAAACAGATGTCAAGGATTTTGATATACCCTCAAGAAAGCTTCTCAATAAAAACTAGAAAAAAAACTAAACAAAAACATTTTGCAAAATATTAGTGTCCATTCAGTAGTTTTAGACAAACACTTAATACCCCTGATTTATAGTTCTGATTCTGTCTCTTTTTACTGAGCAATTTTGGACAATCACTCTGTCCTGGGACCTCATTTTCTTAATTTGTAAAGAAAGGAAAATTTGCCTAAATTATTTTTCCAAGTGTAAAATTTTGCAATTTATACTTGTATATTTTATAGTTAGATTTTTGAAAAGATACAAAGGCTTTATTCTGTGCATTCAATTAATAAAACAGAGTTCTCAGACTGATGAGGCCTATGAGGTTGTGTTAATTCATTTCTCAAGGAAACTATGATAGGGCGAAACAATTAGCTATTTGTGGCATTAATGCAGTAGAAGTGCTGTGCTCCGATTATAAAATGGAAGGAAGCCATGAGTATCCAGAAAAGAGGGAAAAACAATTTCTCCCAAAGACAGCTATTCTGGGAATCTGATAAGTTTCACCCGTGGCATCATCCTGAGCCGCCAATCATGAGAAGATTTCAAAGAAGATAGGTTACCTATACCCACCTGACTGTAGTCTCTAAGGAAGTTAGGAGCTGACAGGAGGAGGAAGTAATATTGAATGTAATCTGTCTTGGCTTTGCAGGAGGCTGAAATGATCATTTCGTAGGAGTGAAGGTTACATAAGAGTAACTAGACTAGGAGAGAGATGGTCTTCTTACTTGCTAGGGAAGGTGGGTGATACTAATCAAAAATAATATGTATTAATGAAACAAATAATTCTAGTATCTTCTCCTATCTTTAACTTAAAATAAGTTCCCCTACTTCATTGTTCTTGTTTGAATTATTATGTCAACACAATAAAACACAGCATGACCTCAGCCATAGAGAAAAGATAATTAGTCTATTTTAGAGATTTAGTGCAAGACAGTGTGGGTTCAAAGGTAAATAAGAGGGAGACTTGAGCAATTTACTAACTGTCCTAGCATTAGTCTCATCATATGCAAAAGGGACCAAGCTGGTGACTACTTCTAAGCTTACTAAAATAATTAATAAGACTTTTACAAATGAATGAATGAATGTAAACAAATCAAACTATAAATAACATATAGGAAATACAATACTTGCTGTTATTATTGTCTATGTACTTAGCATATCTACCAAAGTCTGCACTTGTAAACTGTACATTTCTAAAAGCCTATATAATTTATAAATAATGAAGTTGTATTAACATTCATAAAACACACACAGCAACCAAGACTAAGAGGTAATATTGGCTGTAAAAACAGAAATGTCATAGAAGAAGCCACTGAAACAAATGTTCCCATTTGTCTTTAGCACTGTCTGGGAGAGAGAGATTATATTTTATAAAAATAAATTGTCTCTCCATGTCTGCAAATCTGACCATGTGGTAGAAATGTGCACCGTAAACCATCATATCTCAGTAGCATCCACAGTTCTGATTGGACTGGCACTGCTTTGGCTCCATGCTCATTTTAAAATAACTTTCTGATTATGATTTTATTTCTGGAATAGATTTGCCATGCAGAACAAATGCACTGACCAACAAACTTGGTTATGTAATCCACCTGATACATTACATTTCTCAATATAAATACTAATTTAGCAATTTGGTATTCTGGTTTATATGCAACCTTCTTGTGTAAGGAATTAGCATGGCTTATTCCTCGGAAGCACATTCATTTTTGGATGTATTACTAACTTTCTTAGTTTATAGAACTATTCCCTGGAAATGGATGACATTTCCAAATTACCAGCGTCATTGGCAGATATCTCTGGTGACTAGCCAGGCTTCTCCAGGAAAAGGCCTTCTGTAAATGTCCTTTCAAATTGTAAGAAAAGTTCTCCAGCCATAACACGAATTGGATAAAAGCTACTCTAGGTCTTCAGCAGCCTCAATACAGCTTACTTTCAGGATTATGAGTACTGCCATTTTTGACCAATGTTATAATTTGATACAATTTATTTCTTCACACACTCTTTTCTTGTCCACTATTCTCAAGTTTTTACCCCGTTCTGTCTTTAGAGTTGACTTGCCACGTGAAAAATGCAACTACAGAACCATAGATGGCTTGAGCTAGAATGGACCAGAAGGATGAGGGCAGATCTCAGCTCCCCTATTTGTCAAGGGGCAAAATCATTGTCAGAAAAGAGGATTCCTACAGTTCTGGTTTGCTCTCACCTATTCTCTAGTGTTATTTTAAACCACATTTTACTCTACTTAAAATTCTCTAGCCTAAAAAGCATCAGGACAATGAGTAATTTCCAAATGAGATGAAATGATGTCAAGTGTCCTTGAAACTGGTCATTGGGCCTCAGAGGAACATATCTACCTGTTTGAGTAGCTAACATTTGTTTATGTGTGCATGTTGAGGTTGTGTGTATGTCGGGGTTGTATGTGTGAGTTTTAGAGGGTATGATTAACTATTTCTCTTCAACCGGCATAAATAGTATATGTGTATATGTTTGACAACTATTATAATACTATGCTTTTCTATATCTTTATTTTCTTATTCATAAAACGGAGATAATAGCAATAATGCCTGCTTAAGTTTCTTAGGAGAATTAAATAAAAAAAATGCCTAAGGCATTTAGTGTAGTGTCTGACACATTTGATCACTCTCTGAATACCAGTGTAGCAGTTTTTGTTATAACATTTATGTATCACTTGTAATATATTTTTATTATGGCATCAATTCGATACTTACGATAATTTCTTGTCATTCCTTACTCTCTTTCCATAATTTACCATAATTCACAGCATTTATTCCCTTCTAGTAGCATAAACATTAATTCATTTTTAATTTTTATTTTCTGTACCAACCCACTAAATTATAGGTTCCACCAAGGTGAAGCCCTTCATCTCCTTTGTTCACCACTGTATCTTCAGTGCCTAGATCAGTGCCTGACCCATAATAGTTGGACAGTAAATATTATTAGGGTGAATGACAGAAAGGCACTTCTGTGAGGTGGGTGGAGCAGGGGTTATTCTCCCTGTATTGCAGCAGAGGAAGGTAAATTGCAAAGTGGCTTTAAAATTTATGCAAAACTGCACAGCTAGAAATTCCCAAAACCACTGGTAGAATTCTGGTAATTCAATTGAGCAAAGATTCTGAAGAAGGAAAACATCTTGGATCATCAGAAGCAATTTAGTAGGAGAAAATTCACTTGAAAGACTGAGATGAGGACAGGCTACTGAAACGTTTAAATTTCAGGCTGGAAGGCTGGAAATGCACTAACAAGGCAATGGGAGTCATTAAACGTTGAAGATGCTATAAATGGCATAGAGAGGTTGGGTTTTATAACTTCCACACTGAGATTATTTTATTATACACCAGTATATTTATAATTTAACACACTTTGGCAGAAGAAGTGTGCTTATACAAATATACACAGAAGGGCTTATAAAAATATACACTCCATGATGCACATCATATCCTAACTCCACTCCTCCTCTGCTACAACACACAAAAATGGATGTGCCTAACATGTGACCTTGGGCAAATACAACAAGTCCTAGACCCTTCTGGTAGCTGGCTGTGAGATGCTTAGGCAGTTGATATTTCTGGACAATGATAGGACTCTTACTTGAAAATATCAAATGCCTCAGCAAGTAATAGAATACACTTCAGAGACTGTCTGCTCCTCCTTCTGCAGGATTGTCTTATCACTATACCTGCACCGTGCAAAATGTGCACGTATCCATTATACCCATCAGTGTGAACGACTGACAGTTCCTGAAACGCTGAGCTCTCTAACATGCTGGTTTCTTCCTGCTACTGAAAGAGTCTGGAAAACACAAAGCATTTAGCTCAGTGGATGTATCACAGCAAATGCTGGGAAAAAAATATGTGTATGTGTGTGTGTGTATATATATAATTTGTATTATATTGCAGGTATGTTATATACTACAGTAAAACATTACATAAATATTCATTTTGGCAAACATGACTTCTTTTTTTTTTTTTTTTTTCGAGACAGAGTCTCGCTCTGTCACCCAGGCTGGAGTGCAGTGGCGCGATCTTGGCTCACTGCAAGCTCCGCCTCCCGGATTCACGCCATTCTCCTGCCTCAGCCTCTCCGAGTAGCTGGGACTACAGGCGCCCGCCACCACGCCCGGCTAATTTTTTGTATTTTTGGTAGAGACGGGGTTTCACCATGGTCTCGATCTCCTGACCTCGTGATCCGCCCGCCTCGGCCTCCCAAAGTGCTGGGATTACAAGCGTGAGCCACCGCACCCGGCCAAACATGACTTCTATTATTTTTATGCCCAGCAATTATCTCCGGCAAATATCTGTATATGTTTCTAAAATTGAATTTTTCAAGAAATTCTTTTGCTGGCCAATGCCTTTGCCTTCATCTCGGAGTCTTGACTTTGCACAAATCTCCATTACACTACCCTAGAGAGTTTTACTATTCATTTTTTAATCTGTGTAAGTCTCTCATAATATGTTTTTTTCCTCTGGGGCCTGGGTTATATCTTCTTCATTTTTGTATGCCCAGTTCTTACCAAAACCTGGTATGTGGTTGGTGCTCAGTTATACTTTTACACTCAAGAAATATGTACATTCCCACAATAGATACATCAATGCCAAAACGACCTCTGTCTTGGAAAATCTTAGTGAATTTTTTTGTCAGGCTTTTAAACCATGGAGTTGCTTTTTTTTTTTTTTTTTAAGGTTTTGTAGTGAATTCCATTATAATTCATTTGAGGGGTCTATTATATTGTCTTTGAAATTATTGTTTTCTTTTTGAAAAAAAAGTAGAGGTATTTCTGATACCTTAAACATTTTTTACTGGAGTGGCTATGGGAAGCCTTCACCCTTCCGCCTTATGGACAATAGATAACCTTTTGCGTATTCAGAGCTTTGCCGGTTGCATTTAGCACAGTGAGAGGATGCATGCTCTACATGAACATCAAAGTGGCACTCGATCTTCCTTGGAATTTGTGTGATTGCCTCTTTTGTGTTCCTTAAAACCTCAAACCTTCTGAAATTGCCTTCTCAGTGTGCACCAGTAACTTGTATATGACTTGTATCAACTACATTCCACCTCAGGAGCCGACCATACCTTTGAGGTAACTCACTTTAATTGCCAGAATCCCAACCCAGACCTTGTGCGAAAAAATTTCATTCACCATTCCCATGGCAAATTTTTAAAATATTTTTGTAGAAATGGAATTCCACTATATTGCCAGGCTGGTCTTGAACCACTGGGCTCAAGTGATCCTCTTGCCTCGGCCTTTCAAAATACTGGGATTATAGGCATGAGCTACCACGCCTGGCTTGTTTCCCTAATTTGATTGAATTGATTTATGTTGGAGGTGAGGTATGTTGAACATCAGCTAATTTTGAGACCAGGTGCTGGATGTATGTATGCAAATAAGCATATATAGTATTATTTAATTGTCATAATGAGACTTTTAAAGTAATACTGTTATCTTCATTATTAGTTGTTAGAATGAAGTATACTGCTTCATGTAAAACACATTTACATCTATTACAGAGCTATAAATGTTCTATTTCACAGAATATCATAAAAATAATAAAACATAATAGATTAGTGGATGTCAAGTACTTGCTTTAAAAGTAAAAAAAAACTTCTATAGTAATAACTTAGACAAGTACTCTTCTTTCTGTAAGTTAAAATTCTGTTTAAAAATAACATAAATCACATCTGTCTATTTACCCAGGCATATATAAAATATAAGCACATATTTATTTCCAAGCTCTGTGATAATCATGACTCATGATATAATCAGAAAAATTTTTACTTTCAGGAGAACCGACTATTTATAAGTTCCTCATATGTATTTTATAACTTCAGACAAGAATTAACCATTCTGAGCTAATGATGGTAATGCATGTAGAGTATATTACATTTCCGAAAGCACTTAAATATACTTATATTTATATATAAAATATATAAAAATTGTGTTAGTTTCCAAGAGAAGTATGCCTTTGGTCCAAAGCTCATTTAGTCTTTTACATACACTAGAATTTTGTACATAGAACACTCGATCAGCTGATAAAATCCTGGAACTCTGGAAATTAATGGATTTCTCCAGTATCACTTGCATTAGAAGTGATAGGGCCAGGATGGAGCAGGAAGTGTCTGTTCTTTTCATAGTTTCAAGCTTCCTCCAGTTAATGACAACAACAAAAAAAGAGGATTGAGCTAGTATTCTTTTTTTCTAAGGCTTACTTTAAACCTGTTGACCATTGTTATTTTACATTTTCAGGACTTGAATTTGTGATGATGTTCTCTGTGTAGACATCAACACACTTTCCGATTCCAATTGGTCCCAGACTATTGCCAAGAATATTTTTGCATTTCCCTCATCTTCTTTTTTTTTTTTTCTTTTTTTTTTATTATTATGCTTTAGGTTTTAGGGTACATGTGCACAATGTGCAGGTTTGTTACATATGTATCCATGTGCCATGTTGGTTTGCTGCACCCATTAACTCGTCATTTAGCATTAGGTATATCTCCTAATGCTGTCTCTTCCCCCTCCCCCCACCCCACAACAGTCCCCGGAGTGTGATGTTCCCCTTCCTGTGTCCATGAGTTCTCATTGTTCAATTCCCACCTATGAGTGAGAACATGTGGTGTTTGGTTTTTTGTCATTGCGATAGTTTACTGAGAATGATGGTTTCCAGTTTCATCCATGTCCCTATAAAGGACATGAACTCATCATTTTTTATGGCTGCATAGTATTCCATGGTGTATATGTGCTACATTTTCTTAATCCAGTCTATTGTTGTTGGACATTTGGGTTGGTTCCAAGTCTTTGCTACTGTTCAATTTGTCCACAGTATCTAGTTTAACATTTTTTCAGTTCGCTCAAGCTTCTTCCTCATCCTAGCAACAACCCCCTCATTATTAACAGGTGACCTAACTTCAACACCCACAGAAGTAGGGGAAAGAATTGGATGAGAACTCTGTTGATCTTTTGCTGTGAAGGTAGAAGGACTACTACTTATTGGGGTCGTCATTTTGCTCTCCCTACCATTTTCTCCTTTGGAGGAAGCTGATTTCTTTTTATCCCTTTAAATTCTTTTTCTGAGAGAATCTTTGCTTCTTGCTAGTTCCTTCCCTTTTGTAATTAACTTGTTCAACTTGATTCCATTTTTAAAATAGTCAAAGAAGCCAATAAACAAACCATCAAAAACATCAATAATAGGCTGGGCGTGGTGGCTCATGCCTGTAATTCCAGCACTTCGGGAGGCCACAGTGGGCAGATCACCTGAGGTGAGGAGTTCAAGACCAACCTGGCCAACATGGTGAAATGCTGTCTCCACTAAAAATACAAAAATTAACCGGGCATGGTGGTGGGCACCTGTAATCTCAGCTACTCAGGAGGCTGAGACAGGAGAATCACTTAAACCCAGGAGGTGGAGGTTGCAGTGAGCCAAGGTCACACCATTGTACTCCAGCCTCGGTGACAGAGTGAGACTCTGTCTAAAAAGAAAAAAAACAAAATAATAACCACAACAACATGGTGTCATTCTAGGAATTCACTTTGGGGATTTATTGTCCATAAGAACTTTAGTGAAATGATGCATGAACAAGTTTATCCATTGTATCCTTATTGGCAGTAGAAAAAAGCTGTGAGCCGGTTGAGAGGACTGGATAAATAATTGGTGGGATAATGTCATGGCATGAGGCTGTGAAAAAGAACAAGAAAGCTCTTTATGGGCTGATAGTGGAAATACAGTTGACCCTCGAGCAACACAGATTTGAACTGTATGAGTGCACTTAGACACAAATTTGTATTCACCTATGCCACCCCTGAGACAACAAGACCAGCATGTTTTCCTTCTCATCTTTAGCCTACTCAACATGAAGGCAACAAGGATGAAGGTCTTTATGGTTACTCACTTTCACTTAATATATAGTAAATATTTTTTTTCTTCCTTATGACTTTCTTTTTCTTTACTGCTGTCTCCAAATATACCTTTGATTTTCTTAATATTTTCTTTATCTAGCTTACATAATTGAAAAAATACAGTATGTAGTATATATAGCATACAAAGTGTATGTTAACCAACTGTTTATTATCAGTAAAGCTTTTGGTCAACAGCAGGCAATTAGTAGTTAAATAATTGACAAGTTAAAAGTTAGATTTGTAGCTGCACAAGGGCTTGGTACTCCCAACCACCTATTGTTCAAGGGTCAGCTGTATTTGCAGCATACACTGGCAAGTGAAAAGGGCAAGAAAAAGCAAGGAACAGAATTATATAAATAAAAAAAAACTTTGTTATTTTTCTATAGGATGAAAATACAAGAATCTGTATTTGGATTTGCTTATATAAGTATAAAGAAACTTAATGAAGTTATATAAGAAACAAACCAGTGGACGTTGAGGTGGAGTTAGAATGAGAGCTTGACAAGAATAAAGAAAAAAGACATGGACAGAGATTTCTCACTATATAGGTGTATTAGTCAGGGTTTTCTGGAGGGACAGAACCAAAGGATAGCTGTATATATGAAAGGGAATTAAGGAGTATGACTCACACCATCACAAGGTGAAGTCCCACAATAGGCCACGTGCAAGCTGAGGAGCAAGGAAGCCAGTCCAACTCCCAAAACCTAAAAAGTAGGGAAGCCAACAGTGCAGCCTTCAGTCTGTGGCCAAAGGCCTGAGAGCCCCTGGCAAATCATTGGGATAAACCCAAGAGTCCAAAAGCTGAAGAACTTGAAGTCTGATGTTTGACGGCAGGAAGCATCCAATATGGGAGAAAGATGGAGGCTGGAACACTCAGCCACTCTAGTCCTTCCATGTTCCTCTGCCTGATTTTATCCTAGCCATACTGGCTGCTGATTAGGTTGTTGTGCTCACCCAGCTTGAGGGTGGGTCTGCCTTTCCCAGTCCGTCCACTGACTCAACTGTTAATCTCCTTTGGAAACTCCCTCACAGATGTACCCAGGAACAATACTTTGCATGCTTTGATCCAGTCAAGTTGACACTCAATAGTAACCATCTCTGGGATATTTACTTATTCACTTTCTGTGTGTGTTTGTGCGTTGTATGTCTGCTCATAAAATTATAAATTCATGTAAGCAGAACCTTCTTTTGGTACAGACTGAATATACTGGCATTCAGAGGAGTGCCTGACACATAGTAAATGCTATAGTTTGGGTGTTTGTGTCTTAAAATTTCATGTTGAAATGTGATACCCAGTGTTGGAGGTGGGACCTAATGGGGAGTATTTTGGTCATGGTGGTAGATCCCTAATGAATAGAAAAATGCCCTCCTTTATGGGTAACTGAGTGAGTTCTCACTTCTTTTAGTTCCCTGTAGAACTGGTTGTTAAAAAACAAAAAGCCTGGCACCTCTCCCATGGGAGGCTTCCTCTCTTGCCATAAGATCCTGCACACACCAGCTCCCTTTGCCTTCTGCTATGAATGGAAGCAGCCTGAGGCCCTCACCAGAAGCAGATGCTGGTGCCATTCTTCTGGTACAGCCTTTCAGAATTATAAGCCAAATAAACCTGATTTCTTTATAAGTCACCCAGCCTCAGGTATTATTTTATAGTGACACTAACGAACAAATGGACTAAGACAGTAAATATGGATTAAATAAGTGATTGAAAATATGTTGACTGAGAAATAGATTAATGAACAAACAAATCCAGCCTTTGAGTTCAGTGGTTGGCTTGGAAGTGGTGGTCTGCTTAAGAATCTACAGGTGAGATTCTAAGAACCTATCCCCAAATCTCCTGAACATGTCAATCTAGTGTAGACTGACACAAGGTGCATTTTAATTATTACCCCTGTTGTCTGGATACTGCAGTCCACAAATCACATTTTGAAAATGTCAGTGTTGTCATTGCATAGTCCTTAGGGGTCGTAAAATCTTACCATAATCCCTACCAAGGGAGTTTTGGATCAAGGTCTAAAACCAAGATCTTGGTTATTCCCACCCAGTGACATTTATTCATTAATTTAATAACATATTTTGTGCCAGGCTTCACCCTAGATGACAGGTTACAGCTGGGAGCAAAGTGGAGAGGAAGCCCTTGCTTCTCACAGAGCTTATGTTAGTGTAGGTGAGACAGGCAGTAAATAAGTAATAAATAACCATACTGCAATTCCGACTCAGGCTGACTTCAGCCAGCTTCCTTAGCTTTTATTTTGTGGTAGTTGCAAAATACCTGCAATTGTCCTGGGGAATTTATTTTAGACATCGATTTCAGTTCACTCAGTGATTTTATATATCCTGTTCTTTGAATAGCCATGTCTCTGGAGAAGGCCTGCATTGCCCATATCTTCCTTCTAGTAAATAATTAAAAGCACTCAGCATAGGACAATTATCAGGCTGCTTTTCCTGGGCCTAGCCTCCTGCCCTCCACAGAACACATGAGCTTCTTTTGACAAACGCCATTGGTCCCCAGAGCATGCTTATTCCTGGTAGCAAGTTTAATGATCTGAAGATTGCAGGTCATGTCCCCTTGTAATGTTAAGCATTTATAGAAACTACCTCCTACATCCTGCAATTAAAGCACCTTCTGTAAAATAATTAGTCACAAAGATAGAATGTCAGGTGCTTTTAGGGGTTAGCAGGATGACATTAATTTCAACAGTAATTATTCAGACAGGCCAAGATCTTTGCAGAAAGCCACTCAAAGAAGTAATTTTCATTCTACCAAATTCTATATGCACATTTCATTGTTTCAAAACAGTTAACAAAAGTGTCAAGGTGAAGAATGCCAAATAGGTATGCACAGAAGTGAGAGAAATCTGTGGAACAACACTGTTTTTAAAAGGTAGTCTAGTACAGTGGGAAAATTCTATGAGTAAGGATCACCTGGAACTAGCTAAAATTCTTTTCCCTCTGCTCCTGTAGTGTGACCTTGCCAGGTAACATAACCCTCCTGCTTTGTATCCACATCTGCAATAATAGGGGGAGTAACACTTACCTTGTGGGATTATTACAAGGATTGCAGAAGCTAATATGCAGATATGCATAAAGGGATAAAAGAGAATGAAATAAATTAACAACAACAATGAGGATGCTAAAAAGCCAGTAATGGCAGAATGTAAGACCTAGAACAGATCCTCAAGACGCTAGGTGGAAACCTTTCATTCTAGAAATAAAAGATTGACATTGTATTGTCTCAAGCTCTTTGGACCTCATCCAGCACATTTTTTTCTGGAAAAACTTTGAAATATAACCTGTGTCTTAAGATACCAAATGTAGTGTTTATGCACCCCACCCATCCCTTCCTCTTCATTCTCAGGTAATTTTAAAGTACATCTCAAAATATTTGTGATTTATTTCACAGATAGTTTCATTAAAAGCTGGCAGAGAGGGGGCAGAGCAAGACGGTGGAATAGAAAGCTCCACTGATTGCCCCTGCTCCCTGCCACACAAGGACACCAATTTAACAATTACCTACGTAGAAAAACACCATCATTTAAGAACCAAAAATTAGGTAAGCTCTCATAGTATCTGGTTTTATATTTGTATTGCTGAAAGAGGCACTGGAGTGATAGAAAACATAGTCTTTAATTTCCTACACGCCCCAATCCCCAGAATGCATCTCAGAGCACTGAGGAGGGAGAACACAGTAATTGTGAGGCATTGAAGTCAGGGTTTTCCCTTTGGAGCAGAAACGAAAACAAGGCCAGTATTAGCTGATGTTTGCCCATGGAAGGAGCATTTAAACCAGTCCTAGCCAGAGGGGAATCACCAATCTCAGTGGTCTGATCTTGAGGTCCTCCAAAACTTGCCACTGACAGCTGGAGTACTTTGTGTCTCCAGGTAAACAAAAGGCAGTCCAGGCCATGAAGACTACAAGTCTTAGGTGGGTCCTAGGGCTCGACTGGGCTCAGAGACAGTGGACGGGAGCAGCATGTGACATACTGTGACACCAGCTGAGGCAGCCAATGGCATGCTGGCATCACCTATCTCCTAACTCCAGGCTATACAGCTTGCAACTCAAAAAAAGATACCCTTTCCTTCTGCTAGAGGAAAAGAGAGGGAAGAGTGAAGAGAACTTTGTCTTGCCTCTTGGGTACCAGCCAAGCCACAGTTGGATACGGCACTGGTCCAAGTCATGAGACCCCTGTTTCAGTCTCTAGCTCCAAGAATACATTTCTAGACACACCTTGGTCCAGAAGGGAACCCACTGGCTTGAAGGAAAAGACCCAGTCCTGGCAGAATTCATCACTTGGTAATTAAAGAGCCCTTGGGCACTAAATAACCACCAGGGATACCCAGGTACTATGTCGAGGGCCTTGGGTGAGCACCTGAGATTTTCTGGCTTTGGAGAAGAGAACACCATAGGAGGGTAGAGCACCAAGCAGCAGACTCTTGGGGTCTCGATTCCAGGACTTGACTCTTGGATGGCATTTCTGGACCTGCCAAGGTCCAGAGGGGAGCCCACTGCCATAATTGGTGAGTCTTAGGCCAGGCAGCATTCACCACAAGCTGACCTAAGGGGCTTTGGGCCTTAAGGGAACATTAGCAGCAGTTGGCAGTACTCCTCATGGCCTGATGTGATGGTGGCTACAGGGTGAAGGTCCTCTGCCTTTGGAAAGGGGAGGGAAGAGTGGGAAGGAGTGGCAGCTCAGCCTCAGTATAATAAAACACCAGGTAGATTTCTAAGTTTTTGACTTTAGTCTCTGACTCCTGGATGGCACTCCTGGACCCAACCAGAGCCTGGAGGATTTTACCATTCTTAAGGGAAGGACTCAGATCTGGGTGACTTTGCCACCTGCTGGTTGTCGAGCCCCAAGGCCTTGAGAAAACATAGGCAATAGCCAGGGAATGGTAACAGCAGGCCTTGGGTGAGAGCCAGTGTGGTGCTGGCTTCAGATCTGACCCCACACAGTCATAGTGGTGGTGGCCATAGGGGTGCTTGTGTTGCTCCACTCCCAGCTTTAAGTGGCTCAAAACAGAGAGAGAGATCCTGTTCGGGAGAAAGTAAGGGAAGAGAACAAGAGTCTCTGCTTGGTAATCCAGGAAATTCTCCCAGATCTTGTCCAAGACCTTCAAGGGAGTACCTCTATGAGTCTGCAAGAACCACAGTGTTACTGGGCTGGGGGTGTCCCCTAAAGCCGATACAGCATAGATCACTACACCCAAGTCCATTCAAATATCTGGAAAGCCTTCCTAAGAAGAATGGGTGCAAAAAAGCCCAAACAGTGAAGACAACAATAAATACCTAACTCCTCAATGCCCAGACACCAAAGAGCATCTGATAGCATAAACACCATCCAGAAAATCATGACCTCACCAAACGAACTAAATAGGTTACCAAGGACCAAACCTGGAGAAACAGAGATAGGTGAACTTTCAGACAGAGAACTGAAAATAGCTGTGTTGAGGAAATTCAAAGAAATTCAAGATAACGCAGAGAAGGAATTCAGAATTATATAAATGTGACAAAGATATTGAAATAATAAGAATCAAGCAGAAATTCTGGAGCTGAAAAATGCAATTGGCATACTGAAAAATGCATCAGGGTTCTTTAATAGCAGAATTGATCACACAGACAAAGCAATGTGTGAGCTTGAAAACAGATTATTTGAAAATACACTGTTAGAGGTGACAAAAGAAAGAATAAAAACCAATGAAGCATGCCTATAGGATCTAGAAAATAGCCTCAAAAGAAAAATTCTCAGTTATTGGCCTTGAAAAGAAGATAGAGTAAAAGAAAGCATATTCAAATAAATAACAAAGAACTTCTCAAATCTAGAGAAAGATATCAATATTCAAGTAAAAGAAGCTTATAGAACACCAAGCAGATTTACCTCAAAGAAGACTGCCCCAAGGCATTTAATAATCAGACTCACAAGGTTCAAGGATGAAGAAAGGATTCTAAAAGCAGCAAGAGAAAGAAACAAATGACATACAATAGAGCTCTAATATGTCTGGCAGCAGACAATTTAGTGGAAACCTTACAGACCAGAAGAGAGTGACATAACCTATTTAAAGTATAGAAAGAAAAAATAGTTTTACCCTACAATAGTATATCCAGCAAAAATATTATTCAAACATGAAGGAGAAATAAAGAGTTTCTGAGACCAGCCAAAGTTGAGGGATTTCATCACCACCAGAACTGTTGTATTAGTCCATTTTCAAACTGCTATAAAGAACTACCAGAGACTGGGTAATTGATAAACAAAACAGGTTTAATTGTCTCATAGTTCTGTATGGCTGAGGAGACCTCAGGAAACTTACAATTATGGTGAAAGGTAAAGGGGAAGCAAGCACCCTCTAAAGGAGCTAAAGGAGCATGTTCTAACCCAATGCAAGGAAGCTAAGAACCTTGAAAAAAGGTTGGAGGAATTGCCAACCAGAATAACCAGTTTAGAGAAGAACATAAATGACCAGATGAAGCTGAAAATCACAGCACAAGAACTTCATAAAGCATCCACAAGTATCAATAGCCGAATCGATCAAGCAGAAGAAAGGATATCAGAGATTGAAGATCAACTTAATGAAATAAAGCGAGAAGACAACATTAGAGAAAAATGAATGAAAAGGAATGAACAAAGCCTCCAATATGAGACTATGTGAAAAGACCACATTTATGTTTGATTGGTGTACCTGAAAGTGATGGGGAGAATGGGCCAAGATGGAAAACACTCTTCAGGATATTATCCAGGAGAACTTCCCCAACCTAGCAAGACAGGGCAATATTCAAATTCAGGAAATATGGAGAACATCACAAAGATACTCCTTGAGAAGGGCAACCTCAAGACACATAATCGTTAGATTCACCAAGGGTGAAATGTAGGAAAAAATGTTAAGGGCAGCCAGAGAGAAAAGTCAGGTCACCCACAAAGGGAAGCCCATCAGACTAACAGCAGATCTTTCTGCAGAAACCCTACAAGCCAGAAGAGAGTGGGGGCCATTATTCAACATTCTTAAAAGAATTTTCAACCCAGAATTTCATATCCAGCCTAACTAAGCTTCATAAATGATGGAGAAATAAAATCCTTTACAGACAAACAAATGCTGAGAGATTTTGCCCCCACCAGGCTGCTTTACAAGAGCTCCTGAAGGGAGCACTAAACATGGAAAGGAACAACCAGTACAAGCCACTGCAAAAACATACCAAATTGTAAAGACCATCGACACTATGAAGAAACTACATCAACTAACAAGCAAAATAACCAGCTAGCATCATAACAATAGGATCAGATTCATACATAACAATATTACCCTTAAATGTAAGTGGGCTAAATTCCCCAATTAAAAGACACAGATGGGCAAATTGGATAAAGAGTCAAGACCCATCAGTGTTCTGTATTCAGGAGACCCATCTCATGTGCAAAGACACATATAGCCTCAAAATAAAGGGATAGAAGAATATTTACCAAGCAAATGAAAGGCAAAAGAAAGCAAGGGTTGCAATGCTAGTTGCTGATTAAACAGAATTTAAACCAACAAAGATCAAAAGAGACAAAGAAGGGCATTACATAATGGTAAAGGAATCAGTGCAACAAGAAGAGCTAACTATCCTAAATATTTATTCACCCAATACAAGAGCACCCAGATTCATAAAGCAAGTTCTTAGAGACCTACAAAGAGACATAGGTGCCCACAGAATGATAGTGATAGATGTTAACACCCCACTGTCAATATTAGATCAACAAGACAGAAAATTAGCGAGGATATTCAGGACTTGAAGTCAGCTCTGGACCAAGTGGATCTAATAGACATCTACAGAACTCTCCACCCCAGATCAGCAGAATATACATTCTTCTCAGCACTACATCGCACTTCTTCTAAAATTGACCACATAATTGGAAGTAAAACACTCCTCAGCAAATGCAAAAGAATGGAAATCATAAAAAACAGCCTCTCAGACCACAATGCAATCAAACTAAACTCAGGATTAAAAAACTCACTCAAAACTGTACAACTACATGGAAACTGAACAACCTGCTCCTGAATGACTACTGGGCAAATAATGAAATGAAGGCAAAAATAAAGAAGTTCTTTGAAACCAATGAGAACAAGGACACAATGTACCAGAATCTCTGGGACACATTTAAAGCAGTGTCTAGGGGAAATTTATAGCACTAAATGCCCACAAGTGAAAGCAGGAAAGCTCTAAAATTGATGCCCTAACATCACAATTAAAAGAACCAGAGAAGCAAGTGCAAACAAATTCAAAAGCTGACAGAAGTCAAGAAATAACTAAGATCAGAGCAGAACTGAAAGAGATAGAGACATGAAAATCCCTTTAAAAAAAATCAATCCAGGAGCTGGTTTTTTGAAAAGATCAACAAAATAGATTGCTAGCCAGACTAATGAAGAAAAGAGAGAAGAACCAAAGAGATGCAATAAAAAAATGATAAAGAGGTATCACCACTGATCCTACAGAAATACAAACTACCATCAGAAAGTACTATAAAAAACTCTATGGAAATAAACTAAAAATTCTAGAAGAAATGGATAAATTCCTGGATACATACAACCTCCCAAATCTAAACCAGGAAGAAGTAAAATCCCTGAATAGATCAATAACAAGTACTGAAATTGAGGCAGTAATTAATAGCCTACCAACCAAAAAATGGCCAGGACCAGAGGAATTCACAGCTGAATTCTACCAGAGGTACAAAGAGGAGCTGATACCATTCCTTCTGAAACTATTCCAAACAATAGAAAAAGAGATACTCCTCCCTAACTCATTTTATGGGGCCAGCATCACTCTGATACCAAAACCAGGCAGAGACACAACAAAAAAAAAATTTCAGGCCAAAATTTCTGATGAACATTGATGTGAAAATCCTCAATAAAATACTGTCAAACTGAATCCAGCATCATATCAAGAAGCTTATCCACCATGATCAAGTTGGCTTCATCGCAGGGATGAAGGGCTGGTTCAACATATGCACACCGATAAATGTAATCCATCACATAAACAGAACCAATGACAAAAACCACATGATCATCTCAATAGATGCAGAAAAGACCTCTGACAAAATCCAACTGCCCTTCATGCTAAAAATTCTCAATAAACTAGGTATTCATGGAACATTTCTCAAAATAATAAGGGCTATTTATGACAGATCCACAGCCAATATCATACTGAATGGGCAAAATCTGGAAGCATTCCCTTTGAAAACCAGCACAGGACCAGGATGCCCTCTCTCAGCTCTCCTATTCAACATGGTATTGGAAGTTCTGGCCAGGGCAATCATGTGTATACATGCAACTAAATTAACATTGATGTTATTGTCATTTGTTAACTGAACAGTGGTAGGGTCAATGACTATTTTCCCAATTTTATATCTTATTGATATAAAATTACACATTACGAGTCAAGAAGAAAGTGGTGAAATAGTTGTATTTTAAATTTTTATAGTGCTACATATTAATGGAAGCCACATGCATGTATTTGAAACGGTTTTATGGGTTTTAGGGGGATTATGCTCAGAAGTTTAGTGGACTTATTCTTATCTCAGATGTTTTTTTCCCTCATGATTGGAAAATGTACAGATTGGTCTCATTCTGTTTATTCGCTTATTCAAAGTAAAGTCTGTTTGGAAATGGTTAAATGCAGCAGATCTACCCTCCTCTTCCCTCTTTTCAGAACGAGTCAATTTGGGATAATCAGATTTGCATCCCTTAAGGAGCCAATTTTCCTTTTTCTCCTTCCTCATTTGCTCTCTTTTAATACACCTGCTACAGAGTATTTAGCAGAGGGGGGATTTGAATAATAACACCACTTTACATGTAAATAGGGCCTTTCATCCAAGTATCTCAGAGCTCTTCGTAAACATTACCTGGTTATGTATAGATTATGAGCATCATTTTAAAGCTAGGCAAGTGAGGACCATGCAGGTAAGTGACTTGCCTAAGGTCACACATTAAGACTATGGTGTTGCTAGAAGGAGGCTTCTGGTCATTTGAGGATTTCGTTTCCCAGCTGACCCAGCTAAGGGCACCTGTCTGCATTAAACTTCAGAGTTCCCACATATCTCTTCTGGAGTACCATTTATTACATTCATATAACCCACCATTACACTCTCTCCTTCCATCAGATGTTTTACCTCATAATCCATCTGACAACTTTCTGTCATGTTGAGGATTCCTGTAATGCCACATATCACTATAATTCTAGAGGTTAAAGACAGTGTTTATGACTATCTCTCATTGAGTTTTATTTCCACATCTTGAAACGTGGCTCAATGGAACATAATGCCGTACTTGAAAAGCCTAGTTTAAAATAAAGAGAGAATCCACAATTCTTATTTGCAAATCTAATCTGCAGGATAAATGAAATGCAGAAGTTGATGGTAATGGAATATTGAGGTTGGCAGGTGGAAGATTTTAAAACCTGAAAATGGAAAAGACATTTCTATTCAATTATACAAGTATGGTATTTATCATGTTTGCCTTCCAGGAGGCTGAGGTGAGGCTACCTCTGCTACAAAATATCCACTGTAGAATAACCCATTTTAGGAGGAAAAAAAAAAAAATCTCGAGTGTTTTTCATTTCTAAAAGGGTAATTTGTCATTAAAACAGAACAAAATACTAAGATATGTGAATGCATGTGATATGGTTTGGTTCTGTGTTCCTGCCCAAATCTCATGTCAAATTGTGATCCCTATTGATGGAGAAGGGGAATTGTGGGAGGTGACTGGACCATAGGGACAGAGTTCTCGTGAATGGTTTAGCACCATCCCCTATACAGGTACTATACCGTGAGTGAGTTCTCATGAGTTCTGATGGCCTAAAAGTGTGTGACACCTCCCCTCTCTCTTTCTTTCTACTGCTCTGGCCATGTAAGCTATGCCTACTTCCCCTTCTCCTTCCACCATGATTGAAAGTTTCCTGAGGCCTCCCCAGATTCCGAGCAGATGCCAGCATCATGCTTCCCATAGAGCCTGCAGAACAGTGAGCCAATTAAACCTCTTTTCTCGATAAATCACTCAGTCTCAGGTATTTCTTTAAAGCAATGCGAGAACTAACACAGCATATAAGGCAGCCAGCATAAGTGGAAACACCATTACTGCTTGTTTTCTTTCTTGTCACTCAGAAGTAAGTTAAATGCTCTCACTGGGTCCAAAGAAGGGAGACACCCCAAAGCCATCTTGTGTAGTGTGCCCATAGCTGGAAAATAAGATGCCTTGCTTTTGGTTTCAGCCCTTTTGCCAATTCCCTGTGTGACATTGGTGGGTCACGTATTTTCTCCTGAGCATAATTCCTGCAACTAAAATCAAAAGGGTTAGATCAGATGACCTCTCGAGTTTGACCCAGATGTGAAGCTTATGACTGTTCTATAATTTAACCATGTTATGATTGACTATGGGAGTTGTAAACCATGACATCAACTTGAGAATATTACCTATGTTGCTCCAATCAAACTAGTACTAATTTTCTTCCGCAGCTGCCTTAATTTCTCTATGCGCTAATACAGAAGCCATTAGCCACATATGGCCATGAACACCTGAAGTGTGTCTAGTCCAAATTGAGATGTGCTGGAGGGATAAAATACATGTCATATTTTAAAGACAATTTTAAAACTAATCTAGAATATTATACTTTTTATAAGAATTTAATACTAAAAATAATGCTTTGAATATATCAAGTCAAATAATATATAATATTAAATTAGTTTTATCGGCTTTATTTTGCTTAATATGGCTTTTAGAAAGCTTTAAATTAGTTATTCTATTTGTATTTCTTTTAGACAATCCTACTCAGGATACTAATGGGTACAATGTATGCATAATCAAGCTGTAGGTTTTTAGCTTGAATATACCTAAAAACACCACCTTATCCAATATGCCGATCTCAGCCCAGTCTCATATCATCATTCCTATTTTATAGATGAGACTCTAACAGATCAACTGAGTGGCCCAGGAGGTCTGTAAAAGGTTGCATAATGCCTGCAACTCAGATCTATTACAGTGTACTTCTTTAACATCATTGTTTAATTTTAATTTACAAATAAAATATAAAAGATTCTTCCCTTTTCCTCTCATTTTGGTAAAGTGATGTCTTAAAAATATTTTTCTGTTATTTTTAAAGAATAATCCTTGATTCCAGCATTATTAGATTTGATTCTAAAAATTACGCTCATCTGATTAATAATTTTGGAATCTGAGACTGCACTATGAATGGCATTAACCTTTCTTCCCCAAGCTCTGAACAATTGAGAAATAAGACAAAAGAATGGCAAAGGTGGAGGGGTAGGAAAAACATCCTCTTCATTGTTCAGAAGGCTTGGGTTGCTGGACTGCTGGGCATGGGTTTTCATCAGTGGAAAATTAACATAAGAATGACATCCACTGCTCCTTGGAAATCCCTTTTTGAAAGTACTGCTCTGTAGCTTATATTTTGTCCCCAGAAGGCTCTGAAAAGTGCCAGACGGGACATTAATTATATGAATTCCGCTGTCACTTTACACATCACTAAAAAGTCACTTCTTACTCTATTTCCAATCCCAACTTAAATCTAGCTGCATTGTCCAATATAGTCTATCAACAATTCTGCATAAAATAAAATGTTGAAAAGTTAAGATACTATAATACAATACACAATGATACTCAGACAATAAAAATGCCAAAAATAGATATATGCCAAATTTAAATGTAAACTGAGACAGTTTCGCTCCTGTTGCCCAGGCTGGAGTGCAATGGTGCGATCTCTGCTCACCACAACCTCTACCTCCCAGGTTCAAGCAATTCTCCCGAGTAGCTGGGATTACAGGCATGCGCCACCACACCCTAATTTTGTATTTTTAGTAGAGACAGGGTTTCTCCATGTTGATCAGGCTGGTCTCAAACCCCCGACCTCAGGTGATCCGCCCGCCTTGGCCTCCCAAAGTGCTGGAATTACAGATGTGAGCCACTGTGCCCAGACCCTAATTTTTTTTAACATGTTCTGCACTGTTCAGCCTGCATGCCTTTTTTTAATGCCCCACCAGGCAGAAATATCACTTTCTGAACTGTATTTGAATCATATTCATTCTACAAAACCCAGATAAAATGCTAGTCCTTTCAGAAAACATTCTTTTAAGTATGCAATATCCAAGTAGAATTCTTTTTCCTATCTGTGATTCCCATGGCATTTTGAATTAATAGTGTAGAACTTTACACTCTGCCTTACATCATTGATGTCTACCTTCCTATCTGTTTCTCTTTCACAAAATAGTTTTATAAGTTTTTAAAGGCCCAGGATCATGTGCTTTATCACCTCTGAGTGTCCATGGTGGCTCTATGGCTCATTCTGCATTATAGCCCTCTGCTAATGTGTTTTAAGTTAAATTAATTGTTCCAAACATTAAAATTTATAAAAGAGGAAATTTTTTTAAAAAACTGTAAAAGAGGCATTGGCTCAGCAATCTGTATTCATCAAGTTACTTCACACATAATGGAGGGAAACCCAGTTCAAATCGGTTTAAAAAGAGGAAAATATTGGCTGATATAACTGGGAAGTCTAATGGTTAAAGCCAGTTTCAGGTAGAAGTGGATTCATGTTTTCAGACATTGACATGATGCCTTCTTCTTTCTCTTCTTTTCCTGACTCTATTTGCTTTTATTTCATTTTCAGACAGATTTTTTAAAAATAAATAATGGCAAGGAAGCATCACTCAGCTTTAAGCCCACCTTAAACTTATTTCTCCAGTTTTATTCTTTCCAGAGAAAAACAGGCCGTCTTTTCCCTGTGTGTCCAGGAGTAAACTCGGATTCACTGTGTTCAGTTCATGTGTCTCACTTGAACCATATGCTTCTGTTCTTGCTTTAGAGACGGGATCCTCCTTTGTCATCCAAGCTAGTGTTGAGTAGCCTGATTGTAGCTCACTGTAACTTCAAACTCCTGGGCTCAAGTGATCCTCCTGTCTCAGCCTCCAAAGTAGCTGTGACTAGAGGTGGCACCACACACCCGGCTAATGTTTTAAATTTTTTGTACAAAAATGTTGTAAACTATGTTGCCCAAGTTGGTCTTGAACCTCCAGCCTCAGCTGATCTCCCACCCTGGCCTTCTAAAGCATTGGTATTAAAGACATCAGTAACTGTGTGCATTCCATATACTTCAATACTGGGATACTAAAACATTTCACCTGGATCTAAGGAGTTAGAATTAGCTTTACCTGCACCTCTCTGAATTCTATGTCATTGCTACGAATGGATGAGGAACGATTTTCTCAAAGGAAGGCATGTGTACAATAAGTAGTGTATGTCTATTAAATAATTAGAATGATGGTCACTCCTAGTGCTCCCATAAAGTAGTTATTTGAACTTATGCTAGGTATTAATCAATCCTCTTTTAAGCTTTTCATAAGATTTCCTGGGGATTAAATGAGACACTTTAAATAAAGCATCCAAACCACGTAACACACTCAATAAATGTTAATTCCCTTAAGATACTTCCTGTACATATTTCTTAGGGTCATACATATATAAAGTCATCCTGAAAAAAAAATTAATAAAAATAGGAGAAAAAGGGATAGTGATGAATAGATTCAGAAAAGCCTACTGAAATATGTTATAAGCAAACAATAATGTGAATGTCAGAGGCCATGTATAGGAAATATTGCATTGAAATCACTTTGGACTAAAATATATTGTTCTGTGAATGTAGCTGATAATGACAAGTGACAGCGCTACCTTGATTATGTCCTTTGCTACTGTGAAATCCATTGCACCTAGTACCTTTCCTTTATTTTTCAAAGCTCACATACTCAGGATACTTCAGAAGAAAATGTAGACATAAATGGTATTGGTCATACTGACATTCAAATAAGTACATTATCTTCTCCTTGTTGTCTTATAATTCTTACATCCATTGCACCACAAATAACTCTTTATACTGAAGAAGAATTCACTCAGGTTAACTTTTTCAACAAAGAACGTATGCTTACATTAAATAAACAGGCATCTCTGCTTTCTAAAGGGATTTAATATTTTTGAAAGATGTCATCCACTGGTGAGTGGTGACAATTGCTAAAGATATTTTTTAATGATATGGGCCTACAGAGGAAACCACACATTGAGGGCGAAGCAGTTCTGAATTAATTCCAAATCATGACTTGTTTGGCTCTAGTGAGCTACTCTTTATGCTGATTAAAAACCCTGTGTTTTCAGCCCTGTGCTGTCCACTCTCAATTCTGTTCTATAATACAATTCCAACTATCTTCATAATGAAATTTTCCAGACATACTTTTCTGATCATTTCATTGCTTAAGTAGATTGTAAATTTGCAGAAATTTTGTGGCCTCTTGTGAAACACAGATTAGTTTGTTTTATATTAAAAACACAACTGGTAAACTTACAAAATTGATTACTTCCTAATTAATTTGTTGGATGTGTATACCTTTTACATGGCACTGTGCCAAGATTCAGAGATGCAAGAGGAGTAGCCTCTGCCCTGGAGGGGCCTCCAGTCTAGAGCTTGGTCTTGTTTCTGAAAGTATGATTTGGTGCACAGCAGAATTGCCATATACTAATACATAGTAAGGTAAAAAATGAATTCCGTGGTCAAATAAACTTGGGAATCACTGGATTAAACAAAGTAAAATAGATTTTGTTATTGTAGGACTTTTCTACAACTTTAATATGCTAATGTGTTTTGAAGAGCTCAAAAGGAAGTGAAATAATTAGTCGTTTCAGACTTACCCAAAGAGAAGAGCCATTTTTGGAAGGGTGTACCTTGTAGAACCAAGGAATACACAGTATACTAGTTTGGGAAATAATGCACCAACGGGATAGTTCTCATAATCTTTTTGAGGAGGTGTGTTTTGTCATTTCTCTCCAATTTCTTCCTCTATAATAGCTGGTGAGAGACTAAGTCACTTCCACCCACTCTTTCTCCCTCTCTTCCAGGTCAAGTTAGCTTCCAGCTAAAAGAGGAAAATTGGACAGTTTCCAGAGCACTGCATTCATGAGCCAACCCCAGAGCAAATGATGTCTAGACATAGATAAATGCTTAAGATATACACTTTTCAAAAGTTTTATGTTATTGACAAATAAGAATTGTATATATTTGTGGAGTACCATGTGATGTTTTGATACATGTGTACATTGTGAAATTATCAAATGAGGTAATTAGCATGCCCATCTCCTCAAATATTTATTATTTATTTGTGGTGAGAACATTTAAAATATTCTTCTATAGTAATTTTGAAATACACAACACGTTATTAACTATAGGTACCATGCTATTCAATAGATCACCAGAACTTATTTCTCCCATCTAAGTGAAACTTTGTACCCCTTAACCAATATCTCCCCTTTCCTCATCCACCCCCACCTCCAGCCCCTGGTAATCACCATTCTATTCTCTACTTTTATGAATTTGACTTTTATAGATTACACATATAAGTGAGATCATATTGCATTCATCTCTGTGATTGAATTATTTAATGTCTTCTAGGTTCATACATATTGTCCAATTACAGAATATTTTATTTCTTTTTTTAAGGGTGAATAGCACTCCACTGTGCCTATATACACATTCATCCGTGGATGGACAGTTAGTCTGTTTTATTACCACCTGATCTGCCTTGTGAGAAATGTTAAAATATACTCTTTTAAGTAACAATCCACCAGTTCATTGTGAAGAGACCATTCATTCTTTTAATGTATTTCTTGTTGCAATACTTTTCCCTTCAGAATTTAGTGTTGTTTAAAAGGATAGTGTGAGTAATGGAAGAGAGTAATTCCATATAAATCAACCCAGGAACAAATTAGGGTGATAGACTTAACAGAACATGGGGCTGGCAATTGTAAATCCTTTGTGTTGTCTATTACTGTCTGAGTTTTTGTCGAGGCTTTCCTCTAAAAAACTTACTGCAGATTATCATTGTTGACTGTGGATGTCTGAGGCGTACTTTATCACTAGAAGAGACAACTTTTAAAGCTTGGAAGCAAATTCAGTGGGCGGCATTATATCTCTGGGTTTTTGTGAAGCAGTAATTTAGCTTCTTGGAGGAAACCAATTCAGATAAAATACAAACCACTGATAGCACACAGTGTCACTTATCACACTGAATACAATGTTCTTTCTGATGTTACACACTCTTATAAACCCACATGCATACAATAGAGCACAAATTTATCCATACAGCACCCTGAATTTAAATCTTTCACCAACATTGATGTTCTGAGTATAAATAATAGATAATAGTAAATGGTAATAAATACAATTATCGAATTATCTTTTTATATACATTTGCTCTTGGAAATCTCATATAATTTTTTTCAGAAATCCTCATTTTGTCATTGTGATTAGTATCAATTTCTTTTTCCATAATCTTTTGGGCTGAATTTCTATCTCACTATTACGTATCTTCACTTGGGTAGCTCATTGGTGACTCCAAATCAACCAGACTCGAATTGGACTCATAAATCCTCTCTTCTTAAAATACTCCTATTTTCATATTAACCACCTTTTTCTCTAGTCCCTTTCCCCACCCCCAGTCATTCATGCTTAAAACCTCTTTCTTCCCTTTTCACATTGTTTGGACTGGTAGATGCTCTCTTCATTATCTAATAAAAAATGTCACAAACACAAAAAATTTTGACATAGGGAGACAAGGATCTGAAACTTCATTTTGACACAAACATTCCATTTAATGGGCATTATTAGACTACTGCTATAAGCTACATAACTACAGTCTAGCTTCATGACCTTGGGAAAGTTATGTGACTTGTTTCTCATTTTCAAGAAGAAGTGAGAAATCTTAACTTCTGAGGTTTATTGGGGGGAATACAAAGAGATGATGTGTACAAACTTGCTTTGCAAATCAGAAATGAAGGAAAGTTGCAAATGACTTAGCCATGTCTGTTTGCTGATACCACCTTAGTTCAAGCCTTTATGACTCTCTTTCTCCTAAAATACTATTGCTATAGACTTTGTATCTCCCCCAAAATTCATATGAAGAAAACTAATTCCCAACATAATGATCTTTTGAGGTGGGGTCTCTGGAAAGTAGTGATTAGGTCCTATGGACATAGCCCTCAAAAATGGAAATAGTACTCTTATAAAAGAGGCCCTAGAGAGCGACCTTGCCTCTTCCACAATGTGAGGACACAGTGACAAGTCATCTGTGAACCAGGAAATCGGCACTCCCCAGACACCAAGTCTGTTGGGACCTTGATCTTGAACTTGCCAGTCTCCAAACTCTGGGAAATAACTTTCTGTTGTTTATGAAGACAGGGTGGGTAATCGAACAGAGTAATTCCATATAAATCAACCCAGGAACAATTAGGGTGGTATTGTTAAATGCAGCTCAACTGGACAAAGGAAAGTATTAAAATGTTAACAGGTTTTCTTTCCAGGCTCTGTGGGCTTTTGCTTCACTAAAAATTGAGGTTTTATGCATTCATTCATTCATTCATTCATTCACTCATTATTTTGCAAACCTGCTCACTCACTTATTCACTTAACTGACATTTAATAAAGACTATAAAGACAAATGACTCAACACTATGGCATGGGGTTGAAATACACACATAACCTGAAACTTATCATTTGAAAAGCAGTGATCACATTTGCTATAGAGAGTTGATATGAGTTAAAGAGATAAGCCTACCAGCACAGCACTTGACATCACGTAGCAGATGTTTGCTAACTGTTGGTTACTATGCCTTTATTAGTGTTAATGGCTAAAATCCACACATCCTGGCAACCTGCCCTCTAGATAGAAAACAGTCTTCCTTATACAAACATTTTTTTCTGCCTAAATAGCTAAAGCTCTATGATACATGCTTATACATAGGCATATTCATTATGTCCCCATGGATTTTGATATTGAACAAATAAACGTTTAATGAATAAAACTTCCTGAAAATCATATCGATGTGAAAGTAAACTGTTTTAAAGCTATTTAAAAACTCTTAAGGCAACAGGCTATCAGGATGCAGACAGGCAGCTGGCATTCATATCAACACCCATAAAATAGAATAATACCACTTCCACCTATTTTTTTCCCAGGCACTTAGATTTTTCAAACTACTCCTTTGCATTTACTTTGAATCCTCAAGGGGTTTTCAAAAATAGCTCCTTTATAGAAAGCAAATTAACAGACATACAGTTCTCACTGGGAGCAATATCACACGGAACTTCCACATTGATAAATTCACGACCGCAGTAAACTCAGCCCTCAGCCCCCTCCATACACACACATACACTTATATTTACCTTCTCCTGTCTTTCCATGTGTTCAAGGAAGTTGGCTGAGTAGGCCTATTGGTGATGAATTACTTTGCAACTGCATTATGAAGCTAGAATAGAATTCCATTCAACAGCTTGCTTTTCTCATATTTGATTAACTCAAGCTCACTTCCGTGGTTCCCTACAGTGCTTTCTATAAATATGTGCCAGAAGAACAATAATTCTAGTCATAATTTATAACAATCTGCTCCATAGACCCCAATATATACCTCATATATATAAGGCTGAAATATTAAAATTGCTGGTAGTCAACTGTTTTTGACATAGAAACACAGCAGTTTCTATGACTTTACTTAAGAGAACAAATGTCATGACGTTGTAACTGTTTGTTCCGTTTCTCCCACTGGTGGACCAAGAGCTCTTTAAGGATAGATATTGTGTCTTTTTCTCTTTTGGATACATGTTTCCAAGCACCGTGCTTGGCACAACACAGGTGTTCACAAAAGCTTTCAGATGGGACATAAACTCTCATTTAGAATGTTCATGTGCCTTATGATGGATGAACTACAGAATGCTCTTAGGTGTAGGTGAAGCAGGGAATATCAGAAAGGATAACTGAGTTACTCACTGAGACCAGTCTTGGGTCAATAAAGCCACTTACTTTTCTTTAGTTTTACAGAGGCATAATTGACAAATAAAAAATTTATGTGTTTATTTTGTACATGATTTTTTATATACATATATTTTGTAAAAATGACTACAATAAAGCTAATCAACATACTCATTATGTCACATAATTACCTATTTATTGGTGGTAAGAACATTTAAGAACTGCTCTCTTGGCTAATTTCATGTATACAGTACAGTATTATTAACTATAGTCCTCATGCTGTACATTGGATCTCTGAAACGTATTGATCCTGCTGAACTCAAACTGTATGCTCTGACTAACATCTCCCAACTTGCCCCATTCCCCAAACATTTGTAGCCACCATTTCAGTCTCTGTTTCTATGAGTTTGATTTTTTTAGATTCCATATATGAGTGATATTTTGCAGCATTTGTTTTTTGTGGCTTTTTCCACTTAGTATAGTATCCTCCAGGCTCATCTGTGTTGTCACAAATGATAGAATTTGTTTCTTTTCAGAGGTGAAATAATGTTACTGTATATACAGACCACATTATCTCTATCCGTTCATCTGTCCGTAGAGACTTAGGTTGATTCCCTATCTTGACTGCTGAAAATAATGCTGCAGTGTACATGGGGGTGTAGAATTTTTTTAGGTACTGACTGTATATTCTTTGGATATATACCTAGTAGTGGAATTGCTAGATTACATGATAGTTCTCTTTTTAATTTTTTGAGGGACCTCCACATTGACTTTCCTAAGGGCTATACCAGTTTCCAATCCCAACGGTGAACAAGGGCTCCAACACTTTTTTTAAAATTCTAGTCACCTTAATACTGTGAGGTGATATTTTATTGTGCTTTTAATTTATATTTTCCAGTTGATTGTGACAGTGATATTGAGTGATTTGTGTGTGTGTACCTGCTGACTATTTGTGTATCTTCTTTTGAGAAATGTCTACTCAAATACTTGGCTCATTTTATAATTGCTTTTTTTTTTTGCTATTAAGTTCCTTACATATTTTGAAAATTAAACCCTTAAGTGGGGGAAGGCAGGGCAGTCAGGAGACGAAAAAAAGAGATTAAACCCTTATCAGATGTATAGTGTGCAAATATTTTCTTTCATTCTGTATGTATCTTTTCACTCTGTTGTTTCCTTTTCTTTCAGAAGCTTTTTAGCTTAATTTAATCCTATTTGGCTATTTTTGCATTTGTTTCCCAAGTTTGGGGGATAATGTACAAGAAAATGATTGCCCAGAACAATGTCGAGAAGCTTTTATCCTACATTTTCTGTTTTCTTCTAGCAGTTATACAAATCAGGACTCATATTCAAATCCTGAAACTATTATGAGTTTATTTTTATTTATGTTGCGTGATAAGAATCCAATTTAATTTTCCTGTGTGTGAATGTGTAGTTCTTTCAATACCATTTATTGAAGAGACTATTTTTTTCCTATTGTGTGTCCTTAGCACCTTTGTTGAGAATCAATCAACTGTAATCGTATAAATTTATTTCTAGGCTCTCTATTGGTCTCTTTGATTGGTCTATATGTTGATTTTAAACAAGTATCATGATGTTTTGATTACTATAAATTTGTAATATATTTGGAAATCAAGAGTTTCTTGGCTCCAACATCGTTATTCTTGTTCATAATTGCATTGGCTATTTGGAGTCTTTGGGGATTTTATAAAAATTGTCGGTCCTTTTCCTATTTCTTAAAAAAAAGGTCAGATTCTAAGATTTTGATGGGCATTTCATTGTATGTGTAAATCACTTTAGGGAGTATGGACATTTTAACAATATTCTTTCAGTGTGTAAACATGGGATATCTTCTTTATTTATGTGTGGTTTCTTCAATATCTTTAATCTATGTTTTATAGTTTTCAGTATACAGATCTTTCAGCTCTTTGGTTAATTGTATTCCTAAGTATTTTACTATGTTTTTGATGTAATTATAAGTGGGATTATTTTCTTAATTTCTTTTGGATAATTTGTTGTTAGTGTATAGATACACAGATTTTATGATTTTTGCGTATTTCAACTTTACAGAATTAGTTCATTAGTTCTAATGGTTTTTCTTTATTTCCTTTAGGGTTTCTTATATAAAATAAAATTTTCTTCGAAAAATCTACTCTATTTTTTCAAATTTTGATGCTCTTTAGTTTTCATCTCGTTCTTAATTACTCTTACTAGTACTTTCAGTACTATATTGAATAGAAATGTAGAGAGTGGGAATCCTTAACTTGCTTCTAATCTTAAAAGCATTCAGTTTTTCTTATAGGTTGTGATATCCACTGTGGCCTTGCCACACATGATCTTTATTATGTTGAGGCACATTTATACCTAATTTATTGACAGTTTTCATTATAAAAAACTGTTTAATTTTGTTAAATGATTCTTTTCTGTATCTATTGAGATGATGATGTTCTTTTATCACTCATTCTATCAATATGGTGTAAAATATTATTGATTTGCTTATGTCAAATCATCCTTGCATTCCAGCCACACACTTCACCTGATAAGACTGTATGATACTTTTAATATGCTGTACAATTCAGTTTATTAGTATTTTGTTGAGATGGTTAACATCTGTCTTCTTTGGAATACTGGCCTGTAATTTTATTTTCTTGTTTTGTCCTTGTGTTGTTTTCATGTCACTGTAATTATGCTGGGCTCATGAAATAAGTTTGGATGTGATCCCACTTATTCAACTTTTTGGAAGAGTTTGTGATGTATTGGTGTTCTTATTTAAGTGTTTGACAGAATTTACCAATGAAGTATAAGATTCTAGGCTTTTCTCTCTTGGGAGGTTCTGCTTTCTGATAAAATCTCAATACTCATTATTGGCCTGTTCATATTTTCCATTTCTTCCTGATTTAGTCTTGATAGGTTAAATGCTTCTAAAAAATTCTCCATTTCTTCTAGAATATTCAAGTTTTGGTGGATAATTGATCATTGTAGTCTCTTATAATCCTTTTCATTTCTGTGGTAACAGTTTTAGTCTACTTTTTTGTTTATGGACTTATTTGAGTCTTCTTTTTTTGTTTTTCTTAGTCTAGCTAACATTTTGTCAATATTGTTCATATTTCTAATAAATCAACCATTCATTAATTATTTTCTATTGTTACTGTAGTCTCTGTTTCACTTATTTCTGCTCTGGTCTTTATTATTATTTTCCTTCTGCTAATTTAAGTTTGTCCTGCTTTGTCTATTTCCTTGAGTGGTAAAGTTAGGTTGTTTATTACAGATTTTTTCCTTAATATATACATTTATTGCTATGACATATCCTTTTAGAATGTCATTGCTGCATCCCATTGGTGTGGTATGTTGTATTTTCATTTTCATGTATCTCAAGATATTTTTTGATTTCTCTTTTGATTTCTTCCTTAAACCACTGATTGCCCAGAAATGTGTTATATAATGTTTACATATTTCTGAATTTTCCAATTTTCCTTCTATTATTAATGTTCAGTTTCACAACATTGTGCTTAAAAGTAAATATATATATAAATTTAATCTTCTTAGTATTTTAAGACTTGTTTATATTTTAACATGTACTATATCCAGAAGTATGTTTTATATGTACTTGGAAAGAATGTGTATTCTGCTGTTGTTTGAATAAAATGTTCTGTATATGTCTGTTAGTTCCATTTGATCTACAGATGTTGTTTGAGTCTGCTGTTTATTGATTTTTCTATTTGAATCATCTATTCATGGTTGACAGTGGGGTATTGAAGTCCCCTAATATTATTTTATTGCTATTTATTTCTCCCTTCACTCCCATTAACATTTGCTTTATAATATTAGATGTTTCAACATGGAATGCCTATCTATTTATAATTAACATAGCCTCTCGATGATTGACCATATTATCATTATATAATGACCTTCTTTGTTGCTTCTGTAGTTACCGAATCAAAGTATATTTGCCTAATATTTGTGGCCAACACTGCTCTTTGTTTGATACCATTTGTATAAAATATTTTTTCCATCTCTTCATTATTAGCCTATGTCTGTCCTTAAGTCTAAATGAATCTCTTATAGGTGGTATAACACTTGGGTCTTATTATTATTACTTTTAATTCATGAAGCCACTCTGTATCTTTTGTTAAAAAATGTAATCCATTTACCTTTAAAGTAATTATAGATAGTTAAGGACGGACTACTGCCATTTTCTTTATTGTTTTTGTACTGTTTTATAGTCGTTTTTTTCTCTCTTATTGTCTTGCTTTGTGATTTGAAAGATTTTATAATGGTATGCCTTGATTCCTTTCTCTTTATCTTTTGTATATCTACTACAGGTTTTCTTCTTTGTGGTCACCGTGAGGCTGAAATTAAACAACTTATATTTATAATTGTCAATTTTAAGATAACTTCAAATCTATATGAACATACCACAAATTAACTTCTCCTCTCCTTATATTTTATACTATTAATATCACAATTTACATCATTTTATACTGTGCAACCATTAACAAATTATTGTATCTGTAGTTATTTTGTCTTTTAAACTTTATATAATAGTTAAAAGTGATTTGTGCACCAGCATTACACTGTTAGAGTATTCCAAATTTGAGTATACTTTTATCTTACTGTTTTATAATTTTATATGCTTTATTGTTATTTGTTAGCTTCATTTTGTTTCAACTAGAAGAATTGTGTTCAGCATGTTTTGTAACATAGATCTAGTGGTGATGAATTGCCTCAGTTTTTGTTTGTCCTGGAATGTCTTTATTTCTCCATTTCTAAAGAATAGCTTTTCCAGACGTAGTATTCTTGTTGGCAGTTTTTTATTTGTTTTTTTTCCCAGAACTTCAAATGTGTCATTCCATCTCTCTTGGTCTTCAAGGTCTCTGCTGAGAAATGTGCCAATAGTATTACATATGTTTCTTTGTATGTGATAAGTTGCTTTTCTCTTGCTATTTTCAAAACTGTCTCTGACTTTTACTTGTGAGAATTTGATTATAATGTGTTTTATTGAAGATCTCTTTGTACAAATATATTTGGGGTTTATATTTTGCTTCCTGGATGTGGATGTTCTTTTCTCTCTCCAGATTCAGAAAGTTTATTATTTTTTTAAATATGCTTTTCTTACCTTTATCTTTCTTTATTCCTTCTATATCTTTCATAATGCATAAATTAGATATTTTTATCATGTTCTGTACATTACATAAAATTTCATAACTCTTTTCCATTCATTTTGTTGTTTTTCCTCTAGTTGGGCAACTTCAAATAAACTCTTTAAGCGTGCTAATTTTTTCCACTTTATTGAATCCAATGTTGAAGCACTCTATAAGATTATTTCAGTCATTAGGTTCTTCAGCTCTAGAACTTCTGTTTGGTTTTATTTATGGCTTATATCTCTTTGTTGAACTTATAATTTTATTCATATATTGTTTTCCTAATATTTATTTGTTGATCTGTATTCTTGTAACTCACTGAACTCTTCCAAAATTATTATTTTAAATTATTTGTGAGACAGTTCATAGATTTGCATTTCTTTAGGGCTGGTTACCCATGTTTTATTTTCTTTCTTTAGTGGTGTTGTATTTTTCTTTTCATTAATAATCCTTATGTCCTTACATTTTTGTCTGTGCATTTGAAGAAGTAAGCCGTTCTTCCACGATTTACAGATTGGCTTTGTCAGGGAAAGACAATGTCACCAGTCACCAGTAAGTCTATATAGATATTATTATGGGTAGGCTGACTGTTGAGGTCTACTGTCAAGCTTGCTGCAGGTAAACTCAGGAAGCAAGTCTGGTGCCTGGCTCTGTAGGGGTGAGCCTCGTCCACTGGAGTGGTTTTGGAGCTTGGTTCTGTGTGGGTGGGCCTGATAGTTGGGTCTGTGAGTACAGACCTGAATTCTGGAGTTACAGGGGCTGGCCTAGGACCCAGGTTCGCTTGAGTCAGCCTGGCAACTGGATACATCCATATAGACATAGACCATGTACCCAAGTATGTGGGGATTAGTCAAAAGGCTATGTTTACAGGAGCTGGCCTTAAGCCTGAATCCACAGAGATCTGTGCTGAGACATTCTTTCAGCCTGAGTCATGTGGGCTAGCCTGGTGTTGGGGTAGGCCTGACGCTTGGGTCGGCAGGGGAAGGCATGGGACCTGGGTCCGCAGGGACAGTTCTTGAGCGCTTTAGTCCCTGAGGCTGACCTGGGTCTTAAGTCCATAGGGCCTAACCTATAACCTGAAGCCACAGGAACTGGCCTGGTGCTGGAACAGTCCTGGGGCCTGGGGCTATTGGGTTTGCCTGGTGCTACGGTTCATTGGGGTGAGGCTGGTGCTGGATTTCACAACAAGATCTGATGCTCACTTCACTCTTCTTTCTCCATACAAAGGGTATCATTCTCTACAATATGCTGCCCAGGCTCGGAGAAGGGATATCATGTGTAATGTAAAAAATGATCTTCCTTCTCTCTTCAATGTGTATTTTCTTAATTCTCTTTTCCACTTAAGGACTGTATCTCTCACCTGGATTCCTTAGTTCTTGTTACTGTATTTTTGTGCATGGACAGTTGTTCAAACTGATATTTCCATGTTCAATAATCAAGTCAATTTGATTAGCAAGAAATTGACAAGTGCAAAAATCCCATATTCTGCTATCTTACTGATGTCTGGCTAGCAATAGAGGCACTTTCAAATATAGGTTTTACTTACAGCTGGATATTCCCAAGATCTAGGCTCTTTCATTTAGTCTTATTAATCTCATCATAATTCTTTCATTAGTTAGATGAGACTGGTATATTATCAAACATTTACGATTATTTTTATCTATAGTTTTATCTATAGGGCATCTTTTAGTTTTCCTGCATTGCCTTTTTCAATAATCAAAAAAATTTGATGCATAAGAAATTATAGTTAATCTCATTTTATAGATATGAAATGGAGTTCAAGTTCATTTAGATTATAGACAGTGGGACTGGATTTGAGTGAAGGATGTGTAGCTTCAAGGTCAGATGTCTAACCACAGCATTATGATGTTTTCCCCCAGGTATACCTGGCAAAATAGAGATAAAAATCATGTAAAAAGTAAATGCTCGTACATCTTAAAAAATAACAATAGTTACTATATTAGGCTATTTTGCATTGCTATAAAAACAAACTTGGGGCTAGGTAAAAGAGATTTAATTTTCTCAGGGTTCTGCAGATTATATAGAAGCATGATGCCACCATCGGCTTGGTTTCTGGTGAGGCCACAGGAGCTTTTACTCACGGCAGAGGGTGAAACAGGAGCAGGCACATCTCATGGCAAGAGTGGGAGCAAGAGAGTGAGGAGAGAGAGGTCTCAGACTCTTAAACAACCAGACATCCTGTGAAGTAACTGAAAGAGAAATCACTTATCGCCAAAGGGATGGTGCTAAACCATTCATGAAAAATCCATCCCCGTGATTCACTCACCTCCCACCAGTCCTCATCTCCAGAATTGAGAATCACGTTTCAACATGTGATTTAGAAGGAACAAATATCCAAACCATATCAGTTACAACTGATTGTGCACCTATGTTCATGCTCTATCTTAAATACTTTATTTATCTTACTTATTCATAAAATAGATCTTGAAGTTGCCATTATTTTTACCACTTAATGAGTAAACTGAGGTTCAGGAAGAAATGATGGCCCACAGCAACTTAACTGTTATATAACAGTGTTAAAATTTAAACTAAAATCTTTTTTATTACATGAATCTTTTGTATTCCATTGTTTCACATTAATTACTTAAATGTAATTATAATAATCATAGTTAACGACAAAAAACATTGAACTAAAATCTTTACATCATTCTTATTTTAAGTATGTAGAATACAGAATCCCACAGATACATATTCAAAATATGGTCCTAATATCTTAAATTGACCATCTGGTTTATTTATTTCTCAAAATTTCAAATCTATAACATGAGAATAATCACAGCTCCATAATTAAATGGCATATCACACTTAAGAAGCTGTGGGAAACATGCAAACGAAAGACATAGTTTTCATAATTCTCACTCCTAGGGCATCACATGAACTAGCAGGTGTATTAGCAAAGATTTTACTATTGGAAGAGTAGTTGTTATAGGATATGAGCCCCTTCTAGAAATTAACAACTTTGTCACACTTGTAATCCCAGCACTTTGGGAGGCCAAGGCAGGCAGATAACCTGATGTCAGTGTCTGAAACCAGGCTGACCAACATGGTGAAACCCCATCTCTACTAAAAATACAAAAATTAGGCCGGGCGTGGTGGTTCATGCTTGTAATCCCAGAACTTTGGGAGGCTGAAGCGGGTGGATCACGTGATCAGGAGATGGAGACCATCCTAGCTAACAAGGTGAAACCCCGTCTCTACTAAAAATACAAAAAATTAGCCAAGCATGGTGGCATGTGCCTGTAGTCCCAGCTACTCTGAAGGCTGAGGCAGGAGAATTGCTTGAACCCGGGAGGCGGAGGTTGCAGTGAGCTGAGATCGTACCACTGCACTCCAGCCTGAGCAACAGAGCGAGAGTCCGTCTCCAAAGAAAGAAAGAGAGAGAGAAAGAAAGGTAGGAAGGATGGAAGTAAGGAAAGGAAGGAAGGAAGGAAGGAGAGGGAGAGAGAGGGAGGGAGGGAGGGAATTAACTTTGGATGGGACTGAGGGCTAAAGTTGGGCAATGTGTATAACAGTGATACTATCCCCAATTTTACATAGTTACAAAATGAAACTATAAGCTGAACCTGTTGAAAAGGTAGAAAATATGAAAAATACGATGTTTTAAGGTTGAGCTCAGTTGCTTCAGAACTGGTGAGTTGTGTGTCATCTGCTACTGTTTCATATCAGGAAGGCTCAAAATCCTCATTTTACAAATGATAATGAGAGCAAATGCCCTCAATTTTATTGTTAAAAGCTTCAAGTAGAGGGTGAATAGCAATGTGCACTACAGAGCACTGTGCAAATGGAAGGTACCTGGCACATTTGCCTTAATCTTTCCTTGGTCTATTTATATAAAGGGGCTGTATTTCTTTTTAGCTGTCTTGTGATTTACTTATCTTTGGCTGTCTTGATGAATTGTAGTTTCTTGCTGTATCTCAGTGCCCTTCATTCTTGTGTGTCCAAAGACACCTACTTTAATATTTTGGGTCCATTTCTCACAATTTTTATCTAGGAAGTTATTCAAAACCAATTATTTTGATTAAACAATTTCTCCCTAGTTTGAAAAAGATGTTGTTTTGTAGAACATGCAGAAAGGTTTTCACAGTAGCTATGCTCTGCTAACTGATTCTGTTGCTTTTTGAGGACGGGATTTGAGACTTCCTGCTTTTCCTAAACATCTTAGATTCTCCTGAGCCCTATTTATATTTTCATTGATTTCATAATCCCTAGGTCATGACACCTTTAATATTTTTTTCCAGTAATCTGAATTATTTCTCTAACTTCTCCATTGCAATCTTATATACTCTCTGTATCTCCATTGCACTCTATATAGTATATATATATATATATATATATACACTTACAGTATACATACAAAATATATCTATATTTACACTATATTTATTTAAGATTAAATTACCTATATATATAGCAATATACATAGTATAGTATATATAGTTTTGTTAGTCTCTTTCATACTGCTATAAAGAACTAGCTGAGGCCAGGCGCGGTGGCTCATGCCTGTAATCCCAGCACTTTGGGAGGCTGAGGCGGGTGGATCACGAGGTCAGGAGATCGAGACCATCCTGGCTAACATGCTGAAACACCGGCTCTACTAAAACATGCAAAAAATTAGCCGGGTGTGGTGGCACATGCCTGTAGTCCCAGCTACTCAGGAGGCTGAGGAGAATGGCGTGAACCCCGGAGGCGGAGCTTGCAGTGAGCCGAGATCGTGTCACTGCACTCCAGCCTGGGCGACAGAGTGAGACTCCATCTCAAAAAAAAAAAAAAAAAGAACTAGCTGAGACTAGGTAGTTTATGAAGAAAGAAAGTTTAATTGACTCACAGTTCGGCAGGTTTAACAGGAATTATGACTGGGAGGCCTCAGGAAACCCACAATCTTGGTGAAAGGAGAAGGGGAAGCAAGCATGTCTTACCATGGCAGAGCAGGAGAGACAGACAAAAAAAGGGGAAAGTTCCACACACTTTCAAACAACCAGATCTCCTGAGAACTCACTGATTATCACGAGAACAGCAAGGAGGAGGTTCTCTCCCATGATTCAATCACCTCCCGCCAGGCCCCTCCTCCAATTCGACGTGAGATTTGGGTGGGACACAAACCCAAACCATATCAAGAGTGTAATTTATATGGTTGCTCACTACTATATTCCTAGATTCTAGACAAGGTCACTAGATTCTAGACAGCAGATATTTACCAGATTTCAATTAAAAAATTGTGAATATGGTGAAAAAGTTATTTATGTTGTGAATAAAGTTCACATATTTCTCTCCCCCAGAAGAGTTTAACTTTGACAGATAATACCCAGTATAGCTAGGTTTAGTAGAAATAACACCACTACTCTGAGACGAAAAATCTAGGGACACACCTGGGTCAAACATTTTTCTCCAAGGTCACAATCACACAGTTACTGAAAAGAGAGCCTGCAACTAGAACTCAGGTTTTCTGACTTGAATCTAGGGCTCTGTCTCCTACTTTAGCAGTCACAGGTAGGCACATTCATTATAGCCACCTTTATATTTAGCCTCTCTTCTAATTTAGGCCCATGTTTTCAGTATTATTCCTGGCAATTTAGATTGTATTCACTGCTGATATGTATTTCCAAATATATGCAGTAAATTTACATGAATAAGATGCCTTGCTGAGTGGAAAATCTGGATTATTATGTCCCGAAAGCAGATCAGCACAACCATTATATGCACATAAAAATAACCTTAGGGTTGTTACTATGAATAATATGTTTTATCACCATTAAAGTAAGATTTAGACATTTAGCCTTTTCTCGCTTAACAGGCTGTTCATTTTAGTACAGGAAGACTCTTAATAAAAATGATTAATGAGGCAAATAGCTATTTTTTATGTACACTGTTTTTCCTCTTTCTAAAATTAGGTCTCTTCTGAAAACTCAGCCTGTCTCTTTGCTATAAATTAAAGGCCACTCTGTGGTCCAAAAGAAAAGACAAGTACATTCAAAAAGAGATAATCTTAAATATTGATGTTATCTGAGATTGTTATTGGATAAAATTATCTTATAAACTTACCAGCTGATAAAATTAAACCTCTATGAAGTCTCTCTTCTTCTAGACAGGATTTCAGCTGGCAAACATGTCCAAAAATATATATGACCAGGGTTAATTCAAAGAAATAAAGCAGCAAGAATGAACGAAGTAAGGAAGCCTTTCTTTTTAATTTAAAATTTGTATAGAAAAGCAGGTTCAATATGGATTAATACTCTCTTCAACAATCCAAATTTCCTATTCAGTATAAGGCAGAATTCTTTATTTCCAGTGATTTCCTCCAAGGCAGCTTCTCCTTAGGTGTTGATGTATCATCCTTTGCTCTATATATTCTCTCTTCCCAACAATAGACAGATGGTCTGGGAATGGGACAAGTATTTCTAGACGGAATGAGATGTCTCTGGTCTTGGGCCACCCAAGCATACCTTCATTGAACATTGTTCATAGTCAGCCTTTGAGCTGTCTCTCCCAGTGATTCTTTCCTCCCTGGTAATCTCCTCCTTCACTGGAGAGGGCTCATCTATGTAACAAATAAGATATTTTGGAAATGATGAAGTATGACTTCGAGGCTGGGGCATAAAATGCATTGCAGCTTATTTCTTGCTTTCTTGGCTCATTCTTTCTGGAATGATGTCTTAAGAACACTTAAGTGGTACTGTTGCTAAATATCTGAAGAACTGAAGTCTCCTGCCAATAGTCATGTGAAAGAGCCACCTTGGATATGGGTCCTTCTGACCCAGTCAAGTCCTCAGGTAACTGGAGACCTGGCCAACATCTTGACTGCAACTGCGGAGAGTTTCTGAGCCAGAAGTGTTTAGCTAACCTCCTCTCGGATTCCTGACCCTCAGAAACTGTGATCATTGGTTACACAGAACTAGATAATGTAATAAAGCACTGATAAAACTATTTACATAGTACTTTTGCTAAAACATTACATTTTTAAAAGGTAAAATACATGCTTCCTTACTTCATTCTTGCTGCTTAATTTCTTTGGATTAAACCTGGTCATATATATTTTTGGACATGTTTTACAGCTGAAATCCTGTTTAGAAGAAGAGAGACCTCACAGAGGTTTAATTTTATCAGCTGGTGAGTTTATAAGAGAATTTTATCCAATAACAATCTCAGATAACATCAATATTTAAGATTTACTAAACATGTTAAAGCCTTTTACCTTTTAAAAAGGCATATCACCACTAATATTAAATATTGCTGGCAAGTCAGAAAACAGGCCAGAAAAGTTTATTGAGTAACCCAATGCCACATGGCTTATAAATGGTAGAGTATCAACTCAAACTCAAGTCTAGAGAACTTCAATTAATTATGTATTTCATCAGACTATTTTCAGAGTTTTAGTGTCCACTATTCAATTCAAACAGCTGACACACAGGTGGACATGGCAATCTGTTCAACATTCCAAATCCAATTCCTATGTTCTCCCTAGTATCTTGCAGGAAGGGTCGTCAGAGCTATTTCCTGACTGTGATGCAATATTTGATGCATTACCTCTTCCCACCATTGACAGTCTCCTTCTGGGATCCAGCCACTCCTTCTCCCATGTGCCAGAAAAATAGGGGTATTCCACACTCAAAACCTGGTTGATATGGGGATAATAAATGGGTATGCAACAGCACAGACCGTTTTCTCAATTGGAGATTATGCTGAAGGCTCAAGCCAGTTTCCACATCCTCTTTAGGCTAAGCTAAGGCCTATGTTGCAATATCACTGCAGTTCAACTTCTTGTTCTACTCAATGTCATTGTATTCACCTCCTTAGGGTTTTTCTTTCACTTCCTCAGTGTTTTTGAAAACAATCCTCAACAAGTTTCCTCCATACAAATTTTTATTTCAGTCTATTTCCCATGTAAGCTTTACCATATGTCTCAATTCTCAACTCGTTTTCTTATTTTTGAAATGATTGAGCTGGTCTGGATGCTTCTAAGACTGATTTTCACAGGGTGGTCCCCGTACCAACAGCATTTGTGTCATCTGGGAACTTGATGGAAATATAAATTATCCTATTCCACCACAGGCCTCTGAATCTGAACTTGAAAGATGGAGCCACACAACACGTTTAACAGCCCATCCAGATGATTTTGATGAACCATAAAATTTGAAAATCATTGTTCTAAGATTTAATCTGGGTTCTTAAACCTTTTGGCTTTCAGTTGCTGTCATATAAATGCCCCTCACCTGGTTGATCCTGAGTCTTCATTGAATTGGATCACATGCAATTTGAGTTTGAAACAATGTAAAATCAGACTGCAATTCAGTAATTGTTACATGTATGCACTGGACACTAGATTCTAAATTTAGCTGGAAGGAAAGGTTTACTCCAGGTAGGCTGGTGGATACAAAAAGGTATAAACTTTAGTATAAGGAGATCAGTGCTTTATCATTATGGCCATATGCAACCTTTCAGAAGCCACGTTACCTTTCTGATCTGCAGTTTCCTCGCGTTTATGATGAGTTTATATGTTCCTGCACTGCCTACTTAACAGAATTGCAGCAAAAATAAAATGGCATGATTTGGAAAATAAAACAAGCTTGCAATCACATGTCTTTCTTGGGGGAAATACCTCCTACATTTTTTTAAACAATATACGTGTGTATGACTGTAAACACCACTACTTACTGTGAAGCAGGTTTACTGGAACTGGTTAACTACTTATCTGAATTTGATGAGACAGAACACACTCACACACAACAAGTCATACAAAGCTCGTTTACTATGTACAGGGACAAAAGAAGCCTAGGATCCACTCTGAAGCAGTTGCTCAAGGCTCAAGAAAGCTTCCCAAGGTGGATGCAGTCTTGAGTGTCTTGTACCACAACTGGATCCTCCGAAAAGCAGTCCACCTTCAGTTACATACGTCAGAGGTAATGCGACTCCCTAGGTAAAGCTTGGAAGGACATCTTGCTCCTATGTGAGAGAGGCACAAAGCCCAGACTCTCCTGGACAATTTCCCTCTATCTCAAGATGTTACATTCCCTAGGAGGGACAGGAACAGAGCCAAAGCTATTTCAGGTAGTTCCTCCTTACCTCAGGGTGTTTCATTACCAGCACATTCCACAGCTATTCTTAAGAACCATGGGTAAGGAAGTTGGGGAGAACTGGGGTGGCCCATAGCCACTCAGAGAAGTATTCTGCACATGCATGAATTGATTACTTATGGTCTAGGCATATAATGCTAGCACATAACATTTAATTTATTTAATTTCTTATAAGAAAAGTACATTTTACAGAGGGGAAAATTGGTAAGAAAGCTCTTACATATCAGATCTACTATTGCAATATAAAAAATCTGTTTGCAGAGTCATAATTGAGTTCTTATTTTTAGTGCCTCCCTCATTTTCTAAAACAAAGGAATTTAAAGATTATTGATAATAACTGATAATACTAATAGTTAACACTTTCATAGGTCTTACTATATGTATATACGTATATACACATACACATATATGTATGCATGTGTGTATGTGTGTTTATGTGTGTATGTATGTGTGCATATTTTTGTGTATGTGTACTGTATATATATATGTGTGTGTGCATGTGTGTGCACATGGGCATGCATGTATTAATAGTTATTGATATTAACCTAAATTTATAGACTAAAAGAAAACTAGACCACAGAAAGTTTAAATAAGTTATCCAAGGTCACATAGCCTTGTAGGAAGAAGAACTAGGATTTGAACCTCAGGAGGCTAGTTCTAAAGACTCTGAGCATCATCACTGTACAATCTTGCCACTCAAAATAACACCTTTCTGACATTATCTCAGATAAATTTACAGACTTTAGCACCTAATTTTTATCACTTTGGTGCACAGTAAACTATACATTTGATCTTGATGCGATAGGTTGAAGCATGGTGAATAGAAATGGCTTTTAGGGTTTGTCAAAGATCAGGGAGGAGGTATGATGGTTAACATGGCCAGTGGATTCAGAAACGGAAATTTGCATAAGAAAATACAATAATCATAAAGCATCCACAGTTCAGATTTCTTGAAATATAGTCTAGTTATTCTGAAGCCCATGTATTAAGTAAACGTGAAAATGGGCATGGTAGATATCTTTCATCATTGCATCTTCTTGGCTTATGGAGTCTTTCAAAATCTGCTTCATATTTTGATAGTTTTTCACATTAAGGGGAGAAACTACTGCCAAATAAACAACTACCTCTGGCTTCCTCAGACTCCTTTAGTGTGAAGATATGTAAATGTGACGTAGGTTTACCTAATCAGAACTCATGCAAGAGGCTGATGAGGAGGAGAATAACATGAAGCAGTATCTGTGAATGGGAAGAGTGTTCTTCTCGACAGGGTGTCAGAAAGGGCAGCTGTGATGAGAGCTCTTCATATCCTGTCCTGAATTTGATTAGTGGCAGGTGGTGATGACAGTGGTGTTTGTGCCACCCCAGTCTTCTAGCATAATGATGTTTATAGCTGTGCTATTCCTGGCTTTATTTTCCTGAATGGGTAGCATCTAATGCTGTTTCTCTGCCCTACCTGGAGGTTCTATGAACTACCTAGTTGTTTTAATAAGCACTCTTTGCTTAAACTAGCTAGGATCATGCACCACTTATGTATTGCTCTATAATAAACCAACCCAACCAAAATTTAGTGACTTAACCACTATTTTGCCATTTCTCTCAATTCTATGTCTTAGCAATACAGGTTGGGTTCAGAATGAAAATTGTTTTACTGGGCTTTCCTAAGGTCACTGTTGTGGCTGCCATTATCTGGGAGCTTGACTACAAATAGGTGATAAAATATGGTCTCAAAACACGTGACTAGCCATTATCTTGGGCTCTTTAATGGAGCATCTAGGGCTTCAGGACTCCTGAACCAAACTGAGGGTGGGGCTGCTATTTCCTGTGGCCCAATAACAAGATGCACATGAACTGAGGAGGAAGAGAGTTTTTATTTCTGTAACTGGTTACAGGGAGAAGGCCTGGAAATTATCACCAGACCAATTCAAAATTACAAAGTTTCCCAGAACTTATATACCTTCTAAGCTATATGTCTACGTCTAATTGTGCATTCATCTGCAGACATAAGTGATCAATTTCTTTTAATCTATAACTAAAGTCTGAGTCCTGAAGACCTTCCTCTGGAGCCTCAGTAAATTTACTTAATCTAAATGGGTCCAGGTGCTGGAATGATTACCCTTATCTTGTCCCTTGCTAAATCCAGGAGGTTTGAAGAGTTCCCTCAGACCCTCAATAAATTTGTTTGTGGAGGCCTGGGGAGTTTCTTCAGACCCCCAATAAAACTTGTTTAACCCTTAATGGGTCCTGTTAAGAATTCCTTCGTTATTTTGTCATGATTTAAGGCCCAGGAGAGGCCTAGGAAAAACTCCTGATGGGCTTTTGTTACAACTCAGCCTTTGTATAAGGGCACTGGGTTTTAATATTTAACTTAACCACTCAGTCAGTACTGAAACAGTTATGGAGGCCTGCCACACGGAGGCCAAAGCTCAGAAGTCACTTACCACTGCTTCTCCCACTTCTGTTGGTACCTGATGGTAGGATATTAAGTCAAATCTTAAGGATCTTTTAATCTGAGTAAGAAAAACATACTCTAAAAAGTAATTATAAAACAGTGAGACCTTGGCCGGGCGCGGTGATTCACGCTTGTAATCCCAGCACTTTGGGAGGCCGAGGCGGGTGGATCACGAGGTCAGGAGATCGAGACCACGGTGAAACCCCGTCTCTACTAAAAATACAAAAAATTAGCCGGGCGTGGTGGCGGGCGCCTGTAGTCCCAGCTACTCGGAGAGGCTGAGGCAGGAGAATGGCGTGAACCCGGGAGGCAGAGCTTGCAGTGAGCCGAGATTGCGCCACTGCACTCCAGCCTGGGCGACAGAGCGAGACTCCGTCTCAAAAAAAAAAAAACAGTGAGACCAGATATAATGGAAGTAAACATTGGGGATAGTGATATCACAAGCAATGCAGGAGAGGATATAGCAGAGGCAAGGAGGCCTGAAACAGAATGGTGTGTGTAATTACAAACACCCTGGCTTAGCTGGAGTGGATATTATGACATGAGAAGTAGCTGGAGATGTGGCTAGATGAGAAAAACAAAACAAAACAAAACAAGGAGCAAGTTCACAAGGGCCCTTCTGTGTTAGGAAAAGGAATTGACTATTAGGTCAAGCTAGTTTCTACTCAAAGGCTAATTTTAGACTGGAAGATGAATTTAATTTTTTGACAATAAAAAAATCTTCTATCAATATGCCATTCACAGTCCCATGTATTTTACCATGCTTACTGTTGATTACTTTAAGTAAGTATCATTATTGATAATTACATGTTTATCAGAATACATATTTATCATCTGTTCTCACTACCAGACTGGCAGCCCCCTGAGAATAAACCCTGTGGTTTTTCATTTATTGCACTCACACTTTTCTTCATTGTGCATGACACATAAAATCAATGAAAATGTGAGCATGATGAAAGGGGAAGTAACCTCATGTTATTTAAGTTCTTTTATAAAAACTAATACTGAAAGGAAGCTATGATGTAGTGGTGAAAGCAAGGTCTTTGGCATCAAACAGACTAGGATTAAAAAGTTGACCTTGCACAAATGGTTGTGTAACCTCAGGCAATATGTTTTAGTTCCCTAGACCTGTCATAACAAATTATCACAAGTGGGGTGGCTTAAAACAACAGAAATTTATCTCTAAGTTCTGGAGGTCATAAGTCCAAAATCAAGAGCTGACGAGGCCACTGTTCCTACAAAGCCTGCAGGAGATAATTTCTCCTTGGCTTCCCCCAGCTTTTTCTTGTGTCTGGCATCCCTTGGCTGTGGCAGTGTACTCTCCAAATTCTGCCTCTGTCTTCATGTGGCCTTATTTCCTGTGTCTTCATGTTTGCTACTTAACTGTCTCTTATAAGGAAACTGTTGTTAGACTGAAGTCCTACCCAGTATGACTTCATCTCCATCCTTACTTTAATGACACCTACAAAGACCCTATTTTGATATAAGATCAGAATCACAGACATCAGGGATCAAGTCTTGGACATAATTTTTGTGAGGACAAAATTGAATTCATCATCAAGTTATTTTTGGAGGGCTTCCATAACAGAATCCCAAGGATTGAGTAGCTAAAACAACAGGGACTAGAATTCTCCAACAAAGGTAGACCCAGCCTCTGGAACCGAGGAGGAAAGAACCCCATCTTTGAGGTCATTCTTTTCATTTATTGAAGGATAACACATGTTCAAAGCCAAATAGTTTTATTAGCCTGTCATGTAGAATCACACAAATCTCACAGTCTTTGTTTATTTTGTTCCATTTTTGTCCTCTTCAGATTAAGCTGGCAGCATTTCCTCTGCTGCAACTCCATCTCTATTTTCTGGCTTCTGATAATATGCCTGATTAGATGCTTGAATTACACCTGTAGTCTCTTTATAAAAATAATTTTTCAACCAAACCATTGATGTTATCTGAATAACATTTCTCACTATTTTGCAATATATAGGCTAAGAATTTTATAAATCTTCAAGTTCTGGTTCCTTTTTGCTTAACATTTCATTCAGTTTATCTTTATTCCTCTGATATTGCTAAAGTCAGCAAAGAAAATCCAGGCTGAGCTTTCGACCATTTGCTTAGAAGTCTTCCCAACTAAATATCAAAGTTTGTCAGTTTCCAATAACATATTCCTCATTTCCTTCTGAGGCCTCATCAGAATCACTTTGAATGTCCATATTCCTAACAATTTCTTCAGGGTAATCTAGTGGTGGTGAGAGATAACATGCATCTCAAAACTCTTCCAGGCTCTACTCATTACCCAGTTCCAAAGACACTTCTACGTTTTAAAGTATTTGTTGTAGCAGCACTCTACTTCTTAATACTAAGATCTGCTGTAGTTTGTCATGGCTGCCAAAACAAAATACCACATACTGGGTTGTTTAAACAACAAAAAATCTATTTTCTCACAGTTCTAAAGGCTGAAAGCATAGGATCATGGTGCTGGCAGAGTTGGTTTTCTCTGAGGCCTCTCTTCTCAACTTGCAGATTGCTGCCTTCTTCCTGCCTCTTTGCATGGTAGCCCTTCTGTGCACATACATCCCTGGTGTCTCCCTTCTTGTGTTAAATTTTTTTCTTTTTATCAAATTATATCTATCAGATTAAATTAGGACCTACCTAGATAATCTTGTTTAAGTTTAATTACCTCTTTAAAGGCCATACTCTGTTTTCAAGTGCAATCTCGTTCTGAGGTCATTGAAGTTAGGGCTTCAACACATAAATGTGGAGGGAAAACAAGCTGTAATACTGACAAAATCTCCATACAAGTTCAGAGATAAATGAAAAAAACATAGTACACGACACAGAGGAACTCCTCCTACAATGAACTAAACTAAGTTATTGAGTGTTGCTTAGCATGATTCTCTCAAATGATGATCAGCAACCTAATCATTTTTTGTGAGAAGCTCCAATGATTGGGCCCTACCACTAGCCTTTAAAATCACAGCGGGATTATAGGCTTTCAGCATGCCTCAGCCATATGGAAATAGCAAGATAGAACATGATAATCAACTGTGTGAGCTTTAATTTAAGAAGATAAAGAGAATCCACAGGAATTGTTAAAGACACCCCAGATCCCAGGGAGAAGAACATGGGCAAACACCCTCCATGACATTATTTGGCTGATACAAGTAAATGAAGCCCTGGTACATGACAGAGGCAGAGAACCTCCCTCTGTGACTCACTTTTCATGGAGATCTGAGCAACCCAGGCTGAGGGAGAGCTCTTTGCTTCTCCCACTCTGTGGAGATAACTTGGAGACAGGATTAGAAGCACTGAGAGGAAAAGACACCAGGAAAAGCTACAGGCATTTTCATAGACCCAGGACTGAGAGAAAGACAGCATTTTTAACCCAAGGGAGTACAAACTTAGCCATTTTTTTTGTCAACCTGGCAGTATAGCCACACAGATATTTTAGTTTTGGGCTCTGGAGAGGGGTAGGAGACTTCATCACCAGAAATGTGGAAAGCACCTCAGCAGAAGGTGGTGAAATTGTGGTCTCCCCCATCACAAGCCTTGAGCAGAAGGAGAGCTGCTACAGCTTTAGTTCCTTCTGGGTGATGAGACTTGCAGCCAGGGCCTGTTTGACGAGCTGGGACCTGTTTGTGTGTGTTATTGCTGGTTCCCCCAGCCTGCTTTCCTGAGATCACAGTGCAGTGGGGCCCTCTCTGCTTCACCCTCAGTCAGAACTCCAGGCATTCCAATGCACTCTTACCTCGATTAGCAACTTGAGGGGCCACACCCTTCTTGTACGAAGACTGTGGTATAAAAGGGCCCTCTCTGCTCCACACCCAGACATCTCTCCAAACATGCAGAGCACTCTCTCACTGGAATCAGCAGCCTGATGCACCTCATCATTCCTGTATATTGATTTTGGTGCAGTGGGTCCCTTTCTGCTCCACACTCAGGCAGGTATCCAGATATTCAGAGAACCTGCTCACATAGACTAGCAGCCTGAGTCACCCTATCATTCCTGTGCAGAGATCCTGGTGTACAAGAAGTAGAGTGCTGTTATAACAAATATTTTAAAAAGTAGAAGTGTCTTTGGAACTGGGTAATAGGTAGAGCCTGTAAGAGTTTTGAGATGCATGTTGTAAAAACCTAGATTGCCCTGAAGATATTATTGTTAGAAATATGGACATTCAAGGTGATCCTGATGAGGTCTTAGGATGAAATGAGGAACATGTTATTGGAAACTGACAAACTTTGATATTTAGTTGGGAAGACTTCTAAGCAAAGCTCTCTATGCTTCATGCCCAGGCAAATCTCTAAGCATATGAAGTACCCACTTACCTGGTTCAGCAACTTGAGCCACTCCACCTTTCCCGGGCATAGATTATGGTGCAGCATTGCTATGTCTACTCCAAGCAGAAGAGACAATTTCAGAGCTTGAAGACCAGTCTTTTGAACTAATCCAGTCAGACATACATAAAAAAAAGAAATTTCAAACAAATGAGCAAAGTTTTAGAGAAACATGGTATTATGTACAGTGACCAAAGCTACGAATTATTGGCATTCCTGAGACAGAAGGAGAAAAGGTAACCAACATGAAAAACATATTTGAAGGAATAATTCAGGACAATTTATTTAATCTTGTTAGAGAGGTAGATAAGACACAAGAAATACAGAGACTGTCTGAGAGATACAATACAAAATAAACATTACCAAGGCATATGGTCAACAGACTGTCCAAGGTTAATGCTAAATTAAAAACCTTATAAGTGGCTAGAGAAAAAAGGTCAGATTACCTACTAAGGGAAAATTATCAAGCTAACCATGAAATTCTCAGACGAAACCTTACAAACCAGAAGAGATTGAGAGCCTTTTTCTGCATTTTTAAAGAAAAGAAATGCCAACCAAGAATTTCATGTTTTGCAAAACTAGGCCTCGTAAGTGAAGGAGAAATAAAATATTTTCCAGACAAGCAAGTGCTAAGGTAATTTGTTATCAATAGACCAGCCTCTGAAGAGTTCTGTGAGTTTTAAACAAGGACATGAAGGAACAATACCTGCTACAACAAAACACACTTAAGTACATAGCCCACAGACCCTATAAGGCAATCACACAATGGAAACTACAAAGCAACCAGCAAAAAAATTAATGATAGGATTAAAACCTAATGTGTCAATATTAATTGTGCATGTATATGATCTAAATGCCCCCATTTAAAAGGCACAGAGTTGCATTTTGGATTAAAAAGTAAGACCCATGCATCTGCTGTCTTCAAGAGACTCATCTCACAGGTAATGAGACCCATAGTCTCAAAGTAAAGGGTTGAAGAAAAACCTATCAAGCAAACAGAAAACAAGAGTAAGCAAGGGTCACTATTCTTATTTCAGATAAAACAGACTTTAAACCAACAACAGAAAAATAAAATACAAAGAAAGGCATTATATCTGATAAACAATTCAATTCAACAAGACTTAACTCTTCTAAATATATATGCACCTAACATTGGAGCACCCAGATTTATAAAATAACTACTTCTAGACCTATGAAAAGACACAGCCACACCATAATAGCGACAGACTTCAACACCCAACTGACAGCATTAGACAGATCACTGAGGCAGAAAACTAACAAAGAATTCCAGATTTAAATTTGACACTTGATCAATTGGAGCTAATAGACATCTACAGGACACTTTCTTCCATAAACTACAGAATATACATTCTTTTTATCTACACATGAAACATACTCCAAGATTGAGCAAATGCTAAGCCATAAAGCAAGTTTCAATAAATTAAAAAAAAATCAAAATCATACCAACCATATTCTTGGACCTCACTGTGATAAAAAATCAATACCAAGAAGGTCTCCTGAAACCACATAGTTAGATGGAAGTTAAGCAATTTGCTTCTGAATGACTTTTGGGTAAACAAGTAAATCAAGGCAGAAATCAATTTTTTTGAAATAAATGAAAACAGAGATCCAACATACCAAAATCTCTGAGATGCAGCAAAAAGCAGTGTTAATAGGAGAGTTTATAGTGTTAAATGCTTACCTCAAGTGTTAGAAAGATCTCAAATTAACAATCTAACATCACACCTACCGGAACTTGAAAAACAAGCACAAATTAACCCCAAGGCTAGCAGAAGAAAATAACTAAAATCAGAGTAGAACTGAATGAAATTGAGACCCAAAATACATATTAAAAAACAACAAAATCAAGAATTGGTTTTTTGAAAAGACAAAGAAGGTGAATAGACTGCTAGCTAGATTAATAAAGAAAAATACACAGAAGGTCCAAATAAGCACAATTAAAATCAATGAAGGTGATGTCACAACCGATTCCACGGAAATACAAAACATCCTCAGAGACTATTATGAAGATTTGTATCACATAAACTAGAAAATCTAGAGGAAACTGATAAATTCCTGAAAACACACAATATCCGAAGATGGAATCAGGGAGAAACTAAAACCCTGAATAGACCAATATTGAGTTTCAAAATTGAACCAATAATAAAAAAAAAATTAACCAAAAAGAAACCTTCCAGATGGATTCATAATAGAATTCTACCAGATGTACAAAGAAGAACTGGTACTAATTCTGCTGAAACTAATCTAAAATTTCAAGTAGGAGAGACTCCTTACTCATTTTATAAATCCAGCCTCACCCTGATTCCAAAACCTGTCAAAGGCACAACAGTAAAAGAAAACTACAAGTCAATATGCCTGGTGAACATAGACACACAAATCCTCAAAAATACTAGTGAACTAGTATTTTGTATCCACCAGCACATGAATTTACTATAATAAATCTTTTCATTTCTGACATTCAAGCTTGGTTCAATACACACAAATCAATGAATGTGATTTACTACATAAACAAAATTAAAAACAAAACTACATAATCATCCCAATAGACAAAGAAGAAGCCTTTGATAAAATCCAATATCCCTTCATGATGAAAACCCTCAACAAAATAGGCATCAAAGGAACTTACCTCAAAATAATAAAAGCCATGTATGACAAACCCACAGTCAACATCATACTGAATTGGCAAAATCTGGAAACATTCCCCTTGAGAACTATAACAAGACAAGGATGTTCACTCTCACCACTCCTATTCACCATAGTACTGTAAGTCCTAGCCAGAGCAATTGGGCAAAAGGAAAAAAAAAATAGAAGCTATCAAAATAGGAAAAGAAGTTAAACTATCTCTCTTTACTGATGATATGATTCTATACCTAGAAAACCCTAAAGATTCTGCCAAAAGTCTCCTGGAAATGGTAAATTACTTCAGTAAAGTTTCAGGATACAAAATCAATGTACAAAATTCAACAGCATTTCTATAAACCAATAATGTTCAAGGTGGGAGCCAAATTAACAACACAATACCATTTACAATAATCACAAAAAATACCTAGGAATACATCTAACCAAGGAGATAAAAGATCTCTACAAGGAAAACTATAAAACACTGGTGAAAGAATTTATAGATGAAACAAATATAAAAACATTCTATGCTCATGGATTGTAAAAATCAGTATCATTAAAATGGCCACACTTCTTAAGCTATAGATTCAATGCTATTCTTATCAAACTACCAAGGTCATTTGCTTCAGAGAATTTGAAAAAAACTATTATAAAATGCATATAGAATCAAGACATAGTCTGAATATCCCAGCAATCCCAAGCAAAAAGAACAAAATCAGAGGCATCACATTATCCAAACTTGAACTATAATATAAGGATATAGTAATCAAAACAGCATGGTACTGGTACAAAAACAAATCAAAACAAACAGACACACACAAAAACATAGACCAATGACACAGGTTAGAGAACCCGGAAATAAAGCCATACACATACAGCCACCTGATCTTCAACAAAGTTGACAAAAATTAGCGATGGGGAAATGACAACTTATTTAATAAATAGTGCTTTGATTGCTGGCCAGTCAAATACAGGAGAGTAAAACTGGACCCCTATCTTTCATTACATGTGAAAGTTAACAGAACTTAAATGTAAGATCTCAAACTCTAAGAATCCTAGGAGAAAACCTAGGAAACACCATTCTGGGCATCAGCCTTGGGAAATAATTTATGTCTAAGTCCTCAAAAGCAATTGCAACAAAAACTAAAATTGACAGTGAGACTTAATTAAACTAAAGAGCTTCTGCACAGCAAAAGAAACTATCAACAAGTAAACAGCCAAACAACAGAAAGGGAAAAAATATTCACAAACTATGCATCCAACAAATATCTAGTATCCAGAATCTTTATCTCTCTCTCTCTCTCTATCTCTATGTTTCTATCTAAATTAATACAACAAGCTAAAAACAAATAACCCCATTAAAAAGTGGGCAAGAGACATGACAGTTCTCAAAAGAAAACATAGGAGTAAGCAAAAGACATATAAACTAATAATGAAATGGCAGACCTAAGTGCAACCATATTGTTATTGAAATAAATGTAATTCTTCTAAATACAGTGACCAAAAGCCATAGATTGCCAACTTGCAAAAAATGCAAGACCCAACAGTGGACTTTCTACAAAATAATTCACTCTAAATATAAAGATAGAGATAAGTGTTTTTAAAAGACAGTACCTTAGTCCATTCGGCTGCTATAACAAACTACCATAGACTGAATGAATGACTTGTTAACAACAAAATTTCTTTCTTACAGTTGTGGAAACTAGGAAGTTGAAGAGATCAACGAACCCACAGATTAGGGTCTGGTGAAGGTCTAAGATCAAGGAACCCACAGATTAGGGTCTGGTGAAGGTCTATTTCCTGTTCTTAGAGTGCAGTCTTCTTGCTGTAACCTCATGTGGCAAAGGAGGCAAAGGAGTTCTGTGGGGCCTGCTTTGTAGGAAACTAACCCTCTTTATGAAGTCTCCACCTTCATAACCTAATCACCCCCAAAGGCCTCACCTCCAAATATCATCTCATTGCTGATTAGATCTCAACATATGAATTTTGGAAGTACTCAGCATTCAGCCTATACCAGAAGGAAAATGTGATACCATAAAAGAAAAAAGGCACTTGTCAAAATAAAACTTGAACATAAATTTTAGTATTAGAAATATTATACTCTATAACAAGAAAAATTACTAGGAACAAAAGGAAAAATGACATAGTAATATAATAGCCAATTTGCCAAGAATACAAGAAATTTATAAGTGTGTATGAACCTATCAAGAGAGGTTATTACATGAAGTAAAATCTGATAGAACTAAAAGTATAAAGAAGCAAATCCAACAATTTTCATTAGAAATGTTATTAATCAAAAATAGGTAGAAAAATAGGAAGGATATAGAAGATCTGAACAATATTTACAATGAACTTGATCCCTTGGATTTTTATAGGTGGCTCTATCAAAAGCAACAAGAGATAACTTATTTTAAGTGCACAGTTTTGCACTTAACTGTGTTCACAAAATTGAACATTTGTCAAGATAGACTATATTCTAGAACACAAAATTCAACGAATTTAAAAGACTAGAAAACATCCAGTTTATAGCTTTTTACCAAAACAGAATTATAATTGAAATCAGTAACAAAAAGAGGTCTGAAAAGTTTACAAATATTTCAAAGTTAAATATACTTCTTAAAAAATTCTATGAGTCCAGAAAAATTCAAAATTAAAACTAAAAAGTTCGAATAAAAATTTATGTGTATATGTATATATATATGTATATGTATGTGTGTGTGTGTGTATATATATATATATATATATATATGTATAAAACCTTGTGGGCTGCTGGTAGAGCAGTGCTCAGGGAGAAACTTAGAAAACATAGGATTCTTAGATGGCAATCTAAGATTGAAATGAAGGAAGGATGTTTTCTCTTACCTCTTTAATTCAATGTAATATTGGAGGTCCTAGGCAGTAGAAAAGGGCAATCAATCAATCAATCAATCAATCAATAAGGTATGAATTGGAAAAGAGAAAATAAAACTGTCTCTGATGATATAATATCAGATATATATGATATATATCATATAATATATGATATATGACATAATATATGATAAATATATTTATCATATAATATATGATACATATGATATAATATATGATATATATCATATATATGTCCCCAAAAATGATCTATATCATGTATCTCACACACACAAAAAACTACAAATTGATCATTAACTTTACTGTAAAACCTAAAACTAAAAAATGTGGTCTTAGGCAAAGAACACAAATCGTATATCTTTAATATGAAATAAATAACATGATCTAGAAAAAAGTAAATATAATTAAAATGTAACACTTCTACTCTTTGAAAGGCTCCACTATAATAATAAGTAGACATGACAAAGACTCAGAAGGAAATATTTGCAAAACTCATAGCTGACAAAGTACATATATAACAAACTTTTAATCTCAATAATTAGAAAATGAATAACCCAATTAAAACATAGATGAAAGATTTGAGAAAAATATCTCACCAAAGAATATATACAGGTGGCATGTAGTCACATAAAATATGTTCAACATTGTATAATATATATTATGATATAAAATGATGTTCAACATCATATATTGACATATATGTACATGTAGTTATTTTACATACTATATTGTGGTTGTTTAGATGTTTGTGCCTCCTCTAAAATTTATGCTGAGACATAATCCCCAATGCAACAGTGTTAAGAGGTGGGGTCTTTAGGAAGTAATTAGGCCATGAGATTAGCCATAGATGGGATGGGGAACTTTATAAAAGGGCTGGAGAAACCTAAGTAGACCCTCTTTTGTTCTACCACGTAAGAACACAGTATTCAAATTACCATCTGGGATGCAAAACGTGGGCCTTCGTCAGACACCAAACCTGTCAATACGTTGATCTTGGAATGTCCATCCTCCAAAACTGTAAGAAATGAGTTTCTATTATTTTTAAATTACCTGGTCTCAGCAAGAATACAGAACAACTGGAATACTGTACATTGTCTAGTGAGCACAAAAATGGTACAGCCATTCTGAAGTTAAGCATATAAATATTATATGACCCAGGTATCTCACTCCTAGGAAATTACCAAAGAGAAATACAAACTTGTTTTCACACGAAATCCCATAAGTGAATGTATGCATTGACTTTATTCACTATCATTTTCAGTTGGAAGTAATCCAAATACCTTGCATCTGGTGAATAGATAAACTATGACCCATGTCTACTATGAAATACTATTCAACAATAAAAAACAACAAAACTATCGATACACAAAACAACATGGATGAATCTGAAATCTGTTTTCTTAAGTGAGAAAATCCAGACTTTAATAGATAACACCAGTTGTATGATATCCTAGAAAAGAAAAAATATAGAAACAGAAAACAAGATCAGTGATTGTTGCGGATTGTGGAGTGGAGGAGGAATTTACTACAAAAGTACAACAAGAGGAAAATTTTGGGGGTAGTGAAACAATTTGGTTTTTTGATTATGGTAGTAGTTATATGATTGTATAAACTTGTTAAAATTCAGAACTGTAAAAATGTAATTTTACTATTACAAACAAGTTAAAAAAGTGAAGAAATATCATATAGGAAGTGACAATGAAATTATGAGGCTAGTAAATAAGACAAGAAATGGACTTTCTAGCAGGGTATGGTGGTAACGCCTGTAGTTCCAGCTACTTGGTAGGGTGAGGTGGGAGGATTACTTGAGCCCGGGAGGTTGACTGCACTCCAGCCTAGGCAACAGAGTGAGACCTTGTCTTAAAACAAGAAAAGAAAGAAAGAAAGAAAGAAAAAAGAAATGAAGGTTTTCACTGGGGCAATATTTGTGGAGATAAACAACCGTGAGTAGATTCTATGTGTTTTTAGAGTTTCACTGACAGATTTTGCAATGTTTGTATGTCATGGTTGAGGGACAGTGATACCACGATAGCCTCTAGTTTTTGTCATAATCAGTGGGATGAGTCTTAAGGTAATTTATTGAGAACAGAGAAGGGAGAGAAGGGAGGATATGTTGACAAACAAACATTTTCAAGTGTTGGATTTTGGAAACTTTATTAAATGCCTACTCAATATCAGTATGTGAATTTTACCCACACAAATGAACCTATTCAATAGAAATTTTCTTAATTACTCAATGTAACACACATGCACACGTGCACATGCGCACGTGCACACACGCACATACACACAAACATACCCCAGCCTACACTGCTTAAGATGAGAGGATAGTCTAGTTAACCAGGAGGTTATGAGAGTTCAGATAAAGTTTGTCCTCTGGCCTGGTGACAGAAGCACAAACTTCATATTGAAGATAGTCTTTGGCCTGAGCCTAGAAAAACAAGGAAGATCTGTCTCTTCTGAAAACAGGACTATAATAGAATCGCCTTTGCGTGCCAAAATTTGTATTTGTTTATAATGAAGAGAAAACAATTAAAACAATGTATATGCTATACTTTGTGAACAGTAATGTGCCATGTAATAATTGTCTTTCCCACCGTTACTGTTGTTAATGTGTGTGTTATGATTCCCTCAATCCATGCACTCTTGCTGTTAAACCTGGGTATTAAAACCAACATGTGTAACAGGATAGTGTTTCCTGATACCAGAATTAAAAACCATAGTGATGTCAATCTAACACATATTTAGTGCTGTGGTATGTTTCATTGCTTTGGTCAGCATGTAATTAAGAAGCAGGACACATAATGGAACAGAGTACTGGTCTGGGACTGGGCAGATTTGTGTTCTGGATTTATACCTTCCATTAATTAACTCTGTGACCTCGGGCAAGGCTCCTTCTCTCTCTGGTCCTCAGATTTGCCATCTGTGAAGTGAACATGCTGGGTGACATGCTCTCCAGGTCCCTTTCCCATATATCATTGCATGCAACTATCTGAGCTGAACTGACCAAAACATTTCAAACAGAACTTGCCGAAGAGTTTATAAGCACATGACAGAGTCAGAAGAGAAAGTTTCCAGCAGGGATTCTCACAAATTTGAGCCGTGTGGATTAGTGAAGGGAACCCAGCACAGCTGGCCCAGGCCAGGGAGATGCACAGGGCTGGATTGAGGCTGTGTTAACATCTGGCCCTGAGTGGTGACAATTTATTAAGGAAGATAATATAACAGATTGGTCTGGACTGAAGCTGTTATTTCAGACGCTTCTGAATCCCAAGCCCTCAGACTGCGCAGAACAGATTTTACAGACAAATAAATTATATCAATAATAATAACAATAATGGTAGTCCAGTAGCTACTGTAATAATAGCTGGGTTAGTTGTGTGTTTACTGTCTTCAACAGTCAGACACTATTAAAATAAATTTGTGTGCATAAACTCAGATAATCTTCTCAGCTCTGTATGGCACATACTATTATTACCTCAAATTTACAAATGAGGAAAATGCCCAGACAATTTAAGTCTGTGGCCAAAAGTCACACACTAATAAGTGGTAGAACCAGATTTTTAAATGCAAGCAGTCTATCTCTTAGGGATTGCATTCACTGTGCTACATAACACATACACACACACACACACACACACACACACACACAGACACACACACACACCTTTTCATAGAGACATACATTGTGAAACATAGAGTACATTCACCAGTGCCTTTGGAGAACTATACTGTTTACCCAAATTCAAACATTTTATCTTGGTTTTTAAAATTTTCACTTTTATAGTATTTTACAGCAGCACACACCTGCTTCTGGTTCACCCCTTGGCAAAACTAGGCATATCCCTGGAGACCCTGCTGAAATGCCACCACAAATTACATCGCTGACTCCTTTAGTGGAAGTAATTCCCTGATCTTCTGCGCGGTCACAGCACTTTGAGTGCGTTCTTACTATTCCCACTCTTGTCAGCTTTATTTCACTGATTGTTTACGTAGGCTCATGAAGTCTGCTTATGCAGTAATGAGTGTCTCAGGCTTGAGGCTGATGTTCTACACACTTTGATATACCCAGTCTTCTCTAATGTTCCTGGAATAAAGTAAGTGCCTGGTAAATGTTTTATGAATGAATGAATGAATAGCAAAATACATCATTTCAAATGACCCTTCTGATAAACCGTGAACTAAACAGGCAGCATTCATTATCATCATTTTTCAGAAAATGAAATGAGGCTCAAAGAAGTAAAACGTGTTCTCTAAGTTCTCTCCAGTAACCAAAAATGTAGACCAGACTAGAAGCCTAAGTAAGTCTTTTGGCTCAGTCCAGTGTCCTGCTGGCATTGGTATAATTCTCCCAGGAACCTGGGAGAAATGTGTGAAGATGTGAGCGCTTGGAGGTACTTTTAGGGTGGGAATAGGGATGGCAAACTCCCTGGACAGTTGTTTCTCTGCCTTGCACGGCTTGCACACCAACCAAAGAATAAGGCATAGATAACGATGGAGATTCCAGCTTTAGGGTTCTTTCATTCACTTGCTCACTCATTCATTCAATAAAATTTTGTTCTTTGAGTGCCTACTGATTTTTTTGCTACTATTCTTCTTTTTGACCATAGCAAAACAAAAATAGATGAAGTCCTTGTTCTCGTGGAGCTCATGTTTCAGCAGGGAAGACAGAAAATAAGCATATTTGCATGCCAGATATTATTTCTATTTTTTCTATCCACCAATAATAGGCACTTACAGAAGATCTGGAGAGTAGGTAACAGGCAAAGTAGATGAAAGGAAAATAATCATCCATGGAAGTTGAGGCGGTCAGTTGGGCAGACAGCTAAGGTGGAGTTTCCAGCAGTGACCAGGCTATCTCCTGTGCACACACATTCTTGTGGTTTCGCTGGCACCTTCTTTGCAATTTCAGTCCTTCTAAACTTCCTGAAAGTCGTCTAAGGCTTTGTCTAATCTTTGTTCTCCCAGATCTTCCAACGGTTTTGCATGCATTTTCTCTATCAAAATTCTTCTTAAAATAACTAGAGAGTTCTCTGCTTTCCTGATTGAACTTTGAATTATAATGTTAGGTAGCAATAAATTCAGTGAAATGTAAAGAAGTAGAGTAAGTGGATAAAGTGTGGTAGCGAGTGAAGTGCTTGATTTCAGAGATCATAGAAACCTTGACTGAGGATGTATCATTTTCAGAGAGACCTGAATGAAGAGGCCATGTTGATATCTGAGGAGAGTACATTTCACTCCTAGACAGTGAGAAAACAAGGGACAGATTGAGAGTACAAAATTGCTGTCTTCATGGAAAATCTTCAAGACAAATCTGACTGTAGGAGTGTGAGAACAGGGAAAATGGGTAGAAGATGAGAGATCCAGGGCTCCATTCATGGAGAAACTTGAGGGCTATGGCAAGGCATTTGGATTTGATCCTCAAAAGGGTTTAGAGAAGAGGAGTGACATGATGGAATATGGATGTGGCACCCCAACCCATGTCAACAGAACCCATATTAATTTATCAACTGTGCTGCCATATTAACAGCTAATATCTATGCAGAATTCTAAAGTTTACAAAGTGACTCTATATTATTCCTTCATTAGATCTTAACATTAACCTTGCTGTGTTAATATTCTGGTTTTACTGGTTAGGACTTGGAAATTATGAGAACTTGAATTGTGGACCTGAAGTAAACAGGTGGAAAGTGACAAAGCTGAGCATCAAATCCAGGTTTCCTGAGCCAAAGTCAAAGACGCATTCTGTGAAGCCACAGGTGGCTTTCTTTTTTTCTTCTTTTCCCTTTCCAACTTTTAGGTTCATGGGTTACATGTACAGGTTTGTTATATGGGTAAGTTGTGTGTCATGGTGATTTGGTGTACAGATTATTTTGTCACCCAGGTAACAAGCATAGTACCTCATAGGTAGTTTGTTCTTCCTGACCGTCCTCTTAACCTCCACCCTTATGTAAGCCCCGGTGTCTCTTCCCTTCTTTGTGTCCATGTGTACTCAATGTTTAGCTCCTGTTTATAAGTGAGAATATCCACATTTGGTTTTCTATTCCTATGTTAATTTGCTTAAGACAACAGCCTCCTGCTGCATCTATGTTGTTGCACAAGACATAATTTAATTCTTTTTTATGGCTGTGTAGTATTCCATTATGTATTTGTACCACATTTTCTCTATCCAATCCATTATTGATGGGTATTTAGGTTGATTCTGTGTCTCTGCTATCATTTATAGTGCTGCAGTAAATATACATGTGCATGTGTCTTTATGGTAGAATGATTTATATTTGTGTGGGCATATATCTAGTATATACTGCTGAGATTCCTGGGTGGAATAGTAATTCTGGTTTAAGTTCTTTTAGAAATCTCCAAACTGCTTTGCACAGTGGCTGAAATAGTTTACATTCCCACCAGCAGTGTATAAGGATTCCTATTCTCAGCAACCTCCCCAGCATCTGTTATGTTTTGACTTTTTAATAATAGCCATTCTTACTGGTGTGAGATGGTGTGGAGATTTGTGTTTCTCTAATGATTACTGATATTGAACACTTTTTCATATACTTTATTGGCCATATGTATGTTTTCTTTTGAGGAGTGTCAGCTCATGTCCTTTGCTCATTTTTTAATAATGTTGTTTGTTTTCTGCTTGTTAGTTTAAGTTTCTTATGGATTCTGAATGACTTTTGTGACATGAGAAGAGAACTGCCCTCTCTTCACTGATCAAATAATAGCAGTTATTAGTTTTGGATCCTTTATGTGTTGCAAGGCATTGCAGAGCAATGGACCCAAAACTTGGTGCAGGCAGAATGACTCTGGAGTTTGAGTGGTTAAGGTCCATGCTATTCAGCAGTGATTTCCCAAATGTTGTGCATTCAAAACAGTGAGGCTTCAGTCAAAATGCAGATTCCAATTCAAAAGGATTGGGTCAGGTCTGAGATTCTGGCTTTCTAACTAGCACTCAGGAGTTTCTGATGCTGCTTGCCCACAGGCCAGACTCTACAGCACAACACTAACTCTTCACTCAAGACATAGCTTTGAGCCTACATTTCCTGCTTGGGTCTGTGAGAATAAGCATATAGTGACTTCATCTCATCTAAGGCCAGCAATATGCACTCAAATGTTTGAAAGGAAAAGCGATTTCTATCTTTTAACATAAACTAGTTATCAACTAACTTTGAAATTGTTTGCTTTTGATGCCAAAATATCTGGCTGTAAACTATATTCAACATTTTTCTACACATTTCTACCTTAAAATTCTAAATGTATCTAAATATTTTACTATGCTGAGAATCAAGAATTTGCAGATTGACTGTAGCCTATAAAAGGGTTAAACATTGTTATTTTTCTAAACAAGAATTTTTAAAGTTAAACAATCAAATATATTTGAAGAGTTAGGATACGTATTTTTGTATATATGCTTCATTATAACTGAAGAATGATCTCAGATTAGAGGTTACATTTTATTACCTCAATGACTTTAAAGTATAAAATATGAACATTTTACTGAATTATTGAGTACATTTAATTGCAGTTGTATACTATGAACTATTGATCCAATAATTATTCATGTGGACTATTAAAATGGGTTGATTCATTTTTTATTTTACCATTTTTAAGCAATGCTTATATATTATTTACAATTTGAGAGCTGGAGTTAAAAGACTTTTTAGTACAATACAATATTTCTAAAGTAGGGCAGGTCTTTGTGGGAGTCGAAGGTAACATTATATAATCAAAAATTAAGCAACTTTAAATTTCAGCAGCCAAAATATACCCTTTTTCTTCAGTTAAATGTTTTAATTGCAGGGGTATTCACTGGGACTTATGAACTTTTCTGATATAAATGGAATATTTAATATGAAATATAAAATATTTTAAGCGTTCTGCAGATTTCTCAAAACATAATTGAAGGGGTATTCCTTTTTTTCCCTCTACTTGTTTTTGTGGTTTTTTTTTTTTTTTTTTTGGCTCCTAGTAAAGAATCTTCCTTAATTCAGTCATTTTTCCTTTTTTTTTTATTAAGAAGAAAAGTATTGGGTCAGTGCAAAGGTTCAGTAAGGGATATTTTAAATATCCATGGTTAAAAAAGACAGCTTAACAAAATACTCTTGTAGGTCTGGTGTCTTACTCTTGCTTTTATGCACTCTCCTTTGATCGGCAGTGCATCAAGCACATTTGCATGTTTAAGCGCTTATTGTGTATCTAGTTCTCTTTTGAGTGATGGGATACACTGACACTCATTATGTAACCACTATGTGCAGGTCAGGTAGCTGCCAATATTTTATGAATACCATCTCATTTAAAATAGTTATGTCATTGACTCCATTGTATAGATTAATAAAAGAAAAGGGAAAGAAAGTCAATTAAATTTCCAAGGATGTAAATCCAGGAAGGAACAGAACTCAGATTCATAAGATATCTCTGATTTTTGCTGAAGTTTGTTTTCTTTCGACTCTACCATCATCTTACTTAAAATATTGTATGGTTGCTTTTCTCAACCAGGCTGCTGTAGTACATAGGTGTTTGGCAATGGCCAGGAGATTGTTCCTCGCAGAGGGAACAGCTTATGAAAAACATCAGAGTACAGAAGCCTGTATTCATGGAATGAACCCTCAGGGCCTGAGGTTTGGGGAGCCAGTGGAAGAAGGCAGACCTTGCATGACAAAGAAAGGAGTTTAAATGTTAACCTAGGAAGAAATGGACATATATTCATCAGCTTAGTCCTGTGATCATCACTTTGATTGTATATGCATGTGAGGAAGGAATGTGAAGATCTCTTTGGGGATGGGGAGGAATAAATGGCAAAGAAACTAATGAGTAGCCGAGATGACAGAGTACTAAGGTGCTAATTTGAGTGCTGCTCACACTTTCTTGTGCACTTGAGTCCCCTGGGGATGTTGTGAAGATGCAGATTATTACTCAGTAGGTCTAGGATGGGGACCCAAAGTCTGTATTTCTAACAAGTAATGTTAAAGTTGCTGTTCCATGGAACAGATACTCAGTAGCAAGAAATGAGAACAGTGATTCTCCAAGTTTGATCCCTAGACCAACAGCATCAACATCACTCCAAAACTGGTTAAAACTGAAATTCTCTGGTCCCACACTATACCAATGTAATCAGAATGGCTGGAGTTGGATATAGGCATCAATAATCTGTTTAAACTTCCAACAGTTTTATTGTTCAGTCTGAAAACAAGCCAGTGACCCAGAGCGGAGAAAGTGGGGTAGATGAAAAAAAGAAAAAGACACTTGTAACGTGTATTTAGGAAGAAGAATCAACAAGGGTCAGTGACTGCGTGGAGCTTATTTAGATACTGATTATGTAAAAAGAGTTCAGAATGACCTAATTTTATCTTCAAAGCCTGCTTTTTTTTCCTTAAATATGAAAGTTTTAATAATCTTTCTGACGATAGCATAGGTCATGCTTGGAAAAATCTAACATCTTTTTTCAGGCAATTAAGCAATTTCAATACTCACTTTAATTAACAATTGTGCCTAAACAAAAACTCTTTGCATAAAAGAGCTTCTAATGAAACACGAAAATTAGCTAAGAAAATATAGGATTGTAATATTGAGTAAGAATGATGGAAATGATGATTTCATAAACAAATAAACAAAATTGCTTCCAACATTTATTGTAATCCACCCATGAAATATCTGGCAATCTTAATGGAATGAAAACATTCTTGCTGCTTTATATAATACTCTATTTCATGTTAGAGAAAGAACTTTAATTAGAATATCACTGGTGTCAAATTAGTAATAAATGTTTAAGACAAACTGAGATAACAGGACTATGAGAACACTGCCACTAATGTAAAATCTGCTGTAAATTGCCAGGAAATTTACATTTTCCATTAGCACCAGTCATAAGCATAAAAATGATAAAAGGTTATATACAGTTTAGATGTTCTTTAACTCAGTTGAAATTATTGCAAAGAAATGGTGTATTTAACACTTAAAGTTTCTGGAGTTTAGAAATTCATCAGTTTGAGTCCCTATACCTTTACCATTTAGCTATGTAATCTTGGGAATACTGTGTACGTTAAGTCTGGGTTATGTCCTTTGTAAAATGTAAAACCAACTCCTTTTCTAGCAGCAAATGGGTTGTATATAGCATGTGGAATGGCAATGTGGCTTTCTGAGAATAATGCTATGAAGGTACATATTAAATATTCTCAACTCTAGAGTTCTAAATGAATGCCCTTGGACAACAAAATTTGTGCCTCTGACTCTCAGATTCTTTATTTGCAAGATAAAGATGCAATGACTATCTCAAAAGAGTGGTTGTGAGAATTATGTGAGATAATGCAAGTAAATCATGTGGCATGCAGAAGTTATTTAATAACAGCAATTAACACCATTATTAATGGACATGAAGATATTTTGTATACTCTGTGAACATTAGGGGACATTCTAATTAATTATTTCTTTTGTCTCACAGGCATCTTTCAGACACTTCACTTGATAATGTAGACACAACCATAGAAAGGCCTGATACTCTCTTTGGGGAAAATGGAAGTGAAGAGTATCCCAGGAGCAAGTAAAAACTGCAAAAACTCATAGCATTTATTGACTCCATCCAAGCTCCTGTACTAAGAGACGTAACCAAACTCAAGCACACTATGTAGCACCTTAAGTCTGTGACCTTAGTTGCTACAGCCCCCTTTAAAATGCCTGCCAAAGGAAGCTCAAAGCTACTAGGATAATCAGGTGTTTATTCCAGCAAAAACCTGATGATAGGCCTATAGGTCCCTTAACTGTTATTTTAGAAAGCTTGCAATTATAAACCCCTTTTCTGCTTCTTTGAGAAGTAAATCTTTTATCACCCAGAACTGATTCTTCAAGGACCCCAAAGCTGTCTCTTTGAAACGAGAACATTCAAGGGGATAACTCCAGCTTCCCAGTCCCTGTGGGAAGGTAAGGACATATTTTGGTGGGAGCCTTGCTCTAACTTGTACAACCATCTTGTATCACCACAGGGCAGCCAGTGTGTTTCCCCCCCAGTGTGTGCCAATTAGCGAACCCATATGAGCTGTTCACAAGAATAAAACTGCCACTCTGTGCTCTCCAGTGCCTCTGCTTTAGTGTACCTCACTTTTTAAAATGTCTCCTGCTTTTTGTTTTGGCAAATTTGAGCTCAGTTTATACCAGACATTCTTCTATTCCATAGTAATGGTCACTAAATAACATCTGTCTTTACTACCATTAACTAGTGCCCAACTTTTTTTTTTTCTTTGGCATAAGGCATGGAACAGTTCAGAGAGGGAAGAGCGGAGGTTCCTATGAGTAGTTCTTTGATGAGTAATAAAAATGAAATAGAATGAAGCTTGTAGAGTTGATTGGACCAGACTTGGAAGACCTAATATGCCATAATGAGGAGTATGGAACACATTCTGAAAGGAATGAGGATACATAAAACTTTGAATAGAAGAGTTCCTTTGTGATAATAGTATAAATTCTAGAAATATTAGATTGGTCTGAATCTCTTCTCTCTGTTGTCTTTATCTTTTCTCTGGTGTGCTGATTTATTACCACTCTTCTTCTCCATAATCATTTAGTACTCATGCCAGGAAAGTCCTTCACATTGAATTTAAATACATCAAATCTAAGTTTCTATATCCACATTGAATCTTGGTTGTTGTATAACTGTGTATAGACAGGACTTCTTCAAACAAATTTGAACCTGAACAGGTGCTGCAGAATTGTTAAGGTTCTCTAAATAGAGGAATTTCTGTTGATCTAGGAAAAAATTGTTCTGTAATTTTTTTTAAGATCTAATATCAGAAATCAGCAACAGAATATCTTGAATGCTTACTCATTATGACTTGCAAGGATTCCGTAAGTCGTCTGAGATATCTGCTTATTGTGTAAGTCCAAGGGCATTCTTTCATGAATTCATTTATTCAGGAAATAATTTCTGAAGACTTGGGCTTTTATAAGCAATGAACTAGGGATATAATGATGAATAAGGTTCTATTACACTCTTAAAGGACACCACACATTAGAGAGAGACTTCAAACAGAAAACTGTAGTGCAGCATACACTTTGTTTCATTTAAGTAGTGCTAAAACTTATCTGATCTTAAAATTGATTGAAGTTCTTGTAAAAGGTAGGGCTTACAGGTACCTCTTCTGGAAGTTTTGATTCAAATTTACTTAGTTCAGGTCCAAAAATATGTTTTTCACAAGATTTCTTGTTTTTTTTCTTGTCTGTTTATTTGTTTTGCTTAATGTTTGTGTTTTTGAATTGGTAAATTTTAGAAATATTGAATTAAATTTTTCAGGACATGTAGGAGTTCAGGCAGCCTAGGTGAAGGTGAATCTATTCTAAGCTTAGTAAAAACTCTGTTCCAAAATACAGAGACAAAAATATAGCTAGTGCATTTGGGAAAAAATAAGTCACTGGGTGTTTTTGCTATTAATATGCAAATGCAAAAGAGGCTGAAATTGAAGCTAAAAATGTAAGTAAAGAACTGTCAACAAAGGTCCTTCTAAGCCTTGGTATGGAATTTTGGCCCTACTTATTGAATGGCTTTAAACAGAGAGTTGAAAAGTAACAGAGTGAAATCCAAACTAAAGATGAGGTGACAATAGGTTCTGGATTACGTAAAAGGCTCTATAGAGTAGTCCTAGAAAACTCTGCTGAGGGTATATTTTAACATATTATGGAAAGACTTGGGGTTTGAAATCGGCCAAATCTGGACTCTTTTCTGCTCCTGACCCTCGATGTGTGTAATTAACAATGCTAACTTACTTCATCACTACAACAGAGATAGTCACAACTGCCTTTCAGATGTCTGTGAAAAATCAATCAACAAAAATTAGATAAACAAAACAAGCCTCATGTGAATGTGGTGATGACGTGACTCGGGACAGAGAAATGGTGGAGCATTCGAAAGGCTGGTGCATATTTTACTTGATTTAATTTTCATATGATTCTGAGATACTGATTGTTTTGTTCATTGCATAAATGAAAAGGATGAGACACAGAAAAGTTACATATCTTGTCGAATAAGAGAAAGAACTAAGCCAAGTAGCCAGCCAAGACTCAAGCCCAGGTCTGAACTTCAAAGCTGCAACTTCTCTTTTTGTCCACTTCACCCTGCCCCTCCCTGCCACCAGACCAACCTGCCTAATGCCTAGAAGGGACTTAATGTATGCTCTTTCTCCTCTGCACGTCTTCTTCACCTTTTCCACATCCAGATATAGGCAGATAATGTACTCGGATTGTATATTAAACCTCTGCTTGTCAACTTTGGTCTCCCCAATTAACTCAGTGCTGTTGAAGTATCAAGCTATGCTTCACTTACACAAGCTTTTATGAGCACATAAAGACATAAAAGGTAGTATATAGTCACAAATCATGGTTTACATCATTAAAAAACAAAAATAAGTACACTTTGATCCCTGCTTTTAATGCAAAAATAGTCTAGGTTCAAAACGTTAGGTCTATCTCTTATTGTGTCCATGAACATGAAAATATACTCCACGAGTCTCAGCATCCCAATCTATGAAATGAAAATAATCCTAATATATATTTCCTCACTTACTGTGATTCAGTTAAATAATCTCTGTACATATAAAATACTTAGGGCCTGGTACATGGTACATGAGATTTTACTGCTGTTATTATCATTGTCATTTATTATCATTATTGTTATGATTATTTTTATAGGTTCTAATACGGTTATGGTATGAGAGTTGGAAATATCTCACCACTTCTCAGGTAAAATTGAGTTCGAGTTATAACAGATGCTAAAAGGGAGGTATAATTCTGAATGATTGAGAACAAGGCTTGAGAGAGGACTTGTTGGGGTAAACAGTGCCCTGGGTTAAAAATAAGATGATCAGATTTTAGTCTTGTGTCTGGAACAGCCTTGCTGGGTAACTTCACTCCTTTTAGCTCTCTGAGCCATTCTTTTCTTCAGTAAAAAGGAGATCATGATTCCCCCCCATACTCCTCTCCTTGTGTTGCCAGGAGACTCACGTGGGACAGCATTTGTGAAATAGCCAAGATTCTTACTCACTTCCCTGGGCCCTTCTGCAGGCAGAGCCCCATAGGCCAGCACAGACCATCAGCGCTGGTTTACCCAGGTTCTCCAAAGACATACAGTTCTGTGGCCATCTTCAGTTTGCAGAGATCTCCATTTCCCCAGAGAGCTCAGTGATCCTCTTAAGAGCTTTGATTCTTTCACACTATTTTCACCTGGCCAGGTGTGTACTTTAAAGCCTGCCAAGCTTTGATCAAGGATGGTTGTCTCATGGTCTCATTGTCAAAGTCCTTTCTTCTATGTTCACCAGTATCCTGTTCTTTTCTGTTCCTCTAACATTTGCCTAGGCAGTGGTCCCTTAGGTGTAAACGTGGTCTGGGTTTCTCCTGTTCTTACCGCACATTTATGCTCACTTTGCGTATTCCCTAGTGAAGTTAACTTCTGAATCCTCAAGCCAGTTTTTCCAAAGATCTTAACAAAAGCCCCTAGGCCTCTTTCTAGTGTTTCCATCATTCAGTCCAATAACTCACAAGAGTTTGTTTGACAGTATATGGATACTCTCAGATGTCAAAAGATTCCTCAATATAGAAAATCAAAATGCAATGCTAATGTTGTTAAGACATAAGCATGATAGCAACAATGAAATTCCTGGGTTGATTGGCTTTGATGCTAAACAGAGTTCATGCACTGATCCTCAGGAATCACAGGGGAAACGTGTGCACAACAGGCAGGGTATGAGAAACAATGCAAAAGCCAAAATGTCAAAACCTCAGCTCCATGGCAAGTCCTTTTACCATATTGTTTCTAGATAACTTCCTCTGAAGCGTCTAAAATCATCATCATAAAATGATCATGCATACAATATCAGGAACGTTATGATTTCTTAGTGAAGATTTTAAAATGATGATGATGATAACGATAATCATAGTGTATAAATCTTCACATTCTGGCTTCCCAAATAGGCAGATCTAGTTTGAAATGCTTTAGTGAGTCATGTTGTGATATATTTATTTTGCTTTTATGGAAATTTCCAGGAAGCTCTTTCATAAGATAAAAGTTGGAGATATATGAAGCCACTAAGGCAAGACAATTGAGGACACTTAGTCCAGGAATAGAGCTAATTTGACACAAGGGCATAGTTTCTTAAATCTGAATGTGCCACATGTGACTGGCAACTCAATAGAAGTTATTGATCAGTACATATTTTGAAAGGCAATTTTCTTCCTGGTGTGTCAACCTCTACATACCTATCTCCGTTTAGCAGTGATGTTGTTCTATTTGAAATTGTCTTTCTCCTTATAATGTAAGCTTCCCAAGGGTAGGAGCCTAGCAGTGATTTTTTTTACCTGCATACTCTCACCAACTGATAGCACAACCAGTGGAAACCTGTGGCTCTACAAGAGAGAAGGAAGGAAGACAAGACTGACTTCTGTAGAAAATAAAATTCAAGAAAAGCACTCAGAACTGAGTGTTACAGGCCTCAAGACCATCAATGAAGTGGCTGAAGCCTGAAGAAATATTAATAAAGTCTTATTTTGTACAGATCCTTAATGGCTAAGCTTGGACTTTAGAAGCCCTGCCTTCGCAGTCAAATCTGGACCATGACTTACTTCATGGCCTTGAACAAATCATATCATCTCTTAATTTTTGTTGATAAATTGATTTCCTCCTTAATGTTCCATTCTATAGGAGGAATTTGAAGATTAATTAATTAATGTACTTTAAGTGCTTCAATTAAGTTAATTGCCATAGGCTGCAGATATTCTCAGCAGTCCCAATTTGGGAATAATCCAAAATCACTTATTTCTCAAAAGAGTTCTGATAATTATCCCAATGTTCTCCAAGAAGCGGTATGATATAGGACCCATTTCCAAAATAATTAATATTTCCTTTCTAAAAGTTAGTCTGTAGACATTAATATGTGCATAGTTCATCTTAGTCATCCCTTAGATGAAGCAACCCAATGTTAAAACTGATGATGGTGCTTTAAAGATCAGTGATTCCTTCCCCACCTTTGCATAGCTAGGAGCTAAAGCTCAGAGAGATTAAGTAAATAATCCAAGTAAAAATAAAAATTCTTTAGCATGCTGGGCACGGTGGCTCATACCTATAATCCCAGCACTTTGGGAGGTCGAAGTCGGTGGATCACTTGATCTCAGGAGTTTGAGACCAGCCTGGGCAATATACAAAACCCTGTCTCTGCAAAAATTAGCTGGGCATGGTGGTGCATGCCCATAATCCCAGCTACTCAGGAGGCTGAGGTGGGAGGATTGCTTGAGCCTGGGAGGTTGAGGCTGCAGTTAGCCATGATTACACCACTGCACTCCAGCCTGGCAGAGAGAGTAAGACCCTATCTCAAAAATACAAACAACAACAACAACAACAAATTATTTAGCAGAAGATTAAGGATTTAAACTAGACTATTTCTTGAAAAACAGGAGCAGATTTCCCCCTCAAATACTATCCTCTACCCTCTGTTAAGGATAAAAAAAATGATTACCTAAGATATTGCTATTCAAGCTCTTATCTCCCATTAGTGACAGATGTGTTTTTCTATATTATGATGGAAAAAAGGCTTAATTTAAGAATAAACATTGAGAAACAATAATATTTAAAATGTATATTGTGCTTTGTGAATTTTTTTACTTACACTAGCTTATTTAACTTTTATAACTTTCTAGAAGTTAAGAACTATTATTACCTCCTTACATGATATACTATAGTTTTCTATAGTGGTTCAGAATGTAGCTGTAACTAATCACACAATGAATATTGTACAACCATAAAAAGGAGACAGAGTCCTGGTACATGCTACAACATGAACAAGCCTTGAAAACGTTGCACTAAGTGAAATAAGCCAGGCACAAAAGGACAAATATTATGTGATTACACTTAGATGGAATGCTAGAATGGGCTAATTCGTAGATGGAAAATAGGTTAGAGATTACCATGGGCTGGGGAAAAATGGTGATTTATTGCTTAATGAGTTATGTTTGGGTGATGAAAATGTTTTGGAAATAGTTAATAATTGTTGTACAACATTTTGAATGTAGTTAATGCCACTGAAATGTGCATTTAAAACGGTTAAAATGGAAAATTTTATTCTTTATATATTTTACCACAATTACAAACAAAATGAAAGAAACGAAAAAGGAATTTGTCCTGGAGGATGTAGGGCCACCAGGCTTTGTACACTCATTCTGTCACTTCCTGGCTGTTTGACATTTGCCAACTCCTTATCTTTGTGTTTTCCTTTACAAAATGAAGCTAAAAGTAATAATGGTATGTAGAGATATTATCATTAATAAGTTGAAGAAGCTTAGACATAATTTCTTCAATTTCACATAGTAAATTCCTGGCAGTATCTGAACTCAATCTCAGGTTCTTTGATACTCAAAGTCTGCACTCTTTTCACTTTTTGCCAAACTGTTAAAATTTAAATCGAAGATATCCTATATATGGTGTCAACTGAGAAATGGTATCATTCTGTTCTCCAAACATTCACAATCACTTTTCAGTTAACATATTTGTTAGGATGAGACTTAAACCCTCAGAGACAGATGTATAGAATTAAGATAGGGAAAAGGGTCTCATGGAAAAGGAACTTAGACTTGATGTCTAATAGAGATTATGTACAATCACAGGCAAGCTAGTTATCACTTGGATTTTAAACCTTCAATTTTCTGGCACACTCGTGTACTCTCAGCTACTCAGGAGGCTGAGGTGGATCACTTGAGTCCAGTTGGTCAAGGCTGCAGTGAGCTGTGATTGCACCACTGTGCTCCAGCCTGGGCAACAGAGAGAGACCCTGCCTCAAAAAAAAAAAAAAATTCTCTTCTGCAAAATATGTGATTGCAGAGCTGAGATGATCTCTTTGTTCCCATGTAATTAAAACTTTCTGAAATTTAAATAACATAATGCATGTTTTTCTGTGTCTGTGTGTGTGTGTGTGTAATATAGCAACTTCTTTAATTACAAAAATAGCCCTATAAGGCTGATACTTTTTTATTTAATAAAGGAGGAGATGTCAAAGAAGACAGTAAGAAGTTTGCACTAGGTCATAGCAGATATCAATTGGTGGAGATATCATACAATTCAGGCAATCTGGTTTCAGGGTCCATATTATAAGCCATCAAACTGTGACTCCTCATTTTAGAAAGAAAATGAATATATGAATGTGGACATTGGAAAATGGATATGAATTGATGATATATTTGACCCATTTGTCCTACCCATTTGCCAATGTGAGAGAGCAAGAAATGTTGACATGTCAGACATGAGTTTAAATCCTGGACTATTATCTATCTGACCTTGGTCAAGTCACTCAGACTCTCTGAGTTCCACCTGCAAAAGCTGTAATTTCAGAAGAGAAATATCTAATTTATAGTTTTCTTGTGTGATTGTTTTTAGAAAGACAATATATGTGGAATATCTGCCATAGAGTAAATGCTCAATGAGTGTCTATTGCCTGGCCATGGTGGCTCACACCTTGATATGGTTTGGCTGTGTCCCCACCCAAATCTCACCTTGAATCATCATAATCCCCACATGTCAAGGGCAGGGCCATGTGGAGATAACTGAATCATGAGGGTGGTTCCCCCATACTGTTTAGTGGTAGTATGCATAAGTCTCATGAGATCTGGTGGTTTTATAAATGGGAGTTCTCCTGCACAAGTTCCCTTTTCTGCTGCCATGTTAGAAGTCCCTTTGCTCTTCTTTTGTCTTCCACCATGATTGTGAGGCCTTCCCAGCCACGTGTAACTGTGAGTCCATTAAACCTCTTTCCTTTATAAATTATCCAGTCTCGGGTATGTATTTATTTGCAGCATGAGAATGAACTAATACATACGTGTAATCCCAGCACTTTGGTAAACAGAAGTGAAATAATCACTTGAAGCCAGGAATTTGAGACAAGACTGGGCTACAAATCAAGACTCTGTATGTACACAAAAGAAAAAAAATAAATTAGCTGCATGCGGTGACAGGCACAAGTAGTTCCAGCTACTAGGAGGCTGAGACCCGCTTGAGTCTGCAGTTGGGGCTGCAGTGAGCTAGGATTATATCACTGCACTCCAGCCTGGGTGGCAGAGTGAGACTCCCTCTTTAAAATGAAAGAAAAGAAAAAATACGTGGCCATTATGTTTATTGCCTATTATGGCTGAACATGTCCAACATAGATCTACTGATTTACTTTGGTTACCTGCTCAGTTTTAACATTTTATTGAGTTATGCAATCAAATTTGATTGAATTTTCATATTTAATCTCTTATTTAGTGTTTCATTGATTTCACTTCTGATCTATGGAGACTACCCTTAAATGGAGTTAAATACATTCATTTGAAGCCCACATATATCCAAATTAGACTCTCAGGGTTTGAGAGGGTGGATTAAGCTCTTTGTATTGCCCCAAATGCCCTGTCATCTGGAGAAAATCTGTCTCTAAGGGTGGAATAATGTGCCCTCTCCACTGTGGTATCATTTTTATAGATGTTTTAAGCTAGAAATGACCTTCTAGCTTAATACATGCCTCTTCTTTGAGAAAAGAGTAATGTTCATTAGCAGATTATTCCTGTTATTTTAACCTGAAGTGTTATATAGTTTCTTATACAGCACACACACAGTGTTGAGTGTTCTACTAACTTCAATGTACATTTGAAAGAAATGAGATGTGGTCCCCATCCTCAAGGCTCCCACAGACCAGCCAAAAAATAAGACAAATGGTATGTAGCAGTAGTTCCTGAAGGCAGTCACAATCTACAGATTTTCCCTGCTCCCCGTCAACACCTCCATACTGATTTTAAAAGCAATGACCAGTATTTGAGTAGGCATCTGCGATTTACACATTTCTTCTACAGGCAATGTCTTTTATTTCTAATAATAGGCCACTGGGCAGTATATAAATTAGCATTACCTTTTCTGAGATTTATAGAATTTATAAACGTTCTCAGAGTCATAGGCTAATAAATATGAATAATTGAGCTGGGATAAATCCCCAATATTTGTAATAATCCCCAATATTTGTAATCACTGAACCAGTCATCTACCCATCCCCATTCTCTCTGTCTTGGACACCATTCTGTATTCCATACATGCTATGTTTAATTAAGAAAGATATATGTTCCGTCTGAAAAAGATTATCTCTAGAGTAGATAGTTTTTAACAGAGTGGACAATGCCTTAAGAGAAAATAAATCTGGATCTTGATCTCGATAATTGATAGGAAAGTTTGAGAATGGGAGACTTTCTGGCTCTTCTTTCATTCATCTTAATTTGTGAACCATATAGCTAATTTTTATTCATATGCCTGTAATTATGACTGTTACTAAAAATTTTATGCATAAGAAATTAGCATTTCTGCAAGAATAACTTTTTCTGTCTAGGTATAGGAAGATGGGAGGCTATGATATATACGAAATACTGAGGGTATGCAAAGACCTCATACATTCAAAATTTTATCTTGGATTTGATCCTTGGAAACATCACACTCAGACACTCAGACATTAAAATCACTGTGAATTTCCCAGATGGGTGAAGAGCCATTACCGATCAGTAGTATCTTTCTCAGTGGGCAGGCAGACAAATTTATTTCAATCCAGAATAATATTATCTTTTAAGGTAAGAAATTCCTCCAGAAATACCTTAGAGGATCCCCATGGATTAAAACTGGAAAATGACATTATGTCAAAGATGTGGCTTCAGATCAACACACACGTATATATTAAAATATGTACCACATCATTAAATATTCCTCTCAATTTTTTTCATCAGCAAATTCAAAAAGGAGAATGCAGGGTTATGAATCACTAAATCCTATCTGCACTTTCTTCCTGCAGATAATTAAACATGTAACTTTTGTGGAGATTATGCTTTAACTCATCCAGGGTGTGCCAACTACTTCAAAGTGTGCTCACCCAAGATAAACCTAACTAGAAATAAAATGCTTTTTTTTTCTATATTGCTATGTTTGCCTCACTCTTTGATTATTTTAAACTTTCATTTTGTTTTCTTCATATTGATACTACAATCAAATAGAGCATTCTTTCTTCATGTCTACTTGTTTTGTCTAGTTTTCTTCTAGTGCTTCTTTTTGTTTTGATTTTTCTGCTCATCTGCTTTCTTTGTTTCTTGGAAATTCCAATAATGTAATTCAAGTTCAGTTTTTACTGAAGTGTTAGATAAACAGAACTTTCTTCTATAGATCCAAATGGTATATAGTTATAGTCCAAATAACTATAAATGGTAGTTATAGTCTTAAAGATAAAAAATATTAGTGATGGTAATAACATATAAGCAATAACATTATATAGGACAAGTTATACTTTTGTATATATTATCGCATTTGAGTTTTGTTAAGGTAGGAAGAACAGACAGAATTTTATAAGTTCAAAAATTTGGGGTTTCATAAATGAACAGATTTAAATTATATAAAGAGCATTAAGTGTTTAAATCATTGGCTGGGAGTAGTGGCTCACGCCTGTAATCCCAGCACTTTGGGAGGCCAAAGTGGATGGATCACCTGAGGTCGGAAGTTCAAGACCAGCCTGCCCAACATGGTGAAACCCTGTCTCTACTAAAAATACAAAAAATTAGCGGGGTGAGGTGGCGGGAGTCTGTAATCCAGCTACTCGGGAGGCTGAGGCAGGATAATTGCTTGTACCCTGGAGCGCGAGGTTGCAGTGAGCCGAGGTGCCACTGTACTCCAGCCTGGGAGACAAGAGCAAAACTCTATCTCGAAATATATATGTGTATATGTGTGTGTGTGTGTGTGTGTGTGTGTGTGTGTGTGTGTGTGTGTGTATTTAAAGCATTACATGCTATGTCTGAGATTATGCAAACAGGACATTGCCAAGCCAAACCACCATTTCCGTTTCTGTGATTTTTTTTATTGCATATTCTCTCCACCACATTTCGTGGTTTTATCTTAACATAAAGAAACTTCTTTTTAAGTTAAGGGACAAGACAATATTATCTCCCGCTTAGACATAATGCATTTCTTGCCCCTGGGTGCTCATGCAATGACTGGACATTTTCCAGGGTGTTGGCACTTTCTAAAACATTCTAAAATATAGGTTGGTACCAGATGACCATACACTTTGTTTACCATTATTTTTGACAATAGAGAGAGAGTAATCATTTTTATGGCTCCTGTTTTTTCTAGATATCTGACTTCATAGTTTGTTTATCAAAATGAGTGTCCCAGACCTGGTTTATAATGATGCTTTCTGCTATATGTTCTATGTATAGCTTAAATTCAGGTATAAGTAACCTTTGGTATTTGGCCTAAACATATTTATTCATCTTATTTAGGTGAGTAGACTCTGATTTCCAGCAAAATATTCTTAAGTCCACCTTGGAGAAGGTGATGTTCCAAATACTTTGAGGTATTGACTGGTTCATGTAACTATAATAAAGGAAAATGAGGTAATGCGCAGTCAATGAGAAGATTTTTATTCATTCCTAAAGCTTCTATAAACATGATCTATGACTTTACAATGCAAAACATTCCAAAAACAAATGCTAATTTACATGACTCTTTTATTATTTATTGAATTTTTTCTTTGACTTTATTTGATATTTGCACTTTGTTCTACTCATTATAAGAACTGAAATCCTATGTCTTTTTCATTCTGAGTAAACATTATAAATAATTCAAAACATTTCAATGCCAGAGAGGCATCTTGGGGAAAAATAACTTGCTGTTTCACTCCATTTTGTTTGCTCTTTAGGTCACATAGGGTGGTGGTGCGGAGGGAGGAATAGTTCACTTTTAAATTATTAAGATTTTTATCCAAGTTATAATGCCTTTTTAAAATTTACATTGTGAATGTAAAGTTATACAAATAAAAATGAAAAGATCACATAAGAGAGCTACAAGACATAGTATTGAATTAATTGAATAACTATATATAACAATTAAAAATAACTGGGACTAAATCTACTTACATCAAACCAACATTTTTCCAAGCCAAGACTGAAAAATGGAAATGTTTCATAGAACACACTGTACATCCAACACTCCATTTTCTTATAGATCATTCATTCACTTAAAATATTTATAGCATTTGAATCTATACCTAGCAATGTGTTAGCATTAAAAATTCAGAATAATATAACATGACTCCTGTCCTTAAGGATTTTCCTGTTAATGATTAGAATAACTTTGTATGCAAATAACAGAGTTAGTTAGGTATTACAAGAGAGATGTAAATGAGTGATTCTATGAAATAAGAAACAAAAGAAAGCATATCTCATGATGGAAAACAGTCAAGTTTAGCTGAAGAGGGAGGCATTGCAGTGGGGTGTAGAAGGATGAAGAAGTGTCTGCTTTGAGCATTACTGGCCTGGTGTGCTAATTCTGGGAATATGAGCTGGCGTGAGGAGTGAGTATATTTTATCAAGATGGCAAGTGTTGGTTGGGAAAAGTAATAGCAATACATGCAAACGATGCTAAGTTGACTAGAGAAGCCATACCTATTATGAGATTTAAGAAACATATACACAACTTGTATTTATAGCAAGACAAAAGATAGATCTTGCTATATATTTAGATGAAGAGGCTAAGAGCAAAGATGTTTTGTCATCAAAATAGATGAGATACTTAAGGCTCATGCTCAGTGTTTGCTGACCACAAAGTGAGTACTAGGATGACCTTATTTATGGACATATTTACTTAAGGAAAATAACACCATAAAAATAAAGGTCATTATCATTAATTTCCCATAACATGTCTGGTACTGTGATAGGCGTGTGTACACACTGAATTTCATTATGTGCAAGAAGGCTACAGTTTTATTTCCTGTTGTCACATTCATTCTCCAAAAGTGAGACTCGAAACTATTTACAATCCCTTGCCCTTCAGTTTGCTCTTCTGCAAGAATGACTTCAAAACAGCTTCCCTCATATATTGTTGAGAAGTGCAACAGGAAAAAGATAAAAGCAGTTAGAATTTGAACCCTAAGGCTCTGTCCTAGAACATTTCACTGTCTGTCATGAGAAAGGCAGAACTTCCGCTAAAAGAAAGATTTACTGAGTGCCTAATGGTGATGTATATTGAGATAGTTACAAGATGGTGAAAATAGAGATCTTTGTCTTTTGGAAACCCAGTATACTAATCAGGGGTTAAGCCTCAAGAAAATGAAGCAAAGAGGGTAGAGTCAAAGATTCAGACAGAGTGGAGACAGACTGTACAGGTCATCACAATGTTTATAGTTAGTAAGAACCAATACACATGCTAGCTACAAAAACCGGGGTTGAAATGCTGGGACTTGTATAGTCTGGCATAATATTCTCATACATGATTTCGATACTGCTGTTTCATTTAAAAACTGAGGGATGCATCCCTGAATGGGTAGATCCCTTTACAAATGTAAATAAGGGTCTCTCCCTTTAGTTATTTTGTCATTCAGTGATTTAAACGAATAGGTATTAAGCACCAGCCATAAACCCAGATGAATTTTATATGTGGGAGTACACTGGCAAATGTGGTGGGCAGAGGCTCTAGTCTATTTGATTATATCTATGGGGAATACAAGTAGTGAAAGGGGTACAAGGGAGAGGAGTATTATGAAGAGGAAGTGCAGAATATAAAGGATAACACTTTAGGTGGGCATAGTTTCATCTGGCACTGGGATCTTCATGATTTTCCTTAACTCTACAAAAATAATTATGTATACTGCAGAGAAACTTCACACAGAACATCTTGACTTGGTAGAGAAAGGGCTTGGAGCACTTCATTAGTTTAAAACTATCCATATTTTGCTGCATTTCCAGTCCCATATTTTGCTTCTTAATTACCACTATTTAAATGACCTTTCAAGATCAGCTGTAAATTAAAATTGATCTACTGTCAGCAATCTCCGACAGTTGGCAACAGACTATTGATACAGATGAAATTCCAGTTGCATAGTGTCTTTCTGAGAAGACAAAAATGTAATGAAATGAGCCGACTCTGCAGCTTGGCACAAAAGGCGAAATGTGATTTTTTTCTCCAGTGGGAGAACTTAAATATAAATAACTAGCCCTGTTTGGAAAATGCAAATAAGTGTGTATAAATAAGGAACCAGAGCTTATGTGTCTGTGTCCTTCATGAATACCTATATAATCTTTTTCTTTTATCTAAAAAACAATATTCCTTTTGAAATAAGGCTTAAGGATATGCCGAAATGAACATATACTTTGGAGTTGGAATTGAACTGAAATCTTGCCTTGTCTCTGACTAATTGTGTGATTTAGAGAAACCAACGACACTTCGTGCCTCAGTTTACTCAGCTGAAAATACAAGTTAGTAACTACCCTATAGTTGTGATAATTAAATGAAAAAATACAAGAAATGCCAATGAAATAGCTAATATAGTGCCTGGCACAAGAAAGGGCATATTAAAGAAAATGAAATCATACATGAAAGGTATGATCAGAACCTCTGAGTTATTTCTAGGAAGCTAAATCCCTATGTATTCATACTCTCCTTCAGCCTTACCCTTTGTTGACAGCAGAGCTGAGCTGTCTAAATGTGGCTGAGAAATATCTCATCACCCCCTCCCCAACACACACACACACACACACACGCACTCACACACACACACATTTAGCACGGTCAGACCATTGGCCTTTGCTCTTAGAGCCAGTTCATTGCAGATGAGTTCAACAAGCCTTTTCTGGAACTTTGTGCAGCAGCTGTGATTATATCTAAGGTAAATCCTATGTTAGAAACTATAGTTCTGAAACATACTCATTGATTTACCCCCGCTCACATTTCCTTTGGAAGGGGTGGAAGATTTGTCATTTGGCATTCTGGGAATGGTGCCGGGTCACCTGGAGTGTCACCCTCCCCTCACAGTGCTTCTTAGGACTTCGCAGAGCCAGGATGAGAAACTCTATTTCTGCCTTCTTGGAGAGAGGAGTGACAAAAGTTTTGTTTTCTCTGATTTTTATAAGAGTAACACTCATTTTAATTCTCTAGCCTCAAAGGCTCTGTCATTGAAAAATATCTTTTACCCCTTTCAGAGTCTCTACATAATGTGTAGAAAACAGTTCTCCTGTTTGGGGATGAGCATAGTACCTTCTCTGTTTTTCTTGTGGCTAAATCCCAGCATATAGGGTTATGTCTGGTACATAATCAGCCTTCAGTAAATATTGGTCCACCAAATTTCATAATTATGAGAAGATACACCAGATCTCTCTAGGGATGTTGGGGGCAAAAAGCCTCTGATGTTTATGCTTAATAAGGAACTTCTCCTTTCATAACCACTTGATCAGTTATACAGATTTCAGTACTGCCATTAGTTTTCAAATTGGTTTTCCCTGGGCTGGTCTAGCCCAAGAATGTATGAAGGAAGAGACTGGTGTATTTTCCCCATCTGAAGCACACGTTATTCCTATGGAGCAGTGCCCAAGCTTGAAGGTGTTATAGATCAGATTTTTTTATGTTACATGACCAGAGGCTACATAGTTGTGAGAAGACATCTAAAGAGGTCATCTGGAAAGGCATTCTATTGATAAAGGAAGGAGAAAGATAAAGGTCACAAACAGAATTCAGGCATTACTAAGGTCCTCTGAAAATGGTAGTAAAGAAGAAACATTAATAGCAGGCAGCTGGAATGATAATACTGTACACTGATTTGGAATCCATACTGTGATATTGTTAAACTCGATTGTCTCTACAGAAAATACAAAAATTAGCCAGGTGTGGTGGCACACACCTGTAGTCCCAGCTACTCAGGAGGCTGAAGTGGGAAGATTGCCTGAGCCTGAAAGGTAGAGTTTGCAGTGAGCCAAGATGGTACCACTGCCCTGCAGCGTGAGTGACAGAGTGAGACCCTGTCTCAAAAACAAAAATTTAAAAAACCCTTGATGGTTAAGAAGAATATTGGCTTTGTTTTATTCTGCTCTATTAACAGTATGCTAAATGACTATTACATTATAGGCATCAATTACAGAGAAGTGTCAGCAAATTGGAGCACATTTGGTTATCTGAAAGGAATGGGACCACAGTAGTCAGGGATTTGGTCATAAGAAAGATTAATTAATTTAGGTTCTTTTAATCAAAAAGACAATTTGTTAAAAGGATATTGGGAGCTCAAAGAACGGATGGGCTGGAAGATAAAACTTGGAAAATATGAACAGTAATCAAGGGATCTCCATGTTGGAGAAGCAGAAACCCATATGCAAATACCACATTACAGGCACAATTTGGACCATTCCATTATTGCTACAAGCACTACAATGAGTCTCACCGGACAACTGTTGCCATCTTCCTGATACTTTTTGAAGATTAACAGTCCAAAGAACAAATTTTGATTACAGCTGAGTAGAAGGAGGACAAAGTTCCTGGTTTTCCACAATGAGAGCATGAATAGAGGGATGGTGTAAGGAATTGCTTCCTTAACAGTCTACATACAGAGAGAGTTTTCCCAAAGGGCACAAAAACTTAAAGGACGAAGAAACCCAACCAAACAAAAAATTGCACATATTGACAATAGTGAATCAGGTAGAAGGTCAGTCCCCAGGAAAGATTCATAATATCTTTACCTAAAGATGATCTCATTGCTAACACAGAACAATCTTCTAAGTTCTGTTTCCTGTATTCAACCAGTTACCATGTCCTGTCAGTTCTGCTTCCTGCATATTTTTAAATCTCTTCTTCATCTTCATTGTTAATATCTCATTAAGATTTACATGTCTTGAAGAGAATAGAGGGACGGTTATGAGTGGCTGGGAACAGTAGTGTTGGGGAGTGGCAAAGAAACGGGAATGGTTGATGGGTATTAAAAATAGAAAGAATGAATAAAACTTAGTATTTGATAGCAAAACAGAGTGGCTATAGTCAATAATAATTTCATCGTATATTTTTAAATAACTAAAATAATATAATTGAATTGTTTGCAGCACATAGGATTAGTGCTTGAGGTGATGAATACCCCATTTATCTTGATGTGATTATTATGCATTGCATGCCTGTGTCAAAATATCTCATGTGTCATATGTATGTATATACTACGTACCCACAAAAATTTAAAAAGTATTAGGTTATATATCCTGAAATATCTAATTTCTAAAAATACCTTCTTTATCAGCCCTTACATTTCTTCCATCAACCATCTACAATTTTTAAAATCAAAATGAATTTATTCTTCATGCTCACACTTACTCTTGTAATAGTCAAATCAACTTCTCTTGAAAGACACTTTAGAATCTCTCCACTACATAGTACATATAACTCACTTGACTCATCTTCACCTCGTTTATGCTCCAATGATATTGAAGTAGGCATAATTCCTCACTCATGACCTAATTTCACACATTTGTGATTTTTGCAGATGCCAGCTCACTCTGGCTCATTGACTTTGATACCTGACCCAATTTGGATACCCCCCAAATTTATACTCATTCTTTAACTTAATCTTAAGCACCACTTACTGAATGAAACTTTTTCTAACTTTTCCCTGGGCAGACTGACACACCTTTCCTTTATCCCCTGTCTTTGGAACACCGTTTACCTTAAAATGTAATTGCTTATGTCTGCCATTACATTATGATTTCTTCAAGCTTTTAAAGAATATCATTTCTTCTCTGTAGCTAGACTGCATAGCTTACGACCTAGAGAATAGTGAGGTCCCCAAATGTGCCCTGATAACATAAAAAAATAATAAACTGTGCCGTGATACCTCCTTATCTGTGCCCTTGCTCTCCTGTTTGTTTTAGATGAACTCTGTAGCTGGAGAATAAAGCAATGCATTCTTTTCTCTGTTTTGTCTGAAGACTTTTTTCCCCTCTTTTCCATACAACTCCTTTCAAACTTTAATGAATGCACTTATTACTATTACCACAGCTGAGAGAATAGAGAAGAGGACAAAAAAAAAAGTCTCATTAGTGTGGAAAACTCCAAACACCAAAAAGGTGGTCCTAGAAATAATAATGAAATAAAATATTATTATAGGCCTTAATTTTAAAAATATTTTATACTCCTCATCACCTTTGATGTTCTCACAATCTTTTACTAATTCATTAGTATCTATTAAGTGTTTCCTGAGTGCTAGGCTTTGTACTGTTATGGAGGATAAATTAATGAGGAAGGAGGATATAGTTTCTGCCCCCGAAGTGCTTTCAACTCTTCTGGGCACCAACAATATGATAATCACGTAAAAATGGAGAACTCCAAAGGAGAGGCACAAGGCCCTTCTGGAGTCCATCTGCATAAAGTGTTATCCATAATATAATAAACTATAAATACAATTACTAATACAATTAAGAACTAGGATTAGCTTAGTGTCCATACACAACAGATAATAATACAAGTTATACAAAGTTTTTAAAATGAATCAGCTTATTCTTCATCGAAATGCTTTAGGGTACATATGATTACGCTTTAAATTTTACAGAGGGGGAAATTGGGGCACAAGAAAACAAAGATTAAGTAAAGTGTCTAATGACCCCTCAGAAAATCAGAGATGTAACCAGTTATATGACTCAGAGCTTTCTCTTTTTTTTTGACGGAGTCTCGCTCTGTTGTCAGGCTGCAGTGCAGTGGTGCAATCTCAGAACTCAGAGCTTTCTAACTAGAGCCATTGCTCTTTTTTATGAATGAGAAAGCTTAGGCTGAGATAAATTAATTAATGTGTTGATGACTATCCACATATGGAAGTGTGGATCTGAGAAATCAGGTCAGCTGATTTCAACTCTCATGCTGCTTGCTCTGTTGCACCCCATCCTGAGGTTGAATTTTCATTTGCCTTGTAACACTTTGCTGGGAATCTAGTGATGTGACAGTCTTACATGTACCAGCTTGATTAATTAATGATGTAAGCCGATAATTATTGAGTAGCTGCTACTATTCCAGACGTTGTTCTAATCATTACAGATACCACAGTAAATAGACAAAACTCTTCCTCATGGAGTTTACTTTCTAATGGGGGAAAGAGGCACCTGTAATCATTAAGAATATTCTATGTTTCAGGTCAGAGCTGTCCATGCCTATTCTCACCATGCATTTAGCACATTCGACACAGGATATCTAGTCAACAGTGCTTACAATTAATCTTGCAATAGTTGGTTCTGAGACTTGGGCTTTTTAATTTTTTTATCCCTACCTTTTCTCTTTTAGAGTTTGTTCAGCTTCACAGATAAGTTGTATCCTTGGTTTTCTGCTTTGAACTTGGTTTTCCTGTTTGTCAGGAAACTCTGCACGCTTGGTTAGTTCCATAAGAACTTGGGCATTCATTCGTGCACAATAACCGCCTGTCTCCCCGCACCACTGTCCATCAGAGGCATGGATGGACATTCAGAATTCAGAGTGCTGCTGCCTGAGGATGCCTGCTTGCTTTGCTGAACCTACCCTCAGGAGTAGTAGCTATTTCCTTGGCCTTGACCCACACTGTGGAGTCCCCCAGCATTTTTTGGAGTGGTGACTGCCTTAATCTATGTTACTGCCTTAATCTATATGAAAAATCAAGAAGCACTTCAAAATCCTAAATATATTTCTCAAACAGGTCTTAATTATTGTGTAAGTACTTAATTTATTATTTTCCTCTTTTTGGTTTTGAAATTCCCAAGTATTCAAAAATGAGCATGTATTTTTATTATAAGAAAATACATTGCTGTATTAGGAGTATGAAATTGTTGGTGACATTTTTAATTTGTTTAACTTTGTCCTACTTTGCAATAAAAAAATAAGAACATGAGCAAAATAATTATTAAAATGTTTAGCCTTCCCTTGCTTACTTATAAGGTATATCAGAATAATTTCCAACTCTCATAGCTATTCAAACCTGATCTTTTCAAAGATAAAAGGAAGGTATATTATTTATGGGACGCTGACCTAATGCTTTGTGCTTTACAATAGCGACCTAACAGATCAGCCCAATATCTGCAGCTGTATACCCCTCCAAGCGTTGTATTCCTCCTTTGACATCTAGGCATTCAGGACTAATTGCCACTCTTAATTGTCTGCAGTTCTTTCCTGTAAGACCTATAAATACAAGCCTAAAGTGCTTTACAGACAGGCAAGAGCCAGCAATCATAGAACGTCATTCAGTTGGAAGTGGCAATTAGACATTTTTAACAAGTTTTTTAATACAAAATGGAGTAATTAAAACTTGCACATTGAAGGAGAAAAACACTTTTGAGATTATGTTCATTTTATTAAGCTATTTCAAATACTAAAGTTTATTGCAATGCATAGTTCTTTCTTTTTCTTCCTTTAATTGAATTGCTGGCACTAACAACTCAGTGAAATGAATGCCTGACCCATTGAAAAAGAGATTAAGTTATGTGGAGTGTTTATTTTTAATTGGTATTGACCATGAACTCATATATATCCACTAAAATTGGATAGAATCAGATTTCACTCTTTGATCTAAATATGATGGTTCAGCCACTAAATTATTCCAGAAATGGCTTAACCTATGTCAGCTTCACCTTTAGGTTAATATCTCATTTTTGTTGGAAAGTCAGCAGTTTCATGCATGGTTTGTTAATGCTATAACCAGACATTTGGTTAATAATAGGATTATCCAATATGACTCCATACCACATTTTATTAATTTAGTTATTAACAAACTTTTATTAGTGTAAATACAGAAGAAATGTACATCATTTGATCCAGTGGGTATCTGTGCATGTTGAGTTGCAACATCAAGATGGCTAAGTAGTGAAATCTGCATGGGTTTTGAAGAGCCAAATACTGTGCTATCTGCTGCTAAGATTCTTAACATTACTAAATTTATTTTAATATATGCAAACAGGATAGATATCCTAATAAACTCTTTACCAATGAACTCCATTTGTGGTCTCAGAACAGAGAGTCTACTTCTCTTTTATTATTCCCCTGGATTGAATTTCATTTTGATACCTGATCTTCAGTCTTTTGCCTTCTCTATTTCTTCCCTCTTAGCTATTACTACTCTCCAGCTCCCTAGAACACATTCTCTAGATTTCAAGATTCTTAACATAATCACATCTGCAAAGTCCCTTTTGCCATGTAAGGTAATATACTCACAGGTTACAGATACTATAATGTAAACATCTTTGGAGTCTGTTACTCAGCCTATCACAAACTCATGAGCTAAGCTAAAAACAAAATAAAACTAATATAAGAAACATCCAACTAGGGAAGATAATTTTAATATGTTTATCTGGAAACATGGCTAATCAAAAGTAATATCAAAACCTAGCCAATATTTTCTTGAAGTTGTGATGAGAAAATAGAGAGATTGACATGGGGAAAAAATGCAGAGTCCCTATGATACTGTCTGAGGCTCCCTCTCAAGGACAGCTGCTGCTAGAAAATTCCCCAATGCCCCTTCATTTCCATCTGTGAACACCTACTACCTAAGATTATCTTAGGAAAATCTCCTGTCACAGACAGATTTATACCACACAGTTTAAGCCTGCCCATGTCTCCCATGCTCATGACCTTTAAACTCATACCACAATATCCATTCACTAAAGAACAAATGAAGAATTCTGGTGTCTGAGAGTTTTCCAAGGATTCACCAGAACTTGTCCTTTTTCAATTCTGAGGCTCACAGATGAAGAAGAATCAGTCCACAGAGCCAAATTATAAATTTACACAAGTTTATACAGTGGTAATCTACAATTTAATGAAAAACAATAAATTGAGTTTATTCTTGAATGTCAATATATTTTACGGCAGAGGTGGGATATCAACCAGTGACTATCCTGTGACCCCAATAAATAACTGACACAAAGTTCCTTGTTGCTCTCAATCCTTGGCCTTTCTCTTAAGATTCAGTATTTTCATACTTTTCCATTATACTTTTAGTAAAACCCAAAGACCATCTAATTCCTTTAAAGCCCTCTGTGGGCTGGCCTTTGCCTGTACTTTTCATTGGGCTTTAAACTGTCTTCCCTTTGTTTGCTATAATTTGGTGCACTCATTTTCTTTTTATCCTTCTTATGTTCCAAGCACATACCTCTCTCAGTACCTAGGTCCTCATTCTTTCTTCCCTCTGTTGATAGTTCTTTGCCCCTAGATTTTCTGAGAATGAATCTTTCTCATCATTAAGAGCTTAGCTTAAATTTTACCTCCTAAGAGAGTCTTTCTTTGATAGCCATGTTCCATTCTTCATTCCTGAATTTCTCATCCTGGGGTAATTCTCTACCTCACAATTCTGTTTCATTTTTTGCTTTCTTGTTTTGAGATAGGGCCTTGCTATGTTGCCCAGGCTTGCATGAAACTCCTAGGATTAAGGGGTCCTCCTCACTCAGCCCTAGAATGGTTTTTATTTTCTTTGACAGGACTGATGACTCATTTCAAGGAGAACCTAGAGAGCTGGGCAAGGAGTAGCGGGTGGCTACTATCATTCACGAATGTGGGACCTGCAATCAAGAAGCCATTATCATTTGTTATTGGGTTTAATTACCAAAAAAAAAAAAATGTCATTATCAGAAGTAACATAGTAAGAGGATATGCCAGGAGAAAGCAGGGATGCCCAGCCTACAATGTATTTCCATATACAAACTGGATTAGACACTGAACAGAAAAGCCAATCTCCAAGGGAAATGGACATCAAAAGAAAACCCGAGGGAAGGTGCCAACCCAGACAGTTGAGAGGAGCACGAAATATTTCCCAAACCAAAATGCAAAAGGCTGAAGTGCTTTTCTTTTGCTTTTCCTCCTTCTCCACACCTCCTACTCCCCCATACACCCCCATTCTTCTCCTCCTTTTTCTCCTTTTCCTCTTCCTTTTTCTAAAATTTCTCAAGTTGATTGTTATGGCCACACTAAGACTATTTTTAAGATCTAAAGCAGAGTTGCTGTGATGAGCCAGGCGTTATCCAAGTCATTCTGAGTACAAATATTTACAAAACTGTTACTTACACTCTAGGAGCTTGTCATCTATTAATGTTTTAAGGTAAACCCAAAAACTCCCTGAAGGAAGCATATCTATAGGAAATAAAGGATGCAGACAGGACTATATTTCATAAAGCAGCTATTGTTAATCAAATAAAAATAGGTACGCAGAATTCTACCAGATTTAAAACTATAATTTCAATAAACAATGCAATTATTAAATATGTTAAGGAATACTGACCAGGTGGTAGTGTACTTATTTCTTTTGAGTTGTCACTAAAGTGGATCACTAGACACATGACCATAAAGACCTTCAGAGAATATCAAATCCACCCTCCTATTCTGCAGAAGAGATAACTGATAGATGGACTGACTCTCTCAAGGACCTACAAATAGCTCATGGCAATTCCAGGATGAGGCGGATGAAGGTCAATGCCCGGTATCCTTTTCATGTAACCACATTGCCTAATTTGCTGGAACAACTACTCTTCAAAGATTTGCCCTGTCATAATCAAGATGCTTAATGCATAAAAATGTGATCCTGAAACTAATGTTTTTGCATCAACAAGCAACATGATTGCTCTTTCTTAAGAGAGCAGATATGTTAAAAATCAAGCATGTGGACTCAGAGCAGAACCTTTCCCACAGACAATTCCTTTCCAATTCTAAAGCCGAAATTCAGTGTTCTTTTCAAGGTATCCCTGCTTTAGTAAAATATGTTAGCATCAAAGTAAATAAGAAGCTATTGCTACCTAATAAACTGGGACTATATTCTGTTAAATGACAGTCATCACATGAAAACATTTTCATTAGTGGCTTAAATGATATAGTACCTGGGAGGGGGAAGGCAGAGCCTCTGAGGCCCAAACCAATTTTAATATGGGTGCCTCATTTTACCTTCCAAGTTTTATAGCAAGAATGACTTATACCCTTTTCCAGAGACTTTCAAAAGGAAACCAACCTTCCATAAGTTATCAAATGTCAGGAAAAAAATAGTTGTTTGCTTTAGCCATATGTGAGTTTACCTCTTCATTTATATAATGGAATGATGATAACAATTTCACAGGGATAGTGAGAAAATACAATAAGAGTAACTGTAGATTGGTCAATGGATACATAATTTCAGTTAGATAGAAAGAATGAGTTTGAGAGATCAGTTGTACATCATGGAGGCTATAGTTAATAATAATTTGTAGTCTGGAAAATTGCTAAGAGAGTGGATGTTAAGTATTCTCACTGTAAAAATTAATGATAGGAAGTAATGCATATGTTAATTAACTAGATTATTTGCTCCACAATGCATATACTTCATATTGTACATTATAAATAATACAATATTACGTGTCAATTTAAAATAAATAAATGAAAAAAATCTGGGTCTCATTTTTTTAAAATCAGTTAACAACAAAGATTATGAAGCTTCTACTATATTCAAATTTTAAATTCTGATAAACATTTAGTAACATTCAAAGTTACCAATCCTAAAGTTGCTTACAATTGCCTTTGGATTTAAGGCTAACTTTTTAGACAGAAAAAAAAAAAAAGTTTCTCTTTTTTCTCTCTAAAATGTACAAGGGGGTCAGTTAAGGGACCAGAGTCTAATCTTGTCTTCTTTTTTACAACCAGTCCAACTTTTCACCTGTCCTGGAGTATTGCACATTCATTTGAAGAATGAAATCCAGTGGTCACAAAATAGAAGAAATTTTAAAAGATTGAAAATAACATGACTAGGCAATCAGAGAGTTTTTTCAGGTGAAGGTTACACAGGAAGGGCTTTGGATTATAGGTAGGAACTGGATAAGTAGAGGGGACAGAAAATGTTAATTTTTAAAATGATTAGCAACTCTATGTACCATATGTTCTCCCTTATGCCTAAGTGTTTTGATATTTTAATATTGTTGTTGTCTGCTTTAATCTGTTTGGGGTTTGAATTATTTTGCATATCCATAGTCAAAGAAATTGACTTGGTAAGAATTTTGGTAAGACATGAACAGAAAGGTAGTCTTTGTCTATATAAGTGAAATCTTTTGAAAATATTTATTTTTCATTATTTATGTTATTTATTTACATACTTACTGAGGTACAAGTGTATGAGAAAGTATCATTAAACCAAACATTTACTTTGAAGGCAGTGATTCACAACTAGAATTTAATTTGTCTACTTTAAAAGTAACTGACTTCACTTAACTTCGCCTGAATCTCCGTTTGTGGTAACTCAGTAACTCACTGAAATAAATGGAATAACAATATGCCCATTACAACTTTGCACACATTCTATGGTGTTTGGGTAGCAACTTATATTTTAAGTATATGTGTGTATATATGTACATATACACATAAAAATACACTGGTGTACACGTATAAATATACACAGGTGTATATATATGCATAGATAGTCTATGTATACATTTTAAAGGCATTAGATGCAGTTGCTAAATTCATGAGAGATGATGTGCTAGTTCTGAAGAAGGACATGGCCTATTAGATATAAAATAGAAGTGGACGATAAAATGAATAGACAAAAATGACCTAGATCTTCTAGAAGCCAGGGGTCTTTGAATAGCTCAAAAAAATCCTTCAGGGCGGTCGCGGTGGCTCACGCTTGTAATCCCAGCAAGAGGTCAGGAGATCGAGACCAACCTGACTAACACGGTGAAACCCCATCTATACTAAAAATACAAAAAATTAGCCGGGCGTGGTGTCAGGCACCGGTAGTCCCAGCTACTCGGGAGGCTGAGGCAGGAGAATGGCATGAACCCGGGAGGCAGAGCTTGCAGTGAGCCAAGATGGCACCACTGCACTCCAGCCTGGGCAACGGAGTGAGACTCCATCAAAAAAAAAAAAAAAAAAATTCCTTCATTATTTTCCGGGATGTAATTTACTCAACAAAGCTAATCGTTTTTTCTCACTGAGGGATACATTTGAAGAAAATGATAGGCTCACTTCTTCCCTTGACTAGGAAAACGACCCCCTGTTTTCAGTAAAATCTTTGTTCAGCTCTTTTTCAAGATCTATTTGTAATCCAAACAAGCTATCAAATATTTGTCCTAGAAAAAAGGCTTTTTTCCTTTATGAGAAGGTGAGAAATTGAATGTTTCAAGAAAATGTTACTATCTTGAAAAGCATAGAGTCTTCTATTGACAGAGGGTGGCTGTAAAGGGAAGTTGATGTGCTCTTAACCATGGACTGATTGGGGATAGTTGAACTTACTAGGTCTCCTGACACTAAACCGATTTTGCAAAACCCTATCTCTATTGGCGTTCAAATGTTGCTGGGAGAAATGGCCCATTAATTAACAGTTTACTTAAATTATATCACCCTTTGTGCTCTTTAAGCTTTCAGAGTACGTATGTTGATTTATCAGATTTTCCTCATATGTGCATTTATTCATTAATTTATTTAAAAATTTACTTAAAAATTTAAAATATTTATCAAAACCCTACATGTGACAGGCATTTAGCTAGGCCTTGAGAACTCACCATGACTGTGATAGGGCTCCTGACTCAGAGGGGTTTCCAGAGTCTAAGAAGCGAGTCTGATTTGTAAGCAAAGTGAGTCCATGCTTCAGTTCCATTACTTTCAGCATACCTCTGTTCATTGAGCATTTCAAATGTGCCAAGCAACATGCTAAGAACTAGGAGTACAATACAGAATAAAGATGTTTTCCTGCTTCTTGTGAAACTTAGTCTGTTGGGGACATACAGATAAAAATAGGTCATTTTAGAGTAATACTGTTTGAAGAAGAGAAGAAGTTTGTTCTGACCAGGAGAATCAGACTCAACAAAAAGCATAGCATTATGTAAATTGAATGTTCATATAGGGTAATAAAATAACTTAACCTTCATGGTTGTGAACAGTAGACCCTATCAGGACAGTTGTTTACTTCATAGACTATTCTTCAGCTTAGAACTGTCCCATAGGTTAAAAATAAACTGCTTCTTACAGCATGAGATTAGAAGTTTCCAAAGATGGCCTTCCTTCAGGGCGCTTTGAATCTGGATTATTCAGAGAAGACAATATGATGGGGTTAGGATCATATGAATTCTAAGTTTGAGACAAGAAAACTGGAGAAAGAGTAGGAAAAGGGAAGTTAGGAAGATGCCAGTTAGCTGAATGGGCTACAATGTATGCACGTGCTGGCAAAGAGAGACAAAAACAGAGGACCCAAAAGACAGACAGGAGTAATCACTAATGAACAACCTGGCCTCCTCACATGAGCATCTGAGATATCGTGGAGGTGCAACTATAAGATAGTGACATGAAACTATCTGGATTCTATATTTTCAAAATTTGAACATCTGTTTCCAAATTCTTACTCAGTCATAGATTTCAAATATCAGAATATTGTGGGCTGAAGTTTATTGGTTTCAAGTGAAGGGCAAATGATGTGGTCCTCAGTGTGAACAGCTGAGATGTGAACTACCAAAGAGATACTATGGCTTACAGGAGAACCAAGGCATACTCTTCCCTCTAAAGTGAATATCACTCATTATTTGATATTATCTATTTAAATCAAATGCATAAATCCACATAGTTATGGGGTATAAATTACTTTTAATCACAGAACCAATAATTCGACGTGACGTAAAACACAAATATGTATATTACAGTATGTGTGGAAGAAAGAAGAAATGGAAGGTAGAGAATGGTTAGGTAATGAAGGAGAGAAGGATAAGTAAGTTTTCATAATTGGCCCTTCTATTTGCTTTATTATTAGTTATAATTTAATTATATTATACAATTAATAAAATAGCTATAATATCTAAATTAATAACAAATACAGATATTGTCATAAAATGTAGTTTACACACTGAGAATATATTTTAGAATCTCTGCTACCAAACAGATGCTTAATATACCCAATATGTTGTAGTTGAAATGAAAAGAAGTGGGTGAAATTAACTTGATAGGCTTACTTATGAACAGATAGGAAGCTGACGTGTCTTGTGAAAGGTCCATCAGGTAGATGAGAGAAGAAAAAAGGCTAGGCCTAGAGGATTGCATTTTCTTTTTTATTTATTTATTTTATTATACTTTAAGTTTTAGGGTACATGCACACAACATGCAGGTTAGTTACATATGTATACATGTGCCATGTTGGTGTGCCGCACCCATTTACTCGTCATTTAACATTAGGTATATCTCCTAATGCTATCCCTCTCCCCTCCCCCTACCCCACAACAGGCCCCAGTGTGTGATATTCCCCTTCCTATGTCCATGTGTTCTCATTGATCAATTCCCATCTATGAGTGAGAACATGCGGTGTTTGGTTTTTTGTCCTTGCAATAGCTTGCTGAGAATGATGGTTTCCAGCTTCATCCATGTCCCTACAAAGGACATGAACTCATCATTTTTTATGGCTGCGTAGTATTCCATGGTGTATATGTGCCACATTTTCTTAATCCAGTCTATCATTGTTGGACATTTGGGTTGGTTCTAAGTCTTTGCTATTGTGAATAGTGCCACAATAAACATATGTGTGCATGTGTCTTTATAGCAGCATGATTTATAATCCTTTGGGTATATACTCAGTAATGGCATTGCTGGGTCAAATGGTATTTCTAGTTCAAGATCCCTGAGGAATCACTACACTGACTTCCACAATGGTTGAACTAGTTTACAGTCCCACCAACAGTGTAAAAGTGTTCCTATTTCTCCACATCCTCTCCAGCACCTGTTGTTTCCTGACTTTTTAATGATGGCCATTCTAACTGGTGTGAGATGGTATCTCATTGTGGTTTTAATTTGCATTTCTCTGATGGCCAGTGATGATGAACATCTTTTATGTGTCTTTTGGCTGCATAGATGTCTTCTTTTGAGAAGTGTCTCTTCATATCCTTCGCCCACTTGTTGATGGCGCTGTTTGTTTTTTTCTTGTAAATTTGTTTGAGTTCATTGTAGATTCTGGATATTAGCCCTTTGTCTGGAGGGAGAATTTTCATATTGCAAAGATAGTGTAAACTGATATGTTGAATATTTTCCCCAATATTACTTTCTCCAACAGTGTCACCAATGAGCCAAATGTCTCATTTGTCCTTACCTTGTATTTTACCTCTGAAGAGAGGTAAAATAAGAAACTGGAAAAAAACAAAACAAAACAAAAAAAAGGAGATCAGAATACAGAAGAACCCAGAGTGGCATAGGTACAGTATAAATTGGATATAGAATCAAGGGGTCCAGAGTTGAGGCTGACACAAGGCTGGTCCCATCATAAGTTGTTCCAATCCATGTGTTTCTCATTCTTCTTAGGCCAGCGGGCAAGCTGGGCATGTTCACTCAGAGATAGCAGAGATGCTAAAGAGCAAAAGAAAATTAATGATATCTCACAGATTACTGCCCCCTCCAATATAGTAGCCACTTACTACATATGGCTATTTAAACTTAAATTTTAATTCATTAAAAGTAAATAACATTTATAATACAATCCCTATAGCTGCAATAGACACATTTCAAGTGTTTCATTGCCAGGTAATTAATTCTACATTTAATCACAAAGAGATGAATATTTCCATTATGACAGAAAGTTATATTGGTTATTCCATTGTAACATTTTTCTAAGAATTAGAAAATCTACTGACTCACTATTTCCACTTTACAATGCACAGATTCAAAAGTTCCAGAGACTCATCAATTCGCATCTACCAATTATTATGGATATCACAGTGACAAAGGGTAAAGAAAAACATTTGGCTCACCATGAGGCCATGGCAAAGGTGTGGATACACAGAGAGAAGACTCGGGATCATATAACCTAGAAAGCAGTTGTTATGTTATTGTGAGGGGTAGTGGTGGCTGTGATAAAGAAAGTAAAAATGTAGAGAGAGATAATTTACTACCTGGAGAGATATTGAAGAGTGATTGTGTGTAGGAGTTGATAATCAATGGTTTTGGATTAGTGGAAGAAAGCAAAAATTATGTCCAGGATTTTTGCTTGGACAACTAGGTAGACAGTAGTACCAAACACTGAGCCAGAAAAAATATAGGTGAATGCTTAATGAGATAAAGCACACGATTGCTAGAGCAGTGCAGAGTACTAGGATAATACAGTACCTGGTTCAAATTATAGTATTTATTAGTAGTGATTTTATTGTTGCCATCATTTCTTATGTGCCTATTATTTCCTTCTCCATTCTCCAAAACTGCTCACCTGAATTCTCTATTCTGATTAATACTGTTGCCATCCACTTAGGTTCCTAAGCACATAGCAGATTTTCAATAAAAGTTAGTTGGTTTTTTTGTTATAAGTACTTGGTGGATCAATAAATGTAAAACTTGTTTTTCTTCTAAAAGCAGAGGAGAGAGCTCTTGAAAATGAATTCCTTGAGTTTTAAATTCCATTTGAATGTTGTCACTTTAAAATGTTGTGCTATAGTCATCAAGAATATACTTTCTTTGACATACTTTGGTAATGTTTCAAAAAATCAGCTCTTTGGACTAAAGTTCTCTCTCTCTTCATTCACTCAGTGCATGCTGATTTACTAATCCAAAGCTTACAGGATCCTTTAAGAGTCAACACACAATCTTTTCAGCAAAATCCATACCCTTTCTGCAAAGTCTGAGAAAAATAAAGCATTGAATCTCTTAGGCATGTGTCTAAGCTTTTTGCTTATTTGTTTATGGATTGCTTTGTTTCAAGACTAGAGGGTTGTAGAGGGAAAGATAACTTAGTAAGAAGCCAATTGTTCTGTGGGATGGATAAGCAGACTTTTTATAAAGTCCAAGTTGATCCCTATGTTTGCCCTTAGCATTTATCATTAGTTTTCTTTATGTTAAAAAACTTCAAACACAGTGTGGCTTTACTGGATTTATGAATATCTGTGGTAATTGATAGATGCAAATTGATGACTCCTCGGAAATTTTGAATCTGGGTATTGCAAAGTAGAAATAGTGAGTTTGTAAATATTCTAATCCTTAGAAAAATAGGAACAAAGTTTCACTTTAGGATAAATAAAACTAAAAGTGTGCTAATACTTATTATGTGCTTATTATATTACCTGCTTACAATTTGTCAGGTACATTTTACCTTTTTACCTGCCCTATGATTTAGGAATGTCAGACTATTTTCCAGATGGAGAAAAGTGGGGCTTGGGTGTTTTGTGTAATGAGCTGAAGATCACATATATATTATGTGGTATAAACTAGATTTGAACTCAATTCTGACTTTCAAGTTTATGTTCTTAATCAATTTGCTAAACTACAAGACATCTATCATTATGACAGCATGTCCCAGTTTTAATGAGCCCATACTAATTTAAATACATTTTAATATTAAAGCTATATATTTTCTTGAGTGCCTTATTGGTTTCATATATACTTTTATCTTATTATTCACAAGATTTTCATCAGAGTTGCCCATTTTCCTAAGATCAAATAATTAGACAGTAGTGGTAGAGCCTTTTCTGAAACAGTTCTCTTGAGTCATATTTTATGCACTTTCTTCCCTTCTTGGTTTTATTTTTAATTTTATTGCAATAAGCACACTTAACATGAGATCTACTCTCTGAAGAGATTTTATGATATTGTTATCTGCACAATATTATACAGCAGATCACCAAAACTTATTTATCTTGGAAAACTAAAATTTTATATCTATTGATTAGCAACTCCTTATTTCCCCCTGCCTCCAGCTTCTGTCCAGCACCATTCTATTCTTTACTTCTAACAGTTTGACAATTTTAGGTATTTATGTAAGTGGAATCATGCAGTATTTGTCCTTCTATAATAGCTTATTTCACTTAGCAAAATGTGCTTTAAAGTTCAGCTATGTTGCCATGTATTGCAGAATTTGTTCCCTTTTTTAAGGTTCATCAATATTCCCTTGTATGTATACACGGGCGGGTCACGGTGGCTCACACCTGTAATCCCAACACTTTGGGAGGCTGAGGCAGGCAGGTCATGAGGTCAAGAGATAGAGATGATCTTGGCTTTGGGAATGGTACTGCAATGAACACAGGAGTTCTAATACCTATTTGAGATCTGATTTCACAGGGATAAGAATAGTCTCTTCAAAAAATTATGTTGGAAGAATTGGATATTCACATGCAACAGAATGAAATTGGACATTTGTATAACAAAATTGGCAAAAATCAAAAGAAGTGGATTAAAGATTTAAATATAAGACCTGGAACTGTAAAATTTCTAAAACAAATCATAGAGGAAAAGACCAACTAAATAATCGGTTTTCACAATGATTTGATGGATATGGCAACAAAATCACAGGCAAGTAAAACAAAACTAGACAAGTGGAGCTACATCAAATTAAAAATCTTCTTCACAGTGAAGGAAACAGTCAATAGAATGAAAAGCAAACCTCCAGAATGGGAGAAAATATTTGCAAACCATATATTTAATAAGGGGTTAATTTCTAAAATATGTACTCCTACAACTCAATAGCAAAACAAAGAAACACACAAACAAATTAAAAAGAAAAACACTAATGATGTGACTAAAAAGTGGACTAAGGACTTGAGTAGGCATTTCTCCAAGAAGACATAAAAATAACCAATAGGTATATGAGAAGAGATTTAATGCAACTTGTCAGAAAAAAAGGCAAATTAAAACTACAATTAGATATCACCTCACACCATTTTAGGATGGTTATCATTTAAAAAAGCAAAAGCAAAAGACAAGTGTTGGTGAGAATGTGGAGAAATGGGAACCCTCGTACACTGTTGGTGGGAATGCTAAATGGTACAGCCACCTTGGAAAAACAATATGGAGAATTCCTCAAAAAATTAAAAATATGACTACCATGTGATCCAAAAATCCAACTCTTCATTTTAATCATGGTTTTGAATTTAGGAAGATATGAGGATGCACATGCTTCCTGACTTCAAAGAGCCAGTTTATTAAAAGAAGGAGTGGGACCCATTTCTGGCTCTTTTTCGGAAGTGAGCAGTGATTCAATTATGCTTTCAAGAACTAAGAAGAAATAACTCTCTAGTAACACCACCTCTTCCTTCCTTTCTGTCTTGCTCCCTTACAAACTTACAAGGATAGTTTTTGCAGAAGACTCTGTCTTTCATTATTTCAATGAGATTTAATGCTGAAAACATGACATACCCACTTACAAACCATACAACATTGGGAAAGACACATAGTCTTTTTAACATCAGTTTGTTCATTTTTAACAATAAAATCTATCTCACAACATCCCTTTAAGCAGAAATGAGCTAAATCCTGGGGGTTAATTAAGCTCACATTGAGACATAATTGACAAATTGATCTCTAAAACCAGATTTTTATATCAGAAAAGAGAACATTAGGTAATTAATAATAATAACAATTAAAAATTAATATGGTGTCTTCCCTCTTTTTTCCTCCTTTTTCATTCTATTTCTTTTTCTCCTTCTCCCTGTATCTCTTTTTAATCACTTCAGTTCAAAATCAATTAGATGGTCCAAGCAAGGTAGGCATTTGGGGGTTGAGGTTGATGGAGGGGTGTGGAAGAACGAAGTTATGGCCAGGGCTGTCTATCAGAGCTGGACAACCACAGGGTAGAGGTGGGGCCCGCCAAGCCTGGTGACCAGAGTGAAGTGTCAAAACCTCAAGATTGTGAAGCTACTGTTTGCATTGGGAGGGCAGGTGCCTTGGGGTGTTGTAGCCTCAGCCTAGCAAGAGTGAGGTTGTCATTGTAAGAAGAGATGTCCTACTGTGTGCAGTGTTGGAGACTATACAGGGGGATGAGGCTGTCTGCAAGGGGTGAGAGAATCTAGCAGGGGTGTTGGGAGAGTGTTTGCATACAAGGTGTTTAATTGAATGAGTGAATATATTAAGGAAAATGGGATTTAGGCTTCTCAACATTAGATAAGGCTGTAGCACACTGAGAGTAAACACTGAGATGAATCTTAAGGCGTTGGGATGGAATTGCAGGTACCGGTGTGAACTTTTCAGATAGAAACATGGATGCAGATGTCGATGTGAGTGCTTTGATGCATGCATATATCCCCTTGATCTGCCCATGGCAAGTGCCTTAGAACAGCTATTTTCAAGAGCAGGGAGTGAGCACATGTCCTGAGCTTAATTTGCAGATATAATTCTCCACTGAAAAAAACCAGAGCTTCTAAGAAAAATGACTGATTCCAGAGTTAAGACAGGGAAAGTACAAGATGAATCAGAACATCTCATTGTGCCAAAAATAAGAATTCGCTCCAAGAATGATAAGGACCCATGTGAAAAGGACACAGAAGAGACTCCCAGTAGGCAAATCTGGGAACATTTAAATATCACTCATTCTTAATAGATGCTAATCTATTGAATAGATTAAGAATGATCTATTTGTTTATACTGTAGTAAATAAATACATAAATTGAGGATGTGATATTTTATCAACTCCAAGCAACTCCCCCAAAATACATATCCATTCAAAGGAAATTAAAAAAAAAAATCTTTCAAGCACAGAAGATTGGCAGAGATCACATTTGTTAAATGATCAAAGTGAACATCACCAGTAATGGTGATGTCATCCAATAGGCTGCAATGAGATGAACATAGCATTAGATCTGTGATTTGCTTGTTAAAGATGCATAAATGGAAACTAATCCCGAGGCAACATCACACAATCCCAAATCACAGACACTCTAATAAACAACAACAAAACCTCAAAGAAATGTCCTGTAGTCTTCAGCTGTGTTGAGGTTATGAAAGTCAAAGAAGGTTGAGAAATTGTTTTGCATCAAAGAAAACCAAAAAGAAGTGACAACTAAATACAATGGGTAAATCTGGACTGCATTCTTTTGTCATAAAGGATATTGTTATAATAACTGGTAAAACTTGAATGGGGTCTGAGGATTAGAGGGCAGTAATGTGCCAGTGTTAATTTCCTGATGTTTATGGTCATATCGGATTACATAGGAGAATTCCTCCTTTGTAAGAAATACACAAGAAAGCGTTGGGGCATATCAACATATTGTCCCCAAATATCTCAGTAAACAAAATTTTTGTTCCATTCTTGTAAATTTCATAGAATATCAAGTTTGTTTCAAAGTAAAAAGAAGGGCAAAAAGGCAAAGTAAGAGTTTACTAAGTGCTTTCTTTCATTCGGTTTACTTTACATACATTTATTCATTTAATTCTTAAATCATTGAGATAAGTACTGTTATAATTTGTAGTTTACAGAAAAGATAAATAGGGAAGATAATTATATGCTTGGTTCTTTGTTTCCAAGGAGAAAATTTTCAAGAAGTAGGTTTGGATCTAGACAAATTTGACCTCAATCCATGCCCCAAAAGTATATGATTTGAAGCTAATTATTTATATAATCATACAGTATTTCCTCAGTTGCATAATGAGAAGAATATTCAATGTGGTTTTGGGTAAAATAAATGAGCTAATAAATAGGAAATGATGAGCACAGCAGGTGACATGGGCCACGCACCTGCTTCATGTTAGCAATGATCAGGAATTCCACAAGTGGCTCTGCACTGCCACAACGTGTGACCAAGATGCTTTAAGAAATACCTTGATGCTCCTACATTATTCAGAAACAGAGGTTCTCAGACCATACATAGGAGTTTTCCGAAAAAAAAAATTCTATGGAAATACTGCTGGATCAACTTGACGCAATTCAGAGTAATAATTTTAAGGTAGGAGTGCCTATTTTTACTGAAGTAAAAATTGATATATTTAATATAAGAAATAGAAACCAGAGTTCTGGTTCCTACTTTATCACTTATTAATGCAGAATAGATGTAACTAAATGAACAAGCATGCTTGTAATCCCAATAAATTGTGATTCCCTGAGTCTACAAGGCGTTCAAAGTCATCATATGATTGGATTTTCTAAACTACTCTTCAAGTTGAGTAGAGCAATTATTGCGATTAATGAGAAGTTAGTTTATGTTTGAGAACCCGGTAATATAGTTAATATTTACTTAATATTTTCTACCTACTAGAAAAGTATACTCTATTTAAAGGCTTTATATGAATTAATTAATTTGTATCATCATATAATCCAATGAAGTAGACACCATTATTATTACTACTGCACACAAGGGAAATTGGAGAATACATGAAGACAGGAGCTGAACAGTTTTCCTGGTTCCAAGACCATCTCTTTGCCACTAAACCACTAATCTCCATTAGTTTTTGGCAGAAGTTGCCTAATTTCCAAAGGTTTCACAGCCTGCATGTAGCAGAGCTGATATACTGATTTATTCTGTCTTTTACTCTCAGCTCTTTAAATTATGTCACACTTTTTTTTTTTTTTTTTTAATTTCACTTTACGTTCTGGGATACATGTGCAGAAAGAGTAGGTTTGTTACATAGGTATATGTGTGCCATGGTGATTTGCTACACCCATCAACCCATCATCTAGGTTTTAAGCCCCACATGCATTAGCTATTTGTCCTAATGCTCTCCCTTCCCTCACCCCCCACTCCCTGATTGTTGTTCCCCTCCCTGTGTCCATGTGTTATCATTGTTCAACTCCCACTTATGAGTGAGAGCATGCAGCGTTCGGTTTTCTGTTCCTATGTTAGTTTGCTGAGAATGAAGCTGCCAGCTTCCCTGCAAAGGGCATGATCTCATTCCTTTTTATGGCTGTATAGTATTTCATCATATATATGTACAGCATTTCTTTATCCAGTCTATCACTGATAGGCATTTGAATTGTTTCCATGTTTTTACTATTTGTAAATCTTTCATGACCAAAACACATCCCACCAGATGCCATCTCCAACACTGGGGATTGCATTTTAACTTGTGATTTTGAGGGGACAAGTATCCAAACCATATCATTCCACCTCTGGCCCCTACATTGCAAAATATAATAATCTCTTCCAAATAATCCCCCAAAGTCTTAACTCACTCCATTATCAAGTCCAAATTCCAAAGTCTCCTGAGACTCAAAGCACTTTCCTTCTACCTATGAGCCTGTAAAATCAAAACCAAGTTATTTACTTCCACGAAACAATGGTGATACAGGCATTGGGTGACCTTTTCATTCCAAAAGGAAGAAATTGAACAAAAGAAAGGGGTAACAGGCCCCATGCAAGTCAGAAACCCATCAGGGGAATCGTTAAATCTTAAAGCTCCAGAATAATCCTTGGCTTGATGTCCCATATCCAGGGCATGCTGGTGCAAGTGATGAGCTCCCAAGGTCTTGGGCAGCTCCACCTCTGTGGCTTTTCATGGTTCAGTCCCTGTGGCTGCTCTAATTGGTGGGAGTGGAGTGTCTGTGGCTTTTCAACACTAAATTTGCAAGCTGCCATTGTCTCTACCATTCTTGGGGCTGAAGGACAGTGTTCCCTTTTCCCACAGCTTCACTAGGCAGTGACCAAGTGGGGACTCTCTGTGGGGTCTCCAATCCCATACTTCCCCTCAGCACTGCCCTAGTGGAGTATCTTTGTGGGGGGCTCTGCACCTACAGCAAGCTTTTGCCTGGGCATCTAGGCTTTTCCATACATCCTCTGAAATCTAGGTGGACACTGCTAAGCTTCCTTCACTATTCCATTCTACATGCCTGCAGACTTAACACGATGTGGAAGCCAGTAAGGCTTATGGCTTACACCTTCAGCAGCCCTAGGTGTACCTGGGGCTCTTTGAGCTGAGGCTGAAGCTGGAGCAGCTGGGATGGGAAGAGTAGCCTCCTGAGGTGGTGCAGGGCAGTGATGCCCTGTTCCTGGTTCACAAAACCATTCTAATATCCTAGGTCTCTGGGCCTGTGATGAGAGATGCCACCTTGAAGTTCTCTGAAATGCCTTCCAGGCCTTTATCCCATCGTCTTGGAAATTAGCACCTGCCTCCTCTTTAGCCATGCTAATCTCTCTAGCAAGTGGTTGCTCTGCATCCTACTTAGATTCTATTCCTACCACAGGGCCAGTCTGCAAATTTTCCAAATTTTCATACTCTGCTTTCCTTCTAAATATCAGATGCAACTTTAAATCATTTTTTGCTCCTGTTTCTGATGCAGGCTGGTAGGAGCAACCCGACCACATCTTGAGTGCTTCACTGCTTAGAAATTTCTTCTGCCAGATACCATAGGTCATCCAGTATTAATTTCAAACTTCCGTGGAGCCCTAGGATATGGACACAGTGCATCCAAGCTGCTTTCTAGGGCATAACATGGGGCTCTTTGCTCCAGTTTCCATTAACTTCCTGTCTTCCATTTGCAACCTCATCAACTTGGCCTTCTTTTCTGTCCATATTTCTATCAACACTTAGGTCACAACCACTTAACAAATTTCTGAGAAGCTCTAAACTTTCCCTTATCTTTCTGTCTTCTAAGGCCTCCAAACTCTTCCAACTTCTGCCCATTACCCAATTCCATACTTACTTTCACATTTTCAGGTATCTTTATAGCAATGCCCAACTCCTGGTATCAATTTTCTGTGTTATTTCATTCTTGAATTGCTATAAAAGAATGTCTGAGGTTGAGTAATTTATGAAGAAAAGAGATTTAATTGGCTCATTGTTCTGCAAGCTGTACAAGTATGGCTCCAGCATCTGCTTCTGGTAAGGGCCTCATGAAGCTTACAATCGTGGCAGAAGGAGAGGGGACTGTCACAGGGTGAAAGTGGGACCATGAGAGATGAGAGGTGTCAAACTCTTTTAAACAATCAGACCTTGTATGAACTCAGAGTGAGAACTCACTCATTACTGCAAGGATGGCACCAAGATTTTCATAAGGAATCCACCTCCATGACCCAAACACCTCCCACCAGCCTCCACCTCCAACACTAGGGATTACATTTCAACATGAGATTTAAAGGGCACAAATATGTAAACCATATCAAGCCTCAAGTTGTGCTTTGCCATATCTCCCAAGTAACCTGAAAATTCCCAGTGATAACAGGACTTATTGAAGCTTCCTTTGATATCTCAAATATCTTAATAGTGCATGAAGATTAATATACTTTTTCTTGCACAGACCCTCACCCTCTCCTTGTCTAGTCCACCAAGTTACCATTTTATCAGCATCATTTCTAGCAGAGATAATTGTATAAATGTTATTAAATATGTTATCATGATACTTCAGCCTTACATCTTAATATCAGTGAAAATAAATGCTTAGGCAGGAAACTTGGCTCCAGATTATTAGGGTACATTGCCACGTTAAACAAAATGACTGATTTCAATATGCTTTCCTGTTAAATGTGTGTATGTGTGCATGTATGTATGGATGGATGTTTGTACACGTTTGTATATATATGAATTGATATCAATTTCTTTGCCTTGACATATTCATTTGTTTCCATGTCTATGTAAATCAAAAAATGGCCATATTCAAATAGTTCACGAAGCCAGTCTTTGGAGCTGTTTACATTAGGCCATGGCTCCATATTACGACCACAGCCTGGTATCACAACACCACATTCTTTCCCATAAAGAAGTTTCCAATCTGTTTTGAGCCCAAATTCTTAGAGACATTCATCCATTCTTGCTAATGTACTAAAGTGATGAGTACCTAGGACTGACCTTGTGAATTGGCAAAGTCTTACTTCCATAAGTTTATTATTTCTTTCAGTATGTATCTGAATAATGAGAAAGAATGCATTCCGTAATTTTTAAATAGTGCATAGCAGTGCAACATGAATCCCCAAATCTGTCCTCTAGTAATTTGATCACCTAGTAAGATACATTATATTTAATTAAAATAAAACAAAACAAGAAATGCAGTCAATGTGGTTGATTCATATTAAAATTAAAGATGCAAGTATTTCTTAAATATTTTACTGAGTAATGCCTTAAAGAAATGCAGATGCCACAGTGTTAGCATTACTTATGTGAGAAGTATCTTAGTGTCAACTTTGGATTTAAAAATATTGATTTTCTCCACATCTCACAATATACCTTTGTAACAAACCTGCATATGTATCCCTTGATTCTAAAATAAAAGCTAAATAAAAATTGTTGGTTTCAAATCTTTTGATAGATCCACGGAAAGTTATACTCTCCCCAACTTTTCACTCTCACTATCACCAAAATGGGGGAAAGATAGGGGGCAAATCTCTTTTTGTGGGAATTTCGTTATAGTTAAAAAAATCTAATGACTGTAAATCACCCCACATAGTAAATGCTCAATAAATGAGGGATACTATATTTTTGTAATGCTTTGTGCCTAGTGAAATTTCTTGTCTGTACAAAAACTATGAACACAAAAGTAACCAAAACCACAAGACAAAAGTAATAAAAATACAAGCTATCTTCAAATGTTTTCATTCTCTTATTGAATGCTTATGACCACTTAACTGGGAAACTGAATTACATTCTCTTAATGGTTTACATCACCTGTTTTCTCCCTTTGTAGGTAAGCATTAGGTTATAATTGTATTTTTCTCCAAAAAATATGCAACCTTTTCTCTGCTTAAAAGACAAATTTGGGACTAGTCACCTCAACTCAACTGGGGGCTTTGCTGAATCAAGCCCAATAAGAGTTACTCTATTTCTGGTTTACTTCTACTCTAGAAGATATTAATCTTAAGATCTTTTTGAAAATTTCGGCTTTGATATTTACAAACCTTCTGCTTAAAACTTTAGTCTGTCATCTTGTGTAGTTCTAGAATTCTCTAATTTTACTCAAGGAAATCAGCCTTGTCTTTTAGTCTTCTCAAGTCCCGGTAAAATACTCTGCTGGTGTTTCTGTCACCCAGAAGTAAACATTGGTGAGTGCAAACCCAAGATTCTCTTGCTATTTTCCAAGTTCAGCATCAAGAGATTCTTTTCAGAATGTCTGTACAAGTCAAATCATTTATTCAGGACTTCCCCACGCTCTTAAGTCTTAGTCTCCCCAGTTCTCACTGTTCCAGAAGATTCCTGCTGCCTTCAAATAGACACTTTCTGTATTTTACTAGTTTTTGTAGAAAGGAATACCTTTTTGTACTTTTCTAGTTGTCTTTCTGTATTTTATTGATTTCAGACAGGTATAACCGTATCCTGTTTTCAACTCCCTCCTACCCAAAAGAGAAAGTCCTGATTTTTTTTTAATCTCTTGTGACTACATATTTTATTTACTTACTATTTCTTGCATGGTTATTCTCTATTTTAAATCTGACAATTTTGATAAATTCCAAAGAAAATTAAATCTGAGGCTTGTTATTTTTGCTGTCTTATTCACGGATTGCAAGCTAATTCACATTATGCACTTTGATGATATTTGACTGCAAACTCAAATGTACGTGATTTTAATCTATGAGAGTCTTAATGTGCTTTTATTTGGAATGTTTTCTCCAGAGAAGCTTTGTTTCTGCCAGTATCAGGAGGTTCGACCAACTTGGGATGATTCGAGTTGTCCTTGAGATCCTCTAGCTTAATTTAGCAATCTCAGTTTCAGCTCACCCATGTTGCAGCTGGCCCAGGAATTAGCTCTTTAAATGCAGCATCAACTGTCATTTACCATCAGAAATACCTGCATCCTCCTTTCTTATTGTGGTTTCAGCTCATTTTTGCTTTTGCTCTTTTCATATTTTGTTGTGGTTGAGTTTTCCTTTAACAAATTACAGTTCTTTTTCTTGAATAAGTTATTTTCTGTTGAGATCCTTCAGGATACATAATCAGTCTATCATATTAGCAATTTTTGAAGAAGGTAAGGTTTTTGTCAAACTGCACTTATGAAGCAGAAGTAATGGGAATTATTGATGAATTCAGCCACACAAAATAATAAATAAATAAATATTCTGTTATATAAAGAATTGCTATTTGTCATATCTAAGGATATTGTAAAACAAAACAAAACAAAAAAACAAAGAAAACAAAAACCATACTTCTAGAAACAAAAAAAAGGGCCAGGCGCAGTGGCTTATGCCTGTAATCCCAGCACTTTGGGAGGCCAAGCAGGCAGATCACAAGGTCAGGAGATTGAGACCAGCCTGGCCAACATGATGAAACCCCGTCTCTACTAAAAATACAAAAATTAACTGGGCGTGCCTGTCATCCAAGATACTTGGGAGGCTGAGGCAGGAGAATCGCTTGAACCGGGAGGCAGAGGTTTCAGGGAGCTGAGATTGCACCACTGTACTCCAGCCTGGAGACAGAGCGAGACTCCATCTCAAAAAAAAAAAAAAAAAAAAAAGTCACCACGTAAAATACTCAGTTGTGAGCAAAAATTGGCAATTTTAACAAATTAAAACTATTAAAATGGCAATAACATAAAAAAGAAAAATGAGCAAGAGTGATACAAGCACATAATGAATAAGGTAATTATATGAATTATTGCAAAAAAGTAATAAAAACATTGAACATTCTCTAGCCCTTTATTAATCAGGAAAATGCAAACTTGAGTGCTTTCAGGAAAAGGACATTACTTCTTGCCCTTTTGATCTTGATATTGGCCATGTGATTAATTTTGGCCAATGGAACATGAGCAGAATGGCAGCATAATCTAGCCTTCACTGGCTGAGATAATACACTAGATAAACATTTAGATATACATACAATAAAACGTTTATTAGATACTTTGTAAAACATTTGTGAAAAATTCCTTGCAACACAGTTTGTAATGGTCAAAAACATTATTAAAAAAAGTAGAAACAACCTATATTCCCATTAACAGAATTATGGACAAGTGAATCTTGATATATCTATTCAATAGAATCTTCTGAGAAATAAACATAATCTAAATTACACACAATAACACTGATGAAATCTGAAGAACACAATGGTAAACAATAAAGAGCATAAACCAGAAAATGTGTGATTCCGTTTATATGGAGCTCAAAAACATGAAATGAACAATAAATTGTTTAGAATATGAGATTACATTATGAAATTGTAAATGAAAGCAGAGAACTAAAATAAAAAATAGTCAATGGGATGACAGTAATGAATAGTGTTGCATGCCACCAAAATCTCCCTGCCAGGAATGTGGGCTGCTGACTAATAGAGTCTAACAGACCCGGAAACAAAGAATCAAATGAAATTAGTTTAGTTATGAGGTAAAGAAAACCTTGGTAGCAGAGTGGGAAGGTGAACTGAAGAAGGAAAAAGAAACAATCAAGGGGGTAATTGAAGCTTCACTCAATTGTGAAACGTTGAAACACTGTGTAGTGAAACCAAGTTTGAGTTACTGCCTTCTTCCAGCAACGGAGGAATAAGAGGGCTTCTGTATTTTTATACCCACTGCTCTCATTCTTTGGTTTAAGACTATTCTCAAGAGACATTTCATTCTGTGGTGCTTCTGGCTGACCAAGCAGGTGGAGAAGTGAGTCAAAGATGCCACACAAAAAATAACTAGCTAAAAAAATATTGTCCGTCATTTGGCAGTTGGGCCAGAATCCGCTACAATGCTTCCTCAAAGGAAACATACAGACTGGAGTAATCAATATAAAAATTATAAAATATAATTTTAGGAATAAAAATAAGGAAATATTTTTACATAAGAACCAGAGACATTTTAAAATTCATTGTCTTATAGAACAGAAATAGATTTTAAAATTAAAGTCAAAACACAACTAACAATTTGAATTTGTTACCATATTTAGAACATCCATTAAGACAAATTTCTTACCACATAAAAAACTTACATCAATTAATAAAGGTATGAGAATGCACACTCCCTTTCATCATCTACAATATTATGTGATATTGAAACTATTACTTGCGTTATTACCTGTAAGTTTGTGTAGACCATTATTATTTTACTTTATTGTTTTACTTTACTTTTACTTGATCTTTTAATGAATAAAATGTACTCCAATTTATTCATTAAAAGGTCAAGTAAAAAAGTAAAACAAAAGTGAAGCAAATAAAAATTAAAATAATAAGGGTATACACAACCTTATAGGTAATAACACAAGTAATAGGTTCAATATCACATAATATTGTTGATGATGAAAGGAAGTATGCATTCTCATACATTTTTGGAGAAAAGTAAATTGATGCCATCGCATATTTTGGTAATATTTATCAAAACACCAGTTTTTTTTTCAAACGTTCTATTGAAACTTAAAATGTATAGAATCTTTTGTCCAAAAAGATCATTTCTTGAAATTTTTCTTTTAGTTTTACTCTCCATGTGCACCACAAGGTGTACCATTGTTGCAGCAACAAAGGCTTATCAAAATCAGAAGCAAAAGAAGCAAATATTTATTAGATATAAATACTAACAGTTTTGTTCCTGGCTAAAGAAACTAGTAATTTAGCAATGGGAGAAAACAAGTATTAAAATGTCACTGTTTACCCTTTCATACAGATCAAATTTTGTACCATGTATGTTTATTTCTATGTCACTTATGACTTGAGAATGAGAGAGAGATAAAATCTGGCATCCTTAATCCAAACTATGAATTGGCTCAGAGCTGGAAGAATGGTGTTGACCAAGTGTGGTGGCTCATGCTTGTAATCCCAGCACTTTGGGAGGCCAAAGCAGGAGGATCACTTGAACCCAGGAGTTTTAGATCAGCCTGGGCAAAAGAATGAGAGCTCATCTCTACAGACAAATTTAAAAATTAGTCAAGTGTGGTGATGTACACCTATAGTTCCAGCTACTCAAGAGACCGAGGCAGGCAGATCACTTGATCCCAGGAAGTCTAGGCTGCAGTGAGCCATGTTTATGCAACAGCACTCCAGCTTAGGTGACAGAGTGAGACCCTGTCTCAAATAATAATAATACTAAATAATGGTCTTGGAGGCTAAGAGGGACAAAAATCAGCTACACAGAGCCGAGATGCAGGAAATGCAACAGCTAACTATCTTTAGCCAGAAAATTCTAGCAAGAATGATACTCTTGCCATGCATATTTCTGCAGTGAGTGAACACCAATACTGGAAAAAGAAAATGGACATTTCTCTCATCATTTCCTATGAATCTCTCATCTTTGCACCACTGACTCAAAGACTAAAGTTCCAGATAGGAACAGTGATTGAATGAAGCCAGCGTATCTGTCCCTGGCTGGCTGTTAAGGGCCTTAGAGAGTAAGGATAACGCCCCTTCTGTGTCCATACCTGGAGGCTGCATACCACAAACCTCTAATATCACACAGAATTGGAGATCCACTAATATAAAATTGGAATTAGATTCTGAGATAAAAAAATCAATCACTACAATTATTTTTCTCGAGTGAAAAATAAAACTGTTAAAAATAGCTTTGACAATTAGTGGAACACTGTTCAGTTTTTTGCAAAATCATCTTACATAATAGCTCCACTGACATCTCTATTCCTGAGTTATTTCTATATAAGAATTTATCCTATGGACGACTGAGATCACATTGGCGTAGCTGGAGAACACGTACATCCAATTCATTTCCCCTGTGCGCTTTATGATGTTAATTTCTCTGTCCCACAGAGATAATGTTTCACAATGATGTGTGATTTTTCTCTTCTTAGTTCCATGCTGTTCTGATTGTTTAAAAAATCTTTTAAAGCAATCGAAACTACAGTCCTCCCTTAATCTTCTTCCGCATCATATATGTTACCTATTTTAGAGAATTATCCTCACCTCCTCCGTGTGTGTTTGCTGAATTTGTATGTGTTACGTTAATTCACGAAGCCATTACCTTTCTCGTGACTCCTGTGGAGCGTATTACCTTCAGAAGGGACCTTTCAGCTTTCTGATTGATCTCCTGGGAGGCTTGCATTTCCAAGTAGAGAAATGTCTCCTTCGAATATGCAATATGGTTCAGATTTTCTACCTGAAGGCCATGAGCTTGAATTCAATAATTCTCCATTCTCTGCCTCAGAGCATGAGCCTCAGAACTGCATTTGTTCATTTGTGTTGTTCTCTTGGCCAAAAAGATGTGGACATAAGATGCAATGTGAGCTGGCACTGCCTTCAGACCCCTGTCTTTTCTGGCCACTTCCTTCTTTGTCGCCAGGTTTCCTAGTGGCGGGAACCTGGGAAAGCTGCTCTAACTTCCTAAGCCTATGAGTCCTCATTTGTTTTCCATAGCGGCTGTGCTAATTTACCTTTCCACCAACAGAACATATATGTGAGATGTGGGAGGAAGTGAAAGCAGTATGGGGCACGGCGGTGAGAAGTGATGGAGGGTTGGGGGCTGGCCATTGAGGGGGTCCATGGAAGCTCATAACACCCAGCACACTCAAATCTAGGGGTGGCCCGATACAGGTAATGGAACTTGGCAGTAATATTTTCCATCCTATGATAAAAATTAAAGTGTGCAATTTGAAAAGCAAACAAAAGTTTAAAAATGAAGCTGTGTGTGGAAACAGCGTGAGACTAGGTAAGTGTACACTGCCCTTCTTCCCACCCCAAGCTCACGGCTTCCATCCTTCACTGCCACCTAGTGGAAGAGAAGAACATTATTTAGGGCATGTTTGCTGTAGGGCAGAAATATTAACACTTTTATTTTAATGCCTAGTGTTCCATTATTGGAACACTAAGCATGTGGGAGTTATTGACATCCTACTGCTCAAGGTCATCGCCAAAGTCTGATTGCAAAAATTCAAAAAATTGCATTCTCAGGCATAAATGGGTTAATACTTGTCTATTACCTGTTTTCTTGTGTGTTTCCTCCTATCAGGTGGTAGGCAGAATACTGGAAGAGTACATGGACAGACAAATCCTCCACGTCTTTCTTCTCTTTCTATATCTCTCTTTTTTCTTTTTATTCTTTTTCTTATTAGAGTTTAGTTGTTTTACAAAATGCTCTATTTTAAACATATCTTCCTGAACATATTACTTACAGTGATTTTAAAGCCCATGTCTATTATCTTCAATACCTAGGTCTCCAGTGGATTTTTCAGATTGTTTTTTGTTTGTTTTCTATTGAATAATTATTTGTTTGTTTTCTATTTTATCTTGTCTCTTGTCACACCCATTGATTTTATTGAATTGATAAAATTCAATTCCATCTTGATATCAGAAATAAAAATTGTTAGAGACTAAAGATGACGTCTTTATCTACAGAGGACTTATCTACTTCTAACATAGAGTGAGACTACAGGATATATCACCTTGGTTCAATGGGAGACTGAGATCAGTTTTGGGATAGATTTTACTATTGAGGAAGCCTGGTCTATTTCAGTTGCCTCAACTAAAACCTTGGGGCTTACAGCATGATCCTATCTGGCATAGTCCTATGTACTACTTAGAGTTCTGATCAGTTTATAATATATGACTGCCAATTTCTGCCATTTTGACTTCTTCGTCTCTTACCTAACTCCACTCAAAAACATGAAAATGCCCTCAGGGTATAAACAATGCCAGAATGTGGGCTCATCTCTCTTGTTTTCTCTGAAATCTTGGCCTTTCAAAGTTTGTTCATCTTGGTAGCCAAGAAGTCAAGATCTTGCCTCTCCAGCACCATGTCTGCCACGTTTACAGTGGAGCCTCTACTTTCTGGTAGATCTATTATTCTACAGTTTAAGAAGCAGAAAATTTCTCTGGGGAAAATGTGTATAGAATGAGGGGCCCACCTCAGTATGTTTCACTTCACTTTAGGGTCTTAGACATTCAAATCCTATCTGCCTTTGTTGCTCCTTTTGCCTTTTTCCTCATTTTGAGTGGATTTCAGCCACCATGCTGGGGATGGTAGCTGGTGTGATTTAAAAAAATTCATTGACAAAATAGAAGGTTCTTTATAACCATTTTTTGTTTCTCCAGTTTTTGTTGTAGTAATGGGAAGGTAGAATCAGGTTGAGGTTTGTGATCTCTCTTTATCTCTTACTCTTTCTCTTCCACTATTATTGGCTTGGCTGTCTTCAAGATTTCTCTGAGGTATGTGAATGAGGATCTTTAATGTGTAGGGAAACAAATTATATCTTTATAACTAAGCCATTTGAATTACTCCATTGTCATAACGCTATAATGACATATCTCATACTGGTAATATATAAAGAAAAGTGGTCTAACTGACTCACAGCTCTGCATGGCTGGGCAGGCCTCTGGAAACTTACAATCATGGCAGAAGGCAAGAGAGAAGGGAAGGCACGTCTTACATGCTGGAAGTGGCAGGAAAGAGAGTGAACAAGTGAAGGGGGAAGAACCCCTTACAGAACCCTTTATAGAACCATCAGATCGCATGAGAACTCACTCACTATCATGAGACCAACATGGGGTAAACTGCCTCTTTAAACCAATCACCTCCTATCAGGTCCTGCCTTCAATACATGGGGATTATGAGGATTACACTTTGAGATGACAGTTGGGTAGGGACACAGAGCCAAACCATATCATTCTGCCCCTGTCGTCTCCAAAATCTCATGTCTGTTCACATTTCAAAACCAATCATGCCTTACTAGCAGTCCCCCAAAGTCTTAATTCATTCCAGCATTAACTCAAAAGTCCACAGTCCAGAGTCTCATCTGAGACAAGGCAAATCCCTTCTGCCTATCAGTCTGTAAAATCAAAATCAAGTTGGCTACTTCCAAGACACAATGGGGTACAGAAATTGGGTAAATGTTCCAATTCCAAATGGAAGAAATTGGACAAAACAAAGGGGCTACGGGCCCCATGCAATTCTGAAACCAGATGGGGCAAGTCCGAAACCAGGTGGGGTAGTCGTTAAATCTTAAAGCAGCAAAATGATCTCTTTTGACTCCATGTCTCACATCCAGGTCACAAGGATGCAAGAGGTGGGCTCCCACACCCTTAGGCAGCTGCAGCCCTGTGACTTTGCAGGGTACAGCCCCCATCCCAGCTACTTTCATAGGCTGGCATTGAGTGTCTGTGACTTTCCAGGCACATGGTGCAAGCTGTCAGTGGGTCTACCATTCTGGAGTCTGGAGTACAATGGCCTTCTTCTCACAGTTTCACTAGGCAGTGCCCCAGTGGGGACTCTGTGTGGGTGCTGCAACACCACATTTCCCTTCTGCACTCCCCTAGCGGAGGTTCTCCATGAGGGCTCCACCCCAGCAGCAAACTTCTGCCTGAACATCCTGGTGTTTCCATACATCCTGGGAAGTCTAGGCGGAGGTTCTCAAACCTCAGTTTTTGACTTCTGTGCACCTGTAGGTCCAACCCATGTAAAAGCCACTAAGCCTTGGGGCTTGCATCCTCTGAAGCAACTGTCTGAACTGTATGTTGGCCCCTTTTAGCCATGACTGGGATGCAGAATACCAAGTCCTGAGACTGCACAAAGCAGCAAGGCCCTGGATTCGGCCCATGAAACCATTTTTTTTTTCCTCCTAGGCCCCTGGGACTGTGATTAGAGTGGGTGCCATGTAGACCTCCGTCATATCCTAGAGACAATTTTCCCATCGTCTTGGAGATTAACACTTGGCTCCCTATTATTTATGCAAATTTCTATAGCTGGCTTGAGTTTTTCCCCAGAAAATGGGGGTTTCTTTTTAACTAAATCATCAGGCTGCAAATTTTCCAAACTTTAATGCTCTGCTTCCCTTTTAAACATAAATTCCAATTTCAAATCATTTCTCTCAATTTCAAAGTTCCACAGATCTCTAGGGAAGGGACAAAATGCTGCCAGTCTTTTTGCTAAAGCATAGAAAAGTGACCTTTTCTCTAGTTCCCAAGAATTTCCTCATCTCCATCTGAGACCACCTCAGCCTGGACTTTATTGTCCATATCATTATCAGCATTTTGGTCAAAACCATTCAACAAGTCTCTAGGAAGTTCCAAACCTTCCCACATCTTCCTGTCTTCTTCTGAGCCCTCCAACCTGTTCCAACCTCTGTTACCCAGTTCCACAGTCGTTTCCAAATTTTTGGGTATATTTATAGCAGCAGCCCACTCCCAGTACCAATTTGCCATTTTAGTCCATTGTCATCCTGCTATAAAAACTTTCCAAGACTGGCTAATTTATAGAGGAAAGAGGTTTAATGGACTCACAGTTCAGCATGGCTGGGGTGGCCTCAGGAAACTTACAATCATGGCAGAAGGGGAAGCAAACATGTCTTTCTTCACATGGCAGCAGCAAGAAGTGCCAAGGAAAACGGGGAAAAGCACCTCATAAAACCATCAGATCTCATGAGAACTCACTATCACAAGAACAGCACGAGGGAAACCATCCCATAATCCCATCACCTCCCAACAGGTCCTGTCCTCAACATGTGTGGATTATGGAGATTGCAATTCAAGATGATATTTGGGTGGGGGCACAGAGACAAACCATATCACCAATCACTGCAGACGGTCTGTTTCCAGAACTCTGCTTTGAAATATTCAGTGCTTGCCATGATTGGAAAATGTCATCCTTTGAAACTCACTCTATTTTTTTTTGTTTTGTTTTTTCTTAATACCAATTCTTTTAGAAAAAAGGCTGGGTAAGAGTCATTATTGCGTAGGATATGACCATCATTGGGTTCTTAGCAACAATACTATCAAAATTTCCCCAAAACTTCCACCACAAATTTTAAAAAATAAACATGCCTTTTCATTTTCTATGTGCCAAATCTATAACGGGCCTTTTTATCCTGTCATGGGACTTTCGGGATAATCTTACATAGTACGTCCATTTTAGATACACTAAAATTAAGTCTCAAAAAACCACAGTCTGGGCTGGGTGCAGTGGCTCATGCCTGTAATCCCAGCATTTTGGGAGGCCTCAGGGGATGGATCACTTGAGCCATGTGTTTGAGATCAGCCTGGGCAATATGGTGAGATACCCCATCTCTAAGAAGAAAAGTAAAGTAAAGAAAAACCCACAATCTGTTCTGAATCACTCAACTAGGCTTGTGCTTCAAATTTAGGGCTGATGACATTATTTGTGCAATGTCAACCATAGCAGTATTTATTCCCAATTTTTTCAGGGAACATGAATGCAGTGTTAAGATATTAAGAAGTTTTCTATTAAAATAAATGTTTCATTATGTTTCCATAATGAAATTATCTTGCCAAGTTGCACACCTGCTGTGGAGTGAATAGTGTATCAGCATGTTTATAGTCCTCCCATAAAAAACATCACCCTTAAATTGTCAGAAATTTTCAAACTCATTTGACCTCAGAATACTTTTCTTATGTAATGCCTTTTAACATTGCATGGCCTACAAATGTTCTATATAAGCACTGTTGAGGAATGTTAATTATATTGTATAATTTTGTAGTTTTTATACAGGTTTTAGCACACTCGCAGCTCACCAGAAAGAGAATAGGATCAGAGAGGGGCAGTGTACCAGAAAAAGTATTTAGCTTTCTAGAATCTCTAACAAACATGTAGTTTAGAGTCAAACTCCTGTCCCATGAAGAGACAAGAAAGTCATCAGGACCTCTAACCAAAGTCTGGGGGGTATGATCTGACTGACAGAGTGGGGTAAGTGCTTCTCAGAGGCTCTCAGAGGGTGTGGGGTACCAGTCCTCAAGGCAAATTGTCACAGTCTGCCGTTACTTTACTTGCCTTTACTGGCATTAGCTCAGGAAGTGGTTGGACTGAGCCTTCATCTGAGATTCACTGGGGGAATTTAGGTTTCACTGTCCCTGTCTTAATTTGGTCTTTAAGTCTTTATCCATATATAAAATAGGGTAATGGTACTTCTACTGTGATGTTTTTAAAATATACCTGTGAATTCTTTGACATTCATTCCACTAAAGAACAGTTTCTGTGTCCACTCTCCTTGAATCTGGGCCAGGCTTACTATCTCCTTTGTAACCAGAGCAATGAAGCAGAAGTGATGCTGCATAACTTCTGAGGCAAGGGTGGAAAAGGACAGGAAGCTTTCTCTTTCTCCTCTTGGAAACTCACTCTGGAAAAACCAGCCGCAGTGCAAGGTCTGGGCCAACATCAACTACCCTGAGGCCAATATCCTGGAGAGGAGATCTATAGGTTCACACCCCAGTTGTGTCTCCAGCCTGACAGCCAGCACCAATGGCTAGCCATGCAGGTTCACGATCTTGGAGATCCACACCCTCTGCTTTTCTGGTAACAGCAGCTGCAGCCAACAATTGGCTGCGATCACATGATCCGTCTCAAACACGAGCCTTCCCTACATGGAACTCTTCCATAATTTCAAACTCACAAATTTGTGAATCAAATAAATTGGTTGTTTTTAGATGTCTAAGTTTTTAGTATAATTTTCTGCACAGCAATAGTAGCTGAAACACCTATATCTCGGTCATTTTAAGAATTAAATGAGATAATAAACATAGATTACTAGAGTGGTCATTGCTCAGTACAAAGTATATTGCCAGTACATCCACATCCAGGTGTTTTCTTGTTTACCAACCGATATACTAGTCCTCAGGAGAAATTGTTATAAAAATTGACTATTTTTGTAATAAAAATAGTCTGAAAGGTTAGAAGTAGTCCAAGAGGTCTAAAGTAGTTTTCTGAAGAAGTTCATTGTATCAAAATAAGAATATTTAGTATCCTGTTTCTATTTTTTTCTATTATTGGAAATGTAACAAAGGAGTAAATATGTATATAACACAATAAAATAAGAGATATTTAATTTGGTATGTAGATCAGGGTTTTTTAACCTTGGTATTGTTGACAACTTGGCCTAGATAATTTTTTGCCCTGGGCCTGGGGATGTCCTGCAGATTTTCGGATGTTTAGCAGTACCCTTGGCCTCTACCTACTGGATACCAGTAGAATCCTTTGCCTATAGTTGTGCAATCAAAAACATTTTTACATTTTGCCCAATGTCCTTTGAGGGACAAAACTGGCCCCAGTTTAGAACCACTGGTGTAGATAGTGGTGTTGTAGAGGCTAGGCTAATCATAATGGGGGGGTTTATATGGGATTTCCAGATGAAATTGGCATTATTTGCAGAGTCAGAAGGTAAGGCATAATTCTATGTCTCTAAAAATGTTTTCTCTCCCTCTCTAGCAGACTACCTACAGCAGAATTAAAATATTATGAATGTTTGGTACTTGAGAAGTCCTTTCTCAAGGAGACTGGAGTGAGGGAGAAATAGATGCTTATAGCAAACCAGGACATTCTTTCCTAGGTAGGGGTCATCAAAAGTAGAGCTGTATAGACAACAGGCTAGGAGGGAGTGTGGTCACTAAGAGATCAGTATGAGGACAGATCACAGGAAGAACACAGAGAGAAGGTCACAACAGAAACAATTTAAACAAAAATAGTTTATCTGGGTACAGTGCTCACGGAAAGGCTCAACTGCCAAGGCAGGGTGCAGGCATTTAGGCAGAATTGAGTTCAAAGGCAGTGTGCTGCATTTTCATTCAGAAAGCTATGTATTTATTAAAACTATCTTATCAAAGGATATGCATTAAGGAAAATGTAGTTAACAGTGATAAGTGAAAAATGTCACTTATCAAAAAATAATCCCTGTGAAATTAGGTTTTGTTAAAAAAAGTGTAGAATATAATAATGGCATAGAAATATGTAATAATGTATACAGCGGTGATTTCTGCCTATGAGATCATTTAAAATTTTATTTCTTAGGGTTCTCTGTATTTTTTCAATGTTTTTACATGTAGTTATTTTATTTTAATTAAAGATAGGGGATAAAAAATGTAGGAAGGATTGAGGTGTGGGCTGCAGCAGTGTTTGGGGCAATAAAGAAATGTCACAGGATGAAAAGGAATGAAGTGTGCTCAATAGCAAAGACATAGAATCAACGTAAATGCCCATCAATGATAGACTGGATGAAGAAAATGTGGTACATATACACCACAGAATCCCATGCAGCCATAAAAAAGAACAAGATCATGTCCTTTGCAGGGACATGGAAGGAGCTTGAGGCCATTATCCTCAGCAAACTAACACAGGAACAGAACACCAAATACCACAGGCTCTCACTTACAAGTGAGAGCTAATTGATGAGAACACATGGACACATAGAGGGGAACAACACACACAGGGACCTTTTCAGGGGAGGAGGGTGGGAGGAGGGAGAGGATCAGGAAAAATAATGAATGGAAACTAAGCTTAATACCGGGGTAACAAAACAATCTATACAACAAATCCCCATGACACAAGCTTACCTATATAACAAACCTGCACATGTACCTCTGAACTTAAAAGTTAAAAAACTGAGGTGTTGAGATGTGTTTATCTGATGTCCAGAACATTTTTAAGCTAAAAGTGCACCAGTCTAGGAAATCGTAATCCCTTGTTATTTCCTTTGTTGACTGGATTCTCTGCCCTGTTAGTTGTGTACACCTGCCATATAGAAAAGTGAATTCAAAGTGATAATCAAGTTGATCAGAAAGTGGCTAAGTTTGTCTTATTTTTTCATGTATAGACTAATTTATTTTTCCTATTTTTAACTATGACCCACAAAAGGGAATAAAGATGAACTAAGTGTCTAGGAATAATAAGACTATGTATAAATATTACCGTATGATTTTTCAGTGATTGAACTCTACTAGATTCTAGACATGGGCTATTTTATTTAATCCCCATAAATTTGTCAGTGGGTTTTTAGTATTTACCCTTTGCAAATTACAGAAAAAAGTTGAGAGACATTAAACAATTATTTTCGTTCCCGAACTGGTAAGTCACAGAGCCAGGATTTGTATTGATTCGTCTGAATCTAAATCCCAGCTTTGTCCACTGTGCCTTGCTGCCAGTAATCATGTGAAAAATTGTGCTGAATGAATTTACATATTTTTGACTTCTTCTGGGGAAAAAACAAAAACAACAACTCATTTTCTATGCCTTAAAACCCAATGGCAGGCTTCAAATTTTATTTATTTTTAAATTTGAATTTATTTTCCTTCAGCTCCTTGAAGAGCCAATTAAAGAGAGCTTAAAGTCAGTGAGACTTTGGTTTAATATTTCAGCACAGCCTACTCATTCGATCTGCAAACTCCATCACAGAAGAGTGAAAGTCATCAAATTTCATTTGTTGTAACATTAGTTTAGGAAGATATTTTCCCCTCTCACCAGCTAAATTGTCTTTTACTTTGTAAACTGTTTCTGTTTTTCAATAATAACATTACAATGTGTTCAATTCTAACCACCCTGCTGCTCAATCCTTTATAAACCCAAAGAAAGAAATAGTTATATAACCAAGAAACATCAAAAAGTAAATAGAAGGCAGATATTGCTTCAGATGACTCTCCATTTGCTAAGGACAAAAAAGCAATTTTACATTTTATATTTTATATTTATTATTGCATTATTCTTTTGTTTACCTTGTAACAAGTAGAAGCCTGATAGCATCTGTCACCCTCCCACAATTTAATTACATATTCCATATCTTTATTCTCACTTGGCACTGTCTTTGCTTGCCTAGAGCTGTCTTACCCACCACTTCCAAGTTCATCTTGCATGATTTTTGTAATTAAGCGAGTGGCAAGTTAGCTACCTCCATCCTTAAATTGTACATTTCATAGTTTGAAAGCACTTCTAATAAACTTCCTTGAATCTGAATCCCCATTAGTTCCCCATCTTCCCCTGATGACTCAATTATCTCCTCAGGGGAGAATCTGTTCAATACCAAGAATTACCTTTCCTCCACAGACGGGGGACTAGAAACGATGACTCTGAAACCCTCTTTCTTTCATTCTGTGTCTTCGATGAATAATTTATATTTATGACAATCTGTTTTCTGTTTTTCCTGATTCTTAGCATTGAAAACTATATGAAGAATGTATTCACCCTGTCTCATTACTTTCCACACAGAGCACTGAAAGCCTCCTGGTCCTAGCTACCCCTTGGATTCACCTTCATTCAGGGTTAGAAAAAAATAATGAACTTTCTCCTATTGTTTTAAGGTGTGTCTCTTCTTATTCAAAGATTTGTTATTCATTAAAAAGTTTAGAAGCTTTCTAGAAAAAAACAAAGCCCTTTTTTTTCCTGTGCCATCACTTTTCTTAATATGAAAGTATTACCTGCCAATTGTAGAAAAAAATAGAAAATGCAGAAAAGAATACATTTAATCTGTCCTAAACTCCACCATCATGAGATGAGTAATTGAATACCAAATCAGAAACATGCAGTCATACACACACAATAAATTGGACACTATCGATATTGTAGGCACCAATAGTATACTACCAATTCATCTATATCATCACACACATTTAAAATCTCATAGATGCTATGCACTGTTAGTGTTCTTTCCTTAATTTACACAGAGGTTCCTCAGAGATATCTCTCATTTGGGTTGAGAGGTTAATAGGTTTTAAAAGAGCAGAATTATGGTGACAGATGCTCAATATTTAGTGAGCACCTTCTAGGTACCAAGGATTGTGTTAGTCCTGGGTTGACAAAAACATAGAATGTGCTTTCTGCTCTAAAATAGTTCATGGTCTAACAGAGAAGAAGCAATAAAACAATAAATATGGTACAAAGAAGTAGGTCCCATGATATTAAAAATTATACTTTGAATTCAAAAGATAGAACTTTTGTTTAAATCTCTTTTTTTCTTGCAACTATTGCTGGCTTATGTTTATGTTGTTGTAAAGAGTAGAACATTATCATGTTCCCTTATTACATCATTTAAGAATAAAATGTTTATTGGAGTTAAGCATTTTGGTTCCCTATAATGAAACCTGGATTTGAAACCCAAACATACAACCTGAACTTGAGTTGATGATAAACAACAATTCTGTAAAATTGGATATTTAATTTGGGGATCACTGATTATCATCGTATTGTTCTGCTGAAAAAACTCTATTGGTTCCCTATTGCTAACAAATGGACATGTCTTAGGCAGGATTCCCATCTCCTTCAAAATTTAGGTCCATTCTTACCTTTTCAAGTGTATTTTCCATTCCTGTTACCCCTGAGTCTTGGTGTTCCAGTAAACATGTTTTGCTATGTTCTGTTCTTTCTATCTTCTCTTTTCTTCTATGGTTTCTTCTGTCTGGAATACAATTCACATGCCCATGTGACTCCCACCCTCCACTTGACTAACTCCCATGCCCAGTCCTCTCCTCTGCGAATAGCTGGTTTAACTGAAACCCCATGAAACTTTAATGGTGGCTCTGTAGCATGAACCTCTCCTCCCCTGGTGGACAATGAGACTCTTCAGAGAAGAGCCTGCAGCACGGCTGCCCGCTTCTCACTGTCACACATGCAATTGGGACTCAGATGTATTGAAAGAGTGAATTAATTAATTTTGTTTCCTTATAACACATCTTTGAAACCATTGCCCAACTATATTGATGTTAATAGGCTTCCAAATATAAAATAATATGGGCTACAAAGCAAACTGATATATGAATGTAAACAGAATAGAGTAAAAATTGTGACATAAACTTATAAGACAGCAAAATGGAATGTAAATATATATATTTATATTGTGAGATATATATATATATATATATCTCACAAATGTTCAATATAACAACATGCAGAAGGGAAAAAATAACTCAATGCCTCCTCATGTTCATCTTTTCTGTCCAGAATAATTTCCTTTAAATGAAAAGGCATAACTAGTATATTTTAAGTGTTTTTAGCACTAAGATTTTGAGACAGTCTATTAGAGAGAGAAAAGCATTAGACTTCAACAAAAAGACATTCATTCAAGTCCAGCTTTCTAACATACTATCTGGAAACCTTGCACAACTCACCTGACCTTCTATGTCAGTTTCTTCGCATGTATTATAGCAATGATATCAAGAAATCATAGAGAGGATCAATAAATATATTTTTGGTAAATTTTCATAGTAAGTTATGGAACCCTGCTATAAACATGAGGTATTATTACTGAAGCAAGTGCCATTTTCAAATTATTTGTGGGTTGGAAATCATTTTTTAACAGAATTCAAAATGAATCTAGAAACTAAAATTGTGATTTTTTTAAAAAACAACAACGGAAATATCAAAATATTCTGAGACTCATCCCTGAATTAAACTGTGTCATCCCACTGCAGCCTCTGAATGATGGGTAGGCACACTGATCTCCTGTCTTAACTCAAGCATCAGTTTGTGTTTGCTGACGATTTTGTGTGTTGAGTTTGATTACTGTTATTTCTACTGAATAACTCTGACATCATAGTGACGGTTTTGCCTTAGCTGAAGGTCACAGCTGTCTGTAAGGAGTGTCTATAATGCACTTCACTATCCATATCTGCAATAACCCTCTTTCATGCTGCATTTCTTCCATTCTAATCATTATACTAATACCATAGCCTTTCACCTTTTAAAAAAGATAAGAATAGTCTTTCAATCATTGAAGGACTGGTTAGTACATTGTAGCTCTCTGTTTGCAGCAGAAATGACAGGGCATATATTGTAAATTACACAGAACAAAGACTTTGAGGCAGGGAGACACAACCTGAAGTCTTAATGTCACCTCATTGACCTTGAAAAAGTTACCCCAATAGTGTTCAATTTCAACTTCATCTACAATACGGAAATAAATGAGACCATTAATGACCTAATCAGGTTGTTGTGAGATCTTTAAAGTAACATGTGAAAACTCTTTATACTAAACTATAAAATAGTGCTCAAATATTATTTATTATATTGTAAAAATGCTTTCAGTTCTTTCTTTAATAAGGCTAAATTGGGGGCAATATTTTTAGAATTATCAAATGAGAGATTTTGGAATTCTGAGTGTGGTGGCAACACACACAGAGACATGGCTTGTTAATATCCACTGGGTAGAGCAGCGAAGTGGCATCAGGACCATAAAGGATGCAGGTGACAAGTCACAGCTGCTTGCCTTCCAGGAGGGATCTAACCCGCCTCTAACTACCTGGCTCCAGAGCGACATAGTTACATCTCCAGTCCTGACTGCTTAACACAGTTATTCCCCTGCTCTCTCTTAATCTTTGGCATCTGCATGATATCCCAACACCTGACTCATAGCAGATTATTTTCCTATCTGGAAAGTGACCCGTATGGTACATGCCAGGCAGCTGTACTGAAGAGACTGTGCCTTAGGCCTGGGCCCAAATGTCTTGGGTTTGACCCCTGTCTCTGACATTGGCTAATTTATGAATTTGGTAAAGGAACTCCATCTTCCTCAACTTGGGTGTCCTCATTTTTCACAAATAAAAAATTGGGCCAGGGGGCGTGGCTGACGCCTATAATCCCAGCACTTTGGGAGGCCCAGGCGGGCGGATCACGAGGTCAGGAGATGGAGAACATCCTGGCTAACACGGCGAAACCCCGTCTCTACTAAAAATACAAAATGGCAGGTGCCTGTAGTCCAAGCTACTCGGGAGGCTGAGGCAGGAGAATGGCATGAACCCGGGAGGCGGAGCTTGCAAGCCGAGATCGTGCCACTGCACTGCAGCCTGGGCGACAGAGCAAGACTCTGTCTCAATAAATAAATAAATAAATAAATAAATAATTAAAAATTACATCACAAAGGATTGAAATAATGGTTAAATGTGATAACTTAACTGAAAGTGCAAAATAATTACCTGATGACACACATTCAAATAAGAGCAAGTCCCTTCAGAAGTTGTTGCCTTCTTTTGAAACTTCGTGAGACTCTTCATATTGCATTGTCTTCAGAGGACTTAAAAAAACACAAAAGTCATAGTGCAATGCAGAGATCTGTAATAGTTGCTTAGGAATAATTTCAAATTCCAGTACTATCTTACTGGTGAATAATACCTTCATTCTGATGACTCTTGCGGCACAGAACAAGCACCAGGATGCAAATTGGTGACAAGCCCTGACACAGGCTATTTGGAGTTTGAGGCAGGTTAATTGCTGAGCTTTTGGAAATAGTATCAAAGCGAAAATTACATTCGTCTCATTGAATCCAGAGTAAGATTTAGAGAACCCTAGGATCTGAGTCTTCATAGGATGTGATCCTGAATTGCAAAGATTGTGTTTCAGGAATTTTGTCCGGGGCCCATAAATCTGCATGATTAACAAGCATCCTGAATGAGTTTGATTGTGGTTGTCCAGGGTATGGGAACCACATTTTAAGATGCTTTATATCAATTTTTCACAGAGAGGCTAGCTGTAGCCCCATGACAGTAAAGCTGGTGAATTAAGTCTGCTCAAGTAGCATTAATGTTACCTACCATGATAGCGGAATAGAAAATTTATGAAAGTGGTACAATCTGCTGAGGCATCTGGGATTGCTCATTTCATCATCTTGGGCTATTTTCAGGTGCTGAAAGAATAGAAACAAAGTTCGATGATGAAACAGCTTTTAAAGCACAACCAAAGCCTGGCATTTCTTTCCCCAGCTGGTGAAATAAGATCTACAATGCATTTTTAAAGTTGTATACATTATTATTGTGCCTTCCACATACAACAACATAAATGTAAAATTGAGTAAAAAGCTAATGTGAAAAGAAAAACTAAAAATAAAAGCATTTCAAAGCTTAAAGTAAAATATATTGTGAGAAAAATATTCATGGATTTTACTATACTAAACTTTTCTATACAATAAAAATATTATAAATATGTTAAATGATGAATTATAAACCAGAAAAATATTTGGAGTATGTATGAAAGATTAGGTGCACATGTATTTTTATATAAATCTATGAGTCAATGGAAATTAGCATGTGCTGCAAAATAAGAAAAAGAGAAAGATAAAGATAAAAATTTTAAAAGAGGAAATGCAAATATTAATAAGCATAAGAAAAATATTTAATCTCATTAATAGCATTTGATTTTCTGAGAGGTGCTACAGAACATAATAAAATTCATCCTGGAATTCTCAATCTTTTCCTCTTCTCTGCTACATTCAGCATGATTTGGAAGTTGAGAAGCAAGCAAGCTTTCAGAAATTGATATCACCTGAGGTGAGTCCTAAAGAATCGATGGAAATCAGTGAGATGAAGACAAACTCTCCAGCCGATGTTAATCACACTAAGAAAGGAAGGTCTGTGAAAGGAGTATATAAATGCACGCAGTTTCAGGCTGCTGCAGAGTGAAGTGCGTGGGTAGAGTTGCCTGAAGCTGAAGCTGAAAGGTAAGCCAGGCGATTGAGAGTCTTAAATGGCAAGCTGTGGATTTGGTTGTGTAATATGGGCAGGGGGACATTTTTTAAAAATGAACTAAAGTGCAGCTGGGCAGGGTGGCTCACGCCTGTAATCCCGGCACTTTGGAGGCCGAGGCGGGCGGATCACGAGGTCAGGAGATGGAGACCATCCTGGCTAACACAGTGAAACCCTGTCTCTACTAAAAATACAAAAATTAGCCGGGCGTGGTGGCGGGTGCCTGTAGTCCCAGCTACTCGGGAGGCTGAGGCAGGAGAGTGGCGTGAAACTGGGAGGCAGAGGTTGCACTGAGCAGAGATGGCACCACTGCACTCCAGCCTGGGTGACAGAGAGAGACTCCGTCTCTAAAAAAAAAACAAAAAAACAAAAACAAAGCAAAACAAAGAACTAAAGTGCACCTGTAGTCCCAGCTACTTGGGAGGTTGAGGAGGGAGGATCACTTGAGCCCAGGAAGTCAAGGCTGCAGTGAGCTAACATCACACAACTGCACTCCAGCCTAGTCACAATATACCCCAGCCTGGTGACAAAGCAAGAACATTTCTCAAAAATAAAAAATATAAAAAAGAAAAAAGAAAGAAATACAAGGCAGAACAAAACAAAAACAAGTAACAAGTAACTGAAAAGACCAGGCCATCCATGTATTTTTCTGTTTTTATTCGTGCATCCATTTTTGCAATAAAAGTTTATTAAGCAATGACCATCTGCCCTTTTTCATAAGCTATGAGCCAAATGATGTCATTTGCCTGTTCAAATTCCATGTTTTGTTTTGTTTTACCCACTTTCCTCAGTTAAAGTCATTATTATGAGAAGAGCTCTCAGAACCCTACCTAAACTCATATAAAAAGGGAATCAGATAAAAGTGAATTTGAGCCTGTAATCCTAGCAGTTTGGGAGGCCAAGGTGGGCGTATCACCTGAGGTCAGGAGTTTGAGATCAGCCTGACCAATATGGTGAAACCTCGTCTCTACTAAAACTACAAAAATTAGCCAGGTGTGGTGGCTAACGCCTGTAATCCCAGCTACTCTGGAGGCTGAGGCAGGAGAATCACTTGAACCTGGGAGGCTGAGGTTGCAGTGAGTTAAGATCAAGCCACTGCACTACAGCCTGAGTGAGAAGAGCGAAACTCCATCTCAAAAAAAAAAAAAAGTGAATTTGAATTAAATGGAAGGTATTTGTTTATTCTTGGGAGCTCTATCAAAACAATGGAATGAAATGTTAATATCTCCCCACCTATCAAGCCCCCGTTGGACCAAACAACCTCTCTTCCTCCTTTGAAGCTCTAGCCTATGGATGTTTATCTCCAGAGTGACTTTAGTAATCAACCCATTGCTTTTCAGGATAAAAGGAAACGTTTATGAGTATAGAAGACTCTTATGACTCTCCTATATTCAGCAGTGGAGAATTTCATTTCCAGGATAAAGAGTAGCGTGAATGCCTCTTGCGTTACCCACATCTTATGGGAAAATATTTGCATGTGAAACTGAAGTTACTGGGCTCTAGGAAATGTGTAATTCCTGCCATGTTAAGCAGCTAAGGATGAAGGACACGGAGTCAGCCTCCAGTGGAGGATGACACTGAGCAAGACTTAGGTCCCTAAGAGAGCAAAGCTTGTGAGAATGCAGTAGTGGCATTTTGCAGAAGTGAGGAGCAACCCAAAGATGAAATGAGATGTGATCGATTGGGTACCAGGTGTATTTGTTTCCTAGGACCTACTGTAACAAATTTTTACTACCTAAGTGGCTTAAAACAACAGAAATTTACTGTCTCACAGTTGTGAAGGATAGAAGTGTGATTGTCAGGGTCATCCTCTCACTGAAGTCCCTATGGGAGAATTTGCCCCATGCCTTCTGGCTTCTGGTGGTTCCTGGCAATTCTTGGAGCTGCTTGGCTTGTACACTTCTCACTCCAATTTCTGCCTTTGTTAACACAAAGCGTTCTCCCTGTGTGTCTCTGTATTTGTGTCTCCTCTTCTTATAAAGACACCAGCCATATCAGATTAAGGGCCCATTCTACTCCAGCATGACCTCATCTGAATTTGGCTACATTATAAGAGACTCTTTTTTAAGAAAAGGTTACATTCACAGGTACTAGAGGTTAGGACTTGAACATCTTTTAAGGGGACACAATTCAACACACAACACTAGAAATCACTCACTTTTGGGAAAAATCAATATGATTTTTTTTTTTGACCTATGTATACTTCCTGGAATTCATTGGGAATCCCTGTGGGAGGGAGACCTGTATACACAGCCAATATGGCAGGCAGGGTCTTGGACCAGATTTAATGCAATTGAGAGAAGGAAGAGAGCTTACATTTTTACACTGTGTTTTATGAAGAAATCATAGTGATTACAATGAGAAAAGAAGTAAGGGAGTTACTTCCCACCATTATAAATGACAATCTATGCCCATTTAATGTGCAGTATTGACTCCAGATAGCTACTGGAGGGTAATGTGATGGTGTGGCCATCAACAGGCATGCAGTCGTAAGTTGATTCTCAGAATTAGACAACGGTTCAGAAGAGCAGGTTCTAGTTCCAGTTCTGCCCGTTTCCAACTGCACTACCTCAGAGCAGTCGCATAATTTCTCTGTGTCTCAATTTTCTCAGCTAAATCCAGGTCTAAAAATACTTATTCTGGCTGGGTGCGGTGGCTGACGCCTGTAATCCCAGCACTCTGGGAGGCCGAGGCAGGTGGATCACGAGGTCAGGAGATCGAGATCATCCTGGCTAACACGGTGAAACCCCGTCTCTACTAAAAAAACAAAAAATCAGCCGGGCGTGGTGGCAGGTGCCTGTAGTCCCAGCTACTCGGGAGGCTGAGGCAGGAGAATGGCGTGAACCCAGGAGGCGGAGCTTGCAGTGAGCCGAGATCACTCCACTGCACTCCAGCCTGGGCGACAGAGCGAGACTCTGTCTCAAAAAAAAAAAAAAAAAAAAAAAAAAATGCTTATTCTGCCTAACCATGCGGTGTTGAGATGCTCAGTAGAGATAATCCCATGTTGAATTTCCGAATAAAACTTAAAGTGCACGAGAATGCTTAGAAACTATTCTCATTTTAATTGGTCTTTTGTTTCTTAAATCTTTCTTTTTTTCCAGGATGACTTGATACTATCAGAACTATTTTATTTTCTAGCAATACAATTTATTTTAATATGTTATTGCCATTCCAAATAAGTTATCCTTAGATCAATAAACCCAAATATTGGTCCTTAGCTCTTGATTCAAAATAATGGTCAGAAAACCTGTAGTATAATAATCGTAATAATGATAGTAAGTGCTATGTGAGCCTCAAACCTATATCCCTGAGTTAGATATAATACTATAAACATCTTTTAAGCAAGCTTACTCACTTTAAAACACAAACACCTATTTGTCTACACATAGACAAGATCTGCAAATCTCACAGAAAGTGATAAAGCTGCATTTGGTCTCATAGAAGCTTAGTAGCCCAAGAACCTGAAAGTTGGTAAGTGTCAGGGGCAACTTTTGTGCTATACGTGTGACTTCAGATCCTATGCATTTAAATTCAAGCTTTAAAATTCTGAAGTCCAAGAATTGTTTATTTTTCTACTTGCATTGCATATAGAAATGTTGCTTGTATCATATTTCATAGTGATTAAGTCACTTTTTTATGATGGACTGTTATAGATCATTATGAATTATGGAGTGAATGTGAATATTGTAAAACACCATTTCAGAATATTTCTAAAGGATTACTTAATTTTTTTCTAATTTGACAAAGTAAAATGATATAGTAAGTTAAAGAATCTGTACTATAAAATAAGTCTTTGTTCCTAGATGTCCTACTAAGCTGGAACATGGAGATTTTTATTTTTTAAAATAAATGTACGGCCTATTGTATTTTACAAGTATTTATTTGAAGTTTATTTATTTAAAGTCATAGGTAAGAGTAGAATGAAGTTTTCTTTTTGATGGTGTCTTTGTCAGTTTTGTTACACCAATTGATCTAGCCCCAAAATTGTGCTTGCAAACCCCTTCTTCCCCCCCTTTTTTTTTGTATGATCAGAAACAATTCGTATAGCCTACAAATAATTTGTTACTTGAAAGTTTGAAAGCAGTCACCTATAAAACACTGCCTGGAGCAGACATTTCGAGGTAATATGATAGTCTTAAGTGTTCTCCCTTTCATTGATCTATTCATTTTTTCCTTTCTTGAATCAATTTACAAAATTAATATTCTGCTGAAAATTATTCATTTCCTTAAGATTTTCCAATTTATTAGCATGGATTTCAATTCATTTATATTTTAAATATCTCATGTGCCTATCATTATATTTCTCTTTTCTAATGTTTGAGTACTCCTGCATTATTTTAGATAACATTTTCCATAACCTCTATTCAGATCTATGCTTTTATCCTTTTTAAATTTTTATTTATCTATTTCTTTCCTAGAATTCTGAAATAATGTCTCATCTTTTTCTTGACCACTTCACCATTCTTAACTATTGATTCTTCTATCCACTGAAAGAATTATAATTTTTCATGAGTTTAAAATCATCTAAAGAAAAATGGTTTTTCGCGAATATTTCCTAAGTTCATACTGTAGTTTCTTTATAACTCTTTATTTTAATTTCACATGTGAGTAAAAAAGACAAAAGCTTTTCCACATTATAATATACATGAGCATAGAAAACCAAGTTTCTTCATATTCTAAAAGGAGTCTGGGTGTCTTCATGAGCTACCAACTGCTGGTAACCAAGGAAGTAAAATCACTGAATGCAAGTCCAATCCAATTGATATAATGTGATATATAATTACTGGACCTTTAGGTAAATGATTAATCTTTCAAGTTTCTAACCATTTCCCTCTCTTCTCCAACAGCATCTGGATTATGAGTGTGTCTATGCATTTTAGAACAGTCAGCAGCCTCATCTGCAGAGAATCTTCCAGTTTCCCTAGTCCCAGAAGAGGAGCTGAGTTGGCTGCTTTTTCAGGTGAGCACTGAGGCACAATCTCCCCAAACCTTTGTTGGAGGTCAGGTAAGACAATGCTGCCCACTCCAACAAGATATGATGAGGACATCCCAGGCAAACTCATTGCCGGTGTTGCTCCAGCATCAAGACTTTTTCTCAGTACATTTAATGGCATCAAAATATGCACCCCACTTTTTGCCATGCCTTCATCCCTCCCCCTGGGTTATTTCCAGGGAATAGTTAGACTGCCAGTGTCGACTCTTCTTGTTGAAGGCCCATTGCCCTTTTACAGTGGGTATTTTCTGACAAACCCTTTACTTATTCATATTCTCTCCTTAATATACTTTTAAAATCCTTTTAAAGAATATGGAGACAACTCTTTGCTGGTTTATAATACTGGTGCAAATTTCTATTTTTATGACCCATTATTCATTTCAATGAGCAATTGGGAAATGGGATGAAGCCCAGAACAATTATGTTCAATTATTTGCTTTGCCTGGGAGTCCCATGGAGCATTTTTAAGAAGACAATCTTTGAAAACAGTTACAGCTTCTTTCATAATTATTTGTCTATTCAGCTTTTCTACTTGTTATTGAGACACTTTGGGCAATTTGGATCTTCTGAGAGAGAAAATGATCTTTTTCATTGGGATTTTCAAACTTAACAGCATAGAGTGGTACTTTTTATTTCCTTATGATACTGAAATCTCCACACTATCTGCTGTTATATCTCCTCTTATTTCTCATTTCCTGACAGTCTCTTGTTTCTCTTTTGTAGATCCAAGTAGTCAACACTGCATTTAACTCATTAAAGTTTCCTAAAAAACAAATCTTGAATTTATTTTTAATTTACATATTATCAGTTTGCAAATCTTATTTTTCATATTTATTTACCTAGATTAATTTCATTTACTTTTAATTTTCTACATCTAAAATTAAGTTGTGAATTCGTCTATTTTTGTTCTTTGTATAATTACATCTTTCAGAGTCAGCTTTTTTTGGCTAATGCAACCATAAATCTAATTTATTCCACTGATCATCAAATACTTAATCACCTACATCATGCCAACCACTGTGCTAGACACTGGAGCTAAAGTGGAGAAAAATGAATAAACTGGCTTCTTTGTAGAATGTCATTTAAATTTATGTGAAAGATAGAGATAAAAATTATAAGTGAATCAATAGTTGCCAAGTGTTAGAAATGTGAAGGAAATAAAGAAGAACATTATGATGGAAAACAAAAGACCAGTTTCTAATTTACATAGGGTAGCCTTTAATGATCCTCAGGACAAGAAAATATTTGGCCAAACACTGGAAGTGGAAAGGGACATGGCATGGGAGAGAACTTTAGGTCAGTGCAGCCTGAGATGAATGAGCAAGGGTAGGTTTCCATGAAATGAAATTGATAATACACACTAATTCACACAGACTTCAGTTTCCCAATGTCTCTCATCACTGTCTTACACTCACCAAGGCATTTTTGTTTTCACGTCTTCCACTCTTCCCTTCATTTCCAACTCCAACATGTCTTCCATCATTCTCACAATAAATACATCACTTTTTACACTTATAGAGGAAAACAGAGACACCAGACAGGAATTCTCAACTTCCAGCTAGCACACTTGCAAAACAAACATCCTTGTCACCTTCTTTCTTTTTCTTTTTTCTTTCCTTTTTTTTTTTATTATACTTTAAGTTTTAGGGTACATGTACACAACATGCAGGTTAGTTACATATGTATACATGTGCTATGTTGGTGTGCTGCGCCCAGCAACTCGTCATTTAACATTAGGTATATCTCCTAATGCTATCCCTCCCCACTCCCTCCACCCCACAGCAGGCCCCAGTGTGTGATGTCCCCCTTCCTGTGTCCATCTGTTCTCATTGTTCAATTCCCACCTATGAGTAAGACCATGCAGTGTTTGGTTTTTTGTCCTTGCGATAGTTTGCTGAGAATGGTGGTTTCCAGCTTCATCCATGTCCCTACAAAGGACATGAACTCATCATTTTTTATGGCTACATAGTATCCCATGATGTATATGTGCCACATTTCTTAATCCAGTCTATCATTGTTGGATATTTGGGTTGGTTCCAAGTCTTTGCTATTGTGAATAGTGCCACAATAAACATACGTGTGCATGTGTCTTTATAGCAGCATGATGTATAATCCTTTGGGTATATACCCAGTAATGGGATGGCTAGGTCAAATGGTATTTCTAGTTCTAGATCCCTGAGGAATCGCCACACTGACTTCCACAATGGTTGAACTAGTTTACAGTCCCACCAACAGTGTAAAAGTGTTCCTATTTCTCCACATCTTCTCCAGCACCTGTTGTTTCCTGACTTTTTAATGATGGCCATTCTAACTGGTGTGAGATGGTATCTCATTGTGGTTTTGATTTGCATTTCTCTGATGGCCAGTGATGATGAGCATTTTTTCATGTGTCTTTTGGCTGCATAAATGTCTTCTTTCGAGAAGTGTCTGTTCATATCCTTCACCCACTTTTTGATGGGGTTGTTTTTTTCTTGTAAACTTGTTTGAGTTCTTTGTAGATTCTGGATATTAGCCCTTTGTCAGATGAGTAGATTGCAAAAATTTTCTCCCATTCTGTAGGTTGCCTGTTCGCTCTGATGGTAGTTTCTTTTGCTGTGCAGAAGCTCTTTAGTTTAATTAGATCCCATTTGTCCATTTTGGCTTTTGTTGCCATTGCTTTTGGTGTTTTAGACATGAAGTCCTTGCCCATGCCTATGTCCTGAATGGTATTGCCTAGGTTTTCTTCTAGGGTTTTTATGGTTTTAGGTCTAACATTGAAGTCTTTAATCCATCTTGAATTAATTTTTATATAAGGTGTAAGGAAGGGATCCAGTTTCAGCTTTCTACATATGGCTAGCCAGTTTTCCCAGCACCATTTATTAAATAGGGAATCGTTTCCCCATTTCTTGTTTTTGTCAGGTTTGTCAAAGATCAGATGGTTGTAGATATGCGGCATTATTTCGAGGGCTCTGTTCTGTTCCACTGATCTATAGCTCTGTTTTGGTACTCTGTTTCTTTCACACAGGAGGAAATAGCATCTTCTCTACAATGATCATTTTGTCTGTATGACCCATCTTCCTCGGTACTCATCCAATCACATTCAGAATCATTATTCTCTGTCTTTTAACGGCCCATCTCCATTTGCTTTTTTCTTTTTAGTTAAATACACTAAATTATCTATCACATAATTAAACTGTCCTTCAGTTTCTCATTTCTCTTCATTGACCACTTTATGTCAGCCTTCCCTTTTAGAACTAAGCTTTGTTTAAATAAATAAAATATCTTTAGCACTTTGCTAAAACTGTCTTTGCATATTACCAATATCATCATTCTTGCCAAAATTATTGGAAAATGTTCAGACTTTGACATACTTGATATACCTAAAATATTTGATCAACAACTCTTTCTTCAAACACTCTTTTCACTCTGCATCTGGAATGCTGAAGATTTAGTCTCCACTATGTGGCATGAATTAATTTTCAGAGTTATTTTCTCTTTCCTTACCTTAACTGTTTTTGTTATTCATCATTTTATCCTAGAGTTGCTTCTCTTCATTCTTTCAGCAATGCTTTACCAAGCACCCTACTGTCCACTGTATAATCTTCTCCACTGGCTTTAATTTCCCTAATTACATCCCACCGTCTATTCTGTGATAGCCTATTTCTCTCTCTCTCTCTCCCACCCCACCCTTCTGTATGCCTCTCTCTCTCTCTCTCTGTCTCTCTTCCTCTCTCAGTATTAAAATTTACATAAAACTCTACTTCTATTGATCAACACTTGGGTGTCCCCTAGGCATAGCTATATGAACATTTCTAAGACTTCTAGAATCATCTTCTTTCTACTCTTATCTGCTTGTGCTGCAACATCCCCTCTTTCAGTAAATGCCATCTTCACCTAAGTCATTCTTTATACCAGAAATTTGAATGTCATCTAGCAGTTTTTCTACTTCCTTAACTCATACGATGGATCATAAGAGCCCAGTGGTTCTATTTCCCAAGTGTGCACCACATCAGTTTCCTTCTACTTCAATCCATTGTTACACCATTCTTTATGTCAAGCAATTGTCCTCCCTCAAATTTTCCATTTATTATTTTGAAAATCTTTGTTGAGTGACAACTATTTTCCAAGCACTATTCAAGGTCCTAGTGACTTATCAGCAAACAAATCAGATAAACATTTCTGCTCTTTCGAGGCTCACATTCTAGTGGGGGAGAGGGTGAAATTAGCCGTAGGTATAATACATTATTGAGGAGCATCATAACAATTGCTAAATGTTATGGTAATTTTTGGTCACAAAGAGTATTAGGTAAAACATTTTTAGTTATTCCAGTCCATTTTAAGCAGATAATATCTTAACTTCAGTTATATCTGCACTTTTTTTTTTGAGTCAGAGTCCCACTCTGTTGCCAGGCTGGAGTGCAGTGATGTGATCTTGGCTTACTGCAACCTCTGCCTCCCGGGTTCAAGCAATTATCTTGCCTCAGCCTTCCGAGTAGCTGGGACTACAGGTGCGCACCACCACACTCAGCTAATTTTTGTATTTTTAGTAGAGACTGGGTTTCACCATGTTGGCCAGGATGTTTTCAATCTCTTGACCTTGTGATCCACCTACCTAGGCTTCCCAAAGTACTGGGATTACAGGTGTGAGCGACCATGCCTGGCCATATCTGCACTTCTCTCTTTCCATATACTTTATGTTATTGATGATAACTGTTACATATTTTCATGTTATGTATACATTAACAATTTTTATTACTATTGATATTATTAACATTTCTGTCTTTCGATTTTTATGCCAAAATTATGAGTAGTCTGCATACCCACAGCACAGTAATATAGCATTTGCCTTTATAGTTACGTGTATGAAGTGGGTTTTATACTTCCATATGCTTTTGGTTTTTTGTTTAGTGTCCACTTGTTTCACTTGAAAATCTCCCTTTATCATTTCTTGTAAAGTAGGCCTGCTGGTGATAAACTCCCTCAGCTTTTAGTAGTATGAGAAAGTCTTTATCTCTGCATTTTTTTTCCTCCTGCGTTTTTAAAAGAGCATTTTTACGTATATAGAATTCTTAGTTGAATTTATTTTTCTTTCAGCACTTTGAATATGCCACTCCACTTCTTTCTTGCCAACGATGTCTCTGCCGAGAAATTCATCAATGTCCTTCGGGAACTTTCAGCCACTTTTCTTCTGTTGCTTTCAAAATCATCTCTGTCTTCGCCTGTTGACAATTTGATTATAGTGTGTTTTAGTGTAGACCTTTTTGGGTGGGTCCTATTTGGATTTTGGGCAGCTTTATGAATCTGGATGTTCATTTCCTTCCACAGATTTGGAAAGTTTTCAGCTTTATTTTGTTATATTTGTTTTCTGCCTCTTTATCTTTCTATTCTTCTTTTAGAACTACAATAATGTGTCTGTCATTTCAAATGATGGTGTCTCTTAAGTCCTTTAGGCTTTCTTCACACTTATTTATTTTTCTTTTGTTATTATTTTTTGTTCTCTGACTAGATAATTTCAAATGATCTTTCTCTGAGTTCACTGATTATTCTGCTTGATCAAGTCAGATGTTTAAGCTCTCTATTGAATTTTTCACTTCAGTTGTTACATTATTCAGCTCCAGAATGTCTTTTTGGTTTCTATCTGTTTTTCATGATTTAACTCTCTTAGTTGATACTCTGATTTTTTAATGTATCATTTTTCTTATTTAATTTAGTTTTCTATCAGTGCTGCTTTTTAGCTTGCTGAGCTTCTTTAAGGTGAATATTGTAAATTCTTTGCCAAGCAGTTAATGACTGCATTTATTTAGGGTTAGTTACTGGAGATTTATTTCATTCATTTGTTGTTGTCCTATTTCCCTTCTTCTTCATGTTCCTTGTAGTTTTACAGTGATGTCTGCATATTTGAAGAAGTAATCACCTTTTTCAATTTTTCCTGACTGGCTTTGACAGGGAGAGATCATCATCAATCAGCCTGGGTGGAAATTCTGGAAGCCTCTCAAATATTATTTCATGAAAGCACATGTTTCACTTTTCTTTCTCTTTCTCCAGGGAGAAGTTTTAGAATTTTGTGCCCTAACTCAATTCTTCAAAGTTGTTCTGGGTGCTTGAGTGTAAGCTGAACTTTTCTCTCTCATTTCTGAAAGAGATGTCTCAAGAGTGTGTGCTTTGTCCCAATCCTACAAAGCAGAGGCAACTTCTGACAGCAATGCTGTTTGCTGAGGTTCTTGATGGGTGCTGAGATCCATGAAGGCTGGTGTATTATGTGCAGGTTAGTGTGGTGGACATTGACAGCTGTGATCAGTGCTGGGTGCTGATGTCTGTGCGGCCTGCTGGGGGCACCACTGCTGAAGACCACATTAACTCCTGTGAGCCATATAGCAATTTGTGCCAGCCCTTGTGATCAGCACCAGTGCTAGTGGATTGTGCTGGCTATTGGGCACACATATACTTTTGACTTCTGAGATTCACCTTTCTCTTCACTCCATTTTAGCCATCTCTATGTATTCCAACTATGAAAGGGCTCCAACCACCCTGGGTGAGTTAAATCAGTAGTGAGTCTCTTGAATAGTGCCCCAAAAAGGGCATTAGTTGCAACTCTTGCTCTTTCCTTTCCTTGTTGGACAAATCTCTGATCAAGATTGTCTCTCTTGGCACTAAAGTAGGCTGACTTGGGGAAGCATGAGATGTTGGCAAAGTGAAACTTACTTTTTTACTTGTTCCAATGTTACTTCTTGGTCCCATGCTCTTTGGGGTGCTGCAATTTCTTAACTGGATTCTGGGGTTCTCACAAAGGTATTCTGGTTCATAAATAGTTGATAAATTGGTGATTCTATAGGAAGAAGATATCTGATACCTCTTATTCTAGTATCTGGCTGGCATCACTCTCTCTTTCTTTTTTTTAAACTCCCCAGTGACTTTGATGTTAAACTAAGGTTCTGAACTACTGTGTAAGAGTTCTTAACCTGTGCTTCACAGACCTCCAAATAATTTGTAACTTTGGAAATAAAATTATTTTTAAAAATTTTGTTTTCACTAACCTCTAATTTAAATTTAGCGTGTCCTTCTATTATGGACTTAGATAACTACACAGTAATATATGCAGTATTTATGACTTTGCTACTAAGATAAGTTATAGATAAGTTCAGATTACATTAAAAATGTTGCAGATATTTCAAGATTATTTACATTCATTATTATTCTGCTATCATGTTATTTATGATACCTGCTGCTAGATATTGTTATTTCATACATTAATAAATAAACATCTATATTACTATATTACAAATTGGTTTTATGTTAATATTTTAATAGTTACATGTAAATGTAACTATAATTTCCTTGCTATCTTAGTTATTTACTTTATGCAGCTCTGACATTACTTTTAGGAGGGAAAGGATCCATAGTGTCAATTTGATAGTCCAAGAGTTCATATAGAACTCTTAAGTATATAGAACCTTAAGAATTTTTGCTAAGGAGACCTTTCTTTTTCCAGGTGGTCCTAGTTCACAGATAGCCTAGGCACAGCCAGACAACCATCATCAGCAAAGTCATCTCTAATCACATAGTAGGCTGCACCCTTGTTAGCCTAAAAATCTATACAATGAGTTCACTAGCAGCACTAATTTCAATTTTGCATGTAGATCTTTTTATTAAGGTCTGTTTTCTTGAATCTTCAACCATTTTCTGTTTTCTTGTTATAGGAGACTGATGATGAGGTATTTATGGGAGTTGGTTTAATTTTCCCCCTTATTTAGAAGTTCTAAGCATATGTATTTTTAAGAATGTTTACTTGGTATTACATTTCCAAGTTATATTCCATGGGGCCTCATTGCTCCAAGGGTAGAAATGAAAAACACTAAAATTAGAAAGTCACTTTGAACCTAAATATAATGCACTTTCATCCTCCAGTTGTAACATTTTTGACAGTGTTTTCCAATTTGTTCAGTGGACAAAGTCGTATGTATTTTCTTCATTTTAATTCTGCAAAGAGAGTTTTACCTTTATTCCCACTGTAGAACTTACCAGTGTGAGTATTTTCGTATGTTAGGTTAGACAAGGTCTTTATCCTGCAAGAAAACCTATAATACTCTTCACAAAAATTTTGAAGGGCTACCTACAAACTGCCAGTATGCTGGCCTTGATTTAATCTTCAGCTTCTTTATGAACTTTGACTTACATTCTAGGACATAATCCGATGTGATGTTTCTTCTCTTAATCTGGAAACTTATAGAAGCCTGTCCACCAACTTCTTTTCTAATAGTAATGATATTTAATTTTTAAAATCTAATGAATTTCAGCACCTCAGTGAATAATAGTATCAAATAGGATTGAAAATACTTAAATCAGTGTTTTAAAGATGATCCTTATAGCTTATCATGAAAAAACACTGAAATTCTGTATTTGACAATATTTTCATCAAAATTTATTTTTGACTCTGTCTTCAATATTAACAAATAAGTGATGTTTCCCATCACTTGTCATAAGAAAGTAAAAGGCAGAATAGAAATCACCACATGTGCCCAAAATGAATAATTCTCCAATTGATCTACCCGCATCTGATCTAACTCAGAGCAAGGAAAACAACTAGCAAAGATATGCTAGAAATATTATTTAGCTGTAGTGTAGCATCAAATTATAAATTATATTTTGATTTACTACCTTCTCTTTATGCCTTGTTCCTTTAAAAATCCCCCAATATTTTGGATTCTCCACAGAACTGAATTTTTCACGTGACTTGGGGAAGTATGAAGGAAAGACAAAATAACATAAGAAAAGCATCCTAAAATTATCATTAAAAATCTAACTTGGTGTGATGATTAATTTTGTGTGTCAACTTGGCTAGGCCATTATACCCAGATACTTGGCCAAACATTATTCTAGAGGTTGTTGTGAAGCTATTTTTATATAAGATTAATATGTAAATCAGTAGACATTGAATATAGAAAATTTGGGGACACTTCCAATTATTTGAAGGTCTTAGCAGAAAAAGACTGAAGTGCTATTCTTTTCTGGGTCCCTACCTTACTGGCATCCACTGAAATTTTTAGATGTGTAATTGTAAACAATCATATGGGCTAATTTCTTAAACTCTGTCTTGCATATATATATATATGTGTGTGTGTGTGTGTGTGTGTATATGTGTATACACACACATACATATATATGCTTATATATGAATTATATATTTAATTATATAATAATATCTGGGTATAATGGCCTAGCCAAGTTGACACACACAGTTAACCATCACACCACATTAGATCCTAATTGATAATTTTTGGATGCTTTTCTTGTGCTATTTTGTCTTTCCTTTGTATTTCTCCAAGGCATGTTGAGAATTCAGTTCTGCGGAGAATCCAAATTATACATAAGATGTATAAAATTATGTATCTTATATATGAATATATGATATATGTTCCTAAATATATTTTTTATATAATTGGTGTGCTTCTTCAGAAATCCCTAACTCATACACTTGGTAATATAAAAAAATTGTATAAAGAACAGTATTTCATTCATGCAATAAAATACGTGGTAGTAGTTATTTTGTCAGACCAGTTAAAATTGAGCTTAAAATTCTAGCTTTTTCATAATTAAGAAAAATTGGCAGCTGGGCATGGTGGTTCATGCCTGCAATCCCAGCACCTTGAGAGGCTGAGGTGGGCAGATCGTTTGAGCTCAGGAGTTTGAGACCAACAACATGGTGAAACCCCATCTCTACTAAAAATACAAAAATTAGCCCATGAGTGGTGGCACATGCCTGAAGTCCTAGCTACTTAAGAGGCTGAGCCATGAGAATCACTTGAGACTGGGAGGCAGAGGCTCTGTAAGCTGAGATCACACCACTGCACTCTAGTCTGGTGACAGAGCAAGACTCCGTCTCAAAATAAAGAAAAAGAAAAGAAAAAGTTGCTCCAGCAGTCACTGTGGCATTCCAAGTGGTTTCCGTTTTAGAGATCTCCATTTCACTGGCTTGCTAATATCAGTCACGGTACAATCATTTATTCAACCATGATGTATTGAATGCCTATGTGTTAGTCTGTCCTCACCCTGCTAATAAAGATATATCCATGACTGGATAATTTATAAAGGAAAGAGGTTTAATTGACTCATGTTTCAGCACGACTGGGGAGGCCTCAGGAAATTTAAAATCATGGCAGAATGAGGCAAACATGTCCTTCTTCACATGGTGGCAGCCCGGACAAGTGCTACGTGAAAGGAGGAAAAGCCTGTTATAAAACCATCAGACCTCGTGAGAACACACTCACTGTCATGAGAACAGCAACATGGGGGTAACTGCCCCTGTGATTCAACTACTCTCACCAGGTACTTCCCACGACACAGGGGACACAGCCAAACTATATCAGCCTCCTATGTGCAGGCTCCATTCTTAGGGCTAATAATACTATGAAACGAGACTAGATATTTCCTTGTGGAATTTACATTGTAGTCATGGGTATAAAACTACAAAAATAAACGGGGAAGTGAGGGAAATAATTAAAGATGATGATAAGTATTTAAAAAGAAATAAGCAGAATCCTGGGAGGCATAATAGCATAGAGTTATTCAGGGAAGGCGTCTAATGGAAAAAATAAAAACTGATACTGGAAGACACAAAAGATCCAGTAAAGAGCAGAGCCAAGAGAACATTCCATGCAGTGAAAACAACAAGTGCAAAAGCCTGGGATGGGACAAATCTTGAAATACCTAAAGCTGTAGCTTAAGGTTAATGAATGAAGGAGGGATGCAATGGCACAAGATACAGGGCTTTCTGGGGTATGTAATGTGATGCAATTGAAACACCTCAAGCATAGGCAATAGGAGACATTGATCTGATAAGTTATTTAAAAAGTACTGTTTACTGTCTAGATAAGACCTTGTAGGGGGATTCGAATGGAAATCAGTTACTTGACTATTGCAGTAGTTCAAGCAAGAAATTATGGTGGTTTAAGTTTACTGTTAGTAGTGTATCTGTTTGGTATTCTTATTCTGTAAAGTGCAACAACTGCCTCTGAAATCACCAAGATTTCTTCAGTATAAATGATGCTTGATGATTTGTAGTAGTGGCACATCCAGGGAACATAGCCAAAAATCCTAGGAGACAGAAGAACAGCCAACTGGAAAATGCTTCAAGGTTTTCCTTAACCCAATTTAATTTTAAAAATCCAGGTACAGTATTAACTAAAGTGTGCTATGAATTTGTAATCTGAGTATAATCCTATAATATGCATATATTATATATTTTAAAGTCCTATATATAATAATATATATGATAGCCTGATGAGATAATATGTATCAATAAAGAATATTTTAGCCTAAAATACACACCAGAAAACTTGGTTATCACAAAGTCTTTATTTTTTTCATGTAAAATAAAATTCAAAGTTAGGAAGCCATTGGGTTGGGTCAGTAGCTCAAAAATTTTAGAGCCAGTCTACTCTTGCCTTCTCCCCATGGTCATAATATGATGGTTGGACCTCCAGCCATCATATCTGAATATATCTGGATTCAAAACATTTTAAAAGAGAAAAAGTAAAGAGGTGGACTATTGCCTATTTAATTAGTAAAATTGGTGCCAATTTTTCAATGTCTTAATACAAAGAAGCTTTATAAATGATTTCACCATGTATAACCTCTATCATAGATTTGCCAAGGGAGAAAAGAGGTTGAAAAAACACACGTCTACAGTTGTGACACCTGATTTCAGGTTTTATTCCAAGTTAATAGTACAAAATTATTGAATTGTGTTTTTATTAGATGACATTACATAAGTTAAAAGAGTTAACATTTAAATACAGATGGGCCTAGTTTTAAATTATGGTTCAAACCACACAGCTTTGTGACCTTTTGAAAAGATACAGCCTCTAGAGTTTAGTTTCCTAGTTCATACAATTTTGTAACAAGGATTAAAGATGATGTTTATAAAGGATCTAGAAACCTACCTGATGCTCAATAAATGGTAGTTTTTTTATTCTTTATATATCCACATATATCTCCATTACCGTATTCCTATTTTATAAGCCAAGCAGAGTGTAAATTTTAAAAAGAAAATAATGCAGTAAAATCTCAAGCTTAAAGTTGGATGAAGCCATGTCTGCATGTGTTTCTCCATCTGTAAAATGATAAAGATAGCCTGGGCAGTCCCTTCAGTTACTTGCAATTTTAGTATTTACCTATTTCTAGAAGATTACATATCTCAAGACAAAACAAATAGAAAACACATTGAACAAATATTAGGGTAGTTGTGTCTGGACACATAGGTGGAGCAGATTACAAATTTGTGCAGTGAATTTGACCCTATTGTTTTGCTACATTAAGCAATAAGAGTAACAAGTTGTTTGAATTTACTGAAAAGAGAAAGCAGTTCAGTTTTTTCTTTGGATACATTTATTTTTTTCTGGAACTGAACTCAAGTGGTAAGGTGTTCTGTGAGTTCTTGACAAAGGGTTCTGAAGAACAAAGTGGACAATATCTTTAAATGTGATTTTACAAAGTAGCAGAATGCAGTTCAACTGATTGAATCTTAGAGACAATATCTATAGAGGCAGAGAGAATTACTAGAAAATTGTAATGGAGTAGAAGTAGTTGTGTGTGGGCCAGAAATAAAGTGACCTAAATACTTTTCTGAAGCAAGGCTCAATACATGGAAAGCCAGGCTTAAGGCAGAGCTAAAAATAGATGAAATTTCTTATAAAGGAGAAAAATAGCACTTTCTCCAAAGAAAGCGCCACTGAGCCTAATAAAGGTATTACATAATTAGATATTTTTTAAAAATTAACATTTTCCTTAATTTAGGGACGTGATGTGAGGTTATTGAAATCTCTTTTGGAGCTGACTTAGCATCTGTGGAAAGAAGGAAGGAAGAAAGAATAGAAGGAGGGAGAGAGGGAGAGAGGAGGAGCAGAGGGTCAAAGAAGGAGGGAAGTAAGGAAGGAAATAAGAAAAAAAAAGAAATAGTAAAAGAATGAGCCTCAAATTTGGAAAGAAGTAAAGCTATCTCTTCATGCATAACATAATCCTATATATAAAAAATACCAAGCAATCTATTTTTTAAAGTACGACATTTAATAAATTCAGTAAAGTTTCAGGGTACAAGGTCAACATGAAGAAATCAGTTGTGTTTCTCTACATTAGCAACAAACAATCCAATGATATCAAAAACTTCACTTGATGTATGATAGCATCAAATATAATTAAATACATAGGGAACGTTTTACCTAAAAGGTGAAAGACATGTACATTGAAAAAAATACATTACTAAAATAAAGAAGACCTAGATAAATGGAAAGATATCCTGTGTTTATGGAATCAACAGTTTTTTTTTTTTTTTTTGCCTACATGGAAAAGTTGATCTTTAAGTAATATTGAGAAGGAAAAAACAAAGAGGGGATTCACACTGACTGATTTTAATATTTACTCCAAAGCTACATTAATCAAAACTGTGTGATATTGATATAAAGTAAGAGACCAATAATTGAGAGTTCAGAAATAATCCCATATGTCTATCACTAACTTTTTAAATAAGGGTGTCAAGATTATGTAGGATCTTGAGAAGAAAATATAGTATCTTCAACAAATGGTACTAGATAAACTAGATAGACATTATTTTAAAAAACGATGTTGGACACCTACCTCACATTGTGAAAAATACCTCAAATCAGACCAACAACCTAAATAAAAGAATGTACACAGTGACACTTTGTAAGAAAACATAGAGGAAAATTTCTATGACCTTGAATTTAGTGATGGATTCTTAGATAGGACATCAAATGCATGAGCAAAAAAAGATAAAAATAGGTACACTGGGCTTCATAAAAATTTGAAACCGTTGTGAATCAAAGTACTTTAATAAGAAATTGAGAAGAGATAAGGATCTAGTATGCAAAATACATAAAGAACACTTGCAATTCAAAAACAAAAAGACACCTGTACCAAATATCTCATGTACCCCATGAATGTATACACCTACTATGTACCCACAAACATTAAAAATTAAAAATTAAAAGACAAGCAATTCAAACAGGCAAGGTCTTGAGTAGAGATTTCTTTAAAGAAGATATACAAATAAAAAGTGTATGAAAAGATGCTCAACATCATTAATAATGAAGAAAATGCAAATCAAAACAACAATGAGATATTTCACACCCAATTGGATAGCTGTAAAAATTTAAATATCAGCTGTTGTCAAGGATGTGGAAAATTTAGACACTTCTACATTGCTGGTGGAAATATAAACCAGTTCAGCCACTGTAGAGAACTTTCTGTTGATTCCTCAATATGTTAAACATGAAATTACCATATAATACACAATTGCATTCCTAGATAGATACCTAAAGAATGGAAAGTAGGTACCCACACAAATATATGTATGCACATGTTCATAATGGTATTATTCATATTTGCCAAAAGATGGAAATAACCTAATTTCCATCAATGGATGAATGGATGAAAAAAATTTGGTATATGCATACAACTAAATATTACTCAGCATTAGAAAGAAACCCCATAATAATAGGTCCTTCAACAAGCATGAATCTCAAAGAAAACATGTTAAGTAGAAGAAACCAGAGCCAGACACCAAAGATCACATATAATTCTATTTATATGAAATATATACAATAGGTAAGTCCATAAAAATAGAATGGGTTAATAACCATTACCTGGTGCTCTGTGGACTAGAGCATGGGGTGTAATTGCCTTGTGTGTATGAGGATGCTTTCGGGATGATGAAAAATTTTTGAAACTTTTTGGAACTTGATAGAGGCATAACATTTTGAATATACTAAATGCCAATAAATCGTTCACTTTACAATGGATAATTTTATGGCATGTGAATTTCACCATTTTTTATTGGCAAATGATTTGAATAGATATTTCTCCAGGGATGATATACTAATAGTGAATAAACACATGAAACATAATTAGGTATTAAAGAAAAGCAAATCAAACCACAATGAGACACCACTTCATACTCACTAGGATGGCTGTAATAAAAAGACAATTATTTGTGTTGATAAGGACGCAGAAAATCACCCTCGTACTTCTCTGGTGGTACTTGTATAGGCTCTTTGAAACCTAGTTTGGCAGTTTCTCAAAAATATGAACATAGAGATGCCACATGACCCAACAAATACACTCAGAATATGTAAGCAAGAGAGATTAAAACACGTCTACATAAAAATTTGTACACAATTGTTCACAGCAGCGTTATTCATGGTAGCCAACAAGTGGAAGCAAGTCAAATGTCCATCAGCTTATTAATAAATAAGCAAAATGTGGTGTGTTTATACAAACAAATATCATTTAGCCATGGATGAACTTTGAAAATGTTAATTGAAAGATATCAAACACAAAAGCCAATATATTATTTGATTTCATCTATTTGAAATGTCCAATTAGGCAAATAAATAGTGACAGAGTATAGATTAATGACTTCCATGGGCTGGGGAGAGGGGTTATGGGGAGTCTTTGTTAATGGGTTTCTTTGAGAGGTGATGAAAATATTTTGATATTAGATGCTGGTGATGATTAATCACCTTTGTGATTAAATTAAAGTCATGGAATTACTCACTTTCAAAGGATAAATATTGTGCTGTGTGAATTATATCTGAATTTTTAAAATTCTCAAAAAAACTAGGTGTCTGAATTAAGTCTCCCTCACTCCTCCAAAATCCTCTGCATTACTATGCTCTGATATTTTCAAGCAGAAAGACATAATTAAAAAAAAAAATTACAAGCTACTTGAACCCTGGTGAGATTCTCACAAATCCCTAAATAAGCTATCATAGTCTGATTCAAACCTCCCTTTCATGGTGACTGTGATAAATGGAAGAACTCAATATTTGTGGTCATCTACAATGAATTAGGTACATGGCGATCTGCTAAACTGCAAGTACTGAGTCTTCATCACAATAGTAACAGTTAAGTGAAAACAATGACTGGATTGTATCAGATGAGTGATGCAGGGGAAATATTGAATACCTTGCTTGATTTCCAAGGCCCGCATGGTTCTTCTCTACTTGCCTTTGCTTCTTTTCCTCTCCAGTTCCTTAGCTGGAGTTAATGGGTTCCTGACTTAACCCTATCTACCTCTGGAGTCTGGATGATTCTATTTCTATTCATTTACCATGATAGTTTGCTGAACTCACTTGTGAGTCTAAAATTTAAATAAAAATACACAATAGTAGGTAAGTCACAAGGAAGTATGCTTAAGTCTCAGCTCAAACCTTTACTAGCTGGGTGAGCTCAGTAAAAGCATTTAAAGGTCTTTGATATTCAGTAGAAATACCAATCTCATAGGCTTGTGCTAAAACTCAATGAAATGTGTGTGTAGGCCCTACAGAGTTTCTAGCACAGATAAATATTTCTCATGTTCTACCTTTCCCCGCGGCTGAGTTGAGTACAGCACACACAAACCCATAACATGGCCAATCCACAGAGCCTGCCTTGATCCTAATTCTGGTCTACTTTTCCATAGATGTAAGAAAACAAATGACTGATCCCCACCCTCTACACACTCCAGGCTGTTCCAGGACTATGACCCAATAAACCCTCCTCATTCATCCTCAGGGCACCTGAGGGCAATGCATCCAGATGGAAGTTGACAGAAAGGGAGGCTGCTGGGTAACCAGACAGTTGTGCAGGAGCAGTTAGTTATCAAAGCTGCAGGGACTGAGGAAAGGATGAGATCAATTTAGCCTTGAAACTGCTGCCGGGGTGAAGGTAGAAAACTGAAGTGAGCTGATGCTTTAATCTGACAAAAGATTTCCATTAGATTAAATTTATCTTCCAAATTTAGAACAAAGAACAGCATGCTCTTTCTCTGAGTGGGCCTTAAAACAGTATGAGTAAAACAAAATCTGCTCCACATCCTTGCCAGCATTCTAGTAGGTGTGAAATAGTAGCCTGTTTTGGCTTAAATTTGCACTTTTCTGTTGACTGTGTTAGGCACTTTCTTTTAACATGCTTATTGGGCATTCCTATCCCTTTTTAGTGAAGTACATTTTGAAAATATTTGACCATTTTAATTGAGTTGTGTTATTTTTATTTATATCAATTTTCCATGTAATCCAATAAAAGTTATTAGAAGTTTTTTCTCAGAATTATGCCATTGATATCTTCTCATAGTCTGTGGTTTTCTTTTTTTATGCTTTATGTTGTTTTAAATGTATGGTAAAATGCATAGAATATAAAATTTACCATTGTAACCTTTTCTTTTTTTTTAGAGTTTTGCTCTTGTTGCCCAGGCTGGAGTGCAAAGTCAAGAACTTGGCTCACTGCAACCTCTGCCTCCTGGGTTCAAGCGACTCTCCTGCCTCAGCCTCCCTAATATCTGGGATTACAGGCACCCACCACCATGCCCAGCTAATTTTTGTATTTTTAGTAGAGACAGGGTTTCATCGTGTTGGCCAGGCTGGTCTTGAACCCCTGACCTCAGGTGATCCTCCCACCTTGGCCTCCCAAAGTGCTGGGGTTACAGGTGACAACCACCACACCTGGCCCATTATAACCATTTTTAAGTGTATAGTTCGGTATTGTTAAGTGTATTTACATTGTTGCACAATCAATCTTCACGTTTTTATCTTGCAAATCTGAAACTCTATACCAGGTAAACAACTCTCTATTTCTCACTGCATCTAGCCACTGGTAAATGCCATTCTACTTTGTGTTCCTATGAATTTGACTATATACCTCATGTAAGTGAAATCATACAGTACTTATTGTTTTGTGGCTGGCTTGTTTTATTTTGCATAATGTCCTCAACATTCATCTATGTGGTAGCATGGATCAGAATTTTCTTCTTTCTTATGGCTGAATACTATTCCATTATATATGTACACATTTATATATGTATGCATGTGTGTATATATATGTGTATGTATATATATATATATCTGTGTATATATACATTTTGTTTATCCTCTAACCCATTAACGGACACTTGGGTTGCTTCCACTCTTGGCTATTGTGAATAGTGCTTCTATTAACAGAGGTGTACAAACATCCTTTTGAGACCCTTCTTTCAATTATTTTGCATATATGTACCCAGAAGTAATATTGCTGAATCATATGGTAATTTTATTTGGAATTTTTTGAGGAATCACCATACTGCTTTCCACAGTAGCTGCACTATTTTACATCTACTAGTGGTGAATAAGAGTTGCAATTTCTTCACATCTTCACACTTTTCTGTTTTTTTTTTTAATAGCAGCCATCCTGATGAATGTGAGGTGACATATCGTTGTGGCTTTAATTTGCATTTCCCTGATGATTATAGTGATGTTGAGCATCTTTTCATTATGTCTGTAGACCTTTGGGATACCTCCTTTGGAGAAATGTCTATTTAAGTCATTTACCCTTACCAGATGTATGATTTGCAAGTATTTCCTGACATTCTATAAGTTGTTTTTCATTCTGTTAATCATTTCCTTTGATGTAAGAAGTTTTATTTAAGATTAGATTAGATTTACCCATTTTTTAATTTTCTTTCTGATGCTTTTAATGTCATATCTAAGATCTCTGCCAATTCCAACATCATGTAGCATTTCTCATGTTTTTGACTAAGAGTTTTATACCTCTTATATTTAGGTCTTTAATTCACTTTGAGTTGATTTTTATGTATGTTGTAAGGTAAGATTCTAATTTCATTATTTTGCTTGTAGAAATACAATTTTCCCACCACCATTAGTTGAAAAGATTGTTCTTTTCCCCACTAAATGATCTGGGATCTCTTGTTGAAAATCATTTGACCATATATGCAAGGGTTTTTTCCTAGGCTCTTTATTCTATTCCATTGGTTTACACGTCTGTCTTTATGCTATTACTGCACTATTTTAGTCAGCTAGGGTTGCTCTAACAAGATATCATTAAGTGGGTAGCTTAAATGACAAAAGTTCATTTCTCACAGTTTTGGTGGCTGGAAATTTCAAGATCAAGGTAACGATAGTTTCAGTGTCTAGTGAGGGCCTGTATCCTAGTTCATAGACTGCAGTTTTCTCACTATATACTCCCATGATGGAGAAAGGAAGCAAGTTCTCTTGGGATTCCTACAAGAACACAAATCCCATTTACGAGGGCGCCACCAGCATGACCTCACCTAACCTTAATTACTTCTCAAATATTTTCATTTCCTAAAACCACCAAATTAGTAAGGTTTCAACATAGGAATTTTGGGGAGATATAATCATCCTAGCCATAATACACACTCTTTGGAATATGACAACTATTTAATAAGTTTTGAAACCAGGGAATATAAGACCTTGTTCTTTTTCAAGATTGTGTTTGCTATTTGGAGTACTTTGAGAGTCCCTATAAATGTTAGGATAGATTTTTCTATTTCTGCAAAAAATGCTGTTGAGATTTTGGCAGAGATTGCATTACATCTGCAGATTGTTTTAGATAGCATTGACATCTGAACAATATTAAGTCCGTCCACATGAAATATCTTTCCCTTTATTTGTGGCTTCTTTAATTTCTCTTGTAAAATTTATTAATTTAATTTTATTTTCTATTGACAAATTAAGAGTTATATATATTATATATTTATGGTATAAAATGTAATGTTCTGATATATATTCACACCGTGTGATGATTAAATCAAGTTAATTAGTAAATTCATCACTTCACACACTTATCTTTTTGTGGTAAAAGCATTTAAAATCACCTTTTTAAGCAGTTTTTCAATAGGAAATGTACCATTATTAGAATCACCATTTTGTGCAATAGATCACTAAAGCTTATTTCTTCCATCTAATTAAAATTTTGTACCCTTTCATCAACATCTTCCCTTTCCCCATCTACCCCCACCCCCAGCCTCTTGTACCTACCACTTTACTCTCTATTTCTACATATTCAACTTTGTAGACTTCACAAATAATTTAAATCATGTATTATTTATCTTTCTGTGGCTTATTAGCATAATGTCCTCCACGTTCATGTTGTCACAAATGACAGAATTTCTTTCGTTTTTAAGGCTGTATAGTATTCTTTGGTGTATCTATACCACATTTTCTTTATCCATTTACTTAATAATAGACATCTAGGTTTCATCCATATCTTCGCTTTGCAAATAATGCTGCGATGAATATGGTAATCCATGTGTCTCTTATGTATGCTGATTTCTTTTTTGTTTTCAATATAAATCCAGAAGTGATATTGCTTGATCATATAATAATTCTATTTTTAATTTTCTGAGGAAACTCCCTACTGTTTTCCATAAAGGCTTTACTAATTTACACTCCCACCCCTGGTGCATAAGTGTTTTCATTTTTTCACATCCTAGTCACAAATGATCTTTCATTTTCTAAATAATAGCCCTTTCAACAGGTGTGAGTTGGTATCTCTTTGTGGTTTTAATTTGCATTTCTCTGATGGTTGGTGATGATAAAATTTTTTTCATATGTCTATTGGCCACTTGTATGTCATCTTTTAAGAAATGTTTATTTATGTCACTTGCCCAATATCTAATTAGGTTGTCTTTTTGTTGTCGACTTTTGCTATAGTTTAGATGTTTATCCCCTCCAAATCTCATGTTGAAATTTGATTCCCAGTGTTGGAGATGGGTCCCAGTGGGAGGTGTTTTGGTCGTGGGGGCAGGTCCCTCATGAACAGATTCATGTGCTCTCTATGGGTGAGTGAGTTCTCTCTCACTCCATTAGCTTCTCCAAGAGTGAGTTGTTACTGGAGCCTGGCAGCTCCCCTCTCCCTCTTGCTTCCTTCCTTGTCATGTGATCACTAAATTCTTATGAATAGAAGCAGCCTGAAACCGTCACCAGAAGCAGACACTGGTGCCATGCTTCTGGCACAGGCTGCGGAACAGTGAGCCAAATTTATTTTCTTTATAAATTAACCATCCCCAGGTATTTCTTTACACCAACACAAAACATACTGAATCAGAAATTGGTACCAAGAGGAGCATGTTCCTATAAAGGTACTTGAAAATGTGAAATCAGTTTTGGAACTGAGTAATGGGCAGAGTTTGGAAGAATGTGGAGGGCTCGTCAGAAGACAAAACAATGAGGTTATGTTTGAAACTTCTTAAAGATTGTTTAAGTGATTGGCACCAAAATGCGGATAGAAATTTAGATAGTAAAGGCCATGCTGATGAGATCTTAGGAGAAAATGAGGAACTTAGTGTCAACTAGAGCAAAGGTAACCCATATTTCCCCTTAGCAAAGAAGTTGGCTGCATTGTGTCCATGCCCTAAGGTTTGAGGAAGGCCGAACTTAAGAATAACAACGAGGTCAGGAGATCGAGAACCATCCTGGCTAGCACGGTGAAACCCCATCTTTACTAAAAATACAAAAAATTAGCTGGACGTGGTGGCAGGCGCCTGTAGTCCCAGCTATTTGGGAGGCTGAGGCAGGAGAATGGCGTGAACCCGGGAGGCAGAGCTTGCATGCAGTGGGCAGAGATCGCGCCACTGCACTCCAGCCTGGGCGACAGAGCGAGACTCCGTCTCAAAAAAAAAAAATAAAAAAAATAAGAGTAATGACCTACAGTATCTGGAGGAAGAAATGTCTAAGCAGCAAAGCATTCAAAACTTTTAACAGCTTATGATCAGATATGGCTGTGGAGGACTCACAAAAATATAGAATTTATAATTGAAAGGGGAGCATAGTATAAAAATTTGAAAATTTTGCATCCTGGTTATGTGGTAGAGAAGGAAAGAGCATTTTTAGGAGAAGATTCAAGGATACTGTGGTGAATCCACATGCTAGAGAGATTTGCATGACTAAATGGGGGGGCCAGGTGGTAAAAGTCAAGGCCCCAAAGGCACTTCAGAATTCACTGATGCTGCCCCTCCCATCCCAGGCTCAGAGACCTAGAAGGGTAGAATCATTTTGAGGGGCAGAATCAAGGTACCACCTCAGGATGCTGCTCCTCACATTCTGGCCATTCAGGCTTTAGCAGTGGCCCAAACAACCCCAGATGCTGTTCAGGTCAGCTCTGCCAAGAATTCAAGCAATTAGTCTTGGTGGCCTGCATGTGGTACAACATCTGCAGGTGCCAAAAATGCAAGATTGGTAGAGGCTTCTGGCTTCCTCCTGTATTTCAGAGGATGTATCAAAAAGCCTGGGGTCCCAAGAAGAAGGCTTCTACAGGAACAGAGCCAAAAGAGATAGCCTCTATTAGAGCAGAGTCTAGTAGAGCTGTGGTAACAGGGCTGCTGTGGGGATCCTAGAATTACAGAGCCAGTGGCAGCATGCAACTTCAGCCTGGAAAAGCCACAGGCAGGAACCATATTCAAATCCGTAGAAGCAGCCATGTGACTGTGCCCAGCAAAGCCATGGGGGTGGGACTGCTCAAGGCCTTCGGAGCTCAACCCTTGCACCGTGTGAACGAGATGCAGGGCATGAAGTTAAAAAAATGTATTATTTTGGAGCGTTAAGATTTAACATCTTTCCTGATGGGTTTCAGAACTGTGTAGGAACTGTTATCCCTTTCTTTTGGCCAATTTCTCCTTTATATAATGGAAATGCTTACCCAATGCCTGGATGGTCGTCATAAATTACCCAGCCTGGGATGGGAGGAGCAGCATCACTGAATTCTGAAATGCTTTTAGGGCTTTGACTTTTACCACCTGGACCCCCATTTAGTCATGAAAATCTCTCTAGCAAGTGGATTGTATCTTGGAAGTAAATGACTTGTTTTATATTTTATAGGCTTAATAGCTGAAAGAAACTTACCTTGAGTCTCAGTTGAGACTTTCAACTTTGGACTTTTGAGTGGATACTGAAATGAGTTATATCTCCGGGGACTATTGGGAAGGAATTATTGTATTTTTGCAATATAAGAAGAACATGACATTTGGGGGACCGGGTTCAAAATGGTATAGCTTGGATGTTCGTCTCCTCCAAATCTCATGTTGAAATTTGATCCTCAGTGTTAGAGATGAGCTCTAATGGTAGATTTTGGGGTTTCGGGGAGAGATCCCTCATGAATAGATTAATGCTCTCCCTCAGAGGTGAGTGAATTCTCTCCTTACTAGTCTCTGAAAGACCTGGTTGTTACAGACAGCCTGGCAGCGACCCCCTCCCTCTTGCTTCCTCTCTTGCCCCATGATGTCTGCACATGCTGACTCTATGAACAAATTAATTGACTTCCCTGAGAGGAGAGCTGGTTGTTGAAAAGTGTCTGACACATTCCCTCTCTCTTTCTTTCTCTCTTTCCATGTGATCTCTCTTTCCATTCCCTTTACCTTTTTCTATGAGTGAAAGCAACTTAAGGTCCTCACTAGAAGCAGATCCTGGTGCCATGCCTTTTGTGCACCCTGAAAAATTTTGAGTAAAATTAACTTCTTTTATTTATAAATTACCCTGCCTTTAGTATTCCTTAATAGTAACGCAAAGTGGACTAAGACACATTGTTTGGGTTCTTATGTACTTTGAAAATTAGTCCATTATCTGATGTATTATTTGCAAATATGTTCTCCCAATCCATGGTTTGTCTCTTCACTCAATTATGTAATTATGCCCTTTGCAGTGTGGCAGCTTTATAGTTTGATGTAATCCCACTTGTTTCTTTTTTGTTATTGTTGCCTGTGTTTTCGGGGTTATAACTGAGAAATCTTTTACCAGAGATCAATGTTGTGGAACATATACACTATGTTTTCCTCTAGTTATTTTACAAATTCAGTTTTTATGTTAAAGTCTTTAATATCTTTTAAGTTAGATTTTGCATATGTTGTAAAATAAGAGTGCAATTTGATTCTTCTGCATGTGAATATTTAGTTTTCCCAGTACCATTTATTGAAGAGATTGACATGTCTCCATTATGTGTTCTTGTAATTGATGTTGAAACTCACATGAACATAAATGTATGGGTCTATTTTTGGGATCTATATTCTATTCCATTGGTCAATGTGTCTGTTTTATCCAGTGTTATGGTGTCTTGATTACTATAGTTTTGTAATAGATTTTGAAGTCAGGTAATGGGATGCCTCCAGCCTTTTCCTTTTTTATCAAGATTTCTTTGACTTTTCAGGGTGTTTTGTCATTTCATAAAATGTTAGAATTGTTTTTTCTATTTGTGCAAAAACATGATATTGTCATTTTGACAGAAATGGCATTGAGTCTGTAGGTCTTTTGGGGTTCGACATCTTACTAATATTAATTCTTCCAATCCTTGAATACAAAATAACTTTCCATTTATTTGTGCTGTCTACTTTTGTTGTTATTAATGTTTTATACTTTTCAGTATATAGATTTTCCATTTCCTTGGTTAAGTTTACTCATAAATAGTTTATTTTTTTGAAACTATTGTGAATGGAATTTTTTTTTAGTTCTTTTTGAGATAGTTTGTTATTAATGTAAAGATGCTACTGAGTTTTATGTGTTGGCATTGTGTTCCACAACTTTGTTTCTCAATTCTAACGTTTTCTTGATAATCTTGATTTTTCTATATATAAAATCATGTCATCTACAACTGAAGACAATTTTACTTCTTCCTTTTCAATTTAGATAGCTTTTGTTTTTCTTGTCAATTCTGTGGCTAGATTTTGGGATTGAATAGAAGTGATGAGAGTAGAAATCCTTATTTTGTTTCTCATCTTAGAGGAAATGATTACAGATTTTCAGTATTGAGTATGATGGTAGCTGTGAGTTTATCATACATTACTTTTGTTGTGTTGAGGTAAATTGCTTCTATGCCTAAATTGTTAAAGTTTTTTTTTTTTTAATCCTCAAAGAATGTTGAATTTGGTCCTGTGTTTTGCAGCATATATTGAGATGATTACATGTTTTTTGCCTTATTCTGTATTTCATTTACTAACATATATATATGTATATATATAAACATTTTTGCATCCCAGAAATAAATGATCATTAGAAATATTGGCCTATAATTTTCTGTTCTTTTAGTGGCTTTGATATCAGGGTGTTGCAGGAAGTCAGGGACCCTGAATGGAGGGACCGGCTGGAGCTGTGGCAAAGGAACATAAATTGTGAAGATTTCATGGACATTTATCAGTTCCTAAATAATACTTTTATAATTTATTATGCCTGTCTTTAATCTCTTAATCCTGTTATCTTCATAAGCTGAGGATGTATGTCACCTCAGGATCACTGTGATAATTGTGTTAACTGTATAAATTGATTGTAAAACGTGTGTTTGAACAATATGAAATCAGTGCACCTCGAAAAAGAACAGAATAACAGCAATTTTTAGGGAACAAGGGAAGACAACCATAAGTTCTGACTGCCTGCAGGGTTGGGCAAGAAGAGCCATATTTTTCTTCTTGCCGAGAGCCTCTAAATGGATGTGCAAGTAGGAGAGATATTGCTAAGTTCTTTTCCTAGCAAGGAATATTAATATTAATACCCTGGGAAAGGAATGCATTCCTGGGGGGTGGTCTATAGACTGCCTCTCTGGGAGTGTTTGTCTTATGTGGTGGAGATAAGGACTGAGATACGCCCTGGTCTCCTGCAGTACCCTCAGGCTTACTAGGGTGGGGAAAAAACTGCCCTGGATTTGTGGTCAGACCGGTTCTCTGCTTTCGAACCCAGTTTTCTGTTGTTTAAGATGTTTATCAAGACAATATGTGCACTGCTGAACATGGACCCTTATCAGTAGTTCTGCTTTTGCCCTTTGCCTTGTGATCTTTGTTGGAACCTTATCAGTAGTTCTGCTTTTGCCCTCCCCTTTTGAAACACTTAATAAAAACTTGCTGGTCTGAGACTCAGCCAGGCATCATGGTCCTACCGATATGTGATGTCACCTGGGTGGCCCAGCTGTAAAATTCCTCTCTTTGTATTCTTTCTTTTTATTTCTCAGCTGACCGACACTTATGGAAAATAGAACCTACATTGAAATATTGGGGGCAGGTTCCCCCAATATCAGGGTAATGCTGGCTTCATAAAATAACTTTGGAAATATTTCCTCTACTTCAGCTTTTTAAAAAAGTTTTGAGAATGATTGATTGTATTTGTTTAAATGTCTGGTAGAATTCCACCATGAAGCCTTCTGGCCCTGAGCCTTTCTTTGAAAAGAAGTTTTTTTTGTTTTGTTTTGTTTTGTTTTAATTCAATTTCTTTACTTGTTTTTTGGTGGGTTTAGTTTTTCTATTTCTTTTTAATAAGCTTGTTAGATTGTATAGTTAACCTGGTAATGTCAAAAGTATCAAAATCTAGTTTTAAATAATTTATTCCAGTGAAAAGCTGAAAAGAGCCATGTAGGAAAGAGAGACTCCAGAGAAATAGGGTTGGTGCTACAAAGTTAAAAGGTAAGATCTTGCTTCTATAGGAAAAACAAAAAGAAATTTAACAGAATTATCCTTTTTTTTGAGACAGAGTTTTGCTCTTGTTGCTCAGGCTGGAATGCAGTGGCCCAATCTAGGCTCACCACAACTTCCACCTCCCAGGTTCAAGAGACTCTCCTGCCTCAGCTTCCTGAGTAGCTGGGATTACAGGCATGCATCACCACACCTGGCTAATTTTGTATTTTTAGTAGAGATGGGTTTCTCCATGTTGGTCAGGCTCGTCTCAAACTTCAGACCTCAGGTGGTCTGCCTGCCTTGGCTTCTCAAAGTGCTGGGATTACAGGCATGAGCCACGGCACCCAGCTGAATTATCATATTTTTAACACAAGGCTGATTTATGAGTTACAACAACTTACAGTTTTTTTTTCAATTTTACCTTGCTTGTTTTTACTCCATTTCCAAATTAAAAGAGTATGTTTAATATTCTATCTTAGACAATGTTATAATCATGAAGTCTGTGTATGAGAGAGGTAATAGGGACGTTACCCTATAATGAAGATCAACAGTGAAGAGGGAAGGGGTCTTTCTTGGCACACTTAAGCCAATTACATTTCACAAAACATTGTAGGCAAGCAAGAAATAAATCTAACATATAATCATAGAAACAAAAGTTACAAGCTGCTTAAGTTACAGTTGCCAAGGAATAGCTGCTTGCCATGTGACTTAGGACCTATAGTCATTTTTTAGTACTTAAAATAACTTAAAATTCCAACAGCTTTGATTTTGAATTGCTTATTTTCACAGTTCATAGTAGTCATTTATGATCCTTTACATTTTTGTGTTACCAGTTGTAATATCTCTTCTTTCATGTTTTATTTTATTTATTTGAGTCTTCTCTCTTCTGTCTGAGTAAGTCTGGCTAAAGTTTTATCACTTTTGTTTATCTTTTTAAAGAAGCAATTCTAAGTTTTACTCGTTTTTCTATTATCTTTTGTATTAGTCCATTCTCATGCTGCTATGAAGAAATACCCAAGGCTGGGTAATTTATAGAGGAAAGAGGTTTAATTGGTTCACAGTTCCACATGGCTGGGAGGCCTCAGGAAACTTACAATTATGGTGGAAGGCAAAGGAAAAGCAGGCATCTTTGTCACAAGGTGACGAGATGGAGTGAGTGCAAGGAAGAGAAATGTCAGAGGCTTATAAAACCATCAGCTCTTGTGAGACTCACTAATTATCACAAGAACAGCATAGGGGAAACCACCCCCATGATTCAGTTACCTCCACCTGGTCCTGCCCTTGATACATGGGGATTATGGAGATTACAAGTCAAGGTGACATTTGGGTGGGGACTCAGAGTGAAATCATATCAATCTGCCCCTAGGCCCTACCAAATTTTAGGTCCTCACATTTCAAAACACAATTATGCCCTTCTAACAGTCCCACAAAGTCTTAACTCATTCTAGCATTAACCCAAAAGTCAAGTCCAAAGTCTCATCTGAGACAAGGCAAGTCCCTTCCACCTATGGTCCTGTAAAATCAAAACTAAGTTAATTACTTTCTAGATAGAATGGGAGTACAGGAACTGGGTAAATACACTTATTTCAAATGGCAAATGGCCAAAACAAAGGAGGTACAGGCCCCATACAGGTCTGAAATCTAATAGGGCAGTCATTAAACCTTAAAGTTCCAAAATGACCTCCTTTGACTCCATGTCTCACATCCAGGGCATGCTGATGCACGAGGTGGGTTCCGATGGCCTTTGGGAGCTCTGTCCTTGTGGCTTTGCAGGGTAAAACCCCCCTCCCAGCTGCTTTCACGGGCTGGCATTGAGTGTCTGTGGCTTTTCCAGGTGAACAGTGCAAGCCATCAGTGGATCTAGCATTCTGGGGTCTGGAGTATGGTGGCCCTCTTGTCACAGCTTCACTAGGCAGTGCCTCAGTGTGGACTCTGTATGGGGGCTCCAACTCCACATTTCCCCTTTACGCTTCCCTAGCAGAGGTTCTCCATGAGGGCTCCATCCCTGCAGCAATCTTCTGCTAGGACATCTTGGCATTCCCATACATCCTCTGAAATCTATGCAGAGGTTCCCAAGCCTCAATTCTTGACTTCTGTGCACCCACATGCTCAATACCCTTTGGAAGCTTCCAAAGCCTGGGGCATACAGCCTCTGAAGCAATAACCCAAGCTGTACGTTGGTCGCTTTTAGCCATAGCTAGACCTGAAGCAGCTGGGATCCAGGGCACCAATTCCTCAGGCTGCACAGAATAGGGGATCCCTGGGGCCTGCTCAAGAAACCATTTCCCTCCCCCCAAGGCCTCTGGGCCTGTGATGGGAAGGGCTGCCAAGTGGGTCTCCGACAGACCCTAGAGACATATTCCCCATTGTCATTTGGCTCCTCATGACTTATGCAAGTTTCTGCAACCGTTTTAAATTTCTCCCCAGAAAACGTTTTTTTCTTTTCTATCACATCATCAGGCTGCAAATTTTTCAAACTTTTATGCTCTGCTTCCTCTTGAACACTTTGCTGCTTAGATATTTCTTCTACCAAATACCCTAAGTCATCTCTCTCAAGTTCAAAGTTCCATAGATCTCTAGATCAGGGACAAAATGCCTTCATTCTTTTTGCTAAAGCATAGCAAGAGAGACTTTTACTCCAGTCCCCAACGAGTTCCTCATCTTCATCTGAGACTACTTCAGATTGGACTTCATTGTCCATATCACTATCAACATTTTGGTCAAAGCCATTCAACAAGTCTCTAGGAAGTTCCAAACTTTCCCACATTTTCCTGTCTTCTTCTGAGCCCTTCTTGTACTGATGTTCAGCTTAGTTCTTTTCTTTTTCCCTGAGGCTCAATGTTAAGTTGCTTATTAGAAACCTCTCTTATTTTTTGATGTAGATATTTAGTGATATAAAATTCCTTCTTAAAACTGCTTTTGAAGCATTCCATAAGTTTAATATGATGTGTTTTCATTTTCATTTGTCCCACGATATTTCTGATATTTTCTTTGATTACTTCTTATATGCCTGGTGTTCAGGATTGTGTTATTTTCACATATTTGTGAATTCAATTCTCCTTCTGTTACTAAATTCTAGTTTCATTTTATTATGATCAAAAAATATAATTGATATGATTTCAATTTCATTAAATTTGTTAAGACTTGTCATGTGGCCTAATAAATGACTTATGTTAGAGAACATTCCATGTGCACTTGAGAAGAATGTGTATTCTTCTGCTGTAGAATAGAAGTTTTTGTATATCTTTCTTAAATCCATTTGGTCTAAAAAGTGTTGTTCAAGTCCACTGTTTTTTTTGCTATTGATTTTATGTCTGGATGATCTATCCATTATTGAATGTGGAGTACTGAAATCGCCTACCATTATTATCTTGCTATTTCTACCTTCAGATCTATTGCAGCCTGAGCATCTCAGATCTGAAAATCTGAAACTGAAAATACTGCCAAATCAAAAAATGTATGAATGCCAACATAATGCTAAAAGCAATTGCCAATTAGAACATTTTCAACTTCAGATATTTTGATTTGGGGTGCTCAACTGGTAAGTATATGATGTAAATATTGAAAAATTCAAAAGAAAATATTTGAATTCTGAAATACTCCTGATCCAAATCACTTTGGATAAGGAACATCTGTAGTCAACTCATAATATTTGGTTTATATATTCAGGTGCTCCAATGTTTAGTGCATTTATATTTAGAATTGGTATATTCTCTTGATGAACTGACCCCATTATCATTACATAATTATCTTCTTTGTTGAGTTTTTGCCATTTTTGACCTAAAGTCTGTTTTTAGCCACCTCTGCTCTTTTTTTTTGTAATCATTTTTCTGATTTATCTTTTCCTCATCTCTTTATTCTCAGTTAAGTGTGGCCTTAAAGCCAAGTAAGGTTTTTTTTTTTTTAAATTCTTCCAGCTACCCTGTGTATTTTGATTAGGGAATGTAATCTTTTAAAATTTAACAATAATTGGTAGGTGGAGGCTTAGTACTGTTATTCTGTTAAATTTTTACTAATTTATAGTTCTTTTGTTTCTTCCAATGTCATCTTTATTTGTGATTTGTTACATTTTTAAAGGAGTATTGATTACTTCCTTTTGTGTATCTACTAGAACATTTTTATTTCTGCTTATTATAAGGCTTACATAAAACATCTTACAATTATAATACCCTAAGTGAAGCTGACAATAGCCTAATTTAGATCACATAGACATTCTACACTTATTCTTCTTCCCCCTCAACATTTATGCTATTGATTGTATACTTTATACCTATTTATCTTGTGTATATATTAATCAGTTTTATAGCTATAGTTCTTTTAAATACTTGTGTCTTTTAACTCTTATGCTGCATTTAAGAACAATTTACACGTAACCTTTAAATTATTAGATTATCATAAATTTAACTATATGTCTACCTTTTACCAGTTACTTGTATAACTTTATGTGTTTTGATATTGTTTCTTATTATTTTAGTCTGCTTCATACTGCTATAACAGAATACCGCAGATTAGGTCATTTATAATGAAGATAAATGTATTAAGTAATGGTTCTGGAGGTTGGAAGCACATGTTCAAGAAGCTGACTTCTGGTGAGGGTCTTCTTGCTACATAATTCCATGGTGAAGGGCAAAGAGAGTGCTAGAGAAATCAAGAGATAAAACTTAAAGCTTCAAGCTATTTTATAATCAACATTAATTCCTTAACCAAGGTAGAGCATTCATGACCTAAAAAACTCCCATTAGGTCACACTTCCCAACATCATTGCATTGAGGATTAAGATTCTAACAAAAGCTTTTTTGGGGACATATGCAAACCATAGTATATATTATTCTTTGTTTAAACTCAAGGAACTCTCTTTATGATTCCTTGTATGTCTGGTTTTATGGTGCTGAATTCCCTTAGCATTTGTTTCTGTTGGAATGCCTTTATTTCTCTTTTATTTCTAACCAATACTGTTGCTGTTATAATATTCTTGGTTGACATTATTTTAAGTTTTATTTTAGCCCTTTGACCATGTCATTCCACTTTCTCCTGGTTTGCAGCTTTCTGTTGAGAAATCTCCCAATAATCTTATAAAAGGTCCTTTATATGTGACAACTTTCTTCTTTCTTGCTTCTTTCAAGATTCTCTCTTTGTCCTTGACTTTTGACCATGTAATTATTATGTGTCTTGGTTATTCATTTTTAATTGATCTGTTTTGTATTGGTTTTTTGAGCTTCTTAGTACATGTCTATATCCCTCCAAGTATTTGACAGGCCTTCAGACAGTATTTTTTAATAAGCTTTCTGTCCCTTTTTTCTCTTTTCTTTCTGCTGCTTTCACAATTCCTATATTCATACATTTTATGGTGTCCTAAAAATCCCTTATTCTTCCTTTACTAATTTTACATTTTTATTTTTTGATTCCTCTAATTGGCAAATTTAAAATATTCTATCTTCAAGTGTACTAATTTGTCCTTCTGAATGATTGAATCTGCCTTTGAAACTAGAGGTTTTTCTGTTCTGGTATTGTCTTTAGCACCATAATTTCTGTTTATATTTATAGTTTCTATTTCCTTTTTAACTTTTTATTTTACTCATGCAGTATTTTTTCTAATTGTATTTCAATGCCTATCTGTATCTTGCAGGATCTCATTGGGTTTTTTAGAAAGTATTATTTTGAATTATTTTTCAGATAATTTTTACGTCTCCATTTCTTTGGGGTTAGATATTAGAGCTTTTTAAGTTTCCTTTGGTAGTTACGTTGTCTGACTCTAGTTATTCCTATAGCCTTGCATTGGTATCTGTGCTTGAACAAACAAATCTCTTTTTTGGTCTTATTGACTGGTTTTCCAGGTTAAAGTCCTCTTCTGTTAGGTGTCTAGGCTGATGGGATTGCCTCAGAAATTACAATTCAGTGGGATTGCATTCATGTGTCTTGGCTGATGTTGAATTGACAGTGGAGACTACAGTTGGTGACCATTACCAGGGGCTCTAGTGGATGTGAGTCATATCTGGTCCCTGGGTGAACCAGACTGTCTCCAGGCCCTTGATCTGTGTGGGTGCTTTCAATGGGATAATGGTCCACTCTGAGATTTTAAGAGATATTTCAGATAACCATGAATGCTTATGGATATGGCTTCCTTCAGGTTTCTGGGAGGGCTCTTGTTGGATCACTGATGTGTCTCTAAGCTGGACATACTTCCACATCTATGACTGAAATTGGCTGGAACTGAGACACAAGATTGTTTTAGGATCCACAACTGAGACCGAGATTTTCAAGGCTGTGGCTGAGATTATGGATATATGTATCTCCTAGTAGTTTCCTGGGTGAGCAGACCTACTCTTATACAGCAGTCAAGAAGGGCTGTAGCCAGTTTATAGGGCTATTTAAAGATAGAAAATAAGATCAAGTTCAGGGTTTTACCCTATAGAAGCAATGCACAATGGGCCTCTTCCGGGTCTCCAGGTGGGCAGAGCTGCTTTCAGTGTGCCGACTAGTGGGGCCATGGCCAAGATCCAGGGCCATTTGAGATACACTGTGGTAGTGAAATTGGCAAGCCTACCATGGGAACTCAGACAGGCATGTCTCCCAGAGGGACCCTGGGTAGTCAGAACTGCTATCAAACCATCTGTGAGGGGCTGAAACTGAGCTTCAAGACTACTTCACAACTGATGGTGCAGCCAGTGTTGGCAAGTCTGTTCCAGTTGTACTAGGGGTGAGAATCTAAGCAGACCTCAATGTGAGCAAGATTGCTCCAAAACTGTAGCTGAAAGGGGCTGAACCTGAGATTTAGGGCCACTTCAAGATCTGCTATGAGAGAGGCCAGCAAGCAGGTCCATGCATGTGTTCTAGCAGTTCCCTGTATAGGCAAGACAACTTCAGGACTCCAACAGAGGAGGGTCAGTACCCAGACAGGGCCCCTTCTGGATCAGATCTGAGACAGAGCCCAGTAAGACTAACCCCTTGGCATAGAGTGTTGCACCTTCCAGTGGTTCTTTCTGCCATTTGGATTGCTCTCTGACTGCAACCAAGAGGGGCTGGAATTGAGTTTCATGACCCCATCAGAATCTGCTGTGGACTGGAAGCTAGCTAGCCTACAAAGACGGCAGAAATGTGCTAGTATCTCAGCAATTTTCTGCAGGGAGTACTCCCAGACTGTGGCAAAGAGGGGCTGGAGCCATGACAGGGCTCCCTCAGGATCTGTGTGGGACTGAAAGTGGCAAGTCTGGTGAATGAGAAGCATCAAGTTATAGACAGGTGAGTCTCCCAGCAGATTCCTGTGCCTTTGGGATTATTGCCTGGCTGCAGCAGAGAATGACTAGAGCTGAGATTGGGCCTCTTTAAGATCTATTGTGGACAGAAGCTGGCATATCTGTCTCAGAGGCTCCGATTGGCATGTCTCCCAGGGGTTCTCTATGTGAATGGGATAACTTTTAGGCTGCGGCAGAGAGGGTCTGAGACAGAGACAGAATTCCTTCAGGATCTGCTGTGGGATAGAGTCCAGCAACCCTGTCCCAGTGGCACAAATGAATGAGTCTTTCTGGGTCATTGATTGAGCTGTACTAAGATGGGCCATATCTGAGTGGAGCTGGAGACAAATGACATGATAACTTTTAAACCCACAGTGGAGACCAATGTCGGTGGGTTTGTCTGCCAAGGCACTAGTGTGCATGATTCTTCTGGGATGGCCTGACAGTAGATTCTGATAGCAGATTCAACTACTCAACTTGAGTCTATGTGCAAGCATTTTGGGGAATGAGGTTATTTCTGGGTCTGAATCCAGAGCCAAAATGAGCAGGTCTGCCACCCAGTTGTGGGTCTGCCCTCTCAAAATGACCCTCTTAGGTTTGGGGCTCCATCAGAATATCAGAGAATTGCACCTTAACCTCAAGGCTCCCACAGAGAGACTTTATCCATGGATGTGTGCAGACTTCTTGTTATGGGGAATTTGAGTGAGTAATCACCTAGTCTACCATCTTTCTGACATCACCCCCCACCTTTTTTATTACTTTCACAAATGTTTTGCAGTTTTCAGTGTGAAAGCATTTTTCTTCCTTGGTAAACTTTTCCGAACTATTTTATTATTTTGGTGCTATTATAAATGAAGTTATCTTAATTTGCTTTCCGGTTAGCTCATTTTTTAGGGTATTGAAAACAATTGATTTTGTGTGTTGATTTTTTATGCTGTAACTTGACTAAATTTCTATATTACTTTTAACAGTTTGGGGAGGAGATATTTAGGGTTTTCTACATATTATGTCATCTGTAAATAGAGATAATTTTACTTCTCCTTTCCAATTTAGATGCCTTTTATATTTTTCTTGCTGAATTGCTCTGGCTACAACTTCAGTACTATGTGGAATAAAAATGTTGAAAGTAGGCATCCTGGACTTATCCCTGATATCAGAGGAAAAACTTTCAGTATTTTATCACTGAGTATGATGTTAGCTGTCAGATATTTTTTCTTTTTCACTTATAAACACTGTTTTATTTCAGCAGAATTTAAAAATTTTGATGAATTAGTTAAATTTTATTTGAAGTAGATGAAAACTAATACATTTCCATATAAGGGATATATGTGTATATACTCATATGTGAATAATGACATAAAGACACACAGATAGATACATACATAGATACATACATAGACAGACAGCTTTTTTGATACTAAGAAATCTTTTCCTGTCATGAAGTTTATGGCTATAGTTTTCTCTAATTATTTTCTTAGAAATTTTAAGGCCAGAGGTTTTATTTAGGACTTTGATCTATTGAAAATTAAACTTTGTATTTGGAGTGAAGAGGGGCTCAGGTACATTTTCTTTCAAATGGATACCCATTATTTTCCAGCACTGTTTTTTATTTTTTGTTTTTGTTTTTGTTTCTTTAAAGATTTTCTTTCCCCATTAAGTTAACTCAGACCTTGATTAAAAAATGTATTGATTAGATGTGGGTGGGTCTATTTCTTTACATTCTTTTCTGTCACACTGTGTATAGGCTCATCATCATGTCAATGACTCACTATTGCCATATGCCTATGTCCTCACTAATGGTACATTAATTTATATGTATTAGGTTTATAGTAATTATTGAAATCAGGTTGTGCAGGTTCTGCAAAGTTTTTATCTTTTTTAAGATTGTTTTGCCTATTCTACATTATATGCAATTCCATATACATTTTAATGATAATTTTAATGTTGATTTCTTGAAAAGAGGCTGCTTTTAATTGGCATCAATTTGATGATAATGAACATCTTTAAAACACTGTCTTTCCATAAACACGGTGTACTTCTCCATTTATTTAGGTATTTGTTGTTATTTTTCAATGTATAGATCTTGTGCAGCTTTTTTTGGACGTCTTTCTAGGTATTAGAGGTGTGATCCTATTGTAAATATAATATATTTATTAATTTAATAGTCTAAGTGGTTACTGCTAGTATGTCAAAAGTCCACTGGTATTTCTGTTTTGACTCTCTATCATCAGACTTTTCAAAATGCACTTATTATTCTAGCAGTTCTTTCATCTTAAACTTTATATTGAAATAATGTTTGAGTCACATGGGTTGTAGGAAAAATACAGATTTCCCCTTTACTCTTTGCTTAGTTTCTCCAATAACATCTTGCAAAACTATACTATAATATCACAAACAGGTTAGTGACATTGATATAATCCATTAACGTTATTCATATAGTCCTGGTTTTACTTGTACATGTGTTCACACAAACATGCATATATGAGTATGCATGCATTTGATTCTGTGCAGTTTTATCTTCTGTGTTGGCTTATGTATCCACCACTTCAGTGAAGATACACTCTTATATATACATGCACACACACACACACACACATAAATGTCTATATATATATATATATAGCAACTGTCATTACACATGTAATATCATTAAATTGTCAGTACTAAAGAATTTCAGAGATTTTCTAGCTAAATGTCTAATTTTATAGATGATTAAGACCTGAAAATATGGGTAGACTTGTCAAAGATTATATAGTAAATGAAAGAACAGACACTAAAGAAAATGCTCTTAAACTATCAATTCTACATCCATTTAACTCACCTGCAGTTTGTTGATAGTCTAATCTCCTTTACCATACAGATGAAACATAATATTCAATCAGTTTTATTATCCTATTATTTTTTTTCAATTTCATAACCACATACATTATGGCAAGGAGAATGGGACATTTTGAAGTCATTTCAAATAGTTTTGACTCTCCCTGGAAAGAATGAGGGATAAATATAAAATACTGTTGATATTTATCAGTTAAGTGTAAAAAATAGCAAAAGATCTGAGGGAAGTGAAGACAAGGGAGGTCAAACAAAGTAATCCCCCATCTTCTCCTCTTCCCTGCCCACGTAATACCTCTCTTATTCAATTGTAAGGTACATGTCACTAGTATTTCAGGACTGTAACACAGTTACGGATATTAGCCTAAATAAGCAGAATGTTTGGTAAGTGTGTAGAAAAAGTTTATTACAATTTAACAAAAATGAAGGGTTTAAAAGAAGAAAAAGACAAAAACATTTATACAATCTTCAGAAGAAGCTGGCATAAGAAACAGAGTTATGGTATCATTGGTCTATTTTTTCTCTTTTCTTTTAGAAAGAATTTGACATTTCCCACCTCATCGCTTTCTATAATTCAAGCTAAGGAGTATTACTGAATTTTGTCATCGTTTTTAAAAATAACATTTTTTCTTTTGTTTAGTTTTATCTTATTCAGATGTCTGTCCATTTTTGATATCCTTTATTTAGCCTGTCTTCCCACCTTCATGGATTCAGTGTAAACGGCAATTTCAGCAGATTTGGGGATAGCCAATTTCCATTAACAGAAGAATGACTAAAAATAATAAAGAAAATTATAATAGCAGCTAACATTTATAGACCTGACTATGTAGTGGGCCTTCTCTAACTGTAATTTCAGTATAGAATTGCAGGAATCTTATATGATAGGTAATAGTGATATGAATTTACAAAATTTGACTAAGGGTCAAACTGCTAATAACTTAAGAAATTAGGACCACAAATCCTGGTCTTTCTGACTCCAAAGTCAATGAATTTAATATATGCTACCGTTACTACACATCATTAAAACAAAACTTCCCCAGAATTTAAGTATGCCCAAGTCTTGTCATGACACAGATTCATGCCTTTCCCTGCAGTGACTGAGAATCTCTAAACTCTTGGATGATGGCAGCAGTTGGTCTCCCTGGATGGTCTTCACTGAGGAGCTGGTTGCAATCAGGGGTGAGTGCTGTCTGACAGATTTTCTGATCAATATTCTCTGCTGAGAACTTCTTTGAGGTAATCAGTCATGTTGGATTGATGCTCCCTTGGTAGAAGCATTAGTTGAGTGATTTGGCCAGGTCATTGTTATTTTTCCTTGTCCTTGAGATTCTATCATATTGTTATTTGTCATGCATTGAATGCTAATAGCAATGAGTTTTTCTAACTTAGTGTTTGCAAGCAAATTGACTCAAACACAGTAGTTCCAATTACATTCATATGTGGTCTATATGAGTGCCAATGAAATGCAAGCAGGTTGTTCACGCATGATTTATACAATCTACAAAAGAGGTACACGTTTATGTGGATTTGATGAAATTATTGTGCTGCAGTCATCTGTTGATTCTGAAATTTGTTATCAGCTCTGTTCTGCCTCTTATAGCCAAGCTGACCTCGATAGATGGCTTTTTATGGGCTTTCTGGGAAGCTGGGGTTTTTATGATTCACCCAGTGGAAGCATAGGCAGGAGACTGGAGGGCAGTAAGAACATAGAAGTAACGGCATTTGTTTCTTCCATTTTTTTCTTCTTCAAGTTTTTTTCTCTGGAAAGAAATCTGTCCTCTATAATTTTAGGACCCGTTCGGCAGACTCCCCTTGATTCTAATTTTCACTGGGCAAAGCCATGGACCTTGAGCTCTGAGGATATCGCCTTCTCTGTTATATTTTTATTCTAGAGGGTGGTAGCAGCTTACCTAATTTCTAAATTGCTTCACCACCTCCTCTGTGCCTGTCAACAATTCTATCACCTAGGTATCTAATTCCTTACAGTAACTTCCCTCTGTTTGAAAGGAGTATAGATTCTGCTTTTCTAACTGGGATTTGTTTGATGCACTTCAAAACTGGCTAGAAGCTCTTAAGTGTAGAGAATAGCTTTTGTTAGCTACTGGAAGGTGAGCTACATAATATCTAGCTGACCAGAATGGAGAATAGAGGGCTCAGAGATGGCAGATCTGTGAACTTGAGCAGGGATGAAGATACTTGTTTTTTTCCAGATAGGCCTGTTTTACACACATTGTCTGGACAAACTTATTAAATATTTATTTTATTCTTGAAGGTGTCCCAGCTTGGACAACAAATCATATGGTCACTATGTTGATGCTAAATGAAGTCTACAGTGACTGTGTGAGACTGAGATTCTAGGCTCAGGTGTGGCCAAGCAGACAACATCAGGCTGAGATACCTGAGATATAACAAGCCTGCAGAGATAGCAGTGGTGGTGGTGGCAATGCTGAGTTAGGCTTGGCTGGTACCTAACTCCTTAAAAATTGCACAAAGGGGAGTGGGAGTAATGTGGACTGGGTCAAACAGTAATAAAATGAAAGAAAGAACTCAGCAGAGCAAGAGAAATTGAGGACTGACTGGTTTTGTGAGCTAAATGTGGCCTCATTTAAAAGCAGAGGGACCCAAAATGCAGACGACAAATGACGGCAACTCCGTGTTCACACTCGGCGTACAGAAAGTTAACTAGACACACCAGAGGCCCCTCCTCGGAAGATGGATCTGGTGCCAATATTTTGAGTAATCCAGATTTGTCACTTCTCAGGAAGCCCCTCAGGAGAATCAAATGGAAGGGCTGTGGAAATGGGGGATTCAAATTGGGTTGGGAATTCAAACAGCAGACAGGTTGCATTTTAAAGACCAGGTCTACCCCTCCTGAGCTTTCATTCTGCCACATTCTTCACCGAATAAGAATGACTTTTCCATTTTTGCTGCCAATCGGTCGAATATTTATTCCATCTACTCCACCAAATATTATTTTTTAAAGCACTGAACTATGGCAAAAGAAGAAAGCTTTCAAAACAAATGATTATGTCCTAGAATTTTAGGAAGGTTGGGAAGTCATTTAAAAGTTTCTTCAGAATTATTCATCTATCTCTTTAAAATATTGATCAGGTCTAGAGTTTCCTTTGCCAACTGTTCTCTTTTAACAGATGCATGGCTTTATGTGCAGTTACATTAATAATCCACAAATTTCATTTTCCAGATTCGATACTATCTTCCTTCCTTCTTTCCTTCCTTCCCTCCATATACAATTTACTATTCATAATATGCCTCTCCTGGAAAAGTGTCAGTTAAAGAAGAAGAAGTTAAATGGTAATCTATTATACCATGATGTCCACAATCTAGAAATATGTAAAGAGTTTTTTTAACAAATAACTATTGCATTAAAAAGATATGTGCTAAAGTAGACATGTGGACAAATGATATACAATTACAAAAAAGAAAAAGGGAGAGCTAAAAATTCACATTTTTTTCTACTCTAGCCCTTCACAAAACCCATGTATTATTGTTGCTGTTGTTATTTTGAACATAATCTTTTTATCTTCATAGTCTTACAAGGAAGGAAGGTAGTATTTTTCCTTTTTTTTTAGCTAGAAAACTGAGGATCAGAGAGATTAACTTTCCCAAGATCAAATGGAGATAATTGCAGAGCCAGAGCCCCATCTAGGCTGTGTTTCCTTACAGGTAACTGAATGGGTAACCAGAAAAGGATTTGAAGGAAAGGTGAGGCATAAGAAAGGTCTTCAGATGCTATTTATTAGGTGGCCAGATAGAGAAGAGCATTCTAGGTAGATGGAACAGCAGCAGCAAAGAGATGGTTTAAAATAAAAGGGCACATTTAGGTTAAAGGGATGAGGAAAAATTTTTACAGCTGACAAGCAAACATTAATTCTTACTAAATAATAATGTGTAGTGGAGTGGGGTGACGTGTGCTTTATTGAGCTGTTGATTTAATACGTAATACGATACTTGAGTAAGCTGTTTCCATAAAGAGACAAATGACTTCTATATTTTTAGAGTTTCCAGTCACTATATTGTCAACAGAGTATGCCAGGAGAGCACAAGGGAGTATTTCAGTCTCCTGGAGCATTTCATAAACTCTCCTCTAAATGCATCTTGTCTGTCGGGTCCACAGCAAAATTGAAAGAAAGTAATTTATTTTCCAGAGCCTTATTGCTATTTAGAGGGAGCCTAATGCAAAACATCAAAATGAATCTCCAAACAAAGTGCTCTCTCATTATATTTGTTTATTGCTACAAAGTTAAAAGTTTCATTCAGAATTATAACATGCAGTGTAACACCACGGGGAATACCTATAGGCATCCTTGTTGTAAAGTGATTGTATCATCCTTAGGGCTCTACTGCAGTGATTATAACTTACATTTAACAGTACTTTAAGGTTAAAGTCTAGTGAAATAAAGATGTAGGAACATTTAAAAACAATAAAGCTCATATATTGAAAAACAAAAATAAGTTATGGTTTTCCAAGAAAGGGAGGCTGAAGAGTATTTTTAGCAATGGAATAGGTTGCTAAAGCAGAAAGAGTTGGTGTAGAACTATGTGATGCATGAATGGAGTGCCTGCTAGGCATCCTAGGTCTGCAACCCTTCTCCATAAAGGGCCAGATAGTAAATATCTCAGGCTTTTCTGAACAAATGGTCTCTCTTGCAACTGTTCAACTCTGCTGTTATAGCACAAAAGCCTCCACAGAAAAACAGTCATGGCTATACTTCAGTACTTACAAAAAAAGTGAAAGCAGTCCATAGCGTGCTGATCTTTGTTCTAAGCCAATTAAAAGCTCATCTGATGCATGCTCCCCTTTCATAGCATTGTGGTGTGTTGTACGTTAATGCATCTTATGGAAGGATGCCTTTAACCATTCACTTTCTTGTATAATTCCTTTTTCTATTGATTCTGGGTTGAACTATTTAATTTAGTTTGTTCAATGGGAATTCAGCAAATGTGACATTAATAGAAGCTAAATAAGTACTGTGCATCAGTACTTGCCTTCCTGGAACTCACATGTCACATATTAAGTAGCCTGGTCTAGACTGCTCTATAATGAGTTACCACATGGAGAGAGATACCCAGCCAAAGTGCAACTTAAGTCTAGACAAGTTCATAAGACCATCCTAGACCCTCTAGCCTCAGGTGAGCCTCCAGATGCTATAGCTACATGAGTGAACCCATAAAGGACCAGCAGAATAATTGCCTTTCTGAGTTCAGCCAGTCCACAGAATTTTGAGAAAAAATCCCACTAAGTTTTGAGGTGACTTGTTGTGTAGTGATAGATAACTGATAAATTAACTTTTACACTTACAATCACGACATTTCATGATACTCTTAAAATCAGGTATGCAGTATGAAATTTGAAACTAGTAGACTAGGATTTGAATTTAGGGACTCAGCATCACCAATGCTGTGACCTAAAGTTAGGCTCACACCTGTTTGCCTCTCACTTTCTCATCTGAAAAATGAATATATTAACAGCACACAGAGCTGCCATCTTCCCTGTGATCATCTTTAATGCAGCACCTGACATGGATCAGAAAATGTGCTGGATGCCTTATGGTTCTTATCACTAATTTTCAGAATTACCACTTAAATATAAGAGTTTATATTAAGTGTGTAAGTGTTTATATAAGAGTTTATGTAAGTATATAAGAATTTATATAAATGTGTATTTCAAATATTGCCTAATTTTGCCATAGTCCCTTTCAAAGTGGTTCCAACAATTTGCAATATAGCCAGTGATGTGATTCTCCAAATACTCATCTTTCTGTATATCATAACAATTTTGTGTATCATAGCAATCTGTTCTGTATATCATAGCAATTTTGAAAATGTACCACACTGATAATTAAAAATTGTATATTGGGGTTTTAATTTGCATTTAAGTTTATTGACATCCTTAGACATGTTTATAAGATATTTTAATTTATTTTTCAATGAATTCCCTTTTGAGATCCTCAATTTTTTCTAAGTATCTAAAACTTTAGTAATAGATTTTAAAGTAAATTAGCCCTTTCCAATCTGATATGATTTGGCTGTGTCCCTCTCCACCAAATCTTATCTTGAATTGTAGTTCCCATAATCCCCACATGTCATGAGAGGGACCAGGTAGAGATAATTGAATCAAGGGTGTGGTTTCCCCATCCTGTTCTCATAATAGTGAATTAATTCTCACAAGATCTGATGGTTTTATAAGGGGCTTCCCCTTCACTGGGCACTAATTCTTCTCTTTTCTACTGCCTTGTGAAGAAGGACATGTTTTGCCTCCCCTTTTACTATGATTAAGTTTCCTGAGGCCTCCCCAGGCATGTTGAACTGTGAGTCAATTAAACCTCTTTTGTTTATAAATTACCCAGTTTCAGGCAGTTCTTTACAGCAACATGAGAACAGACTAATATACCATCTTTGTGGAAAATAACTTTTGACACATGATGTTTGTGTTGGGCTTGACATTTTGTCCATTTGAGGATGCAGAATATATTAATGTTTTATGTAGTCAAATTTAGCAATATATCTATCATTTTGTGCTTTTTGGCTGTATTACTCAGAGAGGCCTTTCTCATCAATATTTTCATTAATATTTTATGTTTTCTTTTATATCATTTATTATTTTGCTCCTTAATACTTAAGTATTTTATTTATTATTTTTCACATAAAAAACAAAAGAAGGGTTGGGCACCATGACTCACATCTATGATCCCAGTGCTTTGGGGGACTGAGGCAGGAGGATTGCTGAGGCCAGGAGTTTGAGGCCGGCCAGCCAGCCTGGACAACAAGCATGACCCATCTCTACAAAAAAAAAAAGAAAGAAAAAATAGCCAGACACAGGGGCATGCACCTGTAGGCTCAGCTACTCAGGAGTCAGAGGTAGGAGGATTACTTGAGCCCATCTGACTTCAAGGTTGCTGTGAGCTGTAATTGCACAGCTGTCCTCCAGCCTGGAAGACAGAGCAACACCTTGTCTCTAACCAAAAAAGAAAGGAAAAAAAAAGAAACAGAGGAAGGAAACAATAAGAAATATTACGGTTAGGGTGTTTAATTTACTTAGTTTGGGGATTTTTTAGCCTTCCTTCCTATGCCTCCCACCACAGATTGCAGCTAGTAATTTTGATGCTATTCATTCTTTCTCCACTTCTCATACTTAGCTGGGAATGTTTTAGAATTTGATTTTCTATCCTAATGATCTGTCTCTCTCGAGGACTAAAATATAAAATTATTCTAAGTGCTGGAGTTTGATCACACCTTTTGATAGTTAATACGCTAGTCTTCTCTTAAATTTTTTCCCTTCAAACTTTAAATGCTAATGTCACATATTTTCCCATATAAATTTTGGAATCAAATCACCTAGTTTCAGGAAAAAATAAATGTTTTTTTCTTTTTTATTGTATCACATTAGGTTCACTGATTAGTTTAGAGAGAAATATCATTTTTACAATTCCAACTCTTGCTATCCAATCATAAAATATGTCCTTCCATTTATTCATGTCTTCTCTTACGTTCCTCGAAAGAGTCCTAAATTTTATTCATGTGTTTTCTGAATCCCTGAAGTTCCACAGGTATTTAATTTTCTGCTACTGTTGCTGTTGCAGTTGCAATCCCTGTTATTGCTGAAATGTGTTCTTAGTATGATATATCCTAGCTTGTTATCATTTGTGTAAAGGGACACCATTGAGTCCTTATTTGCCAGTGACATTACTCCGTATTATTATTATTACTAATGTTTTTCCTAATTTCATAACAAGTGAGTTGGAAATAATTAAAATGTACTGTTTCTACTTCCTCTCAACACAGTAATCCTGCTGGCTGCTGGTTCATTGCTAAACACTTGAACTCTGGGACTAGACTGCTTGTGCTCAAAATCCTTACTTTACACTTAAGTTTCTTGACTTCTCTAGGGTTCAGTTTTCTCATCTGTAAAATGGAGATAACAGTACCTTCTTCATAGGGGTGCTGGAGTACTAAGCAAGTTAATGTACGTAACATATTTAGACCAATGCTTTACATTTAATAAAGACTCAGTTGGTGTTATCTCTCTTTATTATCTCTGGTACTCAGTTTCATCAGTATCACAGCAATAGGAGTGCCTACTCTGACTTGCCTTTGAAGGGCAATTTAACGGTTTTGTGATGTGGTGTAAATGGAAGTGCTTTGCAAATTGGCACTATAAAAACGCAAGATAATTGTAAACTGCCAGAACACAAGTGCTTTTTTTTTTTTTATTTAGCTAGCATTTACTATGTCCTGGTAGAATTAGAGAAAAATGTAAAACCCAGATTCAGGTCTTATCTCATTTATTAAGAAGTTTTTCGTCTTCCATGGGATTAAATCTAGATGTGAGATACAGATCACTGACTGGCAATTCTTTCTCTAGGTAGTGCCAGAGAGAAATAGTGATGATTATTTTTGTGAACAGACCAAGTGTCCCTTTACTGTAGTCTGGTTTTGTATGCAGAGCTGGAAGGAAACATACATTGTTAATACCTAAGAGATCTCAGTATCTATCTCGTGCCAGACACTCTGCTAACTATTCACTACATTTTCTATTTCACACAAAATTTAATAAGTAGGACATATTATCATCTTTAGTCCACAGATAAGTTTGTTGTTTTAGAAAGTTTCAATAAATTAACCAGACTCATACATAGAAAAGGCAGAAACTGGGACCTCCATCCTCTGAATCCAGGATCTGTACTCTTATACACTTCTTTAGACTAGGACAGATGTGGTGTGGCATTTCTGCCTCCATTTCCTAAGCCATTTCTCCTATTTCCTTTAGAAATTTAGTACCCATAGTATCTATTCTGAATATAAGTATTTGGTCTTCAGAAATAACCTGGCATTGGTCATTTATATCTGAATATCAAGTGCAATCTGGTAACTTTTCACAGGATGAGAAGAAGGGAAAGGAGAATTAGCAATTAACGATCCTATAACATCCATTTAATTGCCTCTTAGAGGTAAGTTTTCCAAGTTTACTTTATCATTACAAATGAAGACACAGGGACACACAGTTAATAAGTCATTTGTTCAATGTCACACAGCTCAGTTCTGTGACAATGACTTAGATTTAAGTCACTGAGACTTAATTTTCTCTGAAAAATTGAAAGTGGTGTGTCCCGTTAAAGGAATGTTAGATGTTACAGTTTCTCATTTGCCTTTCTGAGAGCACAGCAGAGTAAGCCAGTTTGCATTAGATGGTCACCTCGACTTGGTTCTTGCTGCCGCTTTCAATATCTTGTAGATTCGAATTCTTGGCAGTTAAGAAGCATGTGCTGCATTGACCTTATATTAGTGGTATAAAAGCAAGAGATGGTTAAAACTCTGACCTGCAGGTTGGAAGTACATTCACATTAGACCTATCCCACTTGTCCCTGGAATCTTGAGAAAATGCACAACATTAAAGGAAATTTGTGAGTGGTAAAAGACATAGAAAAAAATTTTAATTCAACGCATTATACTTCAATTATTGGCAGAATTCTTCCCTACTAGGATTTTATGACTACAATTGTATCAATCATCATCATAAATAGGGTACCCTGCAATAATAATAATGATAATATTTCCAGCATTATGAAGTAGAGACTATTATTATTCTCTGCATTTATATTATTAGGTAAGGAAACTGAAACTGAGGTTGTGTAACTGGCCCTAAGTCACTTGGCTAGTAAGCTGGAATTTGTGATCAGCCTGGTTTCAGAGCCCACTACAATGCCATATACCTACTTTTTCAAAATGGCTTTAGCCTGTTTTGTTGTTGAAGGTGATGATATTGTTGTGATTTTTAATACTCATTGTAAACATTCCATAAGTCCTGAAATGCAAAAAAAAATTCATTAAATCTAAGTGACCAGTTTCATAATGTAGGTTGTTTTCCATTTTTGTATATTGTTCTGTCATTGACTGCATATTAGAAATAACATTATCTTACTACTATTTTAATTTTATAACTTTTCTTTGTAAGTTCCTGTCTTTTTTGTAATGTATATTAATATATTATAATGATTATGCTTATATGTTTGCAAAATTCACCATTTGGTGTTGTGCTCTTTTATTCCTTTTTATTGTATTTTATAGGGTCTTTTGCTTTAAATTCTTTTTGAACTGAATTTATTACAGTTAATATCACGTAGTCCTTGCATTCTTAATCTTTGTGATTGCCTGTATGTATGTAATAATTTTCTTACTAAAATTTATTTTTATCTATTCAAGATGCATAAATATTTTACTTGCAGCTTGCATTTTTGAAGGGAGGGTAATATTTTTATTTTATTTAATTAGGAAGTAATCTATATACAACATAGCACAATGTTTTTAAGTATACACGTTGATAAATTTTGTTAAATACATACTTTTGCATGACCAAAACCTACATTAATGTATGTAACGTCCAACCACCAGAAAAGTGCCTTTGAGCCTCTTTCCAATCATACATCCTAAGACAACTTCTGTTTTGACTTCTCTTCTTATACATTAGTTTTGCTCACCGCAATGTTTCTTAAGTTCATTTATGTAGCTGTGCATATCAGTAGATTGTAATTTTAAGTGTTTTTAAAAACTTTTTTTTTACTTTTGCTTAATAGTGTTTCATTGTATAAATATACCACCAGTTTTTAATCTGTTCATTTTTTGATGGGCATTTGGATTATTTGGATTATTGCCAGTTCTTGGCTGTTACGATTACTACTGCTGTGAAAATTCTTATGTAAGGCTTTTTGTGATTACATGCTTTTATTTCTATTGAGAAATTACATCAGAATGGAATTCCTGGGACATAGGTACAGTTGTCCCTCAGTATACTCAGGACGTTGGTTTTAGGAGCCCCAAGTACACAATAATCAGCACCTTTGCAAGTCCTATATTGTAGTTCAGAGTTTGGTTGAAAAAAATCTGTGTGTAATAGATCTATACAGTTCAGACCTGTGTTATTCATGGGTCAACTGTAATTGAATGTTGTTTTACTAGAAATTTCCAAGCAATTTTTAAAAGTGGTTGTACTTTTTACCTCCCACCATCAACACTTGCAAGTCAAGTTGCTCCACATCCTCTTTGACATTTGTCCCATATTTCATAGTTGTTCTTTTTTACCACTCTATGTATGAAATCATTTATTTCTGTGTTTTTAATTTGCATCTTTCTGATGACTAAGCATGTTGGGCATTTTTCTCATAGACTCATTAAACAGTAATATATATTCTTATTGAAGACATATTCAAGTATTTGACACTATGTTCCCTTACCTGTGTTGTATGTTGTAGTGGACCTGAAAGATATGCCATCTAGATCCCTCTTTAAGAGAGAACATTGGATACATCAGGGTTTGATTCAGCTGCAGAGGGCTGTCTAGTAAAAGGACACATCCTTCCTGTGGATGGCCTATACCCAAAGACTGATAAAAGGGATTTAAAGATGTGCCCATTTTAGCTCAGTTCAGACAACTCTGAGCCAAATGTGCTTCAGGGTTGCCCTTCAGATTGGCTGAGCCTTATTAGGCCTTCATCACAATTTGGCTTCCCCTTTTGCAAAATATTTCTGTTTCTTCTTCCTTTTCTCAGGAAGTTGATCCCTAATATATATTTACATATTAAAACCTCTATCTTAGTATCTGTGTCCTAAAAAAAAAAGTCACCCGCAATTATTTTTACTGTGAGATGTTTGAGAAATTAAGTGTGAAGATAAGGGTTAGTTAAAAATTATTTATCACCAATCTGGTCACGTAGACTCATCACTGGTGGTCAGTATAGTACAGACAGATCTTGGTACTAGGTAGTGTCAAACTGGGACCAGGCACCCAAAATTTGACAGTCAGAGTAACTGAGCTCTGGAGGAAGTAAAACACTAAATCCATGCAGTTCTGATATGCCGAGTTTGAGACTTTGGATAGAAAATAATGGGAACCTCGAGTGGGTGTCCATTAAAATTTTAAAAGGTCAAACTCTGAACCTGCAGAAGTGGCCCATACTTTGCTATTAATATCTAGCACATCCTCATTATAAAAAGGCCAGGAAGAGGCTTTTAATTCTAACATTTCTGTATCCCCCTTATAATCTACCCCACTACACTTCCTGGCTCCTAGGTAAGCCACAACTGACAGTAGCAAAGTCATTGCAAAACTTGGCTCACTGACCAAAATGGGGTTACTAGGGCCCACAAATAATAAAAACTCTATGGTGACACTTAGCTTCCAGAACTTAGATAGTTAAAATTATCATAATGAGAGGTAGGGTTGAAGTGGAAGACAAATGGCCTGACCTACACAGACTTACAGGGATGTTTAAAAAAACAGAGTTTCTAAGGGCAAAATAGATGAGTAGCCAACAAACAATACTCAACTTGTAACATTAGAAAATAATTACAGGCCTGGCGCGGTGGCTCACACCTGTAATCCTAACACTTTGGGAGGCCAAGGTGGGTGGATCATGAGGTCAAGAGATCGAGACTATCCTGGCCAACATGGTGAAACCCCATCTCTACTAAAAATACGAAGATGAGCTGGGTGTGGTAGCACATGCCTGTAGTCCCAGCTACTCGGGAGGCTAAGACAGGAGAATCGCTTGAACCCTGGAGGCAGAGGTTGCAGTGAGCCAAGATCGTGCCACAGCACTCCAGCCTGGCGACAGAGGGAGACATCACCTAAAAAAAAAAAAAAAATTACAAAGCGATGTCCAGAAGGGTGAGGACAGTCACCTCAATTAAAAAAAAAAAAAAAAAAAGGCATGATCCTTTGGCAAATTTCTGTACTTGAGCCAGTTTAAAGACCTGTAGCATATTTACTAAAGAGGCGTCTGAGTCCCCTGAATAAAGGGTCCTGCCACAGCATGGCAAGTAAAGTACCATTTCTCCCAGTCTTTCCCCAAAGGGAACTGTGGACATTTATCAGTTAGCATCACACCAGGGAAAGGAGAATAGCACATTTCACATACTCTTAGACACAGGATGAGGTGGTGGTCTGAGCTTACATTGATAACTGAAGGTCTGAAGCATCATCATGGCCCTTCTATTTGAGATAAAACCTTGGTGGCCAGACTATAAATTAAGTCCTGACCCAAAGTTAGGGTGAACATTGCATTACTTGGTCTATGAACCACATCAGTGATCATTTTCCCACTCCCAAAGTATATGCTTGGAATTGACATACTTGACAGTTGCTGCAACCCCTGCATTGGTTCCTTGGCTGGTAGTGTAAGAGCGCTCATGGAGAAGGCCAATATAATTTTTCAAAACTAGATCCTTTCCTTCTTCTGTGGGCGGTTTGTCTTCCTCCCACATTTGTAAGTTGAAATTCTAACCCCCAAGGTGATGGTATTAGGAGGTGAAGACTTTGGGAAGTTTTTGTGTCATGAGGGCAGAGTCCTTATGAATGGGATTAGTGTCCTTACCTTATAAAAGAGGTTTAAAGGAGATCATTTGTCCCTTCTACCATGTGACAATGTAACTAGAAGTCACTGTCTATGATAAACAGTTCCTCACAGACGTCGAGTCTCTCAGCAACTTGATCTTAGACCTTTTAGCCTCCAGAATTGTGAGTAATACTTTTCTGGTGTTTATAAGCAAACTGGTCTATGGTAATTTGTTATAGCAGGCCAAACAGTCAAGACACCCTTGCAGTCAAGAGAATGAATCAAAAACAAATTGCATGTCAGGTGAGATGGCTGAAAACAGTGTCTCCCTTAAAGTACTAATGGCTGCAGAAGTTGTGGGCCCTGACACATATCCATGTAATTTCTAAGTCTGGCCCTTGCACAATGCAGATGGATCCTGGAGCTTGCAGTTATCTGTGAATGTTACCTTATAGATCAAATAAGACTTTGCATACATGATTAAGTTAATAATTTTGAAATGAGAGATTTCCCTAAATTATACTGATAGGTCCAATGTAATTGTGAAAATCCTTATATAAGGAACACAGGAGGAGTTAGAGAGAGGGAAAAAGACTATATTGAGGGAAGCATAGACAAGGTGGTAGCTTTGAAGATGAAGGAAGGGGCTACAAGCCAAGCAATATAGGCAAAAGCTGAAAAAGGCAAGGAAAGGGATCTACCTCCAAAAGTCTCCATAAGAAACCATCTCTACCAGCACTTTGACATTAGTCCAGTGAAATTGATTTCAGACTTTTGACACCTAGACGTGTAAGATAATAAATTTATGCTATTTTAAGTCATTATGTGTACTTTAATTTGTTACCATAGCCACTGGAAACTAATATAGGATTTACCTTTAGCACTTTAAAGATGCTATTCCACTTTTAAGACTCTGTATAATGAAAAATAAGTCAACATTTGTATCCTTGTTCATGGTACAAAATGTCTTTTCCTCTAGCTGCTTTTACATTTTTTTCTTTATTTTAGTTTTCAGAAGTCTGATTATTAAATTCATTGACATTTTATTTCTCTATTGTATTAGTTCATTTTCACCCTGCTAATAAAGACATACCTGAGACTGGGTAATTTATAAAGGAAAGAGGTTTAATGGACTCACAGTTCCACATGGCTGGGGAGGCCTCACAATCATGGCGGAAAGCAGAGGAGAAGTAAAGGCATGTCTTAGGCAGTGAGAGGCAAGAGAGCTTGTGCAGGGGAACGCCCATTTATAAAACCACCATGTCTCTTGAGACTACTCACTATCACAAGAACAGTGTCGGGGAGTCCACCCCCATGATTCAATTACCTCCACCCGGCCCTGCTTTTGATATGTAGGGATTATTACAATTCAATGTGAGATTTGGCCAGGGGGTGAGGGGGGACACAGTCAAACCACATCGTCTGTATTTATCCTGCTTGGCATTCACTGAGCTATAGATTAGTGGTTTTAATAACATTGGGAATATTTCACTCAATATTGTTTGAAATATATTTGCTTGCACTATTTTCTCTTTTACTCCTTTATGAAACCCGAATTCCATATGTATTACACTGTTTAATACTATTTTATAATTCATCAAAATTCTGCCAGTTTTAAAAATCACTTTTCTTTTGATTAATTTTGATTACTTTGACTTCCTGTTCACAAATTATTTTTTATACATTGTATAATTAACCATTACTATCATTACTACTGTTTTCTTTTTTTTAATTTCAGCTATCACATGTTTTACTTCCAGGAGCTTCGTCTAGTTATTAAGGCTTTTTTTTTTTAATCAGTTTGACATTACTCATATTTTTCTGCAAATTCTTGACTAACTTTTCCTGCAAATTTTTTAAACATGTTTGGCATAGTTACTTGAAAGTTCTTGTCTTCTCATTTCAACATTTAGGATATATAGAGATCTATTTTTACTAATTTTCTCTTGACTATAGGTCATATTTTTCTTCTCTTCTGAATTCCTAGCAGTATTTTGTTCCATGCTCATATTCTGAATCATATATTGAAAGATTTGAAGTTCTTTTATCTTCCTTGTAGAATGCTGGATGTTGTTCTAGTGGGCAGTTATATTATGGAAGGATTGTCTTGGTCCTGTGGTAACTTGAGTTTAGGCTTTTGAGCACTATTTAAATCTTGCCTTAGGCTTAGGATGTTCTTATGCTTAAATCATGGTGCTTCTGGAATTTCAGTGGAAAGCTAGAGGGATTTATCAAAACCCTCTCCAAAGCACTTGGACAAAGCACGAAGGATGGCTTTTACTAATTCTGCTCAATGCTTATAGTCTCTTAGTTGTTGCTTTCAACTGTATTCCTTGGATTCATTACCTGTATACACACATTTCTGGAGTCAGATAAGAATTAAGATGATTTTCTATATAGATTTTGGAGCAGCTCCTTCTCAACGTCTTTCTGGTATACCCTCCCTGAATTTCTAGCTGCTTTAGTAATCCCAAAATCTAACCCCTTAATTATTTGTCCTAATAAGGCTATTACTTTCTGCTTGAGCTCTCTTACCCTTGAACTTTCTGGACTGGAGTATACCCTCAGAGGGAATTCAAGCTTAAAACAAAAATAAGAAAAAAAAAAAAAAAACCCCAAAGCCTCAAATAGCCTTTTGAACCCATTCACCCTCGTTAAGAACATTTTCTAACTCTCTCACTGATGCACACATTAACACTGGTTAGTTGTGCACATAATAAGGTCATTTCAGAACATATTCCATCGGAAAACCCCATCAACTTCTCGATCACATGGTTTTGCTTCTCTGTTTAGCATACCACAGAGGCTAGTTATAAATAATCTCCGGCTTCTTTGATCATCTCCCCTTAGGAACAATACAGGAAACTCCATATCACCCTGTGGTCTGCATAACCTTTTCTTTCTAGTTCTGTAGCATATTTATGATTATACTCAAAACATTTGACTCATAATGTGCACATGATCAAATACAGTTTCTCTCTCTACAGAGAAATAAGTTATTCTCATAAAACTAGGATTTTTCATAGAAATTCAAGTTTGTGTGAGAGGTGGGGCACACATTAAGAAACTAGTATTTGGCCAGGTGCGGTGGCTCACACCTGTAACATCAGCACTCTGGGACGCCAAGGTCGGGGGATCACCTAAGGTCAGGAGTGCAAGGCCAGCCTGGCCAACGTGGTGAAACCTCGTCTTTACTAAAAGTACAAAAATTAGCTGGGCATGGTGGTGGTGGCGGCCTCCCAGCTACTCGGGAGGCTGAGGCAGGAGAGGTGCTTGAACTCCCAGGTGGCAGAGGTTGCAGTGAGCTGAGATCTTGCCGTTGCACTCCAGCCTGGGCGACCATAGCGACACTCCATCTCAAAATAAGAAAAAAAAAAAAAAGAAACTAGTATTTAACTTCTTTATTTAAATTCTTCTATCTAATTTTAGGAGCCAGTTGCTAAAGATAATCTGTACTGTAATAAGCATAATAATAGTAGTGATAAGCAATTGCTATAAATAAAAATAGTGATAAAAGGATTAGATTTAGCCCAGCAAATTTAAACCTAATAAGACCATTAATATTAATAAAAGCAGCTAATGTTTACTGGGTGTTCACAGTGATCTAAAAATTTTATTTAGCTAAATCTCTTATTAAGCCTATGAAATAATGAGATTTATAAAAACATTAAAATATCATTTAGTTCATTTCTGCAAATATAAAACGAGTATGACATAGTAGTCACACACATTTTATAGTCCATTTATCTACTAAAATTTTGTTAAATATACTGATTCTTATATATACAGGGTAGAATAAAGCATTCCTGAGGTCCTCTCTAATGAGAGACTGAAATATAAACAAGTATATTACAATGGAGTATGTTATGCACAATTGCATACAAAGTATAAAAGTCATATGGACAAAACAGGAAAAACTGGTTGAAATGTTTAACTTTTCAGAAAGAAAGAATTAAAATATTCAGTGAATGTTTCCTGGAGTAGATAAGTGTCAGATCAATTCATGTTCAAAATTACATAAATTCATCTACTTCCTCTCCCTTCCCTCACCCTCATGTGCATGAAGTGTACTTCCTAGCTCCTTGATCTTGTGTTTGGCTAGCTGGATTTGCTCTAGCCAATGGACGTTACCAGAGGTGACCCAAAGAAAAGCATAAATGCTGTTGAATGGTTGAGTTTACTTCCTGGAGCTCCTGAGTTTCATTATGAAAAGAACATGCTTCAGTTAATCATAACCTAAAAAGGATGTGGAACAGTGCTGAGCCCAACCTGCATCTTGGTGGCAAGCCCAGCTAGTTAAGCCTGAATTAACCAAGTCCCAGTGGACTGGCAAATGTGTGAGACTAAATACTTCTGATGTATGCCACTAATATTTTGTGGCTATCCGTTTTATAGCAAAACCTGACTGATAGGGTTAACCAGTAGATTAATGCTCTTCATCACAAAACATATTTAATTCAATATATCAATTATCTTGCAAAGATTTTAGTTGAACACTTATCATGCTATTAGTTCCATCACATTATTGCTTGTGTATTTTCCTACTATGTACATGACTTACCTCTGTAATTATATAATGTTTTATTTCTTCCTAGGGTAAAGGGAGATACCAAAACTTCTCACCTAGATACAGAGTTGCATGTTTTTTTCCATCTATAATAAGCAGGGGTAAGAAAATATAAACAGAAATATGTGAAAATACATCATCAGCAAAATATCTTCTTTTGAGTCAAGTTTAGCTTACACTGAAAAACTCAGCAATTGGCTCTTACAAGATCTGATACTATGCATATTTTCAAGCTATCACTTGGGTTTACTACAGAAAATACTTGAGGAATTTAAAAAAGTAACATTTTGTTAATACAACTCATGTTTTTAGTGTGAACACGTGTTATTTTAAAATTCTTTATTCTGACAGATTCTTATTTTTCAAAAAGCAGCTAAAAGTGCCAAGGGAGATAATAAATGAATTTACCTCCCTTCAGCTGTCTCTTTTTGACCTTTATCAAAGTCCACTTTCTTCTCCTTTGGGGAAGAAAAAATGATTCATACTGTCCCCTCAACCAAGAAAAAAATCCGAGGAAAGAACAAAAAAAAGGAACCTTTCATCTGATGATAAAACAATAACTGATTGCACTATTAAGTAACCTATACAAACCTGGCGGAAAAAGGGGAGAGAAAAGATATTTTCTCGAGAAATATTCCCGAAGGTTTGATATTAATCAAAGCAGGTGTGATTCAGAGAAAGAAGAACAAAGGTCTGAGGAGAGATAGGCCATAGGGAGGCCTCACGGGCAGTACCCTGAGAATTTTAAAGTGTTTTAAGAATATATTCTCTTGTATGGTACATCCCATTAATCAGGTCACATGAATGCTTTATAAATTAACACCAAAATTGTGTTAGCTTTGAGGAAGATAGCCAACAAAAGCTCCTAGCACTCTTTCCCTACACACACACACACACACACACACACACACACACAATGAATAATAAGCAGCTGCATTTTAATCAAAATAACTAACAGTAAGTACTTTAGAACAGCAAAGGAGCAGCAAAAATCCTGTAAAGCACAGAAACCCAAGACGACTTCTTAGAGGAGAGCACATCTTGCCTCTGCCACTCCATTCCCCAATTCTGGATCAGCCAAAACCAGGAGGAACTCCCTCCTTTTCCTTAAGGGGTAAGCAAGAAGATACCAACAGCCCCCATAGCCACCGTGGACACTTGCGGTCTTCATCACTGGAGACTGCTGTAGTCCCCACAGGCTCTGAGCCCAGCAAAGGGAGCTCTCCAGAGCCCACAGACAAAGCTACTCCCAGAGAAGTCAACACTGCACCCCACGCCCTCCCCATGGCTTGTACTACTACCACACTGCACCATCTTTGGACTAGAGTCACTGCTAGATTGTGTCCTGCTCCAGGAGCTAGTGGTAATTGCACTTTCTATTTATGAGACCTTCCACCAATGCAAGATGCTCACCTGGTATCATGCCATCTCTGAACCAAACTGCTGCTATGCCTTATCCCCTAGGGCCAAGATACTACAGAGCTACTCCATCTTTTTCTCTGGTCTCTAGTGAACCCGCCCTTTAGGGCCAAGCTGAAGTGACACTGTGCTTCCCAGTGACCTCAGGTTTCTGGTACACTAGAGCAGTCATGCTTCCTGGTACCACTGCTGACAATGTGCGCCAGCTCCCAGGGATCTACAGGCTTCATTTACCTATGTAGCCACACTTCCTTGGACCAAGCAGAGGTGCCTTACCTCTCAGAGAACTGGAGCCTAGGCTAAGCTGTGCCACTCCACCCCCCAGGCCAAACAGCCACAGTGCCATGCCTACATAGACCTGGACTAGCCCCTGAGGTCAAGCCATATACATGCCTTGCCTTTCTGGGAATCAGAGTCATCACTGTTTTTCTCCCCTTCCCTTGGACCCAAGCCATGTTTTGGGTCTTTCCAGTTGTTTTATCTTGCCTCACAGAGCAAAGGATACTACTGTGTCCTGCTATTCCAGGGTCCACATTTACAACTTTGTGGTACCTCATTCCCTGGAGCCCAAGTGGTATTGTTTGTTCTTGGTCTCCAATTGCAGCTGTGCATTGCTCTCTGAGGCCCCAGCCTCTAAAGCACCCCTTCTTCTTCAAAGCCAATGCCAGTGTTGTGGTTTTCCTGCCAGGGACAGAACCACAGCTACATCATAACTCTCTGGGCCTAAGCTGCTGCGATATGCCTCAGAGCAATAAATCTTGGCTTATTGGAAAAACAGCATCCACCCTGGGCTTAGTTGGTGAACCTGTGCCTCATGTTCCAGGTGTTACAGGAGTTTCACAAGACCCTGAGACCAGGAAACTGGCACCACAGTTTCTCTGAACACCTGAGCCCTGGATCCCAGTGCCTCTTTAGCTGCTTGTCGGCCATGCCAACCCCAAACCCAAGAAAAATCCCTTCAACTATGAGTTCCAGTTATCAACCTTGAAAAAAGATTAGACGAGTTGCTAACTAGAATAACCAGTTTAGAGAAGACCATAAATCACCTGATGGAGCTGAAAAACACAGCACGAGAACTTTTTGAAGCATACGCAAGTATCAATAGTTGAATCAATCAAGTGGAAGAAATGGTATCAGATATTAAAGAACAACTCAGTGAAATAAAGTGAGAAGATAAGATGAGAGAAAAAAGAGTGAAAAGAAACAAAGCCTCCAAGAAATATGGGACTATGTAAAAAGACCAAATCTACATTTGATTGGCGTACCTGAAAGTGACGGGGAGAATGGAACCAAGTTGGAAAACACTCTTCAGGATATTATCCAGGAGAACTTCCCCAAGCTAGCAAGGCAGGCCAGCATTCAAATTCAGGAAATACAAAGAACACTACAAAGATACTCCTCGAGAAGAGCAACGCCAAGACTCATAATTGTCAGATTCACCAAGGGTGAAATGTAGGAAAAAATGTTAAGGGCAGCCAGAGAGAAAGGTCAGGTTACCCAAAAAGGGAAGCCCGTCAGACTATCAGTGGTTATCTCGACAGAAACCCTACAAGCTAGAAGAGAGTGGGGGCCAATATTCAACATTCTTAAAGAAAATAATTTTCAACCCAGAATTTCATATCCAGCCAAACTAAGCTTCAAAAGTGAAGGAGAAAAAAAATCCTTTACAGACAAGCAAATGCCGAGGGATTTTGTCACCACCAGGCCTGCCTTACAAGAGCTCTTGAAGGAAGAACTAAACATGGAAAAGAATAACTCTGACCAGCCACTACAAAAACATACAAAATTGTAAAGACCATCAACACTATGAAGAAACTGCATCAACTAATGGGCAAAATAACCAGCTAGCATCATAATAACAGGATCAAATTCACACCTTACAGTATTAACCTTAAATGTAAAGGTACTAAATGCCACAATTGAAAGACACAGTCTGGCAAATTGCATAGATTTGGTCTTTTCACATAGTCCCATATTTCTTAGAGGCTTTGTTTCTTTTCACTCTTTTTTCTCTCATCTTATCTTCTCACTTTATTTCACTGAGTTGTTCTTCAAAGAGTCAAGACTCATCGGTGTGCTGTATTCAGGAAAACCATCTCACATGCAAAGACACAAATAGTCTCAAAATAAAGGGATGGAGGGAATATTTACCAAGCAAATGGAAAGCAAAAAAAAAAAAAAAGAAAGAAAGAAAAGAAAAAAAGCAGGGATTGCAATCCTAATCTCTGATAAAACAGACTTTAAACCAACAACGATCAAAAGAGACAAGGGCATTGCAAAAAGAGACAAAGAAGGGCATTACACAATGCAACAAGAAGAGTTAACTATCCTAAATATATATGTACCCAGTACAGGAGCACCCAGATTCATTAAGCAAGTTCATAGAGACCTACAAAGAGACTTAGACTCCCACACAATAATAGTGGGAGACTTTAACACCCCACTGTCAATATTAGACAGATCAACGAGACAGAAAATTAAAAAGAATATCCAGGACTTGAACTCAGCTCTGGACCAAGTGGACCTAATAGTCATCTACAGAACTCTCCACCCCAAATCAAGAGAATATACATTCTTCTCAGCACCTCACCACACTTATTCTAAAATTGCCACATAATTGGAAGTAAAACACTCCTCAGCAAATGCAAAAGAATGGAAATAATAACAGTCTCTCAGACCACAGTACAATCAAATTAGAACTCAGGATTAAGAAACTCATTCAAAACTGCACAACTACATGGTAACTGAACAACCTGCTCTGGAATGACTACTGGGTAAATAACGAATTTAAGGCAGAAATAAAGATGTTCTTTGAAACCAATAAGAACAAAGACACAATGTACCAGAATCTCTGGGACACATTTAAAGCAATGTGTAGAGGGAAATTGATAGCACTAAATGCCCACAAGAGAAAGCAGGAAAGAACTAAAATTGACACCCTATCATCACAATTAAACTAGAGAAGCAAGAGCAAACAAATTCAAAAGCTAGCAGAAGACAAAAAATAACTAAGATCAGAGCAGAACTATAGAGACATAAATAACCCTTCAAAACATCAATGAATCCAGGAGCTGGTTATTTGAAAAAATCAACAAAATAGATAGACTGCTAGCCAGACTAATAAAGAAGAAAGGGGAGAAGAATCAAATAGATGCAATAAAAAATAATAAAGAGGATATCATCACTGATCCCACAGACATACAAACTACCATCAGAGAATACTATAAACACTTCTACAAAAATAAACTAGAAAACCTAGAAGAAATGGATAAATTCCTGGACACATACAGTCTCCTAAGACTAATCCAGAAAGAAGTCGAATCCCTGAATAGACCAATAACAAGTTCTGAAATTGAGGCAGTAATTAATAGCCTACCAATCAAAAAAAGTCCAGGACCAGACTGATCCACAGACGAATTCTACCAGAGGTACAAAGAGGAGCTGGTACCATTCCTTCTGAAACTATTCCAAACAATAGAAAAGGAGGGACTCCTCCCTAACTCATTTTATGAGGCCAGCATCATCCTGATACCAAAACCTGACAGAGAAACAACCAAAAAAGAAAATTTCAGGCCAATATCTCTGATGAACTTCGATGTGAAAATCCTCAACAAAATACTGGCAAACCGAATACAACAGCACATCAAAAAGCTTATCCACCACAATCAAGTCAGCTTCATCCCTGGGATGCAAGGTTGGTTCAACATAAGCATATCAACAAATGTAATCCATCACATAAACAGAACCAGTGACAAAAACCACGTGATTATCTCAACAGATGCAGACAAGGCCTTAGACAAAATTCAACAGCCCTTCATGCTAAAAACTCTCAATAAACTAGGTGTTGATGGAACATGTCTTAAAATAATAAGAGCTATTCATGACAAACACACAGCCAATATCTTACTGAATGGGCAAAAACTGGAAGCATTCCCTTTGAAAGCCAGCACAAGACAAGGATGCCCTCTCTCACCACTCCCATTCAACATAGTATTGGACATTCTGCCCAGGGCAATCAGGCAAGAGAAAGAAACCGTATTCAATTAGAAAAAGAGGAAGTCAAATTGTCTCTGTTTGCAGATGACATGATTGTATATTTAGAAAACCCCATCGTCTCAGCCCAAAATCTCCTTAAGCTGATAAGCAACTTCAGCAAAGTCTCAGGATACAAAATCAATGTGCAAAAATCACAAGTATTCCTATATGCCAACAGACAAATAGAAAGCCAAATCATGAGTGAACTCCCATTCACAATTGCTACAAAGAGAATAAAATATCTAGGAATACAACTTACAAGAGATGTGCAGGACTTCTTCAAGGAGAACTACAAATCACTTCTCAAGGAAATAAGAGAGGACACAAACAAATGGAAAAAAATTCCATGCTCATGGGTAGGAAAAATCAATATAGTGAAAATGGTCATACTGCCCAAAGTAATTTATAGATTCAATGCTATCCCCATCAAGCTACCATTGAGTTTATTCACAAAATTGGAAAAAACTACTTTAAATTTTATATGGATCAAAAAAGAGCTCACACAGCCAAGACAATCCTAAGGGAAAAAAAAAAAACAAAAAAAAACAAAGCGGAGGCATCATGCTACCTGACTTCAAACTATACTACAAGGCTACAGTAACCAGAACAGCATGGTAATGGTACCAAAACAGATATATAGACCAGTGAAACAGAACAGAGGCCTCAGAAATAACACCACACATCTACGACCATCTGATCTTTGACAAACCTGACAAATACAAGAAATGGGAAAAGGGTTCCCTTTTAATAAATGGTTTTGGGAAAACTGGCTAGCCATATGCAGAAAACTGAAACTGGACCCCTTCCTTACACCTTATACAGAAATTAAAGACTTAAACTTTAGACCTAAAACCATAAAAACCCTAAAAACATAGGCAATACCATTCAGGACATAGGTATGGACAAAGACTTCATAACTAAAACACCAAAAGCAATGGCAAGTAAAGCTAAAATTGACAAATGGGATCTAATTAAACTAACAAGCTTCTGCACAGCAAAAGAAACTATCATCAGAGTGAAAAGGCAACCTACAGAATGGGGGAAATTTTTTACAATCTACCTATCTGACAAAGGGCTAATATCCAGAATCTACAAAAAACTTAAATTTATAAGAAAAAAGAAACAACTCCAAAAAAGTGGGCAAAGGATATGAACAGACACTGGGGGATGGATAGCATTAGAAGAAATACCTAATGTAGATGACAGGTTGATCAGTGCTGCAAACCACCATGGCATGTGTATACTGTGTAACAAACCTGCACGTTCTGCACATATACCCCAGAAATTAAATTTTAATAAAAAAAATTTGAGGACACATAAGCTGAAGGAAGAGTGGAAGGTCTTCCAAGCAAATGATAATCAAAAGACCAAAAGGTTGGGCTATAGGTATATCTCATAAAATAGGCATCAAGTTAAAACTCACAAGACATCAAAAAAAAGCACTATTTAATAATAATAAGGTGAATTCATTAGGATAGCATAAGAATTGTAAATATATATTTTCCCAACATTAAAGCACCTAAATACATAAACATTTATGGACATGAAAAAATATATAGGTAGCAATACAATAATAGTAAGGGATTTCATTACTTCACTTTCAACAATAAATATATTGATCAGACATAAAATTAGTTTCAGGAATATAGAACTTTAATTACATTTTTGCCTAAATGGACTTAACAGACATATACAGAACTTACCATCCAATAGCAACAGAATACATATTTTTTTTTTCTCTAGAGCACATAAAATACTCTGTAGAATAGACCATATGTTAGGCCAATAAACAAGTCTTACCAAATATAGGAAGATTGATGTCAAACACAGTATCATTTCGGATGACAATGGTATGAAACTAGAAATTAATAACAGGACGAAACTTTAAGTACAAATATGTGGAAATTAAACCACATGTTCCTGGACAACAAATGGGTCAAAGACCTAATCAAAAGGATTTTTCTTTAAACAACAAGGAAAGTACAACATACCAAAACATATATAACATAACAAAAGCAGTTCTAAAAGGAAAGTTTCTGTAACAAATGTGCATATTCATGAAGAAGAAACATCCCAAGTTGTCTCAAGGAATTAGAGAAAGAACAAACTAAATGCAAAATAAGCAGAAGGAAGAAAATTCATAAAAATCAGAACAGAAATAAATCAAATAGAAAATAGAAAAATCATAGAAAGAATCAACAAAAATGAGTTGTCTTTATTTTTATAAAAAAATAAATAAAATATACAAACCACGAGCTAGTCTTAATTAAGAAACAAAGGGAAGACTAAAATAAATTAAAAACGAATATGAAGAAATTACAATAGATGCCTCAGAAATAAAAAGGACCATAAGGGACTATGGTAAACAATTACATACCAAAAAATTAAACAACTTGGAGAAAATGAATACATTTCTAAAATAGCACAACCTATCCAGATTGAGTGAGGAGAAATAGAAAGCCTGAACAGACCAGTAACAAATGAAGAGTTTTAAGAACTAATCAAAAATCTCCCAATAAAGACAAACCAAGGACTAGATGGCTTCACTGTTAAACTCTCCCAAGTAAAAATATTTGGGAATAAACCTAACCACAAAGGGGAAAGACCTGTATGCTGAAAATTATAAAACATTGATGAAAAAAATTGGAAAAGGCACAAATAAATGGAAAGATACCTCATGTTCATGCACTGAAGAATATTATTAAAACATGCATACTACCCAAAACAATACACAAATTCAGCACAGCCTCTATAAAAATTCCAATGTCGTTCTTTACAGAAATAGAAAAAAAACTCCTAAAATGTTCATGAAAACATAAAAACCCTGAATAGCCAAAGCAATTCTGAGAAAGCAAAAGTTGGAACCATCATAATTCCTGATTTAAAATTATATTACGAAGCTACAGTAATCAAAACTGTTTGGTGCTAAAATTATATATAGAGAGAGACATAGACCAGTGGAGCAAAACATGGAGCACAGAAATAAATCCAAATATTTAAGGTCAACTAATTTTTGACAAGGGCACCAAGAGGACACAATAGGAAAAGGATAGTCTTTTCAATAAATGGTGCTATATGCACAAGAATAAAATTGGACCGTTATCTTACAAGATACACAAAAATGAACTCGAAATAGATAAAAGTCCTAAATGTAAGACCGGAAACTACAAAACTCCTAGAAGACAACATAGAGCAAAATCTCCTAGACATTGGCCTTGGGAATGGCTTCTTCGATATCACACTAAAAGCTCAGACCGCAAAAGCAAAAACGAAAAAAAGGGAATACATCAAACTAAAAATTTCTGCACAGCAAAAGAAATAAATGAATCAGCAGAGTATGAATTGTGAAAAACGAGTTGGAAACTATATATCTGATAAAGAATTAATATCCAACATGTGTAAAGAACTCATACAAATCAATAGTAGAAAAACAATTTCATTAAACCATCAGTAAAAGGCCTGAATAGATATTTTTTTTTTCAAAATTTATCTTGAAATGGCCAACAGGTAGATACAAAGGTGCTCAACATAATTATCAGGGAATTGCAAACCAAAACCTCTATAAGATACTGATATAGGAGCAGGACAAGAAAGTGCTGGGAGGAGAAGAGTGGGTCCCCGACTAGGGCTCCACCCCCTGGGCCTGTGCCCACGAACCTAGGTGAGGACAGGGATTTCTGTTTTCCTGCTGAAATGTTGCATTTCCCAAGACCACCCTGGCCTGCCACGCCCCCATTCTGTGCCTATAAAAACCCTGAGACCCTAGCAGGTATGCACACAAGTGACTGAATGTTGAGAGGAACACACCGGCATAAGAGCACACCAACAGTTGCGGGCAGATGTTGGCAAGCTGGCAGGCCATCAACCAGTGGAATGATGCAGAGTTTGGCCTGAGTGGTTGGAGGGGAGCCTGGCCTCTGAGAGGCCCGACTCCAGGCAAAAACCACTTTCCCACTCCATCTCTCTTCTGGCTCCCCCATCTTCTGAGAGCGACTTCCACTCCATAAAACTTTGAGCTCATTCTCCAAGCCCACATGTGATTCCATTCATCCAGTATACCAAAGCAAGAAACCCTGGAATACAGAAAGCCGTCTATCCTTGCTATAAGGCAGGGGTCTAATTGAGCTAACACAAGCTGCCCACTGATGGCTAAACTGAAAGAGCACCATGTAACACATACCCAGTGGGGCTTCAGCTGTGAACATTCACCCGTAGACACTGCCATGGGGTTGGAACCCCACAACCTGCCCGTCTTCATGCTCCCACTAGAGGTTGGAGCAGCAGGACACTGAATAAATGAGCCACTCCCCCATTGCTTGCCCTGTGAGGAGGACAAGCAAACTTTTCCCATTTCAATACCACCTCACACTTGTTAGGATGCTATTTTCAAAAAGTCAAGGATAATAAATGTTTCTCAAGGTGTGGAAAAATGAAAACTCTTCTACATTGTTAACGAGAATGTTTTATTGGTACAGACATTAGGGAAAACAGTGTGAAGGTTTCTGAAGAACTACCAGATGACTCACAAAACCCTCTTCGGGACATATCTTCTAAAGAAATAAAATCACTTTTATTGCAAAAGAAATGAAAATATCTGTACTTTTATGTTTATTGCTGCATTATTCACAACAGCCAAGATATGGAAACAACTATATTATAGATAGATAGATAGATAGATAGATAGATAGATAGATAGATAGATAAAGATAGATATATTTTATATACATATGTAAACTATTCTTAAAATGTTGAGTTTTTATCAGTAAAAGATGTTGAAATTTGTCAAATGGTACTATTGCATAATTGAGACAACCGTGGTTTTATCCTTTGTTCTGTTAATGTGATGTATTGTGTCAGTTGATGTGCATATGTTAAACCAGCCTTGCATACTAGGGATCACTCAAACTTGGTGATAACGTGTACACATTTCAGTATGTTGATGGATTTGGTTAATTAATATTTTATTGAGGATTTTAACATACAGGTTCATCAGAGAGATAAGCCTGTGAGTTTTGAATTTTTTCTGTTCTATATTTAACATATACATATATATACCTGTATATACATATATGTAATATTATATAACATATGTAATTATATAATATATAATTATATTACATATGTAATTACATATTATATATTATATATAATGTATATAATATTATATATAATATATATAATATAGATAATATATATAGATTATGTATAATATATAATATATATTATATATAATATCTATAATATAGATATTATATATATTATCTATAATATTATATATTATATATAATATTATAGATAATATATATAATATATATAATTACATATGTAATTATATAACATAATTATATAACAGGGGATTATATAACATAGTTATATAACAGGCGATTATATAACATAGTTATATAACAGGCGATTATATAACATAGTTATATAACGGGATTATATAACATAGTTATATAACAGGCGATTATATAACAGGAGATTATATAACATAGTTATATAACAGGCGATTCTATAACATAGTTATATAACAGGCGATTCTATAACATAGTTATATAACAGGCGATTCTATAACATAGTTATATAACGGGATTCTATAACATAGTTATATAACAGGCGATTATATAACAGGCGATTCTATAACATGGTTATATAACAGGCGATTCTATAACATGGTTATATAACAGGCGATTCTATAACATGGTTATATAACAGGGGATTCTATAACATGGTTATATAACGGGATTATATAACATGGTTGTATAACAGGCCATTATATAACATGGTTGTATAACAGGCGATTATATAACATGATTGTATAACAGGCGATTATATAACAGTTACATAACAGGCGATTATATAATGTAGTTATATAACGGGATTATATAACATAATTATACGACAGGCAGTTATGTAACATATAACATGCTGTTATATGACATATTATATAACAGGAGATTATATAACGTAGTTATATAACAGGTGATTATATAATATATATGTATATGTTATATATAATATGTATATATTATATGTATACATGTATATATAGCATATACATGTATACATATATAATATATTTATATAATATGTAATAAAATATATTGATATATGATATATTTATATAATATATAATATTTATAATATATATTTATATAATATACAATATATAATTGTATATAAATATGTAACTGTATATAAATATATACAATATATACATATTATATATACCTACATATACACATATTTACATACATATATATGTATGTATATACATATATACCTATATATGTGTATATATACATATGTACATATGTATGTATTATACTTATATATTATATACTTATATATGTATTTATATAATATATGTATAAAGTATATACATATATAACATATATACATATAATATATACATGCGTATATGTCATATATGTTATATGTATTTGTGAATGTATATGTATATATGATATATATGTATATATAATATATGTATATGTAATATACGTGTATATTATATGTATATATAAATATATGTATATATGTGTATATTATATATATGATTATGTATGTATTATATATGTATATATAATATGTTTTTTCCTGGCATGATTATATATGTGTATATATGTGTGTATATATATACACACATATATGCATATATATGTGTGTATATATTATATGTGTATGCATGTGTGTGTGTATATATGTATGACTATGACGTATAAGTTTGTATGTACCTAAAATTATAGAATATTAGCCCTAAAAAAGAATGTGATCTTGTCATTTTCTACAATATAGACTGGAGAACACTATGTTAAGTGAAATAAACCAGACACAGAGAAAAATCATACTGTATGATCTCCCTTATATATAGAATCTTTAAAAAATCATATATATACAGATAGTAAACAAACTTGTTACCATGTGCGTTGGTTGGGGTATGGGGAGGAAATGAGGAGATACAGATCAGAGGATCCAAATATGTAGCATGAACAAATCTAGAGACCTAACACACAACATGGGAATTATAGGCAGTAAAATTTTCCTCTATTTGTGATTCATGCTAAATGAGTGTGTTGTAACTGTTTCTGCCACAAAAGCAAAGAAATGGATAATTATGTGAAGTGATGTGTATTTTAATTTACTTCACTCTAGTAACCTTTTTACTTTGTGTGTGTATCCCATAATATCATTTTGTATACCTTAAATATATATAATAATATTTTCCTTAAAAAAAATAAAGTTAGCATTGATGCTGACTTTCTGATTTTGGCTTGCATAAAGGATTTGTTTCAAGGTGGATAACAGAGTTCCAAAGGGAATGTGTGATGTTGTGGCTTGGGAGACTATCATTCCTCTTTCTCATAGTGCATCTTCTTAGAATAGTAGTTCTGATTTCTGACCCAAGATATAAGTGATTTGACTGTATTGGGGCTTCCTGGTTTGCCTTTGTTCTCGGGTGAATCCTAAGCATTAGAACAGGGGCTAGCACTTAGGAGATATTCAGCAAGTACTGGTTAAAGAAAGGATTGTGGAGTTCCTATTAAAGCTGATGCTCTGATGTCATATTCTGAAGGATTCTTCTAGTAATAGACTAAATAGAGATTCAAGAAGCAGTGAGACTTGTTAGAGGAAAACTGTAGAAATAAAGCCAAGATAATCTGCTGACTAGTCAGTGACACAAATACTGAAGGGGTGAAGGGATAGAGAGAAAGACCTTGTAGGGATAGCCCTATTCTCTCAGAATTTCTTCCTGACCTTAATACAGCTGCCTCCTCCACCAAAAAATCTATATATAAGTAATGTTTACATGTTCATTGATCTGTTCTTTCAACCAATGTTTTTTTTTTCTTCTTGGTGTTACCTCTAAATTAGACTCTGAGAGCATGCAGTTTATTTGGTGGGTGAAGGAAACACCAGTAGCAGAGGAAGAAAGGGGACAGAGAGGCTGACGTGGCCACTGCCCGTTGTCAATGTGAAATCATGGTGGGTGATGGGCTTAAATCCACTGAGGATTTAATCAATATAATGTCCAGACCAATTTTTATACACAGAGGCAAATATTTTATACTTACTCTGTTGTTCATCTCAAAATATGTCTAGCCACTATTTAATATCAGCTTGTAGGGTTTTTTAAAGAAAATCAAATAACAATATTTTTGGTATCTCAATGATACCAATATAGAGATGCTCCAAATTTAAATATATAAATCCATGCTCATTAAGAATTCCCTATGAACACATTAAATTTCAAAGATTAAATCTCCTTGCAAGTTAAAGCCCAAAGATTTCCAAAACTAAAGAATTAAATCTACAAATTAAATGTTTCCACCTTTTCAGCTAAAAATGCAAAACAATTGAAGTCTTGTTCCGGTTCTTGTTTTGCTTAGATTTAGCCAGAGGGTGGCGTTCCTGCTGTCTGAGCTCCCTGCTCTTGACATGGCTGTAATTCCTTCGTAGCACAAGAACCGATATTAATTCAATGCCAAATATTACCTTACAATCAAATGAGATTATAGTACATATGAAATTATTACAGCACTGAAATCTGACAGCAGAATTTAGAAATAAGATTATCTCCAGATCCAAAAACAAAATTACTTTTCCAGATCTCAGTCTTCGGTGCTGCTAAATACCTAAAAATCAGTGATATGTGTGGGAAAGATAGTAAAAGGAAATTTTTTTTTTCTCTCTTACTCTTGCCAGGATGTCAGACAATCTATTTCAGGATTACAAAATTTATAAAGTACAGCCCTTAATTCAGTCTTTAGCAATATCCCAATAAGAAGTTGATTTGGACAGAATGCATTTACCATATCTAAGGGGAGGAAGCACCCTATGAACACTTTCTCCTGGAGCAGGTGTTGGAAAACTATGGCCCTAAGGAATTACCACTTTTTGGGCTGCGTGTGGTGGCTCACGCCTGTAATCCCATCACTTTGGGAGGCCGAGGCAGGTGGATCACCTGAGGTCAGGAGTTCGAGACCAGCCTGGCCAACGTGGTGAAACCCCGTCTCTATTAAAAATACAAAAAATTAGCCAGGCATGGTGGTGGGCACTGTTAACCCAGCTACTCGGGAGGCTGAGGCAGAAGAATTGCTTGAACCCAGGAGGCACAGGTTCCAGTGATCCGAGATCATGCCATTGCACTCCAGCCCAGGCAACCAGTGGAACTCCATCTCAAAAAAAACAAAAAAAAGATTACTACTTTTTTTGTAAATAAAGCATTATTAGAATACAATTATACCCATTCATTTACATATTATTGATGGCTGCTTTCTTGGTTTTATATAGAGACTACATGGTGTGCTAAACCTAAAATATTTACCACCCAGCCCTTCACAGAAAGATGTGCTGACCTCTGTCTTAGTAGCCTTAAAAACCTTCTTGCTAAGTTTAGAAAACTGTGATGGAGGGAGCCCAGGTCCCTGGATCAGAAGCTCGGGATCACGTATGTTTATTTCCTGGCATGACTATTCAAAACTTATCAGTTTCCATTTCCTTCCATGCCCTGTGTTTCTAAAATCTCATTTCTTCATTGTTCATCAACTCTTCCTAATGGCACAGCCTCTACCATGTTTGAGGAGTGGTCTCATGCCACTGGAGCAGCTGTCAGAAACTCTGGCTATGGGATAGCACAGGTCCGTGAAATTCTCTTGCTCAAGTGTTTTTCAGCTGGAGAATCATGTTCAGCAGATTTCAGTACCGAAGGTGCTAATTATGTTCCTGAAATGTGTGCCTTTAGGGGCCTAGCAAAGAAGAATGCCTCTTCTACATGTTCTTCAAGGCACTGTCTGCCTTTCCTTTTTGGATGTTCCAGGCCTCAAGAAGTGTCTTGTCCTGCTACATCTTTGATTCTTTTATTCACTAGTGGCTGCAGTTCTCAAGTTGTGCCTCCCTCTGCTGTTCTACTCCTTACAGAGGGCCTGGATGTGGTTGTAGAATTTGGTCTTTTTCCTTCTGAAACACACATAAGCCTAACCCTTTTTGTCTGATCAGAACCTCTACTTTGTTTTTACTTCCCTTTTGCTTATTGCCTTGGATATTTTTGTTTTTATGTATTCCTAAGTTAATAATTCTGAGTTGGCCAAATGTACCCAGTGTTTAGATTAATATTGTTTACCACCTTGGGTTAGATAATCCCACTCAGGAGATTCTTCTCCCATTAAATAAACATCTAACCCAGGCCTGGAAAATCTATTATATTCAGCATGGCTTCCCATTAGTATTCTTCATCTTTTCTTTCAGTTCTAATTTCATAAATTTCCCTAGCATCAGGACATAGGCCTTATTTAAGTACCCACTTACAACACCACAGGATCACCTTGAGGTTCACCCTATAATTCTGTGAAGATTTCTAATTCTAATCAGTAATCAGTCCTTACACAATCTCCACCTTCTTTTAAGTGAGGAATGGGATCAAGGGCAGCCAACCTAGTATTGCTTACCAAAGTTTGGTACTAATAATTTAAAATGAGGCCCTCATGAGTGTTCTTGAGCAAAAGCAGATGTCAGCCTCCTATATCTTCGTTTTTTTTTTTTGTTTTTTGAGACAGAGCTTCACTCTTGTCCCCCCAGGCTGGAGTGCAATGGTGTGATCTTGGCTTCTTGCAACCAATGATCTTGGCTCATTGTAATTCTCCTGCCTCAGCCTCCCGAGTAGCTGGGATTCAAGGTGCCCACCACCATGCCTGGCTAACTTTGAATTTTTAGTAGAGACAGGGTTTCACCATATTGGCTGGTCTCAAACTCCTGACCTCAGGTGATCCACCCACCTCGGCCTCCCAAAGTGCTGGGATTATAGGTGTGAGCCACCATCCCTGTTTGCCTCCTGTATCTTCTAAGGCCCCAGTGAAACAAGTATGCTATAGGCGGTTCCTGAATAATTCAAGGTCTGTAACAACCTGCACCCTAAAGACCTCACAATAATGACCAAACTAAGGCTAATTTTGTTTTAGCTAAAATGCTCTTGTAGAAAAAGTGACATACATTTTAAAACTAGAATATTTTATAGAATGTCAATGAAAAGAGTCAAACGCTGTAAATTATTTGAATAGATTCATTCTGAGCCAAATATGAATAACCACGGTCTGTGACATAGCCCTCAGGAGATGCTGAGAACATGTGCCCGAGGTGGTTGGGATTTTATACATTGTGGGAGGCAGTGGAGGTGTGGGGGAGGGGAGGCTTTCAGGTAGAGTTTTAAATTTTCTGTTTGATAATTGGTTGAGTTTTTCTAAACACCTGGGATCAATGTGCTACAGAAAAGTGGTCCGGATCTAGACCCCAAGAGGGGGTTCTTGGATCTCGCACAAGAAAGAATTCAGGGTGAGTCTGCAGTGCAAAGTGAAAGCAAGTTTATTAAGAAAGTAGAGGAATAAAAGAATAGCTACTCCATAGACAGAACAGCCCTGAGGGCTGCTGGTTGCCCATTTTTATGGTTATTTCTTGATGATATGCTAAACAAGGGGTGGATTATTTGTGCCTCCCCTTTTAGACCATGTAGGGTAACTTCCTGATGTTGCCATGGCATTTGTAAACTGTCAAGGTGCTGGTGGGAGTGTAGCAGTGAGGACGACCAGAGGTCACTGTCATCGCCATTTTGGTTTTGGTGGGTTTTGGTGGGTTTTGGCTGGCTCCTTTACTGCAACCTGTTTTATCAGCAAGGTCTTTGTGACATGTATTTTGTGCTGATCTCCTATCTCATCCTGTTAATTAGAATGCCTTAACCATCTGGGAATGCAGCCCAGTAGGTTTCAGCCTCATTTTACCCAGCTCCTATTTAAAATGGAGTTACTCTGGTTCACACGCATCTGACAATGGTAATTGGAGGTGGGGCCTTTGGGAGATTAGGTTATGAGCACAGAGAAAATTTATGAATAGAATTGTTGTACTTACAATAGAGGCTTCAGAGAGCTCCTCACCCCTTCCATTATGTAAGGGCACAGGGTAAAGACAGCTGTCAACCAGAAAGTGGTCAGTTACCAGTTATCAAATCTGCAGGTACTTAGAATTCCCAGCTTCTTCCCATTCTCATTCCCGGTTCTCATTCTCTCAGAACTGTGAGAAATCAATCTGTCATGGCCATGCAGACTCTGATATTTGGTTATAAAAGGCTTGAACTCACTAAGACAGATGGGTTAAGTAATACCGCAAAGTCCAGTAGGCATCAAACCCAAGTATTTCCTTAATATCTGATCCAGTTCTCAAACAGTATGCTGACCCATGTCAATGAAACAGTTCAAAAAGATAGATTATAAGATAAATATTATCTGATAAGATAAATATTATCTACTCAGAAAAATAAATTAGATTAATTCACTTTCGATAGTGGAATTACTTTGTGAAACAAAAAATACACACAACTGAAGTTAAATTGGGCAGAACCTGGCACAATCATGATGTAAAAGAGTTATTTCTTTTTGTTTTTCTCTCTTTTCCACTTTTGTTAATTATTCCCCATTCCCCAACTCACAGACCTTGCCAAAATCAAATTTTTGTCCTATATTTCCTCTCGGTGGGTGATACTAAGCCACAGATTTTACAAAATTCCTATCCACATTTGTTAATTCTACTCCTAATTCATATCCTTCCCTTTGATATAACTAGTATATCATATTAGTTATTACTAGTTTTATGTAAACATTAATTTACATAAACTAATATGTTTTATACTAGTTTCATGTTTTATACTAGTTTTATGTAAACATATTAATTTATGTAAATTAACATGATTATATAAAACTAGTACAGAACATATAACTTTTATGTTTTTGTCTCCTTCTACCACATTACTTCAAGTTAATATTATCTATGACCATATACTTGTGATAACTTATCACCTGCAACACCGTGCAGCAAAATTTATTTTCTATATTATATCCAAGAAAATATGTAATGATTAGATTATGTTATAACTGCCAGAGGGCTTCTTTCTGCCTGCTGCACAAAGAAAGACCATAGCATTTCAGTAAAGAAAGAATTTAATAGACACAAGGCTGGCCATGCCAAGTGGAAGATGGAGTTAGTACTCAAATCAGTCTCATTCAACACTTGTAGCTTACGGGTTTTTCAAATGCAATTTGGAGGAAGGGGTGGTGGTTGCTAGGCATGCTACTGATGGACTGGGGCAAAGATGAATCATAGGAGTTCAGAGCTGTCCTCCTGCATGCTGAATCACTTCTGCATAAGGCCACAGGAGCAGGCTTGGCAGGTACAGGTGGAGCCATGGGTGTTAGACATGCAAAAAAAAAAACCCCTGAAAAGATACCTCAGAAGGCTAATCTACTGTAATGGTGTTAGGTGCAGGAATGGCTGGCAATCTATGACTATACCTTAGTAGAATTCAGATTCCTGTCCTCCCTCAGCCTGATAGTCTTTCATTAGCTCTATAAACGTGGTTAAATTTTGGGGAAGGGCTGCTATCATTTAAACCAGAGCCTAAATGTCTCTCTAGCTTGGTCCAAAATCCCAGGAATAATTAAGGGAAAGGTAAGATGGGGGTGGGGGTGGGTTAGATCATGATACAGTTATTTTTACTGACATGATTTTTGCAAAGGTGGTTTCACTATGATTACCTATATGTTTAGAAATGGTTCAGTGATTGCCGTTTTCTCCCCAGAGTTAAGTCTCAGGACTACCTGGCTCATGTTTAACCCCTAAGACTGATTTTTTCATCTCTTTTTTACATGATTTGTCTTGCAGAAATGAATAAATTAGTGCATTACTTGAAAAGGGCCACACCCAGTAACCTATCTGACTGTTGTTCAGCCGTAGAGTCTCAGATGAAACATTTTTGAGGGAAGCCTTAAGTTATATTGCAGCTCCCCACCTGTATACATTTTGCGCCTATTTGGTGGTCACTGTAGGGTTAGCTTTTATACAAGATGTCAGGCCATTTCCGTGGAGATGGTGTTACCTAACCCAGGGTTGATGCTGTGAAAGGAAAACAAAAACTTGGGACCCTAATTCACTCTGCCAAAAGAAAAAAATTAACCTGAAAGCTGAGCCATTCAAGAAGCTGCCTTCCCTTTTGTTTCTCATCACGTAGAGATAGAAGGTTAAATATCCGCATAGGTGGATACTCTATGTTCACCTTATCTTATGTAAAGTGTCAATTAGTGAGCACCAGATGAATCCATAATTGACTATTCTTCTACCTCCTCCTTTTCTCTTGCAATGTGTGGATTCAGTAATGTGACCATATCCTCCCTCTTTCTCATCTACCCTGCTTTTCCCCTTTAAATACTGAAACCCTCAAATTTATCTTTAGAGAACAGCATGGATCTGTCTCCCTAGCATATTCCTTTACCTTGGCAAAATCAACTTCTAAATGGTTTGAGACTTGTCTCTTGTACTTTTTGGTTTACAATGCAACGTCGCACAGGTCTCAGCAATGGCCCAAACTTCAGAGAAAACGTCCACTATAAATAGAATGACCAGGCATCCTTGTTTTCCAGGATAGCCTTGATTTGTACTTAATGCTCCTGCATAAAGAATCCTGTAAACCAACAATAAAATGCTAAGGCCCCCTGGCCTTCTGAATGGACTTTCTTTTGACCAGGGCGATTTGAAATTTTAGCCCAGAGAGACTGGCTCAGGTCATGATGGTTAGTGGGGGTTGACCATTTCCTTTATATTTGTCAGACAGCTGTGAACCAGAGCAACTCCATCTTAAATAGTAGCTGGGTAAAATCAGGCTGAAATCTACTGGACTGTATTCACAGATGGTTAAGGCATTCTAGTTCACAGGATGAGATAGGAGGTCAGCGCAAAATACAGATCATGAAGACCTTGCTGATAAAACAGGTTGCAGTAAAGGAGCCAGCCAAAACCCATCAAAACAAAATGGTGATGAGAGTGACCTCTGGTCACCGTCACTGCTACACTCACTCCCACCAGCACCCTGACAGTTTACAAATGCCATGGCAACGTCAGGAAGTTACCCTATATGGTCTAAAAAGGGGAGCATGAATAATTCACCCCTTGTATAGCATATCATCAAGAAATAGCTATAAAAATGGGCAACCAGCAGCCCTCAGGGCTGCTCTGTCTATGGAATAGCCATTATTTTATTCCTTTACTTTCTTAATAAATTTGCTTTCACTTTGCACTGCAGACTCTCCCTGAATTCTTTCTTATGCGAGATCTAAGAGCCCACTCTTAGTGTCTGGATCAAGATCCCTTTCCTGTAACACCATCACAACCTGGGGATAAGATTTCAAAATATCAACTGGGGGAGTGCTGACACTAGTATTTAGTCCATGATATTGCCTTGTATTTAATTACTTCATTTAGAAAATAGGATGGTAAAACTTCCAAGGCATTGTCAAAAGATGAGATGAAATATGGTATGTTGCATGTTTAGCATTTTGCTTGATGCTGGGTAGATTCTCCAACTGGTGATTGTTGTAGTATTTAGGCATTTACTTTCTAAAATGTGAAACTAGAGACAATCAAAAAGAAAAAAATATCACGAGCATTTATTTATTCAAGAATAAAATTAAAATAATATAAACCAACCTAAAGGACATACATTTCTAGTCATTTGGAGTAACTGATACTGTACGTAATTTCCTTCTATAAGTAGCTAGAAAACTGGACAAATATATAAAGCAATTATTTTCAGACAGTATAAAATAAGGAGTGTTGGATCGTTAGCTCTGAAAGAAAAGAAGCAAATAAGGTGAATCACCCTGGGTTTTGTCCTGCAGGTACTTTCCACAATGTAGTAGAGGGAGCGGAGGTCTCAGTCGAGAAGATAAAAGAAAGTCTGGGGAGGCTGAAGCAGTTAGAATTTTCAGGGATGAGTACTATAAGAGAGCAACACACACACACACACACACACACACACACACACACACACACACCCTCTAAAAATCTGCTTAGCTATCCCCTTGAACATGTTGGTACAACACAGAGAATGTGATTTCAAAAGGCCAGGCAAAGAAATATCAGAGTACTATTAGGTAAAGAATTCCCAGAGCTGGAAGATACTAATGTTTCTGCGAGTCAGAACAGTCTCATTGAACCCCTGAGGCAGTCAGTAGAGACCTGAGAAGGCTAACACTTTAGTGGTAGGGCTAAACAAACCCTGGGGTAGAAGCTACTTAGAGCTGCCACAGCAAGAGTCCAAAGGTTAAACCATATCAATAAAATGTCAATGTCATCCAAAGCAATGTTCTATATCCTTTTAAAGAAGATGAATTTCAGATGTTGGAAAACATATAATTCACAGTGTTTCATATCCAATCAGAAATTATTAAGTATGCAGAGAAACAAGAAAAAATGGGACCTATAATCAATCAATAAAAGCAGAGTCAAAAATGATAGATAAGATGATGTTAATGGAAAAGGACTTCAAAACAGATCTTATAAATCTGTTTTGGATATAGCATATATATATAGCATATATATAATACATGTTGTATATATTATATATATGCTATATATAATAATATAATATGTATATATAGAAGAAGAAAATAGAAGATATAAAAGTGAACCAAATGGAAAATTACAGAGATAGAAATTCGACATTTAGAAAACAAAATTACTGGATGAGTGTAACTGCAGTTTAGATTCTACAAAAAAAACCCGTAAATGACCTTGAAAACACATCAATACCGACTTTTAAAAACTGAAGCAGCTGGGCACGGTGGCTCACGCCTGTAATCCAAGCAATTTGAGAGGCCAAGGCGGGCTGATCACGAGGTCAGGAGATTGAGACCATCCTGGCTAACACGGTGAATCCCCGTCTCTACTAAAAATACAAAAAAATTAGCTGGGCGTGGTGGCTTGCGCCTGTAGTCCCAGCTACTCAGAAGGCTGAGGCAGGAGAATGGCATGAACCCGGGAGGCGGAGCTGGCAGTGAGCCGAGATCACACCACTGCACTCCAGCCTGGGCAACAGAGCGAGACTCCATCTCAAAAAAAAAAAAACTGAATCAAACTGAGAAATAAAAACTGATAATGAACAGACTTTGTGACATGCGAGATAACATTAAGTGATCTAATGCATGTGTAATAAAAAGGACCCAGTAGGAGAGAAAAAAAAATTGCTTGAAGCAAAACAAGTCTTTTTTTTCCAATTTAATGAAAACCATAAACCATAAATCCAATAAGTTGATCAGATCATGAATGAACTTTCAAGCAAAATAAACATACAGAACAATACATTGAGGCATATCATAATTAAATAGGCTGAACACTAGTGATATAAAGAAAATGTTAAGAACGTTAAAAGTGAAAAGACATTGTATATAAAAGGAAACAAAAATAAGAATGATCTGCAATAGATAATTTTTTGTGTCTATGTGGAGAGTGTTTTGGATGAGGCTGACATTTAAATCAGTGGACTTTGTGTTAAGTAGATTGTCCTCATAATGTGGGTAGGGCTCATAAAATCAGTTGAAGACTTGACTAGAACAAAAAGACTGGCCTCCTCAAGCAAGGGGGAATTCTGAGCAGCCTACCTTCAGACTTCATCTGCATCATTGGCTGTCTTGAGTCTCTACTCTATGACCCCACACAGCACTGTAGATTTGGACTTTCCAACCTCCTTAATTGCACACACACACACATCCCCTATTGGTTGTTTCTCTGGAGAACTCTAATACTCCAGCAATCAGTGCAAGCCAGAAGACAAAAGGCATCATATTTATGCTGAAAAACATGTTTTGTACCTCAAATACTAGCTTCATCAAAAATATGAAATAAAAATGAAGGTAAAAAAATTTTTTTAGACAAAAACAATCTGGCAGAATCTGTTGCTCACAGGCCTGCACTATGAGAAAAAGTTAAGGAAGTTAATCAGGAAGAGAGGAGGGAAATTGCTTCCAATGGAAATTTTAATTTACACAAAGAGATGAAAAGCATAAGAGATAGTAAAGATTTAGGTAAATAAAAATATTGCCTGTTTAAAATATTTTAAATATAATTGACTATTTAAATAAGAAACAGTAGTGATGCATATTGGAGTGGCAGAACATATGGACAAGTAAAATATATGACAATTGGGTAATAACCAACTAATGGACTCTAAATTCCAAATTCTCTGTTCCTTGTGTATAATAGGGAAAATCTTTTAAGACATTTGTCCTTTACCAGATGGCCTGATATTAGGCTTAATCAATAGAAATTGCTAGAGCTTCACTGGAATACAAAAGCATTTCTCTTCCTGCTTCCAGCATGCTCATCCTGTTGGACTTCCACAGAGAGAGCACTTGTTTTTACCAGCAGCCAGTGGCCAGCAGCAGCAAGTCTTCCCTTTGGCAAGCTCACCCTCACTCCAGAGGGCAGATATACAGCGAATCCTATTTGGATGACAACTCACTAAACTTGCGAGCCATGGACACATCCTCTTCAAGCCAGTCTGGAGTGCCTACTAGATTGTGTCATGATCTATATTATAGAAAAACCTTCATCAACTTCCATGGTAAGAAGTTGTAGCATCTCACTCAGCTAGATGTCAATAAATTCACAAACACACAAAAAATTCTTGAATGACAGGGAGAACAAGTCACCTTCAGGAAATGACCTTACACCATTGTCAGAAGTAAATGCTTCATATCATCCTCCAAATCTCCTCAAAAGAGATTTATGGCCATTTGCTAGAGTGACAATGCATTTGGAAAAGAAAATACACAGATTTGGTTGGGGAGCATAAGAAACTGGCTTTAAGATGTCAGTGCCTGGGAATCCAAAACACTTTAATGTCCTACCAATAAAAATTGGGGTAATTGGAGTTCATGGTCTTCAGGTAGTAGGTCAAGTTTCATCTCAAGTCTTACTCACAGTGGACCCAGTTAGTGAAGAGACTCATTCTGTGTGTATTTCCAAGGAATTAAAAAGAGGACATCGCTGTAGGGTCTTAGGAGCATAATAGTGAATAATACTATCGATATACTATGACAAAAATTTCATCGTTGTAATTTAAAATGTGCAAGAGTTTTGGAGACATCAGTATAAAAACTGAAAACGTAAGATGAAAAATTTATAATAGCTCTATGTCTAAAATAGAAATTGAACCCAAAATTGAAAGCCATTTTAAAATAAAAACATCCAAAGCTAGATGGCCTTGTCGGTGAATTATCTCAAACATTTAAGGTAGGAATACCAATAGTACACATTTTAAATTGAAGAATAGGACACACTTTCCAATGCATTTAATGAGACCAACATTATTCTAATACCAAAACTAACAAAAATATTACAAGAAAAAAATCATATTAGCATCCAATATTCTTAGTACACTTATATTAAAAAACCTCAGCAAAATACTAGTTAATATTATCTAGAAATATATAAAAAGGATAATGCACCATAACTAAGTGGGTATTATGCCAGGAATATAAGACCGTAACATTCAAAAACAAATCAGTGTAGTTCAGCACTTTAATGAAATAAAAAGAAGCTAATTACATGATAATTTCATAGATACAGAACAATCTTATGATAAGTTCAATATATATTCATGAAGATAATACTCAGCAATCTAAGAAGAGAAGAGAACTTTCTGAAATTGCTTGAAGACCTCTGAAAGGCACACAGATAACATTATTATTAATGATGAAAGACTGAACGCTTTCCCTTAAAGATCATGAACAAGGTAAAAATATACCACTCATTTTTTTTATTTTTTATTATTATACTTTAGGTTTTAGGGTACATGTGCACAATGTGCAGGTTTGTTACATATGTATCCATGTGCCATGTTGTTTTGCTGCACCCATTAACTCGTCATTTAGCATTAGGTATATCTCCTAATGCTGTCCCTCCCCCCTCCCCCAACCCCACAACAGTCCCCAGAGTGTGATGTTCCCCTTCCTGTGTCCATGAGTTCTCATTGTTCAGTTCCCACCTATGAGTGAGAACATGCGGTGTTTGGTTTTTTGTTCTTGGGATAGTTTACTGAGAATGATGTTTTCCAGTTTCATCCATGTCCCTACAAAGGACATGAACTAATCATTTTTTATGGCTGCATACTATTCTATGGTGTATATGTGCCACATTTTCTTAATCCAGTCTATCGTTGTTGCACATTTGGGTTGGTTCCAATTCTTTGCTATTGTGAATAGTGCCACAATAAACATACGTGTGCATGTGTCTTTATAGCAGCATGATTTATAGTCCTTTGGGTATATACCCAGTAATGGGATGGCTGGGTCAAATGGTATTTCTAGTTCTAGATCCCTGAGGATTCGCCACACTGACTTCCACAATGGTTGAACTAGTTTACAGTCCCACCAACAGTGTAAAAGTGTTCCTATTTCTCCACATCCTCTCCAGCACCTGTTGTTTCCTGACTTTTTAATGATGGCCATTCTAACTGGTGTGAGATGGTACCTCACTGTGGTTTTGATTTGCATTTCTCTGATGGCCAGTGATGATGAGCATTTTTTCATGTGTTTTTTGGCTGCATAAATGTCTTCTTTTGAGAAGTGTCTGTTCATGTCCTTTGCCCACTTTTTGATGGGGTTGTTTGTTTTTTTCTTGTAAATTTGTTTGAGTTCATTGTAGATTCTGGATATTAGCCCTTTGTCAGATGAGTAGGTTGCAAAATTTTTCTCCCATTCTGTAGGTTGCCTGTTTACTCTGATGGTAGTTTCTTTTGCTGTGCAGAAGCTCTTTAGTTTAATTAGATCCCATTTGTCAATTTTGGCTTTTGTTGCCATTGCTTTTGGTGTTTTAGACATGAAGTCCTTGCCCACGCCTATGTCCTGAATGGTATTGCCTAGGTTTTCTTGTAGGATTTTAATGGTTTTAGGTCTAACATGTAAGTCTTTAATCCATCTTGAATTAATTTTTGTATAAGGTGTAAGGAAGCGATCCAGTTTCAGCCTTCTACATATGGCTAGCCAGTTTTCCCAGCACCTTTTATTAAATAGGGAATCCTTTCCCCATTTCTTGTTTTTGTCAGGTTTGTCAAAGATCAGATAGTTGTAGATGTGCAGCATCATTTCTGAGGACTCTGTTCTGTTCCATTGATCTATGTCTCTGTTGTGGTACCAGTACCATGCTGTTTTGGTTACTGTAGCCTTGTAGTATAGTTTGAAGTCAGGTAGCGTGATGGCTCCAGCTTTGTTCTTTTGGCTTAGGATTGACTTGGTGATGCGGGCTCTTTTTTTGGTTCCATATGAACTTTAAAGTAGTTTTTTCCAATTCTGTGAAGAAAGTCATTGGTAGCTTGATGGGGATGGCATTGAATCTATAAATTACCTTGGGCAGTATGGCCATTTTCACGATATTGATTCTTCCAACCCATGAGCATGGAATGTTCTTCCATTTGTTTGTATCCTCTTTTATTTCATTGAGCAGTGGTTTGTAGTTCTCCTTGAAGAGGTCCTTCACATCCCTTGTAAGTTGGATTCCTAGGTATTTTATTCTCTTTGAAGCAATTGTGAATGGGAGTTCACTCATGATTTGGCTCTCTGTTTGTCTGTGATTGCTGTACAAGAATGCTTGTGATTTTTGTACATTGATTTTGTATCCTGAGACTTTGCTGAAGTTGCTAATCAGCTTAAGGAGATTTTGGGCTGAGACAATGGGGATTTCTAGATATACAATCATGTCATCTGCAAACAGGGACAATTTGACTTCCTCTTTTCCTAATTAAATACCCTTTATTTCCTTCTCCTACCTGATTGCTCTGGCCAGAACTTCCAGCACTGTGTTGAATAGGAGTGGTGAGAGAGGGCATCCCTGTCTTGTGCCAGTTTTCAAAGGGAATGCTTTCCGTTTTTGCCCATTCAGTATGATATTGGCTGTGGGTTTGTCATAGATAGCTCTTGTTGTTTTGAGATATGTCCCATCAATACCTAATTTATTGAGAGTTTTTAGCATGAAGGTTGTTGAATTTTGTCAAGCGCCTTTTCTGCATCTATTGAGATAATCATGTGGTTTTTGTCTTTGGTTCTGTTTATATGCTGGATTACATTTATTGATTTGCATATGTTGAACCAGCCTTGCATCCCAGGAATGAAGCCCACTTGATCATGGTAGATAAGCTTTTTGATGTGCTGCTGGATTCGGTTTGCCAGTATTTTATTGAGGATTTTTGCATCAATGTTCATCAAGGATATTGGTCTGAAATTCTCTTTTTTGGTTATGTCTCTGCCAGGCTTTGGTATCAGGATGATGCTGGCTTCACAAAATGTGTTAGGGAGGATTCCTCTTTTTCTGTCGATTGGAATAGTTTCAGAAGGAATGGTACCAGTTCCTCCTTGTACCTCTGTTAGAATTTGGCTGTGAATCCATCAGGTCCTGGACTCTTTTTGTTTGGTAAGCTATTGATTATTGCCACAATTTCAGAACCTGTTATTGGTCTATTCAGAGATTCAACTTCTTCCTGGTTTAGTCTTGGGAGGGTGTATTTGTCGAGGAATTTATCCATTTCTTCTAGATTTTCTAGTTTATTTGCATAGAGGTGTTTGTAGTATTCTCTGATGGTAGATTGTATTTCTGTGGGATCGGTGGTGATATCCCCTTTTTCATTTTTTATTGCATCTATTTGATTCTTCTCTCTTTTCTTCTTTATTAGTTTTTCTCGCAGTCTATCAGTTTTGTTGATCTTTTCAAAAAACCAGCTCCTGGGTTCATTAATTTTTTGAAGGGTTTTTTGTGTCTCTATTTCCTTCAGTTCTGCTCTGATTTTAGTTATTTCTAGCGTTCTGCTAGCTTTTGAATGTGTTTGCTCTTGCTTTTCTAGTTCTTTTAATTGTGATGTTAGGGTGTCAATTTTGGATCTTTCCTGCTTTCTCTTGTGGGCATTTAGTGCTATAAATTTCCCTCTACACACTGCTTTGAATGTGTCCCAGAGATTCTGGTATGTTGTGTCTTTGTTCTCGTTGGTTTCAAAGAACATCTTTATTTCTGCCTTCATTTCATTATGTACCCAATAGTCATTCAGGAGCAGGTTGTTCAGTTTCCATGTAGTTGAGCGGTTTTGAGTGAGTTTCTTAATCCTGAGTTCTAGTTTGATTGCACTGTGGTCTGAGAGACAGTTTGTTATAATTTCTGTTCTTTTACATTTGCTGAGGAGAGCTTTACTTCCAACTATGTGGTCAATTTTGGAATAGGTGTGGTGTGGTGCTGAAAAAAATGTATATTCTGTTGATTTGGGGTGGGGAGTTCTGTAGATGTCTATTAGGTCCACTTTGTGCAGAGCTGAGTTCAATTCCTGGATATCCTTGTTAACTTTCTGTCTCGTTGATCTGTCTAATGTTGACAGTGGGGTGTTAAAATCTCCCATTATTATTGTGTGGGAGTTTAAGTCCCTTTGTAGGTCACTCAGGACTTGCTTTATGAATCTGTGTGCTCCTGTGTTGGGTGCATATATATTTAGGATAGTTAGCTCTTCTTGTTGAATTGATCCCTTTATCATTATGTGATGGCCTTCTTTGTCTCTTTTGATCTTTGTTGGTTTAAAGTCTATTTTATCAGAGACTAGGATTGCAACCCCTGCCTTTTTTTCTTTTCCATTTGCTTGATAGATCTTCCTCCATCCCTTTATTTTGAGTCTATGTGTGTCTCTGCACGTGCGATGGGTTTCCTGAATACAGCACACTGATGGGTCCTGACTCCTTATCCAGTTTGCCAGTCTGCGTCTTTTAATTGGAGCATTTATCCCATTTACATTTAAAGTTAATATTGTTATGTGTGAATCTGATCCTGTCATTATGATGTTAGTTGGTTATTTTGCTCGTTAGTTGATGCAGTTTCTTCCTAGCCTTGATGGTCTTTACAATTTGGCATGTTTTTGCAGGGGCTGGTACCAGTTGTTCCTTTCCATGTTTAGTGCTTCCTTCACGAGCTCTTTTAGGGCAGGCCTGGTGGTGACAAAAATCACTCAGCATTTGCTTGTCTGTAAAGTATTTTATTTCTCCTTCACTTATGAAGCTTAGTTTGGCAGGATAGGAAATTCTGGGTTGAAAATTCTTTTCTTTAAGGATGTTGCATATCAGCCCCCACTCTCTTCTGGCTTGTAGAGTCTCTGCCGAGAGATCAGCTGTTAGTCTGATGGGCTTCCCTTTGTGGGTAACCCGACCTTTCTGTCTGGCTGCCCTTAACATTTTTTCCTTCATTTCAACTTTGGTGAATCTGACAATTATGTGTCTTGGAGTTGCTCTTCTTGAGGAGTATCTTTGTGGCGTTCTCTGTATTTCCTGAATCTGAATGTTGGCCTGCCTTGCTAGATTGGGGAAGTTCTCCTGGATAATATCTTGCAGAGTGTTTTCCAACTTGGTTCCATTCTCCCCGTCATTTTCAGGTACACCAATCAGACATAGGTTTGGTCTTTTCACGTAGTCCCAAATTTCTTGGAGGCTTTGTTCATTTCTTTTTATTCTTTTTTCTCTAAACTTCCCTTCTCACTTTGTTTCATTCATTTTATCTTCCATCACTGATACCCTTTCTTCCAGTTGATCGCATCAGCTACCGAGGCTTCTGCAATCTTCGCATAGTTCTCGATACTTGGCTTTCAGCTCCATCAGCTCCTTTAAGCCCTTCTCTCCATTGGTTATTTTAGTTATCCATTTGTCTAATTTTTTTTCAAAGTTTTTATCTTCTTTGCTATTGTTTTGAATTTCCTCCCATAGCTCGGAGTAGTTTGATCATCTGAAGCCTTCTTCTCTCAACTCGTCAAAATCATTCTCCATCCAGCTTTGTTCCATTGCTGGTGAGGAACTGCATTCCTTTGGAGGAGGAGAGGTGCTCTGCTTTTTAGAGTTTCCAGTTTTTCTGCTCTGTTTTTTCCCCATCTTTGTGGTTTTATCTACTTTTGGTCTTTGATGATGGTGATGTACAGATGGGTTTTTGGTGTGGATGTCCTTTCTGTTTGTTAGTTTTTCTTCTACCAGATAGGACCCTCAGCTGCAGGTCTGTTGGAGTTTACTAGAGGTCCACTCCAGACCCTGTTTGGCTGGGTGTCAGCAGTGGTGGCTGCAGAACAGTGGATTTTCGTGAGACCACAAATTCAGCTGTCTGATATTTCCTCTGGAAGTTTTGTCTCAGAGGAGTACCCGGCCGAGTGAGGTGTCAGTCTATCCCTACTTGGGGGTGCCTCCCAGTTAGGCTGCTCGGGGGTCAGGGACCCACTTTAGGAGGCAGTCTGTCCGTTCTCAGATCTCCAGCTGCGTGCCGGGAGAACCACTACTCTCTTCAAAGCTGTCAGTCAGACAGGGACATTTAAGTCTGCAGAGGTTCCTGCTGAATTTTTGTTTGTCTGTGCCCTGCCCCCAGAGGTGGAGCCTACAGAGGCAGGCAGGCCTCCTTGAGCTGTGGTGGGCTCCACCCAGTTCGAACTTCCTGTCTGCTTTGCTTACCTAAGCAAGCCTGGGCAATGGCGGGAGCCCCTCCCCCAGCCTCGCTGCCACCTTGCAGTTTGATCTCAGACTGCTTTGCTAGCAATCAGCGAGACTCCATGGGCATAGGACCCTCTGAGCCAGGTGCGGGACACAATCTCCTAGTGTGCTGTTTTCCAGGCCCTTTGGAAAAGTGCAGTATTAGGGTGGGATTGACTCAATTTTCCAGGTGCCGTCTGTTACCCCTTTCTTTGACTAGGAAAGGGAACTCCCTGACCCCTTGCACTTCCCGAGTGAGGCAATGCCTCGCCCTGCTTCGGCTCGTGCACAGTGCGCTTCACCGACTGTCCTGAACCCACTGTTTGGCACTCCCTAGTGAGATGAAATCGATGCCTCAAGCAGAAATGCAGAAATCACCCGTCTTCTGTGTCACTCAGGCTGGGAGCTGTAGACCAGAGCTGTTCCTATTCAGCCATCTTGGCTCCACCAGCCACTCATTTCTTTTACAATGACTAGTCTTAAAAATGCTAGTCATTGTAACAAGTCAAATAATAATATCAACAACATAATGGGCATCTACATTGGAAAACAATATAACTGTCCTTGGATATTTGTTTATTTGTTTCATAGATGGCATGATTATGAAGGAAATTTTATTAAATTTATTTTTAATAGCTTTTAAAGTAGTAGGTGAATTATCAAAGTTGTAGAATACAAGATCAATATGTAAAATCAACTATATTTCTATACACTAGTAACAATCGGAAATTGAAATTAGAACAATGTCATTTACCATAGTATGAAAAATTAAATATTCATAGATAAATTTGGCAAAGTATAATCTGAAACATTGGTGAGTGAAATTTTAAAAACTTAAATAAAAAGATTACTGAGTTCATGACTCAGACAATTCAATATTTTAAAATGTCAGTGCTCCATAGATCAACGTATAGTTTCAAGGCAATGTTTATCAAAATTTCTTTAGAGCATTTTGTAGAAATTAAATAGCTAATTCCAAAATTCTTATAAAAATGCAAGAAACTAGAATAAGTAAAACAACTTTGAGATATAAAAATATATTGTTTGAGAATTTTTACTATCTTGTTTCAAGAGTACTATAAAACTACATTAAGCAAGACAACATGCAATTGCTATAAACTATTAAAACAGATAGAAAACCCAGAACAAGAGCTACAAATTTAAAGTCAGTTAATTTTTGACAAAGTGACAATTCAATGGAGAAACATAGTATTTTTAATACTCGGTACTAGAAAATTTGAATATTCTTATGGGAAAAAAAGAAAATTACAGCTTTACTTTTCACATTTCCAAAATGAATGCAAATTGGATTACATACCAAAATGAAAAACCTAAAGCTATAAACTTATAGATAAAAGTAAAGCAGTAATGGAGATGACAAAGTAATGGTTAGGCAAAGATTTTTAGACAAAACATCACAACATATTAACATTAAAAAGTCAATAAATTGGACTTCATCAAAAGTAAGGATTTTACTTTTCAAAAGACACTGTTAAAAGAATAAAAAGACAAGTCACAGACTAACAGACATTTCTCCAAATAGAAATGTCTATTCTCTAAATAGACATTTCTCCAAATAATATATACATACAGAAAATAGGCACATAAACAGATACCTAATATAATTAGTTATTAAGGAAACCCAAATTAAAACCACAATAATATAATTGTCTCTCTCTATATATATGTATGCCTAAAATTAAAAAATTCCAACCATGCCAAATTTTGGTGAAGATGTGATTCAAATGAAATGCTCATTAAATTGCTGGTAGGAATATAAAGTGACACAACTACCTTTGTAAACAGTCGCCGTTTAACTAAAAGCTAAAAATATACCTGCCATAGGACACAGATAGTGCAATCCTAGGTATTTCAAAACTGGAAGTGTTTTTTTCAAACAAAGCTTCTGCATAAATACTTGTAGTGGCTTTATTTTTATTTTCGATAGTCAAAAACTGGAAGCAATGCAGTCTATCAGCATGTAAGTGAGTAAACAAATTGTATTTCCATACTACTCTTCAAAAAAATACATTATTGATGTACATAATTATATTTTGGATCTCTCAAAATAATTATATTAAGTATGTCGACTGAAGAATCACAAGGTTAAAAAATTTGCAAAGGAGAACTTTGTTTCTTTTAAAGGGTTGTATCCTGCAAAGTGGCCATTCAGACAGGCTAGGAAGCACAGTCTCTGACAGAATCTGGAAACAAGCACTTTGAGTGAGGGAAGAATAAGATCGGAATTTATGGTGAATAGGGTGGCTGAAAATACATATTTAATAATCTATAAGTGAAGTCATAAAAGGAGAAATATGCACATGTGCAATTGAGCTTTGTGCCTCTTCATGAGTCGAATGATTTAAAAATGGCAGCGTGAGCATGGTCTAAGAGTGGAGTTTTCAACACACTGACATCAAAAGGTGACGCTAAGGACGCAAAAATCCTCTCTGCAACCTCTCCAAACTAGTCTGGTGATCATGGTCAGTTTTTGGAAAGAGATGTGCTGTAAATCTGGTGAGCTGTCACATCTGCTGTTGTCTTCAGATGGTTGGCCTAAGGAAACAAAGGAATGTGCCTTACATTTTTTTTGTTTTTCAGAGCTGGTTTCTGTTTACTCCTTAGGAAAGCACTCTGGTTAAAGATTAATAAAGAGGAGTTAGACTGATGTGTATCCAACCTCCCATTCTGTCATGGCTAGGAACTCAGTTTTTAAAGTTTCTCTGGGTTCCCCTTCGCCAAGATGGAGATCAGCATTCGTTCAGTTGATTGGGAGGTTTAAGATTTTATTTGTATTTCTCAAGTGAAAAAGGCCACAGCAAAAGAGTACATATTTTGGGATTTTGTTTATGTAAAATTCATAAAATGCAAACTAATCTAAACTGACAGAAGCAGGTTACTCATTGTCTGGGGAAGAGGATTAGCAGTGGGGAAGGGGATGTGCAGAGATGTGACAATATGCAGAAGAAAACTTTTGGCTGTGATGGATTTGTCCATTATCTGCATGTAATAGTGGTTTTTAGGTGTATACATGTACCAAAACTTATCCAATTGTTTACATATTTTTACTTTATTGTATGACAATGTTATTTCAATAAAGACATTATAAATGTAAAAACAACAACAAAAAATATGTAGTCTTCAGTAAAATTTAAAACTTCCCTTACACATCCCAGTTTTAAAAATGAAAAGTCAAGTCACACAACTGGAGAACACATTATTAAATTTATCTGAAAAAGAACTTACATTAGGATATGTAAATAACTCATGCAACTCAGTAGGAAAAAATCAAGCAAGCCAGCTTTTAAAATGGGCAAAAACTTGAATAGTCATTTCACTAAAGAAGAATATGAGAATATGGTAAGCACATAGCAGAATATTTAACATCATTATTCACTGAGGAAATACAAATTTAAATCACAATGGGATATCATGAAAACCTGCTAGAATGGCTAAAATATAAAAGACTTAGAATACCATGTGTTTGGTTGGGCTGTGGAACATTGTTAACAATCAACATATTTTACTGATGAAAATCTAAAATGGTACATCCACTTTGGAAAACAGTATAACAGTGTCTTATAAAACTAAACATAGATATACCATAAAACCTAAAAATTGCACTTACACACGTTATGTAAGAAAAATGAAAATAGATAACCATACAAAAACATGTACATGAATGCTGATAGCCCTTTATTCACAAAGGGCTCTGTATTAGTCCCTTCTCACACTACTATAAAGATATACCTGAGACTGGGTAATTTGTGAAGAAAAGAGCTTTAATTGGCTCACAGTTCTACAGAATGTACTGGATTCTGCTTCTGGCTGAACCTCAGGAAACTTACAATCATGGCAGAAGGCAAAGGAGAAGTAAGCACATCTTCATGTGACCAGCAGGAAAGAGAGAGAAAGGGAAGGTGCCACACACTTTACAAGAATTAGATCTCAGAAGAGCTCTGTCAGGAGGCATCAGTAGGAGGATGGTACTAAACCATTAGAAACGGCCTCCATGATATAATCACCTCACACCAGGCTCTCCTTCAACACTGGGATTACAATTTGACATGAGATTTAGGTGAGGACACAGAACCAAACTATATCAACCTCCAACTGGAGATAAAACAAATCTTTAATAGTGGAATGTGACAGAGGGACAGGAGGCAAAAAGCAAAGAGCAAATGGTTGGCACAATAAGAATCACTGGAAAATCCATGCAACTACTTGCCATGTGAAAGAAAGCAGACACTAAAGAATGTATATTATTCCACTGATATTAAATTGTAGAACAGATAAAAACAATCTCTAGTCACAGAAAGCAGATCAATGGTTGTGTGAGGCCTGCCTTGGGGAGGGGATTGACTGCAAATAGGCAAAAAGGAACATTTTTGGGTGACAGAAATGTTTTCTATCTGATTGTACTGGAGGTTTCATGGATGTATATATTTGTCAACACTCATAGACTCATGTACTTCTAATAGGTACATTATGTTTTACACGCATTTCCCTTCATTAAATTTATTGAAAACAACAATAGCAGCATTGTATTAGCAGCATTTCCCTTCATTAAATTTATTGAATATAACAATAGCAGCATTGTGTTAGTTTTGCCAGGGCTGCAATGGAATCTTAAACAGCATAAATTAATTTATCACAATTCTGAAGGCTAGAAACCCAAGATCAAGGTTTTGGCAAATTTGGTTTCTCTCGAGGTCATTCTCTTGGACTTGCGGAAAGCTGTCATCCTGCTGTGTCTTCACATGGCCTTTACTCTGAATGCATGCATCTCTAATATCTCTCCCTTTTCTTCTAAGGACATCAGGCCTTTTGGATTAGTGTACCACCTTAATAATCACCACCTGAAAGACCTTATCTTCAAATATAGTTACATTCTGTGATACTGGGGGTTGGGACTTCAACATTTACCTTTGTGGGAAACACAATTTATGCCATTACATTTCACCCTCTAGACCTCTATATTTCTGTTCGTCTCACAAGCATAATGCATTCAACCTCATCCCAACAGTCCAAGAGTCTTAACCCACTGCAATAATCTTAAGTCCAAAATCTCTCTGAATATTATCTAAAGTGTGGATGAGATGCTATTCATACTGAGGCAAAGTTTCTTTCCATCTGTAAACCTATGAAACCAGTCTAGTTGTCTGTTTCCAAAATACAATGGTTGGACTGGCATAGGAGAAGCATTTCCATTTCAAAAGGGTAAAGTCATAAAAGGAATCACGATTTTCAAGCCAGTCCAAAACCTATCAGGGCAGATCCATTCGATTTTAATGCTTGAGAGTAATCATTTTTGGCTTAGTAGCTCTGTCCTCTGGGTCCATCAGGAAGGCAGCCTCACCTTCCAGGTTCACAGGTGTGGCAATGTTGCCCCCTTCACCCTGTGTGACAGTCCTGTCCCCATAACCCTGGGTAGAAACTCTATCCCAAGGTCCTAGATGTCAGCAGCCTGGCCTGCAGAAACTGACATGGGCCCACCCTCTGATTCAGGCAAAGACACCTCCACCTTTGGGATCATTCGTTTAAAAAAATTAATTGGCAAAATAATTGTGTATATTTGCAGCGCATAATGTAATGTTTTGGTCTACGTATATGTTATAGAAAGATTTGATAAAGCTAATTAATGTATATATTACATCACCAATTTTTTATTTTTTAGTGATAACTCTAGAAATCTATTTTTCTACAATTTTGAAATATACAATGCATTATTATTAACTGTGACCATCATGCAGTGCAATAGATCACAAAAAACATATTCCTGTAGTCTAACTGAAACTTTTTACCCGTTGATCAACATCTCCATTGCCCCCCTTTGGTCTCTGGTAATTTCTGTTTCTGAGACTGACATTTTTTAGATTCCACATAGAAGTAAGACTGTACAGTATTATATGCTATTTATTGGCTAGGTCTCTAAAAGCACAAGCCACAAAAGCAAAAATAAACAAATGGGATTTCAGCAAGTTAAAAAGCTTCTGCACTACAAGAAAACAACAGAATGAAGACACAACCCACAAATTCGCAGACTATCCCTTGATATGAGGCTAATATCCAAAATATATGAGAAACTCAGAAAACTTAATAGCCAAAAAATAAATAACGCAATTTAAGAGTTGGCAAAGGATCTGAGTAGAAACTTCTCAAAAGAAACATCCCCCAAACTCCACTCCCCAACCACCCTAGCCTCTGGTAATCACCATTCTACAGTGTGTATATACTTCAAAATATCATGTTGTATATTATTAACATATATAATTTTTTCTGTTGATTAAAAAATAAATAAAACATATGAATAGATATGGTATTTAGAATAATGCTCAACATTTTAAATTATCAGGGAAATGTAAATTAAAACCATAGTAAGATATCACTTCACACCTGTTAGAATGACTATTATCAAAAAGAGGAGTGATAACAAGTGTGGGTGAGGATGTGGAGAAAAGAAAACCCTGGACACTGTTGGTGGAAATGTGAGTTAGTGCAGCCATTTTGGAAAAGAGTATGGAGATTTTTTTAAAAAAAACAAAACAAGTAGAATTTTTATATGATCTTCCATTTCCTTAACTAATAACTTTTTTTTTTTTTTGTAGCTGAGTACCTCTATTGTCTTATCCTGTAGAATCCCAGAACTCCTATATCCTTACTTTATTTTTACCATCTCTTTTCCCATTAGCCCAGGCCAGCAGTGTTTCTTCTAGTAAAGCTATCTTCATTTATAGCCTTGACTTCTGCTGAAATGGCTAGTTAGACCTATGAGTGACACCTGTCATTGTTTCATGGAGCAATTGTCCAGCCACACCCTTGGTATTCTCTCCCAAACATACTTGTTCATTTTTAAAAGTATGGGAAGAGAGAGTTTTTCAAATATCCAAGTTTTGGTTCTTTTCTTCTTAATTATTTACTTTCAATTTATCTCACTCCTCCTGCATTTTCCTATAAGCAGCAAAGAGAAACCAAGTCATGCCTTCAGCATTTTGCTTAGAAATCTCCTCACCTAAATATCCAAGTTTGTCACTGATGTGGTTTGGTTGTAGTTCCAAATCTCATGTTGAAATATAATCTTTAATGTCAGAAGTGGGGTCTGATGAAGGGTATTTGAGTCATGGTGCTCAATCACCCTTATTACCATGGTCCTGCCCATGGTAATAAGTGAGTTCTCACTGTTAGTTCATGCAAGATCTGGTTGTTCAAAAGAGCCTGATATTTCCCCCGCCCTTGCTCCCTCTCTCACCATGTGACATGCTTGCTCCCTCTTGTCTTCCACCATAATTGGAAACTTTTTGAGACCTCACCAGGAGCATATGCCAGAGCCATGTTTCCTGCACAGCCTGCAGAACCATGACCGATAATAAACCTCTTTTCTTTACAAATTACCCAGGCTTAGGTTTCTTTATAGAAATGCAAATGGGCAAACAGTCATAATGTCTACTGTCTACAGTACACTAGAATACAGTTTGGCCAAGCTGTCACTTTATAACAAGGATCACTTTGTATCTAGCTTTTCATACATTTTCTTCATTTCCATCTGAGATTTCACTAGAATCACCTTTAACGTTCATATTCCTTTTCACAATTTCAAGACAATCTAGATGTTTTTCTAGCATACGTCTTAAAACTCTTTCACCTTCTTCCCATTAAAAAGTTACAAAGACCCTTTGATATTTTTAGGTATTTGTTATAGCAGTATCCCACTTCTCAATACAAAAATCTATATTAATCATGGTTCTTCAGAGAAACAGAAACAAAAGAGTGAATACACATATATACACATAGATTTGAAGGAATTGGCTCATATGACTATAATGGTCCAAACTTCAATAGAGTCTACTGTATTGTAGGCATATTTCTCTTAGTTAAGTTGATTCAAATGTAACAATAGCACTTACTATGCAGGATTATTTGATAAATAAATGATTGTTTTTTATGAGGTAAGTACAGTTTTGACACATAATGAATGCACATTTAATGATAGTTTATTATATCTATCTACTGGGTTTTGTAAGTAAACATGGCTCCTTTGGTTGTATTTTTAATTTATATTCTTACCTCATGAATTTATATTCTCAGTGGAAAGTCAGTCTGTTTACTCAGAGCTCATGAGATTAATCAACTCACATTATAAGTCACAAAATCTCATGGATTCTTAGCATATTTACACAGCAGATGATAATTTTGTATTCTTGAATACATTAAATCAAGCCAAAGGTCTGACATGATGAGCACTGGGATTTCTAAAAGACTTTGTTTTTCTTTTCAGAGAACTGATTGGTGCAAATATATCTCAAATCTAACAGCTAAAGCCAGATGTACTTAGGAAAGAGCTCACAATCTATGGGCAGATTGAACAGCATTCTCTGCACCCAAAGAATAATATAAATTATGTGTCTGGTAAATAGTTGTTGAATATATTCTTGAAGAGCCACTTTTTATTTCATTTTTGTAAAGCAACACAGCACCATCTTCTTTATAATTATTACCACTTTAATTCCATCTGATTAAATTGAAATAAACTACTATGTCATAAAAAATTCCTCTTTTCAAAGAGTTTATAACTGCAATAGAACAAAGATAAACCATGCTTATTTTCAGAATGTAGTTGAACTTTAGAGGATGTTACATGATTAAGTGACAAAATCAGTGCTAGGAAAGAAAGTCCAAAGATGTTCAGTAAACAGAAATATCCTAGTGGATTATAGTAGTCAGAATGTTTTCATAGTACAAGGTCATGATTACAACCCCAAAACCATGAGGAGGCAATCAACTCAATTACCTTAAAGCAGAGATGTCCTGCATACAAGACAACTTTTGAATAAAATATGCCTCTCCAGCCAGAACACATCTTCTGTCTAGCTGTATTTTCAGAAAAATCATAATTCATTTCCTAATATTATGACACTTTGAGACATAATAATACTTGGGATTGCAAGATGTTTTATTTAGAATAGCTATATATTGCTTTGTTGGCCTATAAAAGCAAGGTTATATATATTAAATTACATGTCGATATTGGTGGGGGACAATTCTGTTCCATTCACTTAGGAACCAAACTGTTACATGTTCCATTACCTTGCAGTTGCATCAACTGGAATGCAAGAACTTCTAGGTCTCTACAACAGAGGAAGAAATAGCCATATGATTATGCAGACAGCTCTTATACACTTTTAACAAAAAAAAATTATATTCTCACTACTGTTTACAGTCCACTTATAACATGTAGTCACATGATCCTAACTGTGAAGAGGTTAGAAAATATGGGTAAGTATATAGAATGTGTCTTTCTGATTATATCTCTGCCCAAGATTGCTCTCCTAATCAAACAATCCTTTACTCCCTTCTTCTAACATGTAGAACATAGTCATGTCTTTCCCAAGATAGGCAACTCAAGTTCCAAGATTGAGCCAGGAATCCCATTATGCCCAAAGTCTGGAATCTCCAGATACAACACAATAGTCATATATAAGTCCATACTTCTTTCACTCTGTCTAGACAACTACCAACAAGAAGCCTAACTGTCACTTACAGACATCTAATAAAGAACAGAGAAAGAATAATATGTTAGTTATGGTTCTCCAGAGAAATAGAACCAATAAGAGATTAGATAGATAGATAGATAGATAGATAGATAGATAGATAGATACTCATCTATTTCCAATTGGTTTCAGTCTCAATAACTCATTGTAAGTTGAAAATATCATAAATCAAAATGCATTTAATACACCTAATCTACTAAACGTTATTCAGGTTAACCTTTTCTAAACATTCTCAGAACAGTTACATTAGCCTTTGGTTGGGCAAAATCATCTAACACAAAGCTTAACATATAATAAAATATTTAATGCTTCATGTAATTTATTGACTATTATACTGAAATTGAAGAACAGAATTATTGTATGAGTGCTCAAGTATAGTTTCTATTGAATGGGTATTGCTAACATATCTTCATGAAGTTGAAAAATTATAAGTTGAACCATCATAAGTCAGGTTCATACGTGTGTGTGTGAGAGAGACAGAGAGAGAGAGAAAGAGAGAGGGAGAGAGAGGAGTTGGCCTACATGATTATGGAGGCAGAGAAGTTATATGATCTGCCATCTACCAACTGGTGAACCCAGAAAGCTGGTGGGGATTACCTCAGGTGGTAGATGGCAGGCATGAGCCTAAACGCCCAAGAACAAGGATCACCAATGTCTGAGAGTGAGAGAAAATGAGTATCAGAAGTCAAACAGGAAACCAATTTTCCCCTCCTCCACCTGTTTGTTCTATTTAGGACCTCGGTGAATTGTATGATGGCCACCCTCACTGGTGAGGGCAATCTTCTTAATCAATGTATTGATTGAAATGCTAATCTCTTCCAGAAATAGCATCATAGTCACAGCCAGAAATGTTTTGTCAGCTATCTGGGTATCCCTTAGCCCAGGCAAGTTGACACATAAAATTAACCATCACAGGTAACTATGGTAAATACTGCCATTTAGAAAGATAAAAATTAGAGAACAGTTTCTCACTGGTCCTTAGCAATTCTTACATACCACTGGTCAGACACTGCATGCCCCCTTTACCCAGGTATGAACTTATTTCTTAATTATATTATGATTGTACCCTTTAGAAAGATCTCCTTTACCTATGGGACTCCATGCTCCTCATCTCCATCTTATTGGTGTGTCTTTGCTTCCCACTATCCTTCTTTACTACATTCGAAGAGAGTGTAAGGGAATATGTCCTCCTTGAACTGTACCAATTTTTTACTGTTTACTTCCCACTCAAAGAATTGTTGACCCTTAAGAATTTTTTAAAAATACTTTTTAGTGTAGGGTGGATAAGTTTTAACAGTTCAAGTTTCTTTAAAAAATCAGTGGGATTATTATGTATTTGATTGATTCCAGTCTGTTCCATGTTCCAGTAACCATTACTGGATTTCTCTGTTGAAGAAAAATTTTTTGCTGTCCTATATTTCAGTGATTTATCTATCACCAGTGTTTTCTGTCTCTCCTTCTCTTCCTCCTACTCCCTCCCACCCCCTACCCAATTGATGTCATGGTTTCCATAAGAAAACTATATTCTTTTTTTTTTTATACTTTAAGCTTTAGGGTACATGTGCACAACCTGCAGGTTAGTTACATATGTATACATGTGTCATGTTGGTGTGCTGAACCCAGTAACTCGTCATTTAACATTAGGTATATCTCCAAATGCTATCCCTCCCCCCTCCCTCCACCCCACAGCAATGATAGACTGGATTAAGAAAATGTGGCACATATACACCATGGAATACTATGCAGCCATAAAAAATGATGAGTTCATGTCCTTTGTAGGGACATGGATGAAGCTGGAAACCGTCATTCTCAGCAAACTATTGCAAGGACAAAAAACCAAACACCGCATGTTCTCACTTATAGGTGGGAATTGAACAATGAGAACACATGGGCACAGGAAGAAAACGATATTCTTAATATGACTATTGCACTGAATAAATTTATTTAATACAAAAATTTAGCGGGTCAGTATATTCTTAATCTAAATTTTTGGCATGATGCACTTAACCAGTTAAGAGATTTTGGATGTTATTGTGCCACCTTTACTCAAGATTTGTCTCTAAGATGACTCATTTTTATTTTACTTTACGTTTTAACTTAATGTATAATGCACACAGAGTACAATTTAGCCAGTGTAGTTTACAGTTCTCTGAGTTGTGTCAAGCACATGTGGGAATGTAATCACCACTGAAATCAAGATATGGAACAGTTCAATCCCACACACACACACAGTGTTTATTCCTCTCTTCTTGTTAAACCCTCCTAATGTAGAGCTGCTGTCAATAACTGATCTAGTCACTGTTACTGTGGTTTTGCCATTTTCACAATATCATATAACATAAATCATATACTATCTAGCATTTTGAAACCTGCTTCTTTAATCTAGCACAGTGAATTTGATATTTATTTTTAGTTGTATATATATCAGTAATTTGTTTTCATTTATTTCACTGAGTGTGTATACCACAGATTTTTTAATCCATTGTCAAGAAGCGAGACATTGAATTTGTCCAGCTTTTGATGATTATGAATAAATCTTCTATAAACATTCATGTTCAAGTTTTTACATAAATTTAAGTTTTTACTTTGTTTAAATTCCATTTGGGAGTGTAATTACTGGGTTACGTGAAAAGTGTATGTTTACCATTAGAAGAAACTGCCAAACTAGCTTCCAAAGGAGTTCCATTTTACGTTTGCATCAGCAATGTGTAAGACTTCTAATTCATCCTCATCTTTGCCACCACCAGGTATTGTCAGGTTTTTATTTCTTTTTGTTTTGTTTTGCCATTCTAATAAATTTTAGTGGTATCTCATTGTGGTTTTGGTTTGCACTTCCCTTATGACTAAGGGAAATATGTTGGACATATCTTCATGTACTTATTTGCCTTTCATATGCCTCCCTTGCTGAAGTATCTGTTTACCTCATTTACCCATTTATTACTTGGTGAGTTGTTTTCTTATTATTGCATGTTGCATGCTGAGTTAGTTGGTATTCCCCCTTCCTCTATTTGGTTCAAGACAGAACAGTAGAGTAACATACTTTTACTCTGCTATCTTTTAACGGGAAATTGTGCTTCCGTGTTTTGTAAATGGCACCAAGACTGCAAGCTTTCACAGTCTCCATTGTTTCCTTCTACCTGAGGGGTAGAACACACAGATTTTAGCTGGGAACATGGTACCTCACAAAAATAGTCTAGATTTCTCAGCCTCTTTTTAGATAGATTTGACTCTGTGACTAAGTTCTCGCCAATGAGATGTATGTGGTTGTGGCAAAAGCATCTTTTGCAAGTAGCATAAAAGTGAGAGAACCTGCTCTTGCTCCTTTTCACCTTCATGTTGATTAAAATGTGATCTTAGTGGCTGGTGCTCCAGCATCTGTGTTGGACTTGAAACAGCCTGAAAATTGGTAGTAACTGATGGTGGGACCACAAGATAGAAGGAATGTTGAGTCCTGACAATAGGAAGCCATCCTGTTAGCTTTCACTGCTTAACATGAGATGCACGTTAGCTCATTTAAAGCAGTTTATTTTGGCTTCTTTAGCACTTATAGCTGAGCCAAATCCAAGCTGATAAAGGACCACAGGATGGATGAGCATCTATAATCCCCAGCACTTTGGGAAGCTGAGGCAGGAGGATCCCTTGAAACCAAGAGTTTGAGACCAGCCTGGGCAACATAGTGAGACACTGTCTCTACAAAAAATAAAAATAATAATTAAAAAAATATATTAGCCACACATAGTCCCAGCTACTTGGGAGTCTGGAATAGGAGGATTGCTTGAGCCCAGGAGTTCAAGACTGCAGTGAGCTATGATCACACCACTGTACTCCAGCCTGGGTGACAGAGTGAGACTCTGTCTCAGAAAAAAAAAAAAAAAAAAAAACCTCAGACCATCCAGATTTCCAGATTTCACATTTCAGGGAAATTAGAGTCTCCTCACAGGTACATAAAATGTTATAGATCAGAAAAATACATAAGTAGTAGAATTATTCCAAAAGAAAATCATTATTTAAACACTGGGATTTTGTTCGGCTATCCATCTTTGAGATGATAATGTTAGAACCTAGCTCTAAACACAAAGGATAAAGAATTGGCTGCAGGGTGGGGGTATGCAGAGAAGTCAAGGTATAGGGGAAAAACTTTTTGATTTTTTTTGCTTGCATAATTTAGTTATGTTTAGTTGCGCTTGAATATTTGGCCATATTTATTTAGTTACATATTTAGTTATACTTGGATATTTGGCCATATTTGGCTAATATTAGGTTTCTGAAACTCAATACTTAGGCACAGGTTTAAGTTTAGGGTGGGGGTTCACCTGTCTCAAGGAAGAGCTGCACAGTGCTCACTGCATTCGACTAGAACGTGGAAGCAGCCACTAAGTGCATAGAGACTCAGAGCTCCTGTGATGCTTGTAATGTACTCTGTTCTACAGGTACTCACTATTATTGTGGTCTCTATTACTTTTTTTAAATTTTACTTTATATTTGAATGTCTCCCTCAAGATTTTTTTACACTCTGGATTCCCAGTGCTTGATGAGATCAGAGAAGGCTTGCAATAATATTTACTCAATGAATAGAAAAATACATCACCCTCATCTGAGCATCTGGCTATGGCTCTACCTTTGGAGTTTTTTAGGTATATGCTTAATATTTGTCCATTCATTCGATATGCCCTGGCCTCAGATGAGGTGGGACTCACCCCTATTCCTTGGCTGAGGGCCATTGGCAGACCTGTTTCCCAACTTGTCTGTATTCTAGCCCCACTGGAAAGCAAAGGAGATTCTGACACATAGTGCCTGAGTACTAGGCAATGTGTGGCTGAAGGATGCATGTAAACGTCCCAGCCACTGAGGACCTCACACACTGTCCCAGGACACAAAGAGATAGACATGCAACCACAATACTCTGTGACAGTAAGAGGAGCAAGTGGAGTGTGTTTTGATCATGGAGAGAGAAAAAAATTCAGAGTGTGCATGAGATCAGGGAAAGTGATGGTAAAAAGTTTGCTCTTGGGTATGTCGTTCAAAAGCAGATACTGGGAAGTCTTACATTCCAGGAATGTGGAATGACCTGATTAGAGGGGAATCAAACTGCAGCATGAAATGATTCCATTTACCTTTTCTTTTGTTATTTTGCTATGTCAGCTATACTTGCTCAGATGTTCAGAAAGACATTCAGATGACCATAGGCAAAAGCCTTCAATTCTCCATTCTGGTTTCAGTTACAATTCTCCTCTTTCCTGTTTTGAGTCTGAGTTCTTAGATAAGTCTCCTGTTAATACCTTGGACATATTTTTCTAAGCATGTAATTATTTTCATTCCAAAAAGATGTTGACTTGAACTCACTCTCTGACTCTTTGTGCTTTTGGTACCCTGGCTATATTACAGTTCCCGTACCACTTTAGCAAGGACACCTGCCTGATCTCCAAATTCAAACCCTTGCATTTTTTTTCCAGAGTGTTTCTTTTGGCTTCTGAAACATATGGGAGGTTAACACTTCACACCTCATGTTAGACCTAAAACCATAAAAACCCTAGAAGAAAACCGAGGCAGTACCATTCAGGACATAGGCATGGGCAAGGACATCATGTCTGAAACACCAAAAGCAATGGCAACAAAAGCCAAAATTGACAAATGGGATCTAATTAAACTAAAGAGCTTCTGCACAGCAAAAGAAACTACCATCAGAGTGAACAGGCAACCTACAAAATTGGAGAAAATTTTGCAACCTACTCATCTGACAAAGGGCTAATATCCAGAATCTACAATGAACTCAAACAAATTTACAAGAAAAAAACAACCCCATCAAAAAGTGGGCAAAGGACATGAACAGAGACTTCTCAAAAGAAGACATTTATGCAGCCAAAAAACACATGAAAAAATGCTCATCATCACTGGCCATCAGAGAAATGCAAATCAAAACCACAATGAGATACCATCTCACACCATTTAGAATGGCGATCATTAAAAAGTCAGGAAACAATAGGTGCTGGAGAGGATGTGGCGATTCCTCAGGGATCTAGAACTACAAATACCATTTGACCCAGCCATCCCATTACTGGGTATATACCCAAAGGACTATAAATCATGCTGCTATAAAGACACATGCACACGTATATTTATTGTGTCACTATTCACAATAGCAAAGACTTGGAACCAACCCAAATGTCCAACAACGATAGACTGGATTAAGAAAATGTGGCACATATATACCATGGAATACTATGCAGCCATAAAAAATGATGAGTTCATGTCCTTTGTAGGGACATGGATGAAACTGGAAATCATCATTCTCAGTAAACTATCCCAAGGACAAAAAACCAAACACTGCATGTTCTCACTCATAGGTGGGAATTGAACAATAAGAACACACAGACACAGGAAGGGGAACATCACACTCCGAGGACTGTTGTGGGGTGGGGGGAGGGGGGAGGGAGAGCATGAGGAGATATACCTACTGCTAAATGATGAGTTAATGGGTGCAGCACACCAACATGGCACATGTATACATATGTAACAAACCTGCATATTGTGCACATGTACCCTAAAACTTAAAGTATAATAATAAAATAAAATAAAAACCATGGAAAAAAATAATAATAATTCTATGCCTACATTCTAATGGTTGACAAGCTAGGAAAAAGAAAAATTCTCTGTTTCTCAACAACCATGCACCAATTTTCACAAACAACCTCCTCTGGCCTTCATCTGCCCACCTCAAATTGTACCGTGTGGCCTACTCATGTCCCACACTTATCTTGGTGGAGGGCAGGCAAGGTATTGCAATTGACAATCTCCAGGAAAGCACATAAAATGGGGGATGAATGGCTCAACTACCCAAAGGAAAACTAGGTGAATTAGGAAAACTTACCAGAAGAAAGGGGAATCAATTTTGGCCAAGTGGAAACAAATAGAAAATGTAAAAGATTTTGTATCATTGGAGCCTAAAGTGGGAGGAGTTGAGGTGGAAGGCAATAAACTAGAAATGGGTCAAATTGTGATGTATCTTACACCATCCTAAAAAGTTTCAACTTCATTCTGCAGGTGATTAGGCATCTAAGGACTCTAATTAGTATAAATAATTGGTTGAATTTTAGTTTCAAACTATGATATTGATTTCCTGTTGGACAATTAACATGGCTGATATTTGCCAGGGTTTTTGGAAGACACGCAATACCAGTGGCTCTCTCTCAATCCAAACTAAGGTAACAGCACCCAGCAATGGAAGTCCAAAGACAAGCCCTGTAGGAACTACTCACCATTTCACTGGCCTTTCCACTTAACATTCATCATCTTTAAATGCATGGCTGCAGGCAGCCACATCTTCTAACACAAAGGTCAACATGAAATAGCACTCTCAAGTAGCACATCAAAACAGCCTTTTGCGACTTGGCATAATTGCTTGCTTAAGTACTTGTATATTACATGATCTTTCTTTCAGAAGTCCAACATTGCTGCCAATTCTCCTTTTTTACAATTCCTTTTCTAAAATTGTGCTACCTTCCAATAGCTAAAGATTTCTTTTGTGCGGGAGAGCCTCCAGACTGTTATTATTTTAGTATTTTAATTTCAGTGTCTTTGCATAATTATATACCTTGAAAAATTCATTCAGGGTTAAAAAAAAAACACTTCATGAGCTAGACTCTTATATTCATTGGTTCATTACTTCGCTAATACAGTCAGTCACCAACTTATTCATCATACATCCGCTGTGTACAAGGCGCTATAAAATGTGTGGTTTCCAAGATGGGAAAACGAAGTCTCCAACTATTGAGAATTTAGAGTGTATTGGAAAAGTGGCAAGGTGTTGTCCATGATTTTCTATAAGGGAAAAAGGAACCAAGATCAAACCCTACCATAAAAAGGTATAATATCTCAAAGCTATTGCAAGATTTTTTTTTTCTATAATGGGTGACTATTGCAGAATAGGAAAAAAAAAATGCTTTTGCCTGAAACTTGTTGCCCAAGGCACATGTAGACTCACAAAGTCTCACTTAAAATAGTTCAGTTCATTTTCTTGCAACCTGTCACAGGTGGGATTCTTCAGGAAGTTGACTCACGTGGAGATCTGCATGAGGAAAGGTTATTAGGGAGTCCCCTTGGAGTCAGCATCTGTGGAAGATAAGGGAAAGATGCAGAATTGAAGAGAGAGAGGTCAAGGAAAGATTCAGTTTCAGTCTCAAGGGACACCTTACCCAGCTCTGTGGGGGGCTCTGTAGCTGGGACCACCCTTCAGGGCTGTCCTGTGTTGGAGTAAGAAGGCCAGGTCTTTACACCCCCGTTTCAATCAGTCATTGAATACTGGCCACCCCAGAAAGGCTGTAGCCTTGAGCAAATAGCCCTCTTCAAGTGAGACAGTCCTCATGGGAGGCTGATAATTCAGGGTTATCTGCTGGAAGTTCTCCTGGTACCTGGTTTATGAAGTTCTTTATTTCTGAATCAGGATCTGTGTACCCCATTATAACATCCACTATACCAACATTGTCTGCAAGACTATGTCGATGTTAGATGGAAATATTACCTTTTGTACAGTCTAAAATCAGTTTTCACCGAGCATTTACTTAGGCTAGGCAATAAGTTAAATGCATGGAGGAAAGGGTCCCTGAATCAAAAGCACCTGCACAGGATGCTTCTATGAGCATGATTTAATCTTTTATTATGCTTTGCTACTAAAATTTGCACCGGATGCTTCTATGAGTAGGATTTAATCTTTTATTATGCTTTGCTACTAAAATTAGGAATTGGTAAAATTAGAATTTTTAGTATAAGTTTTATCCTGATACACATTCCAACTCTCCCAATATGTCAACTATAACTTAATCTCAAATCCAATTCTTGAACCTCAACACTAAGCCAAAATACTACTAATACTAACTAAATTTATTAAGCATTTGCTCTGTGCCATGTACTATTCTGAGCACTTTTACATGTAATAACTCATTTCAGCCTTACAGAGATTACCAGAGATTTACTGGTGTGTATAATATGATCTTCAGCTTATAAATGAGGAAACCAAGGTACAAAGGGGTTTAAAGCACTCTTCCGCAGCTGAATAGCACATAAGAAAGACAGTTGAAATTTGAAGCTTAAATACATTCTCTGCCATTGAAGACCTCATCATTATAGAATCTTGTAGTTGAAGGATGGTATTAATAGTTCTAATTTTTCACCCCGTCTGCATCTTTGCCTTTTTTCAAGTGACGCTGCAGTTCCCTCCCATTCTCAGAGGTGGAAACCATCCAGTCCTTGACTCTGGATCCAGCCATGTGATTAGCTTTGGCCAAAGAGTCTTTAAAAATGTATGCAAGTAAAGTCTTTTTTTTTTTTTTCTTTTTGAGACGGAGTCTTGCCCTGTCACCCAGGCTGGAGTGCAGTGGCGTGATCTCAGCTCACTGCAAGCTCTGCCTCCCGGGTTCGTGGCATTCTCCTGCCTCAGCCTCCTGAGTAGCTAGGACTACAGGTGCTCACCACCACACCCGGCCAATTTTTTGCATTTTTAGTAGAGGCGGGGTTTCACCGTGTTAGCCACAATGGTCTCAATCTCCTGACCTCGTGATCCGCCCGCCTCGGCCTCCCAAAGTGCTGGGATTACAGGTGTGAGCCACTGCACCTGGCCAAGTAGAGTCTTAAAGTACCTGCTTGATTGGGTTTGCTCTTCGTCATTTTTCTGCCATAGACATGACAACATTCCTGGGATTGCCTGCCAGGAACAGCACAGCTCCTAGCATACCTGCAGCTGACCACATGCATATGAGTGAGCCAGCACAGATTGGATGAACCCAGTCAAAAATTGTGAAGAAAATAAACATTTACTGATGCATGCCAATGAAGGCTTGAGGATGTTATGGGACAGTTGCATGGAAATGCAAATAACAAATGCCAACAGAGTTACAAACAGACAATGTAGTTAGATAGAAATGCAATGAGAAGCAGAAGCACAGGATGCAATGGGACCTTATGAAGAGTAGTTAGAGTCTGAGGGACAGACGATTTAATCCAGACTTACTACTTAGTGAAGGAGTCCTGAAGTAACTCACATAAAGTCAGTCCTGGAGAAATAATTTCCAATAAGGAAATATTGATTGTCAGGGAAGCATGTCTTATTTATATCCAGAAATATATATCAGGACTGGACCATTCTATTTGCAACAGCCATGCTTATAAAAAGTTGCATGCAATTCCAAGTTTAACGCATCTAATCTCACTTTTAAGGCAGTAGAAAGTTCACTAAGCAAATTCTAAGATCAAGGAGTTTCTTTTTTTAAAGGGGAGAAAAATATAAAAAGTAAATAATTTCCAAAAATATCTGTTACATGTTGACTTCAACTAGATACACGTATATAAAACATAAATATATGTGTCATTTCAAATTTTAAGCGGGACAGGTTACTTCTGCTGAATCCTAATTCACACATGGTTATATTTTGAGTTCCAGATTTACACATTTTCTGATAAAAATATTAATTATAAATATAACATGCAAAATATTATTCTACTTCTGCATGATTTTTCACATTAAAAAAATCTTTCTCCAAAATTGTTTCTCCTGTGAAAAATTGTTTTCTTGTGAAAAATGTCCAAATCCTCCCTTCAGGGTTTGAAAGTTTTCCAAAAGCTTGAATCTTCTTGCCAGAAGGCAGACTTTCAAGAGAGAAACAAACCCATAATAATGGAGGATGTCTATGTAATCTTTTTTTATTATTAAAAAAACAAAAAATAAAAAATTGTTAGTAGTGGCTGGAAACTTTATCTTATTTTACCAGAACTGTATATGAGTCCTATTAAATTTTATTCTGTTATTAGTCAAGGCATGCTTTTTTCAACTTTCCAAAAATCCTTGAATAAATGATGGACTGACTGACCTTACTCTGTGAATTCACTCAATAAGCAAAGCACTTACCATGTGCTGTGGGTGCTGTTAGGTCCTGTGGATCAGAGGTCCCCAAGTGTTTTGGCACCAGGAATCTATTTCATGGAAGACAATATTTCCATGGACTAGGGGCAGGGGATAGTTTCAGGATGATTCAAGCACATTACATTACATCTATTTTGCACTTTATTTCTATTATTATTACATTGTAATACATAATGAAATAGTTATACAGCTCACCATAATATAGAATCAGTGGGAACCCTGAGCTTGTTTTCCTGCAACCAGACAGTCCCATCTAGGGGTAATGGGAGACAGTGACTGATCATCAGGCATTAGATTCTCTTAAGATGCATGCAACCCAGATCCCGCACAGGCACAGTTCACAATAGGGTTTTTGCTCCTATGAGAATCTAGTGTCACCGCTGGCTGATCTAACAGGAGGCAGAGCTCAGGTGGTAATATGAGCAATGGAGAGTGGCTGTAAATACAGATGAAGCTTCACTTGTTCACCTGTGGTTCACTTCCTGATGTGCAGTCCAGATGCTAACAGGCCACGGACCGGTTGGGGGCCCTTGTTGTGGATGCACCTGGAAACAAAGTGGAAGCTCTGTCCTAAGAAGCTCATGATCAATTGAAAAGAGACATGTAATAAAATAATTAGAATAAAGTGACCAATAATATTCATATCTAAAAAGCGCTTTTAGAATAATGGAATGAGAAATGAGTAATTCTAAAATAAAGACCAGTAAAATAGCAGAGTTTTATTTTATTATCTGAGCATTCTTAAATTTTCTTTGTTTATTCCTCATCTATATCAGTAGTCAACAAATTTTTCTTTAAAAAGTCAGATAGTAAATATTTTAAGCTTTGTGCACCATAAGATTTCTGTGGGAACTACTCAATTCTTTCATTGTAGGGCAAAAGCAGCCATAGATAATATGTAAACAAACGAGTGATGCTGTCTTCCAGTAAATCTTTATTTCTAAACTAGGCAGCAGTCTGGGTTTGGCCAATGGGCTACAATGCACCTACCCCAGTTCTACATGCACTTAAATTTTGGTATCCTCAAGGCCAGGCACGATGGCTCATGCCTGTCATCCCAGTACTTTGGGAGGCTGAGGCAGATGGATCACTTGAGGTCAGGAGTTCGAGACCAGCCTGGGCAACATGGTGAAACCCCGTCTCTACTGTAAATACAAAAATTAGTTGGGTGTGGTGGCAAGTGCCTGTAATCCCAGCTACTCAGGCAGCTGAGGCATGAGAATTGCTTGAAACCCAGAGGCGGAGGTTGCAGTGAGCTGAGATTACACCATTACACTCCAGCCTGGGTGACAGAGTGAGGCTCCATCTCAAAAACAAGTAAATAAAATAAATAAATTTTGTCTTTCTCAATTTGAGGATTCTTTTCTTCTCACTCTCTATTTCCCACTTACTTCCATGGTTTCAAATGCCATCCATTTTCCAAGATATTTCAAACGTATGCTTTAGACTTGATGCATCTTCTAACATCCAGACCAATTTATCTAGGTTCCTGTCGAACATTTTTTCCTAGACTATCTCACATTTCTGTCAGAATTAAGAGGGTTCATCCCACCATCTCCACTAAGCCTCTCATCCAGACCTTGCTCTGAATACCTTTCTCTCTTTCCAAAAATAGCAAGTCTAGCCAACTTTCATTTATTAGTTCTCCAAACTCCTTCCATATTTTTATCTTTCTTCTTTTCTTTTTCCATTCACCTATTTCCTTAAGCCAGAAAACCGAAAACCAGAATAACACCTCCTTCTCCATTACTCTCCATATTAGGTTTTCAAATTCAGTTAATTATAGCCCTAAAATAGCTCTCAACTGTAATCACCTCTCTGTATCACCACTGCCACACCAAGTTACCATCACTTCTGGCGTGGACCACCTTGATGCCTTTATAAGAGGTTTCTCAGGATCCAGTCATCCACTGTTATGCTCTTCTAGTACATGTTATATCCATTCTAGAATTTCTTTTTTATCGGGGGAGGGAGACAGGGTCTTCCTCTGTCATCCAGGCTGGAGTACAGTGGTGCAATCCTAGCTCACAGCAGCTTCGACCTCCCAGGCTCAAGTGATCCTCTCACCTCAGCCTTCTGAGTAACTGAGATTATAAGCATGAGCCACCATCCCCAGTTAATTTTAAAATGTTTTGTAGAGAAGGAGTCTTGCTACGTTGCCCAGACTGGTCTTGAACTGCTGGCCTCAAGTGATTCCCCTGCCTTGGCCTCCCAAATCACTGGGATTACAGGTGTGACTCACTGTGTCCAGCCTCCAAAGTGGCCTTTTTTGATAAGACCTCTGATTATGGTCATCCCTGCTTTAAACCTGTCAAAGGATTCCTTGGACTCTATGGATAGGTCCACATCCTTATTACTCTTCCCACACTGTATCCTTAGCTCATAACCATGTTTATTAGTTTCCTATCACTGTTATAAAAATAACCGGAAATCTAGTGCCTTAACACGAATTTGTTAACTTACAGCTCTAGAACCCAGACATCTGAAATGGGACTCAAAGCCAAAATCAAGATTGGAAGGGCTGTGTTCTTTCTGGAGGCTCCAGAGGAGAATTCATTACCATGCCTTTTTCGGTTTCTAGAGGCCCCATATTTCTTGCCATGTGGCCTTTAGTCAGTAATCATGTCTTTCTGATCTCTGCTTCCAGTGTCACATCTTCTCTGGCTCTGCCTCTCCTGCCTTGTATAAGGACTCTGTGATTCCACAGGGCCTGCCTGAATAGTCCAGGATAACCTCCTCATTCCAACACTGACTTTCACTTAATCACATGCACGGTGTTTCTTTGCCAAAAAGTTAGCATGGCCACAGGTGCTGGAGATTAGAGCATAGGCATCTTTTGGGGGCTGCTCTTCTGCAAACCAGTCTTCATCTCTCAATTTTCAGGCTCCTAACATGCTGGCCTTCACTATCTCATTGAAAGCAACTGTCTTCTCCTCCTCTAAGACCTCTATACATGATATGTCCTCTCTCTGAAATTCTCTTTCTTCAATTCCACCTTTGGCTAACTCCCAATGACCCTTAACATATTAGTATACATATTCCTTATCCAGAGAAACTTTATTTTACCCTCTTAATCCCTTTAAAGTTAACCTTAATTTATTCTCTTTTATCCTCCTATATTTTTCTGTTTTAATGTGTTTCACAGTTGAACTTAAATTCTAGCATAATTATTTTGTTGTGGTCCATGCACTCCATTAGATTGCAAGCTTACTAAGGGCAACAGCACTATTCCTATTTACCACATGTTATACGAAGCACCTAACACATTGTACCTGCTCACCAAATATGAATGGAATTAGTCAATAGTTTAATAAAAAATATTAATTTGTTAAAACATTAATATTTCAAAAAGAGTAATGAAATATTACCCTTTGATCATAATTTTAAATGATGACTAATTTTAAAGACAGATTATCAAGGGCTCAAGGTATGTTTTAGGAGAAGGGAACATCTTTTGTAAAAGTTCGAGTAAGAGGACATTGTTCAGGGACTACAAATAATTTGAAAAAACTGGAAGATACATTCCCCCAGTTGGTGGTGGTAAAAGTAGGACTAAGATGTAAATAGAGACCAGATCATAAACTGTCTGTAACATTGAAGATGCCATCAGTGGCAAATAATACTTAACCTAACCTAAGGCACTTAAGGAATACAGGCTTCTAGTCAGTGTCCCAAGGTAAGCTGTCCTGGATCAGATTCAGTAGCTCAAAAGTATTAGGGCACTGGGATTGAATCTCTGGCATTCTCTTGGTTTTTCCCTCATTGTTGCAATGGCTGCCATAGCGACAAACATTCTTAGAGTCCCTCAGAACAATGTCCCAGATATGGAGGGAGAGAATGGGAGCAAAAGGCTCCTGACTTGCATTAAGCTTCTCTTTTTTTGTAAAAGAGAAAAAAATATTTCCAGAAGCTCCCAGTAGATTTTTTTCATTTTGTTTAGGGATACCTATTTAGAAAACAAAAATACAGGATGCTCAGTGAAATTTGAATTTCACTTAAGCAATAATACTGTTTAGGATAATAATCAGAACATACTTATACTAACAAAAAGTTATTTATCTGAAATTAGAATTTAACTGAGCACTAGGTATTTTATCTGAGAATTCTACTCTTATTTCAATAGTGAGAGCAGGATTATATATGCTCACCCCTAGACTAGTCACAGGTAAATATTAATGCAGATGCCATGATGAGCTTAGTTTCCTGGTCCTGGGCACATTGCCAAAATAGGGGTGTAGTTAGCAAAGTCAGGAAAGACTGGTTGTTATATGGGTACCCAACTGTGCCAGCCACAGGATCTGTGTAAATTGGTAAGGTGGTTTTATTCTTGTCTGTAGATGATGTGGAAGTGTTGAAGGATTTAAGCAAAGGAATGATATAATTAGTTTGGGAATGTGCAGGTTGGTAAAATTAGAGGAAGAGGTATCAGATAAGAAGCTATGACATTAGATGTGTTATAGAATTATGAAGGCACTTGAACCTAAGAAATAGCAGAAGGAAGTTAGAAATATGTAAGAGGGTTATATATGTGTATTTATTGATCATAGTTGTCAAGATTTCAGACTTTGGAATGTTTTTTGTGTTATATTTTGGCTTTGCTGTAAAATATGTGTGTAAGTTTCTTTATCTTACTGGCCTTAGTTTCCTTATCTTTAAACATGAAGGTAATAAAACTATGTGATTTATTATGGCATCGAATGAGGTTTCAATTAGTCAGGGTTCTCCAGAGGGCACACACACACACACACATACACACACACAAAAACACACACAGTGTGCATGTGCATATATTAATTCTGCCCATTTTTTATATAAACATTCGTGTGTGTGGGGGGGGTGTGTATGTGAGAGAGAAAGGGAGTTTATTAGGAAGAACTGGCTCACATGATTACAAAGTCCCACAAGACGCGATTACAAGGTGGAGAATGAGAGAAGCCTGTAGTATGGCTTCCCAGGAAGCTAGTAGCATGGCTCAGTCCAACTCCAAAAACCTCAAAACCAAGAAAGGTAACAGGACAACTTCTAGTCTGAGGCTGAGGGCCTGAGAGCCCCCGGAAGTTTACTGGTGGAAGTCCCAGAGTCCAAAGGTCAAAGAACCTAGAGTTTGTTGTCCAAGGTCAGGAGGATAAAAAGACTTACTGCTCTGGAAGACAGAGAACAGTACACAAAAAGTAAGCTAAGCAACCTTACTACCCTCTTTCTTTTGCCTGCATTGTTCTATTAATAGAGCTGCACCCATGGTAGATTGGATGATGCACATACAAACTGAGGGCTGGTCATCCTCCCTCAACCCACTGACTCACTTGTCAATTTCCTTTGAAAATTCCCTCACAGCCACACCCAGAAACAATGCTTCACCAGCCATCTGGGCATCCCAAAATCCAATCTAGTTGACTGACAACAAATATTAAAAAACAAAATGAGCCTAATATGCATTTAATGGATGTTAGCTGCCTTTATTATTTTGGTTTTACTGTTAGTTTTGTTTTTATTATGTATTATGACAGATATGACACAGTGTTGAGGATAAAAGATAAGAATTCTCCCAAACCTGCTCTACCCATGATCTTTCCCATCTCAGGTGATAACAACTCCTTCCTTCCAGATGCTCAGTACAAAAACTTTATTGTCACCATTGATGTCTCTTTCTCTCACACTCTATATTCAATTTTGGGGGAATTCCTTCTGGCACTTAGAATATATTCAGAATGCATCCAGAATTCTGCCATTGCCCACCACTTCCCCTACTGCCCCTCTGGTCTGAGCTGCCATCATCTCAGTGGATTGGGGTAAGCACTACTCTAATAGACTTCCCTGCTTATACTCCAGTTCCCTGTTGTCCATGCTCAGCACAGCGGCCAGGGTGCTTAACCATTAGGTCAGATTTTGCTGCTCTTTGCTCATTCTTGCGATGGCTTCCCACTCTACTAAAAATAATAGTCGAAGTACTTAAACTACATGAGTGATCCCCTATTTGCTCGCCGACTTCACCAGCTATGGGTCCTTTGCTAACTCGGCTTCAGATACCTTTATTTTATTTTATTTTCCAACACTCCTGCTTAGGCCATTGGTCCTGGTTCATCTGTCTGCCCAGGCTACTCTTTCTGCAGATATTTAAATGCCTCATTGTTTAACTCCTTCGAGTTTTGCTCAAATCACACCCACTCAATGAACCCAACTTCAGCTACCTTATTAACAATGTCAAGCAACAATCACCACCCAACATGGCATCCAATATTCCCTTCATCTATTCTGATTTTTTGTCTGTTTTTCCCATGGCCCTTATTGTATTCTAATTTACAACATAATTTACTTATTTGTTATAATTATTGTTTGTTATGTGACTCTTCATCTACAGTTAGAATGTTGGTCATCTTTATATGTTTTGTCCAATGACATATCAGAGCACCCAAAACAATGGGTTTTGGGTATTCAATACAATACAATGACTAGTAGGTACTCAATAAATATTGGTTAAAAATACTAAGTTTTTACTGTATGTGGTTGCATATATGTCATTCACTCTTGCTCTTTATATTTTAAAAACAAATAACTATTAAATATTTATTCTATGTTAGGCATAATTCTGATTATTTTACCTGTCATTGGATGCTTATAAGAATTTTGTGGTATGCATCTTTCCATAGCAGTGAAACGCAGTGGCTAAAGGCAGAAATTAGGGATATAGTACAGTAGAGAAAATCTCAGAATTTCAAATTATTAGACATGGATGTAAGTCTTGGCTCTGCCACTTACTGGGTATAATGCCTTGAGCAAGTGACATAACCCCCTCTTGCCTCAGTACCTGGACTTTCTCATTTGGGAAACTAATATAGTCCATTATAGGACAGCCCTCGTAAAATCATTGTTACCAGAAAGGAGTTAACACATGTAAAGTATTAGGATGACATCTGGAACAGAGTATGTGCTAAACTAATGTAAGCTATTATTCTTACAATTAATATTTTGTCAGTTTTTCATATTATGGACTTGAGACTCAGAGAAGCCAATTAACTTGGCCAAGGTCACATAGATAGTAAAGAGGCATTTAGGCCTTTGACCCCAAAACTGTGCTTTTAACCACTATGCAACAAGAAACACAAAAAGAAAAGTCTTTTGGGGAGAAATATGATGAGTTGAAATATGGATTTTTGTATCTTCACCCCAGGATATTTTCCACCTAAATTTAGACTTCCCAGAGAATATCAAATTTCTAGCTATATGTTTAATTTTCTCTCCAAGCTGGCATAAAGCAGACTTGATCTTTGGAAGACAGCAGAGTTCATGTGATTATTTTCATGGCCTTTGCCAACAGTCAGTCATTTAAGCATCTTCACGGCACGAGACCAACTGCTTTATACATCAGCTGCTCTGTGAAAAAGTTGAAAATGTGATAGATTTGCTGACAAGCATATTTTATGTTTGATGTGCATACATTTTTTGCAATGATAAAAATAGAAGCCCTTAAGAGTTACTGAGTAGTTTGTTTTCCCTTCTGTCTCTTGAATATTTTGATCTTAAGAAAGAGCAGATGTCTTGCTCGTTTTCACCTTTAGCTTTCCAGTTTTAGCTTCCACAGTATGCATTACTTCATTTATAAGGTAATATTCCTACCTACTATGTGCAAAGTTGAATGTATGTTGTCTTGTGTGTAGACTCAAAAGCATCAAATATTGCATTATAATCTGGTAGGAAAAATGGAAAACCATGAATGCGTCAAATCTAGCAGTAACACTTCAGTGCAAGCCATAGTCATTCTTCATCTAAAGCACTGCAGTAGCCTACTCATGCTCTCCCAGATTCTCTAAGCCATTCCACACTTAGAAGTCAGAGTGGTTTTACTGCATTCTATACCTAATCATGTTTGTCCTCCGCAAAAAATCTTTTAATGGCTTCCCATTGAAGTAAAATCCAAAATCTTTTCCATGACCAGAAAGGCCATGTATAATCCTGCCCCTGTCAATCTTTCTTAGGCCAACTCTTACTAATGACATCTGGAACAGAGTATGTGCTAAACTAATGTAAGCTATTATTCTTACAATTAATATTTTGTCACTTTTTCACATTATGGACCTGAGACTTAGAGAAGCCAATTAACTTGGCCAAGGTCACATAGATAGTAAAGAGGCATTTAGGCCTTTGACCCCAAAACTGTGCTTTTTAACCACCATACAACAAGAAACACAAAAAGAAAAGTCTTTTGTGGGGAAATATAATGCCCATTCTATTCTACCAAACTAGACGTGATTTATATTACACCATCCAAGCTTGTTCTTCACTCAGGACATTTGTACTTACTATCTCTCTATATTGCATGTTCTTTTCACAGATTTTCATATAAATAAATCTTTCTCATTATTTAGAAGCCAGTTATATTTCTTTTTGTATTGAGGCCTTCTCATAGTAAATATTTTCAGTTATACAGAGAAATTCTATGCCTCTTATTCTCTGCTGTATCCTCATTGTTCAAAGTACCAATCAATGATAGGAACTCCCTAAATGACTGTTGTTTTCTGATTGACTGACTGATGAACTGACTATGAATATATCTGCAAAAAAAGTAAGGGTCCCTCAGTGCCAATATAGAGTTATAGAGAAAATGTTAGGGATTCCATGAGAGGGTGCAATCAAACTAGAATGGTTATCGTGGACTGGTTCATTAAGAAAGAATCTGCTGAATTGGATCTTGCATAATTAGTATCATTGTTATTGTTGTCATGGGTAAATATTTAGTGTCTGCTATGTGTGAAACAATATTCTAAGTCTATTTTAGAAACAATATTATTTAATCTTCATAAAAACTCAGTGAGTTAGGTGCAGTGACTCTCACCTGTAATCCCATCAGGTGGGTCATTTGAGCCCAGGAGTTGGAGACCAGCCTGAGAAATATGACAAAAATGCATCTTTACAAAAAGAAAAAATTAGTCTGGCATGGTGGTGCACACCTGTGGTCCTAGCTACTTGGGAAGCTGATGCTGGAGGATTGCTTGAGCCCAGAGGTTGAAACTGCAATGAGCGTTGATTGATCACACCACTACACTCTATCCTGGGCAGCAGACAAGACACTATCTGAAAACAAAACAAAACAACAACAAAAACAACTCAGTGAGTCACTATTCATTTTAAAAACTAGGGACTGAGGACCAAAGATATTCTGACATGTACAAGTTGACATAGTGAGCAGCAGAGCAGGAATTTGAATCTAGACTCCTCGCTTTCAGTGGCTTTTCTACACTGGATTTGGACAAGTAGGGACAAAAGGAAAAGCCAGTCTAGTTGGAGGAAAAAGTGTTATCAAAGGCAAGGAAGAGGGAACATCTAAATACCGTATCAGGAGTATGTTAGTTGGTGAGCCAAAGGGATAAACAGGAAGTTTAAAAGTCAATTGGAATCAGATCATTAAAGGGCTTAAATGACAGGCTGAGATGTTAGAGTGACTCTATAGAACACAGAAGGCACTGGAGGCCTTTGGAGAAGATGTTGGTATGGCTTAATCTGGGCTTTATCTTGTAAAATGAGTCACTATTCATTTTACAAGTATCTGGTTTTGACTTGTAAAATCAGTCATTTGAAAATCTTGTTCATGAAGGAACAAAGTGAGAAGGGTTCTAGTCCTTCTCACAGTGTTTAGGACTAGAAGTAACTGATCATTATCATACTACTAATAATATGTTTCCCCAAAGAATTTTGGCTCAAAAATATTTCATTCTCAATAATTTCCACATTGCCACTGTCAGTGTTATTAGCTCTATTTTGCAGGTAAAAACACTTAAATTTAATTTAAAATAATGATATTCAGGAAGGGCGAGTGATTTAAATGCCCAAGATCAAATGGCGAACATGACTTAGAATGGAAGATTTTCACGAAAGTGTTAGGCAAAATTGGGGAAGTTCCCCCACTTAGAGAAGCATTATTCCTGCAGAGCTTACCTCTCATGAAATAGCTCTACGTTGAGACCCTTTACTTGTGCTGTCTCTATCTTACAAAGCTGCAGAACTGCCAGGGAGCAAGGAGCAAGAACATCAGAGCCAAATTCCTGGTTTTGAATACCACCCCGGGCTTTCCATCCACTTGTCTCTAAAGAATGTATTTAACAGCACTTTGCCTCAGTTGCAAAGAGCTGTTTTGTTTTTTTTAAATCAATTAAAGTGTGTAAAGTGCTTAGACCAATGCCTGGTATCAAACTCTCTCAAATATTTTATTGTTGATGATACTTATAATAAATCTGCAAGTGTTACAATTTTTTTAATACCTGAGAGGATTAAAGCTCACACTAATGATGCTGTACCTCAGGAGTATTAATGCCTGAAAACAAAACAAAACAAAAAACCTTGTGAAGAATAATAAATACATTTTCATTTCTTCTGGAAAATTTGTGCAATATCGCAAATGGGAAAAACTGGCAAAAATTATTAAATTTCCCTATACAAAAATGTAATAAATCCACATTTCCTTTTCACTGAGCAGAAGGTAGGATGATAGATGATAAGGAAGAGGTTGTGGGTCTCCCACAACCAACGCATTCACAAAAATCCACTGGCCAGGCTCTGCTCTTCAAGAGCACTGCCTTATCCAATCTTACCCACCTCCTTTGATCTCCTGCATCTGATTTGGTCAGGTTCAAGAAAACCTCTGGAGTCAGGCAGACGAGATCAGAACTTTGCTATTTCTTTACTAGCTGTGTGAATATAAACAAGCTACTTATCCTCTCTTGACCTACATTTTCTCATATATATAATGAGCAAAGTGATTCTTAACTTCGAAGAATCTTCAGGTTCACAATTTGCCATGTAAATGTGTGCTGCCCTTAATAATGATAACAGAAATATTAGCAATCACTATTTCTTGGTACTTACAAGTATTCAAAATATTTTAGATGATGGAAGTAGTTTAAATTTTAGGTGAATGAAAGCATTTTCTTGAAATAATGTTAATTATCCAAGTTTTTTCTTTTTCTAATCTTCATTTTTTACTTTTTCTAAAATTCTGTATTTGCTATCTCTCCCTGTTTGCTTCATATATTTCTTTTTTTTTTTTTATACTTTAGGTTTTAGGGTACATGTGCACAATGTGCAGGTTTGTTACATATGTATCCATGTGCCATGTTGATTTCCTGCACCCATTAACTCGTCATTTAGCATTAGGTATTTCTCCTAATGCTGTCCCTCCCCCCTCCCCCAACCCCACAACAGTCCCCGGAGTGTGATGTTCCCCTTCCTGTGTCCATGAGTTCTCACTGTTCAATTTCCACCTATGAGTGAGAACATGCAGTGTTTGGTTTTTTGTCCTTGCGATAGTTTACTGAGAATGATGATTTCCAGTTTCATCCATGTCCCTACAAAGGACATGAACTCATCATTTTTTATGGCTGCATAGTATTCCATGGCGTATATGTGCCACATTTTCTTAATCCAGTCTATCGTTGTTGGACATCTGGGTTGATTCCAACTCTTTGCTATTGTGAATAGTGCCGCAATAAACATACGTGTGCATGTGTCTTTATAGCAGCATGATTTATAGTCCCTTGGGTATATACCCAGTAATGGGATGGCTGGGTCAAATGGTATTTCTAGTTCTAGATCCCTGAGGAATCGCCACAATTCTGAGTCTCATCTGACAGGTCATATAAATTTGCTGAACCTCAATATCCTAATCTCATAATATACCGTTTGCAGTTATGTAGCAACATTTAAAAATCAGTGGATAGAAAACTGCCTTGCACATAACACAAGTTGTTAGTTTCTTCTCCCTTTTCATCTCTTTTATCATTCTTCTGTCTCCAGATTGTCAGGGAACACTATTTATCATTAGCTGTCTCAGTAGGTATTCTTAAATGTCCTTGGGAGTCAACACATACCCTGGGGAAGCATCAACAAAACCAAGAGTTAGTGGATGAGGTGACCTGAGGTAGGTTGAACTTTCCTAAAACTTTTTGGAGCACTGTGGGGACATGCACAAACCCAGCATTTATTCAGTAATTGCATCATTAATGCATCCAAAGCCTTGTATTCTCTTTACAGTGGCTTCAAGGCCCACAGCAATCTCCCTCCACCTCCTCCCCTATACCACTTCTCTGAACTTAGATCTGATGTTCCCATCATTTGCTCTGTTCTAGCCACTTTGCCAACCCTTCCAAGAGACCTACTTTACCCTGGAATTCCCTTTCCATCCAGGGACTCTAACACACATTCTGTACCTAGTATGCCCCTTGCTGCCTTTTCTTTCTTATTTTTCTCTTTGTCACTTTTTACCATCTGACCTACTAGTTTATTTCATGTATTTCTTTGTCTGTGTCTTTCACCACCCTCTAACCTATGAAGCCCATGAGGCAGGGACATGGTCTGCTTTGTTTACTGGGTCCAGCATATAGAAGTTGCTCAATACGTATTGCCTAATGAATGAATGGTCAGAAGCATTTAAAATCGCTCATTTAATAATCACTTTGTGAACATGGGAACAGCATGGTGAACACAAAGAGGTATTCCATGAGGTGAAGACACTGATCTTAAAGAAAACAAGTACTAAAATAAGCACGTATTATAACTACCCTTGATCCTAGGACTGTGCCTCCTCAAATCCAATCCTTGCCCTTCACTCTTTCTGGAATACTTGTGCAATATCACAAATGGGGAAAATTGGCAATAATTAGTAATTTTCCCTGTACAAAAATGTGATAAATTCCCATTTCCCTCTTCAATGAGAAGAAGGTAGGATGACAAATGATAAAGAAGAGGCTGTGAATCTGGTCTGTAGTATGTCAGAGTGTGCCTGCCCCGGCAGGCTGCTGGCTGAGTTTCGCTGGTGGAAGGCAGTAGCTTGAGTGCAAAGGCCAGGAGAACAGAGAAACAGGGCATTTACTCATTTACTTCCTTGTCTATCTCAGGCAGTGGTTGCATCTTCTCTATGCTGTGGGTTCCTAGTAGCTCCTTGGTGACAATGTCTGACTTGTCTCACTTTCTACCATTGGTTTCTCAGCTGCTCCATCATCTGTGCAGCCAATGATATTCTTTCATTATATTTTCTCCTTTGAAATCTGAAGGCACTTGGGGCTGTTTGTTTGTTTGTTTGTTTGTTCCTTTTTTGCTTAGACTCTGACTGGCGATGCTGAGTGCTCTTCTGAGAAGGCACAGCATCTGTGAAGCACATTACAGGGCCTCTCCTGGCCCAGTGGAGCTGTCCAGTAAAAGGGTTTCCTAAAGCAGCGACATACTACTCTTTGAAAAGGGGAGCATGAAGAGGAGTCAACAACAATAGCAAGGGCAGTGAGCCTTTGAGAAAATGAAAATGACTTATGTGAAGGCTCTGTGCCAGGAGAAAGCTGGGGTTCACAAATGACAGCACTGTAGGGCACATAGAATGAGTAGATGAAGTGAGAAGCATTGGTCAGTCATCCTGGTTCCTGTTGATAATTCATAGGTCTTTTTCCTGTAATTCACAAAGCTCCATAGAAAAGTTTTAATCAAGGAGGGTTAAAGTGGTGTTCTCCTCTGGTCTGTGCTTTGTAAAGATAAGTAACTGCAATATATAGGCTGCAAGATGCAGCTAGGAGGCCAGGTTGAGAGGCTGGGGCTGCAGCCCAAGTGCTGGGTCCGAGTGATTTGGCCCAGGATGGTGGCTGAGGTTTAGATGGGAAGGGAAGAGCCAGGAAACAGCCCAGTCCTGAGCTCATCTCCTCACTCTTCCTTCCTCTGCAGACTGCTGGCGTGTTCTCTTTGTTGCTCAGTCTGAGAGGTACTGCCAGCTCCATCGGCTTTATTTTTATGTTGACGCCTAAAAGCCTCACCTCAAAGAGAGGAAACTCTGAAGACAATGAGAAGGACAAGCAGGCACAGAGATACTTCCCTTCATCCTCCCTTCCCACAGACCAGCTGAAGCAGAAGTTCAAAATAACGCCAAGCTATTAGGAAAAAATTGCCCAAACCACTCCTCTTTCTCATGTAGTGACAGAGCGCTGCAGGGCCTGCCACGTTTGATTGCTCTGATTCTAGGCCTGCCTCCCTCTTCTCAGGTGGGCTAACTTAGTTCCTCAGCTTTGCTTACGTCTGTCTCTCGGGATATTTCCAGGGGCTCTAAGACTAATCTGGTCCTCTCAGTAAAGACTTTTTGGGAACTACTTCTGTTTCTTTTTGCAGTGTTCCCTGTCACACAAGAGCAGTTTTCTGCCAGAGCAGAAAACTAGAACCCAATGATACCAACTAATAAATAAGGCTATTTCATGGTTGGTGAAGAAGCACTAGACTTGAAACCGGACAGTGGTTTACTGATGTCACTCTCTTACTCCATCACCTTGGAAAGATCAACCAAGAAGTAGAGGCTTTGTGTCATGAGTGAATACTTACTCACATATACCGGACATAGTGATGAGAGAGGCACCAGGGCTTTATACACATTGTTCCATTTAAACCTCGCAGTGACCCTTAAGAGAAAGGCTGTTTATTTTGTCCATTTTCACAAGTAAGGAAATCAGCTCAGAGAGATTAGGGAACTGGCATGAAATCACACAACTGGCAAGTCGTAGGGAGGAAATCAAACTCAGGCTTTCTTATCTAAAATCTTTGTTCTTACTATGACCCCTTCAACTCAAGCTAGTGCCAGGAACATTGGAGTTCGAGCCAAAGGGATCTCAATCTGACGACTGCTTCTCTGCATTGCCAGCTGGGTGATGTCAGGCAGGCAGCCCAGCCTCCCTGTGCCTTCCTCTTCCTTATCTGTGAAATGGTGACGCTTTTATTATTTTAACTCATACTAAACCTTTTGTTGCAGTGTAGACCTTTACAAGATGCAGGGACCTGTGGAAGATTTTATGAGAAAATTCATAGAAAACACCTAACCTACGATGTGGTCTGCGATTCAGATTGCACATTACACGGAAATTTGTTTCAGCCTTGTCTCATAACTGTGCAACTGTAAATGCTTAATTTAAAACCTCTGAGTCTCACATGTATAAAGTGGGGTCGAATTTGACTTACCTAGAAGTTTTGTGAGGAGGATTAAATAAAAATAATAATACAGAGCAACCCACTGCGGTTAAGTTTATTCTCCTCTCTTTAGGTAGGACTCACAATCTTTCTATTTAAGTACTATCTGTCTGTCTACCTCCTGGTATAATTGAGATTATCCCCTTGATATAATTAGTGTACTGGAGAGAAAGAAAGCTCAAAAAATACTATGTGGATGCTAAGGATTACTGTTACTAAATTAAACTTTGAATTCTATGAATAATTAGAAAGAATGAGTAATTGATGTCATGTACTAAATTACCTAGTGTTTTTCAGTTGTATTTATTTATTCATGGCCCTTAATTTTATGAGCCATTATTTATTTTTACATATAAAAGACCAATGTACTGCTTATCTAGTCTCTCTCTAAGAATTGTTGATCTGAGAAGAGAGAAGAATTTTTTTAAATGAGCTATAACCAGTGGATATGAATGCAAATTCATAAACTCTAATATTCTTTCAATATCTTTTCTTCGTCATTTCACAATTATTATTCCATGTGCTGATCATCAATCCCCTATTTCTGGGTGATTGCCTTATTAATGGCAGAGTGATGAGAAAGGAATTAAATATTTGCACTAGGGGCTATGCTTAATTGAGTTCCTTCTCTGCTTATTGCAAGCTTCTGGTTTTGAAATTAAAACCAACAAAAATGATGCCATTTAGAAATATGGCTAATATGTGAAGTTGTTTAAATATGGTAGAAATTCTACAGAGACTTGGACTTTGAATTTCGTGTTCAGATATGCAGTATAATTTTAGAAACAAAGCACAATTTATTTTGAATTAAAATTTATCCAAATTATATTGAGTTTATACATTGTCACCAAAACCATGTCAAAAACTGAGGGATGAAAGAAAAAACAATATAAACCGAACAACAGTTTAACATATCATATCATCTAATTAACTTACACAGCATCTTAAGGAAGGGACTGTCATTATTCTTATTAGCAGATACTAAACTGAAATTCATTCATTCAAGCACAAATATTTATTAGGACTCCTTGTTTGACAGGCAGTATACTTGATTCTGGGGATGCACCTGTAAACAGAACACTCAATAACTCTATTCTCAATCTATTATGATTCTAGTGGTACAAATAGAACATGAAAAATGAAATGCATAAAGGACAGATAACTGTGAATTTTATTAAATGTTGAAAACTGAAAATAAGCCAGCTATGGGAGGATTCTGGGGAACTCCAGAGGGAGAAGCAAATGCAAAGACCTAGAAAAGGAAGAGAAGAAACAAAGGAGGCAGACATGACTGAAGCCAGCCAATAAAGGCATTGCATGGGGGACACATTCAGAGAGGTGTAGGTAGAGGCCAGACCATGCAAAGCTCTGTAGATGATGAAAAGTTACTTCGATTTTTTTTCCAATGATAATGGGGAAGTAATGAAAGATTTGAAGCAACGTGGTTATTTAATTCTTTTTAAAATGTTATTTTGACTATTATTATATAGAAAATGGACGAGATAGAGTAAGAGTAGAAACAAGGAAATCAGTTAAGATGCTACTAAGGTGGTCTGGGAGAGAGATAATGTCAACCTGTATTAGGATAGTGGTATCAGAGAAGGAGATGATACACAGTAGCTTCTAGAAACAGGACTGGTGTTATATTACATATGGGAGGATGGACAAAGGGATAAATTATAGATTTTCTCATTAAACACTTGATTAAACAGAATTTCACTTACTAGTAGGAAAAACTCTGGATATTAAAGACTTTGTTGTTTTTTATAGCTATTTTTTTTTCTTTTTTGATGGGACAGGAAGGATTAACTGTTCCATTTGGACATATTGTTTGAATGTAAAACAGAAGTTAAATAGACAGTTGAGTATACACATTTGAAACTCAAGATCTTTGTCTTACAGATGCCAATTTGGATTGTCAATTTATTAGTATATTTAAAAATGTGGGCCAGCGTGAGAGATACCTAAGGGGAGAGTTTGTATAAAGAAAAGAAGAGCACCTAAATTTAGGGTAGAGGATTTTTGACAGTTAATTTATGTGTCATCTTGACCGAATTAAGGGGCACGCAGGGATGTAGTTAGTCACTATTTCTGGTTATGTCTGTAAGGGGTCTCTGGATGATATTAGTATTTCAATCAGTGGATTCAGTAAAGTAGATGGGCCTCCCCATTACGGGTGGGCATCATACAATTTGTTGAGAGTCTGAATAGAACAGAAGGCAGGAGTAGAAGAAATTTGCCCCCTTTTTTCTGCCAAACAGTTTGAGCTGGGATATCTCATTTCATCTTCTTTTGCATTTTTACTGGGATTTACGTGATTGGCATTCCTAAATTTTAGGCCTTTGAACCCAGACTGAATTGCACTACTGGCTTTCCTGGGTCGACAACCTGAGGACAGCAGATCTTGGGACTTGTTGGCTTCCACAATTGCATGAGCTAATTCCTCATAATAAATTATATATATATACACATATATATATGTATATATTCCTATTGGTTCTATTTCTCAGCATAACCCTGGCTAATACAGGATTAGAGGCTTAGAGAAGATAAACAATTTGCTCAACATTTCATGTCTAGTAAGTGGCAAACTTAAACCCTGCCTCACTCTAAATCCCATGCTTTTATGTTTTATAGCCTATTAGATGATATTTTAAGTGAGCTTTTAAAAATGAATAGACTTTTGATATCTGGGGATGCAGAGAAGGGCACTACAGATTAAGGATGCCATAATATTTATGGCACAAAAGCTGAAGAGGGCAGAGTGCACAGAGAATGGTGATCTTGTTGTTCAGTATGGTTTTAGCATAAGGTTTTGGGGGAAAATGTTAGAAATAAATTCATCTAGTATGTAGGGAAAGGAGGGAAACCTACAGGTCTTCTCTTCACTGACTAGGGATTTAATAGAGGTAGGTGAAATTCTAACGTATCAATTCCTAAATACAGACCATCATGCATTTGCATGTTTAACTGTTATTATATATGTGATTGCATGTGAAAGAGAACTAGTACTTCTTCTCTGCAACTCCCAAAGGCAAGCGACATTTTTCAGACAGTTAGGTTTACACTCAGTGGATAAAATAGTCCTTTAAATGTCTGACCTCTCTAAAGGGAAGCATTTCAAGAAAATCTCAGTCACCACACATGTCCAAAAACACACTGGATTCAGCATTCAGGAAGAATGTTCCTTATTTGGCAGCATTTTTCCCTTTAAATGTTCCAGTAGATGGCTAGCTTTAATTCCAAATATTCAAACTCTGTCTGTTTGCATGTTATTTTTAGAAGCCTTTGTTTTTCCCCATTCCTGGTATAGTTTTACATTTATTTTAATTACTAACATATAGGAGTAGAGAAAGATAGAATATGCTTTTATCTTTTCCTTATTGCTGTGTGTTTATGGCCTCATAGATAAAGACTTGCTGAGAGACAAGTCAGACAGGAGCATAGTGCTTTACAACAGTCAGGGAAAAAGCGGGAAGAAAGGGAAAGAGGGTGTAGAAATAAGAAAAAAATTGATGGAGGTTTGCATTCACTGCAATTATATGAAATGAATATGCAATCAGTACATTATTTTAATCTATTCTTCATGTTGGGTCAAGAATGTGGTAGATGTAGATGTAATATTAATTGCAGTCATTCCTATGAATTGTTTAATTCTGCCTATTTTGTTATGCAACAAGATAAAAATGGCTATGTTTATAAAACAGGCTAACTTGGTTGAAAATTTTACTTAATTTTATGTAGCTCTGTTAAAATTGTCTTCATTATGACAGATTAATGTTTAGAAAAGAACATGAGTTTTGAAGTTAAAACTTAATTTTGTTGAGCTTGGGTATCTGTAAATTATGAGCTATGGGACCCCTGACAAGTAGTGTAACTTTCTTCAGCCTTAGTTTCTGATTTGCAAACTCAGAATTAAATAATATTGTCTTGTTTCAACACTTAAAGACCAAGTGAGATGATAAATGTAAATGATCATGGTGCCAAATTCAATGAAAATCACTTCCTTTTCATTAGAATGAGATTTGGTGAGAGAAAGTGCCATCATTGAGGTCTTAGATACTATGTTACATGTTAGGGTTATCATAATAACATACCACAGACTGAGTGGCTTAACCAGCAGAATTTTATTTTCTCACATTTCTGGAGGCTAGAATTTCCAAATCAAGGGATCTTTGATTTCTTCTGAGGCCTCTCTTCTTGGCTTGTAGATGGCCATCTTCTCCTCGTGTCCTCACATTGTCTTCCCTCTGTGAGTATCCTAATCTCTTCTTGTCAGGGCACCAGTCATCTTGTATTAGGGTCCACCCACATAAACTCATTTTATTTTGGTTGCCTCTTTAAAGTCCTTTCTCCAAATACTGTCACAATCTGAGTTACTGTGTATTAGTATTTTAACATATGAATTTTGGGAGACACACAATTCTGCCCATAACAGATGGATTTGGCATGAATAGGTTTAGATAATTTTAAGTTCTGGTGTGAGTTTTTGCACCTCTGTTCATGCTTTCAAACTGAAGTTTGGCAAAGAACAAAACAACCAAATTCAAGCTTTACTAGGAATGCAATGAAATTCAACCAGGTGAGTTAGAGAGAATATTTGACATTAAAAGCAGCATACAGGACTAGTGAAGCAGAACAAGATAAGATCTATGTGTGAGTGTGGGTGAGTTTATTTGTGTATGAATGTATTTGTGTGTATGTTTGTGCAAGGGAGTGTGATTGTGAGTATATACGAATGAGTGATTTTTGTAAGTTTGTGAATGTGCACTGATGTGAGTGTTTATGTGTGTCCTTGGAGTATGGGAGGAGAGATGATGGCCTCTGAGAGGAGGAACAATGCTATGAGTAAGCACATGCAGTTGAATGACAGGTACATAGCATAAGTGCACCACAGGAGAACAATTAAAGCACAGTTATGCTATCATATGATGGCATGGGTTCTTACCTCCTTCTTCCTTTTGGAGTTGAGAGGAGAGATTTTGTGTGTGTGTGTGTAATTTCAGCTGAAGCTAGGTTGAAGTACTGTATTGGTATGTTTACACACTGTAATAAAGAACTGCCAGAGACTGGGTAATTTATAAAGAAAAGAGGTTTAAATGATCGACAGTTACTCACGGCTGGGGAGGCCTCAGTACACTTATAATCATGGAAGAAAGGGAAGGAAGCATGTCTTACATGGTGGCAGGCAAGAGAATGTGTGTGAAGGAGACACTGTCAAACCCTAATAAAACCATCAGTCTCATGAGAAGTCACTCACCATCACAAGAACAGCATGGAAGAAACCACCCCATGATCCAATTACCTCCCACCTGGTCCCACCCTTGACACATGGGAATTACAGGGACTACAATTCGAGATGAGATGTGAGTGGGAACACAGAGCCAAACCATATTATTCCACCCCTAGCCCCTCCCAAATATCATGTCCATTTTATATTTAAAAACCAACCATGTGTTTCCAACAGTCCCCCAAAGTCTTAATTCATTCCAGCATTAATCCAAAAGTCCAAGTCCAAAATGTTATCTGAGACACACACAAAACTCTACCTAGGAGCTTGTAAGATCAAAAGCAAGTTACTTACTTCCAAGTTACAATAGGGGTACAAGCATTGGACAAATCCTCTCATTCTAAATGGGAGAAATTAGCCAAAACAAAGGGGCTACAGACCCCCTTCAAGTCCAAAATCCAGCAGGGAAGTCATTAAATCTTAAAGTTCCAAAATAATCTCCTTTGACTCCATGTTTCACGTCCAGGTCATGCTGACGCAAGAAGTGGGTTCCCATAGCCTTGGGAAGCTCAGCCCCTGTGGCTTTGCAGGGTTCAGCTCCTGCAGCTACTCTCATGGGCTGGCATTGTAAGCCTGCAGCTTTTCTAGTCACACAGTGCAAGCTGCCAATGGATCTAACACTCTGGGGTCTAGAGGATGGTGGCCCTCTTTTCACAGCTCCACTAGATAGTGCCCCAGTGGGGACTCTGTGTGAGGACTACAACCCCACATTTTCCTTACACACTGCTCTAGCAGAGGTTCTCCATGAGGTCTCCACTGCTGTAGCAGACTTCTGCCTGGACATCCAGGCATTCCCTTACATCCTCTGTTGACTTCTGTGCACCTGAAGGCCAAACACCACTTGACAGCAATGAAGGCTTGGGGTTGCATCCTCTGAAGAAATGACTTGAGCTGTACTTTGGTCCCTTTTAGCCATGGCTGGAGCAGCTAGGATGCACAAGTCTTGAGGCAGCACACAGCAGCAAGGCCCTGGGCCCAGCCCACAAAACCATGTTTTCCTCCTAGTTCTCTGGGCCTGTAACAGGAGGGGCTACCATGAAGATCTCTGGCATACCCTGGAGACATTTTCCCCCATTTTCTTGGCAATTGACATTGGATTCCTCATTACCTATGCAAATTTTTGTAGCAGGCTTGAATATCTCCCCAGAAAATGGGTTTTCCTTTTCTACCACATGGTCAAGTTGCAAATTTTCTAAACTTTTACAGGCTGTCACCTCTTGAACACTTTGCTACTTAGAAATTTCTTCTGCCAGATATCCTAAATCATCTTTCTGAAGTTCAAAGTTCCACAGATCTCTAGGGCGGGGGCAAAATGCCACCAGTTTCTTTGCTAAAACATAAAAAGAGTGATCTTTACTCCAGTTCCCAATAAGTTTCTCATCTCCCTCAAAGACCACCTCAGCCGGGACCTCATTGTCCACATCACTATCAGCATTTTGGTCAAATCCATTCAACAAGTCTCTAGGAAGTTCCAAAGTTTCCCACATTTTCCTGTCTTCTTCTGAGCCTTCCAAACTGTTCCGCCCTTTGCCTGCTATTCAGTTCCAAAGTTGCTTCCACATTTTCAGGTTATCTTTATAAGAGTACCCCACTCTACTGGTACCAATTTTCTGTATTAGTTCATTGTCACACTGCTACAAAGAACTGCCTGAGACTGGGTCATTTGTAAAGAAAAGAGGTTTAATTGGCTCACAGTTCTGCATGGCTGGGGAGGCCTCAAGAAACTTACAATCATGGCAGAATGGGATGCAGGCACATCTTACATGGCAGCAGGTGAGAGAGAGCATATGAATGAGGAACTATAAAACACCTATAAAACCATCAGTTCTAATGAGAACTCATTCACTATTGTGAGAACAGCATGAAGGAAACCACTCCCACGATCCACTCAGCTCCCACCGGGTCCCTCCCTGAACATGTGGAGATTATGAAGATTACAATTCAAGATGACATTTGTGTGGGGACACAGAGCCAAACCATATCAAATACCTACATCCAGTGCCATGATATGTAGTTGGCATAAACTTGCCAACCAAATGAGCACCTGGAAAGGGGTATATGGGGGGATAAAATTCAGCCTACAGTCTGCCTGCCAAGCCATGAGCCCATCATGGAACTATCTCCTCCTGAGGAAAGGAGTGCTTTGTTTTGTTCTGGATTTTTATCTCTTATTTGAATAAAGTTGCTACATAGGCACCTCATAGCCATGACTACCCCAGTGCCTCTGGCCTCACTGTCATCTCCAGAACCTGGAAGGGAAGGGTCAATAAGGCAAGAACATGTCTCTAGAATAGCCAGTACTGCCTCTCTTATTTTATACACTATGAAGCATAAGTATTGACTCACAATTAAAATAAAACAATAAACTAAGATAAAGTAATGTCCTACTATGGTAGACTATTAAAGAGAAGATAGGCTAATCCCTCCTGACAGTTTTGTGTTATTTTTTTAGAAGAAACACTACTCTTATAATGACAGAACAGTGAGTAACGTAGCTTCTCCATAAATGCACATGTATGACAACTTTTGACTACGTTCTTAAAATGTATTCCAGATTTCAAATCCTGCTCTTATCCATGTCCCATGGTTTTTTGCTGATAGATTCAGGCCTAATGTTTTTGCAGAGTAACAATGCACATCTCAAAATAGATCAGCCTTATCTTCCTTATCAAAATACATCTGATATCAGTTAGAAGGTCAACATACTTTCTAGGCATCCTGAGACCAGGGTTATGGTACCAAACTTCTGGATAATCTTGAGAGATGTCAAGTCCTACTGGAACTAAAACTTTATGATCTCAAGCCTGGCCCTTGAAAGCAGCATTTTATCACTGCTAACTTGAATCACCCCTCTGGTCTGCATTTTTTCATTTAGAAGAAAAAGAGACTATAATATGAAAATAGTCTACTCTTGCAGATGTATAGGAATGTGTGGTATAAAGTAAACCATCAAATGTATATGAATGAATAAATAACAGGTAATATGCATGTTGTTAAAATGTATTGAGATGATATTATATCTCCAGAGTAACAAATCTTTAAAAGATAAAAGGACTTTACATTATTATAATACCTAATATATACGCGTATATATAATACATATTAACATAATACAGCAATATTATGTTACAGATAAAAAGATTGAGATGAAAAGATTGAGATTAAAGGAAATTGTGGATTTTTTGCTTTTCTGTTTACCCAAAGCCTACTTTTTGGAAACAGATTGGAAATTTGAACCAGATCTTTCTTTTACCCAGTCCAGGGCACATCTATTATTTTTTCCAACAAATACATGTATGAGAAGCCCACCATCTGTATGTACTAGAAGCTGCAACAAAAAGAACCTCTATTGCCAAGAGAAAAATATGCCAATGATTATTTCCCAGCAAGATTGGGAAACAGCGATCATGGCGGAGCAGTGGTGGAAGGCAGCTGGAATGACGAGCCCAATGTATCTCCCTGATGTTTCAGGCCTGGCATTTCCCCACATACCTCTGAGAGGATGATGGATCTGCAAACACTCCAGGTTTACATTAAAAATAATATACATTAATACTTTATGACTAGGCAAGGGTGTGAAGTTTTCTAATCACATGTGATGTGCAATTTTAATTTTAAGAGAAAAAAAGAGTTTAGATTTTAAAAAGCAATATTGCTCTACTGCCTCTAGAGCAATATTCTAGAGGCACTAGAATGCCAGGTTAAAGATTTGGGGATTTTTTTTTTATATAAAATAAAAAGTAGATAGAAATATCATATCATTCATTAATACATGGAACCTAGCAGTTTCTGAGCTTTCTCACACGTCTTAATTATCCACAGATCTGGCCCCACTTGACAACGACCCATCATATTAGCTTTGTTTCAGGCTCTGAGATTCACCAATAGATGAGGGAGATTTAAGGAGCAGTGGTTCAATCACTAAGGAGATTCAGCACCAAAGCAGTGTATTTTCTTGTTCTGGCTTTTGGGGTTAGCTCCAGTAATTCGATTTAGGACTCATTCCTGTTACCAAATCTCCCCATTCACATATCTACTTCAGGAGCTGGGTGCGTATTTGAGCTTGAATCACTACCCAGTATATCAGCAAAGTAAAGGAGGCCTTTATTATTTGAGTATGAATGGGGAAAGTCCAGATCCCCATGACAGCAGGATTATATTTGAATCCCCCAGCACATACCGAATAATAACTAAACATGTCTTAAGTACTGACCAAATGCTAAATTATATTCTCAGTTAAGAGCAAGCTAATGTTCTCAGGCTAAATCCAGCCTGCTGCTTATTTTCATAAATAAATTTTATTGAAACATATTCATGTTTCTTTATTTACTTGTTTCCTGTGTCTGTTTTGCTCTGCAACAGCAGAGTTGAGTGGTTACGAAAGAGACAGTATCACCCATTAAAACTACAATATTCATTATCTAGCTCCTTATAGGGTGTCTGCTAATCCTTGTTCTAAGTTATATACCTGGTTTAATTCAATTTAATATTCACAATTTCATGATGTAACAATATTTCCACATATAAGTTAATGAGGTAATGCTGTGACAAAGCCAAAGATTATATAGCTAAGAATCAGCAGAGCCTGGCGTTAAACTTAGCCCATCCACTCTGGAGTCTATGCACTTAAAAACTATAGTTATATATTTTTACATGTAAAATAGCTTTATTTAGATATAATTTACATAACATACAATTCATCCATTTAAACTATACCATTCTGTTAAGTTTAGAATATTCAGAGTTGTGCAAATATCATAAAAATTTTAAAGCATGTGTATAACTCAAAAAGAAATGTCACACTCATCAGCAATATATATATTTTCTCCACATCCTCCCTAACACTTTTTATTACATATCTTTTTAAAATAATCATCCCAGTGAAAGCAAAGTGATATTTCATTGTAGTTTTGATTTATTTTTGCCTAATTACTAATGATGTTGAGTATTTTTTTCATGTGCTGTCTGGACATTTGTATATCTTCTTTGATGAAATGTCAATTGAGAATATTCACCATTATTTGAATTATTTATTTATCATTGACTTATAAGAGTTCCTTGCATACTCTACAAGTAAATTCTTCAGATATATGATTTATAAATACTTTATCTCATTGCAAGTGTTGATATATTCTTAGAAATGCAAAAGTATTTAATTTTGATTATGTCTTTTTTGTCATTTGTGCTATTATTGTTATATCTAAGAAAGTCTTCTAGAAACATAGCTTTGCTTCTTATATTTAGGTTTATGATCAATTTTGCATTAATTTTTGTGTAAGGTGCGAGGAAGGGGTCCAACTTCACGCTTGCATAGGAATATCCAATTGTTTCAGCATCATTTGTTCAAAAGATTATTCTTCCTCATTGAATTATGTTCTCGTGCTTTTTAAAAATCAATTGATCATAAATGTATGAGTTTATTTCTGGACTCTTGACTCTATGTCTCCAATCTATGTATCTATTTAATTAGTAACACAGTCTTGGTTTGTATAGGTTTATAGTAAGGTTTTAATCAAGAATTGTGAGTCATCCAACTTTGTTCTTTTTCAAAATTGTTTTGACTATTTTGAGTCCTTTGATTTGTGTATCAACTTCAGAGTGTTTATTGATTTCGCCAAAGTAACCTGCTGGAATTGGAAAATATTATGTTGAATATATAGATTAATTTGAGGAGTATTGTCATCTTAACAATATTCCATCCCCTGTTCCATAAAATTAGTATGTCTTTCCTTTTCTTCAGGTATCCTCTAATTTGTAAGTATATTTTGTGTCTTTTAGTATAGGAGTTTTAAACTTTAAAAAAATCTTTTAAATTTTTATTATTTTCTGTACTAACGAATTGAATTGTGTTCTTAATTTTATTTTTGTTCTTTGCAAGTATAGAAAATACAATTAATTTTTGTTGGTTGATATTTGTATTAGTCTGCTCTCATGCTGCTATGAAGAAATATCCAAGACTGGGTAATTTATAAAGAAAAGAGGTTTAATTGACTCATAGATCCACATGGCTGATAAGGCCTTAGGGAACTTAAAATTATGGTGGAAGACATCTCTTCACAGGGTGGCAGGAGAGAGAATGAGTGCTGAGCAAAGGGGAAAAATCCCCTCATAAAACCATTAGATCTGGTGAGAACTCTCTCTCTGTTACTATCACAAGAACAGCATGAAGACAACCGCCCCCATGATTCAATTACCTCCCAGTCACATTGCTAGACTGCTAAGCACAAAGTTTAATAAAAGTAGTAATAATAAGCATTGTTCATAATCCCTGATCTTAAGATGAAGGCAATCTTTCAGCAGATGGTATGATGATAACTGTGTGTATATATATAAATATATATATATATATAAATGGCCTTTATGATGAGAAAATTACCTTCTAATTTTAATATTTGGAGTGTTTTTATTATAAAAGCGTGTTAAATTTTGTCAAAAGATTTTTTAATTATTTGAGATTATCACGAGGTTTTTGTCTTTTATTTTACTGATATGTTGTATTACACAAATGTATTTTTGGGTGTTAAGCCAACACTGAATTCCTGTGGTACATCCCATTTAATCATAGTGAATACTTTTTAAATATGCTACTGGATTAAATTTGCTAGTATTTTAAAAAGTACTTTTGTGTCTATATGCCTAAGAGATATTGTTCTGTAGTTTTCTTTTTTGTAATATCTTTGTCTGGTTTTAGTATTATGGTAATACTGACTTTATAGGTCGAGTTGGGAAGTGTTCCCTCTTCTTTCATTCTTGGAAGAGTTTGTGAAGAATTGATAATAAGTTGTGTCTATATGTTCGTTAGAATTCACTGGTGAATCAGTGCGGGCCTGAGTTTTACTTTGTGAAAAGTTTTCTAATTACAACTGCAATCTTATTATTTCATATAAGTTCATACAAATTTTCTATTTCTTCTTGAATCAGTTTCAGTAATTTGTGTCTTTCTAGAAAATTTTCCATTGCAACTATATTATTTAGTTCTGGCATAGTATTATTTGATAACCTTGCTTTTTAAAATGTATTTAAGGCCAGTAGTCACGACCATTCTTCCACTCTTGATTTTGGTGATTTCTGTCTTCACTCTTTTTTTATTTGTCAGTCTAACTAAAAGTTTGTCAAGGTTGCTGATGTTTACATAAAAAACAAACCTTTCCTTTTGTTGTTTTCCTTTATTGTTTATTTTTAAATTAATGGTCACTCTAATCTTTATTAGGTTAAACCTTCTGCCTGCTTTAAGGTTTCTTTGTGTTTGTTTCTCCAATGTCTTAAGATGGAAGATTAGGTTATTAATACAAGATCATTCTTTAAAAATATAAACATTTATAGTCAGAAATTTCCCTCTGATCAATGATTTAACATCATCCTGTAGATTATGGCATAATGCGTCTTCATTTTCATTCATTTCAAAGTATTTTTTGTTTTCTTGTTAGTTTTTTGACCCATTAATTATGTAGAAATATGTGGTTTAATCTTCACCTACTTACAAATTTCTCAAAATTTCTTCTGCCATTGATTTATAATTTCATGCTATTGTGGTTGCAAATCATCCCTTTTATGATTTCAATTATTTTAAATTACTGAAGCTTGTTTTATGACTTAGGATATGGTCTATTCTGGAAACTGTTCTATGTGTACTTGAAAAGAATGTGCATTCTGCTAGTGTTTAGAGAATTCTATAGATGTCTGTTAGGTCTAGTTTGTTTGTTCAATGCTTTGTTCTAATGTTGTTCACATCTTCTATTCATTATTGAAAATGACATTAAAATTTCCAACTTTTATCATAGACCTGTCTATTTTTACCTTAAATTCTTTAAGTAGTTGTTTATAATTGTGACATCTTTATGATGGATTGCTCATTTTATCATTATAAAATGTCTCTTTTCATCTCTAGTAACATCTTTTGTTTTAAAGCCTAGTCTGGTGGTAGTAGAGCCACTCCAGATTTCTTAAGGTTGCTATTTGCATAATGTATCTTTTTCCATCCTTTTGTTTCAAACTATTTGTATCTTTGAATCTAAAGCATCAATCCTGTAAAAGGGATTTAGTTGGTTATTATTCTTTTTTAATCCAGTCTGACAATCTTTGTCCTTTGATCCGATTGTTTAAAGCATTTGCATTTACTATTATTATGGATGTATTTGGATTTATGTCTTCATGTCACTTCTGTGTTCTACATGTCACATGCCTTCTTTGTTCCTCTATTCTTCCTTTATTGCTTTCATTTGCATGTGTTAAGATTTTCTAGTGTAACATTTTAATTCCTTTAATGATTTACTCAGTATACTTTTGAACTATTTCCTTATTAAGTTCTATGTCATATTTATACTAATTTAGATCCAGTAAGTTATAGAAACATAAATGCTATACATTCATATTTCCTTTTCCTTTGTTTTGTGCCAAAATTGTTATTCACATTTTATCCTCATAGATAGCATATATATTATATATTATATCCATAATAGTATGTTGTTATAATTATAACTTTTATATAGTTTTATGTCTTTTAAAGAAGCTGTGGGAAGAAAGAAGATCAAGTATATACTATAGATCATTTATTATTGATCATTTTTGGTTCCCTTGACTTGATCTGTGTTGGATTCCAGCTACTCTTAGGTGTTATTTTCTTCCTCCAATATAGCTTTGCTCCCCTTCAACTCCTGTGTGATGTTTATGTCATACATAACATTTCTATATATAGAGAGAGACCCAACTACAAAATATATACATATTGTTTTCCATACTTTTCCAGTCAGGTCAAATAATAAATGAAAAGAAATGTTGATTTAAACTGTCTTCTGTAATTACATAATTACATTTACTGTGTTCTTTTTTTTCTTTATGTGATACAAATTATATCTGGTATAACCTGCTTTCAGTTTGAAGAATTTCCTTTAGTATTTCCTCTAAGGCAGGTCTGTTAGCTGCAAATTATCAGTCTTACTTATCTGTTTATTTTGCTTTCATTGTTAATAATAATTTCCTTGGATATAAAGTCCTCGCTGGACATTTGTTTTCTCTCTTTCAGCACTTGGAACATGCCATTCTCTGGGATTACTGGCATCCATTGTTTCTGACGAGAAGTCAGCTGTTATCCTTATCGAGGTTCCTTGTACCTCATTTAAGACTTGTATGTGGTAAGTGATATTTCTCTTGATAATTTTAAGATTTTTCTCTTTGCTTTGGCTTTCAAAATTTTGACAACGCTGTGCTTTATTGTGGATCTCTTTGTTTTAATTTGTTTTGGAGTCTGTTGAACTTCTTGGATATATACATTAAATTGTTCATCAAATTTTGGAAGTTTTTAGTTATTATTTTGTTAAATATTTTTACGTTCTCTTTTGCCTTCTCTTTTCCATCTGATACTCTTACATGTATGTTCACCTGAGTCTCTTTTCCTTGTTTTCTTCATTCTTTGTTTATTGTTACTCTTCAAAATGCAAAATCTCTATACGTCTATTTTCAAGCTTTCTGATGCTTTTTTTCTCCCACTTCAAATCTACTTTTTAGCCCATTCTATTGAAAACTGGTCTAAAAAATTCTACTGTGTTTTTTATATTGGTTATTGCAGTTTCCAACAGCAGAATTTTCATTTGGTTTTTATTTATTATTTATTTATCTTTGATATTGATATTTAATAAAACAATATCTTCACATCTTACTTTACTTTTTACATCATGTTTTATTTTTAGTTGTTTGACTATATTTATAATGGCTCCTTTGAAATTTTTGTTAAGTTGGCTATCTGGCCACCCTCACAGACAATTCCTGTTTTCTCCTTTTCTCTGTGGATGGATAAAAATGTCCTGATTCTTTGCATGTCTCATACACCTTTGTGTTGAAAATTGCACATTTTAGGTGATATAGCATTGCAGCTTTTGATACTGGTCTGTGGCCCTTTCTGAATGTGTTGTTGTTTGTTTTTCTTTTGTTTTGTTTATTACTTGCTTATTGGTTTCTTGACTTGGATGTACTATTTTTGTGAAGTATCTATCCTTTGCAGTGTGAAACCTCTCATGTCACTTTTAAGAGGATGCACCTTTGGGCATGTGCACAGTCATTCTGAGTTGACAATGATTTTTAGCAGGAGTTATGTCACTCTTTTTTTCCATAATCTCTCTGTTAAGCTGTTTGCCTCTGGTGATAACACACCCTACCCTTAGGTTCCACTAGTTGCTGGTTGTTTGCTTTATTCTTTCTGACAATGTCCTGAGGCACAAATTGCTCCATAATCTGATCCAATTAATCTCAGGCCCTTTGCAGATGTAGTTCCTGAGGTCTGTATTTGAGGTTTGTTCTGACACCAGGATAGCTCTTCTTAGACATTTCTTTCCCCAGTCATCTCCTGTAAACCAAAAAACCTAAAGTTTAGCTTGCTCTCATAGATCTGCTAACCTTCTCTTAATTCCTTAGCACTTAATTCTCTTTGCTTTTGAGGGTGTATTTAGGTTTGAAATTCTCCACACTCTTGCAAATAAAGGCAATTCCTTTGGTGAAAGCTTTGGAGACTTCTTTATGGCTTGGTTCCTCCAGCCTGGGCAAAATCTCTGAGCCATTGCTGGTGGTATGGAAAATAATGAGCTTTTCTTAAGAGTGACACTCATGTTTGATGAGCATAATGCTGGATGATGATATTAGCCTCTGGTCTTCTCACTTTGTCTCTGCTGGTGTGGACCTGCTGCCACATGAACAAGCTATCTTGAGGCTGACTGGGTCATCAGTATACTCAGTTTGTTGCTTGTGGGGTAAAGCCTCCAAACTATCAGCAGGGATTGTGTGGTAGAAGGCAGCCCCGACCCTCTCAGTTGCACCCATCTGGAATTTAGCCTTCATAACATGGGTTAGGGTAGGATGAGAATCACTGGCACACTGCTCCTCCCAGGGAGATATTGTAGCCTTTAACTGGGGCCTGGAGGAGAGGGAGCCCCATCTTCCCAACAACATCTGCCAAGAATGGAGCTTCCATTACACTGAACTGGGGGAATTGGGGAGAAAAGGAGCAGATAGTGTCTTAAGTGCTACAGAGTCTCGCGATTCTTATTGATATTTAGTAGATTTAAAAAAAAAAGTGTTTATTTTTTCTTTGATCTTAGGATAATTTCTAGACACTGTAAGTAGTTGATTTCATTTTTTGAAATAATTTTTCCCAGTTATGGTTGTTGCATTGTTGAGCTCCTTAAGCCATAATTCCATGAAAATAAGGACTGGGAGACTATGCTTTTAAACGATGTGTTAAACAACCCAAATCTCACTGAATGCATGACTGCTGACTTAAGGCATGCATGAACAAATGCTGTGAGGGGCCCTGGATCTGCAATTCACTTTGAAGAAATTTTAAGTCATGATGGCAATGGGAACTTGAAACATCTTTAAATGTAGAGCTTGCTGACCTTAACGGTTTTCAGGGTGCTATGTAGCACAGATGACACTCTGAGCTGAACAAATGTTGCACATTCAGACACATCCCAGCATGTCTAGAGTAGAATCACTTTGCGTGGAGGAATAAAGAGACTTAGATGGAAAAATTCTTCTTAAAAAAAGTGAGGCATCTAACAAAGATTATTGGAATTCCATACATGAACAGTAGCTTTATGGTACATTCCCCATCAGGATAATTTTAGGAGAGCACTATTAAAAATCAAGAGAGCACTATTAACAATTAAGCCAGGCAATATGCATAAACCTTGACTGTTCTCAATAAACAGAATGTGAAGCCACCCACTTGTGTGGCTATGTCTCATACTAAGCACCTTGCACATAGAATACTGAGATGCCATCAAGACAAGTTCATATAAACCTTACAACAGAGTGGAGGAGAAGATGTTAATCAATTAATTATATAAAAATATAATTGTTAACTCTGATGAAATTATGAAAGAAAATGAGGAGGAGATCTGAGAATATTTACTGGGAAAATTAAATATAGACTTGGGATTCAGAGAAAGTTTTCCTTAGGGAGTTTGAACAACTAGAAAATATATATGCATATATTATATATAATATATAATATATATTATATATAATATATATTATACATAATATATATTATATATAATATATATTATGTATAATATATATTATATATAATATATATTATGTATAATATATATTATATATAATATATATTATGTATAATATATATTATATATATATGTATGAATAGGCATCAATTAGATTAACAAGAAGAATGAAGAGAGCACCACGCAACAGGAACAGCAGGTGCAAGAGACAAGGTCCTCAGGTAGAAGGAACTTGACAGACTCAGGAGAAGGGAAGAATGGTACAAAATGAGAAAGAACAAAAAGCAAGCAACCAATTATGAAAGCTCTTTTATGCTATGGCAGAGCTTTGGGAAATCATCAAAGTGTTTTTTTATACATTTGTGTGTGTATGTGTGTTTTATTTACATTTGTGTGTGTATGTGTGTGAGAGATTGGTGTGTGCATATGTAGCGTGTGTGTGTTGAATATTCCTCCTTAGTGCAGGGAATAAAAAAATCTTGAAGCAGTACTCTTAAGATTGGAGTCTGTAACAATAAAATGGAGTGTTTAAAATATTATTTACCATCACCTGTTTTATATCCAATTACATAGACCACAAAGCATTGGTGTCATGAACTCAAAATGTCTTGCAGAATTCTAATGATAGGTTTTCCTTGTGATTTTGTTACAGCACCTACTCAAATTGAAGAAGGGGCTGGAAAATAACCTGACCCCCTTCTACTTCTTCAGACCATTGCCGTCGTGCAGACCTGTGCTCTTGTTCATGACATTGTCATTTACATGAATTATTTTCTAGGAAGCTATTTTGTCCCTGACACCCCACCCTATAGAATCTATGAATATGTCTGGACATGTAAGAAATGAAAGGAATATAAGCATAAAGCTTTCCCTACGGACTTTCATTTCACAGAGTTCTACTTAACTATGCCTAGTTTTACCTAAGAGTGCTCTGGTCTTTGTGGATGGGAGTAGAAAAGAATGACTGGGACAGGGAGTCCCAGAAATACAGCAGTTACCCTATTTAATCTTAGAAGAAACCATGTATGCATTCCAGGATGTGGGTTGTATTCAGGGCCACTCCACTTTTCTTATTCATTTGAGTAAGCAGGGAGACCAGGTACATACTATGGACAATTACCAGAGCCCAAGATTCCAACATCTATCGGTAGAGAAAACTACTTTTCCACTGTAGGAGAAGAATGGGAATAAATATTTGTTAAAGAATAACCTGAACTTTCATCTAGCCTGAATCAAATAATTCCTGATGAGATTGTTTCAAACACAGAGCAAACACAGATGGTGACCGTATCAGAAATATTCTGTCTAGCAGACAATGTGCCCTTGTCCTCATGATAACCTGACCCAAATTCTCCAAACTGAAATTTGAGAGGCAACTTGCAAAATTCATCTTTGAAAATCCAAAATGAAAGATAAAAAGGTATTGACACTGCCTTTACAATCTATTAATATTATTTGTGAGTTTTTCACAGCCCATGCAATAATATCCTGAGCTTTTTTCAGGTACTTAAAATTGTCAAGTTATTTTACAATCTACAACTTTGCTTATAATGTGGCTTTTGCCTATAACACAATTCCTGTCCTAACCTTTGACATTTAGATGAATGCATTCTCATCTTTCAAAACTGAAATCAATAGACTCTTTTCCTAGCACATAACCAGTGTTTGGAATTTAGTAAGTGGCTAATAGTATTTTTGTTAAATAAATACTCATATCTAAACCCATTATTTTGCAATAAATTAATTTGAGACCCAGGGAAAAAGTGACTTATTCCAAGTCACACAGACTCCTTAAAAAATATCCAGAAGCAGTGACAAGTAGATACAAACTTCAGGTTGCCAGTGATTAGCAACATGAATCTACTTGGGTCTTTTAATAAATACTTTCTGGTTAGCTCTTAACAAATAGATTGGCTTATAAGGTCTTGATTTTAACTTCATTTCTTTAATAACTTAAGAATAACTATGATACTCTTAAAGTCACCTTCCTCATTTTCAGATCTCTAGACTAGAGTGGCTTTTGTTCCCCTTGGTCTTTTGTTCTATGAAAAGCATTTGGCAGAAACACACATTTGCAATAAGCCCAAGATATGGAGTGGGATGAACCTGCTGTCAGAAAAGGTTTATGACAAACCATGGAATATCTTGGATATATAATCATACGCTTGCCATAGGCAAATGACTAGAAGCAGGGAAAATCTAACTTGATCTCATGAACATCTGAGGATTATTTTCCTCCCTGGGATGTATTTATATATATATATATATATATATATATATATATATATATATTTTTTTTTTTGCCTTCCACACTCTATCTTTCCTTGGATTTCCCCTCTACCTTTTAGTCCAGATAGTTCAAATTGGCTTATTCCCCCTTATAGCTAGGCTTCAGGAGGGGCATGGAACTCCAGCCTAGGCATTAAGCATGTCTATCTCCCGGCCAAGAAGGAAGGAGTGCCTGACACAAACCATTTCTAAAAGATTCAATTCCACAGCTTTTCCTGAAACTCTTAGGACAGAGGATCATCTTTCTGCTGATCTTGAATATAGAAGAATGCTCTTAACGTGCAAATAACTCCTCTCCTGACACCAAATCAGTCCGTCAGAACTGACAGTTGAATAACTCCTAAATCATTTAAGGCCGTCAGATATAGTGATGTCTGAAGCCAGACCACTGAGTGGAATTCTCATTTAGGGGAGTTAAAGTTTCTCATTCTTTTCTTGGCAGTGGTTTGAATGGGCTCACATTTGGAAATGTGAGTGAGGTCTCTTGCTATTCTGAGGAGCTCTTTAAGGAGGTCTCAGAGACTGAAGATAAGGCAGTCAGGGGAGGAAGGTGGGTTATGTGCCACCCATAAAGGCAAACATAAGGGGAAGAACAAGCAGGGACGTGACACAGGTCCAAAAGGTCTGAGCAATGAGCGAGAGGCTCCGCACAGCAGCCAGCAGGGAATGTGGCACCATCCTTCCCCTTCTTTTGCATAGCAGGCTAGTGCTTGTAGTGTACTCGTTTATACAAGATCGTATCTGCCATGGGGGGTAGATAGCAGCAGCCAGACTCTACAGTCAATACTCAGAGACTGATTTTCCTCAGATTGTGTGATTAGAAAATGGTACAACCAGAAGAAATACGGTCAAGTGCCTGTGACAGTATGGGCCCTCAATAAATGCAATGATTTTCCTCTAAAGAGGAACGAAGGGGAAATGACAGGATTATCACATATACAGTTTCAGAAATTAAAAGTAATATGGTATATTTGGGGAGTGACAAGTAGTTTAGATGTAATTACAGTAAAGTATATAAGAGAGAGTGTTTAAAAAAAAAAGATGAAGAGATGTCAGTTGAGGCCAGGGTATGGGGTTGTGTGAACGCTTTGTTAAGAGGGATGTACTATGTTCTTGAGGAAAATAAAATATATTAAAGCAATTTTTTTTACTCTCATTTCTTCCTAAATTTAATTCAGGGCCTGTACACATGAAATATAAACTGTCCTGCACCCTAGCTCAGAACTCTCACTTTCTATATAATATAAAATAAAAAAGTTAGATCATTAAAAGCTATTTAGGTAGCTTTTCAAAATATATTTGCTTAATATACTCTGTTTTATTCATTTAGCAAAGGAGAATAAGGAGATAATTTTCTAGCTTGGACTTTGTTTAACACCTGATAGGGAAAATCAAATAGCCATTCTTCATGGGAAGATTTTGAAACTAATTTTCCTACACAGCATAGTTTCAGATCTGCCACTAAGATGCTGTGTGATTGTGGGAAATTATTTTTTTCTTCTGGACTGGAATCTCTTTACATACAAAACAAAGGGCTTGGATTTGACTTGAGCTCTGATAGATGGTCTATTCCATGTCCAGTATTGTAATTAGGAGTACATGAAATTTTGTCAGGCATGGTGGCTCACGCCTGTAATCCCAACACTTTGGGAAGCCAAGGAAGGCAGATCACTTGAGATCAGGAGTTCGAGACACCCTGGCCAAGATGGTGAAACCCCGTCTCTACTAAAAATACACACACACAAAAGTTAGGTGGGTCTTGTGGTGCACATCTGCAGTCCCAGCTACCGAGGAAGCTAAGGCAGGAGAATTGCTTGAATCTGGGAGGCAGAGGTGGCAGTGAGCTGAGATCGGGCCACTTCACTCCAGCCTGGGTGACAGAGTAAGACTCTGTCAAGAAAAATAAATAAATAAATTTTATTCCTAGTGGGCAACCAAAGTAAGTGTTTCCAGGGAAGAAGCACTCAGAAACATACCCCCAGGGCGCCAGGGTTTATAATTTAGAGTGGACTCATCTCTGGGAAGCAGATGATACCATGATGGTGTGCACTAAAACAAATGATTCATCATGACCCTTGGCCATGGGCTTTACTCATGGTTAACTAATGAAGATACGCATTTGTTAATTTTTATTTGGTTGTTTTTTCTGCTGATTGAGTCCTTCTTTTGATTCTGTGAATGAATATAAGTTGTCTGGAGCCAGGCCATCTGACAGATGTCTCATTCTTTTTTGATTTATCTGTGCTACTTCCCTTATTTGAAAGAGGGAATTCCACAACTGGAGTAATAAATACAGTGATTTACTGATAAATGAATTGATTTATTAATAGAAAAATTACTTAAAGAAATAGTATTTCAAAGTCTTAAGCTCAATCAATGTTAGGAGCTGATTTCCACTGCGTATTTATTGCCCACCCTTTGCAAGGATAAGAACACCTCACAGAATCAGCTGCTTTGATGTAAAAGCAGATGCATGAGCTGCTTGGCTGGAAATGAATTTGGAGTAACTCAGGCATGGAACACAAATAGGCTAATTCAAGTACTGTAGAAGACCTTAATCCTTCTTTTATTTGACATTCATTCCTGCCATTTCATTTATCTCAGATTGATTTTTGACACTTTCTTTTAGGATTTTACATAAGCTGCATCTTGGCATGCACAGAATTGACACAATGACACATATGTAAAAGCACTACTGTACATCATATGTTTCACTGTTTACTTAGGTAATATAGCATGCTTACTGAGCTACTTAAGAATTTTCTTTTCACAACTTTTATGGAAAATATATTGTCACTCTTTACCCTGATGTTATGGGCTGAATTATCTTTTTCCATAAATTCGTATGTTGAAGTCCTAGTCACTACCTCAGCATGTGATTTTGCTTGGAGATGGCCTTTAGAGAAGTAACTAAGGTAAAATAGAGTCATATAGGTGGGCCCTAATCCAATACGACTGGTGTCCTCATAAGAAGAGGAGATTATTGGCCAGGCGCAGTGGCTCATGCCTGTAGTCCCAGCACTTTGAGAGGCCGAGGGGGGTGGATCATGAGGTCAGGAGTTCGAGACTAGCCTGGCCAACATAGTGAAACCCCATCTTTACTAAAAATACAAAAATTAGCTGGGTGTGGTGGTGGACACCTGTAAACCCAGCTATTTGGGAGGCTGTGACAGGAGAATCTCTTGAGCCTGGGAGGCGGAGGTTGCAGTGAGCCAAGATTGCGCCACTGCATTCCAGCCTGGGCAACAGAGCAAGACACCATCCCAAGAAATACCAAAACCAAAAACAAACAAACAAAAAACAGCAAAAAAAGAAGAGAAGATTATAATATAGACATACTGGGGAAAGACTATGAGGACACAGCAAGAAAGTTGCCAATATGTAAGCCAATACACACACACACATATACACACACACCATACATATATCTACACATATATGCAGGAATATATGTGACATACATGGTATATATCACATATTACATATAATATATACATGTATATACACATTCATATATGTACACATATACATATTCATGCATATGTTTTTATATACATACATATATACATATATATGTGCATATATATGTATATATAGTTTCTTTCTGCCTCCAGATTTCAGCTAGCAGTTAGTAGTGGTGTAACGAACAGCATTTGCAAATCTCCCTCTGTATATGTTAAGAGATTTATTTGATGGTGTGGAATTGTCCAGCCAGAAGGTATATGAATGTGCAATGTCACAAGAAAAATGCAAACTCTTTCCAATATGGTTTGGCAGTATCCATTTCACCAATAATGAATGATGAGTTTAAATAATGGGGCACATTTTTGCATGGGGTTTGCACTTCTCCTCTATGAAATTTCTGTGTATTACCCTTTTACACTGTTCTTACCAGTTTCCTTAGCATTTTGTTGTAATCTACAGATTAGGCATATTATTGTTTAACGTGGTTTATTTACTTCAAATATATCTTTGTCCTTCTAAATTACTCCTCATTTTGATGTGAAGGAGTTTTTCTTTTTATTTTAAATGTCCAGGAATATTGATGTTTTCTATTGTTATTAATTCACTTGATGATCAGCTCAGAAAATTTGCCTCTATTCCTGAATTGGATAATTATTTGCTGATGATTTTCTAAAAATTTTACAACTTATTATCTTTCCAATTTTGATATCTGGGATGTAATTCAGTTTATGCTGTGTGTTTATTGTTATCTTTTTCATTTATTGTTTCTAAATAACAATGTGTCTTCGAGTAGCTAAATAATAATTCACATTTATTTAGAAAGAGCTCTTTCATTCCACACTATTTTGTATGTGTATATACATACATATATATGCAATATAATTTAGCATTTTACATATATAGGTAAATATATAGAGAGATATTCCTTTGAACTAGGTTGTATTTTTTAACTCATTCTGCTATATCAATGTACATGTCTATTCTTATATCAGAATCAAATTTATTTAAATATAATTGCTTTACAATATGAGTTAATTGCTAGCACTATTAGCATTCTCTTCTTGGTATTTTTTCATACTGTGATCTCTTGATTCAGGTAAACCTTAGCATCATTATGTTAAGATTTAAAATAGATCATGTAACTTATTTATAGTTGTGAGTAAACCTATGAAGTCAAGTAGACAAGTTATTATTTCCAATAATTTTCCCAAGAATATGGTAAGCTAGTATGTTGCATAGCCACACATTATTTTCTCTTCTGGAAAATATAGAATCTTGTCTTAAAAGGTGAAATATTGCTTCTGTCTCTACGATATCACCTCCGTTTGGGGAGGAATCATAGGTAGTTTGGACCTCTGTTCTCTGTCCTCTGTATCTATGAGTTTTCTCAGTATCATTTTTTCTAGCTTGTAGGATACTAGAGAGAAATATCTTCATTTTCCATTAGCATTACTAAGTCTATATTGTTTGATATTGGTTTTGCTTCCACATGGATTTTCCAATTGTTGTTGCTATAACATGGTGGATTTTCTTGTGGTTTTTACTTATTCATGTCTGTCGTATTCTCTCCCAGCTTTTATCTTGATTGTTATTATTTGATCTTGCATCTGCTTATACTCTAACTCTCTGGCATTTTGTTGTGGAATAAATACATAGTTTTGTTTATGTCTTTTTTTTATTTTTTTTTATTTTTATTTTTTTTATTTTTTTTGAGACAGTGTCTCATTCTGTCGCCCAGGCTGGAGTGCGGTGGCGCGATCTCGGCTAACTGCAAGCTCCACCTCCCAGGTTCACGCCATTCTCCTGCCTCAGCCTCCCGAGTAGCTGGGACTACAGGCACCCACCACCACGCCCAGCTAATTTTTTTTTTTTTTTTGTATTTTTAGTGGAGATGGGGTTTCACCACGTTAGCCAGGATGGTCTCGACCTCCTGACCTTTCGATCTGCCCGTCTTGGCCTCCCTAAGTGCTGGGATTACAGATTTGAGCCACCGCGCCCGAACTGTTTATGTCTTTTTTAAAATAAACAACCTACCATGATGCATTTTATTAATGACCACAAACAGACTTTACATTTTTTATAACTTTTCTTGAATAAATCTTTTTCCATATGCCTTGTATTCCTCTAAGCCTTCTTTTGAGTTGTTTCTGTTTTACAGTGCCCATTGCATTTTTTGTTTTTGTTTGACTTTCTCTTATTCTCTTGTGTATCTATCTTTGCATCTCCTGTGGATCTATGTTTGCAAACATGTCAAGGCCAACAGTTTGACTAATCCAGTGCCCATAAATCTTGTTCTGCCTACTCTGACCCACTTACTCCTGTTATGATGGTATCCTGTCTGGTTTGGAATTATTCCAGATTTTTAATTTTAATAGGTATTATTATTAATAGTAGCATGAAAACAAGCCTGGAATTGTGACAAGGATGTGGAACAACAGCAACTGTCATGCGCTTTAGATAAAAATAGTACAGCCACTTTGGAAGACAATTAGGCCGTTTCTTACAAAACTAAACTTAATCTTACTATATGATCCAGCAATTAAAGTTCTTGGCATTTAGGCATGGTACTTGAAAGCTTCCCCTACAGAAAAACCTGCACACATATGTTTATAGCAGCTTTGTTCATAATTGTCAAAACTTGGAACCAAGATGTTCTTAAGTAGGTGAATGGATAAATAAATTTTGATATATTTGGACAATAGAATATTATTACTGGATGCAGTGGCTCACACCTGTAATCACAGCTATCCAGGAGCCTGACATGAGAGGATTGCTTAAGTATGGGAGTTCAAGACCAGCCTGAGAAACACAGTGAGACCCTTTTCTCTAAAGTTTTTTTTTTTTTTAAGCTGAGCTTAGTGACACACATCTGTAGTCCCAGCTATTTGGGAGGCTGAGGCTGATGTGGGGGTATCACTTGAGCCCAAGAGTTTGAGGGTGCAGTGAGTTATAATCACATATGTGAATAGCTACAGCACTCCAGCCTGGGTGACAACATAAGACCCTGTATCTTTAAAAAAAAAAAATAAGATACATGCACTCTCATGTTCATTGCAGCGCTGTTCACAATAGCAAAGACATGGAATCAACCTAGTGTCCATCAATGATAAATTGGAGAAAGAAAATGTGGTATATATACACCATGGAATACTTTGCAGCCATAAAAATAATGAAATAATGTCCCTTGCAGCAACATGGATGGAACTGGAGCCCATTATCCTAAGTGAATTAATGCTGGAACAGAAAGCCAAATACCACATGTTCTCATTTATAAGTGGAAGCTAAACATTGAGTACTCATTGACATAAAGATGACAGTAGGCACTGGGAAGTGCTAAGAGGGGGAGAGGGCAAGACAGAAGAGGGTGATATGGTTTGGCTCTGTTTCCCTCCCAAATCTCATCTCAAATTGTAATTCCCATATGTCCAGGGAGGGTCCTGCTGGGAGGTGATTGGATCATGAGGGTGGTTTTCCGTATGCTGTTCTCATGATAGTGAGTGAGTTCTCATGATATCTGATGGTTTGATGGTTTAAAAGTTGCAGTTTCCCCTGAGCTCTCTCTCTCCCCTGCCTCCTCGTGATGAAGGTGCTTGCTTCTCCTTCAACTTCTGACATAATTGTAAGTTTCCTGAGGCCTCCCCAGCCGTGCAGAACAGTGAGTCAATTAAGCCTTTTTTATTTGTAAATTACCCAGTCTCAGATAGTATCGTTACAGCAATATGAAAATTGATGCCAAGAGTGGGGTACTGCTATAAAGATAACTTGGAAATGTGGCAGTGACTTGGGAACTGGGTAAGTGGCAGAGGTGGGAACAGTTTGGAGTGCTCAGAGGAAGATAGGAAGATGAGGAAATGTTTGGAACTTCCTAGAGTCTTACTGAATGGTTTTGACCAAAACACTGATATTCATACTGACAATGAAGTCCTGGCTGAGGTGGTCTCAGATGAAGATGAGGAACTTATGGGCAACTGGAGCAAGGGTCATTCTTTAGCAGAAAGACTGGCGGGATTTTGTGGAACTTTGAAGTTGAAAGAGATGATTTAGGGTATCTGACAGAAAAAAATTCTAAGCAGCAAAGCATTCAACATGTGACTTATCTGGCTCTTCCTGAAAGGATACAGCTATAAGCATTCACAAAGAGATGATTTGAAATTGGGACTTATGTTTAAAAGGGAAGCAGAACATAAAAGTTCAAAAAAATTGCAGCCTGGCCATATGGTAGGAAAGAAAACCCATTTTCTGAGGAGAAATTTAAGCCTGATGCAGAAATTTGCATAAGTAATGAGGAACCAAACACTAATAGCCAAGACAATGGGGAAAATGTTTCTAGGCAATGTCAGAGATCTTTGCGGCCCCTCCTACCACACATCTGGAGGCCTAGGAGAAAAAAATGGTCTCATGAGCTGGGCCCAGGGCCCAGCTTCTCAGCTTCTCTGTGCAGCTTTGGGACATGACACCCTGTGTCTCAGCTGCTCCAGCTCCAGCTGTGCCTAAAAGGGGCCAAAGTGCAGCTCAGGCAGTGGCTTCAGAATGTGTAAGCTGCAAGCCTTAGTGGCTTCCACATGTGTTGAGTCTCTGGGTGCACAGAAGACAAGAGTTGAGCTTTGGGAACCTCTGCCTAGATTTCAGAGGATTTATGGAAATGCCTGGATGTCAAGGCAGAAGTCTGTTGAAGGGCAGAGCCCTCCTGGAGAACTTCTACTAGGGCAATACAGAGGGGAAATGTGGGGTTGGAACCCTCACACAGAGTCCCCACTGGGGCACTGCTTAATGGAGCTGTGAGAAGAGGGCCACCATCCTCCTGGTTCCAGGATTGTAGACCCACTGACAGCTTGCACTGTGTACCTGGAAAAGTTGCAGACACTCAATGCCAGCTCATAAAATCAGCCACAGGGGCTGTACCCTGCAGAGCTACAGGGAAGAGCTGCCTAAGATCACAGGAGCCCACCCCTTGCATCAGCATGCCCTGCATATGAGACATGGAGTCAAATGAGATTTTGGAGCTTTAAGATTTAGTGACTTCCCAGAGGGGTTTCAGACTTGCATGGGGCCTGTAGCCACTTTGTTTTTGCCAATTTCTCCCATTTGAAATGGAAACATTTACTCAATGCCTGTACTCCCATTGTGTCTTGGAAGTAACTAACTTGCTTTTGATTTAACAGGCTCTTAGATGGAAGGGATTGCCTTGTCTCAGATAAGACTTTGGAGTTGGACTTTTGGGTTAATGCTGGAATGAGTTAAGACTTTAGGGGAATGTTAAGGCATGATTGGTTTTGAAATGTGAAGAATACATGAAATTTGGGAGTGGTTGTGGTGGAATGATATGGTTTGGCTCTGTGTCCCCATCCAAATCTCATCTCGAATTGTAATCCCCATGTTTTGAGGGAAGGACCTGGTGGGAGGTGATTGGATCACAGGGGCAGTTTCCCCCATGCTGTTCTCATGATAGTGAGGGAGTTCTCATAATATCTAATGGTTTAAAAGTTGCAGTTTCCCCTGAGCTCTCTCTCCTGCTGTCTTCTGAAGAAGGTGCTTGTTTGTCCTTCACCTTCTGCCCTTATTATAAGTTTTCTGAGGCATCCCAGCCTTGTGGAACTGTGAGTCAATTAAACCTCTTCTGTTTATAAATTACCCAGTCTCAGGTAGTATCTCTAGATCAGTACATAAATGGACCAATACAGACAGTAAGGGTTGAAAATCTGTTTGGTACTATGCTCAGTACCTGGTCAACAAGATCAGTCATACCCAAAACCTCAGAATTACACAATATACCCATGTAACAATACTGCACAGATACCCCCGAATCTAAAATAAATATTTAAATTATAAAAAGAATAACTAAAGTAAAATTAAATAAAAATTTTAACATATATATATATAAAACTGTGCTTGAAAAAGTAAGCTATCAAGCCATGAAAAGACATGAAGAAAATGTAAATGCACATTATTATGTAAAATAAAGCAACATGAAAAGGCTATATAGTTTATAATTACAACTATATGACATTCTGGAACAGAAAAAAATATGGACACAGTAAAAAAGATCAGTGGTTGTCAGAGGTACCGTGGGAGAGGAGAGAAGAATAGGCAGAAGGCAGAGTTGGTTTAAGACAGTGAAAATACTGTCTGATACTATCATTGTATTTACATATCATTATGCATGTGCCTAAGCCCATAGAATGTACAGCTTCAAGAGTGAACCCTAATATAAACTATAGGCTCTGTATGACAATGATAGGTCAATGTAGGCTCATCACTTGTAACAACTGCACCACTCTGGTAGGGGATGTTAGCAATGGGGGAGGCTATGGCTATGTGGGGACAAGAGACATATGGGACATCTCTGTGACTTCCTTTCAATTTTACTGTGAATCTAAAACTGTTCTAAAAAATAAAATATTTTAAAATTAAAATAAAATGAAATAAACCTGGATGGGTTTCCTAGACATCCACTTTGTATTGTTAGCTTGTGGTCTCCTTCAGATATATGGGAGATGTGTGTGGAACGAAGACAGGTATCACTCGGTTTAACTAGTGATAACTCAGCCCCCTTTTCTCAGCCTTTCCAGATGTAGCAAAACTAACACTTCCCTTTCAAGGTCAGTACAGGCACATGGCTAGGGACAGTTCTCACTTCTTGTTTAAGGTGATAGGAGAAGTATTCACGGCTGTGCTTCTGCAGCCAGTTGGTGCAGCAGGGAGTATTGACTGTTAACCTTTCCTCTGGCTGGAGACAAGCATAAAGTCTCCAGGCCACAATTCCATGAATCGTTTAGGAAATGGGTGACATTACTCTCTACCTCTGTATGAGTATTTTCACATATGTGAAAAATAAAGGCTGACAATTCCTGCCATGGAGTATACAGAGTATGTTCTGAATGTTCTTTCTACAGTTTTGTTCCTTTATGATACAAATGTAAAACTATTAATCAATTAATTGGTAGCACTTTTATATTTTAATAAATTGTTTTGTCAGAACTGAATGAAAACATAAAAGTTCATTTTAATAAAAAATTAAGCTGTAAACCTCTATTTCTCAAAAAAGTTGACAATGAATCAACAATTTTCATAAAATGCTTATGGACAATTACCGCTCACCACGGGACCATAGTGCTATCTGGGCTCGTATTGAAGGCCAGAAGATGGGTCAGCAACTACTTCAAATGCAAATATAGTGCCTGAGTCACATTCTGCTTAGAAAGGTTATAATAAATATTAAGTGAGTTTTTTAAAAAAACAAGGATAGTTTTAGAATAGCTTTTTAGTTTTGTTTTGCTTTAAGAAAACTGCATCTAAAGACTTGAAATAGAAACTCAGCTGACTCCAGTTCAATGAATTTCATCCATATCGCAAAACCAAGTAAAGCTTTTGAAATTGTTCTTCATCAAAGATCAATCATTTGATATTTTTCGTGAATGCTATTGTAAATTCAGTTAAAAATTCAGCATTGAATATCACTATTTGTTTCCATGGTAATAATGTTAATATAAATTCTGGTAGGAAAACGCATTATAGTAGAATGATATTGTTACTGAATTTGGACATTTATAAAACGGAAATATAAGTGGCATTTTTTGTGGTATACCTATCTATTATAATTGTATCCAAAATCAAGCATCATTCTACCAATTGAAATTGAAGCTGTACTTGTCAAAAGTACAAATAGTTTTATATATACGCAGAGTAATCGTACTAAAAATTTTGTTATAAAGCTAGTGAGGAATAAAAAAAATATACTTAAGCACAGTTGTATGTGGTTTCTTTGTGTCTGTGCATCATCAACATGATTCTAAAAATATTTGAATCCTTGAAGATTCACTTTTAAAATTGGTGTAAGTATCCAAAGGTTAACATGAAAATGTTTAAAATAAATTATTTAAAGTTTGTTTGCATGTTTTCCAAAATCAATTAGAAATTGTTATCACAGTATTAATAAATGAAACATTATTAAAAACTTTGACTTTTGATGCTTTTTGCCAGTTGTTATTTTTGCAAACAAGAAAACCTTGAATTTATTTTTACAACAGCAAGGAAGGGACTGAACAAAACAAATGAGCTTAATATTTAATTTTGATATTAATCTCTCCCTGGATATTTCAACTCAAGGGAAGAGTGTTTTGATAGAAGTCCTATATTTATTTGAATGAATTTATATTCTCTACCAAGTAGAATAAAATTGAGAAGCCCTATGATTTTGCTACAGCTAAACATGATGAAACAAAAGAAAATAGGGATAATTTAGTTGCCTACATTTTTCTATAAAAATATCTGTCAGATAAATGAACTTTCATTGAGGGTAAAAATAAAACTTTTGAGCTTATTTGAACTAAATATTAAAATATTTCAACATAAAATATAGAACTGAGAATTTATTCAATTTAATAAATATGCTCTCCGTTTACTAGGTATCTTAGCATTTCACTTAAATGAAGTTAGTCTGACCTCCAGAGAAGAATCAAATGGAAGTGTGAACAATTTTATACTAACCATAAAATACAAACGAAGATAATGACATAATTTTATAAAATGTTAAAAAATAATAAGGCCACATTGGAAAAAACAAAACACTTTTGTCAGAAAAATACCAGTGAGATGGTGTTAAAGACAGACATGGCTAAAGAAAACGATTGAGGTAATGGATATGTACCAAAAACAACCACTTTGTTACTTTTAATGAGATAGTAAATATAAAGAATTGACTTTGCTGGGGTTTTGTGTACATGGTTATTATATATGTTATTTTATTTTTAGAAATAATTGTATATTTGAAAACAATTTTTGACAGTTTCTGTTTTGGCTGTGTGGGGCAGCTCATGCCTATAATCCCAGCAATTTGAGAGGCTGAGGCGAGCAGATCACCTGATGTCAGGAGTTCAAGACCAGCCTGGCCAACATGGCGAAACCACATCTCTATTAAAAATACAAAAATTAGGCAAAGTGGCCTGTGCCTGTGGTCCCAGCTACTAGGGAGGCTGAGGTAGGAGAATTGCTTGAATCCGAGAGGTGGAGGTTGCAGTGAGCTGAGATTGCATCACTGCTCTCCAGCCTGGGTGACAGAAAGAGACTCTGTCTCAAAAAAAAAAAAATGATATTAACTGTAACTGTTTTATAAGTCCACCAATATAATAAAACCTATTGGTCAATTAATAAATACATAAATGAAAATATATTTTGTACTCATCTTCAATCTCAAAAGTAACCCATTTTGAATAAGTCATGTGGTCAGTCACCATACACTCAACTCCTTCACTGTTGACTTAGGCAAAGGGAAAACATCTTATACTGATGACAAATTGGAGAGTAGGAGAGAATTCCTTTTGCCTATCATACAGTAATCTGTTTTAAAGTTAGCTTTATCTTCTTCTAAATTAATGTTTCTTAAGCCATCTCTCAAGAAAACATCTGCTGTCCACCATCATCTGAATTATGTGAGAATTCATTACAACCCATTTTTCAGAGGAAGCACCACTCCAGATTTACAAATTCACAGGGATGGGGTGGGGATGAAAGTGAGAGGTGACAGCGTGCTGGCAGTCCTCACAGCCCTCGCTTGCTCTCAGCTCCTCCTCTGCCTGGGCTCCCACTTTGGCGGCACTTGAGGAGTCCTTCAGCCCACCACTGCACTGTGGGAGCCCCTTTCTGGGCTGGCCAAGGCCAGAGCCAGCTCCCTCAGCTTGCAGGGAGGTGTGGAGGGAGAGGCGCGAGCAAGAACCGGGGCTGCGTGCAGCGCTTGCGGGCCAGCTGGAGTTCCTGGTGGGTGTGGGCTTGGCGGGCCCTGTACTCGGAGCAGCCGGCTGGCCCTGCCAGCCCCAGGCAATGAGGGACTTAGCACCCGGGCCAGCGGTTGTGGAGGGTGTACTGGGTCCCCCAGCAGTGCCAGCCCACTGGCACTGTGCTTGATTTCTCGCCAGGCCTTAGCTGCCTTCCCGGGGGCAGGCCTCGGGACTGTAGCCCGCCATGCCTGAGCCTTCCCCCACCTCCATGGGCTCCTGTTCTGCCGGAGCCTCCCCGACGAGTGCCACCCCCTGCTCCATGGCGCCCAGTCCCATCGACCACTCAAGGGCTGAGGAGTGCGAGCCCATGGCACGGGACTGGCAGGCAGCTCCACCTGCAGCCCCAGTGCAGGATCCACTGGGTGAAGCCAGCTGGCCTCCTGAGTCTGGTGGAGATGTGGAGAACCTTTATGTCTAGCTCAGGGATTGTAAATACACCAATCAGCACCCTGTGTCTAGCTCAGGGTTTGTGAATGCACCAATCGACACTCTGTATCTATCTACTCTGGTGGGGCCTTGGAGAACCTTTATGTCTAGCTCAAGGATTGTAAATACACCAATCGGCACTCTGTATCTAGCTCAAGGTTTGTAAACACACCAGTCAGCACCCTGTGTCTAGCTCAGGGTTTGTGAGTGCACCAATCGACACTCAGTATCTAGCTGCTCTGGTGGGGTCTTGGAGAACCTTTGTGTCCATACTCTGTATCTAACTGATCTGATGGGGACGTGGAGAACCTTTATGTCTAGCTCAGGGATTGTAAATGCACCAATCAGCGCCCTGTCAAAACAGACCACTCAGCTCTACCAATCAGCAGGACGTGGGTGGGGCCAGATAAGAGAATAAAAGCAGGCTGCCCGAGCCAGCAGCGGCAACCCGCTTGGGTCCCCTTCCGCACTGTGGAAGCTTTGTTCTTTGGCTCTTTGCAATAAATCTTGCTACTGCTCACTCTTTGGGTCCACGCTGCTTTTATGAGCTGTAACACTCAGCGCGAAGGTCTGCAGTTCCACTCCTGAAGCCAGCGAGACCACGAACTCACCGGGAGAAACGAACAACTCCAGACGCGCTGCCTTAAGAGCTGTAACACTCACCGCGAAGGTCTGCAGCTTCACTCCTGAGCCAGCGAGACCACAAACCCACCAGAAGGAAGAAACTCTGAACACATCTGAACATCAGAAGGAACAAACTCCAGACGTGCCACCTTAAGAGCTGTAACACTCACCGTGAGGGTCGGCGGCTTCATTCTTGAAGTCAGTGAAACTAAGAACCCACCAATTCTGGACACAAAAGGACAGAGAATTTGTAATTATCACAGATTCTTGAGGGCCATCTAAAATTTCACCTGCAAAGAATTTGAAGCAATCTGTAATTCTTGTTTGTTGTCCAGCTGTGGCATATTTCATACACTACATGACTGTATGTATAGCCTTAGGACTTTTCCTATGTCAACAAAACTGATTTCTTCCAGGACAGAGTTTATCCTTGTAGCCCACATACTTTATCTGATAAGAATGGAATTTATAATTGGATGTCAAAGCATAGCAAACAGTGAAGGGAGAAAGGTGCAGAGGGGGAAAACACATCTATTATTTATTTTGTTAGGAAATCATTTCTTGACACTGATGAGTATGCTACCCATTATCTAGTTAACACAGATCCTACAACTCTAAACTAGGGGCCGGGAGGGAAGTTGAGCTACAGCACGTGCTGCGTTGATCCTGAGAAGTCATATTGTTTTCAGTCAGAGTGAAATGTAGACATTGTTTAGAGTTATATTTCACCAACCAATCCCATTCTACTTGAATTTAGCAGAAACCTTCTGGGTATTGGTTTATGGTCTTTGGTTACCAGTTATAAAGTTCTATATATGAATATTCATAGTTTACACTTTGCCCTGGGCTTTCAAGTTAGATGTTTTTTAGTTGAAAGAGTTTCAAGTGAGGCTACCACGCTTCCCCCTTAAATAGTATTCTTCCACCAGGTCTCTGTTATTGAGAGCACACAAAAAGAAAGAGGCAGAAAAGAGCCAAAGACAATTCCATTAGTATGCCTACATGTATAGACACATGTGAAAAAATAGTACTCTTTCCTAAAAGGGAGAATTCCAAAGGAGTAAACTTGGGGTATCTACATGAGTTTTCATTTTGTTATTCATTTAGATTTTAGATCATTAGATTTCTGGTAATGTATTCAGGTTGATATTTTTATGAAATAGTGGATCAGTGTCCTCACTTTAAGCAACGTGTAGTTAGAGGATAATCTTCTTTGAGGACATAGTTGAAGTCATCTGATGTAACATATTCTTTATCATAATTATCAAATATAACAGTGATAAGCATGATGCATCCTTTCATTATTTGCTATTTTCACAAATCTTTCATATCTCGCAGAACTACTCATCAACAGTGAACTCTGAGGAAACAAAAACAAATGGAATAATAAAAAGTAGGAACAGTCAGAAAGAAGGCTGAGGCAGAAAAATGAACTGAGAAAATGTTATTATATGGGGACATTTGGGAATCGTCAAAGAGTGTTTTTTTTAACCCAACTTCTATTGTCTTTTTCAGAAAACTAGCCAGATTGCAGAAAAATTAGAAAGGCTTTGCTGTTCCCCAGGATAAAAATCCCCAAGCCAAGCCCTGAATGTTCCCTGTGATTTTCTCATTAGTATACTCATGATGCTTTTCCCTTCTTTGAACGGACCACCCAGCACCACATGAATCTTCAAGATCATCAGTCACAGTGGGACTAGATCCTCCTTTGTTCACTGTTGCACATCTGGATTGACAGCATGCTTTAGCATATCCACATTGGAAAAAGCCTAGGTTTCCAAATTGCAGAGTGAATTGAAGACAGAAAATTATCTTGATGTGGTTTCTTCTTTTTTTTTTTTTTTTTTTAAGAACGTCTCCACGTGAGGGGGAAAATGCATCCTCTGCTGTAAGCGCTTCACGGGGCAGTTTTTCAAATTAATGCAGTTTAACTATTACATTAACTTAATGGCTATTTTCCCCTACTTTAACCATGTTAAATGTGCCGGCAATAATGAGCTTCTAATGCTGTCTCTTTTAAGTCTCAGAGGCATCTTTAGAGCTGCTGCTTATCTCCTGGATCATAAAGCTGCATAATTTAGTATTCAAACAATTCATTTAAAATGGAAGCCCTCAGAATTACCATAAAATTAATCAGAACAAAGTCATCTTAACCCATCAGTTTGGTTTATCTCCAGTTACCAAATTGGCAAATGAAAGCGAGGTAAATAAAAATGTTGGACTGAGCTACAATTTACTTATTTTCAATAGTAGCCTCTATTTTCAGGGATATCAATATAGGTTTGATAAAGTGGTTGGCTCCCAGTTGCCATCATCCCTTACTAATTGTGATAAATCAGGACTTTAATATATGTTCTATATTGTTAATTTCAGAGCTACTTCTTGCATATGTATTGGTTTAGTCTCACTTTAGTTAACTCATTAACTTATTTCTAATTTGAATCCTAGGGAAAATTTTTGCCACAGGTTGGAGTGACCAATGACTTTTTGAACATCTAAAATTTTGTCTTTTAAGAAGTTTTCCAATTGCTTTGGGGGAGCTTTCCAGTTGCTAAGGCCTTGCTAGAGTACTTCAATTTCCAGGATATCCTGAATTTAAAAATAAACTATAGATATATCAGAATTTCCTGAATGTCTAAAGATGCTGTCAACCATACTGGAGAGTTTGATTCTTAACAGAATTATCCTGTTTTTCAAACATATGTATAGTTTTTTTTAAGGAAAAGGTGAATTTTTGCACTGAATTTAAAATTTTTATTCTGGAATTTGAATGGCAACCTAGCTTTGACTTGTATCTCCATACTGGGGAGTAGGCTATTTTTGTAATATAAGCACTATTGTTCAGAGTGGCATTCCCCAAGGTGTGGTATTTGGGACCCCAGTAGGTGTTACAGAAGTAAAGGAGAAGTACTATATAGACAGTAGAAATGATGTGTTAAACAAAGTTAAACTTGTTTTTTCCAAAAATTCTTTGGCCATGTCAGATCCTGGAAGAGCCTACAGTGGAGATTAACACAATTTTGTAGTAAAGGGCCAGATAGAAAATGCTGTAAGCTTTTCAGGCCAGATGGTCTCTGTTGTGGCTACTCAACTCTAGTACTGAAGTACCAAAGCAGTTGTAGATGATATGGAAAGGAAAGCGCATAGTTGTATTCCAACAAAATGTATTTATGAAAGCAGATGCCGATTTGCCAACCTCTAGGCTAGGAAGCATGAATCTCTAACAGGGAGAAACTATTTAGATTTAACCACTTATTTTACCATGAACTCTTCTGTTTGTTTAGTTTGAGAATCATCTTGCAAAGCTATTGTATTTAAGAATATCCACTGGGATAAGGTAGTAAAATGGAAGAGTGAGCTTTAGAATCAATGTGAGAAATGCTATAGTCTAGTGCTTCCACTTGATAACCTTATGACCTTTGACAAATCACCTAATTCTTACAGCCACAATGAAAGTTTTTGAAGGAGGAATAACTTCCTGATGTGGCTTCCTGATCTCAGGATTTCAGTTGCATTCACCATTCCTTGCTTACAGGTATTTGTGCTTTATATAGCTGGTCTGACGGTTAATGTTTGTGGCACATGCTTGCTGTCAATAAATACGAATCCCCTTCAAACAGTATTTTTTCAAATACTATTGCTATTGAATACAGTGCATTTTACCTTTGTGGCTACTTCTCTTTTTCTTTAGTGCCCAAGAAGTGAATATGCAGTCTCTTAATGTGTACTCTCTAAATGTGCAGTGAGCTAATCCATTCTTGTTTCCAGTCATGGGTCACTTGGTATTTTACAGTGTGGCTGGACTTCTGTTTAAGCAATTTGGCTGATTTTAAAGCTCAGGGGTTCCCTTTAAAGTAACTTTCTTGTTGAAAGTTGATGAAAACATGCTGGAAGTTGAAATCAGGGCTTGTTATGTCACTCACTTTTCTCATTATTATTTTTCAAATAGTATTAAGCATTTATAGAGAGTTCAAAACATGGCAAGCCCTATTTTCAGCTTTTTCTATGTATTAACTCATTTAATTATCAAAATAATCCTATGGGGTAGTTACTAATCTTGAACTCATTTTTAAAGAAATTGAGGCACGGAGTGACTAATGAGGTATCCAAGACCACACTGCAGATAAGCAGAATGCTCAGGATTCTGAACCAGGTGTTCTGCCTCAAAGCTGGCTGTACCAACCAGCCCCTACTCTTTCTCTACTTTGAAGAATAACTTAGTGACTTCCTCTGGAGAATCCTTATTGAGCATTTGCTATAATACCTCGGCTCTTCCAAATGAGATTATTTTATAACTTGGAGGCAGTGTTGTATATTTACATTACCCAGGCTTCAAGGTTAGATAAATCTTGATTGAATTTGACTCCACCACTCACTGACCATGTGACCTTGTGGCACTCAGCATTTCAAAGCTTCAATGTCTACCAACAAAAGTTGAAGAAAATTATACCTACCTTATCTAATTTTAGAAGAAAAGATTAGTTACAAAATCACAGTCCCAAGTACTTAAGAGGTCTGGTAAGTGCTTTTTTTCTTTTTGCTACATCTTCTCTTACTATTATCTAAGGAATCTCAAATGAATCCCTGAAAGGTAGTAACTGTAATTCTAGGATGCACTTGAGGGAAAAACAAAAACAAAACCAAAAGAGAAAAAAGGAAATCAGTGATCTGACCCGAGCAAACCTTCCCTTCTCTTTTGAGCAACTTCCTTTTTTTCTCACTAGCAATCCAGTGTCCTCATGCCAAATGTTTTCAGCAAATAGTAGTTATTTCCTTGTATGTGATTAAGATTGGATTTAAAAATCTCTTTTATGATGATGTCTTATTTCAGTCTCAAAAAATCTGAGGAAGGAAATCATTGCTACCTCATGTGTAAATAAGAAATCAGATGCTTACAACATAATGTACTTACATAACCAGTCACTAAGGAGAGGGGATATTGAGTTCTCACTCCAATTCTGAATAGTAGCCAACATACAAAAATGCCTCTATAATTGTCCTTGTTTACTAGAATCTAGCAACCGTGATATGTGCTATAGGCACAACACTAAGCAGGCAGTCTTCCTTAATGAACTTTAGAAAATTTCCTTTTTCACTAATGTGAAATTCCCCATTCACTCCACCAATCTTCCTCAGGTAGATTTTGATCTCAGAGCCTTTTTCCAATCTGAAAGAAAGAAAGGAAGAAAGAGAGAAAAAGAAGAAAGAAAGAAAGCTGCATCTATTTATGTACATCTAAGTTAGAAAAAACTTCAAATATACAAATGAAAATAAGAAAAACACTACACACAGACAAAGTTGCATGTATGGTCTTTTTTTTAAAAGGATATTCACACTTGTTAATTTCTTAGACCGTATATAACAATCTGGTAAGATAAAAAGGTGTATATTTTCCTGTTCACAGGGGAAGAACAGAGAGTTAGCCAGATTGTGTCTTTATCTAAAGTCTCATACGTTTGAAGTGACAAAATAGAAACTAAAAACGGCCAAGGAAAACATTTAGGATTGGCCCATTCATTAGCCATTCTATTCTCTTTCAAGTTGGGAAGCTTAGGGTGCTGTAAACGTCATCTCTATAGTCTTGCTTGCTGCTAGGGCTCTTGGTGATCTTAGCAGACATTTGGAAGGCAGGAGGAGGTTGGAGGCTGTTGTCTTATGACCCTGGCTGTGAGTGCTCATCACAGGGTAGTGGATGAGGTTTTCTCACAGCAGCTCTTCAGTGTTTGTTCTCCTCCCTGAGTCTTGAGAAGTTGAAGCTAAGGGAGTTTCCTGATGTGGCTTCCTGATCTCAGGATTTCAGTTGCATTCACCATTCCTTGCTTACAGGTATCTATCAGCCTCCTTCCAGAAGAGCTCTGATGGGCTCACAGAGGCAGTAGCTCCCCTCCTGGATGGGTTTGGAATTGCAATGGAACTCGCTGGGAAGGGTCAGCCTTTAACTTGCTCCTTCAGGCTTTGCAGTTTTGTAAGCACCCGGTTCCTTGTATGAAACCCTTTCCTGGTCAACACTTTAGTGCTTTCTGTTTCTTGTACTGACATCATATACCATTCTAGGTAAGAGATCTATATTTTTGCTGAGGGTTTCTGAGGCGAAGCTTTCATGTGTTTTAGACAAAAGGTGACCTAATTTCTTTTTTTAAGTTCAAGGGTACATATGCAGGATGTGCAGGTTTGTCACATGGGTGAACGTGTATCATGGGGGTTTGTTGTACAGATTATTTCATTATGCAGGTATTAAGCCTAGTACCCATTAGTTATTTTCCCTGATCCTTTCCCTCCTCCCTCCCTTCACCCTCCCGGTAGGCCCCAGTGTGTGGTGTTCCCTTCTATGTGCCCATGTGTTCTTATCATTTAGCTCCCACTTATAAGTGAGAACGTGCGGTATCTGAGTACACTGAGAAGAAATGACCTACTTTGCATTTTCTTAGGATCAATTCACTTCCTGTTTAACTGGTACCTAAGAGAACTTAAAGCCTTCATAGGTACATAGAGAAATGAGGGTAAAATAAAGAAACATATATGGGATCTTCCTCTCTGTTCTAGGTAAAGTATACATAATACCCCTTTAGATTCATAGATCATATTATGCTTTATGAAGTATTTAGAATATCTCATTTGATTCATGCAACAGACCTCTGAGGTAATCCTGGCAAATGTATTAACTCATATTACATTTCTACCCATTAGAAAGCAAGGACATTTAAGAAGATGGAGGATGCTGTTATTTTCTCTCTGTGTGGATATCTTTAGCACCTGGCTGTGTCTAGCACAAAGCGAGGTATATTACTAATAAAAGTCAAATGAATTATTTAGCAAATTAAATACTAGAAGACTAGGTATTTTGCCACAGTCACAAAGAGAGAGTAAATGGTCAAAGATTTTAACTCCAAATCCTATGTTCCTGTTCATAAGAGGGCAGGCCCATTAATGGAATTGATATAATTCCTCGAGAGCCTGCATGACACTTGTCAGGCAAAAGAGGCCGTTGTGGGGTGAGATCCAAGAAACCCATTACATTCCCCAGACTTAGATTCAAGTCTAGCTCTGTCTCTTCTTAGATTGTGACAGTTCCCCTGAGCCTCAGTTTCTACACATATAAAATGAGAATGTCAATAGCTACTTAACACATAAAGATTTTTTTCCTTTTGCACTTTTACACATGTATAGATGTGCCCATTGTTACCCACAGATGGATCTTGCAATACTTATAGTTACATTTTTTAAAAAAGAAAAGGCATGAAGCATAAATTCTAATGGGCTGAGTGCTGATTTGGAATCATTGGCATTCTTTTAAAGTCTTCATTTACTGTTTATAATTTATAAGGAGCACATACCGCCCACAGCATTTTGAAGATTATGCAAATGTAGCCTAAATGTATCTCCTATATTCAAGAAGTTGCTATCTCCCACATGTCTGCCTTACTGCAGCTGAGAAAAATCCCTGTTTTGCCAAGATCCTCAGTTAGAGCCTTCTTTGAACCCAATTTGTCTTGCAGGGGAAAGTGAACTCCAGTTCAAGTGATGGGGCATTGGAGCCTGGGACAGATCTGCTTGGTATTCTCCAGCAAATCAAATGTCTCAGAGGATCTAGATTTCATTCTCTATAAAATGAAGAAGTTGGAGTTGATCTTTACGTTCATGTCCTGCTGTGAGATTCTTAGATTTCAGGTGTGTGCATGTGTGTATGTATGTGCTTAGTTTTTAGTTTCATTCTTTAGGTGTATTTTTGGAGGTCTTTATTTAAAAATTCATTTATATGGCAATGTCAGCTATGATCTGAATCTTACAGTAAAACAGAAATTCTCACTGAATGAGGAAATGAAACACTCTCTGAAAATAACTGAAATAGATGAGAAGTATCTTTATAAAGCTGCATACAGGTGAAAGGCCTTGCCTTGATTCTCTGAGATTTGAAACTCCCTAAATTATTACCTGAAAAAAATAAAGCTAAGTCTCTGGCAGGACTTGACTTCTATAAGATTGTACAGGTAGAAGCCGATCTGATCTTCTAGACTCAGTTACAATTCATAATCACTAAATCCCAAATAAATGAGTAGCTAAAATCTTCTAAGAATGTCAAACTCACATCTTACGTGAGTTTGTGTGTTTTCACATTTTATTTGAAACTTATATTTTGTGTGAGTTAATGTATTTTTACATTATATAACTTTTGTATTTTATACTTTCACCTCTTTCTCTTTCGTAGGTCATAGACGTATTTCAAAAAAATACATGATCCTGGTATTCTTGTTATCCTGTTGTAACCAGGATTTAGCCTGAACTCCTGAGTAGATGAAGGGGACGGGTTAGGTAGTATCATAGCATGGAGTATGGCATGTTTCTGGCCAGCAGTCACCATCATTCTTCAGATGGCACCTGTTGAAGTGAGCAGTTGCCATCATTCTTCAGATGGCACCTGCTGAAGTGAGCAGTCCTGTCTGGTCCTCTCTCTCCTTCACCTATTCATGCTAACATCACCTGAAATATCTGTGTTCTCATCTGTTTTCTGGTCTCTGGATGCATGTTGACATCCTCAGTGCGATCTCTTTGTCCTGGTCTCTTGGATACTGAAGGCCAAAGAATCCCCCTCTCAGCTAATTTTTGCTCCCTCCCCAAAGATACAGAAAAGCTAGCCATGGTCTTGAACTTTCTAGGAAAGAAGGATCCTGAGCATAGCTGCCTCTTGGCTTCTGCATTCCTCCTGGTCTACTTTCAGGCTGTGATTTTAAGGAGACTTTTTTAAGGAGGTGGCAACATGGCATGTTCCTTCCTGGGATTATCTTCCCCTTCTCTGCCCTTTGGAGCTGACTATCGGGTAGTAGCAGGAAGGGACAGAGAACAGGATGCTTCCATAGCCTCCCCACAAGAATCTGACCCTGTAGTTCTTCCATCTGATTATCACCAGTCTTCTTTTTTCTGGGATCTAGGTTTTATGTCTCCTTGGCCATGAGAAGAAAAGCTGGCTCAGGAAATATTCTAATTCTATTGTATGAGCCAGAATGTCTACTTCAGGAATCAAAAGCTAATAAGGAGACTATTTTGTTCTTAGAATACAAATTTTATGGAGACAATAGATACAATAACAAAGGAGTATAGAAAAAACAATGGTTACTACTTCTCAGTGGTATCCCAAGTGTATTGTAACTGTATAACTTCTCTACTGATGATTAGGCAAAATACACTTGGACTGGTTGGAAGGAAGAGGGTAGTTGTAAAAATTCCTTTACTCCTCTGAACTAGTGTAGGAAAAATCCCCCTAAAAGAGAAGCAAAATATTGAATAGTACACCTAAAGTAGATGAATTGTAAAAGCTGTCAGAGAAGGAGAGAGCTTGAGAGAGAGAGAGACAGAGAAAAAGAGGAGAACAAGAGAAAAAGGGAGGGAAAGAGAGGGAGGGAGAGAGTGAGAGAATATTACCAACTTCATTAATGTGAAGGGGAAGGTCATGGAAATCTCCCAGTTTGGAAGTCTCTAAGCAAATGGAAGTAAGTCATATATTTTGAGAAGGAAACATGTATTGATTATTATTTATAAACATAAACATAGCAAATTTTAAAAATAAACATTTAATAATTCATTTAATGAGTGATATATATTTGAATAATAAAGTACATGTTTAATAAAATTAATTGCTAATATTAAATGATATTTAATTATTTAAGAAATTAAATAATAAATTCACTATAAGAAAACAAAATATTGTTTGCCAAACACTTCATTAAATATATGCCTCACATATTTTGATTTTCACAACCCTTTGAAATAAGTGACATTTGTATTTTACAGATAAAATACAATGAATACATGCAAAAATACAAATTCAGACAGCACAATGGCTTAATCCAAATTATATAAGTAGTAAGATACTGATAAAGTTAGGGTTTCACAGCCAGGTCTGTCTGACCCCAAAACCAATGTTCTTTTCAGGCCACTTTAAGAGCTGACAGCTGGCTTGGAAGAGAAACCTGACCTACAAATTATAACCCTGAAAAAGCACTAGTTTTGTTTTTCACAAAAGAAGATCACAATTTTTAGCATGAACTCTGCTTTGCTATTCAGTTTTTAAGTATATTTAAAATCTATGCAGCCATGTTGAGATGAGATAGTTCCCTGGCCCTGCTCGAAGGATGTGTGACAGGGGTGTGGCTCTCTATTCAGCTGCCAAAAGTTCAAACCCCTCAAGGGAGAGGGAGCAAGCAGACAAGTGGGTGCAGAAACCAGGGTGAACGTTTTTGGGCTGTGGCCCCATGGCAGCATGTAGGGTAGGTGTCTGTGACTCCCCAAACCCAAGTGAGTGTGTGTTACAGTGCACTCATTTAGCCTTGCTGTCCACAGATAGCTTAAGCATTAGACAGCTCAGTGGACCCTCTTGACACCCAGGTTCTTGTCTGGCATCCAGGAAGAATCAGGTTGCACATGGACTTGAAGGATGAATGTAGGGTTTTACTGAGTGGTGGAAGTGGCTCTCAGTGGAATGGATGGGGAGCAGGAAGGGGGATGGAGTGGGAAGATTTTCTTCCCCTAGAGTTTGGCCATCCAGCAGCTGATCTCTGATCATATCTAGCCAAACTCCTCTTGGTGTTTAGATGCTCCTTCTCTTCTCTCCTTTTCTGCCATGCTGTTCTGCCATTTGTCTGCTCATCTGCTTGTCTCCTTGTCCCCTGGAGCCTGGGGTCTGGAGTTTATGTGGGTATAAGATAGAAGGCATGGGGGCCCAAAAGGCAACTTTTGGGGCACAAAAATGAATGTCTGTCCCCATTTAGGGCCATGGGTATCCAGGCATGAGGGTGGGGCCTTTGCCATGGAACTGCCTTCTTCTACCCAGTATTTCCATTTCTCCTGTCCATATTGATATCCCACTAACAGTCATAAAGTATTCGGATGAGCTAGTCTTGCCCCTTGGAATTTCCATTTGGTAGCACTTTCAGGTATGTTCTCACAGTACCCACTGAGCCACTTGAAGAATCAGTTTGGAATAGAGTAGAATGTTATATAGTTAATAACAAAGATAGTTAAGAAATAGCTGGATTTTTAAAAAATGTGTTTTTTAGCCAAAAAATCATTGTGATAAGTAGTGGAGTTAGTCTGTACTGCCTCTGGTTCTCTCAAATTCTCCTAAAGAGGAAGAAACTCAGCTCAGAAAATTTTAGGGAACTCAACTCCATATTAAGAACATGTTATCATTAGTTATTGCATGATTTGAAGCTAAGTCATCCTTTCATATTTGTCATGTTTACTATTTATTTCCTACTTTTTGTGGGGACATGCATTTATTATCGTACTGAATGCTTACCCATGTACTAATACTATCTGTTTTCAAGACAAAGAAAATAAAAACGATGTCAGATAAATGCATTAACTTTCCTAAGTTTCCATATCTAAGAAATGAAAAGTTTGGGAAGCATTCCAAGGTCTGCTTAGTTGTACATCTAACAATCTTTCCCTAAGGCCATGTTTTGACTATTTTCCTGGTACTTGCCTATGACTCAGAATTTAATCATAGAATTTTCAAGTTATTTATTTAAAACACCAAAAGCCACTTTCCAGAATCCTTCTTATCAATGACCTTCTTAGCAATGGTCTGTGAATCCTGGTATTCTCATTTTCCTATTGTACCTAGGATTTAGTCTGAACTACTGAGTAGATGAGAGGGAAGGGTTAGGTAGTATCATGACATGGAGAATGACATGTTTCTGGCCAGCAGTTGCCAGCTTTCTTCAGATGACACCTGCTGAAGTGAGCAGTCCTGTCTGATCGTCCCTCTACTTCATCATCCGTGCTGACATCAGCTGAAATATCTGTGTTCCTATCTGAATCAGTTATTTGTAAACTCCAATCCTATTGGATATTCTTTTTCTTTTGCAAAAAATTTCCATTTTTCCTGCCTACAACTTGAGCAGAAAATGTCTTTAAAAATATTACTGTATATTTTGCCCCCAATAATAGTACTTAGCATGTGCCAGGTATCTAATAACTTTGTTTAATAAACAAATGGATCCTATGTGTGAGAGATTAAACTAACATCTGAGATACAAATATAACTAAGCCTTGATTCCTATTCTCAAGAAGTTTATAACTTGGATTGGCATGCATATATATTTGCATTACCATAACACAATAGGTCTGGGGCAAAGTTTGATTTATGTATAAAATGTTGTGGTCTCACAGCAGGGGTGAGAAATTTGAGAAATATTGAGAGAGAGTGCGAATCAAGAATAAGACTCAGAGTTTTAGCTTTCATGCCTGGGGTGGGTGCTGGTTTCATTTACTGAGGAGGAATATCAAGGAAGAAGAGAATGGAAGAAATGAAATATGAGGTTTTATAGAAGTTACCTTTTATTACACATCATAAGTAGCATGAACACTGACCTAAGGACAAGAGGCATAAAAGGAAAATTGGAGCTCAAGAATGGAGTCCTGGTGAAGATTAAGTTATAGGAAGAGGAAGTCATGGAGATATAGAGAATACTACTCATGCACCCTGCAGCATTAGTGTCATCAAGGGGACCCAAAGAGGTTGGCATCTGATAACTGCATAACTCTTAATATTAGTTTGTTTTCATGCTGCTAATAAAGATACACCAGGGACTGGGTCATTTATCTAGGAAGGAGATTTAATGAACTCACAGTTCCACATGACAGGGGAGGCTTCACAATCATGGAGGAAAGTGAAGGGGAAGCAAGATACCTTACATGGCAGGAGGCAAGAGAGCTTGTGCAAGGGAATTCCCATTTATAAAATCATCAGATCTCATGAGACTTACTACCATGAGAAGGGGGGATACTGCCCCAGTGATTCAGTTCTCTCCACCTGGCCCTGCCCTTGACTTGTGGAGATTATTACAATTCAAGGAGAGATTTGGGTCGAGACACAGCCAAATCATGTCATTCTGCCCTTGGCCTCTTCCAAATCTCATGTTCTCACATTTCAAAACCAATCATGACTTCCCAACAGTCCCCCAAAGTCTAAACTCATTTCAGCATTAACTCAAAAGTCCACAGTTTAAAGTCTCATCTGATACAAGGCATGTCCCTTCTGCCTGTGTGTGAGCTTGTAATATCAAAAGCTAGTTAGTTGCTTCCTTGATACAATAGAGGTACAGGCATTGGATAAATACAACCATTGCAAATGGGAGAACTTGGCCAAAACAAAGGGCCTATAGGCCCCATGCAAGTCTGAAATCCGGTGGGGCAGTAAAATCTTAAAGCTCCAAAATGACCTCCTTTGACTTTATGTCTCACATCCAGGTCACATTTTGCAAGAGATGGGGTCCCCATGGTCTTGAGAAGCTCTGCCCTTATGGCTTTGCAGGGTACAGCCTCACTTCTAGCTGCTTTCATGGGTTGGTGTTGAGTGTCTGTGGCTTTTCCAGGTGCACAGTCCAAGCTGTTGGTGGATCTAACCATTCTAAGGTCTAGAGGATAGTGGCCCTCTTCTCAAAGCTCCACTAGGCAGTACCCCAATGCAGACTCTGTGTGGGGGCTCAGGCCCACATTTCCCTTCCCACTGCCCTAGCAGAAGTTCTCCGTAAGTGCCCCACCCCTGCTGCAGACTTCTGCCTGGACATCCAGGCATTTCTGTAAATCCTCTGAAATCTAGATGGAGGTTCCCAAACCCCAATTCTTGACTTCTGTGCAACCACAGGCTCAACATCACGTGGAACCCTCTGCATTGAGAATCAGCGCAAACCTCTGCATTGAGAGATTTACCCAGACTCTAGCATGGCTTTTGGCAACTTAAGGTCACGTCCCTGGGAAGACTCCATGCCTATCCCAATTTCTCTTAACAAGCCTGTCTGAGAAAGCTCAAAACTGCCAGGATAACAGGATAATTTATGTCTGTTCCAGTTAAAGCTTAGTGATAGATAGGTCCCTCAACTCTCTCTTAGAAAACAATAAAAAGAACTTGAAATAACAAAGAACCATCTATTTTCTTTGAAATGCAGACACCTCGCTCCATAGACCTTAACACCTTAACTTATACCACAGCCCTCTGTGATAAAGATAGGAGATGTTTGTTTCTCCTCCACATAAGCACCAATTCACAAATCCAACTGGCCTTTTCACATGAATCAATCGTCCTTGAAAACTTTCGATGCCCTTCCTAAAGGGCATACCCAGTCTTTAAAAAGTCTCCAGGCCTTTGTTTCAGGAAAGTTGAGTTCAGATCATGCTGAATCCTTCTCCTTACTGCAATCATTATTGTATAAAATCTATACTTATCACTGTAATTAGTGTTTAGTTTTGTTTATCTTTGACACTGTACAAAATAAAGGATGATGTTGTTCAGAGTCTCTTGTATATGACAGTCCTTACAACCCACACTATTGTGTAAGTATAATTGTCCACAATCTACATAGGAGGAGAGAGAGGCATAGAAAAGCTAATTTGACCAAGCTTCCATCTCTAGTAAATGACAGCTGGGTCTTGAGCCCACACAGTCAGATTTCCATTCTATATATTATTTTCTGGTCTTTCTTAGGGCCTCAAAGGCTGCTATTGAGAGGAACAATCATATAAGGGCTTCAGATTTGGGGCTACATGTGACACCTTGAAGAACACTTGGCTCTCATGGAAAGCAAGTCTCAGTAGAGTGATATAGACAGGAAGTATGCTTTTAAAAGTTCTTATCAGAGGCAAAGAGATAAACACTGTGGTAGCTTTGGAGTATTGGGAATAGTTTAAGATAAGAGAGATATGCTTTGAAATAATGACTGTTAAAATCCCTGTATATACACACACACACGTGTGCAAATATATGTATGTATATTTATTTGATAAAATGGAGCTAGTGTAATAGGGATAGATGGGCCTGAGATGAGTTGCTGATGCCCGTCTTTATGTATATAGAAGTGAGGCCATACTATTATTTAGAGAGACTTAAACAGGAAGGAAATATTATGATTTAGAGAGGACTTAAATGGGAAGGTCATATTATGATTTAGAGAGACTTAAAGAAGAAGAAAAGGATCAATAAATTAATAAAGAATTAAGTTAGCGATGAGATTAAGGTAATGTTAAGTCACTAAAGGGAATTGAAGCTGATATTCAAGAGCTTCAGCATCTTTCACCTAAGTTTTAATACTCTAAGATATATTTGTAACTTGAACCATATTACACTACTTTTTCCTTCTTTCTCTCTTTATTTCTTGGATTTCCTTTCTCCTTCTTTTTCTTTTTTATTTTCCAGGTCAACTAGTTGAATATCAGCAATTTCTTGTGACTTAAAAGAAATGTCATTAGAAATTCTATTAAAAATAATAATCCTAGTATTTTACTTTCCAATAAATTCTCACTCATGAATTTGCTATGTAAAGCAGTTAAAGTTTAATTATGTTTCTATGTTGAAGAGAGGATGAGTGAGAGTGAATTCTGGGAACCAAAGTCATTTGTGCTCTGCCCCCTCGCGGTGGTGCCATTGTATTGTGCAGTGGCTTTGATGGGGCTAGTCTGGAAAATACCACAGTGGAGGGCAGGAGGGAGGAACCTGGAAATGCAGAAGTCTGGGTCTAGATCTGTGTTCATCTCAGTGACCAGGTCACCATTCTTTATTATGAGTCTCAGCTTGTTTAGTATAAGATGAGAAGAGTTGATCAGGTAGCTTCTAAAATCCTTTTCCACTTTATCAAGTGATCTTTAAAGCAAGCCCCATAATTAAAAGAAAACAGTGCCCTGTATAGGAGTGTGACTTACTGTTGTGTAGATGATTTCTGGATAGTCTTTCTCAACCTGATTTGATGGATTGCAAATTGGCAAGAACATGAAACTTCTGCAGATATTAATTTCAAACCCAGATAGACAAACTTTGATCCGTCTGAGCCTGGAGACTTCTTGGCTTGGTAAGTGTTTCTATCTTCTGAAACCACAAGAGAGGCTAAAGGGAAAAATTGTTACATCCCTCTTCCATCTCTACAACTTCAGCATACTGTGTTCCCTCTCCTCATCTGACCAAAAAACTCTTTACTTCCAAAGGGAATTACTGCTCCTTTCACTTTGCTCTTTAATTCTCATAAAACAAAAGGCGATTCATGTATTTTTTTGATCCTGGTTCATGAAAATCCTTAACATCAATTATTGAAGTGCCTTTCTGTAAAAAGTACAGAAAACCTTTCTGCTTTAACTTTTCACACTGAATTTGGGAAGAAAAAACATGTCTTATAAGAGAAAACACTTAATGGCACTGATTTCAAATTAAACGTGAACCCAATTAATGCAGTTTTTTTCCTTTTACCTGATTTGGGGGGCTGTGGGTGGAAGGAAGGTCTTTATAATGAATAATATATATCTGAGACTCATTTTCAGACCTGGGCTTGTAAACATTTATTTGTGTAAATGCATATTTTTCCATTCAGAGAATGCATATTATAAAAGCTGTTCTGCTCTATCAGTTATAGTAAATACATGTTCTGAAAATCCCCTAAATACCCAATTTTCTGGCAATAGGGACTATCTCATTAAAATGTCATGTTAGTTTACTGAGTATTGCTAGAAAAATAACAGTTATGAAATAAGCAGTTTCCTACTTAGTGGAGAAGCCCTTTCAGAAGCAAAATTGATAGAAGGGGGAAGTTGGTGTGTGCCCAAAGATCCCCATGGTCGCAGGCTCCCTTGCTGAGCTCTGAGGGACATCAACCTCATAAAAGTGCACCACATGGATTCAATACATCAGACAGGCTTGGATTTGATCTCAACTGGGTGACAAGGACATTCATATAAGCCTGAGTTTTCCCGTGTTCTTTGAGGTTGTTGTTATTACTATTATGCTTCTTGGGAAAATCACTAGTGTTTTCATTTTATTTTACTTTATTTTCTAGGTAATATGTTCTTAAGTTTAATAATCAAAATTATAAATAAGTATATAAATAATTATAAAAATATAATAAACCAATATATAATACCTCACTCTAGATATCCACATGTACCTTACAGTTTCACTATGTAAATATTGGAGATCTTTCCATCAATTACATCAGTGCTCCTTTTTTTTCTTTATATTGTATTGTATGTGTACACCATGACTTATTAAATCAAATTGTACTTATGAACATTTAGGCCGGGGTGTCCAATCTTTTCACTTCCCTGGGCCACACTGGAAGAAGAAGAATTGTCTTGAGCCACACATAAAATACACAAACACTAACGATAGCTGATGAGCTAGAAAAAAATAATCACAAACCAATCTCATAATGTTTTAAGAAATTTTACGAATTTGTGCTGGGCTGCATTCAAAGCTGTCCTGGGCTGCTGTGGCTCACAGGCCCGTGAGTTGTACAAGCTTGCTTTAGGCAATTTTCAGTTTGTTTTAATCAAAATAATGTTGCAATGAGTAATCTTATACCTTGTACATCGATTCATCTACAGAATTAATTTCTAGAAATAGAACTATTGGGCTTGCCTGTAAGAATTGTAAGAATCAATCCTCCAAATTATTTTAGACTTTGCTTTTGTGGTAACAAATTGCTATACGGATATAGGCATATTTCTAGTCTTTCTATTCTAGTTATTTAATGTGGCTGAAATTCATGTAGCAGTTCAAATACTGTTTTAACAATCGTGTCTTTTTAATAGTTTTAATATCTGCTCAGGTAGTCTTTATTCATTACTAATTTTGATTCATATATTTTTCTGGATATTCTTGACTCATTTTTTTATCAGAAAAAAAATTTTTTTATTTTATTTTTAATTGTATATAAATACATTTATTTCAGAAAATAAGTACTTATTGATGATAATTACATTATAATAGTTTTACCAATTTTAGCTGCTATAAATTTATTCTATGACAGGGTTTATAAATTTTGATAATAATAATCTTTGGATGTAACTTAACCCTAAAAATCTTAATAAGAAATCCCTTCAGCTTTGATGAGACATTAGGGCTCTAGGACTTGAAGCTAAAGTGACCATAAAAACCTTTATATGGCTTTTCTCATCTGTAAATTGATTCCTGGTGTCGAGCAAGAACATCTTTCTTCCATCCTATCAGAATTGTCTTCCCTGGTTTAATGTTATTTATCTGATATGCAGTAGAGATGGTGTACAATCACAATCCTTTTACCATTAAAAAAAAAAATTCCAAGCAATTTCCTTTTTTAATTTTTGAGAAAAATTTTGTTTCTATGTTCTCCGATCAGATATTTACCTTTATACACATACAGATTCCTTTTTCTACCCCACCCCAACTTAAGGCTGATCTTACCATCCAGTGGTTTAAACAAAATTCTGTTTTTGGTATAAAGTGTTTTAGATGGACAGTTCTTCAAAACTGATTTTCAAAAGAGTCCATAAACTTTATGATATTTTAGACCAATTATTAACGAGAACAGAAAATTTGGCCTTTTAGGTTTACAGTGATTTTATCTTATTCAGTGATCCCCCTGAATGGGCTCATATTAATGCTATTTGCTTTTCATTATTTAGAATCATTTTATCTAATTAAAAGACAAAAATTATTGGCATTTTTATAGAAATAATATTACATTTACAGCTTAATTTGGGTTAATTTGAATTACTTAAAACATTTAATGTTCCTATCCAAAATTATAATACTTGCTATTATATCTACCCATAAATATAGATAGATAGTAGATAGATAGATAGATAGATAGATAGATAGATGATAGTACCCCACTGTGTGACTGAATTCTCTAATTAGTTGCAATGATTTTTCAGTTGATTATCTTCAGCTTTCCAGATAAACAATAATTTTCCTGCCAGTAGTGATTGGTTTAATTCCTACTTTCTCATTTGTATACTTTTAAATGATTTCCATTATCTATTTATGTTTGCTGTTTGCTTGTGTTCAGAAATATAATTAACAGTGGGCATTCTTGTTCTTGACTTTAGTGAGAATACTTTGTTGTTTTTCTTCTGTGGATGTTGGCTTTAAGGCTGAAATGAAAATTTTGGATTATGTGAGGAATACTTATATTCTTAGTTTATTTTTTTAATCAATAATTGATGTTGAATTTTATCAAAGGCTACTTTAATGTCTATACATGTAATCATATTTTTCTGTTACTTAGTAATATGGTTATTTATATTAAAGCATTTCTTCATTTTGATTCATTTTTATCTTCCTGAATATTATATAATGATGCCCTGGTTTTAAAATACTGTTAAAATCTGCTTGCTAAAATTCTGTTTATAATTTTTCCATAAAATTCTTTCTTATTTAATTAATTTTGGCTGTTTCCTCCCATTACAATAAAAGGTCCAAAGGGAGTTACTGCTATCACTTTATTCTTCTCCTAAAACCCTTGCACTGAAAATTATGCCTAGAATATTGTAATTGCTCGAAATAGAGATTTTTTTATTCAATAAATTGACCATTTTTTTAACAGAATATAAAAAAATCTTTTATTCTTTTATGCTTATGCTTCACTCCCATTTTTTCAGGCAGAAATTCATGCTCATTCCTGGTAAATACGCAAAATTCTTGCAAAGATACGCAGAAACATGCAAAATTTTCCAAACAAACAAGTAAAACAAAAGGTACATTTTAATCTGCTCAAAAGTTAATCTAACAGCAAAGGTGCTGTTGTTTAGCTTGAATGAGAGGATGAAACTGCAGCATGCTATCTGATAAAATGCCAATGTCATCTTTGCCAGTGGGTTTCATATCTCGTCTTTTTTTTTTTTATACTTTAAGTTTTAGGGTACATGTGCACAATGTGCAGGTTTGTTACATATGTATACGTGTGCCATGTTGGTGTGCTGCACCCATTAATTCATCATTTAACATTAGGTATATCTCCTAATGCTATCCCTCCCTCCTCCCCCCACCCCACAACAGGCCCCAGTATGTGATGTTCCCCTTCCTGTGTCCATGTGTTCTCATTGTTCAATTCTCACCTATGAGCGAGAACATGCGGTGTTTGGTTTTTTGTCCTTGCGATAGTTTGCTGAGAATGATGGTTTCCAGTTTCATCCATGTCCCCACAAAGGACATGAACTCATCATTTTTTATGGCTGCATAGTATTCCATGGTGTATATGTGCCAGATTTTCTTAAGCAGTCTATCATTGTTGGACATTTGGGTTGGTTCCAAGTCTTTGCTATTGTGAATAGTGCCGCAATAAACATACGTGTGCATGTGTCTTTATAGCCGCGTGATTTATAATCCTTTGTGTATATACCCAGTAATGGGATGGCTGCGTCAAATGCTATTTCTAGTTCTAGATCCCTGAGGAATTGCCACACTGACTTCCACAATGGTTGAACTAGTTTACAGTCCCACCAACAGTGTAAAAGTGTTCCTATTTCTCCATATCCTCTCCAGCACCTGTTGTTTCCTGACTTTTTAATGATGGCCATTCTAACTGGTGTGAGATGGTATCTCATTGTGGTTTTGATTTGCATTTCTCTGATGGCCAGGGATGATGAGCATTTTTTCATGTGTCTTTAAGAAATGGGGAAAGGATTCCCTATTTAATAAATGGTGCTAGGAAAACTGGCTTGCCATATGTAGAAAGCTGAAACTGGATCCCTTCCTTACACCTTATACAAAAATTAATTCAAGATGGATTAAAGACTTAAATGTTGGACCTAAAACCATAAAAACCTGAGAAGAAAACCTAGGCAATGCCATTCAGAACATAGGCATGGGCAAGGACTTCATGTCTAAAACACCAAAAGCAATGGCAACAAAAGCCAAAATTGACAAATGGGATCTAATTAAACTAAAGAGCTTCTGCACAGCAAAAGAAACTACCATCAGAGTGAACAGGCAACCTACAGAATGGGAGAAAATTTTTGCAACCTACTCATCTGACAAAGGACTAATATCCAGAATCTACAATAAACTCAAACAAATTTACAAGAAAAAAAACAGCCCCATCAAAATGTGGGCGGAGGATATGAACAGACACTTCTCAAATTGACTTTTTTTTTCTGTTTGTGTTTTTTGTTGGAGTTCACTGTCAAGTTATGTACACTGCATGTAAGGCTCTGAAACGATTTAAACAGTGCTGAAATTATCTCTGTTTTAAAGTTATAGTTTAAATCAGAAGGTTTATCTTAGAATTCTAAATGTGGTTTTGCAGCAGTTACAAAATTTTATGTGCCTGGGTTAAGAGACATTTCCTTTAACGTTTCAAAACAAATTTCTATCTTAACACAGGCTGCTTTTTTTTTAACTTTTATTTTAAGTTCGGGGGTACAAGTACAGGTTTATTACATTGGTAAACTTGGGTCATGGGGATTTGTTGTACAGATTATTTCACCTCCCAGGTATTAAGCCTGGTACCTATTAGTGATTTTTCCTGGTCCTCTCCCTCCTTCCACCCTACACCCTCCCAAAGGCCCCACTGTGTGTTTTTCTCCTCTGTGTCCATGTGCTGTCATCATTTAGCTCCCACTTATAAGTGAAAACATGTGGTATTTGGTTTTCTGTTCCTGTGTTAGTTTGCTGAGAATAATGGCCTCCAGCTCCATCCATGTCCTTGAAAAAGACATGATCTCGTTCTTTTTTATGTCTGCATATGAGTGTGTTTATTTATTTATTTTGAGACGGAGTCTCGCTCTGTTGCCCAGGCTGGAGTGCAGTGGCGCGATCTCTGCTCACTGCAAGCTCCGCCTCCCAGGTTCACGCCATTCTCCTGCCTCAGCCTCTCCAGTAGCTGGGACTACATGTGCCCGCCACCAAGCCAAGCTAATTTTTTGTATTTTTTTTAGTAGAGACAGGGTTTCACCATGTTAGCCAGGATGGTCTTGAACTCCTGACCTCATGATCTGCCCGCCTTGGCCTCCCAAAGTGCTGGGATTACAGGTGTGAGCCACTGCACCCGGCCCAACATGACTTTATTTCTAACAACTCTGGAGGCTGGAGAGTCCAAGATGAAGGTGCTGACCAATTTGCCAATTTGTTTCTCTGGTGAGAGCTCTCTTCCTGGTTTGCAGACAGGCGGCCATCTTCTCACTGTGTGCTTAGTTGGCAGAGAGGGCAGAGAGGAAGCAAACTCTCCCATGTCTCTTCATAAGGACCCTCATCCCACCTTTGTGACTCCATCTAAAACAAATTACCTCCCAAAGACTCATCTCCAAACCTATTCCCACTGGCGATTAGGTCTTCAACATTTTAATTTGGGATAGACACAATTCAATCCATAGCAATACAAGAAAAACATTAACCTTTGAATATATACATAAGCAATAATTGTTAATTGCATCAAGTGCAGAAACTCCTTCAAAGCCACAATATCATCAATGACAGATTTCAAGTTAGTTGGGTTATTTAACAGAAGTATTCTCCTCCAGAATTTGTTTGATTTCTTTCTGGAACATGCTGACGTTATTACTGCCTTCTTTTTTTCTCTTTCTCCTCTCACAGATAATTTTTATAAGTAAGATTATTCCATTGTTTTTCACTCAGAAATATGGTATGGACATCTTTCCAATGTAATGTAAAAAACAAATATGCATCAAATTCTACACAGGCTACAGAGTATTCCATTACTCAAATAACCATCATTTATCTACCCTATCCAATATTGATGAGCATTTAGCTTGTTTCCATTGCTTTGATTAACAAAAGTGAGATGAAAATCTTTGTACATTCATCTTTGTAGTACTGCTAAATTACTGCCTTAGGAAATGTTTCTATAAGTATAATAACTGTAGAAGCCATGGACAAAGCATTTGAAATGATTTATTTTTTTCTTCCATTTGCAAATTATCTGCTCATCTTTTTCTGGAGTGACACGTTTATACGCACACGACAAAAAAAAAAAAAAGAAAGGAAAACACTGTGTTAAATTTCTCCCTAATTCACTTCAAACATATCATTTTTATGTTTCTTGGGTTTATTGTTTATTCAGACAAAGGGTGAGTTATGCTTGAATTTTTCATCGTGTTTCATGCTTTTAAAAATGTATTAATTTTATATAACATCAGATTAGTTTGTAGCACTGTTTGCTTCCCTCAACTTTATGACATTTTCTTTGAATTACAAAAGTAGTACATAATTTTGTAATAAGATTAGCTATAATAGTATAAAACTAAATTTGGCTACAGGCACCTGATGGTGCTCACCCGCAAAAGGAGAAAACACACACTCTTTTTTGTTGTTGTTCTTGTTCCCCTCCACCATTCTTTTCTATTTTCTTGTTTCAGCAAGAAGGATATATCCACTGGTAGAGTACTCTTATGATTCAAATGGGTATGGCTTTTGACAGCATTAGCCTATGTTGTCTCAGAGAGGGAAAAATGCATACAATTTAGAAAGTTGGTTCAATCCTTTCAGCTGAGAAGATCTTGGCACTTTCCACAGAATGCTAATAAACTGACTATCCATGAACACCATGGATACCGATGGGGCTAGCGTAACCATGTGGGTGAATCTAAACACTGGGCACTAGCGCAGAGGCCTCCAGAACCTAAGTGAATGTCTCTCTGCCCAAGCTAGAGAACAGGGGCTTGGAGACACCAAGTGCTGGGACCTAGGGAATGTATTAGCAAAGTACAAGCAAGCAAGAGTGTGTCCTCATTTTCTTGGACAGGGTCAGTCAAGGAACAGAAGGCCCAAACAAATGTCTGAGTTTGGACTCCTTCCTTTTTGTCTTTGGGTAGGTGGGGATACCAAGCAAATTGAATTTCTTCACATGTTTTTAATTTCAAAAATGTGACATCTATGGTATCGACTCATAGAATATTGATGCCTGTGATATTCAGATTATTTCATTCATTCATGTATTCATCAGTTCCTCCAGTTATTAATCCTTAGCTTAATAAACATTGCGAATTTAATAATGGACGGACAAATAAACTGCTCTTGTAAAGCTTAGAGTTGAATATGGATGGCAGGTATTAAGATATTACAGAAATCCATATATAATTTGTACATCATCCAGAATGAGAAGAGTACCCAAACAGACTCATTATCAGCTTTAGCTGGTGCTTATCTACTCAGGATCTTAGTTATACATCAGTTCTTAGAAAAAAAAAAAAAAAAAAGGTGGCAGGGTGCGATGACCCCTGCCTGTAATCCCAGCACTTTGGGAGACTGAGGCGGGTGGATCACGAGGTCAGGAGATCAAGACCATCTTGGCCAACATGGTGAAGCCCCGTCTCTCCTAAAAATACAAAAATTAGTTGGGTGTGATTGAGCGTGCCTGTAGTCCCAGCTATTCCAGAGGCTGAGGCAGGAGAATCGCTTGAACCTGGGAGGTGGAGGTTGCAGTGAGCTGAGATCGCACCACTGCACTCCAGCCTGGCAACAGAGTGAGACTCTGTCTCAAAACATAATAATAATAATAATAATAATAAAAGGGGGTGTCATTTATTTGGTGATTTTGATAAGCATGGAAGTGAAAAGGCCTTTGCCTGGTATAACGTAATATAATGACCTCCTTTGCCACCCTTTGCCTTGCTTTCTTTATCTTGTCTGTTTTTAAATAAATTTTTTGTGCTGTAAATTTTTTGTAATATATTTTTCTTTTTAATTAGGATGTCAACTCCATGAAGACAGGAACTTGACTTTCTTCACTATTTTATAGTACTTAGAAAAGTTTAAAACAATGGTATGTGCTAAAAAATCTGTGCTGAATAAATGAATTGACTTATGTACTCACTTAGGGCTATTGAACATGTCAATATCTGAACCATCATATTAAAAAATGAGAAAATCTTGAACACATGTCATATTTATTTCTACAAAGGCTGGATGTTAAGGACTGTGAGACATACAGCATTTAACTTCTCAATTCCTTTTTCTTCTCAAGCCCAGAAACACTTACTTCTTTCTCTTTAGCCAGTCCAGAATGTCCTGACTCCAAGACTTGGATCTCTTTGTGGCAGCAGCCTCTTTCCCTTCACTCTAAACTCAATGAGGATGCTTACCCCTCCTGTTCCTGTGGATATACCCACTGCAAGTCTACTTCTATAGATGGACAGTGCAGCTTTGCTCTAATGTCAACGTTCTTGTCAAGGCACAGGAAAGACATATCCAAGTCGAGATAGTGAAAGTGCCTCTTCCCATAGTCATTAAGAAACCCTTTCCCTCTCTTTTAATGCACTTTCAAGTCTTGTGGAAAGCTGTCATTAATTGTATTCCCACAGCTTCCGTTACTCAATCTGTTATGTAAGATTTAAGGTTTTTTGCTGAAATACAGAGATGTCTCAATGTTTAGTTGTTATCTCAAGCAAACCCACTGAATACAACTGCTTGCTACCCAAGCCTCCTTTCTGCCTAAGCCACTATAAAAGTGAGTTCTTTTCATGTGGGATGTCGTCTGAATGGGATTTCCCCGCTACTTATGCCCAAACTACAATCATTTGTATTACAACCATCATTTGCTCACTGTAACTTCAGTAATAGGCATTAAAGCTGTTTTCCTTCTTGCTGATATTTTGCTATTGAACTCTTTCATTTCTTCTTAAGCAGGTATTACATTGTGCACCATCATACAAATAGACACAGCATATATTTGCCAAATGAAGGTTGAATGGGAGAACCTTTCTTTGATTCTGAATTCTTCTAATACTACTCTTTTCTTATTTAAAAAAAAGATTATCTCCTCTTACTTTTTTCCAGAAGGTGTAGCTGTTCAGTTTAACTCAACTTATTACCTCAATTTTAGCAAAAATTTGTTGAACATAGACTACAAGTTTTACATTCCGATGGGTCTGGATAGATTCTTTCCTTATTGATCTAATTAATAGCCTTTCCCTCAAACCAAACTCAGATGTTAACCAAAGGTTTTTTTTTTCTTTTAATACAAACCAGCAATATATTGATGGTAAATTATAATTCAACTGATATTTGCTACAGGAGTCGTAAGTGGAACAGTATTTATAGGAAAAGCAGAGAAAGCGTGCCTAGACCAGACTTGCAGACCCAAATAACATCTTCCTTTTTTAGTTCTCTCAGATTTAAAAGTGGTCAATTTCATTTATGAAAATGAACCAACTCTAGAAATTTCAACAGTATTTTTGGTTGTGGAATAGATCCCTGGGTCATGAGTACAAAGAGATTGTATTTTAGCCATATCGGAGGCTGAGCAAGGTACACAGTTCCAAGGTTGGCTGCTAAGCTTCCTCATCCTAATTAGGAATTGTGTCACCTGGTCTCTGGGAATCTCACATTGTCAGCTGATTCCAGAGAACACTTAAAATATCTAAATAAATTCATTAAAAGGAATGGTTATTACAAATAACTCCACCTCCTTTCCTTTGACTTTATACACAGTCACTCTACATGATTCAGTCGTTGAATGTCCATGCTGTGAATTATTCCGTCTTTCATTGCCTCATCTCCAGCTTGATGTCTGACTTCTGCCCTTTTGAAAATCATTAGAGATTTCACAGAGGTGGACAAAGAAAAAGATAGGTAGCAATAGTGATTAGACCTGTCTATTTTAGTGTTTGACAAATACATATGATAAATTCTGCTTGCATAAAAAAGTAACCACAATCATTATTTTATTAAATTTACCATATTGCTTTATCTATTACATACACTTAAAAATATGTATGTTGTTATTCAAAATACTAGCACTTTTTCTAACAGATCTTCTATTAAGGGACATATGCTACCTATCTTTTTCTTTGTCCACCTCTGTGATTATATTATTCACCACTTTAAAAATCAGTTTCTCTGTATCTATAGGACACAATTCAAGCACATAGGATCAACACACATGTTCTTTGTGCATGAGACAAAGTCTTACTGCAGTTGCACAGGCTGGTCTGCTGAGCCCCTAACCCTCCAGTCTTAGCCTCCTGAGTAGCTGGGATTACAGGCACATGCCGGGGTGACTGGCCTACAAATTCTTTATTATCTGTCCTTTCCCTAAATCTCCAGCCTCGTCTCCAGCTACTTCTCTCTGCCAGTTTCTCGAGTCATAAAAAATACTTGCCTTTGCTTTTATATGCCATGAGCTCTGTGCATATTAAACTTTATCAACTCATGCTTCTTGAAATAGATTCCCCCACTCCTTCTTCACCTAGTTAAATGGACTTGTCCTTCAAAACAGAATGCAAATGTTGTGAAAGTGACCTCCTTCAAGAGCTCACAACCTAATTTAGAAACACTTGCCCTCATGGTCCTGCGGAATCCTCTGAATGTCTTAGACCTTTTTCTGCACAGTGTGACATAGAATTTATAATATAGTGAGTTCCTGTTTCTTCACCCCCTCCTTTACACCACATTCTTCATGAGAGCAGGGGTCATTTATGTTTTCCTTTGATGTATCTCAACACTTGTCAGTGTGTGTGAAGTGAGTGTTCAGTAAAATTATTGTGACTTGAATATGCATATGTTATTTTTAAAGCCAAAAAAAGTGAATGAAGTCATAAATAGAGTGTTAAAAAATAATAGAATATGTTCTGAGCCATGGTAAAAACCTGGATTTATATCTTGGAGGGGGAAGCCAAGGACATCACGGGTAAGAAAATATGGTTTGTTGGGAAGATAATTCCCTAACTTATTACATGTGAATCCATTGTATGAGGACAACCATAAAATTTGTTACCCATACCAGACCATTTATAAAAGTAAAGTAGGATGCTATTATGCTTATTCTGGGTCAACAAGTGTAAACCACATCTTTCCTGGGCAAACCAAGATGATGTGGCCCTATCAAGTTTTATTTTACCCTTCAATTTTTTTCTGGGTATTGAAGTGACTTACAGATTTTTGCTGTTATAAATAGGTTTTTTTCCCCAGATAGCTCATGACTCACTTCCTCATTTTAGTCAATTTCTGCTCAAAAGTCACTTATTTAGAAAGGTCTTCCTTGACCTTTGAAATAATAGCTCCATCCATAATAATCTATGTTAGTGCTAATCACTGTCAGACTGCCCAGCTAGAATGCAAGGTCAAGAAGACAATGGTTATTTGTCTGCAAATTCTGGAAGGGTTTCCAGATCATAGTAGTGCTCAATAAATATTTGCTTATTTAATTAACAGATAATGCTATTATGAGCCTTCTTGAGTACAAATATTTTCTTTATCTTTTTAAAGGATTAATTGATAGAAATCAGACTAACAAATAAAATAAATACCTTTACAAGACTCATTTTATGCTGCCAATTTTTTTGACAAAAAGTTATAACAAATTTTTAGTGATAGAGTTTAATTTTTATTTCATCTCATCTTCAGTATCTTTGTATGCTCATGTGTTGCGTAACAAAGTTTTGGTCCGTGACACACTAGAATATATGATGGTGGTCACATGATTATTATAATATTGTAGTTTTTCTATGATTTTTATGTTTAGAAATGTTTGGATACACAAATACTTACCATTGTGTTACAGCTGCCTACAGTATTCAATACAGTAACCTGTTGTACAGGTTGGTAGCCTAGGAGCAGTAGGTTATACCATACAGCCAAAGTGTATAGTAGGCTATGCCATTTAGATTTATGTAAGCACACTCTGTAATGTTTGCACAATGACAAAATTATCTATCAACATATTTCCCAGGACATAGCCCTGTCATTAAGCCTCTGCTTTTATATGCTGTGCCTATATATTAAATATGATGATATATGTATATTTTGGCCAATTTGTTAGGTATAAACCACAACAAAACCAATACAGCTTCCCTTTCTGATATATCAAGATCACACTACTTTGATTACAAACCAAAATTATTTAATAATTTTCAATAATGAGATTTATTTGCTATATATTAACATTTGAAATGTGTACATTTTTATGTAATAACCGTTTCAGGGATTTACAACATTTTACAGATTAAAGGAGGTGACTTGCTGAGTTGACAGTTGAAAAGCCAACATAGGTCAGAGGGGAAAATCTGTCTTGTAAGAATAGGGAATGCTTAAAAAAAAAAAAAAAGAAAAAAAAAAGCTTGGCCGGGCGTCGTGGCTCACGCCTGTAATCCCTGCACTTTGGGAGGCCAAGGCGGGTGGATCACAAGGTCAGGAGATCAAGTCAATCACAGCCAACATGGTGAAACTCCATCTCTACTAAAAATACAAAAAAATTATCCAGGCGTGGTAGTGTGCAACTGTAGTCCCAGCTACTCAGGAGGCTGAGGCAGAAGAATCGCTTGAACCCGGGAGGCAGAGGTTGCATTGAGCCGAGATTGTGCCACTGCACTCCAGCCTGGGTGACAGAGCAAGATTCTGTCTCTAAATAAATAAATAAATACATATAAAGCTTATTAAGTAGAAATAAAAGTAAATAATGTAGTCACATTGAGAGACATTATGTGGATATACCAGAACATGGAAAGATAGAAAGAATAAGGTTTATATTCTTCTGACAATAAGAGTAATATCAATAGAAACAATAGAATCAATAGAAGCAACAGTAAAGGTAAGTAGTCCTAGTTAAATAACTTTATTGAAACTGCATATATCATATAACGTATATGCATATATCACTCTATCTCTAGCAAAAGGACCCCCACCTGCCTGTAATTACATTATTATTTTTTAATTATGTGAAGATGGAGTAAATAGTAAATAATTGGTAGGTCCTTGTGGAAAAGGTAAGGAAAAGAGTTGGGAAAGGTGAGAAACAAAGAACAAGACAATGAAGGGGAGAATTTGAGTCCTGTGTATACACAAGTTGCCTGAAGTTTTTAGGCACGAAACAGCTGATATCAATGTATGGCTTGGCACCTCAATTGAGTGGGAAGGGCTCACAGAGTTTGGGCTCCACCCTGTACTCCTTGCTTACTCAGTTCATCCTCAGCTCCAGCACAGCCTCACTAGTGCAGAAGACAAATTAACGCTCATGAACTTGCTCTATCCCATTCAGTCCCTGGACCCATCAAAATCACACCTTGCAAAATTCCCATCAGTGATTGATCTGGGAAGTCTAGGGTGAGTCTTTCACTAGCATATCAGTGAAAGAGGCATAAAGAAGTTTTTAGGCACCAAATGTCCACTGAGCTTCTGCCCTCTTGTCTTGGGGCCATCACAGAGGTCAGTCACCCACCTGTGGCCTGCCCCTCCTCCTTACTGTCCTTGGTAGCTTCCTGTTAATACAGGAGCTTCCTATGTCAATTTATTCCATAATAACTGTTCTTCCTGGCCACAGAGCTAGTGTCTGCTACAAATTATACTCTTCAATTCACTACACAAACCTCTGTCATTGATGGCTTATGTGCCACCATCTAGAATTTGAAAACATATAGCTAGGGCAACTGAGGTCATGACAGTAAACATATCTTAATAACAGTAAATGTTAACATAATGAATTAAGCTAATAGACACATCTAGCTAATGTGCTTGTGTGTCTGTGGTGTGTGTGTGTGTATGCTTTTCTGTGGTCAATATTGAAATATAAAGTTTTCTCTTTCAAAGTAACGTTACTTTGCTCATTAAACAAGCAAACAAAACCCAACAGATAAAAAGTCCTGTTATACTTAGCTCCTCCTTAATTTCAGAATAAAATAAAACTTACAGCTCAGCATTAATTGCTATCATGATCTAACCCTCACCTGCTCTTCCAGACTGTATTCTGTTCTCACATTGCTATAAATAAATGCCTAAGACTGGGTAATATATAAAGAAAAAAGGTTTAATTGGCTCATGGCTCCACAGGGTGTGCAGGAAACATGTCTGCAGAGGCCTCAGGAAATTTACAATCATGATGGAAAGCAAAGAGGAAGCAGGCACTTCTTATATGGCCAGAGCAGGGAAGAAAGAGAGGGGAAGGTGCTACACACTTTTAAACAACCAGATCTCATGATAACTCACTCTCACCATAACAACACCAAAGGATATGGTGTTAAACTATGAGAAACTGCCCCATGATCCAATCACCTCCCACCAGGGCCCACCTCCAACATTGGAGATTACAATTCAACTTGACATTTGAGTGGAGACACAAATCCAAACCATATCACAGGCTTATGTAATACTATACATACCCTTCCTTATCCACTCTCCCTTTTCTTTTTTCTCTTTTTGAACAGGTACTCTAACCCCCATTATCTTCTCCAGGTACCATAAGTGCAATAACCTGAATGTTTCCACTATCAAGTCTTGACTTATGTTGTTCTCTCAGTCTGTCTGCTCTCACAATCTTAGCATTCTGCAAAACTCAGCTCAAATAACATGTATTATGAGATGCTTTTCCAATTTTCTGACTCAAATTAATCACACATACTTAGGCTTTTAACATTGCCAAACCTCTCCTTAGCACTGATTTCACTTTATCTTCAAGCCTGTTTGAGTTTGTGCCTCCTCCAGTGTACTGAAAGTTCTATGAAGTGAGAGACAGAGTCTCATTCACTTCAGTTTCTCCCAAGTGTTATGCATATAGAAAACTCCCTAAAACACTACTGCTCTTGAAATTGAGCAAATAGAATATGAAGTTTATGTTATAGTAAAGAAGAAAACTAATGTTTACCAAGCAAATACTGTGTCTGACACTTCAAAGTGTATTCTTTATCTCTAAGCAGGAGTTGCCATTCCTCATATATATTTGGGAAATATCAATGATTCTTTTGGCACTTAAGTTCACTTGAGTTAATAGTTATCCTTCTTGAATTCCATCCTCTTATTTCTTTTTTTCTCCATTAACACTTTCTTTACTAAGATCTGGTTGAGAGGGAACAATATGATGTCATGCCATTGTTAGAAAGGTCCCTAAATATCATTTATCACCCTGGCGTGTGGGCTTTCTGGGGCTTTTCAACAGACAAGACTGTCTTTATGAAGTGCTCATTACTTTGTTAACAGTAGCTCATCTGCCACAAACTGTTTTACCTCCTACAGTTTAGTGAAGAGTGAAGGGTAAATTCCTTGACATGTGAGTTTTAGGTGTTAGTTCAAACATCATGATCCATAACTAAGCTGAATTTCAAAGCAAGAAGCAAATGTATACAAGGTAGGGGATTGCTAGATGCAATCAGTTATCTCCTTTTAGTAGCAGAATTTGCTTTTGTAAGGAAAAAATACATGAGTCCATAATCCTAGTGGCAGGAAGTCTACACAAACCCTGGAAAGCAGAACTGTAGGAAAGCTTCCTCTTCCTGGAGCCAGCAGAAATTTGGAATTCTGTGTGTGTCCCCCCACAATCCAGACCCCTCCTAACAAGAATATTCATAGGGTTTCTAATATTGGAATATATTTTACCTAAAATAATTGTTGATCTAGTATGCCCTTAAGTTTTCTGCAGAAACAAGATAGACCAAAAGACACTCGTAGCTCCACGAAGACATGTGAGATTTTGCATCCTTTTATGACATGGAATGCCAGGTGTAGGTTAATGGATGACTCTATGAAAAAAAAAAAAAGAAAAAAAAATGCAGAAAAATGGAAAGCCAACCATTTCATTGCCTGATGGCACAAAATAATAACACATTTTCTGTTTTATGATGGAAGGGTCATGTGGCATAAGTACTCAATGTTCCTGCCAAAAGCATTGATCCAGATGGAAATATTAATTATTTGACCAGATGTGTGACAATGTCACTCTGAAAGGTGGTTTCAGTATGCTGTACTGACATATATCATCACAGAAATTGCACTGCTAATAGAATGTATCTGAATTAGTGGCTCTCCAGTGGGACCTCAATCGTTTTGAGCCATAAAGAATGTATGGTGTTAGAGCTAGAAAAGACTTTAGATCCTATATGGTCTGAAAGTCTCATTTTATATAAGAAGAAGGTAAGGCTCAGTGAGGTAAAGTGTATAACATGGGCCTGTTAATTTATGTATGGCAAAATTGACAATTGATTCTGGACCCTGCAGCTACCTAACCATACAACTGTGCTCTCTGATCTTAATTCAATTTCCATATATTCCTCTATTTCTCTACACCCAATGTATTGTTTAATACACTGACATCCACTATGTGGCCAGCACTATACAAGGCCAGGGGTAAACAGTAGTAAAGAGACAAGCTTTCTGCTTTTGAGAGTACTCACCTTCTAGTGGCTAGCGTCAAACAGAAACGAAATAGACTGGACCAAAGATAGGTACAATGAGGAAAGTGCAACAAGATAACATTGGAGAGAGTGCCTGGATTGAGGCAGCTGCTTCTGGTAGGGGAAGAGGAAGGGATGTGCCATGTTGGTTCATACTCATAACACTGATGAAAAGAGGCCAACGAAGTGACGAAAGATGTTTCCAGACAGCGAAAAGACCAAATGCAAGGTCCATGTGAGCTTGGAGAGGAAGAGGAACAGATGAAACAATAAGATGGCTGCAGCACACTGAGCCATGGAGACCATGGACCATGGTGAGAAGAGAGGAGTGGAAGGTGGCCGGCTCATATGAGACCTGGTAAGTTGGATTTTATTCAAAGTTCAACGAGAAAATTTTGGAGGAATTTACTCAAAGCAGCAACAGACTCTGATTGGTAAGCACCTAATTGTGCATAGTCTATTCCAAGACATGTACTTTTTTAGGTTGCAGAGCAGTCTTGTAACAGACGCTATAGAAAACACCTCCCACCCACTTTTACATTCAATTAAAATATTACTGAAGTTCCTATTTGAGTTAGTGGTGAGCTTGTAAAACCTTTAGGACAAACCTTTAGCTGAACAATTAATCTACTTATTGTTGGTTTTTCTTTTCTTTTAATTCCCAGTTTCTCTTCTTGTTCACATTTTGCATTAACATGGTACATTTGTTAGAATTAATGAATCAATATTGATACATTGGTATTAACCAAAGTCCACAGTTTATTTATTACCATTATTGTTATCATTAAAATGTATATTTTGTGTTGTTGTACAGTCTATGTGCTTTGACAAATGCAAGATGTCACGTACCCATCAGTGCAGTATCATACAGAAGAGTTCGTTGTCCTAAAATTGCCCTGTGCTCCACCAATTCATTCCTCCACCCCTACCTGCAAACCCTTGGTAACCACTAAAATTGGTACTGTCTCTATAGTTTTGCCTTTTTCAGAATGTTTACAGCTGGAATAATACAGTATGTAGCTTTTCCAGACTGGCCTTTCTTTTTCACACAAAAAATTACATATTAAAGTTTCCTCCATTTTATTAACCTTGATATCACATTTCTTCTTGTCATCGAAAAATTATTTTATTATATACACATATTATAGTATGTTTATCCACTAATGTTTGGAAAGGTATCTTATTTGCTTCCATGTTGAGGCAATTATAAATAGAGATGCTATAAACATTCATGTGTAGTGTTTGTGTGAACATAAATTGAACATTCGGATAAATATCTGAGAGTGTGATTCCTGTATCATATGATAAGAGTATATGTAGCTTTGTAAGGAACTGCTAAACTGTCTTCCGAAGTGGCTTTGCCATTTTCATTCCCACCAGCAATGAATGAGAGCTCCTGTTGCCCCACACCTAGCCAACATTTGGTCTTTTGGGATTTTGGCCATTCTGGTAGAAGTGTAGTGGTATCCTGTTGTGTTAATTTGCAACACCCTAATGATGTTGAGTATTTTCTCCATCCATTTGTTTTTAAAGAGTAAGGTATAAATTACTCATTCCTAGAATAATATAACCACATAATAAATATAAGTATGGTGATGCTTTATTCTGTTTATCCACTATATAGTTAGCACCTACTGCATTCTAACATCTGAGCCAGGCACAAAGGAAAGAGGGTATTCAGAGAGAACCTCACTTTCTTCTGGGAGTTCATGGTCCATCAGCAAAGACAGACACATAAACAGAGCTGTGGTAATAGGAAAGGCAGGAGTTATGAGAGCCTCAGGAGCAGGATCCAATTCTTTCTTAATAGGTTCAGAGAACTTTCTGAAGTAAAGATTCTAGATGTGAGTTAGAAATAAAGCAGAAGAGTTTATCAGTTGATGTTCATGAGGTGGAGACCTGGGTTATCCAGCCTAATCTCTGAACAAAACAAATGGAGTTTGGTGGTGGTGTCATGTCAAACATGCATTGAGAGATGCATGGATAGGTCAATATAGACTAATATTAAGAAGAGCTGAGCGATTAAAAAATAGACAGTTAACCTATCTAAGCTAATTTTCCAATAATGTAGGCTTATTTAAATATTAAGTCTGCTTATTATAAAAGTTCATAACATGTATAAAACACAAATAGTTTTGGTGGTAATGTCATATGGTTTTAGCACAGTTTGTATCTTGTCTATTTTAAAATAACTTTTTAAATTATAATTTTATTACATGATGGAAATGTAACAAAATACAAATATGTAAACAATTACATAAGAATCTCATACTCACTAATTATAATTATTTATATCATGATTTATAATATTTCATGATTTTAACATGTATGTTTACATATATGCATTAGCAAAATTGATGGCTTAATGGCAGTTCATTTTATTAAGTGGATGGTTGCAACATCATTTTTAATGACTTCTGAGTAATCAATCTATGAAATGAACAAAGCATGATTAATGTACCAATTATGCCTTGAAGGTTAGTTCAGACACTTCCACTTTTCCATATTATGAATAAATCTGAGATTAAACTATGGTATAAAATCTTTGGAAATCAATTATTTTAGGAAGCTAATTCTTTATGAGGCTAAATTGCTGGGTCAACATGTGTATGCTTATTTACTTTGATAAATATCAATAAATAATTAAACAAGTCTATAGAATATGAGAGTGATGATAGCATATATACATACATTTATATAATGCACATGAACACATATATATGGATGTTCATTGTTACTACCCCTATTCATTTTATTCTTTGCCGGTATGATAACTAGAAAATGTCTGTATTGCTTTATTTTGTCCTAATTATCTCCTGCCTGGTCTAATGTTGTATTTCCCAACCCTTTCTCTTGCTTCAGTTCTTGTCACTGACAATCTGTTCTCCACAGAACAGCCAAAGGATATCTTTAAAAAGTGACATTATCCTATCACTGCTCTCACCTAAAATCATTCAATAAGATCTTATTGCTATTATAATGAAATTTAATTGGTCCTATTAGATAGAATCTGTCCCTACCTGCCTAACCAAATTTCATACTCTGCTTATCAACCCCTTCCCACTGCTTCTCCATCCCGCCCTTTTGAATTTTACCCACAATGTTCTTCTTTCTGTTCCTTAGGATCTTAAAGTTGCTCCCCTGCTGCCTGGAACAGTTTCTGAGATAGTCCGTGACTGACAGACATCTTCTCCTGATTCAGGTTTCAGTTTACATATCCATACCCCAGAGGGGTTTTCCCTGAGTACCCTAACCAAGGGAGCCTCTGCTCCATTCCTGGCTCTGTGTCAGATTATCCTGTTTTGTTGTATCAATACCACCTACTGATACTGACATTATCTTGTATTTCTGTTTCCCATTTGTAAACAAGTGCCTGGGACATTGTCCTTGTTCTCCGTTCTGCTTCAGAACTAGCACCTAGGTTGTTCCTGCCACATCATAATCAGTGACAATTGTTGAATGATTGAATGAACTTTAAAAAACAAATTAGAAAAATCACTTTTAATGCATGGTTTTTTTCTGTGATGAGTTCACTCCATTTTTGTTACTTCTGTAATTGATGCCTATTCATAAACTTTAGTCCATTATTCTACTATGTATCCATCTTCTTTTTACTTATAAGAATTCACTGGCATACAAGTAATACTCTTTTCATGACATTTATTTTAAATATTTCCCAGTTAATCATTTGCCTTTAACTTTCTATAATGATTTATTTGATACACTATTTTTTACATTTTTACTTGTCAAATTTATTAATATTTTTACTTTTTGCTTTCTGACTTTGGAGTTCAACTAGTGAAGTCTTTTCCTGAGAATTAGTATCCATACATGTCTATATTTTCTCCTAGAGATGTTGTACGTAAATTTTAATTAACATGTTCATACCTTGTTTATTAACATATTAACAAATCTGTAAGTTTTTTTTTTGCAGATGATGATATCCTAACCAAATTTTATTTTTCCCAAAGCAACCTCATTGTAATATGTGTTTGAATAATCTATTCTTTACCAATCATTTGAATTGTGAACCATCACTTTCTAAACTCAAAAACGTGGTTCAGTCTTTGTTATCTTTTCTATTGAATCATTTTACTTATTTATTCCTAGATTGTTATCGTTCAATTTTAGATATTTTAACTTCATGAGTTTTACCAATAGTAAGACAAGGCATTCCAATAGTTCCATGCATTTTTGTTATGTTGACTCTTCTGGATCAGCTTAAAGATATTTTACCAAACTGGCCCAAAAACCCCATTGACACTAAAACTGTAATTTTGTTTTGTTTGTTATTATTAATTGGGGTAGAATTGAAAAATTGGTACATTAATTCTTCTTAATCAAGTCCAGAATCTAAATCTCTACTAATACCTTTTAATGTAGCTTGGGTATCCTTATTTTTCATACTTTTTAATATTTTTAAATTATAATCAACAATTTCTGAATATATCTTGATCAATTTATTCTCAAATTTTGTTTCCATTTAGTATAGAATTTTATGTCTTGAAGTGGTTACAATATAGTAAAGAAAACATTATTTTTTTGCCTCAAAAATTAGTCATTTACTGGATAAAGAAAATGTGGTACATATATACCATAGAATACTATGCAACCATAAAAAGGAATGAGATCATGTCCTTTGCAGGGACATGGATGAAGCTGGAAGCCATCATCCTCAGCAAACTAACACAGTAACAGAAAACCAAACACTGCATGTTCTCACTCATAAGTGAGAGCTGAACAATGAGAACACATGGACACAAGAAGGGGAACGTCACACACCAGGGCCTGTTGAGAGGTGGGGGAAGGAGGGAGGGAACTTAAAGAATGGACCGATCAGTGCAGCAAACCACCATAGCACACTTATACCTGTGTAACAAACCTGCAGGATCTGCACATGTATTTTTTTTTAATTTTATTATTACTATACTTTAAGTTTTAGGGTACATGTGCACAATGTGCAGGTTTGCTACATATGTATACGTGTGCCATGTTGGTGTGCTGCACCTATTAACTCGTCATTTAGCATTAGGTATATCTCCTAATGCTGTCCTTCCCCCCTCCCCCCACCCCACAACAGTCCCCAGAGTGTGATGTTCCCCTTCCTGTGTCCATGTGTTCTCATTGTTCAATTCTCACCTATGAGTGAGAACATGCGGTGTTTGGTTTTTTGTCCTTGCGATAGTTTGATGAGAATGATGTTTTCCAGTTTCATCCATGTCCCTACAAAGGACATGAACTCATCATTTTTTATGGCTGCATAGTATTCCATGGTGTATATGTGCCACATTTTCTTAATCCAGTCTATTGTTGTTGGACATTTGGGTTGGTTCCAAGTCTTTGCTATTGTGAATAGTGCCGCAATAAACATACGCTGCACATGTATTTTTATAGGAAGAAATAAAGAAATTTTTTAAATTAGTTATTTAATTATTATTACTTGTTACCACAAACTTTTTAAAGCCAAATCTATTGGATTTTCATTGTAAGCATTCATACTATTCCCTAATGGTTTGTCTAAATTTTTTAGAAAAGAAATACTGAATAACAGAGATAATAGCTGGCTTCCATTGTAATTATTTCAGTCTTATTTTGTCACATTTTCAAAAGAATCCTTTCTGATCAGAATTATTCAGAAATACTTTATTATTGATTCATGTTCTAGATTACACATACAATTTGTTTAAACCTGCAGGCGTTTTTCTTTTGAGCACTATGGAGCTCTTTGCCCCCAACTAAGTGTCTCCAAATTGCTTAGTGTGTGATTTTTTTCTCCTTTGCTCTTAAATCTTATTATTCTATCTTCTCTCTAATATCATCTATCACAAGCCTATTGTGATTTCTTCATGCTACTTCTAAACCCTTTCAAATAATTTGGGTAAAGGGTATTCCCCTTTAATGTAGAGCCAAATGCAGAAACATTTGAAAGCTATTTACTTTTCAAATTAATTATTTAAATTAAACTTAATTTGCTGCTATGCTATTGTTGAATATGTTTATCAGATGTGTAACCATCAGGCAAATAGAGGGGTGATCATATGATCAGAGACAACTTAGAGGATACATGTAGATCGATCATAGTTGAGAAACATTGTTTTAAAGGTAGTTCTAGTATCAAGATTAATCTCATAATAACCTGTCCCCTGCATCTACTCTCCTAATTTAAAGGTGCCCATAAAAATTCAGAATTAAAAAATAATGTAGAAAGATTGACTCTTTTGAACCATACATACATTTAATACATTGTGAAGAAGTAACAACTGTTTACTCTGTCTTCCCTGCTTTCTGTGATACACTTCAGCATTTACCAGAGATTAACTTTTCTTTGCAGTTTACTAATCTGAGTATGTAAAAGAGAGAAGCTTAAAAATAATAAATAAATGAAAGAATGACAAGCCAATGAATAGATGAAAGGAAGGAAGAACAAAGAGGCGCAAAGAAACAGAGAAAGAAAATAGCATATTTTCACTTGCTGTAGAAAATAAAAAAGGCCATTTACTCTCAGATCACCCTGATAATATTATCCTGAGTAATCTTTAAAAATCATAACAAATTAAATAAAGGCAACCATAGAAAGGTGTGTGTGTGTGTATGCAAGTGTGGCGCAAACATACACACACACACACAAACCCCTAGCAACCACTGGAAAGTAAATACTGTATTCTTATGGAGGCAGCTCTCTGGCTTCACTGCCATCATAATTTATTAAAAATCTCTGTATCAGCATATCTGTTAACCTTCTCTCAGTGGAAATTTTTACAAAGATTTACAAAAAAAAAATGCTAAATATGACGACTATTGCAACTTTTTTTACAAAGATTTACAAAAGAAATAAATGCTAAATATGACGACTATTGCAACTTTGTACCTCTCTTTGAAATCTAACAAAATGGATTTCTAAACAATGAATGTACAGTAGAAACAATGCCAACAGATTTTAAACAGCCATCTGGTGTAATTATTCATGCTCCCTAAAAATAGGCTGAAAACGTGCGAAGTTCCTTTCTGAAATAATTCCGTAGTCTCTCTAACAACACATGAGCTGGCAAAGAGAAACTAAAAAGGCTTTCAACGGGCAGTTCTAGTTGTTTAATTTCTTTTGTTTTGTAGAAAAAGACCCAAAACTTAGATTTCAAAGACATGTTGTACATCACCATCTTCCATTTTCAAAATTATCCTACTGGAGCCTTTCCTCCCCTTGCTGTTGATGTGGGTGCTTATTTCCTCCAAATTACACAAAAGCAAACAGATCCCTAGTTCATCACAACTCCATGACCTACCTCTTCAGTCAATGCCCTTATACGCTTTGCATTCATCATTCACTTGATCATTCATTAAGGAACTTTCATTGACAGTGTATTAAAAATGTCTTTTTTTTATAGTAACAATATTCCTTCTTTAATTTAGACAATATAAACATCAAAAACAAAGTGATTTGCTTTCAGTTTCTTGGATAAATGATGGTAGAACTCAATACAGGTCTCCTGAAAATTGCTTATTTCTAAAGTTGTTTCTCTGCGTTTTTTTCATTTTTATTTTATTTTATTTTATTTTATTTTATTTTATTTTATTTTATTATTATTATACTTTAAGTTTTAGGGTACATTGGCGGGGCGCGGTGGCTCACGCTTGTAATCCCAGCACTTTGGGAGGCCGAGGCAGGCGGATCACAAGGTCAGGAGATCGAGACCACAGTGAAACCCCGTCTCTACTAAAAATACAAAAAAAAAATTAGCCGGTCGTGGTGGCAGGCGCCTGTAGTCCCAGCTACTCCGAGAGGCTGAGGCAGGAGAATGGCGTGAACCCGGGAGGCGGAGCTTGCAGTGAGCCGAGATTGCGCCACTGCACTCCAGCCTGGGCGGCAGGGCGAGACTCCGTCTCAAAAAAAAAAAAAAAAAGTTTTAGGGTACATGTGCACAACGTGCAGGTTTGTTACATATGTGTCCATGTGCCATGTTAGTGTGCTGCACCCATTAACACATCATTTAGCATTAGGTATATCTCCTAATGCTATCCCTCCCCTCTTCCCCCACCCCACAACAGTCCTCGGAGTGTGATGTTCCCCTTCCTATGTCCATGTGTTCTCATTGTTCAATTCCCACCTATGAGTGAGAACATGCGGTGTTTGGTTTTTTGTCCTTGTGATAGTTTACTGAGAATGACGATTTCCAGTTTCATCTATGTCCCTACAAAGGACATGAACTCATCCTTTTTTATGGCTGCTTAGTATTCCATGGTATATATGTGCCACATTTTCTTAATCCAGTCTATCGTTGTTGGATATTTGGGTTGGTTCCAAGTCTTTGCTATTGTGAATAGTGCCGCAATAAACATACGTGTGCATGTGTCTTTATAGCAGCATGATTTATAGTCCTTTGGGTATATAACCAGTAATGGGATGGCTGGGTCAAATGGTATTTCTAGTTCTAGATCCCTGAGGAATCGCCACACCGACTTCCACAATAGTTGAACTAGTTTACAGTCCCACCAACAGTGTAATAGTGTTCCTATTTCTCCACATCCTCTCCAGCACCTGTTGTTTCCTGACTTTTTAATGATGGCCATTCTAACTGGTGTGAGATGGTATCTCATTGTGGTTTTGATTTGCATTTCTCTGATGGCCAGTGATGATGAGCATTTTTTCATGTGTTTTTTGGCTGCATAAATGTCTTCTTTTGAGAAGTGTCTGTTCATGTCCTTTGCCCACCTTTTGATGGGGTTGTTTGTTTTTTTCTTGTAAATTTGTTTGAGTTCATTGTAGATTCTGGATATTAGCCCTTTGTCAGATGAGTAGGTTGTGAAAATTTTCTCCCACTTTGTAGGTTGCCCGTTCACTCTGATGGTAGTTTCTTTTGCTGTGCAGAAGCTCTACAGTTTAATTAGATCCCATTTGTCAATTTTGGCTTTTGTTGCCATTGCTTTAAGTGTTTTAGACATGAAGTCCTTGCCCATGCCTATGTCCTAAATGGTACTGCCTAGGTTTTCTTCTCAGGTTTTTATGGTTTTAGGTCTAACATGTAAGTCTTTAATCCATCTTGAATTAATTTTTGTATAAGGTGTAAGGAAGGGATCCAGTTTCAGCTTTCTACATATGGCAAGCCAGTTTTCCCAGCACTATTTATTAAATAGGGAATCCTTTCCCCATTTCTTGTTTTTGTCAGGTTTGTCAAAGATCAGATAGTTGTAGATACGTGGCATTATTTCTGAGGGCTCTGTTCTGTTCCATTGATCTATGTCTCTGTTTTGGTACCAGTATCATGCTGTTTTGGTTACTGTAGCCTTGTAGTATAGTTTGAAGTCAGGCAGCATGATGCCTCCAGCTTTGTTCTTTTGGCTTAGGATTGACTTGGTGATGCGGGCTCTTTTTTGGTTCCATATGAACTTTAAAGTAGTTTTTCCAATTCTGTGAAGAAAGTCACTGGTAGCTTGATGGGGGTGGCATTGAATCTATTAATTACCTTGGGCAGTATGGCCATTTTCACGATATTGATTCTTCCAACCCGTAAGCATGGAATGTTCTTCCATTTGTTTCTATCCTCTTTTATTTCATTGAGCAGTGGTTTGTAGTTCTCCTTGAAGAGGTCCTTCACGTCACTGGCAAGTTGGATTCCTAGGTATTTTATTCTCTTTGAAGCAATTGTGAATGGGAGTTCACTCATGATTTGGTTCTCTGTTTGTCTGTTATTGGTGTATAAGAATGCTTGTGATTTTTGTACATTGATTTCATATCTTGAGACTTTGCTGAAGTTGCTTATCAGCTTAAGGAGATTTTGGGCTGAGATGATGGGGATTTCTAGATATACAATCATGTCATCTGCAAACAGAGACAATTTGACTTCCTCTTTTCCTAATTGAATACCCTTTATTTCCTTCTCCTGCCTAATTGCCCTGGCCAGAACTTCCAACACTATGTTGAATAGGAGTGATGAGAGAGGGCATCCCTCTCTTGTGCCAGTTTTCAAAGGGAATGCTTCCAGTTTTTGCCCATTCAATATGATATTGGCTGTGGGTTTGTCATAGATAGCTCTTATTATTTTGAGATACGTCCCATCAATACCTAATTTATTGAGAGTTTTTAGCATGAAGTGTTGTTGAATTTTGTCAAGCGCCTTTTCTGCATCTATTGAGATAATCATGTGGTTTTTGTCTTTGGTTCTGTTTATATGCTGGATTACATTTATTGATTTGCATATGTTGAGCCAGCCTTGCATCCCAGGGATGAAGCCCACTTGATCATGGTGTATAAGCTTTTGATGTGCTGCTAGATTCGGTTTCCCAGTATTTTATTGAGGATTTTTGCATCAATGTTCATCAAGGATATTGGTCTAAAATTCTCTTTTTTGGTTGTGTCTCTGCCAGGCTTTGGTATCAGGATGATGCTGGCCTCATAAAATGAGTTAGGGAGGATTCCCTCTTTTTCTATGGATTGGAATAGTTTCAGAACGAATGGTACCAACCAGTTCGTCCTTGTACCTCTGATAGAATTCGGCTGCGAATCCATCTAGTCCTGGACTCTTTTTGGTTGGTAAGCTATTGATTATTGCCACAATTTCAGAGCCTGTTATAGGTCTATTCAGAGACTCAACTTCTTCCTGATTTAGTCTTGGGAGGGTGTATGTGTCAAGGAATTTATCCATTTCTTTTAGATTTTCTAGTTTATTTGCATAGAGGTGCTTGTAGTATTATCTGATGGTAGATTGTATTTCTGTGGGATCGGTGGTGATATCCCCTTTATCATTTTTTATTGTGTCTATTTGATTCTTCTCTCTTTTCTTCTTTATTAGTCTTGCTAGCGGTCTATCGATTTTGTTGATCTTTTCAAAAAACCAGCTCCTGGATTCATTAATTTTTTGAAGGGTTTTTTGTGTCTCTATTTCCTTCAGTTCTGCTCTGATTTTAGTTATTTCTAGCCTTCTGCTAGCTTTTGAATGTGTTTGCTCTTGCTTTTCTAGTTCTTTTAATTGTGATGTTAGGGTGTCAATTTTGGATCTTTCCTGCTTTCTCTTATGGGCATTTAGTGCTATAAATTTCCCTCTACACACTGCTTTGAATGTGTCCCAGAGATTCTGTTATGTTGTGTCTCTGTTCTCATTGGTTTCAAAGAACATGTTTATTTCTGCCTGCATTTCGTTATGTACCCAATAGTCATTCAGGAGCAGGTTGTTCAGTTTCCATGTAGTTGAGCGGTTTTGAGTGAGTTTCTTAATCCTGAGTTCTAGTTTGATTGCACTGTGGTCTGAGAGACAGTTTGTTATAATTTCTATTCTTTTACATTTGCGGAGAAGAGCTTTACTTCCAACTATGTGGTCAATTTTGGAATAGGTGTGGTGTGGTGCTGAAAAAAATGTATATTCTGTTGATTTGGAGTGGAGAGTTCTGTAGATGTCTATTAGGTCCACTTTGTGCAGAGCTGAGTTCAATTCCTGGATATCCTTGTTAACTTTCTGTCTCATTGATCTGTCTAATGTCGAGTGTGGGGTGTTAAAGTCTCCCATTATTATTGTGTGGGAGTCTAAGTCTCTTTGTAGGTCACTCAGGACTTGCGTTATGAACCTGGGTGCTCCTTTATTGGATGCATACATATTTAGGATAGTTAGCTCTTCTTGTTGAATTGATCCCTTTACCATTATGTAATGGCCTTCTTTGTCTCTTTTGATCTTTGTTGGTTTAAAGTCTGTTTTATCAGAGACTAGGATTGCAACCCCTGCCTTTTTTGTTTTCCATTTGCTTGGTAGATCTTCCTCCATCCTTTTATTTTGAGTCTACGTGTGTTTCTGCATGTGAGATGGGTTTTCTGAATACAGCACACTGATGGGTCTTGACTCCTTATCCAATTTGCCAGTCTGTGTCTTTTAGTTGGAGCATTTAGTCCATTTACATTTAAAGTTAATATTGTTATGTGTGAATTTGATCCTGTCATTATGATGTTAGCTGGTTATTTTGCTCATTAGTTGATGCAGTTTCTTCCTAGCCTCGATGGTCTTTACAATTTGGCATGTTTTTGCAGTGGCTGGTACCGGTTGTTCCTTTCCATGTTTAGTGCTTCCTTCAGGAGCTCTTTTAGGGCAGGCCTGGTGGTGACAAAATCTCTCAGCATTTGCTTGTCTGTAAAGTATTTTATTTCTCTTTCACTTATGAAGCTTAGTTTGGCTGGATATGAAATTCTGGGTTGAAAATTCTTTTCTTTAACAATGTTGAATATTGGCCCCCACTCTCTTCTGGATTGTAGAGTTTCTGCTGAGAGATCAGTTGTTAGTCTGATGGGCTTCCCTTTGTGGGTAACCTGACCTTTCTCTCTGGCTGCTCTTAAGATTTTTTCCTTCATTTCAACTTTGGTGAATCTGACAATTATGTGTCTTGGAGTTGCTCTTCCCGAGGAGTATCTTTGTGGTGTTCTCTGTATTTCCTGAATCTGAATGTTGGCCTGCCTTGCTAGATCGGGGAAGTTCTCCTGGATAATATCCTGCAGAGTGTTTTCCAACTTGGTTCCATTGTCCCCGTCACTTTCAGGTACACCAATCAGACGTAGATTTGGTCTTTTCACATAGTCCCATATTTCTTGGAGGCTTTGTTCATTTCTTTTTATTCTTTTTTCTCTAGACTTCCCTTCTCGCTTCATTTCATTCCTTTCATCTTCCATCACTGATACCCTTTCTTCCAGTTGATCGCATCGGCTCCTGAGGCTTCTGCATTCTTCACGTAGTTCTCCAGCCTTGGCTTGCAGCTCCATCAGTTCCTTTAAGCACTTCTCTGTTTTGGTTATTCTAGTTATACATTCGTCTAAATTTTTTTCAAAGTTTTTAACTTCTTTGCCTTTGGTTTGAATTTCCTCCTGTAGCTCGGAGTAGTTTGATCATCTGAAGCCTTCTCTCAACTCATCAAAGTCATTCTCTGTCCAGCTTTGTTCCATTGCTGGTGAGGAACTGCGTTCCTTTGGAGGAGGAGAGGTGCTCTGCTTTTTAGAATTTCCAGTTTTTCTGCTCTGTTTTTTTCCCATCTTTGTGGTTTTATCTACTTTTGGTCTTTGATGATGGTGATGTACAGATGGGTTTTTGGTGTGAATGTCCTTTCTGTTTGTTAGTTTTCCTTCTACCAGACAGGACCCTCAGCTGCAGGTCTGTTGGAGTTTGCTAGAGGTCCACTCCAGACCCTGTTTGCCTGGGTATCAGCAGCGGAGGCTGCAGAACAGCGGATTTTCGTGAACCGCAAATGCTGCTGCCTGATCGTTCCTCTGAATGTTTTGTCTCAGAGGAGTACCCGGCTGTGTGAGGTGTCAGTGTGCCCTTACTGGGGGGTGCCTCCCAGTTAGGCGGGTCAGGGGTCAGGGATCCACTTGAGGAGGCAGTCTGCCCCTTCTCAGATCTCCAGCTGTGTGCTAGGAGGACCACCACTCTCTTCAAAGCTGTCAGACAGGGACATTTAAGTCTGCAGAGGTTCCTGCTGAATTTTTGTTTGTCTGTGCCCTGCCCCCAGAGGTGGAGCCTACAGAGGCAGGCAGGCCTCTTTGAGCTGTGGTGGGCTCCACCCAGTTTGAGCTTCCTGGCTGCTTTGTTTACCTAATCAAGCCTGGGCAATGGTGGGCGCCCCTCCCCCAGCCTTGCTTCCGCCTTGCAGTTTGATCTCAGACTGCTGTGCTAGCAATCAGCGAGACTCCATAGGTATAGGACCCTCCAAGCCAGATGCGGTATATAATCTCCTGGTGTGCCATTTTTTAAGCCCATTGGAAAAGCGCAGTATTAAGGTGGGAGTGACCTGATTTTCCAGGTGCTGTCTGTCACCCCTTTCTTTGACTAGGAAAATGAACTCCCTGACCCCTTGCACTTCCCAAGTGAGGCAATGCCTTGCCCTGCTTTGGCTCGTACACAGTGTGCTGCACCCACTGTCCTGCGCCCAGTGTCTGGCACTCCCTAGTGAGATGAACCCGGTACCTCAGATGGAAATGCAGAAATCACCTGTCTTCTGCGTTGCTCACGCTGGGAGCTGTATACTAGAGCTCTTCCTATTCAGCCATCTTGGCTCCATCCCCTGTGTTTTTTTCAATCTGGGGTGTAGTGCCTGACAGAATCAAGCTCATACCTTCCTTAAGCTAGAGAGGCTGGGTCCCCCACACAGTATTTCCAACTTCATCTAATATCCTATTAAAATAGCCCTATTCATGCACTTTTACCATCTACTTTTTCTTACTTCCTTTTCTATTTTAATTAGTTTGATTGAGACTACACTCTAATATAAACATGGACAACTTTATTATCTCAAGAATGGCTAATAATTCTAAGCCCTTTCTCTTGTTTCCAGTGAGACTTGACTGGAAGTTCCTAAAGCCTAGACTATAACTAAGGGCATAATCTTCTATTTTACAATTAGCTCACCTTTCTCTATGTTTGATCAGGGTTTGAAAGGGAAAAAGAAGTCCCCTTACATGCTCAATTATGTAGTAGGTGTGGTAATGTGTCTGCCTCATTCATGATGATCTCTGGCATCTTCAGCTTATCTTCTACTTAGTCAGTGTATGTGAATGGGAATTCTAATGGTGGAGTACTCAAGCACAATCCTTTCTTCTAGGCATAAGTGTCCCTTGTGGGCTGGGACTGCCTGCTTTTCTCTAGCTTGCAGTGGGCTTCCCCTTTCCTGAAGACTCAGTTTCATCCACTCACATTCCCTGAGCACTGGCAGAACACATCTTCCCTTCATCTCAGGAAACAAAGAGGGAAATACCACCCTTACCAACATTTCTTTCTCTTTTTCTTTATCTCTTAGAGTTACAGGGTAGGTTAGCAAACCTTCTGGCTCCCCAGTAATTCAACCTCAACTCAATATGTATGTTTTATTTTCCTTTTAAATTATACCCCTGAACTTGGAGAATAACTCATTAACGTAACACAAATAATACCCCCTTCAAAGATGTCCACAGCCTCATTGTCAACATCTGTGAATATGTTACCAAATATGTATTAGGGTTCTTCAGAGAAAAAGAATATGTCTACACACACACATAGACACACAGAGAAAATGAGAGAGAGAGAGAGATACTCCAGGGTATAGACCCCTGTGATGATTATGGAGGCTAAGAGTTCCCTCCCTCTGCCCTCAAGCTGGAGACTCAGGAAGGCTCATCGTATAGTTTTAAGGCCTTAGAGCCAGGGAGTTATGGTACAAATTCCAGTCCAAGCCTGAAAGCCTGAGAACCAGGAATGCCTAGAGTGAAAGAAGGTTGATGTTCCATCTAAGCAGTCAGGCAGAGAAATGGCTAATCTACCCTTCATTTTTCTTCTGTTCCATTCAGGTCTTCAACTGGTTGGGTGAGGTCTGCTCACATTGAGGGGTGCCATCTTATTCACTCAGTCCACCGAGTCAAATGCTAATCTCTTCCAGAAACATCCTCACAGAAGTGTTGTTTAATGAGATATCTGGCCCTGCCATGACCCAGTCAAGTTGACATATGAATTTACCCTGACACATGGCAAAAGAGGATTTGAAGTGATGATTAAGGTTATGGACCTTTAGATGGAGAAATAATCTGGGATCATTCAGATAGTCCAATCTAATCATATGAGCTCTTAAAAGCAGAGGGTCTTTCTAGGTTGAAGTAAAGAGAGAGACTTGACAAAGAAGACAGGTACTAATCTGCTGTTGCTAACTCTGAGAAGGGAGGAAGGGGGCCACGAGACCGAAATGAAGGTGGTCTTCAGAGTCTTGAACAGCTGTCTGCAAACAGTGCGAGGAAACAGGGCTTCAGTTCTACAACACTGAGGAGCCGAATTGTGCCAACTTTCTCAATGAGCAAGAAAATAGATTTTGCCCTGGAACATCCAGACAGGATCACAGCTATACTGATACCTTGATTTTAGCCCAGTGAATTCTGTGTTCAAATTCTGACCTGAAGAACTGTATGATAATAAGTTTGTGTTGGTTTAAGCTGCTAAATTTGTGATAATTGATTCTAGCTGCAGTAGGAAACTAATGTATTATTTTCATGTGCTCCCTTCCACATACAGGAATATTGTAGTTCCACTGATTCTTCTAAATTGGCACTTTCCGGGCAGTTGTATGCAATAGTCCAGATTCACAGCAAGCACTTCTCTGAACCTAGAACACAGAATTCTTAATGCCATTTTCTGAGATATGATCTCTAATTTCCAATTCTAAGAAAGTTCTATTCTTTCTATACAAAGCATCCTCAGTACTATATTCTCATGAGAGAATGTTACCCATCTGTGATAGTTAATTATATGTGTCAACTTGATTAGGCCACAGAATGCCCAGATATATGGTAAAACCTTATTTCTGGGCTGTGTCTGTGAGAGTGTTTCTAGAAGAGATTAGCATTTAAATGGATGAACTGCATAAAGTGGATGGTTCTCCCTAATGTGAGTAGGCATCATCCAGTTTGTTGAGAACCTGGACAAAACAAATGGGCAGAGGAAGGTTGAATTTACACTGCCTGCATGGTTGAGTTGGAACATTGATCTTTTGCCCTTGGTGCTCCTGGTTCTCAAGCCTTCAGACCCAGATTATAATCTATACTACTGGCTATCCTAGATCTCCAGTTTGCAGACTACAGACTGTGGGACTTTTCAGACTTTTCAGTCTTTAGGCTCACATGAGCCAATACTTAATAGTAACTCTATTTATGTAGATTGATTGATCTATGTTTGTTTGTATCTATCTATCTATCTATCTATCTATCTATCTATCTATCTATCTATCTATCTATCATCTATCTATCTTATTTGTTCTGTTTCTCCAGAGAAGCCTAATACAAATTACTGAATCCATGAAGCATTTTCACAATCTTATATTGCCTGCATCATACAAAACATATTGCCTAGATATATGTGTTCATTTTAGAAAAAATTCCAAGTTTTATTCATCTCAAAAGGTTTCTTAAGGTATTCGTGTGATTCATCACAGATATGCAGTATTTCATTTTTGAATGAAGGAATAAACAAAGAATATTTAAGCAAGTTTTCTTTTTTTTATTCCATCCCTCCTTTTTTTAGTTTACATCTTGGAAGTGAGATTATCCCCCCTCCCGCTCTACCTCTCCTATCATGGGTCTTCACTTTGATGTCTCACATATTTTATTTCAAAGAGCACTTCTTCCAAATAGCTTCCTTTCTTAACACTTCTACTTGCATCTCTGAAACGTTTATATCTTATGTTTTTAATTTTATAAATTAATAGAAATTATGCTCATAAAAATCCAGTGGTTTTCCAATCTAAACAATGTTGTTGGGAAGGAAGGAAAGAAGGAAGGAAGAAAGGAAGGAAGGAAGAAGGGAGGGAGGGAGAGAGGGAGGCAGGGAGGGAGGGAGGAAGGGGAAGGAAATATGTAGACATACTACTCATCAGGCCCTATTTCAGGGAATAGATCATATGCTGATAAACAAAACAGACAAATATAAAGCTGGAGACATCAAATTATTTGACTTCAAATTATACTGCAAAACTATAGTAACTAAAATAGCATGATACTGGCATAAAAGCAGAACTCATAGACCAATGGAACAGAATAGAGAACGCAGAAATAAATCCAAGCATTTACAGTCAACTCATTTTTGACAGAAATACCAAGAACCTCTAGGGAAAGGTCAGTTTCTTTAATAAATGGCTCTTGGAAAACTGAACATTCATATGCAGAAGAATGAAACTAGACTCTCCCCATCTACAAAAAACAAATCAAAATGAATTGAAGACTTTAATGTAAGACCTGAAACTATAAAGCTACTAGAAGACAACATTGGGAAAATGCTTCAGGACATTTGTCTGGGCAAAGATTTCTTGACTAAGACCTCAAAAGCACAGGTAACCAAAGCAAAAATGAACAAATGGAATTCCATCAAGCTAAAAAGCTTAAAGGATAAAATCAACAAAGTGAAGAGATAGCCTACAGATTCGGAGAAGTTATTTTAAAACTTTTCAACTCACCGGTGATTAGTAACCAGATTATATAAAACAAATTTTTTGCTTTTTTTTTAATTAAAAGAAAGGTTACCTCAGTTTTCACTTCTTAGACATAAATGGAGCTACCTTTTTTTGGGGGGGATGTTGCTATCTATTTTAAGCAATCGTGTTGAATTAGGAGTATACTTGGTGTGGAAAGAGTATAAATTTGCCATGTGATCTCCAAATGGAGGAAAAGTTACTGTCAGCATGTGTTTTATTTTTTAATTTACAGTATAGTATGATTTTTCCCAACATTGTTTTTACCTTGCATATACTGGAGTATTTATTTCGTCTATTAAAAGGTTATGTTTCTGGGAAAAATGGCAATCCAAAACCAAAAAGAAAATCTGATTAAAACTGGTCAAAAACCAGGCTTGGTGGCTCGTGCCCGTAATCCCAGCTACTCTGGAGGCTGAGGAGGGAGGATCACTGGAGTCCAGGATTTTGAAGCTGCAGTGAGCTATAATCACATCATTCCACTCCTGCTTGAATAACAGAAAAAAAAGGGGACAAAAAATCTAAATAGGCATGTCTCAAAAAGAAGACATACAAATGTCCTACAGGTATATGATAAAAAGCTCAATATCACTAACCATCAGAGAAATGCACCAAAACCACAATGAGATATCATCTCACTCCAGTTAAAGTCATCTTTATCAAAAATACAAAACAAAACAAAACAAAACAAATTTTGGTGAGGATTTGGGAAAGGCGAATGCTCATACATTGTTGGTGGGAATGTAAAGTAGTATAGCCACTGTGGAAAACAGCCTGGAGGTTCTTCAAATAAATAAAAATAGAACAACCATGTGACCCAGCATTCCCACTGCTGGGTACATACCCAAAAGAAAACAAATCAGTATATCAAAGAGATATCTGCATTCGCATGCTTATTGTAGCACTATTCACAGTAGCCAGAAATGAAAAGCAATATACGTGTCCATCAACAGATGAATGGATAAAGAGAATGTGGTACATATACATAATGGAATACTATTCAGCCATAAAAATAATGCATCCCTGTCATTTGGGACAATATGGAAGGAACTGGCGGACATTATGTTAAGTGAAATAAGCCAGGTGCAGAAAAACAAGTATCACATATTCTCACTCACATGTGGGAGCTAAGAAAACAACAAAAAAAATTACTTTGTGGATGTAGACAGTAGAATGATGGTTACCAGAGGCTGGGATAAGAAGTGAAGAGTGGGGGATCAAGAAGGGTTGGTTAGTGGATAGCAAACTGCAGTTAGATGGGAGTAAGATCTAGTGTTTAATAGCACAATAGGGTGACTATAGTTAACAGTGATTTACTGTATATTTCAAAATAACTAAAAAAGTGAATTTGGAGTTTTCCCAACACAGAGATGCTAAATGTTTGTAGTGATAAATGTTTCAACTACCATGATTTGATTATTATACATTGTATGCATGTATAAAAATATTATATGTATCCCGTAAATATTTTCATCTATTATGTATCCAAAAATTAGTAATATTTTTCAAAAAACAGACAAGATCCCCCCCAGCAAAGAAAACCAGATGTTACTTATATTAATGGGCCTTGCAGTCTAGTTGAATTTTTTTAATGACAAAGAAGAAAGTGAAGAATTATAAATTGTCAGGAAGACAAGAGTGAAAGAGGAAAGATTAGTAGAGAGAATATTATAATGGCCTAGGGGTGAAATAATGGTGACAGCCTTGGAAATGGTAAAAAAAAAATAATTGAATATAGTCTACATTATGAAAATATAGCTAGTAGAACATAGTTATGTATTGGTTAAAGATTTTTAAGGAAAGAAGGTGTTTGAAGGTGATGTCTAGGTTTTTGACTTGAGCAGTTGACTGAATTATAATGCCATTTATTGGAATGAAAAATGTGCAGAGGTGTTGAATTGAGAGTTCTCCTTTAAATATGTTAATTGTGAGATAGCTCTTGGGCATACAAATGATACATTGACTCTGAAGCTCAGGTAAAAGAGAATGGGTTTAATTTGTTTTGTCAGTGTGAAGCATACAATTGTTTTTGAAATCCATGAAACTCAATAAGATCATCTCGGGAATGATAAGAGAGAGAAAACTGTCTTAAAATATGAGCTCCAGGCTACTGCAAAAGCACTCACTAGAGTACCTTTAAATAAACTGAGTTACACTGAAAAGCAAAACACACACACACACTTACACACACACATATACACGTGCCCAAAAAGGATGAAGGAGGAATGGAGAAAGAGAATCACTGACTGTTGTATAAATTTATTAGGTAGTTTTCAGACATCATCTCATTTTATTTTCATAAACATAAGGTATCTCTAAAAGACAAAACAAAAAAGACTGAGGAAGTGTGCTGGTAAAATATGTGAAAAATTGGGAGATATTAAATAAATAAAATGTTTTAAGATAACAGAAGTTTCATTTCTGCCCAACCCTGCAGACAGGTAAAATAAAATGACGACTGAGACTGACCATTGGATTAACCATGCAGCGATCACCGGCAACCATGACTAAAGCAATTTCGGTGGTATGGTGGAGAGAAAAATAGGATAGAAATGGGCTCAAGAAAGAACAGTAAGTGAGGATATGAGGACAGCAAGTAGGGTTTTTATAGTATTTTGTAGTATTTCTTGTAGTTTTCTCTCAGTGATCTAGAGAAATTAGGAAGTAGCTAGAGTGATGAGAGATCAAGAGATACTACAGAATATTTGGTAACATCCTTCATTGCATAATACAGATGTTTCTGCAAAGAAAGCTGGATGTTCTGGGAGGGAGGAGGATAATCACAGAAGTGAGGAATACGAGTATGCGAGAGCTTATGAGATCCAATGCACAAACCAAGAATTTGGTCCTCCATGGGAGGGGGGACAGTAAATCTATTGCAATGGGAAAGGAGTTAGGAATAGGTAGAAAAGGGGGAACAAAATGCTTAGATGCAGATAGGTTGGTGAACGTGAAGATGTGCAAGTTAGAGAATTCCCATATGGTTTTCCTAGTGAGATACAATGACTTTCAGAGGACAGCTTGGAAGTTTTGATGAGACTATGAAGAATTGAGGATGAATTGATTCTAATCCAGAGCTATTTCAATAAATAACCCTGGGAAAAGAGTGAGAATAATGAGAGGTTCCCATTTGACCTAGGACGAAAACGAAGACGTAAACTTGATGAGGTTAATCTTAATCTTCTAAGAAAAAGTAGATAATCAGTTCTTATAGATTGCTTCATGAGCAAGGTCTCTTATATGCTGTATAACAGTGAAGTCTTCAGTGCTGTGAGGAGGCAACTCTTGATAAGATTCAGATGAGCTCTCTGAGTTCATTTTTCAATCTCCTTGAGGAGCAAAAAGAACTCTATGGATCTCTTTAAAATGAGATCTACAGGAGATAGTGAAGCCAATTGGGAGAGAGACTAACCTGGAGCTTCTGTAAGTATGAAAAGCTCAAAATTAAACTTATAAAATCTTTCTTATATGAGGCATCTGACCTATAGAAAGGATTGTAAAAAAAAAAAAAAAAAAAAAGACTCATTGTCTTAGCCCATTTGTGCTGCTGTAACAAAATAGCACAGACTGTATAATTTATGAACAATAGAAATTTATTTCTCATGATTCTGGAGGCTGGAAAGTTCAAGATCAAGGCACTAGCAGAAGTGGTATCTGGTGAGGGCTCCTTTCAGCTTCCAAGATGGCATCTTATTGTTGTGTCCTCTGGAGGGGAGGAGCACTGTCTTCTCACATGGCAGAAGAGCAGAAGAGCAAGAGAGTGCTCCCTTCAACTTGGAGCCCTCTTAAAAGGGTGCTAATCCCACATGTGAGGGTGGAGCCATCATAACTCAATCACCTTACAAGACTGCACCTGTTAATACTGTTGCATGAAGAAGTAGTTTCAACATAAATTTTAGAGGGAACACGTTCAAACAATATCACCTACCAATATTATTTAAAATAAGAATGCTATTTTCACATATTCTCTACTGTTTAAGCTATGATCAGAATTGGAAATCAGTCAAGGCTCTCTCTCAGCCAGGATAGAGCTTCAGAGTCCTATACCCACCACACTCTGATCAGTCACCTCCTATATATTGGAGTCAGCATGAGAGAAGAAAATGTCCTGAATACATCTCTGCCTTCAACACACCTCCATTCTACTAACACATGTCTCAAAAATGAACTCCTGATCTCCCCTTAACTCCGGCATATACCAACATGCTTTCAAAATCCCAATCCCAGCCAATGAATCCTTGGTTTTTCTTATAGGCCAAATATAATTGATCAACCTACTTGGTCAGTTCTAAACTTAAAATGAATCCAGAAACATCTGCTCCTTTCGTTGCTTCCATTGCAACTCCTGGGTCCAAGTTTTCATCATCAGTAGCCAGGATTGCCATAACTGATCTCCTTCTGCCCTTTAGCCAAGGTAGTCTATTTACAACACAGCAGCCAGGACGATCCATTAAACAGGTTTAGATCAAGTCACCTCACTGTTTTGCTCAACAACCCTCCAGGGAATTTCCATCTCATCACCTGACTTCATGACCTGTGGTCCTCCCCTCTCTGACATCAACTACCTTCCCCTTTTTTCTCATTTAATTTTAGCTGTGCTGGCCTTTCCGTTCTTCCCTCTTCCAAGAAAGGTTTTCCTCAGATAGCAAGAATCTAACTCCTTCTCCTCCCGCTCTACTGCTGCCTTTTCATACAGCCTTTCATTATGCCCTCCCCACTTGATGTTGCAGCCACACCCAACCACCTCCACCTTGCACACTTAATCCTCTTAACGCCCTTTATATTTTTCCTGACATTTATTACCATCTGACATACTTTACATTTAACATACATTTTGTTTATTGTTTCCACTGTCACCCCCAAAATTATATAAATTATATTCTAAGAAAGCAGAGATTTTGATCAGTATTTGGTCTCCAGCACCTAAAAAGTCCTCAGTACATAGAAGGTTCTCAAAGAATAAATGAAGAAATTAATGAATTTGCAAACTCTGATGTAAGCAATGCTCTTACCTGAGCACAATTGCTTTTTAAAATGCAGCATGCTTGTAGAGTTCTGTTTGATCCCGTTTGCAATCATCTGAGTGAAAGGGTTTTCTCTTGGAAGTAATTCTATAAGCCATCAGCTCCCTTAGGGGTGCTTTTATCAGTTCTGAAAGCAAGTTTTGCCACTCATCAGCTGTTTGCAGGAGGACTGAGCAGACTTCTCTGTGCTCAGCATTGGAAGCCTCTCTCACCTCCCTCCTGGGACATTTGCACTTTCAGGAGTATTTCTTGCCTGCTGCAAAGCTCCCGGTTAGCTGGCTCTGCCATCTGCATCAAAAAGGTCATCTCCAGTTACTTGTTATTCCAATATGCAACCACTTCATCTATTTTTCTCCTTCACTTTTTTCTTCCCTTGACCTGAGTTAATCCACTCATTATCTGCCTCCCACTTGGATCAAATCCCCCTTCAACTTTAGTTCTTATTCTGGCTCTGCCTTTGCAGACCTTCACAGGGATTTCACAAGAGTCAGTGTTTAAAGACCACTTTTTTCAGGCCCAGGCCCAATTGTTGGCCAAAGAACAAAGAAGAGTGAGCTACTTTCCAAGGAAACAGGGATGCTGCTGAGTAGTCCCCTTTCTAACAATGCCCCTCTTGTCTGCAGAAATCTGAATCTCTGTATTAAATAAGAAAAGGAACCAAGTAAGAGGTAATATTTGTTGAAATCTACTTTATTCCAAGGATTGTGCCTAGAGCATATTTTATAGTTAGTGTCAAATAATCGTTGCATGCATGCATCCTATACGTTAGGTAGTTAGTAATCAACTCCGTGTAAAATGAGACATTAAAAAAAAAGAAATATGATGATGCCACCTTCGTGCTCAAAACATTTCAGTGACTTCTTATTTTGTGTAGACTAAAATCCTAACTATGGCCAACTGGGGCTTGTACATCTGCCTGACCTCATACACCAATCCTCTCACTGCCGTCTTACCCTCTGTTACCCATGGTTAGCTTCACTCGCATCCGTGTGAAGAGACCACCAAAGAGGCTTTGTGTGAGCAACAAGGCTGTTTATCTCACCTGGGTGCAGACGGGCTGAGTCCGAAAAGACTGTCAGTGAAGGGAGATAGGGGTGGGGCCGTTTTATAAGATTTGGGTAGGTAAAGGAAAATTACAGTCAAAGGGGGGTTGTTCTCTGGCAGGCAGGAGTGGGGGTCACAAGGTGCTCAGTAGGGGAGCTTTTGAGCCAGGATGAGCCAGGAGAAGGAATTTCACAAGATAATGTCATCAGTTAGGGCAGGAACAGGCCATTTTCATTTCTTTTGTGGTGGAATGTCATCAGTTAAGGCAGGAACTGGCCATCTGGATGTGTACGTGCAGGTCACAGGGGATATGATGGCTTAGCTTGGGCTCAGAGGCCTGACAGTTAGAACCTCATATCTTTTTGCAAAAACTCCAGTGTCTATGCATTTACTGTTTCTTCTGCATGACCTGCTCATCCTCCTCCCCACATATAATCCCTTGGTTCCCAGTATCTCTCAATCCAACTGTCATCTTTCCTGGAAAACCTTAGCTGGCCATTCTACATGATGGCTGCCAAGTGTGGAAACAGAGAAAACTGTGTAACAGAGGAAAATGTCGAAAATGGTTTATCAACATAAATTAATGGTACTTCGATGGCTACATCTTATGGGCAACTTGTATTTAAGTCACGTCCCTTCAGTTATCCCTAGTTCTTTCTTTTACACATTTCTATATGTTAAATGTGTTTGTTTTCATCATTTCTGTGCCTCACAAAAATATCTGTTCCCTGAGGATAGAGCCTTGCTATGTTTACTGCCAGCTCCCCAGGGTCTAGAGGCATGCTGTTAGAGAATTGGCAGCAGTTAACTCTGGTGAATGAATGAACTGAGCAAGTAGAAGCTCAGGCAATGTAAATAACTTGTTCAAGTTCACAGAGCTACTAAACGGTTTAGTCAAAATTTGAAGCAAATTCTGATTCCAAAGCCAACATTTCTTCCACCACTACAGATAGAATTCCCTTTCTTGTCTTGTGGTCGTTTAAAAAGTAAAAGCACCAGGGTATGAATGGAAAGGATAGTCAGCAATGAACCTAAAACCAGGCCACTGGCAAATGAAATGGAAGCAGCCCTGGCATAAGGTGAAGTGACACCATGTCAGGAGGGAGAAGAAACTTGGGAGTCCCAGGGAGCCATGTCCATGGCTGCCTCTTCTACTTCCTAGAAGTTTTGTGTTGAGTTTCAGTTTCTTCAGCCACACAATAAAAACTAGAGTAATTTGTAAAATGATCATGTTATCCATCCAGCCTCTGAGACTCAGACATCCTGAAATCAAATTCTGGTATCATAATACAAACACTGACCGTGACCAAATAATTTGAACTTGTTAACCCAATTTAAATTTAAGAGAATCCAAATTGAATTAGAGATACAAATAATATCAATGTAGGTTCATCAATTGTGAATAATGCAGGACTGTTGGGAAGTGTCAATAATGAGGAAGGCTGTGCACAGGTACATGGAAAGTCTCTGTACCTTCCTTTCAATTTTGATGTGCAACTAAAACTGCTCTAAAAAAACTAAGCCTTAGGCCTAGGCAGGCAGATCACGAGGTCAGGAGATTGAGACCATCTTGGCAACATGGTGAAACCCCGTCTCTACTAAAAATACGAAAAAATTAGCCAGGCGTGGTGGCAGGTGCCTGTATTCCCAGCTACTTGGGAGGCTGAGGTAGGAGAGTGGTGTGAACCCGGGAGGTGGAGCTCGCAGTGAGCCAAGATTGCACCACTGCGCTCCAGCCTAGGCTACAGAGCAAGACTCTGTCCCCCCCCAAAAAAGTCTTTTTGTGAAAAAAGTATGCTGGCTACAAAGGAGATACTCCTCCAAGCTGAGGAAGTCCCTGATGATTGACATTTCTACAGAAACCACTTGATATGATTATAAGTTATAAACAAACAAAAACCTCACATATTAAAATTCAAAAACCTAGTAAAGAAGGTCACTCCCTTCAGTGGCTTTTAGGAGATAAAATGGGATTAGGGTTCTCCCTTTTCTCTCATCCAAGCTTCGTCTTTATTCTCACACATTTTATAGAACATAAATTATGACAAAAATAGTATATTCAACATAGAGTAACTGTGAGTTTATTCATATCATATAAATTCCTTAGCACATTGGTCAATTTATGCAAGTAGTTTCATGCTATTACAAGTTTTGCATCTTCTTTTTCTTTGTCATCTTCATCCTCATTGTTGTTTTTTAGGAGATACAGAAGAATTCCTTTCTTGAAGACAGACTATTTCCTATGTATACTTCTCATCTATTGCTCTACTAGGGGACTTTAAAAGCACTATTACATGCTTACAAACATATTTGGGTTAACTAATGGTAAACTATTATAATAATGTGAACTTTTAATATGGCTTCATATGAGTTGTTGTGCCTATGAATACATACTGGATAATTTTAGTGGAGAAATCTAGTAGTTTTTGAAGTTTAAAAATAACCAACAACACTGATTTTTAAGCTTTAGAATCACTCATTCAACATTATTTTGTTGATCTTCACAACAACCCTACATAGCAGGCAGGTGAGTGATAATTCTATTCTGTTTGGTCCTCATGGAAGCCTTCCTGGGTCTTATCTATTTCTCCTTCCATGATCTTCCATATTTCAAAATTCTCAATGAACTTCTTTTACTTATCTGCTATATTTTAGTCAATACATATTTAGAGCCAACAAAATGTTTTCCAAACATTTCTTAAGTGCCCACCATGAAAGATTTAGAGATAAATTAGCATCAACTTTGGAGCAGGAAATTTGGATTCTAGGGGAAACACGTACATGAACAGCATAACCCTGAATTCTTCATGCTACCCTTGCCTGCAGGTACGGTTGGATGAGTACAGTAATAAAAGCAGAAAAACCTCCTTACCTCAAGCCTCATCTACAGACACAGCAGAAATCTAGCCCCAGAGATTCTTAGTACACATAAATCAGGATCACCTGTAATGTACTTCTTGGCAAGGCATATTTGCCAAAGGGTGGGCAAAACATGGATTGAGGAACCTCATAAAAATCCGTGAAGTGGTCTGGGTGCGGTGGCTCACGCCTCTAATCCCAGCACTTTGGGAGGCCGAGGCGGGTGGATCATGAGGTCAGGAGATGGAGACTATCCTGGCTAACACGGTGAAACCTCGTCTCTACTAAAAATAGAAAAAAAATAGCCGGGTGTGGTGGCAGGCACCTGTAGTCCCAGCTACTCCAGAGGTTGAGGCAGGAGAATGGCATGAACCTGGGAGGAGGAGCTTGCAGAGAGCCGAGATCACGCCACTGCACTCCAGCCTGGGTGACAGAGTGAGAGACTCCGTCTCAAAAAATAAATAAATAAATAAAATCCCTGAAATTCACAGAAAAGAAGAATTGTTTCAGGAAGCAACATCTCAGTGAAGTGCAAGAATGCTAGGAATTAGCTCATCAAACCAAATGGTGATAGACATTTAGAAATAGGAGAATTTTAAATCACAGTGTTTTCAATGATAGGGGAAAGTTAGAGGCAAAGATATTCTTTAAGGAAAATAACATATTAAATCCACTTGAGTACCACCTACAAACTAGGTTTCTTCACACATTCCCCTAGCATCTTTCCATCTAGATAAAGACATGCCTTTGCATACATAGAACTTGTAAAATTTCCTTTAAAAGAAGTAATTAGATGGGTACTGTAAGCTCTGAGCTTAAAATGGCCATGCTTGGTATAGTACAATTATAGGTCAGTTTTAAAAAAAATATACTTAAAGATGATTTTTGCACAGAGAATCCACTAACACCTATGTCTTCAATATTCTTTGCTTAAAATTTGAAAAGGGATAATTATGCATGCCTGTGTGACATGTCTTTCCACTAATCAATAGCCTATCTAAAATGCTTCAGCAGCCAAGTGAAATGCAGATTAAGGGCATCCACTGAGACAAGATCAAGGGAAATGGTGAAGAATGACGCTTCTTAAGGCATATCTAATTCAGCAGCCAGTAGTCAATGGTTGGGGCAACATTTTGCCCTTCTCCCCTTGAGGATTCCAGTTTGTGCGTACTAGAAGCATTTAGGGATTTCAGTAAGAAAACGCCTCTCTCCTGTTTGGAGCTGATTGACTGTGACTGCCCCCTGCCATCACTTCAGGGAATCTGCCTTGACGATCATCATTTGATTTTCCCAACAACTCTATAAGGTTTGTTATGTTCATTCTATTTTATAAGAAGAAAACTGAGGTTCTAAGAGTTTATCAAAATGACCTGAGTTTTCAGAAGACACTAAGTGGCCAGATTTGTATTGAAAACCCAGGATCCTCTATGAGCTATGAGAATTGAGAGCACAAGTTTGCTATTTCTGGTAGGTAGCCTGCAAAAGAGTATCCAATAACCCGTCTCCTGATATCCACACCATTGTGTAATCCCCTCCACTTGAATGTGCACAGGACTAAATAACTCACTTTTCATAAATAGAATATGGCAGAAGTGATGGATTCTCATCTTTGAGATTAGATTTTACAATAGTGTGCTCTGGGGGAAGCCAGCTGCCCTGTCATGACAGAGCTATGTAGAGAGGCCTACATGAGTGAACTCAGGAGATCTTTTGAGGTTTTCTCTTAACCAAGAGAGTGAGGTTGTAAAGATTCTCCAAGGCCTGCCAACAGCCACAGAAATAGAACTCTTTCTAGTAGAGACTTGAGATGACCATAGCCAGGGCTGATATCTTTCATTATTAATATTATTATTATTATTATTTTGAGTCTTGCTCTGTGGCCCAGGCTGGAGTGCAGAGGTGGGATCTCGGCTCACTGCAACCTCTGTCTCTGGTGTTAATGCGATTCTCCTGCCTCAGCCTCCCAAGTAGCTGGGATTACAGGCATGTGCCACCACGCCTGGCTATTTTGTTTTTGTATTTTTTGGTAGATTCGGGGTTTCACAATGTTGGCCAGGCTGGTTTTGAACTGGCCTCAAGTGATCCGCCTGCCTCGGCCTCCCAAAGTGCTGGGATTATAGGCTTGAGATACGGCGCTTGGCCCAGGGCTGATATCTTGACTGAAATTTTTAAGAGACCGTAAGCCAAAACCACCCAGCTAAACTACTCCCAAATTCCTGATTCATAAAAACTGGATAATGAAAGGTATGTTGTTCTCAACAGCTGCTTTTGAGGGGAATTTTTAATATAGCAACAGATAACTCATACAATATTGCTCTAGAAACCTACTTTTTTGGTGTTACTGAAGTGTAATGAATAATATATGTCATTTTCCAAAAACTTCATCCTTATAATTTCTAAGAACTTCAGCATTATAAAAAATTCTTGTGAAGTAAGTACATGCCACCAGTTTACAGACAAAATAAATTTATGTATTATAAAACATAGCAATAGGTGATGTAATTTACATGAATCATGACATGTTTTAGCCCTGACATAATTTACAATTAAGGATCGTTTACCTACCATGATGTTAATGCAATAAAAAGATAAGAGTGGATGACAGATTCCTTTAGGAAATTAAAAAATATTGACTTTAGGATTGATTTTCCTGGTATGTGGGAGTGAGTAGTCAAGAAAAACCAGGGATATGGAGGATGTTTACATTTTGATCTTAAGTGCATACAAATGGCTTTTAGATATAATTTTTGGCTAATTTGGTGAAACTAAGAGAAATGTAATGTAGAGATAGAGTAAGACCTATTTCTGTTTTATTTTCCAATTTTTATTTACCTCTAAACTTCTTCTCTTCTACTATTTCCTATCTCTTAAGAAACTTAGATTTTAAGTACAATTTTCTGGATGTACAAAGGTATATCCTTTCCAAGAACTTACTCAATTATTACATGCATCTGGTCCCTGTGAGGCAGACACTATGTTCACTTTATAGACCTTGTGAGTTCACGCATTAGGAAGAAATAACAATCAATTAGCTGATTTATGTGGCTAAAGACAGATTAATCGGTGACTTTTACATTTCCAATTAAAAATTTTTTGTCTCCTATGTATATTTATTTAGTGTTTAGGATGAATAGCTTGTTAATTTACTTAGAACTAGAGATTTGAAAGCTTCTCAGATTATGTTATAGGTTTTTTTTTTTTTTTTAATTCTTTCTTCTCTTCAAGCTGTAAGTCAAGCTGAAATATTGAAGTCAATCAGAATTAAACTGCTGTCTCCTGGATCCTGTACAACATTCCCTTCACCATGCAAATTTAGTTAACAGAAGGTCAGGTTCAAAACCCTAAAACAACCGTGATGGTAATGATTTTGAAGTAAAGAAACGTCTGACTGGGACTGTGTCTAGACATGGTTACCCAACTAGACTTGGCTGTTTAATGATTCTGCCCTCTTGACAGTTGCCTCCATCAAATCAATTGTGTGATGATCTACTTTAGTTGGCAAAGTAGTTTATCTTCTCAGCCTATGCAGACATTACAATAACATTATTACTCTTAAAAGATGTTTACATTGAAATAAAATTCATATAACATAAAATTAACCATCGTATTTTATTATTTGCTTTTTATTTATTGCTAACTTGGGGGGAAGAAGTTCAGAATACTTTTGATAATAATTGTCTAAATTTGTGGATATAATGTAATGTTTCAGTACATGTATATATTGTGAAATGATCAAATTAGGCTAATTAGCATTCTCATCACCTCAAACAGTTATTATTCTTGTTTGTTGAGAACCTTTTAAATTCTTTTAGCTATTTTGAAATATTCAAACATTGCTATTAATTATAGTTACTGGGCTGTGCAATAAAACACCAGGGTATATCTCATCAGCATTTAGCACATTCACAATATTGTACAACAACCACCTCTGCCAGCTTGCAAAACATTTTCTTCACTCCAAAAGAAAAACTTATACCCATTAAGCAGTCACATGCCATTCCTCACCCCCACTTCTAGCCTCTGGCAACCACCCATCTGCTCTCTCTCGCTCTGTGGATTTTCACATTCTGGAAATTTCATACAAATGAAATCATACAATCTGTGGCTTTTTGTGTTTGGATTTTCCACTTACCATAATGTGCCTAAGGTATATCCGTGTATAGCATGTTTCTATACCTCATATCTTTTAATGGCTTAATCATATTCCATTGTTTGCATTTATCACATTTTATTCACCCATTTATTTGTTGATGAACATTTGGGCTGTTTCCACTTTTTAGATATTGTAGGCAGTGCTGCTATGAACATTTATGTACACGTATTTGAGTATCTGTCTTTCAATATATTAAGTGTCCTACAGGATCTTTTTTTTTTTTTTTTTTTTTTTGAGACAGAGTTTCCCTCTGTTGCCAGGCTGGAATGCAGTGGCCCGACCTCGGCTCACTGCAACCTCCACATCCCAGGTTAAAGCGATTCTCCTGCCTCAGCCTCCCAAGTAGCTGGGATTACAAGCGCACACACCACCACACCCAGCTAATTTTTGTATTTTAGTTGAGATGGGGTTTCACCATGTTGGCCAGGATGGTCTCGATCTCCTGACCTCGTGATCCACCTGCGTCGGCCTCCCAAAGTGCTGGGATTACAGGCGTGAGCCACCACGACCAGCCTGGATTATTTTTTTAAATGGAAGGGGATTGGCAAAGAAGTAACCAGAAATGCCTAGAGGGTTTAAGTTGAATGTACTTTCACGTGATTTCTTATTCATTTGTACTGTTACTTAAATATTCTCACCATTGCATCTGCAGAGTTTATAGAGATCCCTGGAACACAGTAGATACTTTCTAAGTATTTTTAAATGAATATTACAAGTTTTATTTTCTTGCTTCATGCTGCTAGTATAACAGTCAAAAAATTTCTCAGCTAATTATTTTTAATTTAAAATGAGAGCACACTATCTTATCTAGAAAAATAATTTCCATGATTTGTTTAAAATATTTACTTTTATACTCTCTCTTTTATGAACCTTCACACTTTATTAGATTACCTACCACCTACTACTTTATTATGTGAAGCTTGTTTTCCTCAAAATCTTTGCAGGTATTTCCAAGGGAGTCTCTGAACACTAAGTAGAGAAGTGCCTTGACAAGCTTGAGAGAGAGATTTCCGTTATTTCCTGTTATTGTTAGTGATACCCTTGTTATTAGTATGTTTCATATCTCTCTGTCAATTATGTGTCATGTGTTTTGAATTATGTAAGAAGGATTTTACAGCAGCACATATAACAATAGGAGAGTTATAACATGCTGCTCTTATTCTACAGCTGATTTGTTATTTAAACTGAGCCCAGTGGAAAAAATTGCTTGTATTTTTCCTCTTAGTTTTATGCTTTCCCTTTCATTCTTACAGCACCAAAAGGTTTCTTTGTAACATAAGACTATTCTAAAGAAGAAAAATAGCTGTAATATTTAAACTTACATGAAAACACTTTATTTTGAAGCTGTCTTACAATAAATAAATTTTCACAATGGTTAAAAACTGGTATTTTATGTGGGACATAGGAAAACAATAATTTCTCTACATCCTAGGCACAAGGGTCTGTTTTTAAATTTTTATTCTCTAGTTTGAATATGAAGTCAAGATTTGGAAGGAAACAGGGCTGAATCTTATGATTACAGATTCAGTACTTAGAAAACAGGTGTTCATGAAGCTGAAAAGAAAAAAATAAAAGATACAGTCAAGCTTTTCATAGAACCTGTAGAAAAACCAAGGCTTGTATTTCAGTCATCTGTACAAAAACAATGAGTTATGTTTCAGAACACTTTGTTCACTTGTTGGAGTATAACAATAGAGAAAGAGGATGGAAGAGTGTCTTAGATCTATCTTTTTAGAGGGTTCTACTGCTGAAGCTAAGATGGGGTAAACATTTTAAGTCTGGATGAATAATTATTTGCATATTTTAATGGCCTTGCCAAGTAGAATCTTCATAGATTTGGGTGATGCGTATTCGATTAGCAGAGTGAATGTGTTCAAGATGGTAAATCTTCTGGCCTGGGACCATTCCTGTTTTCTCTGCTTTTCATGAGTATTCTATGAAATAAATGAGTTAGATGAGTATTTTATGAAAAATACATTTATCTCAAAAACACTGAGGGCTTATGGCCACATTTCCATCTTTCAGCTTCTGTTTTCCATTCACCCGCATCTGAAGGTGTGGATGAACTTCACCTCAGAACCATCTAGTTTCTATACAAACCCTCATTCATGCTTGAAGACAATTCAGAACAGCACAACCCAACATTTGGGTGTTGTGAATTGTTTGGCTTCTTAACTCTCCTTGACTCTCCTACTCTGGTTTAAAATGCTAATTTTATTTTAGATCCCTCTAGAAGGTGGCAGATACAGCTTGGAGACCTCTCCAGATCTGATGAGAAGGGTAGTTACTTCAGCTTGATACAGGATGCATATGTACTTAGCCACTGTTTCTCAAACTATGAAACATATATTGCCTTTGGTACATCACTTCAAAGTTAATTATCAGTTGTTTGAAGGTTAAGTTTATTATAATCTTCTAGTGGCTATGACGTAGGTATATGGCATTATGCTGCCCCCCACCCTCCACCTAAGGTGGTCTGGAGTAGAGGCTCAATTAGAACAAGCTCACTCACCAAGCCGTTCAATAATTTTTAAATATAACCAGTAGCTTGGAAGTTTCTTTCTGTTTTCCTTTTAGGACTAGAATGCCTCCCTACTTAACTCACATCAATTCTTTTGTGCTTCTGTTATGTCCTTATCTCTTAATTCTCCTTGAATATTTTGTATTCTGTCATATCTCTCTGTTATATCTCCAACCCTAATCACTGTAACCACTACTCCATACACTTCCTATTCACTTAGATCTTGACATTCTGTCTTGTCAATGTGCCTGTTATTTCCCACCTAGTACCTCCTAATTTAAGGTGTCCTGTCCTAGGCTTCACGAGTGATAATAAGTGCAAGGGTGTGTAGACTAGCTCAGGGTTGTCACAGGCCCTGTGCCATGACCTGTTCAGAATATTCACTTGTCTCTGGCTTTTTGAGATTCTAGCTTGGTTTTGTGTGTGGCCCTTCTGACAGGTTTGCTTCTCCAGTCATTGTAAAAGTCAGCCCTGATTATTTGACTTGTTTCTCAAATGTTGGCTCTTACGTTAATTCTCCCACTATAGCTTCACATTTAGAAGGTCAGTGTTTCCCATCTCATTCCTACTGAAGATCAAAACAGATCCCTTTATTTAGTCCTTGATACCTCAATGCTATGCCTGTCGCAGAAGAGGGATTATTTCCAGTGCAAGTGCCTCTTCTTCTTGCTTCTAGTCTCCTCCTCTTCACTCTCTTCCCTCTTTTCTATCTCCTTATATGTCCTTGATACAGATTGAGGGATTATTAATTAATAAGTAAAAACAAACACACAAACAAATTTCATGCTCGTCCATGTGAAGAGACTACCAAAGAGGCGTTGTATGAGCAATAAAGCCTTTAATCACCTGGGTGCAGGCAGGCTGAGTCCGAAAAGAGAGTCATCTAAGGGAGATAAGGGTGGGGCTGTTTTATAGGATTTGGGTAGATAAAGGAAAATTACAGTCAAAGGGGGGTTGCTGTCTGGCAGGCACAGTGGGGGTCACAAGGTGCTCAGTAGGGGAGCTTTTGAGCCAGGATGAGCCAGGAGAAGGAAATTTCACAAGACAATGTCATCAGTTAAGGCAGGAACAGGCCATTTTCACATCTTTTGTGGTGGAATGTCATCAGTTAAGGCAGGAAACAGCCATCTGGATGTGTACATGCTGACCACAGGGGATATGATGGCTTAGCTTGGGCTCAGAGGCCTGACATTCCTGTCTTCTTATATAAATAAGAAAAATAAAATGAAATAGTGGTAAAGTGTTGGGATGGTGAAAATTTTGGGGGATGGTATGGAGAGATAATGGGCAATGTTTCTCAGGGCTGCTTCAAGCGAGATTAGGGGCAGCATGGGAACCTAGAGTGGGAGAGATTAATCTGAAGGAAGATTTTGTGGTAAGGGGTGATATTGTGGGGTTGTTAGAAGAAATATGTGTCGTGTAGAATTATTGGTGATGGCCTGGATACAGTTTTGTATGAATTGAAAAACTAAATGGAACAAGAGAAGGAGAAAAACAGGTATAAAAGGTCTAAGTATTGGGAGGACCTAGGACATCTGATTAGAGAGTGCCTAAGGAGATTCAGCATAGTCCTGCTAGCAAAGATTATTTATTTACTTCAAGAGTTTGGAGTGGCAGTTTGGGGATAGCACAAGGAGATATCAGCTGTGATGGCTTGGAGAAACAGTGTAAACCGGCAGTGTAAACAAGAGCAGGGCATGTATGAGTAGTTGAGAATGGTGAATAGGAGTATGTCTAGACAGAAGACAGTAGGGATGACAAGTTTTTTTGGGGGCACAGTCTAAGTTGGTCTGGTGTCTGGAATGAGACTGGGGCCTAATAAAAAGGAGCATCTATACAGGAGCTCAAATGGGCTGTACCTTGTAGCATTCTGAGGATAGGCCTGAATTCTGAGAAGGGAAAGTGGTAAAAGTATTGTCCAGTCCTTTCTAAGTTGGTGGCTGAGCTTGGTGAGGTGTGTTTTTAAAAGACCATTAGTCTGTTCTACCTTTCCTGAAGACTGAGAACTGTAAGGGATATAAAGCTTTCACTGAATACTAAGAGCCTGAAAAACTGCTTGGCTGATTTGACTAATAAAGACTGGTCTGTTATTAGACTGTATAGAGGTGGAAAGGCTAAACTGAGGAATTGTGTCTGATAGAAGGGAAGAAATGACTGCGGTGGCCTTCTCAGACCCTGTAGGAAAGGCCTCTACTATCCAGTGAAAGCGTCTACTTAGAGTAAGAGGTATTTTAATTATCTGACTCGGGGCATGTTGAGTAAAGCTAATTTGCCAGTCCTGGGTGGGGGCAAATCCTTGAGCTTGATGTGTAGGGAAGGGAGGGGGCCTGAATAATCCCTGAGGAGTAGTAGAATAGCAGATGGAACACTGAGAAGTTATTTCCTTGAGGATAGATTTCCACGATGGAAAGGAAATGAGAGGTTCTAAGAGGCGGGCTAGTGGCTTGTACTATAGCATAGCCTGCCTTTGCTGGTGTGTGGCGATTAGGCCTGGTGGAACTGCCATCAGTAAATCAAACGTGATCGGGGTGAGGAACAGGAAAGAAGGAAATATGGGGAAATGGGATGAATGTCAGGTGGATCAGAGAGATACAGTCATGGGGGTCAGGTGTGTTATCAGGAATAATATGGGAGGCCGGATTGAAGTCTGGGCCAAAAACAATGGTAATTGTGGGAGACTCAACAAAGAGTGAGTACAGCTGAAGGAGCCAGGGGAGCAGAAAGTATATGCGTCACGTATAAGGAAGAAAATAGATTTTTGGAAGTTATGAGAAATGTGGAGAGTGAGTTGAGCATAGTTTGTGATTTTGAGGGCCTCTAAAAGTATTAAAGCAATGGCAGCCGCTGCATGCAGACATTAGGCCTAGGCTAAAACAGTAAGGTCTAGTTGTTTGGACAGAAAGGCTACAGGGTGCAGTCTTGGCTCTTGTGTAAGAATTCTGACTGCACTAACCATGCCTAGGAAGGAAAGGAGTTGTTGTTTTGTAAGGGATTGAGGTTTGGGAGATTAATCCGACACGATCAGCAGGGAGAGCACGTGTGTTTTTATGAGAATTATGCCGAGATAGGTAACAGATGAGGATGAAATTTGGGCTTGACTGAAGTATTGGGGGCTGTCTGTGAAGCTTTGTGGCAGTACAGCCCAGGTAATTTGCTGAGCTTAATGGATGTCAGGGTCAGTCCAAGTGAAAGCAAAGAGAGGCTGGGATGAAGGGTGCAAAGGAATAGTAAAGAAAGCATGTTTGAGATCCAGAACAGAATAATGGGTAGTAGAGGGAGGTACTGAGGATAGGAGAGTATATGGGTTTGGCACCATGGGGTGGATAGGCAAAACAATTTGGTTGATAAGGTGCAGATTCTGAACTAACTTGTAAGCCTTGTCTGGTTTTAGGACAGGTAAAATGGGGGAATTGTAAGGTGAGTTTATAGGTTTTAGAAGCCCATGCTGTAGCAGGCGAGTGATAACAGGCTTTAATCCTTTCAAAGCATGCCGTGGGATGGAATATTGGCATTGAGTGGGGTAAGAGTGATTAGGTTTTAATGGGATAGTAAGTGGTGCATGACTGGTCACTAAGGAGGGAGTAGAGATGTCTTATACTTGTGGGTTAAGGGAGATACAAGGGGAGGATGTGAAGGTGGCTTTGAACTGGGGGAAAAGGTGGCAATGCGGTGCAGCTGTAGCCTAGGAATAGTCAGGGAAGCAGATAATTTAGTTAAAGTGTCTTGGCCTAATAAGGGAACTGGGCAGGTGGGGATAACTAAAAAGGAGTGCTTAAAAGAGTATTGTCTAAGTTGGCACCAGAGTTGGGGAGTTTTAAGAGGTTTAGAAGCCTGGCTGTCAATACTTACAACAGTTATGGAGGCAAGGGAAACAGGCCCTTGGAAAGAAGGTAATGTGGAGTGGGCAGCCTCCATATTGATTAAGAAGGGGAGGGACTTACCTTCCACTGTGAGAGTTACTTAAAGCTCGGCGTCCATGATGGTCTACAGGGCTTCCGAGGTGATGGGGCAGCGTCAGTCTTAAGCCGCTAAGCTGAGAGGATCTGGGAAGGAGTCAGTCAGAGAGTCTCGGGCCAGAGTTCCGGGGCTCTGGGAGTGGCTGCCAGGTGAGTTGAACAGTCCGATTTTCAGTGGGGTCCTGCACAGATGGGACGTGGCTTAGGAGGAATCCCGGGCTGTGGGCATTCCTTGGCCTGGTGGCCAGATTTCTGGCACTTGTAGCAAGCTTCTGGGGGAGGTGGCTCTGGAGGAATGCCTGGCCACTGCGGTTCAGGTGTTTGGAAGTTCTTGTGTGCTGGAGATGTGGCTGGGGTTTGTCTCACAGTGGAGGCAAGGAATTGCAACTCAGAAATACATTGTTACTTGGCTGCCTCTACTCTATTATTGTACACCTTGAAGGCGAGGTTAATTAAGTCCTGTTGTGGGGTTTGAGGGCTGGAATTTAATTTTTGGACTTTAATGTTGGGAGCAGATTGGGTAATGTATATTGAGGATAAGATGGCCTTTTGACCTTTTAGGGTCTAGGGCTGTAAAGCTTCTCAGGGTTGCTGCCAAATGAGCCATTAACTGGGCTGGACTTTTATATTTGATGAAAAAGAGCCTAAATGCTATCTCATTTGGGATAAAGAAAAAGGAGTGTTAACTTTGACTATGTCTTTAGCTCCAGCCGCCTTTTTAAGAGTAAATTGCTGGGCAGGTGGGGGAGGGCTAGTCACAGAACAAAACTTTAAGCTGGACCAGGTGTGAGGAGGGGAGGTGATAAAAGGATTATAGGGTGGAGGAGCAGAGGCTGAGGAAGAATTGGGACCTAGCTCGGCCTGGCAAGGAGGGGAGAGGTCAGATGGGTCTGTAGAAAAGGAAGATTAGAAAGACTCAGCGACCCTTGGGGTTGGGACTGAGGGGACAGGCAGGAAGGAAAGAAGGAAGATGTGGGACGAGTTGCACTGGGCAGAGAGACTAGGAAGGGACTGATATGTAAAAGAATGCCTGGACGTCAGGCACCTCAGACCATTTGCCTATTTTATGACAAGAATTATTTAGATCTTGCAGGATGGAAAAATTGAAAGTGCTGTTTTCTGGCTATCTGGAACCACTGTCGAGTTTGTATTGGGGTCAAGCAGCATTGCAGAAGAAAATAAGATATTTGGGTTTTAGGTCAGGTGTGAATTGAAGAGGTTTTAAGTTCTTGAGAGCACAGGCTAAGGGAGACGGAGGAATGGAGGATGGAAGTTTGCCCATAGTGAAGGAAGCAAGCCCAGAGAAAAGGGAGAGTAGAGATGCAGAGGGAAGGGGTTTGGGGGTTCTTACCTTCCAGAAAAACGCAAAAGGGGTTGGGGCATGGAAATAAGGGGTTGAGGCACAGAGATAAGACGTCAGGGCCTGGAAATGAGGGATGGGGTGCAGAGATAAGACATCGGGGCATGGAAATAAGGGATTGGGGTGCAGAGATAAGAGGTCGGGGTGCGGAAATAAGGTATTGGGGATTCTTGGCCCCTAGAAAAGCAGGACTTGCTGCTAAGAGTGAAGGAGAAGGGGTTGAGGGGTTCTTGCCTCTCCTCCAGAAAAGCAGAGAAGGGGTAGAGACACAGAGAGAAGGGGTTGGGGTACTTGCCCCTCTCCCAGAAAAGCAGGACTTGCTGCTAAGGGTGAAGGACCAAGGCAGGCATCCCTGAGTGGTCTGACACCTCTGAAACGTGGGTGAATAATCAGGTGTCCCTGCAATGATTAAACACCAAGGTTAGGCTGCCTTCCCAGTCTGTGACTGGCGCCGGAGTTTTGGGTCCATGGATAAAACGTGTCTCCTTTGTCACTATTAGAAAATGAAAGGAATTGAAATTAAGAGAAGGGAGAGATTGAAGTGTGGCACCAAGATTGAAAGAAAGAGGTTGAGGGATAGGGAGGTTGGAGAAGAGAGTAAAAAGAGGCCGCTTACTTGATTTGAAATTAGTGAGATGTTTCTTGAGCTGGTGGGTCTGAGGACCTGAGGTTGTAGGTGGATCTTTCTCACGGAACAAAGAACAGGAGGACAGGGGATTGATCACCCAAGGGAGGTCCCCTGATCCAAGTCATGGCACCAAATTTCATGTGTGGCCATGTGAAGAGACCACCAAACAGGCCTTGTGTGAGCAATAAAGCCTTTAATCACCTGGGTGCAGGCAGGCTGAGTCCGAAAAGAGAGTCATCTAAGGGAGATAAGGGTGGGGCTGTTTTATAGGATTTGGGTAGATAAAGGAAAATTACAGTCAAAGGGAGGTTGCTGTCTGGCAGGCAGAGTGGGGGGTCACAAGGTGCTCAGTAGGGGAGCTTTTGAGCCAGGATGAGCCAGGAGAAGGAATTTCACAAGACAATGTCATCAGTTAAGGCAGGAACAGGCCATTTTCACATCCTTTGTGGTGGAATGTCATCAGTTAAGGCAGGAAACAGCCATCTGGATGTGTACGTGCAGGTCACAGGGGATATGATGGCTTAGCTTAGGCTCAGAGGCCTGACACAAATAAAACACATAAAGTATAATTTCTGCCATTGTGCGTTCTTTAGGGGACTCACAGTCTAGCAGGGAGAGATGACATTAATAAAATTCAACAAGCACTAAAGCCACAAACAAAACACTCCATATGTGGAAAACATAGGGGTAGGCATAGTTTGTGTGGGAAGATGAGGGTAAGGAGAGCATAGAAATAGTTCTAACACACCCTGCTATTGAATTGCCACCTAGTGGGGAGAATACAGATAATGCATGGCAGCTTGGAGCAATGTGTTAGAAATTTAAATGTGATTGCAACAGGCAGTGAATAAGGAAGTCAGTTTACTGGGGTACTTGAAAAATATTTCCTGAACAAGGTATTTATGCTCAACCTGGAAGGATGAATAGAGTTTTATTTGCCAGAGAAATGGGAGAATATTATGGGATTGATTTCATTAAGCAAAATGTTGTAAAAGCATCTTATTTTCATGGGTGTTTAAAACTTAATAATTCACCTGGAAAAAGTAGATATTTTGATTAAATGGAATAAAGTATGCAGTTTTGTTTAAGTTTATGGGTCAAAGATAATTGTTACAATTTTTCACAATTATCAGCAAAGACTTTAGTCATCCACAAACATCAGCCAACTGAAGTACAGCAGAGATAACCTTGAGGAAATTAGCATGATTCATTAAGAATTAAGAGGCTTGGGTTACTAAGAAAATTATTATAAGATGGATGGGCACAGATTTTACTGTCAGATCAAGATCTACCATTGCTACCTAAATGCTATGTGACTGGCTTTTTGACAACAAACTTAGGGAGAAAATATGATCATGTCTCATTTACAGATGAGAAAAGCAAAAGAAGGCAAGTGATTTGTTGAAGGTCATAAAAAAGGTGGTCTGGAGTAGAAGTTAAATTAGAACAAGCTCACTCACCAAGCCATTCAATAAATTTTAAAAATAAGCAGTAGCTTGGGAGTTTCTTTCTGTTTTCCTTTCAGGACTAGAATATCTCTCTACTTAACTCACATTAATTCTTTTGTGCTTCTGTTATGTCCTTATCTCTTAATTCTCCTTGAATGTTTTGTATTCTGTCATATCTCCCTGTCTGCACATGACAATATCTATCTTTTTTCCCATGTATTGAATAACGTAATCCTCGCAACAATCCTATGACGCAGGGGAAGAAAGGCTGTAGTTATTTCTGAGATGAGGAAAGTGATGTTTGAAATGTTAAATGACTTTGTCAAGGTCATCAGGCTTCTACGGAACAAAACAGGAAAAAAATTGCACTATTTTTACTGCAAAATGCAGCATTCTTTCAAATCCTTATTTGCAGCATTAAGCTGTGATTATGTCTCAGAAACATCCCATATGTATTCAAATTATACTTTATATTTGGACCAACTTTACATTTACAGAAAAATTGGGAATATAATAGAGAGTTTCTTTCTATCTACTCTTTCCACATAGTTTTCCTTATTGTTACTATGTTACCTTTGCATGGGAATTAGTCACAATTGATAAACTAATATTTATACATTATTATTTTCTAAAGTCCACATTTTAATCAGATTTTCCTACTTTTTATTTAAGGCCTGTTTTTTTTCTGTTTCAGGATGCCTTATCATATTTAATCTTCTAAGGCTCTTCCTGGCTGTAACACTTTCTCAGATGCCAGCAAGACCTATCACTGTTGATGTTGACTTTGATCACCTGGCTGAAATTGCATTTGTCAGATTTCTCCACTGTAAGGTTACATTTTTGTTCCCTTTCTGTGGTATACCCTTTGGAAGGAAGTGACTATGAGAGACCCACACTTAAGGAATAAGGAGTTATGCTCTCCTTCCTAAGGGTAAAATAGCTACAAAAATTATTTGGAATTCTTCTGCATGAGACAATTTTCCCCTCTCTATTTATTTAGTCAGTCACTGATTTATATCAGTTGGACTCAAAGATATTTATTTTATACTTTGAGCTATAATTTAATATTACTTTATTTTGTTGTTCAAATTGCTCCAGATGTTAACATTGCTATTGGTTTCTTTAAAGTAAAATTCAGATTTAATTTGATTTCTAAATAATTCTTTGATATGCAGGCAATTGATTGAATTATGTATTTGTATATAAATATAAAGAATATATACACAAATATATATAGAAGAAACAGAAATATATATATATACATATATAGAGAATATATATATAAAGAAAAGAGGTTTAATTGACTCATGGTTTTACAGGCTGTACAGGAAGTATGGTGCCAGCATCTACTTCTGTTGAGGGCCTCGGGAAGCTTTCAATCATGGCAGAAGGTGAAAGGGAAACAGTATGTCACATGGCAAGGGTGGAAGCAAAAATATTGCTTGAATGTTCTATATTAACCTTATATTCTGTGAGATTGCTATATTTGTCTATCAGTTACAAGAAGTGCTTTTGTCCACTTTTCCTAATTCCCTACATAGACAATCATGTCATCTGTGAATAAGGATTTCTTTTTGTTTCTTCCTTTTAAAGCTGTATACTTTACTTATCATTTCTTATCTCATTGCACTAGCTAGGACTTCTAGCGCAATGTTGAATAGGTGTAAAGAGAGAAGAAATTCTTACCTTATACCCAATCTTGGGAGAAACAATTAAGTTTCTCACCATTGAATACATGTTAGCCAAAGAACTTTTGTAGATGTTCTTTATGAAGTTAAGGAAGTGCCCCTCTGTTTTTAATTTGCTAAGAGTTTGTATCATGAATGAGTGCTACATTTCATCAAATGCATTTTCTGAGACAATTGATATGATCATCTTCTTCTTCTTCTTTAGCTTGTTGAAGAAGTTAACTACAATGATTGATTTCCAAATGTTGAAACTGTCTTCAATACCTGGGTTAAAGCTCACTTCATCATGGTGTATAGTTTTATTATATATTGTTAGACGCTAGTTACTAACACTTCTTCAGTATTTTTGCTGTTATGTTTATGAAAGATGTTAGGCTATAGTTTTTCTTTTTTGTAATTTTCTTTCTGATTTTGGTACTAATGTAATGCTGGCCTCGCAGAATGAGTGATTTAGAAAGTTTTCCCTCCAATTCAATTTTCAGGAAAAATTATAGAGGATTGGTATATTTTATTTTATTATTTTATTGAAATATTTGGTTGAATTTAAAAGCATCTGAGCCTGGTGTTTTCTTTTTATGGAAGGTTGTTAATTATCAATTCAATTTTATTAACATAAGTAGGTTTATTCAAATTAGTTATATCTCCCTGGGAATTTTGGTAGATTGTACCTTTCATAGAATTGGTCCATTTCATGGAAGTTGTCAAATTTGTAGGCATAGAGTTACAAATAGTATTCTGTTTTTATCCTTTAATGTCTCAGGATGATTGGTGATGATCTCCTCTTTCATTTCTGATGTTGGTAACTTGTATCTTCAGTCAAAATTGTTTATTGGTCTTTTGATAAAAACAGTTTTTGTTATGTCATTTTCCCTTTGTTTTACTATTTTCAATTTAATGGATTTTTGTTCTAATTGTTGTCTTTACAGTTGCTTTAAACTCCAGTTGCTCTTTGTATAATTTTGTTTTTAAATTTTAATTGCGAGAAAACAGGTGGCATCCCCAGGCACCATTAGATTGCAAATCAATGCTCAGTATTCAACTAAGTTGTTTTGTTTCTTAATCAGTCAAGACTACAATCCAAGGGACAAAAATTTCTTCTAAACTTTTAGAGAATGTGTTATCTATCTTTTTCTGGACATACATCACAAGTCAAATTTCATTGCTGTGTTCTACCAGTGTGTTGTGTCTCTTCTATGACAGTAATCACTTCTTGACTGTACAAAATATTCCATTAACATTTAATGCTTTAACCACATTCAACACAGTATTTGGAATGTAGGAGATATTCAATCGACATTTGTCTAATGATTCTGAGTCATGTACTGTGGTGACCTCAAGATGGTGTAAGACAAGCATCAGTCTCTTCCAAGTAGAAGTAGCATGCCTAATCAGCTCATTTCCAGAGGAAAAATACCCTACACACACACAAGGGAAAAAAAACAGGGAAAGTTAATAAAAACAGTAAATGCAGAAGAATGCTTCCTTTTCCAGAGTCACAGGAAACCTGTAATGGGGTGATAAAGCTACCACACCTTTATCCCAGTCAAACAGTAATAAATATTTTGATATGTAACTAGGAGTTTATTATGGCTTCGCCACTATGGTAAGATCCTCCCTCGGTTATCTGGAATGAATGTGCATCCAAAGTCCATATCCATTTCCTTTGTTTGGACATAAAAGAGAAAACACTGCAAGGGGGAAAATCAGGCCATGTACAAAAGCAGTGGCCTCTGAAAGGCAGAGCAATCTGCTTTTATAGTTTAAATTAGCACTGTCCTGAACAGGAAAAGAAAATTAAATGAATCATTTATAACGTCAACCTACAGGAGTAAGCAAGTGATTCTCATTCACATAAGTCATCGCCTACCTTATCTGAAAAAAATCCCTTTTTTTCTATTAATTATTTACTTAATCTACCCTTGTCTTTCCTTTCTGAGGGGAACTAAACATGATACAGTAAATCCAGTTTGCTTTCCCTGTAGGTATTTGAGATAAACATGAAACAATGTAGCTCATCAGACTGAGCTTATCATGCAGCTGGTGGGCCAGAGTTCATTAACTATTCCATTCAGTCATCAATGTTTCTGAATGATCTATTCTAAGTCAGGCCCAAACTATGTGTTTTATATTGGTTATATAGTTTGGCTAAAAAGCAAACTGATATGGTTTGATTGTGTCTCCACTCAAATCTCACTTTGAAATGTAATAATCCCCACGTTTCAAGGGCAGGGCCAGATGGAGATAATTCATTGGGGGCAGTTTCCCCCATACTGTTCTCTTGGTAGTGAATACGTCTCGTGAGATCTGATGGTTTTATAAATGAGAGTTCCCCTGCACAAGCTCTCTCTTGCCTGCCACCATGTAAGATGCGACTTTGCTCTTCCTCTGCCTTCTGCCATGATTGTGAGGCCTCCCCAGCCATGTGGAACTGTGAGTCAATTCAGCCTCTTTCCTTTATAAGTTACTCAGTCTCAGGTATGTCTTTATTAGCAGTAAGAGACTCACACATAAACAAAACAAACACCAGATTAAACTAAAAAAGCTCTCTAAAGAATGATAGAACATGGCAAAGCCAAAACTGAATCCAGGCTGTCTAATCTCAGTGCTTATCCTTACTGACTTTCATATATTATGGACTTTCTTTCTCATGTAATATTTAAGGAATATTAGATGTATTGAATGTCTGGTCTGGGATATTTGGTAAATATTTCCTGTGTGAAGAAACAAGTGAAAGAAGAAATAAGTTTCAATAATATTAGAATACTAAAATTATAAATACAATCAAGTAGGACTTTCTATTGTAAAGAAACTCTATTGCTGTGGGGGGGGGGCATGAATCTTTAATTTTTATGTAATCAGATGTGAGACTTTATACAAATTAACAGTTTCAGGACTCCAAAAGAGATACCATTATGTAGGCCTAGAGGTAGTGAGATAGGTTATAAAGAAAAGTTGATATTTGAGTTGGACCATAAAGTTGAATATATTTTTACCAGATGAAAACTACATAATGGCATTCTCAGTAGATGGACTGAATATGCAGACATTGAGGTAAGATGCAGTTCAGTGTATAAAGGGAACAGTTGGTATTTCTATGTAAATAGTGAATAGCGTTCATAGTGGCTGAGACTGTCAAGAAATATCATTAGGAAAAGTCTAAAATTAGATTACTATGACTGTGTGAATTTGAGGGGAATTGTGCAGCACCTAACCTGTAACAGGTGTTCAATAAATGATTTAGAAATGAATCCTCTGATCTTTTAGGTAATGAGGAGTCCCTAGAGTGTTTAATTACAGATAAACTCTACAAAGATCCTACTAGCTCCTGAGTAGTAGAAGATAGAAGCGCAAGGGAATAGAAGGGAGTCTGTGCTCAAGGAGAGGTACTGACTGCAGGGCTGAGGCTCTGAACCCAAGAAGCATTTCACAGACTGAATCACAAGGACTGCTCATTTATTGGATGGGAAGGCAAGTGTCAATCTCTAACGCATTCTATGTGATGCTATTTTCAAAGGAGGAAAGAAGAAGGAAGTCCATGTCTGACACAGCTGTAAAAATAATAATTATTATAATCATACACATCCCCAAGTAAGAGTGAAGCCAAAGACCTTAGAGGAATCCCTGTTAGCACCGATATACATAAAATGATGGAAAAAAAACCAACCAACCAAACGAACAAACAAAAAAACAGGATGCTTATGTGGTAGCCTCTTACATGGTTTCTTCTCTATCATAATTTAGAATAAAAGTGGCAACTAATTTTTCTTTAAAAAACGTATATAACATAAAGAAGGGATATCTTCAATTGCTTTTCTTATTAGGAAAAAAAAAAAACCCACAAAACTCTTCACATAAACAACTCCCTCTAGTCCACCCACCTCTCCTCCTTCCCCTGACTAGCAGAAGTGTCCAGACTCCAACATGCCTTTTATTAGACCAAGACTATGTTCCTAGGGTGACCCCAGCATACCCCCACCTCTTAAAAGACCTTCCTGAAAAAATGGTCAAGGAGTTTACTGTTTGTTCTAGTCAATATATGAACATGGGCTGACTTCCCATTTTCTTTAGAAAACTCACAATTTGACATCTTTTCTCTGCTCCATTGAGATGCATCTCCTGTAACCCAGGAATGTCTTTCCAAAAACCTGGAAGCCATCCTTTTGAAATGTAATTATCACAACAGATGGAAACCCTGTCTCCCAATCTCTGTGACAGGGTAGAAGCCTAACTTCAATAAACACCTTTAGCAAACACAGATCTCGGAGTCACATTGGCCACCCTCCAACAGCATTTTAAAAGCCTCCTTCCTGCCTTTTGTTTCAATGAAGTTAAGCTCGGTTTATAGTAACCTGTCTCTGTCCTACTGCAATAACCAGAAGAAAATTTGTCTCATGTTGTTAACATGAGTTCAGTGCAAAATTTTTCTTTTGCATAAGTTATCTGTATACTTTCCCTCTATCCTGCTTTGAGCAACCCTTGACATACACAGGGCAATCTACAAATATTTGTTCGGCAATTTTATAAGTAAATGACTAATTTTTAAACTTAACATTGCTTCTGAAAAGACATTTAAATAATTCAAGCATCATCATTTCAATTTGGATTTTTTTTTTCTAATTTAAATTAGATTTTGCAAGTCATTGTGTTGTCTCTGATTGTTCACTTGATAGCAGGGAAAGAGGTCCTGCTGCCTGCAGAGGGGATTTCCTCTCCTACTCTGCTGATTTAGAAGATCAAACAAAATGACCTCCACATCCGTGTTTGCCATCATGCTCATTTGAGTTCTGATTTTCCCTTGATGTTAGAAGTAATTCAATTAATAGCATACATGGTGGTATACTGTAATAGAGAAGTGAGTTTGGATCAAAGGGTCACATTTAGTTGAAGCACACAATGACTGCTTTTTTGATTGGTACTAAGGTTTGCTTTGCTCCCACCAAAACTCCTGTTAAACTTTGATACCTAATGTGGCTGCATTGCATTGAGAGATGGGGCCGAGGGAGAGGTGTTTGAGTTATGAGGGTGGATCCTTCATTAATAGATGAATGCCCTCCCATGAGGATTGAATGAGTTCTCGCTCTCACCAAAATGAATTAGTTCCTGCATAAGCAGGTTGTTAAAAACAGGCCGACTTCCTCAGTTTGTTTTTCTCTCCTCCTTCCTCTCTTGCCATGTGACCTCCTTGCATATGCCGATTTGCTTCCCTTTTTGCTTTCCACCATGATTTGAAGCAGCCTGATGCCTTCACCAGCTGCAGATGGCCAATCTTGAACTTTCCAGCCTCCAGAATCATAAGCCAAATAAAACTCTTCTCTATAAACTACCCAGTCTTAGATATTTTGTTATAGCAACACAAAGCAGACTAAAACAACTGGATTCCTGTTGTTAGACATTTTCATCTGACATCCCTGCATCTCCAGGCATTGGAACTGGCTTCTGTATGCATATGTATTTTTGACCATGAGTTAGATAAATACTTCAGAACAGTCTTGGCTCATCATGCATTTCCTGAAACCTCTAGTAAATATTGCAAACTACTGTCATTCCAGTCACTCCCTGGACATTAAGGATACAGATGAAAGACTCAAGGAACTCATAGGTTGATTAAAAACAAGTTATATCAGAGAATAGTAAGAACCATAAACGAAGTAGAAGCACACAACATGGGCACTCACATGTTTGAAGGTCTATGAACTTCTTGGCAATCACTGAGTAAGATCAAATCTACAGGAATCTGCACCTAGAGTTCTTTTTAGGTGAAAAGGCAGTTATTTTCAACAATAAACTCAGAAGGGAAAAGAAAACTTCACTTCAGCTGCTAGATAATAATATGAAATAGATCCATCATATATATTAGAATAGCAGGTTATTTATTCACACTGACTTTGGTCTCATGTCGAAGAAGGTCAAAGCACTCTTCCCATTTGCCCTCTGTTAAAAGCTTTCAAAAATGACCTGATGAAAGGTGGGGTTGCAGAGTGGAAAGGATCAGTTCTTTAGAATTTATAAATGCACTAAAATAGAATTCAAACTTTTGCTACAGTACATTACAGATACAGAAACCTAGAATTGTAAATAATAGAAATGTGGCATCAGAGGCCCCTTTGAAATTATCTGAAGCTATTTTAAAAATTGTTTTATAGTGGTGGAAACTATTCTTACAAAAGCATTAATAATGGGCCCAAGAACTACTGAGAAACAGAACTGTCCTAAATTCAGCTTTGGGATGCAGGGAAAATATGGGCAGATTCTCCCTCACATTTGAGATTTTCTTTAAAGTAAAAGGGTTCCATTGGTATAAAAGCCCTGCCTCTGTTTGCCCCTATCTGTCCTCCCATGGGAGATGGATTGCTTATCTAGTTAGTGTATGCAAAAGCAAGGCCAAGGCATATATAGCCAAGGTGCTCCCTTCTTTTTCTTTGGGGCAGACCTCCTTACATAAGGCATGAGTTTTTATAGCTGTTGGCTGTGCAGGGAGCTCATTCCAGAGACCAGGCAGCTGGTGGACTGTGGTGCCAGGATGAGAATGAAAACTCTAAATTCCAGGTTCAGCACTTGGAGGCCCACTTGACCAATATTTTCTCCATTAGTAATATTTTGATCTCTTAATAGGATCATTCTGATAAATTAACACTTGACTCTAAGAAAAAAAAAAATCAGACTTGCAGCATCTGCAGACTTCTGTGGTATAAATACCTCCACCTAGACTCATTTCACTATGACCATGACGTCAACGAATGAGGACTTGAAAAGACATGCACACAATTAGCTCTCATAAGGTTACACAAGACAGATTCAGCTCATCACTGTCTCTTTCCCATGTTAGTCTTTTACCTCATTCCTCAATGGGTGCAGAGCTAAGAGAGAAAAAGTGCTATTTAGCAGACTCCCTCAAACACCAGTATTTAGATTTCTTGATTTATAGTCAAATGCGTTTCCCACTATACCACAGTGTCACTTGGAAACTGGAGTTTCACTGCTTATTGTATAATCAAGCATGTAAGCAGTGTGTGTGTATATATATATATATATGTACATATATATATGTACATATATATATAGTGTGTACACATATATATATATAGTGTGTACATAGTATATAGTTACTTGTATGTATGCAGTATGTGTATTTGAATGTACACAAATATGTAGTATGAGTGTGCATATATGTACACACATGTAGTGTGTAAAAATACATATAAAGTGGTTGCATAGGTATATATATTGTTAAAACTTATTGAGCATTTTAAATGACTGGATTTGATCCTATGTAAATTTTACCTCAATAAAGTTTATTTTTAAAAGTTAATTTGTTCACTTGAACAAAATAGAAATATTAGATTAAATGAGGCACAGAAACCATTGAGATGATAATGGGTGGTGGTTTTATTGCATCCGAATCTTCAGCTTGGCTTAATTCCATGCTTTTATTACGTGACTTTGCTGTTACTTCATTGACGTTGAGTGCCCATTTGTGCTAATTCGTTTAAAAAAAAAAAGAGAGAGAAATAAATGAAAAACAACCAGGGAACATTGCCAATAAAAATTGCTATAAAAAAAATAATACAAATAGCAAAACTGTGTCCCATCTATAGACATTAATCTTCTTCAAGCTATAACACCTCTGATTCTTGAACTGGCTGGGACATTTTGATGAGATAAAATTATACATTACTTGTCCTTGGCAGCAGATATCAAACAGATGAAAATTGTATTAGGTTTATAATTAAGATATTACTTTGACATTGAAAACTCTTAGTGGACTAGATCTCAATTAACTTTCTGAACTCCTGGCTCCTTAATTGATCATCTCACCTTTGTATTTTAAACAGAAGTTTGTAAATATTATTTTCTTTTCACCAGAGCTGTGACTTTTGTTTACCTCCTTCCCCTGGGCTATATTGCCAAGTTAATTGATATCATATTATATCTCCATCACTGGAATTATAACCATCTGGCTTCTAGATACACATCCATACATATTGTACACACACAAATGTTAAAACTGAAATATATATACACATATATATTTATATATGCACATATATACACATACATATGTACTCATGTAAAGTTTTTAGCCTAACAGTTTATATCATAAGGTACTTTTATATAATCTGAAATATCTGCATCTATTACTGAATAAAATCACCTGATGTTTAAGTTATATTTTCAATTACATATAAGTAAACTCCTAAAATAAGCATATATAGACACATTTGGTCATGTGGAGGTATTCATGATTGAAGAAAGTGCTAAATTTAACCAACTGCCTGAGAACTTGCACTCCTCTCTCCTAACTGTCCCTGTAGGGAGCGCTCTATTCATACCAACAGGGCTGCCATTACTAAAAGCAACTCTAAAACTGCTGTTTTTGGGGAACTGCCTTTGGTGCTGACTCTTCTCTATGCTAACCAGTGACAACACTTGGCAAAATCTTGGTCCTTTGAGAGTTGACTGAATATCTCGAAACTGCCAAAAGTGTTTGGAATCAAGACTAATGAAGATGGCTGATGGGAAGCTGTGGACACTGCTTGAAATCAGTGACTCCACGGTACCATAACATAGTGAGGCTTTATTTTGCTCTGCGGCTCCTAACCTGAGTCTGAAGTTAGGGCCAAATGCAGAGTTCACAACATGCTTTGAGCAAATGCATATGAAATATCTCCTTAATTGCCTTCTTTGGCTACACTAAAAATATTTATAATTATTGGAAGCACATTCACTTTTCTCTCTTATTTTTAAGCTCTCCTGGAAGATCCATGATTAATGAAAATGGAACACAATAACTCTCCAGCTTGATAAAATGTACTCTAAATTTTCTATTTCACTTCCATGGAATTACAATTTTAAATCTTTATGTACCTTAAATGTGAATGGGGCACATAACTCCTATGACCTGAAGTTTTGGTGAAGATTAAATTATTTTGTTTGTTTTATTCTTTCTTATTTTAATTTTAGGGATGACAAAGAAAACTGGTAAGCAAAATATAGGCCAGGCTTTTCAAACAGTATTTCATTTCAAAAAATACTGTTTGAAAATAAAATACTGTTCCATTTCAATAATGAAGAGAAGGTGCTGCAATGCTAATTATGCAGAGTTTGAACTGAGCATGTGCCTGAGCCCGTATCTACATAAAATGTGTGTGCAATATATGTTATCTTTTCCCACTCTTCTCTCCTTCCCCTAATAAAACTTTTGGGATATTCCAACCTTTGAAATGATTTTGTTAATCCAACAAATGATATAAGTTATATAATAATTTTAAAAAATTGCAGCCAATTTCTACCCATCTTAAAGCAGAAATGCCAAAAGTTTTAGGGATTTTTGTACACTGCATGTAACACTCTTTTGTTCCCACACAGAAAACTCTTTAGCTTTGTCTAATAAATTCCAACAAAACAGCTGAACTTGAAGTAAAACAATTTCATGACACTTATACCCTTACATTTTGGTAGGTGATGATAAAATGCAGAAGAAAATAGGGGCATTTCAGACACATTTAAATATACAAACATATTTTGAGTTGATTGGCTGAAAAATGATTTTGTTTTATTCTTTCTTATTTTAATTTTAGGGATGACAAAGAAAACTGGTAAGCAAAATGTAGGCCAGGCTTTTCAAACAGTATTCCATTTCAAAAAATACTGTTTGAAAATAAAAGACTGTTCCATTTCAATAATGAAGAGAAGGTGCTGCAACGCTGATTATGCAAAGTTTGAACTGAGCATGTGCCTGAGCCGAGGTTACAGTCCTGAGGATCCCCTTGCTTCAGAGGTCTCCCATTTAGAGGCAGCATGTGCTCACTCCACAGTACACAGTGACTACACACTGTGAACACAAAGGCAGAATTGCAGCATTCGCATGAACCTGCCAGTCTATGTTGCATTTTCTCACACAGGGGCCATAATAACTACAAAAACTTTTTTTATCCAGACTATTCTACAGGTAACAGATGAAACCGCCCTTCCAAAGGTGGGACTGTTTTAAGTGAATTATTTAATTATATACAAGTCTTTTTGTTTCTAAGTGGAAGGCATGGTTTTCAGGTGTCTGTTTGGGAAAGTGGACCAGAATCTAAAAGGCATTCTGAGAATTCCTTGACAAATGCCATGATTTTGCTTGATGACTTGCATTTACTGGGGAAAGCTTAGAATGACCTCACCAGGCACCTGCAGAGGTAACTCCCGCCCTTTATTTTGCATCCTTGCTCTTACGTGTAGGAGCACTGCCTGTTGTGTCTTGCTACAGCATGAATCCCCCATCTCTGGGGAGTGGAGATTCTACCTCTTTATCTTAGCTGGCATTAATGTTACATTTCCTAGAATTATTCTTTGAGACAGAGTCTCGCTCTGTCACCCAGGATGGAGCACAGTGGAGCGATCTCGGTTCACTGCAAGCTCCGCCTCCCAGGTTCACGCCATTCTCCTGCCTCAGCCTCCCGAGTAGCTGAGATTACAGGCTCCTGCCACCACGCCCGGCTAATTTTTTTGTATTTTTAGTAGAGACGAGGTTTCACCACATTAGCCAGGATGGTCTCGATCTCCTGACCTCGTGATCCACCCGCCTCAGCCTCCCAAAGTGCTGGGATTACAGGCATGAGCCACCACGCCCGGCCCCTAAAATTATTTTTAAGGAAGTTGAAAAGTCTGCATGGGGGAAGGTGGTAGGAGGAGATGGTTTAAGAGCTAATTGCATAAATCTGAGGGAGAAGATAGCTATGGCTTTGCAAACATTTTAATGGAACATTGGTGTGGAAAGAGGGTCTTCAGGACATGATCTTGATGGCCTGGGTTTCAGACATACGGAGTAAGTGTTCTCAGAAATAAAATAATGCGAGAGTAAGTGGCAGAGAAGTGGCCATACTCAAAATGAGACATGGGATCTCTGGAAGACAAGGCATCCAAGAGATAAATCTTTCGGATTCTTTGAAGGGTGGAGCTACCTAATATTTAATTATAAGTTATGTGTTGATTGGATCTTTGCTGTTACCTACTTGGCATTAACGCCCAAATTTAATTAAATTCTACTTGAAGAAATGGCCCTGTCAGAGCAATGCCTTGAGAAAATCAAAGTAAAATAAATTTTGTTTAATCTTTGGGCCAATATTTGGTACAGAAAAAGAGAACAGCTATAAGAAACAAAAGGGGGAAAATATAAAGACTTGAGAGAAAGCAAAATATTGAGTAGGAAGACATTATAAGAAATACAAGCTCTTGTAAATGCTGGGAAATAGTGGGAAGTTAGTGAGTGATGCTGAGTTGTCCACTATTTCTATATGAGATTGGATTCATTTTTATTTAAGTTCTGTCATTCCACGTAAGTCCAGTCTGGAAGGCTTGGGGATGTCTAGGAAGCTGACACATTGATAGCAATCTCACGGTTTCCAATCTTGGTTTATACAAGATTTTTCTCAATTACCTCTACTTTTTCAGATGTGGACATAGCTCTCCAGAGGCTAAACATACAATCCAAACTCTTAAGAATGGTATAAAAATCTTAGAGGCTCAACCTTTCTTTCTCACCTCATTATCTAAAACTTTCTCACCCATACTCTGTTTTAACAGTTAAGACTTATCAATAGTCGTATTTTTTTTTTTTTTTTTGAGAGAAGTCTCGCCCTTATCCCCCAGGTTTGAGTGCAATGGCTCAATCTCGGCTCACTGCCACCTCCGCCTCCTGGGTTCAAATGATTTTCCTGCCTCTGCCTCCCAAGTAGCTGGGATTAAGTCGCCTGCCACCACGCCCAGCTAATTTTTGTATATTTTAGTAGAGACGGGGTTTCATCATGTTGGCCAGGCTGGTTTCAAACTCCGGACCGCAAGTGATCAGCCCTCCTTGGCCTCCCAAAGTGCTGGGATTACAGTTGTGAGCCACTGCAGCCAGCCTAGTCCTATTTCATTTTTTAAAAAAACCGAATTTGATCTCTGAAACAACAGGAGGTAATGACACCATTACTGTAGAAAAGATAAAAAACAAAAAACAGAAAACACTTTTGAGCAATGTAGTTCACAATACCCTTCTTCTGGGAAGAAGTTAGTATTCCAGACAAAATGATAAGTGATTTTCTGCTGGATTTTAATAAGATTAAGCTATATCCAGAGAACTTCACCAACCCAGTTGACTGCCAGCTTACTGTTAGTCAAGAATCCAGTGCCCTTCAAGGAGACTTTCTTTTCGTCCAGTATTTAACATGATTATTGATATTTAATAGATAATCTAACAAAACTACCTATTCCTTCTCTTGCTCTGTGAAATACTAACCAAGAGTAAATCTTTGAATTGGCCATTGGGGGCTTTTAAAAAAATCTGTCGTGCAAGACTAATACAACACGGGCCAATGCTTGTAACTAAATTTTCTGAAAAGTTTTCTTTAATATATGCAGGAGAAAATTATAGTAGCTTCGAAGCAACCAAATGCAAATCTGGAGCCCAGATATTGCTAGCAGCTAGAATTACAAAACATGTTTTGGAAAACAAAACATTACATATATACATACATACACATAAAAATAATAGATAATACTGTGAGGTTTGGGGAAATATATCTTAGAATTCCCTGTTGGATTATATTATCCACCTGCACTGTATGACATAATAGCTACTAGGCATATGTGACTATTTAACACTGGAAGTGTTAATTATACTAATTTATATTTTCTGTAACACTTATACCCTTACCTTTTGCAGATATAACTGTTGTATATTTTGCTGTAAGTATGAAGTACATTTGATTTTAAAAACTGTTACTAAAGCAGAATTCAAAGCATCTAACAGTGTTTATTTTGATTACATGGTGAAATAATATTTTTAATATATTAAATTAAAATACATTAATCAGTAAAATTCATTTTAGCTTTTTCCTGTTTTTTCATGTGACTACAAGAAAACTGAATAATATGCAGGTAGCTTGCATTTGTAGTACACATTATATTTCTGTTGGACAGTACTATTACAGATGATAAGATGTTTTCCCACTTTGAGTTTTTATTTCATTTATTTTTACATTTCCTCTTATCTTTAAGAGGACTTGCTAAAAATTGTGGAGAAAGTTTTAACTCAAGTTGGTATCAGTTGGTAGTAAATGAAGCCTTCTATCTCTTGGCAAACTAACAAAGAAAAAATTTACTGGAATTAAAGCACTGCAATATTTTTTTTGGTTCCAGTTGTTCAGCAAATGTTTGCCAAATTTCTAATATATATTGAGCAGAGTGCTCCATCCTGGGGATACAGTGAGTAAGCATGCAGGTGTGTTTTTCTCCCCTATTTGCAGAGTAAATGCATGACAGGTATAACACTTATGAACATCAGCATGGAGGAATATCATACAAAGGGGTCCTGGGTGATGCTATTGGTAAATATCCAGTAATCATTGGTGAATATCCCAGAGAAATAACTAGATTGGGGAGTTTTGAAATGGACTCTCTGATATAGTAGTTTTTATCCTGATACCTGGGGGTTAATTTATATATAAGCCAAGGAAAGAGGAATTCCAGGTAAGAATTCTCTTTAGTTAAGGGTCATTCCTAGAGAGAAATTCAGCCAAAAGTCATCAGTAGCCAAACTTTGCAAGTATGAGTCAGAGAAGAAGCAAACTTTGACTCACTGCCCACTGAGAACATTGGAGCTTGAATCAGATCCTGGGCTTTAATTTGACTAAGAGTCCTGAATATTCATATGGCCTTAACTTGAATTGGAGTTATTTGGTTATTACCTGGATTTTTAATGTCCAAAACAGATGAGGAGATGGAATCTTTTTTTTAATTTTATTTTATTATTATTATACTTTAAGCTTTAGGGTACATGTGCATGATGTGCAGGTTTGTTACATATGTATACATGTGCCATGTTGGTGTGCTGCACCCATTAACTCGTCATTTAACATTAGGCATATCTCCTAATGCTATCCCTCCCCCCTCCCCCCACCCCACAACTGTCCTTGGAGTGTGATGTTCCCCTTCCTGTGTCCAAGTGTGCTCATTGTTCAGTTCCCACCTATGAGTGAGAACATGCGGTGTTTGGTTTTTTGTCCTTGCGATAGTTTACTGAGAATGATGATTTCCAGTTTCATCCATGTCCCTACAAAGGACATGAACTCATCATTTTTTATGGCTGCATAGTATTCCATGGTGTATATGTGCCACATTTCCTTAATCCAGTCTATCGTTGTTGGACATTTGGGTTGGTTCCAAGTCTTTGCTATTGTGAATAGTGCCGCAATAAACATACGTGTGCATGTGTCTTTATAGCAGCATGATTTATAGTCCTTTGGGTATATACCCAGTAATGGGATGGCTGGGTTAAATGGTATTTCTAGTTCTAGATCCCTGAGGAATCGCCACACTGACTTCCACAATGGTTGAACTAGTTGACAGTCCCACCAACAATGTAAAAGTGTTCCTATTTCTCCACATCCTCTCCAGCACCTGTTGTTTCCTGATTTTTTAATGATGGCCATTCTAACTGGTGTGAGATGGTATCTCATTGTGGTTTTGATTTGCATTTCTCTGATGGCCAGTGATGATGAACATGTTTTCATGTGTTTTTTGGCTGCATAAGTGTCTTCTTTTGAGAAGTGTCTCTTCATGTCCTTCACCCACTTTTTGATGGGGTTGTTTGTTTTTTTCTTGTAAATTTGTTTGAGTTCATTGTAGATTCTGGATATTGGCCCTTTGTCAGATGAGTAGGTTGCGAAAATTTTCTCCCATTCTGTAGGTTGCCTGTTCACTCTGATGGTAGTTTCTTTTGCTGTGCAGAAGCTCTTTAGTTTAATTGGATTCCATTTGTCAATTTTGGCTTTTGTTGCCATTGCTTTTGGTGTTTTACACATGAAGTCCTTGCCCATGCCTATGTCCTGAATGGTAATACCTAGGTTTTCTTCTAGGGTTTTTATGGTTTTAGGTCTAACATGTAAGTCTTTAATCCATCTTGAATTAATTTTTGTATAAGGTGTAAGGAAGGGATCCAGTTTCAGCTTTCTACATATGGCAAGCCAGTTTTCCCAGCACCATTTATCAAATAGGGAATCATTTCCCCATTTCTTGTTTTTGTCAGGTTTGTCAAAGATCAGATAGTTGTAGATATGTGGCGTTATTTCTAAGGGCTCTGTTCTGTTCCATTGATCTATATCTCTGTTGTGGTACCAGTACCATGCTGTTTTGGTTACTGTAGCCTTGTAGTATAGTTTGAAGTCAGGTAGCATGATGCCTCCAGCTTTGTTCTTTTGGCTTAGGATTGACTTGGCGATGCAGGCTCTTTTTTGGTTCCATATGAACTTTAAAGTAGTTTTTTCCAATTCTGTGAAGAAAGTCATTGGTAGCTTGATGGGGATGGCATTGAATCTACAAATTACCTTGGGCAGTATGGCCATTTTCACGATATTGATTCTTCCAACCCATGAGCATGGAATGTTCTTCCATTTGTTTGTATCCTCTTTTATTTCATCGAGCAGTGGTTTGTAGTTCTCCTTGAAGAGGTCCTTCACATCCCTTGTAAGTTGGATTCCTAGGTATTTTATTCTCTTTGAAGCAATTGTGAATGGGAGTTCACTCACGATTTGGCTCTCTGTTTGTCTGTGATTGGTGTATAAGAATGCTTGTGATTTCTGTACATTGATTTTGTATCCTGAGACATTGCTGAAGTTGCTTATCAGCTTAAGGAGATTTTGGGCTGAGACAATGGGGATTTCTAGATATACAATCATGTCATCTGCAAACAGGGACAATTTGACTTCCTCTTTTCCTAATTGAATACCCTTTATTTCCTTCTCCTGCATAATTGCCCTGGCTAGAACTTCCAACACTATGTTGAATAGGAGTGGTGAGAGAGGGCATCCCTGTCTCGTGCCAGTTTTCAAAGGGAATGCTTCCAGTTTTTGCCCATTCAGTATGATATTGGCTGTGGGTTTGTCAATTAGCTCTTATTATTTTGAGATACGTCCCATCAATACCTAATTTATTGAGAGTTTTTAGCATGAAGGGTTGTTGAATTTTGTCAAAGGCCTTTTCTGCATCTATTGAGATAATCATGTGGTTTTTGTCTTTGGTTCTGTTTATATGCTGGATTACATTTATTGATTTGCATATGTTGAACCAGGCTTGCATCCCAGGGATGAAGCCCACTTGGTCATGGTGGATAAGATTTTTGATGTGCTGCTGGATTCAGTTTGCCAGTATTTTATTGAGGATTCTTGCATCAATGTTCATCAAGGATATTGGTCTAAAATTCTCTTTTTTGGTTGTGTCTCTGCCAGGCTTTGGTATCAGGATGATGCTGGCCTCATAAAATGAGTTAGAGAGGATTCCCTCTTTTTCTATGGATTAGAATAGTTTCAGAAGGAATGGTACCAGTTCGTCCTTGTACCTCTAGTAGAATTTGACTGTGAATCCTTCTGGTCCTGGACTCTTTTTGGTTGGTAAGCTATTGATTATTGCCACAATTTCAGAGCCTGTTATTGGTCTATTCAGATATTCAAGTTCTTCTTGGTTTAGTCTTGGGAGGGTGTATGTGTCGAGGAATTTATCTATTTCTTCTAGATTTTCTAGTTTATTTGCATAGAGGTGCTTGTAGTATTCTCTGATGGTAGTTTGTATTTCTGTGGGATCAGTGATGATATCCCCTTTATCATTTTTTATTGCGTCTATTTGATTCTTCTCTCTTTTCTTCTTTATTAGTCTTGCTAGCGGTCTATCGATTTTGTTGATCTTTTCAAAAAACCAGCTCCTGGATTCATTAAATTTTTGAAGGGTTTTTTGTGTCTCTATTTCCTTCAGTTCTGCTCTGATTTTAGTTATTTCTTGCCTTCTGCTAGCGTTTGAATGTGTTTGCTCTTGCTTTTCTAGTTCTTTTAATTGTAATGTCAGGGTGTCAATTTTGGATCTTTCCTGCTTTCTCTTGTGGGCATTTAGTGCTATAAATTTCCCTCTACACACTGCTTGCTTTGAATGTGTCCCAGAGATTCTGGTATGTTGTATCTTTGTTCTCGTTGGTTTCAAAGAACATCTTTATTTCTGCCTTCATTTCATTATGTACCCAATAGTCATTCAGGAGCAGGTTGTTCAGTTTCCATGTAGTTGAGTGGTTTTGAGTGAGTTTCTTAATCCTGAGTTCTAGTTTGATTGCACTGTGGTCTGAGAGACAGTTTGTTATAATTTCTGTTCTTTTACATTTGCTGAGGAGAGCTTTACTTCCAACTATGTGGTCAATTTTGGAATAGGTGTGGTGTGGTGCTAAAAAAAATGTATATTCTGGGCCGGGCGCGGTGGCTCACGCTTGTAATCCCAGCACTTTGGGAGGCCGAGGCGGGCGGATCACGAGGTCAGGAGATCGAGACCACGGTGAAACCCCGTCTCTACTAAAAATACAAAAAAAAAATTAGCCGGGCGTGGTGGCGGGCGCCTGTAGTCCCAGCTACTTGGAGAGGCTGAGGCAGGAGTATGCCGTGAACCCGGGAGGCGGAGCTTGCAGTGAGCCGAGATTGCGCCACTGCACTCCAGCCTGGGCGACAGAGCGAGACTCCATCTCAAAAAAAAAAAAAAAAAAAGTATATTCTGTTGATTTGGGGTGGAGAGTTCTGTAGATGTCTATTAGGTCTACTTGGTGCAGAGCTGAGTTCAATTCCTGGGTATCCTTGTTAACTTTCTGTCTCGTTGATCTGTCTAATGTTGACAGTGGGGTGTTAAAGTCTCCCATTATTATTGTGTGGGAGTCTAAGTCTCTTTGTAGGTCACTCAGGACTTGCTTTATAAACCTGGGTGCTCCTGTATTGGGTGCATATATATTTAGGATAGTTAGCTCTTCTTGTTGAATTGATCCCTTTACCATTATATAATGGCCTTCTTTGTCTCTTTTGATCTTTGTTGGTTTAAAGTCTGTTTTATCAGAGACTAGGATTGCAACCCCTGCCTTTTTTTGTTTTCCATTTGCTTGGTAGATCTTCCTCCATCCTTTTATTCTGAGCCAAGTGTGTCTCTGCACGTGAGATGGGTTTCCTGAATACAGCACACTGATGAGTGTTGACTCTTTATCCAATTTGCCAGTGTGTGTCTTTTAATGGGAGCATTTAGTCCATTAACACTTAAAGTTAATATTGTTATGTGTGAATTTGATCCTGTCATTATGATGTTACCTGGTTATTTTGCTTGTTAGTTGACGCAGTTTCTTCCTAGCCTTGATGGTCTTTACAATTTGGCATGATTTTGCAGTGGCTGGTACCGGTTGTTCCTTTCCATGTTTAGTGCTTCCTTCAGGAGCTCTTTTAGGGCAGGCCTGGTGGTGACAAAATCTCTCAGCATTTGCTTGTCTGTAAAGTATTTTATTTCTCCTTCACTTATGAAGCTTAGTTTGGCTGGATATGAAATTCTGGGTTGAAAATTCTTTAAGAATGTTGAATATTGGCCCCCACTCTCTTCTGGATTGTAGAGTTTCTGCTGAGAGATCAGTTGTTAGTCAGGCTTCCCTTTGTGGGTAACCTGACCTTTCTCTCTGGCTGCTCTTAAGATTTTTTCCTTCATTTCAACTTTGGTGAATCTGACAATTATGTGTCTTGGAGTTGCTCTTCTCGAGGAGTATCTTTGTGGTGTTCTCTGTATTTCCTGAATCTGAATGTTGGCCTGCCTTGCTAGATTGGGGAAGTTCTCCTAGATAATATCCTGCAGAGTGTTTTTCAACTTGGTTCCATTCTGCCCGTCACTTTCAGGTACACCAATCAGACGTAGATTTGGTCTTTTCACATAGTCCCACATTTCTTGGAGGCTTTGTTCGTTTCTTTTTATTCTTTTTTCTCTGAACTTCCCTTCTCACTTCATTTCATTCCTTTCATCTTCCATCACTGATACCCTTTCTTCCAGTTGATTGCATCGGCTCCTGACGCTTCTGCATTTTTCACATAGTTCTCCAGCCTTGGCTTTCAGCTCCATCAGTTCCTTTAAGCACTTCTCTGTATTGGTTATTCTAGTTATACATTCATCTAATTTTTTTTCAAAGTTTTTAACTTCTTTGCCTTTGGTTTGAATTCCTCCTGTAGCTCGGAGTAGTTTGAATGTCTGAAGCCTTCTTCTCTCAGCTCGTCAAAGTCATTCTCCATCCAGCTTTGTTCCGTTGCTGGTGAGGAACTGCATTCCTTTGGAGGAGGAGAGGTGCTCTGCTTTTTAGAGTTTCCAGTTTTTCTGCTCTGTTTTTTCCCCATCTTTGTGGTTTTATCTACTTTTGGTCTTTGATGATGGTGATGTACAGATGGGTTTTTGGTGTGGATGTCCTTTCTGTTAGTTTTCCTTCTACCAGACAGGACCCTCAGCTGCAGGTCTGTTGGAGTTTACTAGAGATCCACTCCAGACCCTGTTTGCCTGGGTATCAGCAGCGGAGGCTGCAGAACAGCGGATTTTCGTTAACCGCGAATCTGCTGCCTGATTGTTCCTCTGGAAGTTTTGTCTCAGAGCAGTACCTGGCTGTGTGAGGTGTCAGTCTGCCCCTACTTGGGGGTGCCTCCCAGTTAGGCTGCTCGGGGGTCAGGGGTCGGGGATCCACTTGAGGAGGCAGTCTGCCCATTCTCAGATCTCTAGCTGCGTGCTGGGAGAACAACTACTCTCTTCAAATCTGTCAGACAGGGACATTTAAGTCTGCAGAGGTTACTGCTGTCTGTTTGTTTGTCTGTGCCCTGCCCCCAGAGGTGGAGCCTACAGAGGCAGGCAGGCCTCTTTGAGCTGTGGTGGGCTCCACCCAGTTCGAGCTTCCTGGCTGCTTTGTTTACCTAAGCAAGCCTGGGCAATAGTGGGCGCCCCTCCCCCAGCCTCACTGCTGCCTTGCAGTTTGATCTCAGACTGCTGTGCTAGCAATCAGTGAGACTCCGTGGGCATAGGACCCTCCGAGCCAGGTGTGGGATATAATCTCCTGGCGTGCCATTTTCCAGGCCCGTTGGAAAAGCGCAGTATTAGGGTGGGAGTGACCTGATTTTCCAGGTGCCATCTGTCACCCCTTTCTTTGACTAGGAAAGGGAACTCCCTGACCCCTTGCGCTTCCCGAGTGAGGCAATGCCTCGCCCTGCTTCGGCTGACGCATGGTGCGGTGCACCCACTGTCCTGTGCCCAGTGTCTGGCACTCCCTAGTGAGATGAACCTGGTACCTCAGATGGAATTGCAGAAATCACCCATCTTCTGCGTTGCTCACGCTGGGAGCTGTCAACCGGAGCTCTTCCTATTCGGCCATCTTGGCTCCCTCGAGATGGGATCTTATCTAACACTAGTCAGGAAAGTCGTGGAATTGTTCTATAATTTTAAACAAGAAAAAGTACCATTCTAGAGAGTAAATTTGAAGTAGCAATGGAAGAAAGAATCAAGCTAGCTTTTGTATTTACCTTTGAAAGCCTGGTTTGGTCAATGAAAGCAGTTTCCCATTTGGTATATACTAAAATTACTTGGTCACAGGCATGGTTCTCTGCTCACATTTTAAATTCATTCAGACCTTAATGTTTCCAGGTTTGTGTACTGAAAAATGATTCAATGTTGGGTACGTACTAGCCATGCAATACATATATTTAATAAATGAATAAATACTTTTAAAGTTTGTTTGTGTGTGTAATGTTTGTGGAAAAGATATCATTTAATAAAAATTTTAGACCTCTGAACTCTCTGTGGGATTAGCAGCAATGAACTGCTAATCCCACAGAGAGTTCAGAGGTCTAAGGGAATGAAGTTTCTTATGTCCTTATCAACAGTTATGAGTGGATATTTAGCAACTAAGCTAATTAGAAAGAGCTTACATCATCAGAATTAGTGAGGATTTAAGACACTTGATTGAGTCAAGGGAAATTTTTCAAAGTTCTCTGCCATGTGCTATTGATCTCTCAGCAGTTCATTAAACACCTGAAGCAAACACAGCTGTGAGCCAGCAGGACAGTGGATGGAAGTGCTGAAGATTTACAGCTCCAGTGGGTCTCATCCATCAGGTACCTTCTTTGTCTCTTGTTGTCCAGCCCCAGCTTCATCCCATAACTTTTTTATTTTAACTTCTATTTTAGGTTCATGGATACATGTGCAGGTTAGTTATATAGGCAAACTTATGCCATGGGGGTTTAGTGTGTGTATTGTTTAGTCACCCAGGTACTAAGCCTAGTACCCAACAGTTATTTTATCTGATACTTACCCTTCTCCCACCTTCCTCCCTCAAGTAGGCCCCTGTGTCTGTTCCCTTCTTTGTGTCCATGTGTTCTCATCATATAGCTCCCACTTATAGATGAGAATATGCCATATTTGGTTTTCTGTTCTGGCATTAGTTAGCTAAGTATGATAGCCTCCAGCTACATCCAGGTTCCTGCAGGGGACATGATCTCATTCTTTTGTATGGCTGCATAATATTCCATAGTGTATATGTACCACATATTCTTTATCCAGTCTACTGTTGATGAGCATTTAGCTTGATTTCCTGCAAGGGATAGGATATCATTCTTTTATATGGTTGCATAGTATTCCATGGTGTATGTGTACCACATTTTCTTTATCCAGTCTACTGTTTATGGACATTTAGATTGATTCTATGTCTTTGCTATTGTGACTAATGCTGCAATGAACATACACATGCATGTCTTCTTATGGAAGAATAATTTATATTTTGGGGAGTATATACCCAGTAATGGAATTTCTGGGTTGAGTAGTAACTCTGCTTTTAGTTCTTTGAGAAATTGCCACACTGCTTTCCACAATGGCTGAACTAATTTACACTCCCTCCAACAGTGTCTAAGCATTCCCTTTTCTCTACAACCTCACCAACATCTGTTATTTTTTGACTTTTTTATTTTCAGTCTCGCTCTGTCACCCAGGCTGAAGTGCAGTGGTGCAATCTCGGCTCACTGCAGCCTCCACCTCCTAGGTTCAAGTGATTCTCCTGCTTCAGACTCCCGAGTATCTGAGACTACAGGTGCCTGTCCCCACACCCAGCTAATCTTTGTATTTGTAGTAGAGATGGGGTTTCACCCTGTTGGCCAGGATGGTCTCAATCCCCTGGCCTCCTGATACACCCTCCTCAGCCTCCCAAAGTGCTGAGATTACAGGCATGAGCCACTGGGCCCAGCCTTGACTTTTTAGTACTAGCCATCCTATTGCAGACCTCTTGTCCCACTGTTTGTTGCTATTTCCTAGTCCTTTCTGTGTCCTCAGAAGGTCTCTTAGTGACTAATGAAAAGTCAGGTAAATAGAAGGATGTCCAGTACAAAGGTTGAGAAACTCATGCAACATGATGGCCTTTTTTCATAGAGCATATTTGACCAGAAGAGAATTCTGGACGGGAGGTCAAACAGTGTTTTCCATATTCTTTTCATATTCTTTTGCTAGTTCACCTATTTTCATCCCACACCACTCCCCACCTTTGCAAGTCCAAGATAAATCATGCCTCTTATGGAAAATCATCCACAGCCACCGTGTCACATAGCCATATGCTAACTGCTGCTAATTGCATAATATAGGTGCATCCTTTAAGATACCAGGAAATACAAAAATTAAAAAAAATTATACTTAAGCACGAATAAAAGTGTGATCTTGAAAGTTGGTGAAGAAATTAAAATTACTTAATTTTTCTTTTTAGTAGAAAGAAACTTATAGACATATCCAATCTCCTAATTAAATAATGGCAGTTAAGTAGTACATGGAAGAAAGACAGAAGATAGATAAAAAGATAGACAAATTCATAATTATGTTTAATAACTACATTTCCATTAACAAGATCCTCTTTTTCTGGATCATTTACCAATTTACCAATTAGCCACCTACACTGCCAACAAGTTTGCTACCTAGTTGAGGAGAGGAGACTAACAGGAGCCAGGCCACGACTTAAGAGATCACAGCCTATGGTAGGTGACGTCTGAACACATAATCATGACACAGCTGAGCCCACCTCCGAGGGAGGTACTTGTTACTTGCCAGGAATATCAGCATAAGGGACTCTTTTGGAGTTAATGCCTGTGACAGGCTGAATTGTGTCTCCTTTATATTCATACATTGAAATCCTAATCCCAAGTATCTCAAACTGTGACTGTTTTCAGAGACAGGGTCTTTTAAGAGATAATTAAAATGAGGCTTTAGGGTGGGCACTAATTCAGTATAACTGGTGTCTTTATAAGAAGAGATTTGGACACAGAAACAGAAGAAAGACCATGTGAAGATACAGGGAGAAGATTGCCGTCCATAATCCAAGGAGAGGGGCCTTAAAAGAAACGAAATCTGTCGACTCCTTGACTTTGAACTTTTAGCTTCCAGAATTGTAAGAAATTTCTGCTGTTTAAGCTACTCAGTCTGTGGCAGTTTGTTACAGTAAAACTAACAAACTGATACAGAGGGGAAGTGCCTGTGAAGGTAGCCTACATATATGATACATTAACAGGATCTGAGATTATCAAGTGAAACAAAGTAGGGGGAAAGAAACTTTTCCAGAGAGAGCAGCACATGCAAAATCACAGCAAAGATACAGGGTGCAGGGCATTCAGACGTCTCCAAGTGCATTTAACTGGAGGCCAGGATGGGTACAGGATGGCAAGATGAACCTGGGGCTCTAAGCAGAGTTCAGATCTCAGAGGGCATCAAGTGATTGCTTAACAGGAACCACTGACTTTCTGCTCAAAGGAGAAAAAGAGTTCTTTGCTGTTGAGGATGACACACTGGTCAAGTCGAATTTCACCCTCTGCCTACCCTAGACCATTGTTATTATTCTCTGATTATGGCTCACCACTACTCTCACCTATACTGGGGGAAGCCCCATGGAAGAACTCAAGAAGAAAGCCATCTTACAAAGGGGCATTAATTAATTGGCAGGGAGTCTGAAGGAGTGCTAGAATAGATTGATCACAACAGATGGAGATAAGTCGCTTGAGGAAGTGAACAGCTGGATAGGTCTATGTTTATTTTCCACAGTTGCAAATTTATAACAAAATTAATACAACTTATCACCAGAGATTGATGGCATTTCAGAAGCAGTGGGCAACCACACAGGTGAAACATTTTATTATGTATATATATGAACACAGTCATTCATTAAAACAAGTGGGTCTGGTGTGGTGGCTCACGCCTGTAATCCCAGCACTTTGGGAGGTTGAGGCGGGAGGGTGGGGATCACAGGGTCAGGAGATCGAGACCATCCTGGCTAACATGGTGAAACCCCGTCTCTACTAAAAATGCAAAAAAATTAGCCGGGCATGGTGGCGGGTGCCTGTAGTCCCAGCTACTCGGGAGGCTGAGGTGGGAGAATGGTGTGAACCCAGGAGGCGGAGCTTGCAGTGAGCCAAGATCACACCACTGCACTCCAGCCTGGGTGACAGAGCAAGACTCCGTCTAAAAATAATAATAATGCTCTTACAACTATGGAATGGATGACTGGATACGTCCATAGAATGCAGCTATAGACAAATATTATTTGATATATACAACTGAGAGTTCCATATTTTGTAAAGTAAGTTTTGTTAACAAAGAAGACTAAGGAGTCATACATTTTGGAAGATAAAGTATTTAGTAGGGATTAAATTCATGCATTCAAGAACCATACTTTCCTGATTCAAATTCTACTTCTACCATTTTTCAGTTCTTTAATCCTCAGAAAGTCACACAGACTCTCAGAGCTTCAGTTTTCAGTTTTTAATGTTAAAATAAGTCTAAGTATAGTAATGACAAGCATTATGGGATTTGTCAATAATTATAATTAGTATTTTACATATTTTGCCCCATTTAGTCCTCAGAAAAACTTTATGCTATAATAGTTATCAATAGTGCAAACCTGGTGGTTTATGCCTGTAATCTCAGCACTTTGGGAGACTGAGGCAGGCAGATCACTTGAGGTCAGGAGTTCAAGAACACCCTGGCCAACATGGTGAAACCTCATCTCTACTAAAAGTACAAATATATATACAATATATAATATATATATATTATATTATTTATATATTTATATTAGCTGGGTATGGTGGTGCACGTTTGTAATCCCGGTTACTGGGGAGGCTGAGGCAGAAGAATCGCTTGAAACAGGGATGTGGAGGCTGCAGTGAGCCGAGATCGCACCACTGCACTCCAGCCTGAGTGAAAGAGTGAGACTCCATCTTGAAAAAAAAAAAAAGAATGATTAACTCATTTTGCTGATCAGGAAATTGAGGCAGAGAGTGGTTAAATAACTAGCCCAAGGTCACTGAACTATTATGGTAAATGACAAAGCTGAGATGCCAACCCACGCAATTTCTCTCCAGTGTGTATATTTTCATTATACTCTACAATTCCATGTGATTATTAGCACCCTTATTATTATTGTAAATTCGTGGCATAGGCACACACTATCTGTTCATTAACCTACTTGAATTCCAGGTCTTTGTATGAATCCAATCTCACCTCACTCTGCCTTAAGCAGGTTGTCTCTTAAATGAGGTCCTGGTTCTTGCTCTCCTCTCCAGGATTCTGGCTGGCACTTTTTGCCTTCAGTCTCAGTTCCTCTTCATAATACCTCCATCTGGAGGCTCACTTGTAGCTGAATTTTGGTTTCTGATAAATGCTTCTCTTGCTCAGTTCTTTGGTCCTGCTTTGGGGACATCTCTGACTTGATTCAGTACCTTCCCTTAAAGCTCCTTTTTGGGGGACCCAGCTCACCCATGACTCTGTAGCTACTTTCTCCTGATTGGGACTAGTCGACTCCTCCTAGTACAAATGTCCTTCTTCTCTTCTCCAGTGATGTGAAAATTCCTGCTTTCAGGCAAGATAAGGGAGCTTTATTTAAAAATACAGGAGGAGTGAAGGTTGAGAGCCTGGGCTTTGGAGTGGGGAGCTTTCCATTTGAACCTTGGTCCTACCATTTATCATCCACTCTGCCACGTGGACAACACTCCTCCCTCCCTCAGGGTTGCTTTAGATATTAAAAGAGATAACATATGAAAAGGCTTTAGCAAAGGTCATAGTATACAGTAAGTGCTTAGTGAACGTTATTTTTACAATTATAATTTTAATTGTGCTAAAAGCATTATAATTTATGTTTTCAGAAATACAGTATATAAAAGCAGCAAATAGCAAGCCGTGTTTGATCATGAATTTCTGCTGCTTCCAACCTTTGGAACCTCCTAATTGCCTCCTAAATGGGTTTCATAAGTTGGCACCTTTTAATCTCTTTAAACATGTAGCCTTCCACCTCTCCCTTTATGCTTTATACTCTAATAATGATAAATGACTTACTCTTTCTCAAAAATCACCATGTATCTTTGCTTAACATAGTGTGCCACTTATTCCTAGAATCTCCACCCACTCATGTTCTCATCTAGAATGTTCCTACTAAACCTTGTAAACCACTGCAACAAGAATCTTCCTTCCAGCCTTTTCTGAGGGCCCAACACTATCTTTCCCAATCCAAGAAGAGATTGATCTGTGTGCAACCAATGTGCCTTGAAAGTTTGTCTCATAGCAGATGCAATTATCACATGTTGTTCCTTCATTCTGTAACTTTTACTAGGTCTGTTTCCATGCAGAATGATCTATGGTTGGATCAGTAAGTGTGTCTAATTCAGAAGCTAGTGTCAGTATGTCCAATTGCTCATAAAGGTAAGTTTTGTACTGCAATCTACCCTTATTATTAATAATGGGTATATTTTGGCTTTTATTTGCTTGAAACGTTATTTTTCAGTTAGTTTGTAATCCAGGTCATGGCAAAAGGAATGTTATTCATTTAGCTTCTCTCAAATAACTCTGATGTGTGGGCTATGCACCTTGAGAAATGAGCAAGGTGTAAAATTTTGGAAATGAGTTATGCATGGAATGATTTTGGCTTTTGGCAGAGCTGGAACAGATGCTTGTAAACTGTCCTTTTCTAAGCATAGGCCATGCTGGCTCTTTTTTTTTTCTTTTTTTTTTTTAATTTTAGTGACTTGCCACCTGCATTACACAGTGCAGCTGGTTTTTCATTGTGGAGTTGGCTTTATGTATGTGTGGCATGGTCTAGGGACTTTAAATCTTTGGACTGTTTTGACCATGGTAGGTTACTGCAGGTTATTGTGACACTGGCCAGAGTTCTGTGATAGCTTATATAGAAGGACGCCCCAACAAATGTGAAGAGGGCTTCTGGAGTCCCAACAAATTTGTAGACTGCCTGTGGGTACAGGTCCCAGCACCATGATCTTGACCTGTACTTAGTTTATGTGCATGAAGAACAGGGAGCATGCAAATAGTGGTGGCCTCAGAGGCATCAGTTAAAAGGTTCAGCTGAGGCAAGAGTTTGATTAGAGACAACATATCATCACTAAAGAACTTTTAGGCCTCAGTGGTTGAGGAATATGTGCTGTGCTTAGTCGGAAAGAAAGTGAATTATGAGCGTGTTACAGGGCACAAGGGTAGTTCTAGTTTGAAATTGTTAACACCAGGCCTAGGGAAGAGGCTAAATTGGCTGCCGAATTTTAGTTACGATTCAAGTTGAGGAAGGAAATTGCAGGTCTAGAGCCAGCACCGGGGTATAAGTCTGTTCTCACACTCCTATATAGAATGTCACTGAGACTGGGTAATTTATAAAGGAAGGAGGTTTAATTGACTTACAGTTCTGCATGGCTGGGGAGGCCTCAGAAAACTTATTATCATGGCTGAAGGTGACACAGGCACATCTTACATGGAAGCAGGTGAGAGAGAGAATTGAAGGAAGCGAAACCATCAGATCTTATGAGAACTCACTATCACGAGAACAGCATGAGGGAAACTGCTCCTATGATCCAATCACCTCCCACCAGGTTCATCCCTCAATATGTGAGAATTATGGGGAATACAATTCAAGATGAGATTTGGGTAAGGACACAGCCAACCATATCAACCAGCTTTTCCATGGGGTCAAGTATCAACTAACTCACCCTCCCACTATCAACACTATCTTGTGATAAATTAATTCTGTATCTCTTAATTACTTATAAGAGGGGAAACCCTCTCAAAGAAGGGATATTTTTATGTCTTAAAATTTTGAAAGATAAATGAAGGAGAAGCAGCCTTAGTATTTCAGAACTGAAAAATGCTTTAGCATAAGAAAGTGTGGGGAACTCCATTTACTTCGTAGAACCCCCATTCAGCAGACATGGAAGCCAGGAGCTTTTCAATGTTATGAGTAGAAAAGCAAGCAAATCCATTCTGACTTATCAGGCAGTATTTATAAGTAAATTTTATTGATACAGTAAAAAATTCCAGAATTAATATCTTGGTGAGAAGGCTTTCCAATTGAGTTCAAATTTCAATTATTAGATTTTTAAAAAATAGCACGAACTGAATGATATTTCAGCAAGGTCTCCACCAAGATATCCATCTTCTTTTAGCACAATACTAACTTTCTGCTGCAGTATTTGGCAATACAAATGATCAGGTTGAAAATATTTTTCTCTGTGAAAACTCTTTTAGAAACCATGATGAATTGCTCTGTTTATCCAGTTCTCAGAACAAATGCCATTGCTATGATAATCTTTTCTTTAACAGTAACTTCTTGGAATTTTTTAAATAGTGAAGAACTTCAGAGACTCAGTGTTAAACAAATACAACTTCTGAGACCATGAAGAAGAAAATGCACCCCTTCCAATGAGAAAGAGCTCAATTTTCAAATGCTTAGAGATCACTGTCTTGTCCAATGTATTGAGAACTCTTCCAACTGACACCAAGTGGTCAAAAAATTAAATGAGTGGGGACTTTAAAATCTGTTAAATTTTAACTCACAAGTATCAGGAAAAAAAAATGATTTGGACCTTAATTTTTTGGAAGCATTATATTTATACTTTAAGTTGCAAAATGATTTAATCTATTTTAATATAGGCCCAGTAATGTTATAGTAGCAAAAAAAAAAGTTATTTAAATGTGGGTCATCTCATTATTGACATTTTGTGATTCGAGTATAATTGTTATCACTCAAGTTCAAAATGGATATCCTGCTAGGCTATTTCAGCAATGTTACTGAGAAAAAAATTGTGAGCCAGAAAATCAAACAGAGATTAAATTTTCAGCCTTAGAGTTGTTTTAACCAATGTGCTCTTCTGACCCATTTTAGAGTCTACAGGGGTTGGGGAAGGTCAGCTCAGTTCATTGATAGTTCTAAAGGCTATGCATTCCAAGAAGCAGTGTTAGCATTAGATGTGGGGCCTCAACTGGGAATGGGAAGAACTGGCTTGTTAAACTTGTGTTCTTTTCCCTGGGCAAGTAAAGCACAGTTCTAAGAGAACACAATGTGGAGGAAGGAAGGAGGAAATACTCCCCCTTTCTTGTGGATTGAGATCAATTAGTGGAACACTCTGCTTCTCTCTGTCTCATTACTCATTACATCATGGAAAAGTTACTGACTAATCTTAGAGTCAATTGGGAAGTAATCAACTACATTCTTGACACAATTTCGTTTTCTTTTTGGAGAGTCTGAAGCCTCTATTGCTTTTTGTCATATGTTGCACAGTTTTTGTCATATGTTGCACAGTTTTCTTTCCCTGGAAGCAGAGGCTTGTAAAGGGATAGCAATACCTGCAGATGGAAGAGTAAGGCTTTCTAATTTAAAGGCAGGAGCCAATAGCAGAGGGTCTATCTGCATGAGGAATGCACTATGTCCTCCAAACTCTGATTTCTCATTAATAAAGGTGCCACCTTGCTTCCATCTAATGATAAACTAGTTTATTTTTGAGAATTGTTTCTTTTGCACCATCAAACACACAGGGTAGGGAAAATTTCAGGATCTTGTGCAAAAGGAAAAGGGCCTAAAATGATTCAAGCCTTGTTATCTGGGATGGATGTACCCACCTATGGGACAGTAAGGAGAGGGAATACGGGGTGGCCAGGATTACGTGGGGTGTGATAATTCAGGACACTCTTTCCATCTTGAAATAACTCTGAGTCAGCATCAATTGTCTTTTTGTGCCAAGCTTAAATGAGGCAATGCTGAAAATGGGGCTGACTTGTTCCATTTTTGTGTGTGTGTGTGACATCACCCCAAACTGCTGTTTAGTGAGAAACGCATCCTGAATTCATTAATGCTTTTTATTCTTGCATGCATTTCCTTATGGATCAAGTCCTGGAGAAGTTAGAGACAGTCCCCATGAGGCAGGTAATGGTGGGATAGCCTGGGAATATACAATTTTGTGAATCATGCCAGTGAAAACTCAAAAATGTATCCACCACCCTTATCAATCAAGGCCTTTTTGCCTCAGTTTTAAACTTACTTAGAGCAACAAGAAACTTTGTCTACCTTTGAACATGTTGAACTTCAGCTGATTGAGGTATCCCATATTTTTCTACTGGTCTCACCAATACAAAGACAAGCAACACTATCACCTCTTTCATTGTAAACATATTTCTCTTCTCAACCAAGCATCCCACTAAAACCTTTCTGTGTGTCACAGTACTGATGTGTTCTCTATGTGAAGCAGAAGGAACACTGGCGTTCTCCTGGACTGGAGTTCTAGTCTGGCCAGGGATACATACTACAATATCTTTAAATTAATTTCCTGGCATCTTTAAGCCTCAGGACTCTGTTATGTAAACTGAAACATCACTCTAGCTTCATTTTGGTGATTACAAACAAACAGCCAGACTACAACTCCGAAGCCACCCTACCCATGCTCAAGTCCTGGTTCTTCCTCTTATTAGCTCTGAAGACCTTACTCAAGTTAAATAACTACTCTATGTCTGAATCTCCTCATCAGTAAAATGGACATATCAAGTGTATTCCGATATCACAATGTTGTTCTAATAATAGGTGAGTGAATAAATTTTAAGTTATTAGTGTAGTGCCTGACATATAATTAGTGAAACACAAGTGTTGTTATTAGTTATAACAGATAAAACCCTCAAATCTTTTGTTTGGCATTGAAGACTCTGCATTAATGAATTAATCTGTTTCTCAACATCCACTGCATATGTACTCTAGGACAGGGGTCTCCAACCCCCTGGGCCACAGACTCGTACCTATCCATGGCCTGTTAGGAACCAGGACGCAGACCAGGAGGTGAGAGGCAGGTGAGCAAGTGAAGTTTCATCTGTATTTCTGGCCGCTTCCTCTTACATTATCGCCTGAGCTCCACCTTCTGTTTGATCTGCCAGCCACGACACTAGATTCTTATAGGAACGTGAATCCTACTGTGGACTGTGCATGAGAGGGATGTAGGTTGCGGGCTCCTCACGTAAGAATCTAATGCCTGATGATCTGTCATTGTTTCCCATCGGCCCCAGAGGGAACCATCTAGTTGCAGGAAAGCAAGCTCAGGGCTTCCAATGATGCCACATTATGGTGAGTTGTATACTTATTTCATTATGTATTACAATGTAGTAATAATAGAAATAAAGTACAACATAAATGTAATGTGCTTGAATTATCCTGAAAACAGTCCCCCTATCCCAGTCTGTGGAAAAATTGTCTTCCATGTAACTGGTCCCTAGTACCAAAAAGGTTGGGAACCGCTGCCTTAGGGAACACAGTATTTGCTAAACATTATGAGGTCGGGCCCATGTCTAATCCATTGTTTTATTTCTAGTATCTATCCATGCTATCTATGTAACTATATATATATTAAATGAGTTAGTGAATTAATCCATGCCACACTAAAATTTACCCTTGATCTCTATCTTTGTCAGAGACATTTATATTCTGTGACTTTTTATGTTCATAAATGTTATTTTCTGGGTGTTCCTCTCCTACTTCTTTCCCAATATAACTCTGACCTGTTCTTCAAGGTCTAGTTCAAATGTCATCTGTTTAATTAAGATGCTTTATCTGGAAAGGGCATCATTGTTCTGAAGTGAGAAAGAAATGAGGAGCAGAACTGTAGAAACACTTTCCAAAATTTTGCTGGAATAGAGCCCAGCAACATGGAACAGTGGCAACAGGAAAATATGGGGTTTGTGTTCATCCTTAGCCTTGCCCCTCAAATCTCCTTTTGTCCATCCAGAAATTTTTGTTTTTGGTACACTTATTCTTTGATAGAAAAACCTAACAGTTTCCTTATTGCAAGTAGAGATCATAAAAATGTTTAGAATATTTTTCTAACTTTCCTGTTTGTTCTATAATTCACATTCTAAGTTACAATGATGTATTTCACATGCACATGGAGCAACATGACAAGTTCTCCAAATCCCGGTCCAATCCAAATGCTTACTCTTCACTCCTCCTATAAGGAAATTCTAGAAACACCATTGCTTGATGATGAGGAAAAAAAAAATTTAACACAGGAGAACTAGCACTATGTTTATATATGCATTAAAACAAGAAAATGTATTTGCTTTCACATGACCCCTTTGACTTTTGTCAGAAAAGCATTAAAATCATCATTGTATAAATAAATTGAAAACGGAGGCACAGAGGTTGCAACAATTAAAAATAAAATTTAAAAAATGTAAGGAGTTGAGTGCAGGGCAGAATTCTGAAACCTACTCTAATTATTATAAACTTGGTCTCTTATTCATGGTATCTTAATGGAAAGTAATCTGTATATTTTAATTCCATGGCCAAGATAATTTAGATGAAAGTGTTGCAAGTCCTCATTATTAATAACCACTCATGAATATTATGACAAGATTTAGTTTTTTGCCTTGTAGTTATAGTTGAGCTTCCACATTCAAGCTGGCCTTTAATTTCTTAAACACCATTTTGGCTATGGAAAAAAATACAGCCTTAAGGGAAAAAAGTATAATAATTATAATATTAACTCACAAGAAAGCTTTGTGCTATTAATCTGGAATCTGGGCCTTTAGCCCACATATCCTTAACATAAATACCCTTTTACACAGATGAAAAGTGTGGAAAACTGAAATCTGAAAAAGTCATTATTCCTAAGCATTCTCCAAAAGGGAGAAAAGCCAGTGCTTTACACCAACTGGCAACTTATATGAGTCTAAAATTGAAACTTTTTCACTGTTTAAGTTCTAGAAGAGTGGACCCCAACCTTTTTGGCACCAGGGACCAGTTTCATGGAAGACAATCTTTCCACAGACTTGTGGGTGCAGGAGGATGGTTTTGGGATTAAACTGTTCCACTTCAGATCATCAGGCATTAGATTCTCATAAGGAGTGTGTAACTTATATCCCTCACATGCACAGTACACAGTGGGGTTCACATTCCTATGAGAATCTAGTGCCCTGCTGCCATTGATGTGATGGGAGGCGGATCTCAGGTGGTAATGCTCTCCTGCCTGCCACTTACCTCCTCCTGTGCAGCCCAGTTCCTAACACACCATAGATCCATATCAGTCCATGGCTCAGGGGTTGGGGACTCCTGATCTAGAAGGTATCAGCATGATAATATCCTTTTGAATTCATTCATATACTGAAAGCATATTATATGGCAGCTACTGTTTCAAATACATGGCATAGGATCCCCCACATCCATGTCTTTTCTATATGATTCTAAACTCACTGAACAGACTTTTTGGCAGAGGAGTGGAGGCCTGATCATCTGACTCCAAGGACTTCCCAGGGATTTTCAAAGTGGGCACAAGGACAGAGAGTCAAGTCCTTTTCCAGCAGTGGCAGCTACAGGGCAAGTGACTCAAGGGATGGCAGTCATCATGTGTCCCAGCTTTTCTGGAAAGGGAGAGCATAAAATGGACATGCAAAGTCAGCAAATACAAGAAATATGAAGACAACTCTCTGATAGTTATGAACGTACTGGGATCCTTCCCATTTTTTTTCTTTTTAAACAAAATATTTCAATTTGTGTTTATGCCTCTTTAGATCAAAACATGCCTTATTTATGCAAGAGTCTGGTTTTACGCAAGAATCTGGTAGTAGGAAAGAAAAAGCACTGTATCATGTAGTAAGTGCAATAACAGAAAAATCTAGGGCACTGTGGGAGTTTAGAAAATAATAATTCTCTACACCAGCATTGAGGAAAACAATATTTACTAGAGAGGTGTGCTAAGTTATTATTTTTTGTTTTGTTTCTATGTGTATTTATTTGTTTCAACATTTTGTAGAGAAAATCTGGAGTTGTGGGTGGGAAAGTATACAAGATAGGCATGCTAAGGGCTTTAGGAAGAAGGGGAAATTATCAAGCCAGAATCAAGAAAATATGAAACACAAGAAAATTCATAGTGATTGACAATGGTTAGAGCAGAGGCTCATGTTGAAGAGTAAGAGGAAACAAGCCTTTAAGACACTGTATCTGAGTTCTTAGTTGTAAGCACTGTAGAAAAGTATGTATTGGATCAAGCAAAATGGCTCACTTCCTTGAAATATGGGGGAATAAATCTGTGTAAGTATGGCTGATCCAGCTGGTTTCCTGCCAGTTCTTAGTCCAGAGTATCATGGAAAACTGTCCACACAGCTTGAGTGATTGATTTAAGGGTTTACACATGTCTCAACTCAGAAATCCAAGCTCTCCCCAGGACTGTTCTAACGGCAGTTCTAAAAGCCTCTTGCATTGGAGGCCAGGTAGATGTGAAGCTGGGCAGTGCTTGGACACAGACTCAACCATGTGGAGAATATCAGCCTGTAGCAGGTAAACAAGAGCCCAGCACAGAAGAAAAGGCAGAGCTACAAGAAGACAGTGCCATATTATTTTCATTGGAATCTATGTACCCATCTATGCCTGAGGTAAGATCCACCTCATCCTTCTAAAATACCATATTTTGATCAATTTGGCTCCATGGGGCTTCTGTTACTTGCAATGTAAAATATACCAATTACACTCAAGCTAGAAAGTGTTTCTCCTATTGGATAAATGCAATTCTGTTGTAAAATTGATTTAAGAACTAGGAGATAACACAGATAACATGTGCACCAGCTTACGTTGTGTCATAGATGAGAAAATTGAGAAATAAAGCAGGCAAGTAGCTTTCCCCATACAAGTTGAATTGGTATCAGAGAAATCCCTTCATTAGCAATTGGTAGATATTCTATTTCACAAGTGTATACGTGTGCCATTAACTATGCATGATTGCATATATATGCACACATGCAAGCATATATATAAAAGGCAAAATCATGTACTGTATATGTTTGTTATATAGTATATTCAGACACACATATATAAAACCTAATGCAATTAGTACTATCTATCGACAACGACTTACTTGACTTCAGAGTGGTTACTTTGCACAATGAGAACAGAATAAATATACATGGACTTTGGAATCACTGGGTATAGCTCATTGGCCTGAAATGACACCAGGGCAGAGAGGGGCTTATTTCAGTGTAGAAGATCCAAATATATTCTTCATATCATTTTATCTATTGCTCTTTTCAATAATTTAAATATTATTTGTTTCTTTAGGTATGTTTCCATTTTACTTTTAGGATGACACATCAAGGTCTAGGTGATTGCTTAAGCTCGTTACTCAGGATGCCATATCACTGCTGGCTAGAATATTTCTTTGGCAAGTGTTGTTACCATGTCCACCAACTTTATATAGCATACTTGGTTCAGATTTGGAAGCACTGTTTTTTTTTCCCTCATTTAAGCGGCTTATGATTAGGGAGGCTGACAAGAATTTAACATGAGTAAGCCTCTGGCAGTGAGAACAGAACTTCTTAATGCTCAGCAGTTAGCACTAAAGACATCAGCACTTGACAATGGAATTAAACTGTCCTTTGACAACAAGAGTTTATGATGACAGTCTAATTGTTCTTTCTCCCAGAAATATCAAAGAGAAAACTGTCCTGTCCTAGCTGCATAAGGAAGGAATAAAGAATATAAAAATCTTATTATGCTTCATGCCCCTGTTAGAAAACATTTTAAAAAATTAAAAAATTTAAAATGAAGTTCAAGTAAAATTTAAAACACTCCAAATCCAAATGAAAAATATTTAGAGAGGTTGAATTTTTCAAAAGCTATAGAGACTTGATCATATAGTAGAGGAAAGAACAATAATTTTAGAATGAAATAATAATAAATCCTGGTTTTATGATGTTTTTATAATGTATCAACATAATTTTCTAAGCATCAGTCCCACCTCACATGTCTTAGATTAGGATTCAAAATTTTGAGGCATAGCAATTATATCATAAAAACATACAATATCAAAGAAACATATGTATTGAAAAGGAATGGAGGTAAGGAAAGAGGGGATGTTATCAAGTTGGTCAGTATTTGGTGTCAAGCTCAACATATAACTCAAAAGCATTCTCAGGCTCTTCCAGATGCATATGACAACCTCTTAGAATTGAAAGATGGTTCAGGCATCATCTACTATAGTGTTTCTACAAAATCCATGTCTAATGGGTATTATTGCTGGGCAGCGACAGATCCAATTCAGTAATTTTATCTTCTATGTGAAGAAACAAAAAAATGGTAAAATAAATTGTTCAAGGTCACATGAAGTTTTTTGTCAGAACTGGTTCTAAATTAGGTCACTCTCCAATCTAAAGCCATTTTTCCTTTTTGTCTGAAGCAACATCTTGTTCTTCTTGGACTCCACATAGTATTCTAAAGAGCAAGAATGGCTCATCTCTTATATTTATATTTATTAGAGGACCCAGTCTAGTGCCCATCATAGAGTAAAACATAAAGTGACTGTTGTAGGTTGACTATGTTTCCCTAAAAAGCCCTTTGTTGAAGGTCCCTAATACTTCAAAATGTGCCTTTATTAGGAAGTAAGGTCATTGAAGATATAATTAGGTAGGTTAAGAAAAGGCCATTCTAGAGTACAATGGGACCCTAATCTAATGTGACTGGTATTCTCATGTAAAAAGGAAATTGGGACATGAAGGTGCACATACACACACACGGAACACCATGTGAAGGTAAAGGCAGAAATAAGAATGATGCTTCTAAACAACCAGGAATACCTAAGATGGTTAGACAATTACCAAAAACTATGCAATGCCCGTGGAATGGAATGTTATTGTGCCATATAAAACAGAACATTATAGAATATGTGACCACATGATGAACCTTGAGGAAATCAAGCTAACTGAAATAATATAGTCACCGAATAAGTGCTGTATGATCTCACAAGTGGAATATAACAACATCAAATTCATACAGGCAGATAGTAGAATGGTGGTTACCAGGCAGGGATGGGGAGCAGGGGAAATGAGGAGTTGTAGGTCTGAGGATACAAACTAGCACTTACTTATGTAAAGTGAATAAGTCTAGAGGTCTAATGCATAGCAGAAGAATTATAGTTAGTAATATTGTATTGCATATTAGAAATTTACTAACAGTAGATTTCAGACACATATCACACATACACACAAAAAGAGTAACTATGTAAACAGATGGATATGTTAGTATGATTCACTGTGGTAATCATTTCAGTATGTATATGTATATTAAAACATATACAGCTGAAACATATACAAGTAAACAGCAGCATAAGAAAAATAAGCATAGTTATATCTGTATTTTTTTTATACAAAGACGCCATTGGGCATGAAACCACATAGAAATCATGACAATAAGAGCACAATACACATAGATTAGTTGACTCTAGTTTTCTCATCTCTAAATTTGTATAATAAAATTTTACTTTCAAATTTGTTTTAATGGTTAAAAAAACGTACACATGCTACATGCTTGACACTAGGAGAGTTATCAGAAATGGATAGCCTCTCAAATTCTGTCAATTTTGAAATGGAAAGGTGGTTCTGATCTTACTTGTGTGAATCCGGAAGCATCAAAATACTTCACATTCAATTTTTTTAGTTAGTTACTCCCAATTTGATAACATGAGTTCATAGCATTTTGAGGAATGAGCTTACAGCCTTGACCACAGAGCGTCCAAGAAGAAATGCCCTCTAGTGGACGTTTTATCCCCACTCGGAGGATGCTTGGGAGGATCTCTTAAGTGTCTCATTTTTTTCTCTAACATATTTTACAAGTTAAAAAATATATATATTTTCAGAACAGTCATTAATACATTAATTTACTTCTTGAAATTTACTATCTTCAGATAGATTAGATAGTGTTTTGATGAAATTATCTACAACAAATTCTGGTAAAATATAGACTAGTAACTCATACATCTGGATTTTATTACTGATTCTAAGGGTGACCTTCGGCAAAACCTGGTTTCTTCATATTTTTTTCCCCTACCTGAAACATCAGAGCTCAAAATACCTGACATCAAGTAATCTAACTGGAGAAATATCAACTTTGTATCTAATCATATTACACTGGATTGCAAAGAGAAAATAAGAAGTCCCTTCTGTAGTATTTACCTAGGTATATCATATACATGTAGTTTCAATAAGCAGAATAAATATTGGATATATTAAATAGTCTAATGCAAAAATCCTGATTTGAAAGCAAGACTCCTTTTGTATATAGTGTCATGTTTTATATTTCAGGAGAAAAAAGAGTAGAGATTTGAGAATCGAATTTTGCCGTGGGGAGTCCCTGATATAATTCCAGTTTTCCCACTTCAGAAGATTAATCTTGAAAAACTTAGGGAAAGAAAAAATGTGTAAAGATGGCTTGAAAAAGGAAAAGGTAGAAAAATATAAATGTAGTAAAATAAGAATTTAGCTACAAGGACTGGGCTGCAATTTGTTATTCAGAGTGCAAAAGAAGATATGAGTTTAGGATATATTCCATATTTATAATATTTGTGTATTATTTCTATTTTGATTTACTTTTATCTTATATATAATATATGGTACCTATATATAACTTATAAGAGTGAAAAAATATATAATAAAATATTTTGGGATGCATGCTTTAAATCTGATAGTTAAACACGATCACTGAGTCTTTCAAGCCCAGAAATAAATTTCTGCATTATACAGTCAATTGATCACCAATAAGGATGCCAAAAACACAAAATACTGAAAGGAGAATATTTTCAACAAATTGTTTTGGAAAAACTAGGTACCCCCATACAAGAGAATGGATTTGGACCCTTCGCATACACTATACACAAAAACCTACTTAAAATGGATTAAAGACAAACATAAGACCTGAAATTATAAAACTACTGAAAAAACAATAGGGAAAAAACTATACGACATTGGTCTGGGCAATGCTTTTTTGGAATTGACCCCAAAAGCTTAACCAACAAACAAAAAACAAAAATAGACAAATGGAAATTCATCAAACTAAAAAGCTTCTGACAGCAAAGTAAACAACAGAGTTAAGAAGCAATCTATAGAATAGAAAAAAAAATTTGCAAGCCATACATCTGATAAGGGATTAGTATCCAACCTGATAAAAAAAACTAGACAGAGGATCTAAATAGGTATTTCTCAAAAGAAGACATAAAAATGGCAAACAATTATGTAAAAAATTTCTAAACATCACTAATTAGGCAAATGCTAAGTGAAAGCACAATGAGATATTACTTCACACCCATCAGGATGGCTATTATATATATAAATAGACAATGTATTGGTGAGGATATGAAAAGAATTTAATACTATTGGTGAGAATGCTGACTGGTAGAGCCACTTTGGAAAATAGTATGAAGGTTTCTCCAAATATTAAAAATAAAACTATCTTATGGTCCAGCAATTCCTTTTCTGTGTCTTTGTGTATATATACATATATATACACACACACATTCAATAAATGACTGAAATAAGAATGTCAAAGAGCTATTAGAATGCCCATGTTCATTGCAGCACTATTCACAACAGTCAAGATATAGAAACAAATATTACTCAGTCATTAAAAAGAAATGAATTATACATTTGTTACAGGATGAATTGATCTGGAAGACACCATTCTAAATGAAATAGCCAGTCTTAGAAAGGCAAATACTGTATGATTCTACTTATATGAGGTATCTACAATTTTCAGACTCAAAGAATCAGAAAAGAGAGTGGTAGTTGCCAGGGTCTGGGTTAGGGGAAGGAGGAGTTGTTATTCAAAGGTATAAAGCTTCAATTACGCAAAATGAATAAGTCGTGCAGATTTTCTGTATAACATAGCGCCTATAGTTAACAGTACTGTATTGAGTACTTAAACATTTGTTAAAAGAGTAGGTCAGATGTTAAGCATTCTTACCACCCCCCTCCCCCACCCACACACACACACTCACACACAAAAGAGACATAAGAAAATTTTTGGTGGATGAATGCACTTGTACCTTGATTATACGGATAATATCATAGATGCATGTGCATGTCCAAACTCACCAAATTGTATAAATTAAACACGTGCAAAGTGTTTTGTTTGTTTGTTATCGATTATATCTTAAAGATAAAGAACGGAAGGGAAAGGGAGGTGAGGGGAGGAAAGGGAAGGGAAAGGTGGAAAGAAGGAAGGAAAAGGAAACCACGATGGTAGCATTATGTGCAGGTGAAAGTTACCAGACTTTCGGAAGACGAACAAGGTCTTCTCACTTGGAGATTTCTGAAAAAAATAAAAAAATAAATAAAATAAAAAATAAAAAAAATTAGGAAATAAGTTTTAAGGAAATGTTAAGCAGAGTTGCACACTAATGTTACAGTTCAATGAAACTGACAGCAAATCATCAGACATACAGTCATTTCCACAATACGCAGACTATTTTTATCTGAATATTTTCTGCTTTCAGTTTATATTTTACTTGATTATCTGCAACTCCGAATTTATCTAACGATATCTTAATCCTAATTCAACATTCTGTAGTGTAACAACAACAACAACAACAACAGATTGTGGCTCAGAAATAATAAAATCCTAAACAAGTATGGTTAAAGTTACCCTTTATGCCTAATGGGTCATTGTAATGTAAGCCCAAGTAGGCAGATTTAACAGGTGTTGTTTGATTGGCAATAGTCTTGCTCCCCTGCCTCTTTCCCTTGAGAGTGAGTGAGACACTTTCTAGCTGCGTTGGTCTACATGCAGCATACTGGCTAAATTTTAGGGAAAAGTGTCCCTTCCTAGAAAAGAGAGCACAATTTGACCTTCATGTGTGCATATATATATATTTCTTGCTTAGACACATCAGACAATGTCAAATAATCATGAGCCCTTTGATAAAATATTAAAATGTTAATCTTTAAAACTTTTATGGAAAATATGAAGGAAAGGGAGAGGAAATAACAGTATTCATTAACGTTTAGTTATGCATTTGTCCTTAATATTTTCTTTGGGGTTTGTTTACAATTTGAAATTTCATGTTCCATGGACAAACTTTAACCACATCTGGCATGTGTGTCTTCCGAATGAAAAGCAGTAGATGTTTGTTTCTTTTCTATTACACTAGAAGACACGAGATATTTGGAGATGAAATATCATTATGATTGTCTCTGAAAGCTAAATACATAGCCAAAAATGTTGATTGTAAAAAGCATTTGGGTGGCCAATGTTCCAATAACTTGATTAGTCTGGAAATGCAAGCTAATGCGTATGAGCACTGTAAAATTAAATTCTAAATAGGTGTATTGTTATTCTTATGATAATATCACTACCAGTTTCCCTATGTGTACTGTTGTGGTGAGAAAATATAAGATTTTTCTTAAAGAAGAATGTTCAGAGACTCTATTAGGTTAAATTAAACATTGCTGTAGAAAAACTGATGTTAAGTTCATTGATTGATTTTTATTTCATGACAGAAATGATGTCAAGGTCCCATTTCAAGGCCCCCATACTTGCTGTTCCAACTGTCTGGAATGTTCTCATTCCCAAACACATCTAACTCTTTGGCCCTCCAAGTCTCTTCAAATGTTACCTTTCTCATAAGTCTTCCCTGTATACCTTTCCTAAATTTACTACCTCGTACCCCAATATTACATGTGTCCTACTATTCTATGTTATCATTTATCACTACCTACCAACCTATTATCTATCTTGCTTGTTTACTATGCTTATGACAGGTTGTGTTCTGTCTGCCTCCTCCACAAGGAAGAAAGCTCATGAAAGAGAGACATTTGTTTATTGTGTTCACTGTTACATCTCCACGTTCTAGACTGAGGCCTGGCATATAATTGGGGCTTAATAAATGCTTTTTGAATAGTACACATAATTTTATTTATTTCCCACAACAAAGAAAAGTAGATATTATCTGTGCCCTTAGCTAAATAAACGGAGGGCCCAAAGATAGATAGTAAATAACTTGCTCCCCAAACCTCAGAACAAGGAATAGTCTTTCTCTGAGAGATTAAATACATAAAATGAGAGCGAGGAAGCTGGATGCCACAGCGACGCTGGTTGACAGAGCTGAGGTGGGCTAGGAAGAGAGGTCGGACCTGTTATGTGGTTACTCAAGGAGTCAGGGAGACGTCAATGGAGAGAAAGCAGGAAAATGAATTTTAGATCTCAGCAGAGATGGACAGAATTACAATGCATCATCTATGGACAGAGGGAGTTCCTGGAAAATGGAGACGTTCAAGGAGGATGTGAATAATCAGAATTCAGGGCTGTTGCAGTGATGATTATATTCTGAGAAGGAACATAGATCAGATGTTTTTTAAGGACCCTGCACGATTTCCAAATATAAATTTTTAATAACACTTGGCTGCCAATGACGCCAATTACTAAGCTTCTCTGGAAAAAGAAAGGCTGGGATTTCCAATAGAAGCAACAAAAAAAATCACGTTGTTCTATTTTGAAAAACTAAATTATAGCTCCAAGGAGAAAGCTTGGGGATGATGGAAATAGCCTTCACAGAGCAACTACTGTACCAAACACTGTGCGAGTCACTCCACTCACATTTTCTATTTTTCTGCATATCACCATTTCAAATGAGGATCCTAAGATTAGAAGTCAAATGACCCGCTCAAGGTGAACGCAGTGACAAAAGTGCAGATGTAAGACACAAGGAGACTTTCAACAAACTCACTCCCAGCTCTATACTTTGCCAACTATGTTCTAGCTAGACTTGTTAAAAATAGGAAATACATTAGTTCAAAAATACAGATAAACGAACAGAGAACAACTTAAGAGTATTTTTGTGGCTCAGATAAAGAAATCTGAATCTTTGTAAATTAGCTTTGCTTATCTTAGAAGAACAATTTAAAAGTATTTAAAACCACTTGTGATGATGAGTTCTGAACTTGAGCTAAGCAGAACTGAAACAGGCACGCAGCAGTCAACCTGCATTGGCCATTTTTTTCCACGTTAGAAACTGAAAAATGGTTATATGTTTCAGAATAAAGCATTCCAGTATATTCATAACTTATTGTATATTTTTAAAAGATAGGTAACTTGGTAACTTGGTTGATTGATTCATTTATTACTCATAATTTTGTTTTAATATATCACCATGTTTTATACAGCTTTGTCTTTTGAATTTTTTTAATCATAAAAGAAGCAATCACTCTATGAACTCTAGAAATTAGAAAAAAATCCTAATTTACTATTCTTAAAATCTTTGCTCTCCAGGAATAAACTGTGTTTATCAGGCAACTTGGCATGGATTTATTAGTCAGCTAATAATGCAACAACAACAAACAGTTATATAGTATTTGTTCCATGGCTACACTTTCCTATATGATTAATTTAATCTTCACTTCAAATACAACATGCTATTGTATTTCCACTTAATAACAGTGGAAACTCTGGAAGAGATGTTAAGTAATGTGCTGAAGGATACGCAACTAGTGTTACATTTAACACTGGACTAGAAATTTTGGGGAATTAAAAATTTATATTTTAGATGTATCACCCATCCTTAAAAAATAAAAAAATCTGAACTATTTGATTATTGAGTCAATTAATACACAGGTGAATGAAAGTATCAATAAATTACATAATTAATAAAAGAGCCAAAGAACAATGTATATTATATGATCAAATGCTATCTTTGTGGTTATTAAATTGAATTTTTTGGAAATCTACAGACAAAGGAATACAGAGTAGAACTGGTGTTTAAGGGAAATGAAGTAATATCGAGCTTCAGAAAAGCAGAAGTAATCTAATTAATTTAACAAACATATTATTCACATCATGCTGGAGAGTCATTGGACTACATTTTACAGCTATAGAAATGTGTGGTATGTCCTCAACATCTTTCTAGTGGGAGAGAAAGATTGTAAACAAATAATTGCAAGAAGGTTTGGTTTAGGTGATGGTAGAATACCCTAAGATGTAGAAGTTTACAGAAGAGAAAGGCAAGGCTGAGTGCTTTTTAAAATGTTGATAGAAAATGAATATTGATAACATGTGTAATTAAATTCAAATTACCATTCATGGCAAAGAGTTCTTGTGCCAGTGTCCCCGTGCTTTAAATTTGCTTGAACTCATTTTTTAAACTTCAGTGAATGTTACAACTGAATGTTGTATACACCGCGTAAATAGGAAATGGACCTTAGATTAGTTTTATGTTTTTTGTGAAGCCAAATGGTGTCTCTGTCATTAGAGTAAATTAGTACTCTAAGATTATTTAACTAGAAAAATATGCAGATGCCAAATTTTCACATGAACATTATCAACAAAGACTGCTGATCTAATTTCACATTTCAGAGAATCTATCTATACCAATGGCACAAAAAGGACTACTTTATTAAAATAAATATCTTTTGTAACTGAATTTCCCTTGCAGATCTGTTTTTATATATTTGTATATTATTCATCTTTTAAGAAAGTAGGAGATTATTCAGATATAGCATTTTAAGTGGAGATGTGTCTAGAGGACTCAGAACAAATGTCAAGAGTGACACCAGTCTAAGAGCACAATTACTTGCTTAATGACTCATAATTTGTGTCCAGCAATGCATGCTGTGATGCTGTGATGGATGGAAGTGTCAAATACTTATAGTGAAGATTTCAGATGATACCACCACAACAAAGGGCATTTAGGTAAGTCCAGGAATCAAAGGACTTTTACTGTTCATCAAAAATTGAAATAGCAGTTGATGAAGATTCAAAAAGTGCAGAAATTAAAAAACCTCCAAAGATTATCAGACAATATAGCATCCAGGAATGGAATACGAGTGGCATAGAAAATAATTATCATGTCAAGTTCTATTGTGGGATTACATTTCTGTTATTAAACCAATTTGGTCCTTTGAATCCATAATGCTCATTTTGAAATCAATTATGTAGTTTTAGGGGAGGTGGAAATGAAGAAAGGGAATGACATTTTTTAGTTGCAACTAAATTTCAACAAAATTCTAAGCTTTTGCCAATGCTATGAGTTAAATGTGAACACTCTCCTCAAAAGAAAGAACACTTTTGAGGACATCTTTATTTGATACATATAGAGTATGCACAATATTATCTTACAACTTGTGTATCCTTCTTATATATGTTAACATGTTGTATGTATGTGGACCATTTACGAGTGAAACCAAACAATGAGTAATTATTTACTGAGGAACAAGTTCATAAAGTGGACCTTTTCTGTCCAGATTCACTGAATTCCTCCTCTGCATGCAAAACAACCCATAATCAGGTGCCAGAATAGTTAACTGAGAGTCTACCTATTAAGAGTGCAGCAAAACAACATGGCACATGGATACATATGTAACAAACCTGCACATTGTGCACATGTACCCTAAAACCTAAAGTATAATAATAAAAAAAAGAGTGCAGAACCAAATAGAAACTGTATTTCAAATCAAAAGGATATTGCTAATTGTCATATTGCTAACTGTGTGCACTTTTTCAATATGAATACTTAAGCCTCATTTTCCTTCTTTTTTTTCTTTTTTTTTTTTTTGAGACGGAGTCTCCCTCTGTCACCTAGGCTGGAGTGCAGTAGCTCGATCTCTGCTCACTGAAACCTCTGCCTCCTGGGTTCAAGTGATTCTACTGCCTCAGCCTCCCAAGTAGCTGGGATTACAGGCACGTGCCACCATGCCCAGCTAATTTTTTGTATTTTTAGTAGACACGGGGTTTCAGCATGTTGGTCAGGCTAGCCTCAAACTCCTGACCTCGTGATCCACCCGCCTCAAACTCCCAAAGTGCTGGGATTACAGGTGTGAGCCACTGTGCCCGGCCTCATTTTCTCTGGAGATAGCCTGAATAGCTATCTAGGATAGTTGGGATATAGCTAACTTATCCCATTTTGGAAAGAGCTCTTCTTCAATAATCTAGTTGGTGGCTTTCCTCAATTTACTTAATTTTGCTGCTTTCAGCATCATATTGTTAAAAATAGAGTTTCAGTATACCCACCTTTCAAAGTGATACCTAGTTCACTAATTAGCACAAAGTCCCTTTCCAGCTGTTCCTTTTCTGTTTTTGCTGAATCTAATACCAAAGACCTTACAACTCACAACCAGTGTAAGAAGCCGTCAGTTTCTAAGAGAGAGCAATCCAAAGATTCCCTGAAATGAATATAGAACAATAAAAATGAACACAAGTATGGGATTCCAAACACGGCTTTGCTTATTGGCCCTTCTGAAGGGACTCTAGTTTATTTACGGCTAACTAAGACCTTGGAAAAACAAGTGGACTCAATCTCTGCTCACTGAATTCTCAGCATACCATCTATGTAGCCTCTCCATTCTGCTTTTACCCTCCACTTTGTAAAGTGTCCTTCATTAACAGGACATGTCCAATAGAAGCATCCTATGGAAACACGTCCTATAGAAACATCTTTGTTTACTTGTTCCTCGCAGAGATTAAAAGGGAGGGAATCAATATACCTTCGTTCTAGCTTATCAAAACTAAACATGCACTAAATTGTACCTTTAGGAAATAGAAGAGGAGTCTTAGACTAACTCACGTTTTCCTTTGACATGTTTCTTCAAACATCCAGACCTTTTCCCGAGAGTGAAGAGGCAGCCTATTTGGATAATAATAGAATCATTACAGGCCAATATTTATAATGTGCCTGCACTTTACAGAAGAACTTCTGAACGATCAGGGAAAGCAGCAGAATGCATTGTCAAACTGTGCACTAAAAAAAAGTTTAACAGTAACTCAAAAGCCAAAGTGTTCTCATGTCTAAAGATGGATTTCCCTGTCAGCTCAGTACCCTGGGCCCCTTAAGCGGTAGCAGTAAGTACAATTTATTCATCAACTGAAGGGTGAGAAAGGCCATTGCTAACAATGTATCTTAAAGGATAAGGTATATACATTTAGCTTCAAGTAAATTCTAATGTCTTTACATGTTATAATTCAACTTATGGAATCTTTGCTGGTATCTCTGCAAAGAAAGAATCAAGTAAAAAATGTGGAAAGATATTCTCATGTTTCAAAGAATAAGAGCAAACACAGTGTGTGATTATCTGGGTATATGCAATACTGATACATGAATTTTTAATGGTTGCATTTGCAGTATCATCTATGTATGTATGTATATTTCCACTTAAATACTTACGATTTTTGAGTGGAGAATCAAAGTGTATTAAAAGTCATTAAGAGGTCAGAAAATTCTGGTTCAAGATCTAACCCTGATAACAACCACAAACTTTTGAAAAAAGCAGTTAATCTCCCATTTGCTCACCTTCCACCTATGCCAGGCTTTCCTGGAACTTTCAGTAGTGTCCTTCAAAACAAGACCAGGTCACTCCTTGAAGTGCTAAGAAGCTCCCTGCACTAGGAAGCACCAAACATAAAATGTAACCCATTTCTTGCACTCTTTCCTATTTTTCCCTGTGACTATGAAAGTACTGTCCTTTGTATTATTTTCCCATCTCTACATAACAATTAGCACATAAATAAATGCTTAAAGCAGCACAACTCCTTATTGTCTCTAAATTTTCGTGTGTCAGAATTTCTGGGATGTCTAGCTGGGCCCTCTGCTTCAGTATCTCACTGGTCTTCCTCAAGTAAGATTGTTGCCTAGGGCTGACTTTTCACAGCCAGTTCCAAGCTCATTTGGTTTGTTGGTAAAATTAATTGTTAGTGGCTAAAATGACTGTGGGCCTGAGCTTCCTGCTGGCTGTTGATGTGACAGGCCACTTTCGGCTCCTAGAGAATGGCTATAGTTCCTTGCCATGTGGCCCTCTTGATATGATGTCTACCTCAGAAAATCTTACTCTTTCAAAGCTGCCAATGTGTAAAGACTCTTCACAGAAAGGTCTAGGTACCTCTTTAAGGACTTTCACCTGATTAAGCCAGGCCCACTCAGGAGGATCTCTCTGGATAAAATAAACTGATTGTCTGCAAATAAGAATAACTTTGTTGCTTTCTTCTTGTTTCCTATGTAGTTAATTTACATTTTTAACTCATTTTATTACATAGCAACTGAAATATAATTTTGAATACATTTGTGGTAGTACATTTTTAATTTTTGTTGTTTTTGTCTGGAAATAAAGTACAGTGTTTCTAAGCATCAAAATGTGTATGTTTGCTTTTGATTTTTAAATAATCGTCATTACGTTTAGAATGTTTATCTTTCTGCTATTACTTTGTTGTGTGAATTTTTGAAAACACCAAGGAGTATAGATTTTTTTAGTATGTTACTTGCACCTATACAATCACTTACTCTTTAATACCTAATGTGATATAATTAATAAATATATTTTATGCTCTTGACCATATATATGTCCTTGTGATAAATGCCACCCCATATCTGGTGTATTTAGAAATTTCTAATATTTTTTCCTACATATGAATGAATTTTGCCCATAATTTCAGTTTCCATTTGTTGCTTATTCTATTTTGGTTTTAATAACTAAAATGAGTTGAAAATTTTCTTCTGTTTCTATTAATCTAAAATGGTTTTACATGATGAAGATTACCCAGTTTTTGAAATTTTATAAAAGCATCAGAACCTGGTATTAATATTAAAATTCTTTTAGGTCGTATATTTCTTCTAAAATCAATTTGTGTTGTTTTTTAGTTTGGTATTTCACTTAACCGGAATACAGTTGTTTATGTTTTAAAATTTTTTTAATCTTATTTTTTAAAGTCTTTATTTTCCTCTATTTATTTATACCTTTTCTTTTCTTTCTTTGTTTTTTTTTTTTTTTTTTTTTTTTTTTGAGACGGAGTCTCGCTCTGTCGCCCAGGCTGGAATGCGGTGGCGCGATCTCGGCTCACTGCAAGCTCCGCCTCCCCGGTCCATGCCATTCTCCTGCCTCAGCCTCCCGAGTAGCTGGGACTACAGGCGCCCGCCACCACGCCTGGCTAATTTTTTTTTTTTGTATTTTTAGTAGAGACAGGGTTTCACTGTGTTAGCCAGGATGGTCTTGATCTCCTGACCTTGTGATCTGCCCGCCTCAGCCTCCCAAAGTGCTGGGATTACAGGCGTCTGTTTTATTTGATTAGTCTTGAGAAAAAAAGTTACCTGTTTTGCAGTTAGTCCAGAGTTGATTTTATGGTTTTTAACTTTCCTTGTTGTTTTATTTTCTATTTAGTTTATGTTTTTTCTACTTCACGATTTTCTTCTTTTCAATATCATCATGTTTATTCTGTTTGTTCTTCTGAGCCTTTACAGCTGAAGTGCTACCTCCTCTTTTTCTTCTCCCATCTGCTTCAACTCCTCTTCTTCCTCCATAACTTTCTTCCTCCTCCTTTTCCTCCTCCTCCTTCTCCTGCTCTTCCTCCTTCTCTTTCTTCTTCTTCTTCTTCTGCTTCTGCTTCATTTTTGGCTCAGAATATTTAGGGATATTCTCTTATTCTTTGACAGTATTTAACTACGCATTTCAGATTTTGATATGTAGTGTTTTTAATTGGAATTCAGATTAATGTATTTTCTAATTTCAATTGCTCTTTTCTATCTTATAAAATTTAAAATAATATAGTTTAGTGTTTTTCTAATTCAATTGAACTTTGCTCAGATGTGATTTATGAAATTTTAATTTTTAGAAAACAAATGAGCCTTACCTTATAATGTATTTTGTGACCACAATTTACAAATGTTTCTTTAAAAAAATACTTTTATCCTTGTGTGAACTTTCTTTTATCCCTCTCTCTGTGTGTGTATTAGTCCATTTTTATTGCTATAAATAAATAACTGAGCCTGGGTAATTAATAAAGAAAAGAAGTTTAGTTGGCTCATAGTTCTGCAGGCTGTACAGGGAGCATGGTGCCAGCAACTACTCAGCTTATGGTGATGCTTCAGGTAGCTTTTACTCATTGTGTAAAGTGAAGCAGGAGCAGGCAGTCATATGGCAGAAGTGGGAACATGGGAGATGGGGTTAAAGAGAGAAAGGAAAAGGGGAAGATCCCAGACTCCTTTAAACAATCAGATCTTGTGTAAACAAACTGAAGGAGAACTAACTCATTACCAAGAGGACGGCTCTAAGCTATTCATGAAGGATCCATCCCTATGACCCAAACATCTCCCACCAGGCCTCATGTTCAACATTTGTATTTTTAGTAGAGATGGGGTTTCACCGTGTTAGCAAGGATGGTCTCGATCTCCTGACCTCGTGATCCGCATGCCTCAGCCTCCCAAACTGCTGGGATTACAGGGGTCTGTTCAACATTAAAGATCACATTTCAATATGAGATTTGGAGGAGACAAACATACAGATCATATCATTATCTCTCTCCCCACTTCTCTCTTTATCAATCCCTCCCTCTTTGTCAATCTTAGCCTTGGCCTTCAGATTTTACCACTTGATTTTTCACATTTTCTGTATTCTTAATGATCATTTTCGCCTGCTTGACCCAACCATTTCTAAAAAGGTTTTATTTACAAATGGTCAGGATTATGTTATGGTGATTCTTAAAAATATCCCTTTGTAGTTGATGTAGTACCAAAAAGAGAGGATTGTCCAAGGCTCATGGTTTCTAAAGTGAGAAAAGAGCACCACATCTAGTCTTTCTCATGTTTCAAGACACTTCTCAGGAAGCCAACTTTGGCCTCACTGTACAGGAAAAGAAAGTGTAACAGCATAGGCAGAATATCTGAGGCCAAGTGGAAACAAAGCAAGATGGTAGAGCCCATGGCAGTCAGCACACAGATCTTTGTGGTGGCCCTCTGTACCTGCCAGTGATGGTGCTCAATCAGAATAACTAGTGAACAGCATAGCCCACCTGCAAAGCTGAGCTGGTGGCTCCCATAATTTGTAGGATCTGGCTTGAATATCCCAGCAAAGAGGCCCAGCTACAAGCCCCACTCCAAGCCCCTGCCCAGCAAGAGTGATGCTCACCACAGTGCAATTTGGCAAAGAGCAGGGACTTTGCCAGACCCAGAAGTTTAAATGGTGCTCAGATCATCTTCAAAGCTCAACCCAAGTCCCCACCTAGGCAGGGAGGTAAACCTCAACCATGCATCTCTATCAAGCATAACAGCTGGTCTTATTTGTCCAAAGTGGGAACTCCATTTACCCTTGGGGCCCAGCCTGTAACTCTGTCCAATTTCAGATCTTAAATACCAATACCATCTGTCAAGGGAATATACTCCGTCGCTTGGCCCAATCAGAGTCAACTACAATTCCCAGCCATCAGCTCTGCTTGATTGCAGAATTAAATCAGTCGTCTCACCTGACAAGGAAGCCCAGGGTTCAGTCCCACCTAGAATCACAGCCTATATTAAACAGTAAAGTCTATCTCTGCCAAGAAGATAGAAAACCTTGTAAAACCTGAAAGAAGTGGCTATCTTCTCAATTGTGGAGAATTCAAGGATTACAAACATCAAGGAAATCATGACACCTATGAAACAAAGTTCTAACATTGAGCCCTAAAAAATTGAGACCTATGAAATAACAAATAGTTCAGAATTAATCCTCTTGAATGAATTTAGTAAACTATAAAATATGTGGATATAAAATTAAAGGAAATATAAAAAATAATACATACACAAATCATGAGTTTAAAAAATAAATAGAAATTTAAAAAAAAAGGTCAGGTGCAGTGCTTTATGCCTATAATTCCAGCACTTTCAGAGATTGAGGCAGGCAGGTCACTTGAGATCAGGAGTTCCAGACCAACCTGGCCAACATGGCAAAATCCTATTTCTACTAAAAATACAAAAATTAGCTGGGTATGGTGACATACGACTGTAGCCCCAGCTACTCAGGAGACTGAGGCACAAGAATCATTTGAACCCAGGAGGTGGAAGTTGCAGTGAATCGAGATTGTGCCGCTGCACTCCAGCCTGGGTGACAGAGTGAGACCGTCTCTGAAAAAGCAAAAAAAAAATAGAAATCCTAGGGAGGTAGAATACACTAAGTAAATGCAAAAACACAATAGAAAACTTCAACAGCAGGCACAATCAGGCAGGAGAAAGAATCAGTGAGCTCAAAGACAGAACATTTGAAATTATCCAGCCAGAGGAGCAAAAGAGTGAAAAATAATAAAAAAAGTCTATGAGAATTATAGGACATCAACAAAAGATCTAATTTTTATATAATAGAGTTTCCAGAGGAAAAGCAAGAAAAGGTCCAAAGGGGAATATTTAAAGAAATAATAGCTAAAAACTTCCCAAATCTGATGCCAACATCCAAGTACAGAAAGCAAAGAAGTCTTCAATCCAAAGAGGATTTTACTAAAGCACATCATAATCAAACTACAAAATCTAGGGACAAAAAATTCTGAAAGCTGAAAGGGATAAAAAAAATCACAAAAAAGGGAGTCTCAATAAGACTACAGACTTCTCGATAGAAACCCTGGAGGACAGAAAAAAGTGGGATGATATATTCCAACACATCCTTAAGGAAAAAAAAAATGCCATGCAAAAGTACTTTATTCAGCTAAGCTGTACTTCATAAATAAGGGAGAAATAAAAACATTCCCAGACAAACAAAAGCTAAGAGGATTCATCAACGCTAGGCCTGCCTTACAGACACTACTAAAGGAAGTTATTTAAACTATGCAAAGGCCACTAATTAATAACATAAAACATATAAAAGTGAAAAATTCAATGGCGTAAGCAATATAGCATCCTATTCGGAACACCCTACACTGAAAATGGTAGTGTGTAAAGGAATTTCATCTCTACTGTGATGGTTAATAGACAAATCTATTAAAAGAACTATAGCTAAAATTAATTGCCAGAGAACAAAAATTACAAAATAATGTAAATTTTGACATTAAAAATATAAAATATAAGGGAGAATAAAAGTATAGTGTTGTCATATGAGATCAGAGTTAACTTACTATCAGCTTGAAATAGCCTGTTACATGTTTTATGTAAATCTTAAGGTAATCACAAAATAAAAATATATAATAAATATTAAAAACATAAGTAAAATGATTCAAAGCATATCACTACAGAGACCCATCAAACCACAAAGGGATACAACTAAAGAACAATAAGGATATTACATGTATACAAAATAAGCAGAAAACAAATCACTAAATGACAATAATAAGTTATTCTGTATGTGCTTGAAAGTAAATGGAATAAATTCCTTAATAAAAAAAGACACAGGGTAGCCAAATACATAAAATAAATAAATAAAAATAAAAAAGACCAAATAGTCAACAATACGCTGTCTACAAGAAACTCACCTCATCTTTAAGGACATACGTTGACTGAAGGTGAAGCAATAAAAAAGGATACTTCATGCAATAGACATATTGACCAATGGAACAGAATAGAAAGCTCAAAAATGAACCCATACGTTCATGACCAATTGATTTTTTACCAAGGTGCCAACAGTACACAATAAGAAAAACATGATCTCTTTTAAAAAGGATGTTGGGAAAATTAGCTGTTTACAGAGAGAATGAAATTGAACTTTTTCTGATACCATATACAAAATTCAACTCAAAATGAATTAAAACTTAAATATAAGATATAAAACTGTAAAACAAGTAGAAGAAAACAGGGAAAAAGCTATACAATATTGGTCTGGCAATGATTTTTTAGAATTAAGCCCTAAAAGTAAGATTACTTAAAACTAAAAAACATCTGCACAGCAAAGTAAACAATTAACAGAGTGAATAGGCAACCTACAGAATGGAAGAAAATATTCGTAAGCCATATATCTAATTAGAGGTTAATATACAAAATATATTAGAATTTTTAAAGTGGGAAAATACCTGAGTAGACATTTCTCAAAGATAGATATGGAAATGGCCAATGGAAATGTAAAAAAAAAAAATGCTCAATATCACAAAATATTAGGAAGATGCAAATTAAACCTACAGGGAGTTAACACCTCACAACTGTCAGAATGGCTACTAGCGAAAAGCTGAATGATAACAAGTGTTGGCAAGAATGTGAAGGAAGGGGGAAACCCTAGTACACTGTTTGGCAGGAATGTAAGATAGTATAACCATAATGCAAAACAGTATAGAGGTTCCTTAAAACACTAAAAATAGAGTTCTCTTATGTTCTAGCAATTCCGCTTCTGAGTATATATGCAAAGAATTTGAAATTAGCTTATTGAAGAGATACCTGCATTCCCAAATTTATTGCAGCATTATTCATGATAGCCAGATGATGATGTCTATCAACCAATGAAGGGTTAAAGAAAATATTATATATATACACAACAGACGCCTGTTCTGCCTTTAATAAGAGAGAAATTATGTCATTTGTGACAACATGGATGAACTTGGAAGGCATTATGCTAAGTGAAATAAGCTAGACACAGAAAAACAGACACCACATATTCTCACTTATATGTAGAACCTAAAAAAATCAGACACATACAAGCAGACAGCAGAATGATAGTTACTTGAGACTAGAGAGTAGTGGAAATGAGGAGCTGTTGGTCAAGGGGTACAATAGTTAGGAAAAATAAATGATAAGTATTTGAGGTGACAGGTATGTTAATTAGCTTGATTTAATCTTTCCAAATTGTATACATATATCATACATCACTTTGTACTTAATAAATATTCAATTATTATTTGTAAATATCCAATAAAAACAATAAAATTTAAAAGATTGCAAGAGGAGAAAAGATTTCTTTGTAAATAATGTGTTTATGCTTATTTAATTTTTTAGAATAAAACTGTTAAAGAGAAAACACCTTTTACATAATTATTTTTAAATTTAAACTTTAAAATATTGTAAGAGGCAATTAAAAAATGTAAAGTTTTACATTCAGTTTAAGTTCCATTTTGATTAAGATAAAGAACTTTGGAGTCTAATATTTCAGAGTTTCAACTCCAATTCATTTAGTAACAGTGAGACTTCGCCATATCACTTCAACATTAGACTTCTTAGATTTTTCCTCTATAAGATGGGAGGAAAAATATTTACCTGATACATTAGTTATGAATTTTAGCTAAGTTAATTTATGCACAATGATCCATATACTTCCAGGTCCACACTAAGTGTTATTTAAATTATAGCTTTTTTGGTGATTTTAGCAATAATTATAATCAGGGAAAAAGAAATTTGTGTTTTGTGTTCATAGCTAGTGTTCATTTTATTCACACAGGAAACGTAGGATGGTAGGAAGAGTAACAATTTTCATCTCAATTTCATAGATGAGAAATCTAAGACTTATCCTGGCAAAGTGTTTCATTTAAGGATATGTAGGTAATCAGCAATACAGTCAGACCTGGAATTGGTACCCAGTTGACTGCAAACTCAGTGTTTCAACTTCAATCTACTATATTTTAGTGCTTCTGAGTAATTTGTCTTTTGCATTAATACTCTAAAGATACTTGAGGGAAAAAAAGAGGTGTGTAAGATAATTTGAAAAGAAAGCAGTTGAAAAACTGAAGTCAAGAGGGCAAGCTCTGAAGACAATACACTGATTCAGAAAAATGAAGAGGCTGTTCTAGTGACTCACTCATGGAGGCTGGCAGGGACGGACATAAAATGTAAGCACACGAGGTCAAGCTTAAAATAATAAATGCCTGTGAGGCGGATTCCTCATTATTATTGTCATTTAAACAAAGACCCACAGCTGTTAACTGGACCTTTGGCCTAAATCACAGGCTTCTTTATATGTTGTGAATTTCACTAAAAGGGCTGTTTTAAGTTCCATTTTAAAAGGAATAAATGTTAAACACACACACACACACACACACACTGAATAGAGCTCAAATTCGTTCAAAGCTTCATGCTTTAAACACACACACATATTGAATGGAGCTCAAATTTGATCAAAGCTTCATGCTTTAAAAACTTAATATTCTCAGTTCTCTAACTTTGCCTCCCAAAGTAGTAAAATAACAAGGAAACAAAGGAAGAATTGCTACAGATATGAAATGTCAGCCAATGCATGCCATTTTGTAGGGGATCTCAATGTTCATTCAAGGAGAATTGGAGTAAGTTGGGAGAAAAACATTGAGAGAAAATGTAAGAAATTAGCTGTCATTTTTAACATCAGACCTTCTATCATGCACTTCATATATCTTGATTCACATAGCTTAGTCAATAACATTCTTAGAACAACTTTGTGCAGTAGATATTTTCCCCTTAAAGACGGTTGGCAAATGGCAAACTGTAGTCCAAAGACCAAACCCAGTCTACTATCTGTTTTTATAAATAGTTTTATTAGATTATGGCCACCCTCATTCACTTATGTATGGCCTATGGCTGCTTTTGGGTTATAATGGCTGAGCTGGGTATACTTCTGTAACCAAATAGGTATGTCCAGCAAACAACATATCTACAATCTGGTCCTTCTCCGATAATTACTGTTGAGTCCTCGATAAGGAAACTGAAACTCAGTGAGAGGAAATATTTAGTTCAAGGTCAAATAACTTTTCGTTCTTCGGAGGTAAGGGTTGATCTCAGAGTTTCCTAGTTCAACTTGTAATGAAACTCAAAGACTTCTCCAGGTGCAGCAAGATGTACTTTCCCTTAAACCATTTCATACAATTTGAGAATATAATTTCATCTTAGAGAACCTGGTGTTGTAATGGGGAAAGTGTGTATTTCAGCATCTGACAGACTCAAGAGAGCATTAGATTCCCTCATACTTGCTGTCACTAACCCCCATTTTAGTTGGTGAAAATTAAATGAAGAAAAGTTAGTAGTTACGTTCTGCAAACCAAAAAGGAAATATTCACATGTGTGATAATAGTTTTCAGTGCTAGGTCAAAGTTTTGATTCTTTGCTAGAAAATCTGTTCACTTTCAAAGGATTTCCTTTTAAATATGATGCCTCCTGAGGATACATTAAAAAAAAATTTCCTATTACCCTGCCCAGCCAGAAGAGGTGAAGCAAAGTTGCTGACTTCAGCCTCAAGACGATAAGGAGGAAAAGAGCTTGGTAGGTAAGAGGAAACATCTGGCATGAAAATGTGAATTTGTGAACCAAGGGTGTGTCTCTTAAAATGTTCCTGTTAAAATTTGCCTCGTGTCATCTATAACTTCCCACTGATCATGAGTTTTTGGATTTTTCCCCCATGAGATCATCCAGTCAAAAGGCGATGAGAGTGTCAAATTAATAAATGAATGTATAGTGAAAACAGCTCACAATTTTCTACTCAGAACACACTAATTCACACGCTGCTGCCTACCAAAAACCTGTGCGACTGTGCAGTTACTGAAACATCAGTGTCCTTATTTTAAAATGGGGTTAACTTCTGTCCCCACCTGCCCACTTAGGTGTTGTGAGGGTCGAAACAGATAATGCAGCAAATGCTATTTAAAGCTGTTAGAGATCATGCAAAGTAAACATCATCTATATGACTAAGATGATGATGATGAAGACAATAATGGCGAAGGTGATCAATCCAGGACATTTTTTTCTTTTTTTGAAAGAAAAGGGGTGCTGTAAATAATTACTCTGGGACAACCCTCTTAAACCAGGATAGCCTCCAAAAAACTGGGGACAGGACCGCAGCCACTCTTTTTAAGCTGATCTTAACAACATGTTTAATTGCTGAACATCACACCACAGTCAGGGGCTGGAAAGGAAGAATTTATATCTCTTTCCAGCAACGTGGTTGATCTAAGAAAGCCTAGCTTGAAAAGCGGATGGGAGAAGAAGGCAAGTGGAAGGATTGACCCTACAGCCCCACTGTTGCTAGTTACTTAGTACAAAGTCATTTCTGATTAGATAGATCTACCTGTGTATCCCTCAAGCCCCTCAAATTCAGTGTTCTCAAACCCAGGTCTTCTTTCCACAAACTTTTTTCTTTTTCCTTTTTTCTTTTTTTTTTTTTTGAGATGGAGTCTCGCTCTGTCACCCAGGCTGGAGTGCAGTGGCGTGATCTCGGCTCACTGCCAGCTCCACCTCCCGGGTTCACACCATTCTCCTGCCTCAGCCTCCCGAGTAGCTGAGACTACAGGCGCCTGCCACCACGCCCGGCTAATTTTTTTGTATTTTTAGTAGAAACGGGGTTTCACCGTGTTGGCTAGGATGGTCTCAATCTCCTGACCTCATGATCCACCCGCCTTGGCCTCCCAACACAAACTTTTTTTCTAAAGACTTCTTTATTTATGTAGTTATACTAAAATACCCTTTTCCATTGGCTGACCCTTATTTTATCTGGCAGAAAGTTTGTTACTTTTGCCATCTAAAACTGATTTAAGTTTCCTTTTGCTTGTTCAAGCTGACTTCCACTGATTCTGTTCACATGGCTTATCACACTTTACCTTAGGTATTACGATACCCTTAATCTGGCTTTTCTGCTCATAGCTCCCACTCTTCCAACTTGCCTGAATCCTCTGTCTGCTACTCTTAGAGCCATCATGCTTAATGATTTCTCATCATTTTCTCTTCCATACTTGTACACGATGCATCTCTCACAGTGCTTGAACTCTGTGCACTTATACTTAATGTTTGCCCAACATTCATATACTACCCTACATAAAAAAAAAAAAGCTATTTGAGATTAGAGTGACAAATCACACAGGGCTTGAAATGGAATACAGACTACAAAACTCACCCTTGAACAGCAGATTGTGTATACACATTTCTGTAAACATCCACTATATGCCCAGTGATGATGCTAAATGCTTTGGACTCCTACACAAAGAAGAAGAACAAAGAGAAGCAGAGAGAGGGAGAGGGAGAAGAAGAGGGAGAGAGAGAGGAGGAAGAAGAGGAGGAGGAGGATAAACTTTCTCAAGAGTTTTTTTTTCTTCCCCATAAAGTTTTGTCATGATAAAAGTCTTCTGGGTAACTATATTTTCATCCTCAATTTATACATATAAGGATGATCTTATCTGACTGATTTTCTAGGAAAGTCCTGATTTCAAAAAGCACATTGCATACTATAAACCTATAAACCACCACCACTGTAAGATATATTTAATATCTAGTTCAGTGGACCAGAAACCCATTTATGTGATAACACTCCTGGAATTCAGAGTGTTTTTATAGAATTCTGTGATATAATGGTTTTATCATGTATTTAATTTCATCATGTAAAATAAGAAAGTATTTGCTATCAGAAAATGTGATTTGATGCCCACATGGTGTATAAAAGTCATCTTATTATGATGGGCACTAGAGAGAAGGTAGTTAGTAGACAGCCTTTCAACCAGAGAGAAGGTAGTTAGTAGACAGCTTTTCAACCAAACTGTCACTGCTTTTGTTTTTGTAGCTGTTGTTGATGTCTGCTTACTTACACTATGTGCATTCAGTTTTTTTCTGTTTGCACATAACAGTAGCTAACATTATCAGAAAGAAATTAAGGAAAAATACCTCATGACTGACATAATTCTAAAAAACTTAACTTAGCTTTTTCTCTGTATTTGCAAAACATTTATATGGCCAACCCACTTGCCCTTGTACTCTGCTCTGCAGTCATATAATTTAAGATTTATTGGCTCAAAACCTTAAGTTTTAAAAAATCAGATTTATTTCATGATTATTACCCATTAAGAAACATAATTTACTTCTAGGTCACACTCTAAATGAAATTCTTGCTTTTTTTTTTTTCTCTAAACTCGAAAGGACCAAAGATGACACTTAGTGATTTTGGAAAAATGAATAGCAGAAATACGAACCAGCCACACGGATGAAACTTATTCCATGGCTGAGCCCTGAAAACAGAGTTAGTTAAGTCTTTGGCTCAAAGCAATATGACTAAGGTTACTAGAGGATATGGCAGGAAGGGGCTCTATATTTATGGCATATTTAGTGTGAACAGGAAAACTGAGGAGAAAGGTCATTGACTGGGTTACTTTGTACTGTAGTGAAATCTTGATATGCTGTAAAACAGGCAGCACCAAGAATTTCGAAGAACTCGGGATTTGGGGTCAGAGAAGCAGGGTGGAATTCCAGCTTTGTTGTATTTGGCAAGTCAATTAACTGCTGCCAGTCTCTATTATCGTTGCTTAAGTGACAATAATAATAATTGCATAGGAATATGAGTGTATATATATATATATATATATATATATATATATATATATATAAAAGCCTAACTGAATTTTATCAGGATTAAATGTGTAATAATTATTGTATGCAAAAATTGTTGACAACCACTTAAATACTAACACCAACCAACAAACAGAAACTATAAAAGTGATGAGTCATATATGGTTATTTCATTTTATTTTTATGTTGACGTTTTACCCGTAGAAGTTCTATTTATTTTTAAAAAGATTAGTGCTTACACATATGGTAAATGTATTGAAAAGATCAGACTTTGGTGATATGAGCTAGGTCAGATCCAAGCAATAAATCTCCAGGTTTTCCCTTGGATATGGAAAAGCGACACCAATGATACTGTTTTCATCAGCACTGCAGCTTATTTTCATTATATACTACAATGTTTTCTTCCGGGAGTCTGAACACCCTTTTATTGGAAAATTAGGTCATTACAGCGATTGTGTTATCTCCCTCCACCTTCCTCCAATGTGCTGATCAAATCACCCCCAGTTCAGGAAACCATCAAACGAATGAGAACGCTTACTCCACACACTTACGTGTCCACAGCTGCCCTTTAGTGATTTTATATCTGTTACCATTGTGGTTTCAAGTAACATTTTTCTCCTTTCACTTTGGATGATGTCCTCCAACAAACATTTGCATATAAACAGTAAAAAGAAAAATATATTTTTCTGTATTTTTCTGATCTAATTATATGATGCTTTTATTCTGTTTTCTCCTCCTCAAGTTGAAAGATGCTCAATGACCGTAGGAAGAAGATACTGGATTTTCAAAATATTATTTGATGAAAGCAATTGCCATGCAGTGATGAGAACAGGTTTGGGAGGCTCAAGACTTGGTGTGACATCCTGACTCCAATTGGTGTAAGCTCATTGCTCTGCTCAAATGATTCAAACACTATAAACTGCAGTGGCACATTGGTAATACCTACTTCATTGGTATGTAAGATTTGAAAATGTTCATAAACCACCAAGCACTATGTAAGCATTAGTTATTCTTATTATGACTTTTTTATTCCTTCTATAGAGAAAAGAGTGCTGGAAGTTATAGCTAGGAATTCTAGTTACTATACAATTCCATAAACAATGTTGTGAAAAAGCTTAAATTCTAAGATCAAAGATAATACTTATTCAGTAGAGTTTATATGTATATTTATATATACATATATTTTTACTCAGAGCAAATAATATGGTCAGTAAAATGGGTTACAGTTGTAAACACAATGACCATTAGTGTTGTAAAGTACATGTCTCCCTAGGATGTAAAATAACTTTATTGAATAAAACCTTTCTAGCTACATAATATCTAAAGGTTACTGTGTTAATATACACACACACAAACACACACGGAAATAGCATTGAAAATAAAATAAATGAAGATGCTATTAAGTTCAAATGATGATGAAATTGCCCCCCAGACATATGGGATTAGGTAAGCAGTAGAGAGCCAGTGGTCTTCTGAAGCCTGTAGCCCTGGAGCCTGGCCCAGTCTCAGATAGTCCCTTCAATTCAAGAGAAATTTAAATGCAATAGACTATAATCCAGGTCTACATATTTCCAGATCAAGCTATTTTCCCTTCTCCTTGCCAAGTGCAATAACAAAGTTTGGTTCTGAAATTCCCCAACAGACTGTTTAGCCTGGCTTTGGGCCCCCACATAGAGTGTGACAGCAGCCATGCAGTGAGGGCTTTCACCCCAGGGAAGGTGATGGTAAGTGTTCAGAAGATGTGTGCATGAGATAAGACAAGTCTTTGCTTCATAAAGTGTTGTGTGTATTGTGAGTTGTTTCACTTCTCTTTCTCCCCACATCAAATTATAGTAAGATCTAAAAGTGAATAACAAAAAACAGACTTCACAACACATTTCTAAATGATTCCCGGGAGGAATTCCCACCCAAATTGAGAACCTTGGAGTTTTAAGACGGTTATTGCTGAGGTCAGACTCTTAAAAGAAATCTGAGAACCCCTTTCTTTCATCTGAACTCAGACTATACTCTTAAACCTAGAAAAAAAGGGGTTTCAGTGTCCAAAAGCTGAAAGGCTATGTTGTAGACATATAAAGTTTCACGGACTGCAAAGCACCTGAAGCCTGTGCCTACATACAGACAAATCGTGTCCCTAATTATAGGTTGATAGAGACCAAGATTTAACCTTCCAATCCCTCAGAAAAATATAAAGGGCTGCAACCTTGCCTACCAGCTAAGGAACGTGTCTGGTCTTAGGGATAGAAAAGACCTAGGAATGGAGACTTTTATGTTCTTGTGGGCAGGAGGCGCAGTAGGAGAATCAGCTACCAGGGATGGCCCACAGCACAGTGGAGATCTCATGTGCAGTGTTGGAAGCAGTGGCAACAGCATTCAGGCCTTCACTAGATTAAGTCTGCAGCTTCATTTGTGCCATGGTTCTGGCTTAGGAGCCTCTCCTTATTTCTATTCTTTTGAGCCTGATTCTCCAATCTTCCTGGAGATCTATGAATCACTCCCTATCTTTTCAGTAAGGATTTTTTTTTTTCTGCCTAAAGAAGCATTCACTTGGTTGTGGTATGGACTGCATGATTATGTCCCCTTCCAACTCAAAAAAATACCTACATGTTGAAACCATAATGCTCAATGGGATGGTATTAGAAGGTACGGCCTTTGGGAGATGATTAGATCATACAGGTGGAGTCCTTATAAATGGGATTAATGCCCTTGTAAGGAGAATTATAAAGAAATTGCTTCCTCTTTCTCTGCTCTTAGTCATATGAGGAGACAAGGAGAAGATGTCCATCTGGAAACCTTCAGGAAGTGGATCTTTACCAGACACCAGATCTGCTGGTACTTTGCTCTGGACTTCTCAGTCTCCAGAACTGTGAGAAATGTGTCTGTTGTTTAAGCCACTCAATCAATAGCATTTTGTCATAGCATCCTAAACTGTCTAGTGGAGTTTGTATTGTTTCAGCCTAAAGCCCTGAATGATGTGAATGGTTAACCATTTATAAACCACTGAAGGTGACTCAGCACATTGTCTTGTATATGGTGGACCACTCATACCAGAGGTTAGTAGGTTTTTCCGGTTAAACCTTCTAATCATGCAGTAAACATTGTCTGTGCACCAATAAGTGCCAGGTACTCTTCTCAGTGCTGCGGATGCAAAATGACACAAACCCAGGTCTCGCCCAGGAGCTCATCATCTCCTAAAAACAAACAAGCAAAAAAGCAACTCTATACATTTATGTGTTAGTACTAAAACAGAGGTATGGTCCAGGATTTATGTAAACTGATGATGTTAGTTCTTTGTTGGTTACACACATTGAAAATACATTCTTACAGTTTATGATCTTTTGTTTCACATTTTAAGCTGTCTTTTATGTAGAGTTCATTATGTTGTATGTATTTATAATCCAGGATTATTAAAATGCTTGCCTATATGTTTTTTGCCTAAATGTCTTAGGTTTTCTATTAAAAAATTAATTTAGCAAATGTTTTCTTGAATCTATTGAAGTGATTTTATGGTTCTTCTCCTTTAATGGACTAATGAAGATAATTACTTTAAAATATTTTTTAATATTAAACTATACCAGCATTCCTGGCATACACCCAAATGAGTCCTGAATCTTTCATATATTACTGGAATCAATTTGTTAATATTTTGTTTAAAATTTTTACAACTATGTCCATGACTTGAATTGTTATATAATTTTCATTTATCATCTGTCTTGGCTTGGTTTGATACCAAGATTATCTCAGCTTCATAAAATAAGTTCAAGTGAGTCATCTGTTTCCAAGTTCTCTGGAACAGTTTGTATAAGTTTGGAATAGTTCTTATCTTGATTTATTTCCTGAAACTTGACTCTAAAACCTTCTGAGTAAGTTGCCATTTTTGTGAGTAGATTTAGCCATTTCTCTAAGAATCGTTGTATCACTGCTATAATTACATATTGAATATAAAAAGCATTAATTGCACTACTTATTATACACCTCCCCACTGCTCTTATTCTTCATTCTAGTTCTTCTCTCAGCAATTCACCTTCTTTATGTGTTTTTCAGAAATAGCCATTTTCAGGAGAATGGCGTAAACCTGGGAGGCAGAGCTTGCAGTGAGCCAAGATCGGGCCACTGCACTCCAGCCTGGGCGACAGAGCAAGACTCCGTCTCAAAAACAAAACAAAATAAAAACAAAACAAAAACAAACAAACAAAAACAGAAATAGCCATTTTATGTACTGTCTGAAGTGATCTCATCCAAACTTGTTTTTTTCTATACAACTAAAGAAACTGAGAGAATGGAGCATATCTGGGTTCAGGAAATGACCCTTCAATATATCAGGGTACTGATGGTTCCCATCTTACAGAACGCATGCACTATCCAATTCCTGAGTGTCCACTGAAAGAATATAAGGTCTTTTCTGCAAAATCATTTGCCAATATTCAATGAGCACTTCTTATATATAGGCTCAGAGCCAGGATCTGGGATGAGTAAAGAAGGTACATAATCCTCCTCCACCATTAGCCTTCAGTGTTTCACAGCATATTAGTTCATGCTCACATTGCTATAAAGATACTACCTGAGACTGGTTAATTTATAAATAAAAGAGATTTAATTGACTCACAGTTCTGCATGGCTGGGGAGCCCTCAGGAAACTTACAATCATGGCATAGCACAAAGGAGAAGCAAGGAGCTACTTCACAAGGCAGCAGGAGAAAGAGTGAGTGCACAGAGGAAACTGCCATTTTTCAAACCATCAGATCTCACAAGAACTTCTTCACTATCATAAGAACGGCATGGAGGAAACCACCCTTATCATCCAATCACCTACCACTAGGTTCCTCCATTGACACATGGAGATTACAATTTGCGATGAGATTTGAGTGGGGACAGGGATCCAAACCATATCATTCTGCCCTTGGACCCTCCAAAATCTCATTTTTTTTTTCACATTTGAAAACCAATCATGCCTTCCCAACAATCCCTCAATATCTTAACCCAGGATTAACTCAAAAGTCTAAGTGCAAATTCTCATCTGAGACAAGGAGAGTCCTTTCCACCTAAGGGCCTGTAAAATCAAAAGCAAGTTAGTTACTTCCAAGATACAAAGGGGGTACAGGCATAGGGTAAATGTTCCCTTCCCAAATGAGAGAAATTGGCCAAAACAAAGGAGCCACAGGCCCCGTGCAAGTCTGAAACTCAGCCAGGCAGTCATTATGTCTTAAAGCTCCCAAATCTCCTTTGATTTCATGTCTCACATCCATGGCACACTGATGCAAGGGGTGGACTCCCAAGACCTTGGGAAGCTCTGCCTCTGTGGCTCTGGAGGGTACAGCCCCTGCAGCTGCCTTCATGGTCTGGTATTGAATGCCTGTGGCTTTTCCAAGCACATGGTGCATGCTGTTGGTGGATCTACCATTCTGGGGTCTGGAGTATGGCAGCCTTCTCACAGCTCCACCAGGCAGTGCCCCCGTGCAAACTCGATGTTGGGGCTCCAACCCCACATTTCCCCTTTGTAATGCCCTAGCAGAGGTTCTCCATGAGGGCTCCACCCCTCTGGCAGACTTTTGCCTGAACATCCGGGCATTTTTATACATCCTCTGAAATCTAGGCAGAAGTTTCCAAAGCTCAACTCTTCTGTGCACCCACAGACACAACATTACGTGGAAGCCACCAAGGCTTGGGGCTTACACCCTCTGAAGCAATGGCCTGAGCTGTATCTTGGCCCCTTTTAGCCATGGCTGCAGCTGGAGTGGCTGGGGTACAGGGCACCAAGCTCCAAAGCTGCACAGAGAGGAAGGGCCCTGGGCCCAACCCACAAAGCCATTTTTCCCTGCTAAGTCTCTGGGCCTGTAATATGAGGGGCTTCTGTTACGATCTCTGACGTGCTCTGGAGACATTTTCCCCATTGAATTGGCTATTAACATTTGGCTCCTCATTACTTATGCAAATTTCTGCAGCCAGCTTGAATTCCTCCCCAGAAAATGAGTTTTTTCTTTATAGTCAGGCTGCAAATTTCCCAAACCTTTATACTCTGCTTTGTTTTTAAACATAAGTTCCAATTTGAAACCATCTTTTTGTGAATGCATATAACTGAAAGCATTCAGAACAATACAGCTCACTTCTTGAATGCTTTGCTGCTTAGAAATTTCTTTTGCCAGACACCCTAAATTATCTATCTCAAGTTCAAATTTCCACAGATCTGTAGGGCCCGGGGCAAAATGCTGCCATTCTCTTTGGTAAAGCATAACAAGAATTACCTTTATTCCATTTCTCAACAACTTCCTCATCTCCATCTGACACCACCTCAGCCTTGACTTCATTGTCCATATCACTATTAGCAGTTTGGTCAAAACCATTCAACAAGTCTCAAGAAGTTCCATACTTTCCTCTACCTTCCTGTCTTCTTCTCAGCCCTCCAAACTGTTCGAACCTCTGCATGTCACTTGGTTCCAAATTCGCTTCCACATTTTCAGGTTATCTTTATAGCAGTATCCTATTCCTGTTACCAATTCTCTGTATTAGTTCATTTTCACACTGCTATAAAGATACTACCTGAGAATAGGTAATTTACAAATACAAGAGGCTTAATTGACTCACAGTTCTGCATGGCTGGGGAAGCCTCAGAAAACTTGCAATCATGGCAGAAGGCAAAGGAGAAGCAAGAACTTTCTTCACAAGGCAACAGGAGAGAAAGAGAAAGCACAGGGAAAACTGCTATTTTTTAAACCATCAGATCTCATGAGCGCTTTCATATTATCATGAGAACAGCATGGGGGAAACCGCCCCCATGATCCAATCACCTCCCATAATGACCCTCCCTGGACACATGGGAATTATACTTCAAGATGAGATTTGGGTGGGGATACAGAGCCAAACCAAACCATATCACACAGTTTTTTGGGAGGTGGACAGTTGATACACCAAAAATTAAAGCAATAAGATAAATGCAGGGACAGGAACCAGGCAACCCAGAGGAGGCAATATCCAAATGCCTAGGGATGAGAGGATGAAATTGAGGAGTCAATTTGTCCTCTAGATATTGTATACCAACTTTTTGCCTAGGACTATTATACTTTTGGCACTATACATTCTTTAACCCAGAAGCTCCCTCAGTTCCTGGCAAACCAGGTCAATTGGTCACTCTATCTAGACCTTCAGTGCCTAGCACGAACTTGTCTAACTTGCAGCCCGTGTGCTGCATGTGGCCCAGGATGGCTTTGGGTGTGGCCCAACACAAATTCATCAACTTTCTTAAAAGTTGATGAGGTTTTTTTTGTAATTTTTTAAACTCACTAGCTATCTTTAGTGTTAGTGTATGTTATGTGTGGCCCAAGACAGTTCTTCTTCTTCCAATGTGGCCCATGGAAACCAAAAGATTGAATGCCCCTGGCCTACCACTATATATGGCACAAAGATGGAATCCAAAGGGTATACTTAATTAGTTGACAAATGATCTGAGTAATCATGAACAGTAAGTTTTAACCAAGCATATGGAAAAGGGATTGCAAGGCTGTCTGGAGGAACAATGCAGGAAGAATTACTAGAGAACATGGACATGGTTTGAAATTATAAGTCATCCTGTGTGATGGAAGGAGCAGTGAGTACAGGAAAAGAGTTGGTGATAAGACTGCAGAAATAGACAAGGTTCAGATGGTAAAAGTCAGGTTGAGGAGTAAGGGCTTTATTTTATCTTATAGTCAATAAGAGGATTAATAGAGAGGCATTAACAGAGTCAGCCAGCTCTGAGATAATATGAGCATAGTAGTGAAGAATCCAAATTTCTTTACATGTTTATATATATAGGCATCTTTGTATATATTTGCATTTTGTATATTCAGGCATTGGAAGAATTGTCTGCCTGTTTTTGTTTTTAATCAGGACCCCCTGTGTGACAGAAGAAAAAGTCTCAAGTTGGAGTTAAAATTCTCCTGCATTCTGATCAGATTCTGCTGCATTCTTCATGTGACCTCGGGCAAGTATCTATATTTCTCCAGCCTTAGGAATTCTAAAAGAGAATTCTTAAATTTTAAAAAGGAAACAGTGATATCTATTTCTAAGTCTTTTGTAGAAGACTGTGAGAAAATACCTACAGACAAGCTCTGAAAAATGTCAGGCAACACGGAAATCTAGGTTTGGAATTTGTAGTTGGAATGACTAATAGATTGGTTGGCTAATGGTGTAAGAGAAAAATGACTGACAAAAAGGAACTACATTCATTAGCAATTGAAGCTACTCTTGAATTGGCTGTGCAACTTCAGCAAAGCTATATAATAGTCCTATAACTTGAGATAACTCAACAGCACAGCTTGTCACAATTAATGTTAACTATAGATAACTGATACATGATATGGATTGGCCTATGATCCCAACACACAAAAAAAGCCACATTTTACCTGACATGGAAGTTGAATTAACTTACAAAAGAGTTAACAGTCCATGGGTCTGATATAATAATACTTAATTAAATGGTGCCTATCAAAACCTCTGCTACTGAATTCCAGTAAGGTTCTCCCCTGCTCACTGAGTCAGCCTTTATCGTCCTGGCTGTCAGCACTGTGAACATTCCATTGTTTCTATTTGCTTTGAGATACAAACTTCTGGGCGCATAGGGGCTGCAAGTGTTATTTTCAGCTACGTATCTCCAAATACTGCAATCACCTTACATCTGGCCCATTTCCATGATGTCTGCTCTAAGAACCGAGTGGCACAATGGTCATGGCTTGTTTGTTATGACATTTTGGGTCACTTTGGTTTATCTTTTTATTAAGGTAAAGTTAGAAATTATACCGTGTCTGTCTCAGTGAACAGAATGTTTGTATTCCTCCCCACCAAATTCATACATGTTGAATCCTTAATCCCAATGTGATGATATTCAGAGGTGGGGCCTTTGGCTGGTAATTAGGTCACAAGGGTAGAGCACTCATCAATGGGATTAGTACTCTTATAAGGAGAGGTTGAGGAGTTAGATAGCTCTCTTTCCTTCCTTCCATGTGGGGCTACAAGAAGGTGGCCATCTGCGATCTGAAAGAGGGCCCTCATGACAATCTGACCATGCTGGTATGCTGACCTTGGATTTCCTGCCTGTAGAGCTGTGAGAAACAGATACCTGTTGTTTATAAGCCATTCAATCTATAAGACATTGTTATAGCAGCCCACACTGGTCAAGACATCTGTAAACATAGCTCACTCAAATAGCAAAACTCAAAATAAGCACGTGGACCACAGAGGTCATATGAGTTGAGGATCCTTGCATCTTGTGTGCCTTGGGTTTTGGTCTCAGGTCTGCTGCTAACTGCTGGTATAACCCCAGGTGAGCCTCTTGAATACTCTGAGCCTGAAACCCAGTTTTTAACCTGTGAACTGAAGAAAGGTAATTTTATTTGTTTCACCCATCTGTTGTTCTATAAATAAATGAATTATGGTAAATGTGCTCTGTAAATGAAAATGTTTAGCAGGGATATGACACTTTAAAAAAGGATGAGAAAAGTTACAAATTTTAAGTCAGAAGTTTGATCTTCCACCTACAGGTTGGGAAATGATGGATGAAGCATCACTAGTATCTTGGAGTAGTTCAGAGTTTCGCTCTGGAGTCAGAGTGCCAAGGTCAAATCACAGTACCATATTTTACCAGCTATGTGTGTGGCCTGAGGCAGGTTACTGAATACACTATGTTTCAGTTTCCTCATCAGATAAATGTGGGTGATATTAATTGGTTGTGATACTAACATAAGACTGTGAACATATATCAATAGAGTCTATATTACTTAGTTGATATGAGTGTTAGCTGAGTTAAAAATCTGCAAAGCCCTGTGATCAGAGCCTGGCACTCTGATATTTCTGAATCCATGGTAGTCATCATATTTGTTTTGGTTACCTTTCCTGAAATGAAAAAGATTAGAATACCTCTGCCTAGCACAAAATATAATGAATTTTAAAATACTTTGTCAATTTCAAAAGACAGTTCAAATTTCAGTAGTATGTATGAATAAATACTGATGAAATGCATTTTGCTCAGCAGGGTGGAATTCCTGGATTTTGGGTCACACACACACGCACACATACACACATGTGGCCAAACCCACTCACACACATTGTTACATACTCAGAGACACACAGACACATGCACACACACACACACACACTCTCATACACATGTACAAATGCACTAGAGTTCTGATCTGTCTCAGTACAAAATCCACTTCCATTTTTGAATGTGAAACCTGGAGGAAGAAGAACTAGGGTCTTCCAGAACATCTACATTTAATTTGTTTTCAGGGAGTCCCCTATTCCCCAGAGATCATTAAGTTACAATTCAGAGTTATTAATCTTGAACAAGGCAAGTCTTTTTCCTTTTTAGGTACTCAGTTATTTCAATTGTAAAATGAAAAACTTGGTACATAAGAGTCACTCTACGAATATTTGTGGAATGAAATAAATGGTCAAAAAATAAAATTATGCACAATTGTTATTGCTATGATTTATTATGACAAAATCTTTCAAGGGTGCATTTTTTAGAAAAATTCTGTTATGCAATGATTCCCGAAGTCAACCCAGCCACAATTACCTTTTTTTCTGTAGGTTACTAAAATATTCATAAAACTCAACAGTCAGGAGTGAATGTGTGTGAAAAAGTTTGTGCATGAGACTCCAAGTCCTCTCTCTTGGGAATCTCAGGCCTCTCATTCATACACTCATTCAACAACTCTTTGCAGAATACCTCCTTTGTATCAAACATTGTCTGGCGGACAATGATAGAAAAATGAAATCAACAGGTTCCTGATTTTAAGGAGCACTCAGTCTAAAGGGAGAGTGGGAAGATACACAGTGGGTATGGCAAAGACTTTCTGCAGGAGGTAACATTTCAACTGATGGGAAAAGTAAGCAGGAATCCATCAAGGTTTTAGGGTGGTCTGCCAGTAGGGGGCAGATTGGCAGAGGCTTTGTTAAGAAATGCTCTATGTGTGCACCCAAACTGCAGGAGAATTCCTGCCATGGACCATGGCAGAAACTCAAGGACACTGAGCCACAAAATGCAATAACACTTAAAGCACTGTCTCTGACAAGAAAAATATGTGCTCACACCTAATTGACCAAAGTATGTCATATGGCCAAGGTCAATGTCACAGGGTAAGTCACATGTCAGGCGACCCAATTGTTTAATCTTATTGCAGAAAAGGAGTAAAAAATTGACAACAAAAATATAATCTTCCATACTAATTTTATTAACAAGCTGATAATTTCGTAGGACCAATGAGCTTTGAATAATAATAGGAGGTGAGATTAAAGCCTAAAGTAGGGACCACACCTTGTGCATAAACACAGTTCACACAGGTAAAAACCTGGGAGTTCTTTAACACTCTATTTTCTCTTTTCCCCAAAAGTTAACCATTTTCTAATTCATGTGAATTCCATTTATAACACATAGTGCTTAGCAAAGTATCTGACACAGAGTTGGTATTCATTGTATGTTTGGTAAATGAATGCATGTATGCTTGAATAAATACATGGCCATGCTGCCAGCCTTTTCTTGCAAAGTCTGTTTTAGATTGGATTCAAGCTTCTACAGCACCTGTGCTTATCAACTGCATCACACTATTACAGTTCACAATAATTGTTTGTTCATCCGCTTCTCATTACACCGTACTCATGGTGAGGTCAGAGAATGTGTCACCTCTCCCTAACCAAGGGCCTGGCACAGTGTTTGGCATATAATAAGAGCTCAACAATGTTATTTGATTCCTAATTATCACTAGCAGCATGAATTTTTGACCGCTTAACATACAACTTAAGTCAAGAGGTGCTGAATAACCACAGGTCACACATTGAATAAGTGTCAACACTAAAATTTATGACACAGTTTTTCTCCAAACTAGTCTTTATACAGTACATCATATTTATTTCAGAGATCAGCTAGAAGCTGAGAGAAAGCATATTTAATATACACAACAAAGACTATATAAAGAACTTATATAAGTTTAAAAGAAAAACACAAACCCCAGGGAAATATGGACAGTTTGAATAAGTTTGTCATAAAATATAAAAATATGTATGGTTTGTAGAATATGAGGGTATATCCAGCTCCATTAGTGTTGAGAAAGATGCAGTTTAAGACCATGATATGCTACTATATTTTACAGTCAGTTGATTAGCGAAATTTCAAAAGTCTGACAATATCAAATGCTAGAAAGATACAAATTTATAGCATCTCTTACCTATTACTGGTTGATATGTAAACTTGGCTGGATCTCTTAAGAAAATAGTTGAGTATTGTAAACTTGTATATTCAAATACCGAGAAAAGTACATATTTTACTTCTACATGTAGAACCAAGGGAACCTTTCAAACAGGCTCACCAGATATGTGTCCACTATTATGCACAAAATCTTTGAAACTAGCAAAAACCTGTAAACAACCTAATGCCAATAGAGAAGATATGAGATGAATAAACTCGTATATTTAGTATTATGGCCCTAAAAATAAATGTGGTATAATAATAATGAACAGTATAGATGAATTATAAAAATATATTCAAATTTTAAAAATAAGTTGAAAAATATGTATACCGTAAATCCTTTTTAAAAATAAAGTTGAATACAATTATTAACAAACAAGTGCTTGTTTGAAATGCCACACACAAATAGGAAAACAAGGAAATGATGCACAGAGAATTTTGGATGGTGGTTACTCGAGATGGGGTTATGTAAGAAAAATAAATGCAAGAGGATCCCATACAGTTATTGTTAATGTTCTTCCCTAACTGTGGGTTCATGGATGTCTATATATTTCAAATTAATTGTAATCACTTTTTGAAAATTTTAAAAAATGTAATCCGCAGTCCAATGATACATTGCATGGCCAAGGATTATAAATAATACAATTGCACTTGAGATCCATTAACAAAAGAAGAAGACCTGATTGAATCCAAGTACCTAGGCTTAGAGTTAAAACAAAATATTGATCTCGAGGAGAAATTCTCTGCCCCTTGAAAATTTTCTTCAAGTAGGTCAAGTCCAGGTGTAAGAAGGAGACAGTCAAATGGAGCACAAGATAGGCCCAAGGATTTGGGATGCTCAAGTTGTGGGTCAGGGGCTGATGATACAAACAGGAATCGGGAAGACACAAAATACTATGGAGCAGGGCTGGGCAGCAGTGTAGCTCTAGAAGACTGAGAGTCACCAGCACACCCATGGGAAAGGAGAGGTCAGAGAGGAACAATGGACCTGCTGGGTAAACAATCAGGATTTGAAGATTCAAAACAAATAAAGAAGATGATTGTAAATGCTGAACTAGAGTTCACAGAGAAGCTGTGCAGTGCACCGGAATAAATACTACGTTCGGGCTTCAACTCTGTTCCTGACTACTCTTAGGCTGTTATGCAAATCATTTCCTCTGTATAAGCCCCAGTTTCTTCCTAGGATAACTCCCTGCATTACAGAGGCTTTTGCGAAGCTCAAGTGAGAAAATGTATATGGACATGCTTTGGAAATTACAAAATGCCTAATAAAGGTGAGAAGTTGGTATTATTTTGCTCACTGAAGACATTGGAAATAGAGTGATTGTGAAAAAATATCAAGATGCCACTGATATTTTTAAATACTCATTCACCTGTCTGCCTCCATTAATGGGTTATATGCTCTTAGATTATTGAGATGTCAATGTGTTCTCTATATACTCCTTGTAACTATCTCATTAGCTGATTCCATGTGGTCTACTAAGTATTAAAGCAATCAATAAAATAATTGGAAACAACCTTAGTGCTGGCCTCTATGTAATCCAGTTTCCCAATGACAGTGGTTTTATCACTAGATCCCTTCCCCCCACCTTCCTTATAGTTGGGACTCCAGCCTTTCTGAGAGAAAAATCTAGTGATAAAATTCAGTTTAAAAATTCTCTTAAGCTCACTAAAGTCTAGAAGAATGAAAGCATTATATTTGACACTGTTCAACACATTCTGTCTTCTCCCTACCTTTCCCATCTCATCTTCCACAAAGGCACACAGAGCCACCAAATTCTAGAAATGCTCCCTGCTCTTTTCAAGTCTTAAAAGCTTCACTGTTATTCCTTGTACCTGGGATTTTCTTGCCATTTCTCACTCTGCCTCTACCAAGTAAACTGCAGTTTACCTGGTCAAAGTTCACACATCTGTTTTCCTCATTAGCCCAAGACAGAGTTTCACAATCTTGTCTCTGCTGGAAACCACCACATCTCAGAGAATGATGGGTGTGTGAGTGTTCTCATGGCTAAAATTACTTGTGTTTATTTCTTATGACCAGCACCCACTGCAGTGCTTAGAAAGAGAAAACATGCTTAATATATGTTTAATGCAAAGATAGAAGAAAGAATATTACTTTTTCCAGTTGTAGCACAGGAGATATTCCTGGGAGGACATCTGGGAAAGCATTTCCTATGGGTCTTTACACAATGATTCCCATGGAGTAGAAGGAAAAAAACATATAATAATATTTCAAGCTTCTCAATTTTGCCCAGCCTTCAAGAGCTTATTTCCTATGGAACATTGACTGTATGGAGTTAAATTAGATTTTATCAAATAGTAATTTGTCACATATGTAATACATGAAGGTGTGTGATTGATGTGGAATCTTGAAAAATCATTCTAATATGTCAGAATGACAAATGGATTAGTGAGAGGTATAATTTATGGTGGTAGATGTGGGTCTGTATTAAGTTGGCAAAATCGAAGCCTCACTTAAAGGTAAACTACCTCACTCTTTTCTTAACTCAATTGTCATTGCCAGTAAGACCAGCATAGTGGAAACAGCTCAATTGTGTTGAATTCAAGCTATTTAATCAGCTTCCTTTGAGTGATTCTTCAGAGCATTTGTTACTATACTTGTTGATAAATATGTGACCCTGGATGTTTTATCACTTTAATTTCTATATCGCTAGAAATGAAATGTATTTTAATATTTAATATTTAGGGCCAGGCTCACGTGTGTAATCACAGCACTTTGGGAGGCCAAGGCAGGTGGATCACTTAAGGTCAGGAATTTGAGACCAGCCTGGCTAACATGGTGAAATCCTGTCTCTACCAAAAAATACAAAAATTAGCTAGGTGTGGTGGTGCATGCCTATAGTCCCAGCTACTAGGGAAGTTGAGGTGGGAGAATTGCTTGAACCCAGGAGGAGGAGGCTGCAGTGAGCCTAGATCGCACTACCGTACGTCAGCCTGGGCGACAGTGTGAGACACTGTCTCAAATAATAATAATAATAATGTTTAGTTTTAATATAACTAGAAATGAAACTTCCCTTAGAACATAAATGTATCTTTTCCCTGCCTTTTTTTTTCCATTGTAAGTCTATAAGTTTCTGTCATGAACTAAATTGTGTCTCTCCCAAATTCATATGTTGAACCTTTAGCTCTCTGTGTGACTTTTTTGAAGATAAAGTTTTTTTCTTTTTCTTTTTTGATTTTTGTAGGTACAGTCTTTAAGAAGGTAAGGTAAAATGAGGTCATAAAAGTAGGTCCCTAACTGAGTAGAACTGGTGTCCTTAGAATAAGAGGAAGAGATACTAGAGCTCTCTCTCTCCCTAGTGTGCACACAGCAAAGGTCAGACAGAGTGGCCTCATCAGACACCAACTCTGAAGGCACCTTGTTCTTGAACTTCTGACTTCCAGAACCGTGAGAAAATAAATTTCTGTTGTTTAACCCACTCAGTCTATGGTATTCTGTTATGACAGAGTAAGTACACCAATATAGTTACATAGAGTGGAACACATAGAATTTAAATTTACATTGCAATATGTTTTAACATATGCATATACTCATATAACCTCTCCCCAGTCAGAAGAGAACATTTGCAACATCTTGGAAAGCCTGGACTCTCTGCCACCTCCCAAGGCAGTCTGGCTTCAAACTCCCACCCAGGGGCAACTGCTACTCTGATTTCTATCTCCATAAATTAAGCTTTGCCTATAATAGAATTTCAAATAAACGAAATCTTACAATACACACTGTTTTGGTCAGAATGTATTAGCTCAACATCATGTTTTTAAGATTCGCCCATGTCATTTCATTCATACAAATATTGATATTCCTGAATGGTATTTCATTTTATAAATATATCATCCTTTATTTATTCCTTGTCTTGTTAATAGATATTTGAATTATTTTTAGTTTTATTTGTATATTATGAATAAAGCTGCTCTGAACATTCTCATAAAAGTCTTATTGTGGCATTTGTTTTGATTTCTCTTGTTTAAATAACTAGTAGTGGAATAGTTTGATCACTGAATATTTACCTTTGTAAGAAACTACCAGAGTACTGCAAAATGCTTGTAATGTTTTACATTCTCAAAAAAAAACAAAACAAAACAGTTTTTATAGCTCCACATTCTCACCAACATTTTGGTGTAGTGGCTTTAGCTATTCCTGTGGATTTGTGTGATATCATAATTTGATTTGAATTTGCATTTCTCTTTTGACTAATAATGCTGAGCACATTAAAAAATGTAATGTGCTTATTGGCCTTTAGGTATCATTCCCTTTTTTTTAAATTGCTGGAGTTCTTTTTTTCTGGAAAACGTCCTTTCTCAGATATCTGTGCTGATGATACATTTTAATTTTATTAAGAGTCATTTGATGAACTGAGGAACTTAATTTTTATAAAGTTCAATTCATCACTTTTTAATGTTTTATGGAACTGTGCTTTCAAAAAAGTCTTTTTCTACTTTGTCTCGATCACAAAGATGTCTTTCCTGTTTTCCTCTAGGAACCATAATTTTAACCTTAAAATTCATGCGTCAGATCCATTCAAATTTACTCTTGCACATAGGATGAACCAAGGGTTGGGAATAGTTTTTCCCTAGGGCTATCGATTTGATTCTACATAACTTATTTAAAATGTTAATTTTCTTCATCGAATTGGTTTGTTGCCTTTTGTTGAGAATTAATCAACTTGATAATTATACGTATATTTGTAGAAACTATAATCTGTTACATTAATCTATTTGTTTATCTTTATGCAAAATTCACACTCCCTTGATCACTGAAGCTTTATATTAAATTCAGTTTTGTTCCTTTCTAAAACAGTTTTGGCAATTATAACTTTTGAAATTAATACATGACTTTTACAATGAACATATGACTTTTAAATCACTGTGGCAAAACTCTACTGTAATTTTATGAGTGTTGTATAAAATCTATTTATCAATCTGAAAACAACCAACCCAGGAACAATGTTCAATCTTCAAAACTGTGAATATGGTATATTTTTGCATTTATTTGAATTTTTAAATTTATTTCAGCAATGCTTTTTAAGTTCTTATAAATCTATCCCTCAGCTTATTTTTCAACCTTTATCATCTTTATGTTATTGCAAAAACTACACATACTATTTGTTTGCTTGCTTGTTTTCTTATTGCACTGGCCAGGCGCTCCAACACAATGGGGAAAGCAATATCCCTCTTAATGGATGGATATTATTGTCCTGTTTTTTATTATGGTTTCACTATTAAATAAGATCTTAGCTGAAGATTATTTATACATGTCTTTATCAGGCTGAGGAAGTCCCCATTTATTCTAAGTTTGCTGAGAATTTGTATTAAATAATATTTCTGCATTTATCAAAATGACTAAATACATTATTTTCTTAATTTGTTCATATGGTAATGTATATTGATTCACTTTGCAATGTTAAACCAACCTTGCATGCCTTGAATAAATGTGACTTGATTACAGTCTATTATCAGATATGATTTGTTAATATTTATTTTGTTAAGAATTTTTGCATCTGCTCCAGAGAGAGATCCATCTTGAGATTTCCTTCATTGTAATACCTGTCTGGTTTTGTTGTCACAGTAATGATAGTTCAAAAAATGAATTGGAAAGTGTTTCCTTCTCTAGGTTCTTAAAAACAGATGTGCAGTACTTTAAATATTTGCCTGAATATAACAAGGAAGCTATGTATGCCTAGAGTTTCCTTGAATAAAATATGTTTAACTAGAAACTAGCTTTCTTTAATAGATACACAGCTTTTTTCTATTTTGTCTTGAGACAGTTTTGGGAATATGACTTCAGGGAATTTTTCTATTTAATTTAAGTTGAAGAGTTTATTGGCACAAAAGATTTCGTAATTATCTTTTGAGATTCTTGTAATATTGTTAGAATTCTTGGCGATGTTTTCTCCTTCATTCCTGATATTGATAATTTGTGTTTTCTCTTTCTTTTCTTGATCATTTAATCTAGAGGTGTATTAATCTTATTGATCCTTTCAATGAATGACATTTTGTTTTTGTTGACTGCTATTCCTGTTTGTATGTTTTTATTTTTATCCTTATTATTTCCTTCCTTTTATTTAATATCAATTTACCTCTCTTTTCCTAGTTTCTTAATGTTTAAACTTACATTATTAATCTTAAACCTATCTTATTTTTAATCAAGTCATTTGAAGTTATGGATTTTTCTCCAAGCAATATTTCAGCTTAATTCCACAAATTTTATCTAAATATTATAGTCATTTTATACTATTAGAAATTATATGTAATTATTATTTTATCTTGCATTATTTAGTATTTAGTATTGATTTAATTATAAATAATATTATTACAGATTATTACTTTGTTCCAATTTATTACTAAATATTTTGGGTATTTTTTAGAAATATTTAATTGGCTTCTAATGCAATTTTATTATAGTCACTGTGTTCGCTTTAATTTTAAAGATTATTGTAACATTTTATTTTCCAATATAAGGGCTATCGTGATGAATGTTTCTGACATTTAAAAACAACATGCATTCTGAGATCTCTGTTGCCAAGACCTAAAACTAGTTCCATTTATTTGTCCCATTTTTCATGCCATTGTTGTTTGTACAAGAAAAGAATAATTCCAAAATCCATTATCCATCATAACCAAAATGGAAGTGCCTTTTTGTTTGTCTTGAAATTTAATACTAAACCATAGACCTTTCCATGACTAAGTAGCTCATAATCTTTGGACTCTTATTCCAGAAAAAGATGTACTTTACATCCTGAAATATTTGTTATATGAGTGGATGTGGAAAAAACAACAACCAATACAGATTATGGACTAACTCTAGAGGAAAGGGCTCTGATGGAATATGGGTTAGAGCTGCAGGCCACTTTCCACACAGTCACTATTACCAGGTTGTCAGTCTGAAAAAAATAGAAAAAAGAAAATAAAATCTCTTGCAAGAGAGACACAGCTATTTAGCATATCAGAAATAAAGCAGAAAATTCTGAAAAGAGAGAGAACATTCCCTGGCGAGTTAGATGCAAAGGTTAAGGAGAAGAGAAACTAGGGAATGCATAAGATCAATAATATCAAAATAACCAAACAAGGTTTAGTTATATTCTGTTAGTAATTCTTACAGTATGCTCTAATGGCAACTTGTGTTGTAATTGCTAGAGTTGCTTATTAAAAATGGGCATCCGAAGGCACCACCTGTGCCTTTTAATAGCAAAGAATACTATCATTTGCTATTTGTCTTGAAGCATACCAAGAGCTTCCCATGGATTATCTCATTTCATTTTTAAAGCCACATTATAGGGTAGTTTTTATTAAAAATCACCACTACAAAAAGAACCTGAGGCTTAGATAAGAACTTTGTCTTCTCCAAGTTCATAGAAGCAAGAAGTAGTGAAGTAGGTGAATCTTATGCACACTAAAGTTTAGAACAACTGGTTTAGGGGTTTAACGTGATGAAAATGACCCCAAGATGATAAAGGGATAATGAATACAGAGTGTAGGATAGAATTAAACAAAAGCTGTAGTCAGTGACAATATTACAATTGTGTCTATTTGTACCTGATCTGCTCTTCTTTGTTCATTCTTGGAAATAAATCAAGGGGGAAAGGTGTCTGGAAGCCAAGGTCAGTACCCACCCAGGAAAAGGATTTGGCCACATAGCTTGTCAGAGTTTTAAATCAGGGATTGGGACATGGAAGACTTCCATCCTAGCAGGGGAACAGAGTCCCTACTGTAAAGTTGAGGAAGAAACTGCACGTGGATAAACTTTGGTAGACAGGTATCATAGTGATATACTAGAATAGGCCCAGGAGGAGCATCTACTGGGAAAGCGTCATGCAAAACAATTCCAGACCCCACCTGCCAGTGTCGTGAATAATAGTAACGTTTTCCTTTCTGTGGTCAGGTTTGTCATTGTGTCCGGAGTTGGTTCCTTCCAGTGGGTTTTTGGTCTCACTGACTTCAAGAATGAAGCCGCGGACCCAGCGTCAACCCGCTCGGGTCCCCTTCCATGCTGTGGAAGCTTTGTTCTTTCGCTCTTCACAATAAATCTCACTGCTGCTCACTCTTTGGGTCCGTCCCACCTTTAAGAGATGTAACACTCACTGCGAAGGTCCTCAGCTTCATTCTTGAAGTCAGAGAGACCAAGAACCCACCGGAAGGAACCAACTCCAGACACATCATGACCACGGAAGAGGAATGAATATACAGGTGAAAGGATCTCAGGGAAGCAGCTAAGGGGGCTGTCAGAAAGATGTTTTCCCCCTTGGCTTACCACGAAGAACTATTTATTAGGGAGACCATGCATTATTTGGGTTAAGTACATGCGTATATGAGTCAAATATGTACAAGTTGCAAATATGGGTTTGCATTTACAAACTCCATACTCCAGGACATTTTTTTTTACCATTTCTGAACCTTCAATGTTTGTCTACAAAATGAAAATACTTCTTTTCAGAGCATTTTGATTAAATTAAGTCATATCTAAAACACTGACAGTCAATAAATGCTCCCCCCACTTGCACTGTTTTAGAGAAATGGTGCTTACAAATGTGTACTGTGGTATCACTGGCCCAAGGAAGATGTCCAGGTAGTACATGGGTCTCTGCCCAGAAAATTCAGGAAGTACCAACTAAATGCAAGAACAGTCAGGACTCAGAGATCAGAACAAGCAGTGCATCTGGAATCCCTATTTCAGGCAAGATTTCAACCTAAAAACAACTGTCACGTGTCTTTGAAATATCCGACTTGGATACTAAGTGCCAAGAACAAGAACCATGATTGATATTAAAGGAAAAAAAAAGCACCACATAACAGCTGATTCAAGGAATCTTTTTATCAGTGCAGAAGCAAGTGAGCCTGGCATAGAAGGAAAGGCTGGCTGAGATTAGTGTTCCTTAGCTACTTGTTCCTGAGACAGAACTCCTCAAATAAGTTTAAAACTGTATTGGTTATCCATTGGTTTGTAATAGATTTTGCCAAAATTTACCAGCATGTGGCAACAAATATCTATTATCCCACATCATTTTGTGGGTCACGAATCTGGGAGTGGCTTACCTAGGTGGTTCTGGTTCAGGGTCTCTCATGAGGTTACATCAAACTGTTGGCTGGGGCTGCAGTCTTTTGAATTGTTGACGGGACTCAGCTTCTCCCAGCTGTTGGCTGAAGGCCTCCGTTTCTCACCCTATGTATCTCTTCATAGTCTGTCTAAGTGGTTTTTTGCCATGACAACTAGAGTGATAGAGAGATTCCGGGTGATGTCATACTACTTTTATGACCTAGTTTCTATTTTACCATGTGATTTCTGTTTAATTCTATTGACTGAAGATAGTCACCAAGTCCAGCTCACATGAGATGGGACAGGTTTGCACGAAGGTATTAAATCAGGGGACAGGGCCATTTGGCACCTTAAAACTGGCACCACAGGAATTGTGGTGCTACATTTAGGGTCTACTATTTTTTCTTGGTGGTGTTGGGGGGGTAGTTACAAGAAATGGAGCTACAGGAAGGCTCAGATACTGCCGGTAGAAAGAGCTCTAATTGTGTGTAGGTTCTGACTATTTAGCTTTCGTATATCAATGCCTATTCTCATCATCTGTGCATAAGTATTTCAACCTCTGAATTATAGTTTAAGAGAAATTCCTTTTGTAATTTCATGTAAATTGTATGTTTTATATTTTTTAAAAGGAAACATATTCATTGTTTAAAAAATAGAAAAAGGAAATAAAAGTCCTCTGCAATCACCCCACCCAGAGATAATCACTATTAATATGTGGATGAACACTTTAGACATTTCTAAACCATATAAACACACACAACTATATATTACGTAATTGTACATAAATTTACAATAATACTGCACCTGCTTGTCAGCAATAGCTTTTTTCACTTGATGGTATGCTATGAGCTATTTTCCATGTCAATAAATACAACTTCATGCCATCATTTTTAGTGGCTGCAATATGTTGCATTGTATGGATGCTCTATAATTACTCCTCCACTTACGTGTTATTTGATATTAAAGTTGTTTCATATGTGTGTTTTTATTGAAATAAAATGTGCGGCTGTAGGAATGCCCAGCTTAACCCAAACCCAAATTATGATGCATTCATTATCATTGCTTTCTGTCCTTTTCCATACCTTTTTATAATATAGTGGAAATGTCAATGTTTCTCAGTTATTTGTGAAAGATTTTAAATGTTTTTAAGGATTTCAAGAGGCCAGAAAATGCAGAGAAATGTGTAATACAAGAGGGTTTTCCTGCTTTCTGGGTAGATTTAACTTTATTAGTTTGATAAGATCCAGAGCTTATACTCTCTCCAGTCTCTCATCTTTACATAACACATTGGAGATACAAAGAGACATTTAACAATCATTGGTGAAATTAGTTCCACAGACAAAACCTTAGTTTAAAAATGCACTGAGTACCAAGCACTTGACTCCTGGCGGTACCTCAATTGCTCCATGCTTAATCGTTTCTCCCCATGAAAGTATATAAAAAGCACCCTTGGATCACATAACTAGGGTGACCATATCATTCATCACCCAAATGGTACACGTTAGAGAGTAAAATCTGAATTATTAACAATTATATGGGACAATTGGCATAACCAAAACGGTCCCAGGCAAGCTGGGACATACGATCAATCCAAATAGATCAGTTAAGGAAACTGAGGCATAGATTGCTTATGTGAACTATTAGAATTCACAGCTAGTAAATTACACATCGCCTGTTCCAGATCCATTCCCTTATCATTGATTTCCGGGTCCCTGAATATCTTTGCAAATTTATTCTCTGCAGGGGCCACTTCTTCCTATTAGGTGGGATCTCATGGGTATAATTTTGTCTTTATTGGAAATGCTTACTTCATTGGAAATTACTTTCTTTATTGGAAATGCATATATATATATATATATGCACGATATATGCACACACACATATCCAATATATTGCATATATTATATAAATATAAATATATTTGTATGAATATATAATATCTATATATGTATGGATTTTTATACATATGAATACATCTATATTTTATATATGGATATGCACATAATATGGATGTATTTCTCTTTCCCCAGATGTAATAAACAACTATTAAATAATGGATGTCTTCTGCATTTTCATGGAATTGAGAAAAGTGCAGAGGGGTAGTTCATAGGTCCACCACTAGAGAGAGTGCTGGCCAAGAGTTTGTGTCTATAGACTGGAAGTTCCGTGCTTTATGAAAAAGGCACAAGAGTGGAATTTGTTCCCTTTTGTCTCCAAGAGAATGAGAAACTTTCATATATAGCAACAAAATCTTTCTCCCTGCTTCTATGTCAAACTTTGGTTTGTTTTTTCAGCTCCTGACTGAATTCTAACATCTATCAGTAACTTTTGCTGCTCCATCTGTGTCTTTTTTTCCTAGAACCCTCTACTGTTTCCTCCTTTCATTCAGGAGGGTCTCCCATTCCTCACAGGCCTCCAATCCAGTTTGGAGAGTATTCGAGAGGCTTTGTGGCTGCATTGTCTTAGAAAAGGAGCCCACATAGAGCACCCTTTGCCTCCACTCTTAAGCTGATCTGGCACAGCGCCATCTTGAAACTAGACAAACTACTAAAGCGTATCCTGCTCTGGGGACAAGGGGCCACTGACTGTTTTCAGCTTTGAGTGCCTGCTGTCATTCCATCACATTTCCGTGAATGTCTGGAACACCATGCTCTTGGCTGCCTACAGCTTGGATCTGACAGAATTATTGAGATCCTAGCATCTAAATCTACACAATACCTCCACAGCCTTTCCACAGGAAACTGGTGGATCTGCATAGAATGGAAGCTGTTGAACAGTCAACCATGCCACCACACTTGCCCTGATTTTCTGGAAAGACTAACACACAACTAGCCAGCCTGCTTGTATATACATAGCTTGACAGTCAGTCCATTGGTGACCCAGCCCCACAAAGAGAGCTCACCAGATAGCCTGTTGGCCCTCCATGCCCACTTACACTGGGCTAGAAATCCAACCTGGTGCCCTCATCCCCAGCAAAAACGTCACCACTATCACGAACTTCTGTAGCTTAAGTCATTGAGGCAATCCCAGACATCACCAAAGAGGATCACAATTGAAGAAATTGTGTGGAGACCACACTACTGAGTCCAACTGAAACCAAAGCCAATGCACCATACCCAAACAACCCACAGGACCCATCTATGATTTACTCCATAAAACTAGAAAAAGCAACCCTTCCACTAGATGCATAGTTATCAACACAGAGACATAGGAAAAAATGGAAAAAGAAGGAAAAATAGCATCTCCAATGGAGCACAATAAGTCTCCAGTAACAGAACTCAAAGAAAAAGATATTTACAAAATGCCTGAAAAACAATTCTAAAATAATGATTTTAAGAAAACTCAGTGAGACACAAGAGAACATAAACAAAATTTCAATGAAATTGAGCAGTTCATGATTTGAATGAGAAATGCAACAGAGATAGGTATTATATAAAAATAAACAAAAGTCTTGGAGCTGAAGAATTCAAAAATAGAAATTTTAAAAATACAGTTGAGAGCTTCAATAACAATCTAGATAAAACAAAAGAAAGAATTTTTAAAGTTGAAGACAAGTTTTTTGAAATAGCCCAGTCAGAAAGAAAAAAAATTAACAATTTAAAAAGAATGAAAAAGACTATAAGACCTCTAGGACAACATTATGCAAACAAATATTCATGATGTAGAATTGTCAGAGGGAGATGAAAGGGAGAAAGGTGTGAAAAAGCAATTTAATAAGATAATAGGTAAAGACTTTCTAAGTCTTGGAGAAATATAGGCATTCAGATGCAGGAAAAGTGAAGGTCTGCAAAGACATAGCACTCAAAAAGTTACCCTTGAGGTCACATTATAATGAAACTGCCAAAAGTCAAAGACAAGATAAAGAGATAATTCCAAAAGCTAAAGAGAAAAGCATGAAATCATATATAGGGGCTCAACAGAATCCTTATAGGCCAAGAGGGAGTAAAGTGATATATTAGAAGTGCCAAAAGAAAAAAAAAATGCCAGCCAATAGTACCATATTCAGTAAAGATATAATTGCTATCATGAAAACACATGAAAGTATAATATCAATAGAAATAAATACATAAATCAAACTCAGAAGTTTTCAGTGATATTATGGTGCTATGTAAATCTTTCAGGCCTCTAGTATGAAGATTTAAAGTCAAATGGTAAAAACAACAGCATATAGGTTTACAAAGTCTATTATAACTACAAGACTGTATGTTAGCCCCATGTTAAGCACAAAGAAAGAAATTACAGCAGATGTATGAATGAAGCAAAGAAAGGAAACAGAGCTGAGCATACAGAAAACGACCAAATTAGAGAGGCCAACAGCAAGAGAATAAGAGAGGAACAAAAATCTACAAAACAACCAGAAAACAATTAACAAAAATGAGAGGAATATTTCTCTACTTATCAACAATAAACCTGAATGTAAATGGATAAAATTTCCCAACCAAAAGAGACAGACTGGTGAATAATTTTTTAAAGACCTTACTATATGCTGCTAATATGAGACTCCTCTCCCTATTAAAGACAAACAGACTGAAAGTGAAGGAATAAGAAAAGATACTCCATGCAAATGGAAACCAAAAAGCAGAAGTAGCCATACTCATTTCCGATAAAATAGACTTTAAATAAAAAATTTAAATGAGACAAAGCAAGTCATTGTATAGTGATAAAAGAAGCAACTCAACAACAACAAAAATAACAGGTGTGTATACATATATGTACGTACATATATACACACATATATATATATATATACACACACACCCAACACTGGTGCACCGAACTATATAAAACAAATATTATTAGATATAAAGGGAGGGATAGACTATAACACAATAATAATAAGAAATTTCAATACCCAACTTTCTACAATGGACAAAAAACATTAACAAACATCAGACTTTAACTGCACCAAATGAATCTAACAAATATTTACAAAACTCTCCATCCAGCAGCTTCAGAATATGTATCATTTTCAACTATACAAAAAATATTCTTCAAGATAAATGATATGCTAGGCCACAGAAGAAGTATTACAAATTTAAGAAGATAAAAATCAAATCAAGTGTTTTTTCAACCACAATGTTATAAAACTAGAAATGAACAACAACAAAAAACTTTGGAAAATTTCACACAAATACTTGGAAATGAAACAACGTGCTCTTAAATAACCAATGGGTCAGTGAAGAAATTAAAGGGAAATTTTAAAATAATTCTTTAAACAAAAGAGATCAAAACTATGTTATCTCAACACCTATGAGCCAAAAAAATATTCTATAAAAGATGTCTGTAGCAATAAACGCCTACATCAAAAATACTCGCACCTGTAATCCCAGCACTTTTGGAGGCTGAGGTGGGCGGATCATGAGGTCGGGAGATTGAGACCATTCTGGCTAACACGGTGAAACCCCATCTCTACTCAAAATACAAAAAATTAGCTGGGTGAAGTGGCACTTGCATGTAGTCCCAGCTACTCGGGAGGCCGAGGTAGGAGAATCGCTTGAACCTGGGAGGTGGAGGTTGCAGTGAGCCAAGATTGTGCCACTGGACTCCAGACTGGGTGACAGAGTGAGACTCATTTTCAAAAAAAGAAAAAAAAATTAAAAAAGAACTTTAATAAATAGCCTAAAGATGCACCACAAGAAACTAGAAAAACAAGAACAAACTAAGCCCCAAATGAGTCAAAGTAAGAAAATAATAAAGCTCAGGGCAGAAATAAACAAAACAGAGATGAAGAAAAAAACCCAGAATATTAATAAAATGAAAAGTTGATTTTTTAAAAGATAAACAAAATTAACAAACCTTTAGCTAGACTATAAATAAATAAATAAATAGAAGATGCAAAGAATTAAAATCAGGTGAAAAAGAAGACATTCTGATGGATATCACAGAAATATAAAGGACTATAAAAGACAATTACCTACTACTATACACCAACAAATTTGATGTCATACAAGGGATGAATATATTTCTCGATACATAAAACCTACCAAAATTAAATTATAAAGAAATAAAAAATGTGAATAGACCAATAATGATTGAGACAATTGAATCACTAATTTAAAAATCTTTTATCAAAGAAAAGCACAGGACCTGGATGGCTCCACTGCTGAATTCTACCAAACATTTAAAGAAGAACTAATATCAATCCTTATTAAATTATTCCATAAAATTAAAGAGAAAGAGAGACTTCCAAACTCGCTTTACAAGGCCAGCAATACTCCTCCTCCAAAACTGGACAGGTATACACAGAAAAAGAAAACTACAGATGGTAACCATGATAAACATAGATGTAAAATTTATCAACAAGATACTAGCAAATCAAATTAAATAACACGTTGAAAACAGCCTTCACTATAATGAAGTAGGACTGATACCAAAGATACAACAATGGTTCAACATATGCAAATTAAGAAATGTAATACATGACATTAATAGATAAAAGGACAAAACCTTATGATCATTTTAATAGATGCGGAGAGGTATTTGACAAAATTCAACATTGCTTTATGATAAAAACTCTCAACAAACTAGGTATGAAAGATACGTACGTCAACAAAATTAAGGCTAGAGATGGCAAAGTCTCATATAACATTACAATGAATAGGAAAAAGCAGAAGGCTTTTCCTGTAGCATTAGGAACAAGACAAAGATGTTCAGCTATATGACTTCTATTACATATAGTACTAGATTTTAGAGCAATTCAGCAAGAGAAAGTAATAAAGAGCATCCAAATTGGAAAGGAGAATATAAAATTATCATTTGTAGATAGCATAATCTAATATATACAAAATCCTGAAGATTCCACCAAAAAACTGTTAGAACTAACAAAAGAGTTTAGCAAAATTGAAAGATACAAAATCCACACAGAAAATCAGTCGTGTTTTTATATGTTAATATATGTTAATAGTGAATTATGTGAAAAATAAATCAAGAAACCAAATCCATTTACAATAACTATAAAAAACCCAAAGATACTTAGGAATAAATTTAAATAAAGAGATGAAAGATCTGTGCATGGAGAAATATAAAACATTGATAATAGAAATTAAGGAGAATGCAAATAAATGAAAAATCCCATGTTCATGGATTGAAAAACATTGTTAACATGACCATATTATCCAAAGGAATCTACAGATTTAACACAATGTGTATTAAAATACTAATAGCATTTTTTCCAGACATATAAAATACAACACAAAAATTCATTTGGAAACACAAAAGAGCCTGAATCACCAAAGCAATCCTGAGCAAAAAGAAAAAAGCTGCAGATATCATACCTCTGACTTCAAAATATATTACAAAACTATAGTAACCCAAGCAGCAGGGCACTGACATAAATACAGACACAGAGACCAATGGAATAAAATGGACAGCCTGGAAATAAATGAATGCACCTATAGCCAACTAATACTTGCCAAAGGAGCCAAGAACAGATATTGAAGACAAGAGAGTCTTTTCAATAAGTAGTGCTGGGAAAATTGGATATATGCATGCAGAATAATGAGACTAGACTCCTACCTCTGACTATATACAAAAAGCAATTAAAAATGAATTAAGGACTTAACTATAAGACATGAAATTATAGAAGTCCTAGAAAAAAATCACAGGGGAAATGCTTCACAATATTGGACTGGGAAAGAATTTTAAAAGTGTACCTGAAAAGGAAGGCAACAAAAACAAAATTAAACAAATGGGATTATATCAAACTAAAGATATTTTATACAGCAAAGGAAACAACAGAGGAAAGAGAACCTATAGAATAGAAGAAAATATCTTTCAAACTGTAAAACTGACAAAGGATTAATTTTCTGAATATGTACAAAACTTAAAAAATTCAACAGCAAAAAGAAAAGTCAATTAAATTATGGCCAATATACCCTAATAGGCATTTCCCAAAAGGAGACATACAAATGGCCAAAGGTGTATAAAAAAATGATTACCATCACAAATCATCACAGAATTGCAAATCAAAACCACAACGAGATATTACCTCACTCCAGGTGGAATGGTTATTATCAAAAAGATGAAAGAAACCCTGTGTTGGCAAGGATGTAGAGAAAAGGATGCATTTACATATTGTCGGTGGGATTATAAACTAGTAGAACCATTATGGAATACAGCATGAAGGTTCCTCAAAAAATTAAAAATAGAACTACCATATGATGAAGCAATCCCATTACTGCATATAAATTCAAAATGAAAGCAGCTGGAGAGGAGGAGGTGGAGCATGATGGCTGAATAGAAGCCTTCAGCAATTGTCTCCACTGCAGGAAAACCAAATTTAACAACTATTTACACGCACAAATAAATACCTTCATAAGGAACAAAATTCAGGTGAGCCATCACAGTACCTGGTTTTAACATTATATTAAGAAAAAAGGCACTGAAGAGGGTAGAAAAGACAGTCTTGAATCACCTAAGTCACCCCATCCCCATTGCATGGCAGCAGCCATGTGGTGTGGAGAGAGAATCTATTCACTTGGAGAAGGGAGAGGTCAGTGATTATGGTAGTTTCCATTGGAACTCTGTGCTGCCCTGTCACAGTAGAAGAAACACAGGGAAGGACTCGGCTGCCTTCCATTGAGGGAGAATTTAGACAAGCCCTAGCCAGAAGTGAATAACCCATCCCAACAAGTGGACTCTGAGTTTCAGCAGGCCCTGCCCATGGGTAGGCTGGTCTTGAACTCCTGACCTCGTGATCCACCTGTCTCAGCCTCTCAAAGTGCTGGAATTACAGGCCTGAGGCACCACGCCTGGCCAGATGATGTAATCTTATGTGTGGGAAAACTTAAGACTCTACCAAAAAAACCTGTTAGAACAGATAAACAAATTAAGTAAAGTTGCAGAATACAAAACCAACATACAAAAATCAATAGCATTTCTATATGCCAACACTGAATAATCTGAAAAATAAATCCAGAAGTAATAGATAAAAAATGTGGTACATAGAAACGATGGACTACTATTCAGCCATTAAAAAAAAATGAATTCCTGTCATTTGAGACAACACACTTAGAACAGGAGGGCGTTATTTTAAATAAGCCAGGAACAGAAAGACATACTTTACATGGTCTCATTTGTTTATGGAAGCTAAAAATTAAACTCATGGAGATGGAGAGTAGAATGATGGTTACCCAAAGCTGGGAAGGGTAGTGTTTGTAGGGGACTGGAGGAAGTGGAGGTAGTTAATGGGTACAAAAATATAGTTGAATAGAATTAACAAGATATAGTATTTGATGGCACACCAGGGTCACTACAGTCAATAATAATTTATTGTACATTTCAGAATAGATAAAAGTATATAATTGGATTTTTTTTTGGTAACACAAAGGATAAATGCTTGATGTCATGGATATCTCATTTACCATTATGTGATTATTATGCATTGCATGCCTGTATAAAAATATCTCATGTATCACATAAATATATACACCTATTATGTACCCTCAAGTATTAAAAATAAAAAAGTTTATTTCAGCATTATTTACAGTAGCCAAGATATAGACTCAACCTAAGTGTTCAACAATGGATGCATGGATAAAGAAAAAGTGGTATATATACTCAATGGAATACTTCAGCCATAAAAAGCAATGAAATTCTGTAACGCAACAACATGAATGAATCTGGAAGATATCATCTGAGTGAAAAAAAGCTAGGCACTGAAAGGCAAATACCTTATCTCACTCATATGAGGAATCTAAAATAAAAGTTTTTTAGGCTGAAATAAAGAAGCAGAATGCAGAACAGTGATTACTAGAGATGGGGAAGTGGGGCAGAGGAAGAAGAACCGGGAACGGCTGTTCAACAGGTACAAAGCTCCTATTAGGAGGAATCATTTCTGGTGGTCTGCAGCACAGTAGGGTGACTATTGTTAAGAGTAAAGTGTTTTACATTACAAAATAGCTGGAAGTTTTTGAATGTTCTCACCACAAATAACAATGAATGAGGTGATAGATACACTAACTATCCTAATTGAGTCATTATATATGTATCAAAACATCAAATTGTACCTCAGATTTTAAGTACAATAAAAATGTGTCAATTTAAAAAGAAAAAGAAAAGAAGGAAATAGAAGAGGACTATTCCATGTTCCTTAACGCAAAGAAAAATTCAATGTGAGCCTGAAAACAGTGACTAAGAACAGATCATATTTTATGTATTAATGAGAAGTACACACAGGTCTAAGTTTTCCTTATGTTTATGCTCCATTTCTCGGACATCTGAAGGAGGTAGATAAGATATAGGAGCATGAAGATATCCAACTTCACCTCAGGAATTCTTATTTATATTAAAAAAATTAAATGTGAATGATTTCTTTTCCTTTTTCTTTTTGTTAACTTGAAAGTCACCATCAGGACCTTGGAGAATCTTGATTCTATCATGCAGGATAGTTAATACTCCTTGTTACATGACATCAGTGACTATCTATGTTCCTGTAACCATTTCTGGGTTTAATTAAAATGTTGAACACTGCAGGGTTAAAGACAAGACCATCAGATGCATTACTAGGGAACTCTGTCAATTTTACATTGATTCATTAATTCTTACCTTATGATTTATGCAATCCCCCATGAAACCAATTATTACAGTCACTTAATGCACATTTCTAGATCTTGAACATGATGAACTCATGAGATTTTTTGGAAATGCCTTCTTAAATCCAGGTTAAAAAATGTGTATCTATTTCTGAGTCTAAAATAACTGTCAAAAATTCTAGTAGGTTTAGTTTCTCTATGAACCAGTGCTGTGTTTTAATGGCTCCTGCCTTTTATCTAAGTATTGATTTGTTTAATAATTCAATAAATTTTTATCATTTATTTTGTGACAAGCATTGTGCTAAATACTTGTTTCCAATCACTAGCATTGAATATTTGATATCTGTGTGGTCTCCTTTTTAAAAATTAAAAAAACAATTTTGCTCACCAAGTTCTCAAAAACCTAGTTTCCCCAGAATTCTTAGCTAATCATTGCCAATGTTTCTCTGATATCAACTTCAAGACTTTAAAATAAATATCAGATATATAATTTATCTGTCACAGACTAGACACCTGAACTCAAAATCATCTAAAGCTAAGCTATGTTTTTAATTTTTTGCTGAAGAGTTTCCTTTTCTTGGGACCTTATTTTTCCTCTACTTCACCATTGAGGATCATATGAAAGTCTTTTGAGCCTATTGACTTAGTTAGATTAATTTTGTAGCATGTCCTCACTTCTATGTTCTAGATTATTTCTTTCACTTTGTAGCCCATCCCCAACTTTTGGTGTTCTTGGAAATGAGAAAAGGGGGCAGTAAAAAGAGCCCTTTGGGCATTACCATGGCTGCTCTATCTTCCTCTGAGTGATATCTTGCTTCTCTCTATGATTGTTATGGGGATAGTCACTTTTTTTTTTTTTTTTGAGACGGAGTCTCACACTGTCGCCCAGGCTGGAGTGCAGTGGCAACATCTCGGCTCACTGCAACCTCCACCTCCTGGCTTCAAGCGATTCTCCTGCCTCAGCCGCCCGAGTAGCTGGGACTACAGGTGCGTGCCACCACACCCAGCTAATTTTTTGTATTTTTAGTAGAGACAGGGTTTCACAATTTTGGCCAGGATGGTCTCGATCTCTTGACCTCATGATCCACCCACCTCAGGCTCCCAAAGGGCTGGGATTACAGGCGTGAGCCACCAGCGCCCGGCCCACTTTTGTTTTTTGTTATATAGGCTCAGTATTTCCAATGAGCCACAGATATTATTGTTTCTGTACTTGAACCCTTACGCGTTAGTCCCAATTACAGTAGCCTTAGCTACCTGTGACATCTTGTTAGGTTATATCTATTGTGCTATGCACTAATGATCCTGCTGAGTAAATGCAATAATTCTAGTATAATAAAATAGTGTTTCCAGGTAAGATTATATATAAAAATCCTCAAAGTCAATTATTCATTCAATCTTAATAGTTCCAAATAATGACCAGAGATCATATGAGGTTCTATAGTATCAAACCCCATGATTTGAAGGGGTTATTCTTGTATGATTTTCGCCAATATTCCTTAGTAAAATTATCTATTTTGCCTCAAAATCCTGCCTTTGGTTACCTAACCATGGGTTATTTTAAAAAATAATTTGCAAAACTGCTATGCAAGAATGTTTGCAACCACACACTCTACAGTGAATATTGACTGAGTACCTACATTGTAAAAAGCTGTATCTTTTCCCAGAAAACCTACTGTGAAAAAAAAAGAAATAAACAACAATTAAGAAATAAACAGAGCCAAAAATGAAGGCATATCTCAGAGCCCTAAGGTTATTTTGTTTTGTGTTACTTTTCTTTCCCTTTAATTTTTCTTTTCATATTTCCTCCTAGAAACCCTGTCTCCCCAGGAGAAAAAGTCCTCATTGTTACAAGATCACTAAAAGATTTACAGAAGAAATGGGCTCTTTTGTTTTTGTGCTTCATTCATCTTCTTTCCTTATGCTAAAACAAATATATTTACATTCTGAAATCAACAGCATCAGTCAAGTATGCTTTTCATAGACTAACCTCTAAAAAAGGTTTCTTTGAACCTTTTGGAGACTTTGATGGTAAAACTGAAAAGTCCCAAACTATTTTCGTTCATCCCATTTGGAATACATCACAAATTATGTTGCTGGAATTAACACATGCCAGTTAGTGTTGTGTCTTATTGGCTTTGTGTCAATTTCATCAGTGGTTTTATTTGTTAAATTGTGCACATCCTACACGACTTTCATACAGAAAGCTCCTCTTGTTTCATGTTTATTTAGGGCTTCCACTTGAAATACTGCATTCTTAGCCTCACAATTCTCCTGCGGTAGAGGCAAGGATGGTATTAATATTTCCATTTCACAGATAGTGAAATGTATATTTAATTGGAATTAGCAATTTGCTAATTGGGTTGTAAGTCACCTAGCAAAACCAGAACATGAACTCAGGTCTTATGATTGCATATTCAGTGATATTTCTATATCTCCTTAGCACCAAATCCAGCATTAAGTAAAGAATACTGTTAATGGTTATTCCTTAACCCAAAAATGTCTTTCTAAGTCTGCTTCCTCTTGAGGACATCACCTCATTTTCACCCTTCTTTTTATACACATACTTTCAAAAGTATTGTTCAGTGAGAAATAATGCTGTGGAAAAAAATAGCAGTAGAGGCAATATAGTTTTTAGATGGCCCAGAATCTAAATCTCCCCATCCGCAAATAAAACAAAGAGAGCAACTAAAATACCCAAACAAACACGAATGGACAACTTACAATAAAACTGGGTGATTGGATAGCCCCATAAATCCCCAAAATATAAGCAGGTGTGGACAAACAACCAACAGCTGTGAGACTCATGCGATACAGCATCTGTGTGGTAGAAAGAGACTCATGTGACACCAGCATCTGTGTCATAGAAAGAAGAGAGAAAAATGGGGCACCTGGAAGCTTCAAAAGAGAAGAGCTGCAAAATTGCCACAGGTATTGCTGCAGTTTGCATTACCAGGAAAAAAAGACAATGAGAGGGATATTTGCATAACAGGCTTTTTTTAGGAAGTGCTTTTGGGATCCATGCCTGTGTAACAGAGGGAAGAGAAGTAGCACTGGGCAGAGGAAGTGGAGCTGTAATACAGTTCTAAAGAGGGCTTCAGCAAATCTCCTGGGAGCTCTGGAGTTGGAACGGATAATTAGAGTTGTTCTAAGATTGGGCAAGGTTGCCTGGACGTTATTATTTTTCCACGTTGATTAGCTATTAAGTATGAGCTAATCCTACAAAGCTTTATGACCTTGGGTGAGTAAGATTATTTTAGCTGTGGCAATCCCCACAGTCAGTCCTAACAGATGGGGGCCCATCTTTTAGCAATACTTTCAGCAACTGAAAGAATAAATCTTTCATTCCTGAAGAGGAATTTAAACAGTGCTTCATTGAGTCACCAAAAGCACTTATTGGGAAGTCTGAGTACAGTAACCAGTACGGGCAGTGTGCTCCATAGACTTCAACATAGGGGTGAAGTAAGGGTTCTACAGTAATGTGTTGGAGTTGTCTGAGACCTGTGTATACTCTAAACTAATGACTTGAAGCTCCATACTAGGAGAAAGCCATATGCTAAGAAATAATTGCTGAAGGAAAAATACAAATTGAGCAAAACAGGCCAAATAGGGACAAAGAAAAGAGAATACCCCCAAAATATTGGAAGATACCATCAGAAAGTATAAAGCCATTTTTTATTATATCAAAATATAAACAACAAAAATAACAGCAAAAGAAGACACTCTAGGGCAGTGAACCTTAAAACAGCTATTCCATCCACCATCTTCCTTTAAAAAGTACTGGAAAAGTAATTTTATGTAAAATGAGAAACATAAAAGAATTCTACATGAAGTAATTGTAAGAAAAAGAAATACAAGGAGCAGAACAAAGTCTGTACAGACAATGAAATTCTGCCAGAATATATGTCTATAAAACAGATTTTTACCTGCAAACTATTTTAAAGCCCCTTAAAGAAATTGAGAAAATAAAGAAGCTTTGACAGAAACCATTAATGAAAAGAAGTTCAGAAATGATATGATTGGAGGAGAGGAGTGTTTGAAAAGTGCAAACCAAAAATAAAATTCTAAGGCTCCCCAACCATTTGAATGAACTTCCTCCTCAGTCAGGACACTCTGAAATTTAGCCTGAAATACTGGTTCAGGCCATGACCTGAAGTGGGCATCAGCCATGCATCATTATACCCTCCCTCATTAACATCAACACAGACCTTAAATCTGATAAAACTTATGACCAAGTGGGTTTTACCAAGAAATGTAAGTTTGTTTTAACACTTGATAATCAATGTAATTTTCATATTAATAGACTATATATAAAATATGATAATCTCAAGAAATACAGACAAAATATTTCATAAAATTCAACATCCATTTATGTTAAAAGCCTCCAGAAAAGTAGATATTAAGCAACCTTTATCAATCTGATGAAAAGCACCTACAAACTCTCTAGCTAACAACATTCTTAATGTGAAAGACTGTTTTCTCTGTAACATTGAAACAGTACAAGGATGACTGGTCTCTCAGTTCCTATTCAACATCCTACTGATGTTTTTACCAAATGAAATAATTCAAAAGGAGCCAAATCATGAAGAAGCTCCCACTCACAAATGCTGCACAGGGAATAAAATACCTAGGAACACTGCCAACAAAGGACGTAAAGGACCTCTTCAAAGAGAACTACAAACCACTGCTCAAGGAAATAAGAGGGGACACAAACAAACAGAAAAACATTCCATCCTCATGGATGGGAAGATTCAATATCATGAAAATGGCCATACTGCCCAAAGTAATTTATAGATTCGACACTATTCTCATCAAACTACCTTTGACATTCTTCACAGTATTAGAAAAAACTACTTTAAAATTCATATGGAACCAAGAAGGAGCTCATATAGCCAAGATAATTCTAAGCAAAAAGAACAAAGCTGAAGGCATCATGATACATGACTTCAAACTATACTACATGGCTATAGTTGGACATGCAGACCAATGGAACAAAACAGAGACCTCAGAAATAACACTACACATCTACACCCATCTGGTCTTTGACAAACCTGACAAAAGCAAGCAATGGGGAAAGGATCTCCTATTCAGTACATGGTTCTGGGAAAACTGACGAGCCATATGCAGAAAAATTTACACCTTACAGAAAAATTAACTCAAGATGGATTAAAGACTTAATGTAAAACCCAAAACCATAAAACCCCTAGAAGAAAATCTGGGCAATACCATTCAGGACATAGGCATGGGCAAAGAATTCATGATGGAAACACCAAAAGCAATTGCAACAAAAGCCAAAATAGACAAATGGGATCTAATTAAGCTAAAGAGCTTTTGCACAGCAAAAGAAACTAGTATCAGAGTGAAAAGGAAACCTACAGAATGGGAGAACATTTTTGCCATCTACCTATCTGAAAAGGTCTAATATCCAGAATCTACAAGCAACTTAAACAAATTTACAAGAAAAAAAACAAACGACCCCATCAAAAAGTGGGCAAAGGACATGAACAGACATTTCTCCAAAAAAAGACATTTATGCAGTCAAAAATATATGAAAAAAAGCTCAACATCACTGATCATTAGAGTTCAAAACCACAATGAGATACCATCTCATGCCAGTCAGAATGGTGATTATTAAAAAGTCAAGAGACAATAGGTGCTGGTGAGGCTGTGGAGAAACAGGAAATGTTTTTAGACTGTGGGTGGGAATATAAATTAGTTCAACCATTGTGGAAGACAGTGTGATGATTCCTCAAGAATCTAGAACCAGAAATACCATTTGATGCAGTAATCTCAATACTGGGTATATACCCAATATAAGTCATTCTACTATAAAGACACATGCACACGTATGTTTACCACAGCACTATTTACAATAGCAAAGACACAAAAACAATTCAAATGCCCATCTATGATAGACTGGATAAAGACAATATGGTACATATACACCATGGAATACTATACAGCCATAAAAAGGAATGAGAATATGTCCTTTGCAGGGACATGGATGAAGCTGGAGGCCATCATCTTCAGCAAACTAACACAGGAACAGAAAACCAAACATTGTATGTTCTCACTCATCGGTGGTACTTGAACAATGAGAACACATGGACAGAGAAAGGGGAACACCACACACCAGGGCCTGTTGGGGGATGGGGGGCAAGGGAGGAGAGCATCAGGACAAATAGCTAATGCATGCAGGGCTTAAAACCTAGGTGATGGGTTGATAGGTGCCACAAACAACCACAGCACATGTATACCTGTGTAACAAACCTGCATGTTCTGCACATGTATCCCACAACTAAAGTAAAAAATTAAAAAAGAAAAAGAAGATAAAAGCCATACCAAATGAAAAGAAATAAATTATCCTATTTCCCTTTGCAGACAAAATGATTATCTACATAGAAAATCCCAAAGAATCTACAAAAAAATCTACTGGCAGTAATAAATGATTTTAGCAAGGTCAAAGGATACAAGATTAATATAGAAAAATCAATTGTGTTTCTCTGTACTAGCAGTGATCAAATGAAAATTGAAATTTACAAAACAGTACTATTTACAATAGCATCAAAGCATCAGCTCTTATTTGGAAAAACTTAATGAAAACATATGTAAGATTTACATTTGTACTGAGAAGTACAAATGCTAATGAAAGTAAACAATGCTGATCTAAGGAAATAGAGAAATACACCATGCTCATGGGTTGAAAGACTCAATATTGTTCAGATGTCAGTCTACTCAAATTGATCCACAGATTCAGCACAATCAGAATCAAAATTCCCACATATATATAAATAAACATATATATCTATATAAATAAACTTATATGTAACTATATAAATTTATATGTCAATTAAATATACATAGTTAATTGACAAACTAACCTTAATTTATATGGAAAATAAAAGTAACTAAAATAGTTAAAACAACTCTGATAAAGAACAAAGACAGGACTCACACTACTGGATTTCAAAAACTGACTGTAAAGTTACAGCAATCAAGAATGTGGAGCACGTGCGGTGGCTCACGCCTGTAATCCCAGCACTTTGGGAGGCCAAGGCGAGCAGATCACCTGAGGTCAGGAGTTCAAGACCAGCCTGGCCAAGATGGCAAAACCCTGTCTCTACTAAAATGACAAAAATTAGCCAGGCACGGTGGCAGGTGCCTGTAATCCCAGCTACTCGGGAGGCTGAGGCAGGAGAATCACTTGAACCCGGGAGGCGGAGGTTGCAGTGAGCCAAGATTGTACCACCTTACTCCAGCCTGGGTGACAGAACGAGACTCTGTCTCAAGAAAAAGAAAAAAAGAATGTGTGGTATCAGTGAAAGTAGGGGTTCGTAAATATTTTATTGATATACCAGAGAGTAAATATTTTAGCTATGTGGGCCATAGGTTTTCTGTCACAATTATAGTGCTATTTAATGTGAAAGCACCCATAAATAATATATAAACCAATAAGCATGAGTATGTTCTAATCAAACTTTATAGAAACTAAAATTTGAATTTCACACAATTTTCAAGTGTCATAAAATATTATTCATCTTTTGATTTTCTTATTATTTAAAAATGTAAAAGAAATTTTTAAATTTTGGATCACATAAAAAGAGGCAACGGGGCAGGTTTTGCTAAGCTCTGAATTAACGACTAAATGTAGGATCAATGGAATTCAATTGACCTACTTATATCTGGTCAATTTATTTTCAACAAATACAAGACAATATAGTGGAAAATTGTTAGTCTTTTCAATAAATAAGGCTGGAGCAACTGCGCATTAAGCTTGACCAACATGGTGAAACCCTGTCTCCACTAAAAACACAAAAATTAGCCAGCCGCGGTGGCGCATGCCTGTAATCCCAGCTACTCAGGAGGCTGAGGCAGGAGAATTGCTTGAACCTGGGAGGTGTGGAGGTTGCAGTGAGCCAGGATCGTACCACTGCACTCCAGCCTGGACAACAGAGCGAGTCTCCATCTCAAACAAACAAAAAATAGGGCAAAATAAGTCCTCTACTCATAAATCCCACCATATAAAAAATAAAATTAATCATAGATATAAATATGTAACTTAAAACTATAAAACACTTAGGTAAAAAGAGAATATAATCTGTATAACTTGTATAACTTTGGGTTGGCACAATATACCAATTCTAGTATTTAAAGTCAATTCTAATATATGAAATAAATCGGCAATACCAAGCTGATTTAAAGCAACACGAGCTCTCATTCATGGCTAGTGAGAATGCAAAAATGGTATAATATAAAAATATAAAGCAACATGAACTCTCATGGTTAGTGAGAATGAAAAATGATATAACAACTTAGGAAAACAGTTTGGTATTTCCTTATGAACGCACACTTACAATATTACCCATTAATTCTACTCCGTGTAAGTATTTATCAGGGAAAAATGAAAATATATGTTCAAACAAAAACAAATAATGTATATGAAAGTGCTCATTTATAATTGCCAAAAACCAGATACAACCTAAATATCTATCAAGTAGGGAATAAACAGAATATGGTAAATCCATATAAGGTAATCGGATTTAGCAAGCAAAGAATACATGAAAAATAAATGGATGCATCTCAAATGCACTGCATTAAACAGAAGCCAGATTTAAAGCTACAATATGGTCCTGATGATTCTGATTATATGGCATCCTGGAGAATGAAAATGATGGACATAGAAAAACATATCAGTTACTGCAGTGGGCTTGCAGAGATGAAGGGAATGACTCCAACAGATCATTCAAGAACTTTTTGGGGCTCTACATCTCCTTTGTGGTTGTGGGTACGTGAATATGTGTGTTTGTCAAATGTTATAAACCAAACATCAAGAAAAGGTGAGTTTTATTCTGACTAGAAATGGCATTACAGTGGCATCACAATAAATCTGACAGGGTGGAGAGAGAGAGAGAGAGAGAGAGAGAGAGAAACCAGGTCTAACCCCATTGGCAATCTTGTGTGTAGAGAGTGAAGAAATGAAAATAGACTAGTAGAGGAAAGTGAGGAGGAAAAGTAAGGTACAAAAGAATTGAGAGTGGTATCTGGAGAGCTAAAAAAGGAATATAGTCTAAGATGAGATAGACCACTTTGTTATGCTGCTGATAGGGTATGCAAGGAGAATATTAGCTGCTGGACTTAGTAATAGAGAAGGCACTAGGTGACAGACAACATTTTCAAGATCTGGTGGGTTAATAACGGGTTCAAGAAAAAGGAGACGTGTAAATGAAGAGTGAGTAAAGAAAACACTTTTTAAACAAGCAGTGGAATGGGACGGGAGCCAGAAGGCATATGAAGCCAAAGATTTTGTCCTGTTGTTTTATGATAATACTGCATGCTGGTATGTTGATGTGAATGATCTAACAGAAAGAAAACAACAGTGATGACACAGGAGAGGAAAGAATTGCTGAAGTGAAAAACTTGAATAAATGAGAAGAGATGGCATCCAGGTCATAATGTAGTCCAGAAGAATTAGAAAAGAAGATGCAGATCAGGGAGAATCTGAGAAGTCTTGTTTTCAAGATAAGGCTGATTCTTGCTCAAGGTGGCCAGTCTAATTTGGAAAAGGATTCCACTAGTACTGCAAGGTAATGCCAGAGGTTACAAGAAGCAGCATGAAGTGCCAAAGAAATGGAGGTAATGAGACCTAGATTTGAGGTCTGACTAATAGACAAGCAATTTATATTCAGGCAAAACCTGAAAAGATAATCAAGAAATGCAAGAGATGGGGAAAGTACATTTGAAGGAGTATAGGGAAGTAGGCTGTGCTCAGAAAGGTAGACAGGAGGCTTCCCCATAAGCATTTGGAGTTATACTACGAAATTTAATGTTACAATCTCTGGATTTGAACCAATAATCGACTGTGAATCACACCTAGCCAAGGCTCCTATATAATGTCAGGCTTTGCCAAGATTGACTAAGAAATTAGGAGACCCTGGGCCTGCTATTTGAAGGTTAAGTGTGACTATAGCTAATGAAACTGCAGTTGGTAGCAGTATTAAGAAAAATATTTATTGACTTGGTTCTATTTGTTTTAATGGATATTTAAAATATCTGCAAAGTGCAAATGGATTGATTTTGAGTGTCATTAATTCTTTGCTAGAGTATTGAAGGAAAATGGCAGGCACAGAAACTATGGAACCATAACAGATAAATCCTTTCTGAATCCAGTATTAAGCCATTCTTAAATGTTATTCTTATTCCATGGTAAAGCCCAGATATTTTTCCCCTTTGTGAACACCTCATTGAAATGATGGAACTTATTGGAGGAAAACGTGATTCAATAAGTGAATGTTTATTCTACGTCTGACTTTTCAGGAAGACTAAAGCCTCATTTATACCTTATCATAGGTTGTAAAGTGTTTTCAAATATTTGATACGTTATTCTCACAATGAAAGGATTTTTTCCTCATTTTACAAATGCAGATGTAAAGGCCTAGATAGATGAACTGCTTTGCTTTAAAATACCCAGATAATAACAGAGCCAGAACAAAACTCCAGGCATTCTACATTCAAATCTAATGATGGTTCTGCTATGTCTGTGCATAACATCATTGACCAATCATTGTAAATGTGTGGGTTATGTGCACAGAAAATTTGCATTCCCAGTGCTTGTTGCCAAATACTATTTGGTGGAATGTGTCTGAGGAGTTCGTATTTTAACTTCTTCAACCTATCTGAAGATTCTGTCCATCACATAGGTTCATTCGACTCCACACAGTGGCACACCGGGTCGTTTGGGAGCTTCCATTAGGAAGTTCCCTTCTGCAAACTGTGCCTAACCATAGATACCTGAGGAAATAGTGTGTAATGAAAACAACACAAGTCTCGAAACGACGAAGCATCGTCGCAATGCCTGCTCTGCCACTCTCCTGCCAAATGGCCCTCAGCAACTTAAGTCATCTCTGTCTCAGCCTCTGTTTTCTAATTTCTAAGAAACTAACATAACCTACAGAATTGTTATGAAGATGAGAACATACCACACTCAGCCAATGCAGTTTCTTACAATGACCAAAAATAAAGCTTTAGAAACTAAAGTGTGGCAAATATATATATATATATATATATATATATGCACACACACACACACACATATATAGATAAAAAAATCACAATTGAAAGAATGTGGTAAAAAGCAAATGAGCTCTGCAATTCATCTGTAAGTTCTTTTGGTTTAAAATTTCATTTTAATTTTGGCACAACATTAGCAATCCATTGAAAATATTCTGAAATAACTCATATTCAGAGTTATTAAAGAAAGTTGATGGGTTTAACGCGCACGCGCACACACGCACACACACACACACACACACCCACCCTTGCAGGTTGTGCGTTTTAGCAGACCTAAATGTAAACTTCTGGAATCTAAAATAAACTCCAAGTTGGTGATATCTAAAATTAACCCCAGTATGTTACTGTCTGCAAAAAAGAACTGTGAGAAAGTCTGTTCAGAGGATAATGATAGTGACTCAAATCCAGCTTGGAAGCGAGGCCTTCTGTGGGAGACAGAAGATGAGGGGTAATGTGGGGTGATGTCCTGACAAGAGCAAGCTGGAGTGTCACTCCAACTGAAGCTCATTAATTCTTTTTACCCCAAAGCCTGAACCTGATCATTGTCCCTCTCACACGAGGCTTTATTGGAGGCACCATGCCTCCTCTTTGCAGAGTTCTTTAACTCGCTTAAGACACTTCAATTTTGCAAGTTGAGTTGAGGACACCTGGTAATGAATGATTCAAGACACACAGGTGGCCCAGGACTGGGCCTGGCAGGCATATTCCTGGAACGGCGCCCCCGTGAGGATCCTATGTGCAGAGGGAGAACAAGACAGTAGTTAGATTCTTGCTTAGTCAATTATGCATAATGGCTGTCAGTCAAGTTCTCCTGTTTGTGTCCTCATGAAACCTGGGGGGAGTGGAGGAACCAAGGCTGTGATGTGTTTAAGGGTAGCACTCTTACTTTAGTGGAAGCAGCTGTAGCCCAAGACTTACAAGCTGAGTCTTCTCTCTGCAAACAGAAAATTCTGTTTATTGTCATATACAGAAGCAAGTCCTTAGCGAGACTACAATAAGATCTTCACGATGCTCATTTGTCTCTCAGCCTGAATTTCCTGCAAATTTTCTATATCCATTGGGTGCTTCAACAATGGAGGGTGACTGTTAAAGGTTGAATTGTGTCCCCCGAAATTCATGTTGAAGTCTTACCATTAAATACCTCAGAATAGGACCATATTTGGAAATAGGGTCATTACAGATATATTTAGTTATGATGGGGTTGTACTGGAGTAGAGTAGGCCTCCAATCCAAGACTACGGTGTCTTTATAAGGAGGGGAAATTTAGACACAAAGACACGCACACAAAGAGAATACTATGTGAAGATGAAGGGGGCAAGGATTGGGGTGATGCTCCTAACAAGTTTAGAAATACAGAAGATTGCCAGAAAACCATCAGAAGCCAGGGAAGAGGCACGTAACTGATTTTCCCTCAAAATCTTCATAAGGAGCCAACCTTACTGACACCTTGATCTGGAACTTCTGGCCTCTGGAACTGTGAAAAAATACAATTCTGTTATTTAAGCCACCCAATCTGTGGTCCTTTCTGATGGCAGCCCTAGCAAATTAATAGAATTATTTTGGCCTCCAAAAAGGGATATTCTCAAATTCTAGCATTTGCACATGTGTTTCCAGATCAGCAGAGAGTTTAGGGAACAAGATTTGGAGTCAGACAGAAGTGGCTGTGATTTCCAGCTTGATCACTTTCTGATTGTGTCATTCTAAACAAAACACTTTGGAGTGTCTGCTTGGAAATTTTGAATCACAGTGGTTAACATTACGGCCTTGGGCTTCACAAAGATTTGGTCACAAATTCCAGCCATTCACCCGCTGAGTAGCCCAGATATGTTACTTTTCCTGAATGTATGCTCATTCTTATAAACAGTACAATACTTACTTTCCGGGAGGCTTGTGAGGATTCAATGTCATAACGCACAGACTTCTCAAACTTGCTGCTCTGGAATCATCACTACTCATAAGAAGGAAGCAGGGATTATGTTCTCCTGGGATTCATTTCTCTTCTGCTTTATCTGGACTACTATGTTTATCCTGCAGATTCCACAGAAGGGTGGCCTTGTCAAGAAAAGCCTTGCCACTCTGGTCAGCTGTGACCTATCATCTCACAATAGCTTGTTCCTAAGAAGTGCGTGCACCCACACTCACGCCCACCCATGGACACTCATATTAACCTGTTTTTAAGTATCTTATGTACATGCATACTCTCTCTGCTAGACCATGTCTTTTGAGGCAGAGACTTTTTTCATTTCCATATATTAGCTTTTTACAGAATAGGTTTCCATTAAATATATGATGAACAGATAAATGAATGAACGAATGAATGAATGAATAGCAAGCTTCCAAGTAAGTTTTAGGAGAGAGTTCTATTTTTCTATTCTTTTCTAAATATCTGTGGCTGTTTCTTCCTGCTACTGCTGCTGCATGGCACTCTAAGGAAGGGAAATTTGAAAAAAGATGCCTTCCAGGAGTGGGAAAGACACTGGTCAGAAGAGCCAAAGCAGACTCTGGGTAACGTATCCCTTACAGGTGGCTAGATCTTTTATGTTACAGTACCCTATCTTTATGAAACAGTCTTGCAAATGCTGTCTCATTTAAATACCACATCATTCTACTAGATAGGCCAGAAGGACATTACTTCTCCATGTACCAGTGAGGAAACTGAGGCATATGACTTCCCCAGAATTACATAAGATAATCAGAGACAGAAACAAGTCAAGAATACAGTCTTCTAAGATGGCCTCATTTTTGACTTTTCTTCTTACTAAAACTTGCTGACTTTGATTTCATATAGCTGATTTCTAAAATAAGGACTTAGGCTTCTAACTGAGACCATTCAGTAGATGTCTTAGTAAAAGTCATCATGTGTGGGTTCTAAGGACTGGTTTCCTGGGAACAATATGCCCTTCGAAGATAGGAATCTAAACATAACACATTCAAGTGGAGGATGAAACCTCCAGGGCTGTAAAGCAAGATTCTAGAGCAGAACATCAGGTAGAGAGTAAAAGATACTTCCATGAAATCCTAATGAAGGTCCTAGTTCTGAATTATTAATTGGTTGATAATTTTCTTATCTCTGTGAGTCTCAGGGTTCTTATCTGCAAAATGGAAATATTATCTGCTCTAATTCAGAGTTCATGACAATCAATTGTGATACTGAAAATGAAGAGCACCCCAAAAGTCTGCAGCAGATAGGTAAAAGACTATTAACCTTGTCTTAATAACATTAGGTTCTAAATCAACAAATACAATTAAAATTGTGTAAGTTGTAATGACTCCCCAAAATCTTTTGAGAAGGTACAAAATTAAACACTATTATTTTTTATTTTATTTTATTTTATTTTTTTTTTTTGAGACGGAGTCTCGCTGTCACCCAGGCTGGAGTGCAGTGGCACAATCTCGGCTCACTGCAAGCTCCGCCTCCCGGGTTCACGCCATTCTCCTGCCTCAGCCTCTCCGAGTAGCTGGGACTACAGGCGTCTGCTACCACGCCTGGCTAATTTTTTTGTATTTTTAGTAGAGACGGGGTTTCACCTGGTCTCGATCTCCTGACCTCGTATCCGCCCGCCTTGGCCTCCCAAAGTGCTGGGATTACAAGCGTGAGCCACCGTGCCCGGCCTCAACACTATTATTTTTTATCCACCTAACACAATCAGCTTTCCCTCCTGTGTAGATACAAATTGGTCTCTGTTTCCTTGAGCATAAAAGACATTGTTAATTTTCTTCTAAGGAACATGTGAAACAGGAAAAAATATGAATATTTACTATAAGAATCAGACAACTGAAGCAACAGCACATTCCTCTCTCACTTGTCACACTCAATCAAGGACATATTCAGAGGAACAGAGAAATGAGGGGTAGAATCACCTGTGCTCTATTCATTGTCATATTCCATCTCTCTCCCTCTTCATTATCATTATTATCAAAGTCATGATTATTATCCTGTCATTATTTGCCAGCATGCATAGTTTAATCGTATAAATCAAATGTGTGCATGATGCAAGACCATGGTGTTTAGAAATCAGAGATTCAGAAGCCCTCAGTTGTAATTGAAGTGGCATACTGTGAGATGAGCCTCCAGTCATTATTCAAAATGCAGTGAGTCAGCGCTTCCCATTTTAGATCACACAGCCCAACCCCACCTAAGATATGAATCCTAAGGTTTATAAATTCCACTGTGTTTTAGCTTTCCTGAGATTTTCGACTCAGCTTCCTGCCCTGCCCTCATCACGTTCTAGTGACATTCCAATGACTGTTAGGGAAGAGGAAGTATAGGATCTGAGAAGGGCAGCGTCCAAGGTAGTAATCTGCAGAAGTGGATAACTCCCATCTTGGTGGTTGTGCCAACCAATTCCATATTTAACACACAATGCATGGGACTCACAGGTTGGGTGTCTGTGTGTGTGTGTGTGTGTGTGTGCATGTGTGTTTCCCTTAAATACACTGAGTTGTATTCGCAATCTGAATATAAAGAACTAGCAAACATCTGAACTGAGCTTCTTTGCACCAGGCTAAGACTCAAAGCAATTTTCCTTTTAGTTATTTCAGAATAGAGACTGATCAGGTTAACTTTTGCAGACTCTTCCCTACCTTAGGGTGGTAGTGTTTCAGGGGGTAGCAGTTAGAGCTCGGGACATACTAATAAACCAAGGTAGATGCCAGGCTCTGCTCAAAAGCCATCACTGAGAAGAGTTTTCCCCAAAAGCACTTTTCTCAACACTGGACTCTTCCTTCCCCACTCTCTTCACAGGATTCCTGTTTGCTATTTCAGAGATACTATGGTTCTTACAGACAGTGGCAGCAGGCTCCCAAATCTTCTCCTTGCTTTTATTCTCAGCATACTCCAATTTATCTCCCACACTGTAGCCAGAGGTAGCTTTTAAATTGTAAATTTGACAAAGTAATTTACTGCCTAAAACCTGTCAGTGTCTACCAGTTACCTTCAAGACAGCATTCAAAATCCTTAAGAAGCCTTTCAAATCACTTGGCAAGCCAGCCCAAACAACCATCACGCTTTATCTCTTACCACACCTTCAGAGAGTGCTGCCAGATTAAATTAGAAACAGAGAGGAGGCCAAAAAAAATGGCAAGAACATATAAAAAACAATTTCCTCTGCTTTCTCTAACTATATGGAACTCACATATAATCTATGTTAAAGCCATTGCCTCTTCACCACAGTTCTGTTAAAGAAGAAAACCCTAAACAACTGACTTTCCACTGGATCATCAACATTTAAAGATGGGAAAGACACAAAGCAGATTTTCCACACCTTTCGTGAAGACCTATACCTCCTTAGCCTTTAGGAATCCAACTTTTTAAAAAATCTGATTTAAAGGTGACTGGGCAACCTGCCCTTGTTTCTATTTTTCAGCGTCCCTCAGAAAATCTGTGTTAGGTTCAGTAAGCATGTAATGAATGCTGAGGCTTTTGTGCCAACCTATTACTGGTGCTGAAATTGATTCTGAGTGAAATTCTGATCTGCTTTATCCAGTGTGAGCGAGTGACGGTGTTACATGGTGCAACAGTATCTATGTTTCTCTGCAAAAGGCAGTCTTCAGCTTAAACTCAATTTGGCTAGTGTATGTTCGATTAAAAAAAAAGTGGTCCCTGAGCCTCACTACCTTCCTAAAGAGAATCAAGTCACAGAGAGAGAGAGAGAGAAATACATATACATAGAAGATTGGCAACTACAGTCTATAAGGCATTTGGAAAAGACCATATTGGCAGACCGTCTGCAGATATGCAGCTGACAAAGCACACTGTTGTTGAATTATAATAACCAAATAAGCAGAAATGAGACACTTTCTATAAATAATATCACTAAGCACCAGATAGATGATATGCTCACGTGAAATGCACAGTGCATAATTTTTATTTAATACCGAAAGTATTTCGTTACTTTCCATCAATGTTCTTATAAAATCTTAAATATTATAGTAGATATATGTAATCTGCTAAGTGATATGAGAATAAAATATCTGATCCAGACTCCAGAAACTAGAGTGGCCAGGCCAGATACACAGAAGAACTTCTACTTTTGCCTATAGGATGAGATAATATTGCATGTTTCATTCATTTAATTCACTCAACAAATGTGTGTCAAACTTGTAATATATGGCAAGTACATTCATCAGTGCTGAGGATATATTACTAAGTGAATCAGAAAATAAATTGATATCATAATGGGGCTGACAGATAATTATGAGGCTAAGATTTAAAAGAACAAGATAATTTCTGTGATAAGTACTATAAAGAAAATGAAGCAGGGTATAACAAAGAAAATGGTGAGAGCTAATTTAGATAACAGGGGCAGGGAAGGACAATTGATAAAATAGCATATCAAAAGCCATGGAATGAAGATGCTGCTTAGAATATCAAGACCAAGAGGGCCAGAGATGCCCTCACCCCCAAAATTTCCTGCCAACCCAAAATGAAAAGGAGTAACCATGATTTCCCATTTCACAAAAAGGTATAGAAAAATAGCTAAAAGAATAGAGCCAAGAGACTTGAAATAAATTAATGACAAGTAACTTAACATGTCTACCACACAATAGACAGTTTTTGCCGATCCTTGATCAAGGACAAAAGTTTTCTGATTTTGAGTATAATTTACCTTCCTGTACATGACACTGTGTATGAACCTATTTCATGTTTTTTTAATATTGATCCCTAATTGGAAGGTTGAGTCCTGGAGGAAAAGAGTATATTTTAAGTGTTGCATCCTGGAAAAAAATGTATATAATAAACATTTATTGTCATCACTTGATTCACATTAAAACAAAAAAAGACAACTGAGTCACAAATTTATGTATATATTAAAACTTTTTTTAGCAAATCTAGCTATTCTTTTATATTCTACTTATTTCCTAGTGCATCCAGATTATATTTCCAACACTCAAACAGAAAAACCAGTCCATATGTGCATGATGAAAATCACAGACAAAATTCTTAATGTGTCATTTGTGATAAGTACGGTTTCTCAATGATACAGTAGGAAATAGATGAGAATGGAAAATTAAAGAAAATAACTTAATTTCATGTCTTAGAAAAAAATTAGTTGACCTTTGAGTATTCAGTTTCTTCACTAGGACATTAAGCATTCCATAAAATATGATTACTAGTAAAAAAAAAACTTCCTGAGTTTATCATTAGTTATTTCATTCATTTGTGAGACATAATTAAATGCTACTCTAGCTATCTATTATTGTATAATAAATTTCTTCATAACTTAAGGCTTAAAATAATCACAATTATTTATTAGTATCTCTCAAAATTCTGGGGTTTGATTATGTTCAGTTTGGTGTTTCTTACTTTTGTGCATTTTTAGCTAGACAGTGAGTAGTACTGGAGTTATGCCAAAAGCCTCTGTAACACATGCCTGCTTGTTGATATTGACTACTGGCAGGGATCAAAACTGGGAGTGGAACTACCTACTTACCAGGTAACTGGTGCATCCTTAAAACAAGGTACCTAGATTCCAATAGCCACTATCCTAAGAGCAGGAAGTCAAAGTGGCTAAGTTCTTGTAGCCTGGGCCTGAAAGGTGTCAGAGGGTCCCTTTTGCTGTAATCTATTAGAAGCACAGTCAGAGTCCAGTTTCAAGGGAACATAGACCCCATTGCTCAATAGGAGAAATATCAAAGAATATCACAGTAAGTTTTTAAAACCACTAGAGTCTGGCCACCAACTTCAAATTATGAACATTTCTCCAAAATGCAAAATATACTCACTCCCAAGATCTCTTAAGAATTTAATAGCATATTGGTGTCAGACTCATCCTCAAGGTTCAAATATTTTTAATTAAATTAGTTTCTTAAAGTGCAGATCCTTGGCTTCTGGTTTTTCTCCATCTAAAAAATGTATAAACTAGAGACAAGTTATCTGACCTCTCCCCACAATCCCTTCTCCACCCCACACTCAAAATCCAATTGTGGAACAGATACAGAATAACTGCTACTGACTCTGTCTTAGAAAAAGAGAGAAAACAGAAAGCACAGTTACTGGTCCATAGCAATTCTGAAATCCAGCCAGACACATGTTCGGTAGGGCCCTTTCCTCCTTCGTAACAGTGATTCTCCCAAACTTTGGCTCTGTGCTCAAAGTTCATGGTTCCTTCCCATAAGTCATTCATCATTTTGCATAAGAAAATTGACTTTGCAATGAATGAGACTTCTCAGCCTGCTTCCCAACACCCTTTTCATTTTATACAGCCTCTATTTCTTTTTTTCCAAGTAGGTGGTGCTTCCACCAGAAATTTATTTTAAAATCTTTGTGAATTTTTTTTTTACTCTTATGTGGGTTCACTCCATTAGACTTAGCCAAATCACAAAGCTCTTTTAGGAAAGCTCTTCTCCACCTTGAGTTTCTTGTGAAGCTGCTGTTAGAAAATAAATTTTTGGAAGCCCTATTGTTTAATGGAAAGGATCTGTGAGGTGTCACCTTAAAATCCTCAGAGGCTCTTTTATGTGTTTGAAAGTTTTCATGAGCCACTGCTTAAATTATTATCAGGTGACAGAACATCCTACCCTGTATTTGATCTTTGACCTAAGCCATGTGTAATTTTAGAATCATTTGCTGTCTGGAGAGACTGGGAATTGAAAACAGCTTTAATTTGAAATACAGCAAGTCTCAAATGCTTTTTATTAAGCATTTTACCAACACACTGGCTGGAAATCTTAACTAGATCCTTGAGATCTTTAGTTGCATTTCCTAATTATGACATTAACACAAGGGACAGTGTTGGTAGACATTCTGCCACCACATAAGTATCCTCTTTCCTCCAGCTTCCAGAAACATTATCCCATTCTTACTTTCCTCTAAGCCCTCTATGACAGCCCTCTTGAAATATTTTAGGCTTTTACTAGCAGCCTCCTCAAGGTCTTTCTATCTCCTCCCCATTGCTCAATCTCAAAGCCAATGTCAATTTTTAAAAATATGGTAGCATACCATATTTAGTATTGTAATCTATTCCAAATATCTATTTTTATAACAAATTATCCCAAACTTAATGTTCCAATTTTAGCCAGACAGTTGCTAAGTTCAAGACATTGCAAAGGCCTCTGCACTTTCATGTCCAGCAGGTGATCCGCTAGGACTTCAGCTGGAGCTAATAGGTGGATCATTTATACACGGCCTCACCATGTAGCTTGGGCTTTCTTCCAGCATGGCTGACTTCTAAGAGCAAATATTCCAAGAAGCAGGAAGTGAAAAGTGCCTTTCCTTAGGCCTTGATCCCCAAAATGGGCACAGTGTTACTTCTGCCATATTCTATTGGTCAAGAAATAGCAGATCACAGATTCAAGTGGAGGATACATAGACGACACTGCATGTCACATAATTTGGAGGCTGATTTTTTTAAACTTTCACAAGTTGCAACTGTCTTTCAGAAACAAATTTATGCACTTTTAGATGTTAAAAAAATAATCAAGGCATGCAGCATCTCTTTGAGATTATAGTCTAAAATAGTTTTGTTTTTTACCATATCAATTTAATTAAGCTGTACCTTTCCAGAATCCCTTTCCTTATACAAATCCAGGTTAGGTTTGACACAAGGAAAATTCATCATGTTATAGAATGTGGAAGTGAAAGAGTCATTATTACCCAACAAATGTTGGTTTCTGGTGACAAAAACATTGCATGTTTCCATGTTATTGCTGAGATTTCGATTTAATTGCTATCATGGGACAGTAGCTGGGCTTGAAGTAGCTCCATCACTTTTACTGGATTTCCTCTTTCATCTTCTCTAAGTCTCGAACCAGATGAGCATTTAGCCTTGTGGCAAAGGACATCATCTTCTTTTTATAGCCAAATGCATTGCTGATGTTGGAGGCAGTGCAGATGCGGGTTCTAGTTTCCCTCATATGTTCTTGCTTTCTTTACAGATTCCAGTTGTTCCTTTCTGTCCCCAATTTCACTTCTATATTTTTTCCCTGACTGCTGGCTTTGCTGACCTTCAATGACTTTAGGTCAACTGCCAGATGCTGAAGGAACAACTTTCCTTAGACTTCTTCACCTCCCACAATTATGTGTGGCTTACCCCCAAAATCAATCCTCTATTTCATATTACTTATAGTAGGGCTACTTCCCTGGTAGAAACCAAACTAACTCAGACAAAGAATGATGAGTAAATTATTATATTTATAATACAGAGTAGTATGCAAGATATGTAATGGAGTAACTAACAATGGGATGAGCAAAGCTTGCACAGAAGTGACATTTTACCTGTGTCCTTTTCATTTTTCCCAATGCAGAAAAGACAGGGTATAGTACTCAAGGTGAAACAAACAACATTAATTCCACTGACTTTCAAGTAATTGACTTTAAATAAATCACCTTTATTGACTGTAGCTGGTACTTCTTTCAATCCCATACTTTGATTGTCACTAGACTTTTTCTGTTTACCCAGCACATGAACTTCCATTTGGTCAGGAAAGCCTTGGGATTTATAAGACCTTAGTCACAACTCCTCCTTCTGATTTTGTTTTTCAGACATCTCTATTGAAAGCTGCTATTTATTCCTGGCTATGATGTCGCCAGGATAGAGAATAATAACTTCCTTGTTCTTCCTGAGCTGGCTCGCTGTGACTTTGCTTGATTACCCCATCTGTAGTGCATTCCCAGAACTTCAGACACACCATGCGCAAATGTGTGTGTCTTTATAAAGCACTTTCTCAAAGGAAGCATCAATCATTGCTCAAGCCAAGTCTAGAGTGCTGCTGTTATGGAAGAGTTATTTATGAAATTGTCATCCCTGGGTTTCAGCCTCTGTCATGTCTCAACGAAACTGTTGGACTTTGAGCAACTCACATAATTTTCATATGCCTCAATTTCCACAACTGTAAAATAGATAATATTATCCTTACTGAATGCTGTTAGGGTTGTTGGTGATGGTGTTGGCTGAATTAAAGATTAATTTGAATAAATTAATTGTAAATTAAATATTAAATAAAATTTATCCTTTTGTTCAGTATCAGCCTTTGTTTCTATCCATTAGTGTTGGGAAGTAAGAACACTTTGCAAACTAATAGTCTAGAAATTTACTCCTTAATCTCAGAGTTTTATTTCCTCCAGTGCTATTGAGGATTAGAAAGAATGTATATAACACAGCTCAGACAGTGTCTAATGAATTCATTACAGGTGCTCCATGTAAGAGATACAATTGGATCGAATGTAAGTTTGAGATGATTTAAGATGATTTAATATGGTAGAAGGAGTTAGTCCAGGGAGTCTAGGAACACTAATACCCAGTCTTGGTTACCTGCTTCTTTCTGCAAACCATTGCTCTAAATAATAAGGCAAATAAAAGGCAGAACAACACTTTACCAGTAGCTGGATCTTTGTCCCAAGCAAGAGATCACAGTGAGGTCTGATGCACTGTGTGGAGACAGAGTTTATTGAGGATTAAGACCAGGGTAGCTTCATTCTCTCTAAGCTTAAATCTGAAACTCACATCCAAAGTATTTCACAGAGCAGTGATGGAAACAAAGGTGAATACAGAGAAGTAGAAATCACGGGAGAGTGTACTTGTGCCCATGTTAACTCTAGACTGGCCTATGCCTTCCCATATACAAGCATAAACCTGAATCCAGCATTTACTTAGAAGAGTAAAGAAAGTGTACAAAGAAAGAGATGCCTAATATGGCTGGAACACTGTACCATTACTTGTCTGGCACATGGAAACAGAGGTTCAGAGAAAAACTGTACATAAATACATCCCAACTTACATATATACTTCAAAGGCATCCCTTAGGAAAATAAGGCCCATTCAGAGGTCCCAGTGTTAGGAAATCTTCCCTGACTGGTATCAGGAAAGAGGATAGTGAAACTGTGTATTTAACCGTGACTTATTAAAAACATTATCTCATGAGTAGTTATCTTCATTCTGTGTTCATTTTATTTATTTGTCTTTGGTGAAACAGACTAAGACCCTTTGGTGTTAATTCTAGTTCTGATATTAGGTGGCTGATTGACCTTGAACAAGGTTTCTCTCTAGTACTCAATTTCTACATCCATAAATAGAAGGTTTGAACCAGATAATTTGTTGTTTCCCTCTCAGATCTAACACTCTCGTAGATAATCTAGTTACCTAGCTTCCTGTAAAGTACTTCTAAAAATTAAAAGTGTGTGCTTTTATTCTCTAGGAAATAGTTTTGCATCCCACTCTTTACTTTAAAAATCTCTGCTGCATGATTTTTCTTTTAACAGACACCAAATCTTGGTGATTTTGCGAAAGTTAAAAATAGAGTCTCTTTGAAAATAGGAGAGTCACGTTGTTTATAAATAGCAGGCCTTCAACTCTGCAGCGTATTCGGTCAGAAAGAGCAGTTTAAACTGAAATGCAGAGTAAAAATAAAACTATTTAACTAGTTTTGCAAGAGTCTGGCTAAGAGATTTTGATCTCCTGTGTTAGCTAAAGAAAGGTGTGGAGATGAAAATTAAGGATTACTGGATTTGCTGTGAACAGGAAGGTGTATTTTTTAATAATTGCCTATTTTATAAAGAGGAGACTGAGGCTTAGAGGAATTATTTTTTAGGACTGTGCCCAGAAAAGGGGGAGGCTTGGATGAGAATCTGCTTAATTAGCTCTTTCCATTCCATCATCCCCACTTCTGAGACAATCGTGGAGCTCTCTGCCTAACCAACCACTTTCTTTTCACTCATTTGACCCTAAACTCAAATATGACACTGAAGGCAGGAGGAACTGTTATCACGGAAGCATGTCTGTAAAGAGGTACCCCACTGATTAATCAATTAAGTAAAATGTATTTATCAGAGACTTTATGCATGGTGCTGTGAAATAAACTTTATGAAAAATGCAGTCTTTGGTGTCAGGATGCCTACACACTGTTAAGGCAAGATCTTATCAAATTAAATGTCAGAAATACATAGTGCCCAAAGAAATACATAATATTAATTTCTAAGCATTTGCCCAACATAATTGTCCTTGTATCTGGGTGGCGGCATTCCATGAGAATTTTATTTTTATTTCCTTTTTGCTTTTCTGAATACGTGTGACTTTTACAAATGTTATGAAATGTACAATATAAATTCTCCAAGGAGCAGTTTTCTTAGATACAGATGTAATCAGCTTCAGACTACAAAGGCATGGTTGCCGGACTCTTGGTGAATTAGTTTGTAGTGTTTTCAATAGACATTAATGTTTAGAGAAATTTTAGATTTACGGAAAAATTGAGTAAAAATCCGAAGTGTTCCCATATATACTTTCACACCCATCCCCTCAGTATCCTGTTATTAATATATTGCATTAATATGGTACATCTGCTGTAATTGATGGACTGATATTGATATATTAAGTTCGTACTTCATGTTAGATAGAGTTCACTATTGGTGTTATACATCCTATGGTTTTTGAAAAATGTAAGATGACATGTATCCACCATTATAGTATCATCAGAATAGTTTCATTGCCCTAAACATATCCTGCACTCCACCTCCTCTTCATACCTCCCTCTCTCCCCTGATCCCTGGCAATCACTAATTACTTTCACTGTATTCATAATTTTGCTTTTTCCAGAATGTCATATAGTTACAATCATACAATATCCTTTTCAGAATGTTTTCTTTAACTTGGCAATATGCATTTAATGTTTTTCGATGTCTTTTTGTGGCTTCATAGCTCATTACCCTTTACCTCTGAATAATATTCCATTGTATGGATGTACCACATACATTAATTCATGTATTGAAGAACATCTTGGTTACTTCCAAGTTTGGAAAATAAAAGTAAAATTGCCATAAACATATGTGTGCAAGTTTTTGTGTGGACATAAGTTTTCAACTCATTTGAGTGAAACTCAAGGAGCTAAATTGCTAGATTGCATGGTAAGAGTTTCTTTAGTTTTATAAGAAACTGACAAACTTTCTTCTAAAGTGGTTGTACCATTCTGCATTTGCACCAACAGTGAATGAGAATTCCTATTGTTCCACATCCCAAGCTAAAATTGGTGGTGTCAGTGTTTTGAATATAAGCCATTCTAGTAGGGATATTATGGTATCTTATTTTAATTTGCAATTCCCTGATGATACATGATGTTGGGCATCTTTTAATGTTTTTTTTTTTTTTGTCATCTGTGTATCAGTGAGCTTCCTGCTCCCCATTTTTAAGTGGGTTGTTTAATTTTGTATTGTTGAGTTTCAAAGAGTTCTTGGTATAATTTGATTACTAGCCCTTTTTATGTAATAGGCATTTCCAAATATTTTCTAGTTTTTAGTTCATCTTTCTATTCTCTTAACAATTATCTTGCAGAATAGAAGTTTTAAACAATTTACTGAAGTCCAACTTATAATGATTTTTTCTTTCATGGATTATGCTTCTAATGTTGTATCTAAAAAGTCAGGACCACATTCAAGGTGATCTAGTTTTTCTCTATTGTTATCTTCTGGAATTTACAGTTTTGCATTTTATATTTAGGTCTATGATTGATTTTGAATTAATTTTTATGAAAGGCAGAAGATCTGTGTCTAGTTTTTTTTTTCCTGCATGTGGATGCCCAGTTGTTCCAGCACCACTTTATTTTTGTTATATTATTTTGAGACAAGGTCTTGCTCTGTCACCCAGGCTGGATTGCAATGGCACAATCATAGCCCACAGTAGCTTTGAACTCCTGGGCTCAAGTGATCCTCTCATCTCAGCCTCCCAAGCAACTAGGAACTGCAGGCATGTGCCCCACACCCAGCTATTTGTTTGTTTTTGCAGAGATGGCATCTTGCTGCATTGGAAACCATCCCAGACCAGGTGTGTGTGTGTGTGTGTGTGTGTGTTGATGGTGTGGGAGGGTGTTCAAATGTATTCTGGAGAGCTGGGAGTACCAAGGGTTCATAGGACTGCTATACTACTTTGTATAACCCAAAGGAAGTAAAGTCTCCAACAATGAAAACACAAAGTACATAGGCAGAGTTAATGAAGCATCACATTGGTCTAGGGAATGATAAGAAAATGAATTTGCTGTTGCATATGAGGGCAATGGTTTGTAAGGTAAAAAGCATGAGAGAACATCCCACTGCTTTTGTAGACAGTAGCACTCTTCCTGACCATTTTTTCACTGTTGCCCTTTCAAAAACTCCTCAAGAGGGACTGCCTCAGAGAACTCAGCCATGTATTCATTCATCCAATAACTCTTTCTGTGGGCCACATTACACTCTGCCTACTATTCTAGACACTGGGGGATATATGTGTGAAAAAGATAGTAGAAGTTCTCCTTGCAAAGCACCATATACTGCTCCACACTGTAAACCTCTTTAAATGCTTTTGTCCTACCATTGCTTCAATAAGCAATTCAGATTTTGTTCTCTTATTTACTGACACAAATATTCCTTTAAACCACCTGCCATCCCTATGCACTTCTTAATCACTGGTATCTTAATTCAGTTTTCTCCTTTGATTCAAGAACATCTGAAACATTGTTTTCTATCCTCAGCATCATGAAACCCTAAACATACAGGTTCCTATCTTGCTGCTGGAGTGGGAAATTTGGATCAGTATGTGACATATTGTACAAATGCAACTAATGTATTTACCTTTGGCTTTTCTGCTGGTTTTAAAGACTAAAACTATTTCATTTCCAGGAGAAAATTGGATGAGGTGTCATGAGAAAGGTACGGTCATTCTGTGAATTGATCCTCTGGGGAAAGGGCTGTGATATGGTTTGGCTGTGTCCCTACCCAAATCTCATCTTGAATTATAACACCCACAATTCCCATGTGTCATGGCAGGAACCTGGTGGGAGATAATTGAATCATGGGGATGGGTCTTTCCTGTGCTGTTCTTGTGATAGTGAATGTCTCATGAGATCTGATGGTTTAAAAACAGGAGTTTCCCTGCACAAGCTCTCTTTGCCTGCTGCCATCCGTGTAAGATGTGACTTGCTCCTCCTTGGCTTCTGCCATGATTGTGAGGCCTCCCCAGCCATGTGGAACTGTGAGTCCAATCAAACCTCTATTTTAAATTGCCCAGTTTTGGGTATCTCTTTATCAGCAGTTTGAAAACAAACTAATCCAGGGTACTTCATGAACTGGAATTAGGGGAACTTCTAGAGAAGCCTATGCAGGGCCTGGAGCAAGTGCTTCACACCCAGGATATCACACAAAGAGGAGAGGCTGGGAACATTGTAAAGGCAAGACACTATGGTGGACCAGGCATTTTAACTGCAGTTTTTCCTTAAATGAATTATCAAAATAGCGTGGAGATACAGCTGTTGCTGTCCTTCACTAAGGCTCAAGAACACCAGGTAATTTCCCCAGGGTTATGTGGTTCTTTGTTGGCAGAGCTGGGATTCAAATGGACGTCCATTCTCTATAGTTTTAAGCTTTTAGCCTTTCTGTTGCTACACACTGCCTCTTAAAGGTGGCAAGACATCCAGAACAGAGCTTCTATTACAGTTTGTAAAATAACACACTATAGCAGGTTCTGTTGCTGCTCTGCTCACCTCCCTTGTCACTAATCATCTTAGCACCTGCCAACAGTCTCTCACTGAAGGCAGGTAGGGCTCTTTACCTGAGGGATTTTTCTCAGCCTTCACTATAAGCTGGAATTACGGAGGCTGCAGCTCTGGGAGTACTGCTCTACTACTGACAGATGAAAATTCAAGGACAAGAAGCCCAACTTCCTCAATCCCCAGGCAGGATAACTGTGATATGCTCTACAGAGTTCCCTGGCATAGTTGAACTCAAGTTGTCCACACATCAACTTAAGTGCTAATCTCCTTCAAAACACACCTTTCATTTGCTTCTTACCCTGACTGATCTACCTTCCTCCTTCCCTTACTAGTGCCTCTTGGGATCATCTCCCAAATTCCTAGACACACTCTTTGACTCAAATCTTAGTCTCAGGAGCCAATTCTGTATAAACCCAAATAGAAATACACTTTTTACCTTAGACATAATGAATGCAGGAGAAAAATTTGACTGATGGTAAAAGATCTTTAAAATTAAAGGTATCCCTGCCTATAGATGAGCTTCTCATTCTGCCTTGTGCTTTTATTTTTCACTGCTTTTCCTTATGATTAGCATACTTTTGATAACATGAAAGCATTCCTATTTTTTATCAAAGGAAATACAATCAAAAAGTGTTTGAGGCAGGGCTAGGTTGGGATTTAAAGACTGAAAGGCTAAAACGGTCCCTGAGAGATTCCTGACTGTGTTCCTGAGTTACACTTTGCTGAAAGAATGGGTCTACCATGGGAACACTTAATAGACAGTAACCATGGAGAGCCTGGATACACCAACATGCTCCCACCATGCTCTGGTTCAAGGTCAGGCATATCTGGTAGAGATGCAAGAGTGTGTTTCTCAATGTATCTTTACATAGAATACAGTTTCACAAACTACCACTTCCTGGAAGTTTGTCCTGTGGACTTCATTGTCCATAAGTGTACACTTTCAACAGTCATTCTATTGTGAGTCTTTTCATACTAATATTTTTTGGAGGGTAGGAGAGGGCCCATCAGTCATGCTAATTAGCTACCATCTTAACCTGCAGAAATAGTGATGCATGGAAATACGGGTTGGCAGTGAGTCTGAGGAATGTGTCCAAAAAGAACAAGGTGACTGTGTCAGGGTTGGGATTAAGGGTAGGGACTTAGTACCTGGAAAGTAAAAGGGCAGCCTCTTGGCAACAAATTTTAAACCTAGTCATCCTAATAGAGGAGGCTGCTGATAATATTAGGACTTGCTCTCATGAGAGAGGGATAGGAGTACCATAAGTACATTCCATTGGGATTGCAATTAATTCAGTCAGTTGTGGGATGGATAGAATCTGTCAAAAAGCAGCAGGGGAGCGAGTTAAGATGAGTTGGGTAAAACAGAGGAAACTGGTGTGAACAGTCTCTGATGACCCTACTCTCCTATTCCGGAAGGCAGTGAGGAGAAAGCCACTGAGCAGGGGTGCCAAATCTTCTGAGGAAGGGATGCTAATTCTAGCTCTATGCAACCAGAAGACATTTCTTAACCTCTCTGCACCTGAGTTCTCCAGGCTGTCAAGTGGAAATCTTAGTATGTGACACAACTATTATAGGAATTAAAATGAGATACTGTTTATCTAATTCATGGAACATTGTAGACAATAAATAGCAGTTCCTTTATTATTACACACAATAACCATTCTTGTGGAATTGAATAAAACCCTTCTTAAATGAGTTGATTAAAAGATTCAATTTTTTGGCTGATATTCAGAATATCCTTTGAAGATGCTTAAAAAAAACTGAAATGAGAAAGCAGTCATTGTTTTGCTCAGAATTTCTTAATGCATACAGTTAACTATGTCAGACAAAAATGCTTTGCTCCCAATAGTGCTTATCATTGTAGACAAGATTATTCTGTCATAGAGGCAGAAGGCTCAGTTCTGGGAAATATGGATCATTCAAAAAAAATGGAATAATTTGATACAGTACCTTTCAGTTGTGGAAAGGACCAGAGACCTCAGTTTGTCTGTTGTACCACGGATCTCATAGAAAGGAGGTTCCAAGAAGAATAAACCTGAAATTTACAGATAAAATAATAGAGACACTTGCAAAGTACAAGACATCCCCGGAGAACACCTTCCTTCTGGGAGGATGCATCTCATCTCTCTGCAGACTCAGCCCAGCCCATTGTGTTACATTCCTCAAGTGATGGCATCAACAACATTCATTTTTCTCTCCCTGCTTCTTTTGAGTCTTGTGTCAACACACAGTAGCTGGTGAATCTCCTCATTATGTTTCCTAATTTCAATAAGAATGTATCCGGTCCAACTCCTGAGAGCATCTACATTCATTGCATTCTGTGGGGGAAGGAGAAGTCAATCTTTCTATATTGATTTCTATGAAAATGAAGCATGAAGCTAGAAGCACTTTTTTGGCAGAAAATGATTTTACAAATACAACTCTCTGCCTAAATATACTGAAAGAATAAGGATCTCTAATTAGTTTTCTAATGCAATTGTTTTCTTATAATAGAGGTTCCCCCTCTCAAAAGAGTAATTACAAAAATAATTATATTGAGAAATGAAGTAGCTCTTTGCAGGTAAGGAGGTCCCTCTTTCATTGAATGTCAATCACTTGATTTGCTCTTTCTTTGGAAAGAGACCAAAAATAGAAAAGAGAAAAAGTAACAATAAATAAATAAATAAAAACAAAACAAAAAGCTGTTCTGTGGTACTATGCATGGTTTGTTTAGGAAAAGGCCTCCAGGAAGGCTCTCAATTTAAGTTCATTGAAAGTTTAATTGAAGTTATTAAATTACTGCTTTTGGCAAAAAAAAAAAGATGGAGGAGTAATTTTTGAGTAGTATGTATAAGCAGATTTCTCCAAGTGATTAGATTTACCATGTTCACTCTCAGCCTCTTTATAAAAAAGTATAGACATGACACTTTGAAAACAGGGGTAGATGTTGTTCGTTTCAAGGAAAGGTTCACAGAGGATATTAACTGTCCAAAGATACTAAATTGCTATTAAAATTCATAAAACTACATTCAGACACATTGGTTTATGTTTACATGTACACATCTCTCTATATATTTATACACATACACACATATATTATATATATAGGCTATGATAGAAAATTTTACACTTTATATTCTTCAAACTGAGGCAAAGACATCATCTTCACTGACATTGTTTACCGGAAAGCTAAACTCTTTCTTCTTGCACAAATCTTTTCTTTTTTCCTCAGGTAGGAAATATATTTGCACTTGAATTCTTGAACTGCCAGAGCATATTCCACTGTCAGACCATGCTGAACATTCACAGTTACATAATTCCTGAACATCTATTTGTGTGTGAATAATTCAATGTGCATTTGAAAAAATGCTCATGAATGCTTAATGTACAAGAACATATTTGTGCAGGGTAAATCTGAGAGATGGGATGGAGGGGCTCATGCATTCACTCACAGTTTTGAAGCCAGCAATTAATCAGAGATGACTGGAATGAAAGTAGTGTAGCTACATGTGAGGTTACCACCTCCCATTCATGCCCTTACGTTTGTGTGGTAAGAAAGAAAGCACGTGATTAAAAAGGGGCACTTGCGTATTGTCCTACTCCGTCTTTGACCTTTTATCGTATCTCAGATAAAGGGCCTGCTTTAAAGAAAAACAACTTTAGGAATTTACTGTGTGGATACATGGGGAAAAGCATTCTAGTCCAATGACTGAAACTTAAGTGTTTCATTTTATTTGAAAAATCATTATTTTCTTTTTGTTTGTTTATTTTGGTAAAAGTCCCATTAATCCCAGATTCAGCTTCTATAGTGTATACATTTCTGGGTGTCCTGGTGTCTGTCAGGTTGTACGTGCTCAAAAGATCTTTGTACAGTTGAAATCAGAGTCAAAGCATAGTGACTTTACCTTTCTAAATCTTTCTTCATTTTCCTCTTTCTCTTTCTTTCCAACTAGAAAGCAGCTAACCTAATTATAAACTCAAGCCTCTAGTTTCCTGCTGAACCACACTGACTCTCAGGATTATAGATGTTCTTCATCATCACCTTAAAATGCTTCCTCACGTACATTACCTAATTTTGTTTTTACAGTAACATTTTCAGTTGTGTATTAACTTAACAGCCATTTCTACAGATTAAATATGTGTAGGTCTGACAGGTTTGCTCAGCCACTAATTGGAAGAGTTGAATTTGAAGCCATGTCTTTGATTTTAAATCAATACAATTTCTCAGATGCTGTTTCATCATGAGTAAGTAGGCATAAAAAGGATAAAATTATTATATATAAGTTTCCTGGCATTTAGAAAATATGTAGTAGATGGTATTATTATTATTTTGCTGGTAGTAATGCAGTATGTGGCTCTGGCTAATGAGGAGTTATATATACTAGAATTTCAAAATAATCAACAAAGTCTGTTAACTAAAAAATAAAGTTTGTTTAGAGGGTATGACTAACTTCATTTTCAGAGACTTAGAGAAGGTATTAACCCCAACTGTAACGTAATGCCCACTTAAGTGAGTATAAGTCAGTAAAACTGTAGAATCACAGCAAGATAGTCAGGAAATCATTCTTGACCCCAGTTATAATACTCAGAAGGGGATAGGATGGGGGAGTGGAGACATTTGAGCAGATGCAGGGAACAAACAGTTTATGAATAATAAGGGAGAGACTTTCTCCATCAATGCTAAGTCCTGAAAGTCATCTTTTTCTAACCAAAGCCAGAAGCGTTGGTAACACTCCCACAGAGGACATTTTGAAGAAAGCAATCTCAGAATTTCTGCAGAAGACTTGTTCACATAGAAGGAGTGCCATACCTTCATTATTTCCAGAATGTGTGAACTAGCAAATAAAACAAAAATAGCAAATTTTAATTGTGTGACATTGCAAAATTGGCCATAAAAATCTTTTCATGTCTGCAGCACACTCTGTTGTGCTATGTGGCAGGGCAAATCACCTCCATCAAGGTATCCCATAAAACTGAGTTGGCCATGTGACTTGCTTTGGTCAGCAGGGCTTCAGCAAAATGCCTGAAGCAGAGGCTTAGAGAGCACTGTTGCATTGAGGCTATCCTCTTGCTATTCTTGGAACCCTAAGGTTGCCCTATGAAAGAACTCAAGCTAGCCTATTGGAGCCAGGAAGCCAGACTGAGGAGAACCAAGGCATCCCAGCTGACAGCCAGGCAGCTACCAGATGTATGAGAGGGACCATCTCAGGTGCAGACATCAGCTTGTCTCACAGCTTACCACAGATGCATGGGAGACCAGATCAGAAGTAACATCCATGCAGCCTCCAGTATTGTGAGATGCAGAAAATGGCTATTGCTTTACATCTCTAAGTTTTGCCTTAGTTGTAATGCATCATAAGCTAATGGATATAATGCAAAGTACTGAGGCTGCATGAAGACTGAGCCAGCAAGGTCTTTATAAAAAGATATCAGAGAAATTTCAGGCAGAATGATTGAGAAAGTGTCATGTTTAATTAGGACACTGGGCAGCAACTGGATCCAGAAAGCCTCTTCTTTATGGTGGGCAATGTTGTACAACTTGTTAGAGAGAGAGAATTGAATAAGTTCCTCATGCTCAAACTCTGCTCCTTAGGATGAACAGTCTCTCTGACCTCTCAACTTCAGTTTCTTCATCTACAAAAGAGAATAGAAAGCCTTTCCCCCGTCCTCACCCCCTTAAAATGTCAATTCCTTGGTACACCATCTGGGATCCCAGGAAGGCTTGACAAAATTATAGCTATTTTAGCTTTGGTGATTATAATAATGCTTTCTGGGGTAAGAATTCTACTCTCAAAACCAGAACTTCCTTTCAGGAGCTATGTGGGCTCTGGATTATGATTGGATACACCCTACACCATCAAGATTTATGTGTTCTGAGAGATTAAAGAGTTTGAAAAGAGCCATCATAGGGCAGGAGACTGGGAATCGTAAGCAACAAAACAAGGATTTAAGGCTGATGATTTAATGGGGCAGCGATTGATGTGAACACCAGCCACACATTGAAGCATGCTTATTTGATTCCTTGTAACTTGGAAGTTCCACTATGTAGGTATAGAGAGTTAGGAACAAAGCCACTGAAATTTGATTAGTCTAATATGTTCACTTATTTCCAAAGTACTCTCTTATTGTCCATAGAAATTTTCCCTTAAAGTTCTATGTTTGGGGATTAATTTAATGTGATGAAGTAATATTTATCTCTTAAAGAAATGAACTATAGATGGATAGATGGCTAGATCCTAGAAACTTATTTTAACAGCACTTTTATAAACTTAAACAAGCAAGAAAATAAATAAGCTCGATTTTCTCTCAGACACGTACTTAATGGTTAAAAATAGTCATGAGACTTTTGCTTCTAACCAAATAATAATCTAGATATAGTTTAAAAATAAAGAAAATTAAAGAAACAGTGTTCTAGGAAACATGAAAATTATGTGAAAAAAATATTTAAAAATATATTTATATGAATAAACAAGATTGTAAGAAAATACTAGAAATTCTCAGGGCTCAAAATGAAATAGAATTCTCACTAATGAGTAATAAATTGTCAGTGAAACTTGTAGATGCCCCAAAAGTGTTGTATAATCCCTGCTCACTTTGAGGCTTCTTTACAATACAACACATCAAAGGGACATAAGGCAAGACCCTATAGGCTTGTGAAAGGGGAGCAGTTAGCACAGAAACGCTGAGGATAGAACCCCGTAAACCCAGGATATTATGGAGCTCCATTCTCAGTGAACACCCACACAACAAAAAATCTAACCTTGATGCCAATATGAGTTATCTTTGGGAATAAATGGAAGAGAAAGCAGAATAATTTTTCTACAGTCCTCATAAAGAAAAGATTTCAAACTCTTGGAAAAAAATTATGCCAATACGACCTCTTAAATAAGCACTAACAAGCATAAAACGGTAAGTTAAAGACTGATAAATTCAATTACATGGAATATTAAAATTTACTTCATCAAAATTAACTATTAACAAAAATAGTGGAGAAAGAAAAAGAAAGCTTGGGACAGTTACCACACTTACAACCTTTATAAATGATTTTTGAAATCAGTAAAGAAACAAAACAAAACAAATTACCCTTAGACCTTTGGGTATATACACGGTAATGGGATTGCTGGCTCTAATGGTATTGGACCCCTTCCTTACACCTTATACAAAAATTAACTCCATAAAACTCAAAATCATAAAAACCCTGGAAGAAAACCTAGGCAGTACCATTCAGGACATAGACATGGGCAAAGACTTCATGACTAAAACACCAAAAGCAATTGTAACAAAAGCCAAATGGATAAATGGGATCTAATTAAACTAAAGGGCTTCTGCACAGCAAAAGAAACTACTATTAGCATGAATAGGCAACCTACACGTAGTATAGCAAAGACATGGAACCAACCCAAATGCCCATCAATGAGGCTGGATAAAGAAAATGTGGTACCTATGCACCATCAGATACTATGTAGCCATAAAAAGGAATGAGATCATGTCCCATGCAGGGAAATGGATGAAGCTGGAAGCCATCATCCTCAGAAAACTAACACAGGAACAAAAAACCAAACACTGCATGCTCTCACTCATAAGTGGGAGTTGAACACTGAGAACACATGGACACAGGGAGAGGAAAAACAACACCAGGGCCTGTTATGAGGGTTGGGAGAAACAGAAGGAGGAGCATTAGGACAAATATCTAATGCATGTGGAGCTTAAAACCTAGATGACAAGTTGATAATTACAGCAAACCACCATGGCACATGTATACCTATGTAACAAACCTGCACCTTCTGCACATGTATCCCAAAACTTAAAGTAAAATAAAATTAAAAAAATAAAAATAAAAATAAAATAGCCAGATATGGTGGTGTGCCGAGTATTCCCAGCTACTTGAGAAGATGAGGTGGGAGGATTGCTTGAGCCAGGAGGTCGAGGCTGCAGTAAGCAAGTTTGCACCATTGCATTCCAGCCTGAGTGACAGAGAGTCATCTTGTCTCAAAAACAAATAAAAAAAGACATAACATTTTATACCTTCTAAATTGGCAATAAAGTTAAAATCTGATAATTCCAAAGTTTAGCAAAGATGTGGGGAAATGAGAGCCCTTAAACACTAGTGGTATCAGTATAATTAGTACAATTACTTTGGAAAGTGATTCAACATTACCTATAGATATTTAAGCAAATATATAATGATTAGCAATTTTACTCCTGGATAAACTTTGCTTTCTGTGTCATGAGAAATATGTACAAGAATGTCCTTGTTCATATCATTGGTAATAATATACTTGATGATTAATTAGTATGAAAATGGAGCCAAAGTCTGGAAATAGACACAAAAGGGAATACCATATAGCCATAAAAATGATTAATTAGATCTGCATGTATTGGCATGAACTAATCAAAATATTTAGTGAAACAAAGTAAAGTACAGAATAAATTTAGAATGATAGTTAAATGGAGTTCATGACCAGATAAACCTAAATGACATGTCATAACCATGGATAGAGAATGAGGGATCACATTGAATTTAGAGTTTATGCCTTCATGGAAAGTGTGGGAGTGAGATGAGGATGGAGAGCTTAGAACCTTCAACTCTATTGGTGATATTTGATCTCTTGAGTGATGATGACAATCATGTTTATGACACTGTCCTTCATAAAGATTTCCTGCTTATGAAATATTGTATCATCAATCTTTTATAAAAGGACTTGAAAGGCACACACCAATTATACCAAAATCATACTGTCATTATCTCCAGGGAGGTGAAAAAGAATGGGATTTGCAGGTAGCAGGCAAGGAAAAGTAACTCTGTGTCATTTAAATATAAAAGTTTGGTCCTTAGCTCAGACTCACCTCATCTAAACATACTTCTTAGGTGATTTCATCTACTTCGGCCCTTTAAATATGATTTGTATTACAGTGAATTGAAAATATATATTTCCTGCCTGGTGTCTCCCTGGAATTCCAGCCTCAGATGTCTAGTTGCTTATTTACTATCTCCCCTTGGATTTATAATAGGTATCTCAATTTTAACATGTCCAGAGAACACGCGGCAGTGTTTCTCTACAAAGGGCTTGGTAATCAGGCTTCCCTGTTTCATGACGGACATCACCAACTGGTCAACTGCTATGCCAATAACGAGGAGTTACATGTTTTATAGTCTATTTCTCTCACTGTGCTCTTACCTCACTCAATCCATCAGTTGTACTGTTAAATTCTAGTTCCAAAACTCTCAAATTCATTCATTTCTCTTGGTCTCCACTCTCACCACTGTAAACTAAGTTACCATCATCTTTTGCCTGGACCACTGCAAGAGTCTCCTGACTATTCTGCCTCCAAAATTGCCCTCCTATAGGCCGTTCTTCCAGAATATTCTGAGGAAATATTTTAAAGATAGATCATATCATGTCACTCCTTGATGAAAATCCCATAATGGAATCCTATGTACTTAGAATAATACCCAAATTCTGGTTTGCCAAGCTCTATATCTGTCTTCTGACCATACCTCCTGCTCCTTCTCATACCGTTCTTCCTCACTTACTACATTCTAGCCCCACTGGCCTTCCTCCTGCTGTTGACAATTAAGCAGGCATACTTTGCCCTTAATATGTCAGTGCTAGGTTTTCTTCCTAGCTGGGGTTCATGCTGTCCCTTGCTGTCATTCATATTGGAGCTTAAGGGCCACCTCTCAATAGTCCTGCCCTGAGCACCCATCTAAGGTTGTCATCTAAAAATTCTCTGGAATTGCCTCACCTTAATTTTCTTCATAGTTCTCATGACTGTTACATAGATATGTTTAAATATTCATTCTTCTTCTCTCTCTCCAAAAAGTAAAATCACACACACACACACCTAACACTGATTATGTGCTTGGCTCTTTTCTGAAAACTACATGTGTATTTACTCAGTTAGTACTCAACAAAATCCTTCAAAGTAGGTGATATTATTATCCCCATTATACAAATGAAGAAACTGAAGTATGGAAAGATTAATTTACAGCTACCAAGCACCACAGCCAGACTTGAACTCAGAAGGCAGGCTCCAGAAAACAGACAATACACCCCTATACTCTACTGCTTCCTCTGTGCACAGAAATCCTCGTCACGTGTTTTTCTTATTTTTTTCTCTCTCCTTGTCACCATTTAGAGCAGTGTATGGTACATGGTGGCTACTCAAAAAATAATTATTGAATAAATGACAAATAAATATATATTAAAGAAAATACATACTGATATTGCTTGCCGCACACACACACAAGCACACAACAAAATGCTGTGGGACCTTGAGCAACTCAAATTTAACTTATCTCTGTTTCAGGTGTCTTCATCTGTAAAATGGAGATAATGATTTAACCTGTAATACAGAATGGTAGGGATTAAATAATTTAATATGCATAAGATATTTAGTATAGGGCTTGTGTGTGTATATATGCATATTATATATATATACTCAATAAATGCTAGTTCTAATGATGAAGATGAAGATGAAAATAATGATGTCTAAACATGGATGGTTAGAAATTCTTTTTTGCTTTCTACTTTTCTTCATTTATCAAATTTCCAAATGTATAACTGTTATCCAAATATAAATATCTGCATATCTATATTATTTTCTAAGTTCTTTAGCTATTTGGAACAGAAACACCTAAACTGGCTGGATCCCTCCCATGTGATCACCACTTTCCTAGCTCCAGAGCTGCCTAGAGCAGATTTGCATCTCCTCAACAGATTCGTGTCTTATTCAAAAACTGTTCATCTGGGGCTGCAACATGTCAGGATCCCTCTAAAAGCAGGGAACAGAGGTGAGAGCATAGGCCAGAAGCATAAGAATGTAAGATGCTCACATTCTACTGAAGAAATGATGGTATATAGTTTGGCTTTGTGTCCCCACCCAAATCTCATCTGGAATTGTAATCCCCACGTGTCCACGGAGGGACCTAGTGGGAGGTGATTGGATCCTGAGGGTGGTTCCCCCATGCTATTCTCATGATAGTGAGTGAGCTCTCAAGAGATCTGATGGCTTAAAAGTGTTTAGCAGTTCCCTTTCACGCTCTTTCTCTCCTGCTGCCTGGTGAAGAAGGTGCCTGCTTCCCCTTCACTTTTCACCATTATTGTAAGTTTCTTGAGGCCTCCTCAGATGTGCAGAATTGTGTCAATTAAACCTCTTTTCTTTGTCAATTACTCAGTCTTGGGTAGTTCTTTAGAGCAGTGTGAAAATGGACTAATATGGAAAATTGGTACCAGGAGTGTGAAAACGGACTAATGTAGATGGCAAGCAAACCAGGACACGATGTGTGCTGAGTTCTACGATAGGGGAGCACCAGAGGGCCCAAGAGTAGAGTCACCTTAACTTGGGGTGCCCATGTGTTCCCTGGTGCCAGGATGGTCAGGTTTAGAATTGGAACATTAGTTTTACAGGACCACTTTGAAAGTTTGTCAAGATCTACTCTTTTATTCTCAATCACTTGCAGAATTATAATATGTCAACCAAGGACACTAAAAGTATGTCTTTTCCCTATGATGCTGGTCTATTTCCATTTCCTCACAACAGCCCTAAGAAATAAAAGTATTACATCCATTTTACAAATTAAAAACTAAGGCAAAAAGTGAAGGATTGCAAAGCTGATAAGAAGAGCAGTTCCAAAATCCACGTCCAAATATCACAGATACTTTGAAGTCAGAAGTCGCTGTGCCAATTATTGGCAAATGTCTTTGGGCAAGTTATTCACTTCTTAGTTTGTCCATTAAAAAATGCCCTAACAAACATTCTATGCACATTTCTATAAGGACTACATGACATGATTCACATAATAGTGCTTTATAAACTATAGTGTTTTAAAATTAAATGGATAATCATAGAAAGCAACTATTAGTTACTTTAATAATATAATGGTTACAGAATCATTATTATCAATAGCCATCTTAATGTTTTTTCAGGTTATCTTAAATAAGGGCAATAACTAGGCTAAGGGATGAGAGCAGAGAGGAAATAAGGACTATTTGAGACTCCAGTTTTAGCACTTGATCAGTATGAGAAGTCAATCCTACAGGTGGGCTTGTGATTCAGGACAGTGGTGAGGAAGGGCTGGGGGAGCATTTTTGTTCTCCTATTTTAGTATCACGTGCAAGATAAGAAGGATCTACTCAAGAGTGGGGATTGGACTCAACCAGTGGAAGCTCAGATTGAGGCAGGTTCCATCCCAGTCCCAGAAGCACTTTGTTACCTTAGATATGTGATGTATGTATTATTTGTTTTCATTTTTGTGTGACTATAAAAGGTAGATATTGCTATTGTTTATTTTCCACAAACAAGCTCTGTTAAGAGTTTGGTGAATATGCTTATCTTCAAAAATATATAGATCATAATTGCTCTTCTAGAGCATATATTTTTAAATTTAGCAAAAAAGCGCACACTTTCTCACATCACTTAATATTACTTTAATATTATATATTATTTTATTACATAAATATATCGCAGTGGCTTAATCATTTACTTTTTATCAATTTGAAATTGTTTTTAATTTCTCATAATTATAACTTATAAATACATTCTTATTAATATTTTTACAAGTATATTTTTCAATGTCCTTAGAATAAATTCCTAGATGCACAATAAATTCCCAGATGCACATATGCTGGGACAAAAAGCATGTTCACCTTTACAGCCTTGGCTATTTACTAGCAAAATGCTTTACTGAAAGATTAAACTATTTAAAATTTTACCAGACACTTATGAGTGCCCATTTTCTTTCGCTTTTTTTTAAATTTGAGTATTATAGTTTTAATACTTTCTCATTTTAATAGTGCTTCTGTTTAATTTTAAAAATAATAGGTTAAACCTTTTTAACAATATGCTTATTGCCTTTGAGATTCTTGTGTGTAAACAGTGTTTGCAGGAATCCAGAATGGCATTTACTACTGTCTGTGGGGCTTTCCTCTTGATTGTACCATTGATCCCAGAAATAATTATTTATCTTTCCTGGCCCATCTGTATTATTTCTCCTGATTTTCTCTCCTGGTTAATGGCACACATTGTTAATCTAGTTAACTAAGGCCCTATCGAAGCTCTTATTATATGTTCATTTCACTGTAAGTAGGCACCACATTTTGATAATTCTACCATTTAAACATCTCTCATACCTGTTTCTGTTGGTCTATCCCCAGTAAGACTGTCCTTGGAGAGTTGCTGATCATTACTTAAAGAGGCACTTCCAGTAGCTTCTCAGGAGGAATTACAGCCTCAGATTCCCTCCCACAACATGTCTGTCCCTGATTGTGCCAGAATGATTTTTTCAAAGTGCAGATATGCTCATGATGATTCTCCTTCCTTTCTCTTTGTGCTCCTGTGGAACTTTATATGAACGCCTTTGATATTAATCTTCCAGTGAGTTTTGGATACCTATCACTGGTAGTAGGTAATGGGGTTTTTGGTGTCACATGAATGGACACCTTTATTTCACTAATTAGGTGTATTTGTTTTAATGCAATTGAAATATTACAATGTATCTAATGAATGATAATGTATATTCTTTACAAATGTTTTACGATTAATAAATAATAAAAAGATTGATTGGTAAAAATGTCCAAATGATTCTCCAAGATGACATTTCAGTTACTAAAATTCATGAAGCTCTGTTTCGTGCTGCGGGCTCATTGTATTACAGCTGTACTTGAGGCTTAATTTCCTAACGAGAAACGAGTACAGGAACTCTCTTTTTGGCTTCTTTATCCCAGGCATACATTCTTAAAACCCAATACATTTTACCTAAATAAAAAATGAATAAACAAGAATATTAACCTTATTTTTTTCTCTTTTTACCTGAACATTTATTCTTTGATCAATATTGTCTAAGATTTTGTGAATATGAAAGGAGTAGAGAAGATAAATTTGTGAGCATGTCGTACCTTTCTCTAAAATTTTATAAGTACCAGAGGTCCATCTTTTCCCTTTGAGTCTGTGAATTCCTTATCTTTCCACATCTTTTTACTTGTACCTATATGAATCATATTTGAGATTTTTCAGGGCACCACTTTTAAATATTCAAATATGCTATTAACAATTAAACTTGGTTTACAATGGCAGTTATGCATCGTTTAACAATGAGTATATTAATATATTAATATTTTCTGAGAAACACATCATTAAGCGATTTCATCATTGTTTGAACATCATAAAAGGTACTTACACAGACTTAGATGGTAGCAGTTGCTACACATCACACCCAGGTTATATGGTATAGCTTATGGCTTCTATGCTACAAGCCTGTATAGCATGTTACGATACTGAATACTGTAGGCAATTGTAGCACAATGGTTAATGTTTGTTTATCTAAACTTATCTAAACATAGAAGAGGTACCAAAACAAGCATTTGGCCTGAAGAATTCACTGCAGAATTCTACTTTTTTTTTTTTTTTTTTTTTTTGGTAAACACAGTACTGGGCCAGACACAATGGCTCACACCTGTAATCCCAGCATTTTGTGAGGCTGCAGTGGGCAGATCACTTGAGGTCAGGAGTTCGAGACCAGCTTGGCCAACATGGTGAAACCCCCTTCTCTACTAAGAATTTAAAAATTAACTAGGCATGGTGGCACGCACCTGTAGTCCCAGCTATTCGGGAGGCTGAGGCCAGAAAATCACTTGAACCTAGGAGGCAGAGAGAGCAGTGAGCTGAGATTGGGCCACTGCACTCTGGCCTGGGCGACAAAGTGGGACTTCTTCATCTCAAAAGAAAACACACACACACACACACACACCCAATTCTTCTTAAGCTATTACAAAATATTTAAGTGGAGGAAATTCTTCCAAGCTCATTCTTTGAGGCCAACATTACCTTGATGTCAAAATCAGACAGAGAAACCAAAAAAAAAAAAAAAAAGAAAAAAGAAAAGAAAACTACAGGCCAATACCCCTGATGACCGTACATGAAAAATCCTATTGAGAGCAGCCTGGCCAACATGGTGAAACCCTGTCTCTACTAAAAATACAAAAAAAATTAGATGGGTATGGCAGCATGCATCTGTATTCCCAACTACGCAGGAGGCTGAGGCAGGAGAATTGCTTGAACCTGGGAGATGAAGGTTGTAGTCAGCCGAGATCACACCACTGCACTTTAGCCTGGGTGACAGGGTGAGACTCCATCTCAAAAAAAAAAATATGGTATCCTGTCATTGGTGACATGCATGGATAAACCTAGAGCAAATTATGTGAAGTCAAATAAGCCAAGCACAGAAGAACAAATATTGCATGATCTCACTCCCACAAGGAATCTGAAAATGTTGACCTCATAGAAGCAGAGAGTAGAATAGTGGTTACCAGAGCTGGAAAGAATGAGGAAATGGAGGATGAGGAAATATTAGTCAACCAGTAAATAGTTCCAGATAGAGAGGAAAAATAAGTTCTGGCATCCTGATGCAGAGTAGGGTAACTGTAGTCAACAACAATGTATTGTCAGCTTCAAAATAGCTTGAAAAGAGGAATTTGAATGTTCTAACCACAAAGAAGTGGCAATTGTTTGAGATGATGGGTATACTAATTACTTTGATTTGTTCATCACACATTGTGTATATGTATCAAAATATCATCCTGTGCTCCATAAATATGTGCAATTATGTTTCCATTAAAAACAAGTAAAACAGTAAAAATATGGCATAAATTGGAAAAATAGTACACCTGTGTAAGGGTCTTCCTGTGAATGGAGCTTGCACGATGGGAAGTTGCTCTGGGTGGGTCAGTGAGTGAGTGGTGAGAGAATGTGAAGGCCTAGGACATGACGGCACACTACTGTTGACCTTATCAACACTAGACACTTAGGATACATTAATTTTATTTTAAAAAATATTTCTTCAATATTAAATTAATCTTTGCTTACTATATATTTTAATTTCATACACTTTTAACTTCTTAACTTTTTGATTATTTTGTAATAAAACTTAGCTTAAAACACAAACACCTTGTATAGCTGTACAAAAATATTTTTCTTTATATCCTTATTCTATATGCTTTCTAATTAATTTAATTGTTTTTACTTTTTAAACTTTTTTTATTAAAACTAAGACACAAACACACACATTAGCTAAGGCCTACATAGCATCAAGATGATCAGGACATCGCCAGGCGATAGGAAGCTTTCAATTTCATTTTAGTCTTATGAGGCCAGGAATAAATAATAAAACACAGTGTGATCTCTCTGTTAAGCCAACAGCAAAAGGGGCAAGTTAGCAGAGCTGGCTTCTTGTACTGGCCATCCACTATTTAGTAGGTGAATTTGGAACTTAGGCCTTTAGTTTCTCTGTCCCATCCCTTCATCATAAAAATAAGGACGTTTTGGTGCTGACAACAGAGACATCAATGAATCCACAAAATTAATGTCAAAGTAAGACCAAGCAAAGTGTTTTTTTGTTTTTTAAATGGAGTCTTGCACTGTTGCCCAGGCTGGACTGCAGTGGCGTGATCTTGGCTCACTGCAAGCTCCGCCTCTTGGGTTCATGCCATTCTCCTGCCTCAACCTCCCGAGTAGCTGGGACTACAGGTGCCCACCACCACGCCCGGCTAATTTTTTGTATTTTTAGTAGAGACGGGGTTTCACTGTGTTAGCCAGGATGGTCTCGATCTCCTGATGATCCACCCGCCTACGCCTCCCAAAGTACTGGGATTACAGGTGTGAGCCACTGTGCCTGGCCTTGCATTTTATTAGAATAATTGATTTCTGTGGTTTTCAAAAATCTCTAATCCCAAGACGATACATGATCAAATCAACCAAGGAACATACTCTAAGTCAAAAAGCTACACAAAAAAATTGATTTGTGTAAATTATAACTAGACTAGCAATAAGGATTGAAAGAAAGGAAAATCAATAATACCAATTCTTAGAATACTGCATGATTTTTATACTTACATGAGTAATTCCATAGTTTATAAGTTTCCTAGACAAAGTGCTTATATTCAGGCTGATGCTAAGTGAATTCACACCGAGGGCCTCATTGACTGTTGTCATTATCTGTTCTGGTTAGTCACAAAGTGGGCTAAGCCCGGGACCAGGAGGCTGCAGTGAGCCAAGATAGCGCCACTGCACTCTAGCCTGGCAACCAAGTGAAACTCTGTCTCAAAAAAAAAGGAAAACTTGGAAGGGGACCGCCAAAGTGGATTAAGAATAGCCACAATGGCACATGAACTTGTTAATCCTTCTATATAAAAGACTGGGCCTTAGCATATGCAATATAAAATATGGCCCTAACCAGATTCAAATTTCTGAAAATTGTTCAAGCAAACATTCCAAATCTCAATAAATAGCTGCTTGGAATCAATGTGCCTTTTTACCATGCTCCCTGCAGGAAGTAGCAGTACTGTACCCTTGTCCCATGTGCTTTTTGTTTTCCTTTCATTTTTCACTTTTCAGAACATTTGTGAACAAAGATGTAATCATATCACAAAAATCCTATTGCCTACCGAGTTGATAACCTCTCACCAAAATGGAGCAGATTTTTCTTCACTCAGTCTTAGCATTTGTAGAAACTGTAAATCAGAACTTAGAAATTGTATTTACTATTTTCCTGCTTCCAAATTGAACACAACTATGATCTGCTGATCTTCTCCTGTTTTTTTTTTTGTTTTTTTTTTTTTTTCTTGAGACAGAGTCTAGCTCTGTCACCCAGGCTGGAGTGCAGTGGCGTGACCTTGGCTTACTGTAACCTCCGCCTCCCGGGTTTAAGCAATTCTCCTGCCTCAGCCTCCCAAGTAGCTAGGATTACAGGTGCCCGCCACCACATCCAGCTAACTTTTGTGTTTTAGTAGAGATGAGGTTTCACTGTGTCGGCCAGGCTGGTTCAAACTCCTGACCTCGTTATCCACCTGCCTCGGTCTCCCAAGGTGCTGGGATTACAAGTGGGAGCCACCACGCCCAACCTTCTCTTCTTATTATTTAATTAATTTATATATTGAGTTGGTTATAAGAAGAGATACAGTGGATAAGGCTACATGTAGTGCATCTGAATTCATCTACTCTGGTGACAAGCTCTTGGAACTACTCACTATTGGCCTTTGGGAGGATCCTTGAGTAAAAGCAATGTTTAGAGTTTTAGAGAACTATTCTATCAACCACATTTGGACTGCTCAACCTTCAGCCTCCCAGACAGCACTCTGTGAACTGTTGTATTACACATGATGGTTGTGATTTAGTGGAAAGAACATTAAATGTGGAGTTCAACCAAACTGTGTTCGAGTTTGACTTTATCTACAAGTTAAATGAGCAACCTTGACAGAAGCTACCTAAGTTCTCAGTATTCCAGTTTATCTACTGCAAATGTGCTATTACCTGCCCAGCTGACTCTCTGTCTGGTCTAACAGAGCGTGATCACTGCAAACTGTCCATAGACAGAAACAAATCAAGAAACGAGAAATTAGTTCCTTGCCTCTTTCCAACATTGTGCTTCTTTTCATCTCATTATTACACTTCATGCAGCCTCAAGGGTGTCACCTCACAGCCACCCCTCACTGTTCACAGAGCAACACCAGTGAAATAATGCGTCCAAGCTATCATCACCTCTCACCTGGACAAGGGCAAAAGCCTCATACCTGGCCTCCCTTTGTCCACAGTTGCTCCCAAAGTGCTTCCTCCATCGAGTTGCCACAGTAATCTTTTAAGAATGCATAAGATCATGCCATTCTCCTGCTTAAAATCCCTCCAGAGACTTCCCCTTAGACACTTAGTGTGAAACCCGAAGTCTTTGTTGAGTTCACAAGGCTCTGCAAAGCCTCACCACCACCTGCCTTTCTGACCCCACCTCTTACCATTCTCCTCTTCACCTCCATCTTTCAACCTTACTGGTATTCTTTCTGTTCCTCAAGTACACCAAGCTCTTTTTAAACCCACCCTGTGGCCTTGCAGGGCACACTCTCTTCTCTTGTATGCATGTTCTTCTCTCTGTTCTCTACCTGGATGGCTTGTCACCTTCAGATTTCAGATCATTCTTCCAAGTTGCCATCTCCAGGTACTCTTTCTGAAGTACTCTTTCTGTAACTTTCTTGGCAATGCCCTATTTATTTCCTTCATAGTACTAATGACAATCTCAAGTTATCTCCTAAATTTAGGCTTACACTTCATTGTCTGTCTCTTCCTATTACAGCATACCCTCCAAGAGACAGGTCATCTGATGTGTTCATTGCTTGGTCCTTGGTTTCCTGAAGAGTGCTTACACATAGTAGGCTCTGGAAAAACACTTGGGAATATAAGGCCCTTTGTAATTAACCCCAGGATACCTCTTCTGTATCACCAACCACCTTCCCTCTATGTTCCAGCATCACTAACAAAGTTGATCACTTGGCTTGGAACATCTGTTTTTTTCTCCAGGAAAATGCCTCTGCATCACCTAATCTTGCATGCGCATCTTTGGAGATACGCTCCATCAGCATCTTCTCCCAAAAGCCTCGGCAACCTCTAAATTGTGTTATGTGGCCTTTCTCCATGACTGTATTACCTAAGGCATATCTTTGGTATTTGCTTACCAAGTACATTAGAATGCTTGTGCAGAGTTCTGTCTTGCCTCCACCATTTTATACTCTGCCAAAGACGAGAGACAAACGTAAAAAAAAAAAAAATAATATGTGTATTCACAATATCTAGCAACCTGCCTGACACATAACAGGTGCTAAAAGAAAACATAAAAAACACATGGAAGGCCGGGCGTGGTGGCTCACGCTTGTAATCCCAGCACTTTGGGAGGCCGAGGCGGGCGGATCACGAGGTCAGGAGATCGAGACCATGGTGAAACCCCGTCTCCACTAAAAATGCAAAAAATCAGCCGGGCGTGGTGGCGGGCGCCTGTAGTCCCAGCTACTCGGAGAGGCTGAGGCAGGAGAATGGCGTGAACCCGGGAGGCGGAGCTTGCAGTGAGCCGAGATAGCACCATTGCACTCCAGCCTGGGCGACAGAGTGAGACTCCGTCTCAAAAAAAAAAAAAAAAAAAAAAAAAAAAAAAAAACATGGAAATGAGGGAATGGGGTCTCATAAATCAGCTAAAACAAGGAAAAGAATTAAACACATGAAAGTAGCAGGAAAAAGGCAATGAAGTCATCTCTTTGGCATTTCCCTGAGTGTCTACCTCTCATAAGCATTATTATCTGAGAATCTGTCCTATTCTAGATATGAGGATCTATGAAAAATATAAGCACATTTGCAATGCTCTATGCACTCAACATGATTTTTTTCACTTGTAGATCCCCAGCAGGTAGAGTAATAGATGAGCTACAGATGAAATAAACAAGGCAAAGTCTATTGTCCAAAATTAAACAACCATGGAAATGACAAAAACTGAAATTTATCACTCAAGATTTTTAATATAAGTCATACACATGTATGGCTACATTTTGTTCCCTCTCCCTGCCTGGAAGGAAATCATGGTGCATTTAGTCGCATGCTCTAAGTTGAGGCCTAAGTGCATTAAGCTTTTTACCTTTGTTGGATTGGTGGCCCAAGTTAAATTTATTTGTTTAATTGTTTTTCATCAACTTTTATTTTAAGTTCCATGGTACATGAGTAGGGTGTGCAGGTTTGTTACATAGGTAAATGTGTACCATGGTGTTTTGCTGCACTGATCAACCCATCACCTAGGTATTAAGCCCAACATCCATTAGCTGTTCTTCCTGATGCTCTCCCTCCTCCCAGCCCCCAACAGACCCCAACATGTGTTGTTTACCCCCATGTGTCCATGTGTTCTCATCTTGTTTAAATTTTTGACACAGAATTTAATACTATGGGTTTCTGTCTCTCTGATGAAATTAGAGATGATATAACACAATTTTCAAATGATAAAAATAGAAATGCCTAATAAAAATTAGAACTTTATTTCAGGCTAAATTAAATTAGCCAAATCACAGTTAATGCTGGAGGAGCCTTCACAGAGTTTCCATTTCAGCAAGTCTTTAAATTGTTTTTCAGGTACCCAAACATCTGAGACATAAAATTTTTTTTCAGAACACTATCAAACACGAACATTAAAATAACAAAGTGCTACTTACATGTAGACATATAGTAGCATATACCAATTGCTTAAGACATCATTTGTGTGTGTGTGTGTGTGTGTGTGTATTTCCAATCCCCTGCCCCAGAGAAAATGCAGCTCCTTTATTTTACCTACAAATGATTGGTTTTTCACTAGAACCTCCCCCCTCCTCTAATCTAGGAGGAAGGTGACTAAATTAAGGATAATCTAGCAACCTTTCACCCAGGCAGTCATTCCAGGGACCCTATAGGTAATAGTTGTTGGTTGTTCTAAAAGTTCTGATCCAAGAAGCCATAGGGGTATAGGAAGGAGCTCACTGTGTCCTCACAGAGGCTGTGGGTTGGGGGAGGTCCTTGGGTGCACACAGTGCATCCTCTGGATCCTTGGTGGTCCATGCCTGCAATGGCTACACTAGTTGATTCAATAGATTAGTGGATCATTATAAAATGATTATTTTATTCATTAATCCGTTGAAGAAACTGGTATAGACAGTGGATTACTGGTGCACTGCCTCTGAACACCTTTTGAAAGTACTGTGTGAGCACCTCCAGGAGTCCGTGGTTCTGACACTGAGTCCAGAAGACTTCATCTTTAGGGACCCCTTATTCTTCACTCCTTGCTTTCAAACACTTCATGGGATAATCTGGGTCTCCTGAATGATACATCCAGGCCCCAGGAAGACAGGGATGCTGCAACTTGTTCACTGTCCAGCTGCTTCCCACAGATGCAGCCAACAAGGACTTGTGTCATCATCTTGCATCAGCCAGCATGAGACGTTGATGGCTACAAGCAGGGTTCTCCTAGAAACTTGTGGTCCTCCACATGCATGTCAGAGAAAGCATGGCACTGCCACATTTGTTGCCAGGCTTTCCCATACCTATTTGGATTTTTAAAGTCTTTATCATATGCTTAGTTTCCTTATCCATGGAGGGTAGAGGGAGAAAATTAAAGACCCTGGATCCTGATCTACTTCTTTTTCTAAGTCCTTTTTTTCTCCTATTTATAGGAAATTTTAAAAAATCAAAATTAAAAATCATGTACATTAACATTTCTGTTCTAATTGAAAACTTCATCATTATTCCCCCACCACCCCCAGCCCCCACCTTTAATTTTTTTTAGACGAGTCTCGCTCTGTTGCCAGGCTGGAGTGCAGTTGCACAATCTCGGCTCACTGCAACCTCTGCCTCCGGGGTTCAAGCAATTCTCCTGCCTCAGCCTTCCAAGTAGCTGGGATTACAGGCGTCTGCCACTATGTCCAGCTAATTTTTGTATTTTTAGTAGAGACAGGGTTTCACCACGTTGGCCAAGATGGTCTCGATCTCTTGACCTCATGATCCGCCTGCCTCAGCCTCCCAAAGTGCTTGGATTACAGGCACAAGCCACCGTGCCTGGCTCATTATTCCATGTTTCTAATTGAAGTTTATCATTATTCCATTTTTTCTAATGGAAAGTTTATCATTTTTTTCAGTGAAAAAATGTATTTCACCAATAAAGTATCAAATTTCTACATTATTACAATTTAAAAAATACTAATCTTTCCAGCAACTTCATTTTAGAGATGAGGCCCAAAGATACCTTGCAAATTTCCTAAAATCTCAATTCTGCTTCTTACAAAAATTCTAAGGGGCACTAATATTTCATCCCTTAAATTAAGAGTAGATGGTCATTTGAATAATGAGAATTATGGATTGGGTAAGCTATAGAAAAATGCAAATTTTAAGAGCACATTGGGTCTCTGAAAATCTCTACCTTATGACTTTGGGTATCTGAGTTTGTCTAATTTAAGATTATAACAAGCCCAAGAGCAAAAACACATTCCCTTATTCATTCATCAGTTCATTCAAACAGCCAGTCACTCACTATTTCTCAATTCATTCAACAAGAATATGTCAATTATCCACCTGCTATGTTTTGTCCACAGTGCCAATAAAGGCTTAGGGTTATTGAAGTATACATTTAATAAACTATGGTCTTTTCCAGCAAACAAAACTAAGAGAGATAGAATATGCAACACATGTTTGTAAGTAATATAACTGAGATATTTAGAGAGTGCTGGGATCACAGAAAAGAGAGAGATTACCCGGGACACCAGTAGAGCGACTGTATAGGAGACAGCATTTGATAGGAACCTCCAAGGAAGTTTTTACTGAATGCTGAAAGCCATAGAACTCAAAGCAAGAGCTAAGGTGTAGGGACACGAAAAAATGGAGCACTTTGTATTGAGGTGTCCTTATTTTTTAACTTGGAGTTTCTGATAATAGCCAATGTCAGTAACCTTCTTTATATAGCAACTTAACTACTTAAAGCAAACAAATGACATAGCATGCTGGAAATAAGCAGATAAAAATCAGATAGATGACAGGAGTTCTGTATGTATGTGCTTGTTATGCCAGACTAGTTATGTAAACTTGGGTCAGTTAGCCTCTCTGAGAATAATTTTTTTCCCAGAACAAAAAGTTTTTAAATTATAAGGGATAGAGCAATAATAACAACTACAATGATAGCACCTTAAATTATTCAAGGGCTAGTGTAAAAGTGTTTGAAGGTATTACCACGTATTTTTAAACCAATTAATTCTCACAATAACCCTATTATGTAGAGGCTCTTATTTTCTCCATATTCAAAATAATAATATCAGTGGATCTCAATTTTTTGAGACATAAGAAATACTTGGTGATGGCTGGCCGCAGTGGCTGACGCCTATAATCCCAGCACTTTGGGAGGACGAGGCAGGCAGATCACGAGGTCAGGAGATCGAGACCATCCTGGCTAACATGTTGAAACCCCGTCTCTACTAAAAATTAAAAAAAAAAAAAAATTAGCCAGGCGTGGTGGTGGGCGCCTGTAGTCCCAGCGTGAACCCAGGAGGTGAGCTTGCAGTGAGCCAAGATAGCGCCACTGCACTCCAGCCTGGGTGCCAGAGCGAGAGTCAGTCTCAAAAAAAAAAAAAAAAAAACTTGGTGATGGGTTTCATGAACTGGCCCCACTTCTAAGAAATTTTATTTACCAGATCTGTGGTTATCTGCCTTGCCTTCTCCTCAGAACCACCTGGAAAGATCTTCAAATGTCTGAGGCATGGCCTCCATCCAGATAAATTCAAGCAGAATATCTGAGAGTTGGGTGGTTTCAGTTTATGTATCTCCCCAAAGGATTCTCACATGCAGCTGAGGTGGAGAACTTTGTTTTAAATCTGCTCATCCAGACTCCAGATTGGTTCTGCTATGCTATGGAAATCCCTGAGTGTTAGGAGCTATAGATGAAGGAGGAAAAGAGAGGAAGAGTTGCAGAGGTAAAGGTAATGGAAGCTGAGGAGTGAATGGGGAAACCCATTCTGAAGACAGGAAATTAGAAAAAGGCTGTGTGATTTGCAGATGAAGGGAATTGAGGAGGTGAGGTTTTAGATCGTTTATGTGAGCAAGTTGAGCCAGTATTGCAAATTGAAGACAGATTTGTTTTTCCACATACCATGAATGAAATTCAAGATATTGGAACCAAGGCTTAACTGTATAGTTAAACAAAATCTTTGATAAAAACTAGAAATCCCATCACTTTTAGATAGAGGCAGTGGTGCCTGGAGCTGGAGGGAAGAAGGAAGCTGAGAGTTCTGAGTAATAAAACAACAGGAGGTAAGCTTGCATTTGGATCTTAATTAACATTTTTATTAAAAATCATGAAAAAAAGATTAAACAGACATGAAAACAGAGAAAGAGAAACCTGCTGTTGATACTTAATCTTAAAGTGCTAAATACGCAGATTAGAAGAACAAAAACAGTGCAAATTTAATTAAAAAACTTAAAATGTCAAAAAAAAGTCATGATTATTCATTCTGCCAAATAACAAAGAATAAAAGGGTCCCATTTCTGTAGAATGAACGATGGCAAAAATAAAGTCAATCATTCCCTTGGGGGAAAAAAAAAGAATATTATCAATTTAGTCCACTTCTAATTTGTCTTCATTTTTTCTTGCCTTAAGCTACTTTGACTCTGAAAATGGAAAGAGCAGATACATATGTGGGTTTTAAAGTAATATGTAGTCTACATATTTATGTACATTATGTGTAATGTTACAAGCAATCTTATAAGATAGGCACTATTAGATCCTTTTTATAGATGAGAAAACTGAAGCTCAGAGATGAAGCTCTAAGATGATACCTGTTCACGATCATGTGGAATATGGGAAGATGGAATTCCGGTGTAGGTCAGTTCCAAAGCCTGAACTAGCTCCACTTTAGTCATCCAGTAAGTTTAGACCTCATGTTGGAAACTGCAGTCAGAACTTCAACCCTTTGCCCAACCAATATGTAGCAATAGACTTGCCACGTTTCACTACCACACTCACCACTTACTTGAGATTCAATTTTCTCAGGAAAGAAATAAGGCAGATAATAACTAGCTTCCATGATTGCAGAGGTAATTGTGTCAGGCTTCTGAGCCCAAGCTAAGACATATCCCCTGCGAGCTGCAGTTACACATCCAGATGACCGGTTCCTGCCTTAACTGATGACATTATCATGTGAAATTCCTTCTCCTGGCTCATCCTGGCTCAAAAGCTCCCCTACTGAGCACCTTGTGACCCCCCACCACTCCTGCCTGCCAGAGAACAACCCCGCTTTTTCCTTTACCTACACAAATCCTATAAAATGGCCCCACTCCTGTCTCCCTTCGCTGATTCTCTTTTCGGACTCAGCCGGCCTGCACCCTGGTGAAATAAACAGCCTTGTTGCTCACACAAAGCCTGTTTGGGGGTCTCCTCACACGGACGCACATGAAATTTGGTGCCGTGACTCAGATTGGGGGACCTCCCTTGGGAGATCAATCCCCCGTCTTTGTGCCATGAGAAAGATCCACCTACAATCTCAGGTCCTAAGACCGACCAGCCCAAGGAACATCACACCAATTTTAATTCAGGTAAGCGGCCTCTTTTTACTCTCTTCTCCAGCCTCCCTCACTATCCCTCAACCTCTTTCTCCTTTCAATCTTGGCACCACACTTCAATCTCTCCCTTCTCTTAATTTCAATTCCTTTCATTTTCTGGTAGAGACAAAGGAGACACGTTTTATCTGTGGACCCAAAACTCCCGTGCCGGTCACGTACTAGGGAAGGCAGCCTTCCCTTGGTGTTTAATCATTGCAGGGACGCCTCTCTGATTATTCACCCACATTTCAGAGGTGTCAGACCACGCAGGGATGCCTGGCTTGGTCCTTCACCCTTAGTGGCAAGTCCCGCTTTTGTTGGTGAGGGGAAGGGACCCCGACCTCTTATCTCTGCTCCCGAATCCCTTATTTCTGTGCCCCAACCTCTTATCTCTGTGCCCCGATCCCTTATTTCTGTGCCCCGACCTCTTATTTCTGCACCCCAACCCCTTATTTCCACGCCCCGACCCCTTCTCTGCTTTTCTGGAGGGCAAGAACCTCCCCACCCCTTCTCTCTTTTCTCTGGGCTTGCCTCCTTCACTATGGGCAAGCTTCCACCTTCCATTCCTCCTTCTCCCTTAGCCTGTGCTCTCAAGAACTTAAAACCTCTTCAACTCTCACCTGACCTAAAATCTAAGTGTCTTATTTTCTTCTACAATGCCACTTGACCCTAATACGAACTTGACAGTAGTTCCAAATAGCCAGAAAATGGCACTTGCAATTTTTCCATCCTACAAGATCTAAATAATTCTTGTCATAAAATGGGCAAATGGTCTGAGGTGCCTGACGTCCAGGCATTCTTTTACATATCAGTCCCTCCCTTGTCTCTGTTCTGAATGCAACTTGTCCCAAATCTTCCTTCTTTCCCTCCTGCCTGTCCACTCAGTCCCAACCCGAAGGGTCACTGAGTCTTTCTAATCTTCCTTTTCTACAGACCCATCTGACCTCTTCCCTCCTCGCCAGGCCTAGCTAGGTCCCAATTCTTCCTCAGCCTCCGCTCCTCCACCCTACAATCCTTTTATCACCTCCCCTCCTCACACCCAGTCCGGCTTACAGTTTCGTTCCGCGACTAGCCCTCCCCCCACCTGCCCAGCAATTTACTCTTAAAAAGGTGGCTGGAGCTAAACGCATAGTCAAAGTTAATGCTCCTTTTTCTTCATCCCAAATCAGAGAGCATTTAGACTTTTTTTCATCAAATATAAAAACCCAGCCCCGTTTTCATGGCTCGTTTGGCAGCAACCCTGAGACGCTTTACAGCTCTAGACCCTAAAAGGTCAAAAGGCCGTCTTATTCTCAATATACATTTTATTACCCAATCCACTCCCGAGATTAAATAAAACTCCAAAAATTAAATTCCAGCCCTCAAACCCCACAACAGGACTTAATTAACTTCGCCTTCAAGGTGTACAATAATAGAGTAGAGGCAGCCAAGTAACAATGTATTTCTGAGGTGCAATTCCTTGCCTCCACTGTGAGACAAACCCCAGCCACATCACCAGCACACAAGAACTCCAAATGCCTGAACCGCAGCTGCCAGGGGCTCCTCCAGAACCTCCTCCCCCAAGAACTTCCTACATGTGCCGGAAATCTGGCCACTCGGCCAAGGAATGCCCACAGCCCAGGATTCCTCCTAAGCCACGTCCCGTCTGTGCGGGACCCCACTGAAAATCGGACTGTTCAACTCACCTGGCAGCCACTCCCGGAGCCCCTGGAACTCTGGGCGAGGCTCTCTGACTCCTTCCCAGATCTTCTCGGCTTAGCAGCTGAAGACTGACGCTGCCCAATCACCTCAGAAGCCCCCTAGACCATCATGGACGCTGAGCTTCCGGTAACTCTCACAGTGGAAGGTAAGTCCACCCCCTTCTTAATCAATATAGAGGCTACCCACTCCACATTACCTTCTTTTCAAGGGCCTATTTCCTTTGCCTCCATAACTGCTGTGGGTATTGACAGCCAGGCTTCTAAACCTCTTAAAACTCCCCAACTCTGGTGCCAGCTTAGACAATACTCTTTTAAGCACTCCTTTTTAGTTATCCCTACCTGCCCACTTCCCTTATTAGGCTGAGACACTTTAAATTATCTGCTTCCCTGACTATTCCTGGGCTACAGCCACACCTCACTCCTATCGTTTCCCCCAGTTCAAAGCCTCCTTCACATCCTCCCCTTGTATCTCCCCACCTAAGACACCTCTACTCCCTCCTTAGCGACCGATCATGCACCCCTTACCATCTCGTTAAAACCTAATCACTCTTACCCCTCTCAATGCCAATATCCCATCCCACAGCATGCTTTAAAAGGATTAAAGCCTGTTATGACTTGCCTGCTACAGCATGGCCTTTTAAGGCCTATAAACTCTCCTTACAATTCCCCCATTTTACCTGTCCTACAACCAGACAAGCCTTACAGGTTAGTTCAGGATCTGCGCCTTATCAACCAAATTGTTTTGCCTATCCACCCCATGGTGCCAAACCCATATACTCTCCTATCCTCAATACCTCCCTCAATAACCCATTATTCTGTTCTGGATCTCAAACATGCTTTCTTTACTATTCCTTTGCACCCTTCATCCCAGCCTCTCTTCGCTTTCACTTGGACTGACCCTGACACCCATCAAGCTCAGCAAATTACCTGGGCTGTACTGCCGCAAGTCTTCACAGACAGCCCCCATTACTTCAGTCAAGCCCAAATTTCTTCCTCATCTGTTACCTATCTCAGCATAATTCTTCATGAAAACACATGTGCTCTCCCTGCCGATCCTGTCCGACTGATCTCTCAAACTCCAACCCCTTCTACAAAACAACAACTCCTTTCCTTCCTAGGCATGCTTGGATACTTTCGCCTTTGGATACCTGGTTTTGCCATTCTAACAAAACCATTATATAAACTCACGAAAGGAAACCTAGCTGACCCCATAGATCCTAAATCCTTTCCCGACTCTTCTTTCCGTTCCTTGAAGACAGCTTTAGAGACTGCCCCCCCTCTAGCTCTTCCTGACTCATCCCAACCCTTTTCATTACACACAGCCAAAGTGCAGGGCTGTGCAGTCGGAATTCTTACACAAGGACTGAGATCACGTCCTGTAGCCTTTTTGTCCAAACAACTTGACCTTACTGTTTTAGGCTGGCCATCATGTCTCCGTGCAGCAGCTGCTGCCGCCCTAATACATTTAGAGGCCCTTAAAATCACAAACTATGCTCAACTCACTCTCTACAGCTCTCATAATTTCCAAAATCTGTTTTCTTCCTCACACCTGATGCATATACTTTCTGCTCCCCAGGCTCCTTCAGCTGTACTCACTCTTTGTTGAGTCTCCCACAATTACCATTGTTCCTTGCCCGGACTTCAATCCAGCCTCCCACATTATTCCGGATACCACACCTGACCCTCATGACTGCTTCTCTCTGATCCACCTGACATTCACTCCATGTCCCCATATTTCCTTCTTTCCTGTTCCTCACCCAGATCACACTTAGTTTATTGATGGCAGTTCCACCAGGCCTAATTGCCACACACCAGCAAAGGCAGGCTATGCTATAGTACAAGCCACTAGCCCACCTCTTAGAACCTCTCATTTCCTTTCCATCGTGGAAATCTATAATCAAGGAAATAACTTCTCAGTGTTCCATCTGCTATTCTACTTCTTCTCAGGGATTATTCAGGCCCCCTCTCTTCCCTTCACATCAAGCTCCAGGATTTGCCCCCACCCAGGACTGGCAAATTAGCTTTACTCAACATGCCCTGAGTCAGATAACTAAAATACCTCTTAGTCTAGGTATACACTTTCACTGGATAGGTAGAGGCCTTTCCTACAGGGTCTGAGAAGGCCACCACAGTCATTTCTTCCCTTCTGTCAGACATAATTCCTCAGTTTAGCCTTTCCACCTGTATACAGTCTGATAACAGATCAACATTTATTAGTCAAATCAGCCAAGCAGTTTTTCAGGCTCTTAGTATTCAGTGAAACCTTTATATCCCTTATGGTCCTCAGTCTTCAGGAAAGGTAGAACAGACTAATGGTCTTTTAAAAACACACCTCACCAAGCTCAGCCACCAACTTAGAAAGGACTGGACAATACTTTTGCCACTTTCCCTTCTCAGAATTCAGGCCTGTCCTCAGAATGCTACAGGCTACAGCCCATTTGAGCTCCTGTATAGACGCTCCTTTTTATTAGGCCTCAGTCTCATTCCAGACACCAGACTAACTTGGACTGTGCCCCAAAAAACTTGTCATCCCTACTGTCTTCTGTCTAGTCATACTCCTATTCACCATTCTCAACTACTCATACATGCCCTGCTCTTGTTTACACTGCCGGTTTACACTGTTTCTCCAAGCCATCACAGCTGATATCTCCTCGTGCTATCCCCAAACTACCGCTCTTAACTCTTGAAGTAAATAAATAATCTTTGCTGGCAGGACTATGCTGAACCTCCTTAGGCACTCTCTAATCAGATGTCCTGGGTCCCCCCAATTCTTAGACCTTTAATACCTGTTTTTCTACTTCTTTTATTCCGTTTAGTTTTTCAATTCATACACAACCGTATCCAGGCCATCACCAATAATTCTACATGACAAATGTTTCTTCTAACAACCCTACAATATCACTCCTTACCACAAAATCTTCCTTCAGCTTAATGTCTCCCACTCTAGGTTCCCACACCATCCCCAATCCCGCCTGAAGCAGCCCTGAGAAACATCGCCCATTATCTCTCCATACCATCCCCCAAAATTTTCTCCGTCCCAGCACTTTACCACTATTTCATTTTATTTTTCTTATTAATATAAGAAGACAGGAATGTCAGACCTCTGAGCCCAAGCTAAGCCATCATATCCCCTGTTACCTGCACGTACACATCCAGATGGCTGGTTCCTGCCTTGACTGATGACATTATCTTGTGAAATTCCTTCTCCTGGCTCTTCCTGGCTCAAAAACTCCCCTACTGAGCACCTTGTGACCCCCCACTCCTGCCTGCCAGAGAAGAACCCCGCTTTTTCCTTTACCTACCCAAATCCTATAAAACAGCCCCACCCCTATCTCCCTTCGCTGACTCTCTTTTCGGACTCAGCCAGCCTGCACCCAGGTGAAATAAACAGCCTCATTGCTCACAGAAAGCCTGTTTGGTGGTCTCTTCACACGGACGCCCATGAAAAATTGTATGGGGTCAGGTCCATTAAATCATGTTTGTTCATCATTCTGTTACTAAATTTTCAAACATATAGCAAAGCTGAAAGAACTATACCAAAAACATCCATATATCCATAAATGGAAAAATCTATCATTTGCATGTTACTATACTTGCTTTATGACATGTCTGTCCATCTGTTCATCACTCCATTCATCAATCCACATTTTTTTAAAATGTACTTTCTAGTAACTTACAGATATTGGTACACTTTCCCCTACATATCTGAAGTTGGTTTTAAATTCAAAATGAACTTTGAAACTGCAAGGATCATCATTATTAAAACTATACTTCTTATTATAATAACTTCCTCTGTAACATTGAGCAGTCCCCTGTCGTAACTGCCTGTTTCTGGTTTTGATAGTATTTGTCTATTCTGCTGTGTTACTGGGCTACACTTCCTAACAGCTGAGGAAAGATAAAAGCTGAAGTTCATATGACTCACTTTTTTGATTTGCCCAGGCACTATTTCTCTTTGGAAGACATATCTTCTCTGTGGTCTCAGCACCACCTAATTCAGTCTAGTTCATCCCTACTGCAGTTACTTTTTATGTATCTGATCATTTTCCAAAATATAGCAATGACAATGTGTGCCCCATGTAGGGAATTTACTAGAACATTCCTACAAAGGGCAGAGTAGGAAGGAAAAAGAACTAAGCATTTCCATGTATAGTGTCAGTTGCTTTACATTTCATTCTACAATATACAGGTAAATAATACATTTCTATATGCTTATGTATAATCAAATGTACAATATATTTCACCTATAACCAAATTGGTTATAGATTTTTCATCGCTTCAGATACAATATGCTTTCTTGCCTTTTCAAAGTGGTTTTTAGTTTCTCCTCAATTGACAAGTGTCCACATGACCTCTCACCTCTTCCGTTTGCAACTACTTCACCCTCCTCTAGGACGACCAGTGTCTTGTACATGTTCCACCAATACGTGCTCCAGACCAGTGACAGTATATTTCTATATGGGGAATTACACAGTACCTATGCCAGGACAGTGACAAACAATACTTATTGATTGTTTGTTTATGTGTTGTAATGCATATGTAATTATATACATTTATATATTGTATAAGTACACTATATACATGTATATATAGTATATATGTGTATATATAGTATAATACTATTTATATATTGTATACAAATACACAATATATAAAGTACTTTATATAGTACTTATTATACAATATATAAATAGTATTATACGATATAGAACAATTTATTTATATATAAATCAATTTTTATATAATTTTTTATAATTGTGTAAGTATATACAATATATTCATAATATTATACTTATTGTATAAATACAATAGTATTTAGTATTGTACCATAGTATTATACTATTGTATAAGTACAATATACAATATATACATAGTATTTTACTTATTGTATAAGTACAACAGTATTATACAATGTTATACTATTGTATAAATACAATATACAATATATACATAATATTGTACTTATTGTATAAGTACAATAGTATACAATACTACTATTGTATTGTACTTATATATAATATACTATATATAAATTTATATATTGTATAATATAATGTATATATTGTATTTGTATCATATGTATTTATATATTGTATTTATATCATAAAACATTAATATAGAATGTGTACATATATCTACATTTCAATATGTATGAATATATATCTATATTTCATATGTATGAAGAATACGTGTACAACTATGATATATAGATAAATATATCTATTTACCTTTCATTCATATATAAATATAATTCTATTTCATCAGTGACTCCAGAGGTTATTTTTATTTCAGTGAAATGTTTCAAAAAAAGAAAAAAGAGAGACTCGCCAAATCTTAAAGACAGCAGACTAGAATAGACCAATGCCTCTAGGTTCATTGAGAAAATTGAAGCTACTTCCATCAGACAGGTGAGGAAGCCAGTGGATCTTAAGGAGGCAATGGTGTGACGTGAGCTCTTACTGTAGTTACTGAGAAAAGGTAATCATTGCCACCGTCATCCACACACCACATAATCGTATCATCTAAGGAAAAGAAAGTAAATATCACCTCCAAACAGGCATATTTTAGCCTCCGTGGAGGTGCTAAAGAATGAAGTGAACAGTCACGAATTCGAGAGAAGTGCTCTGATTCACACATTGACATCTGGCTTGGCTCCATGCAGTCTTCACAAAATGTGCAGCAAACTCCCCAGAAGCTTTCTGAGTGTTGGCAGTGGCACCGGGAACGAAGCACGAAGCAAAATATTAACATTTCGCACAGCAAGCAGGTCACACCATGTGAGTTTCAGGAACAAAGTGCCTCTATTTCCCCAGAGCTTACGCAGATGACATGGCCTCCTGCTCAGCTCATTACCAATGCTCTGATGACCTCTCCCGGAAGAATGTATTGACGGTGTTGGCACTGAAAAGATGCTCAAAAGATCAAAACAATAAAATCATGTGAAAACAGCCTCTGCAGACATGAAACACTTCTGTTCAGTGATGCCTGAACTGGGGGCGGCTCAAAGAGGTGTTTCCCACGGAGAGTTCTAAGTGAATGTCGCCTTTTGCTGTGAGTGCCATGGCATCGGAGACAGATAAGAAGTTGGAGAAACATATGCCAGATCTCAGGGATGGTTATATCTTCCAAAGGAAGACTGGAGCTGCGGAAAAACTCAGAGGCTTCCTCTCCAGGATCTTAGCACAGTCTCAGTGAGTGTCACATTTTTCTGCTATCCAAGTCATAGGTACCTTTTCTAACGAGAAAATTTACAAACGATATAAAATTACTCGGCCTCCTTTGAAATCACTGACCCCCATGACAAGTTTGTTTTCTTTCCCTACGGTGGTTAACCAATCAGAAATTAAGCACCAGAAGGGGCACTTGTTACAAATGCAGAATTCTAGACTTTTTTTTTTTAATACCTGACGTATGTCTCTTGGTTTGCATGCAGTATCTCTCAGTGCTATTCTAGAGCCAGGCAAGTTAAATACTATTGTTATATGTAACAAACCTGCACGTTGTGCACATGTACCCTAAAACTTAAAGTATAATAATAATAAAATTAAAAATATATATATTCGATTGTCCCCCTTTTATAGGCTTTAAGGCTGAAGCTTAACAAGGTAAATCACCTTGTTTCAGTTCACAACATATTAAGGGACTTCATGGCAGATGTAGCATTAAAAACCAGAGCTGTCAAATGCTAAAGCTTGGACTTTTTTCTATGTTGCATGCATTTGGTTGCAAAAAAAGTATTAATCATGATTTTTTTTATGTTCTAAAAACATGAGTTACATAGGAAATAGGTTTTACAGTAGTTTTCTCAAACTTTAACATGAGGAATCTTATTAAATGCAGACTGATTCACCAAGTCTGGGGTGGCGCCTGGAATTCCGCATTTTTAGCAAGTGCTCTAGTAACACTAGATATTGCTGATGTGGTGACCAGATTGGAGCATGAAAGTTTGGCGCATGTAATCTCAACAAATAAGACTCTAAGCCCTTGTAGCTACAGTGCTCGAGAGTGTTTGCACTAAATAACAAAAGTGGCGGGCTCTGCTGAGGATCAGTGTGCTTTGTTTTCTTTTTTTTTTTGGTCATCACTAATGATCCTGTCTTAATTCATTTTCACAGAAGGCACATTAGTTCCACTTTATTCAACTCATCAACAGAGATTCAGTGGCTATCTATGAAAATGTTCATAGCTAACATTTGTCAGGTGCTTTACACTTTAAATGTCTTTTTATGGGTGATCTTATTCAATTTTCACAAAAAGGAAAGGAAACTAGGTAAACATTGTCAGTGATTTGATTTTAATGTGATAACTTTAAGATTTGGAGAAATTAAGTAACATATAGCTGACATGTGACACAGATTGTATTAGAATATACATTTTTCTTACTCCCAATATTATACCAAAGCATGATGTATGACACGTTGAGGGAAGGTGTATTCATTTGCTGGGGCTGTCACAAAGTACAGCACACTTGGTGGCTTTGATAAAATGTATTGCCTCACAATTCTGAAGGCTAGACATCCAAGATCGAAGTGTTGGTAGGGTTGGCTTCTTCTGAGGCTGTGAAGGAGAAATTGTTCCATCCCTCTCTCTTAGCAGCTGCTTGCTGGTGGTTTCCTGGCAATCTTTGTTTTTTGGCTTGCAGACTCATCGCCCCAATCTCTGCCTTCGTGTTCACATGGCACCTGTGGGTGTCAGATATGTTTTGGCTGTGTCCTCACCCAAATCTCATCTCGAATTGTAGCTTCCATAATTCTCACATGTTGTGGGAAGGACCCAGTGGAAGATAATTGTATCATGGGGGTGATTCCCCCACACTCTTCTCGTGGTAGCAACTCTCACGAGATCTTACGATTTTATAAGTGGTTTCCCCTTTCGCTTGGCTCTCAAGTAAGATGTCCCTTTGCTCTTCTTTACTCTTCTGCCATGATTATGAGGCCTCACCAGCCATGTGCAACTGTGATTCAATTAAACTGCTTTCTTTTATAAAGTATCCCGCCTGAGGTATGTCTTTATTAGCAGCATGAGAACAGACTAATACAGTGTCTGTGTCCACATTTTCCTTTTTTATATAAGAACTCCAGTCATGTTGGATTGGGCTCACCCTACTGCAGCACGACCTCATCTTAACTCATTACATTTGCAACAAACTTATTTCCAAATAAAATAAGATCATATAAGGTGCTGAGAGTTAGGACTCCAAATAAGAATTTTGGGGGTAATACAATTCATACCATAATTTATAACACAATTCATAACATAATAGGTGTTGCCTGGCCCCTGTCTGGGAATTGCTTATGACCTACTCGAGCCAACAATGGGGCACCAAGGCAAATCATGACCCATAAAGGGCAGGAAGAACACTTTCCCAGTGAGTCTTGAAGAGTCCTGAGAAGGAGAGAGCTAGTATTCCCCTGAAAAGTGCAGGGCAGCTTTGATGAACAAGTGGGCAACCCAGGTTACCCTTAGAGTATGAGTAAAATTTAGAAAGAACTGAAGAGCATCCCAGCTGACAAGAAAAGTGTTTTGCCAAAGACAAGAAGAAAAGCAACCCTCAAACCTGTTATAGACTTTTTTTTAAACCCCAAAACAGGAAATTAAAATTAGAATCAATTAACACTGATTTTATATTTATTTCTGGAGACAAAAATAAAACCACTTTGAAGTCTAGCCTTTGTTTGTAAAATTAAAATACTAACTCCAATATTGTAGGAGTCGTCTTTCATTCTTTTTTTTACAAAAAAACACAAAAATAATATATATCAAAGCTTGTATGTAACATCTAAATATATGTCTGGGGTATGCTGCTAAAAATAAAAAACTAGATGTGAAGCAAGAATGGTTCCTATTATTGCATTCTAGAATCTAGGTGACTTGATTTTTACACTTGTAAATTATAGCTAGTTTTTTGTTAGATTAAAATAAACCCACTTTTTGTTTACACTTTTGTTTACAGGCTTGTGGATTTCAGAGGTCAGGTCATCATATTAATTGACAGCAGATTTTGAGACTCTGGCAAGGGATTGTGTTTGAATTCTTCTAGACAGTCTCAGAATTTGCAGTTCTGTGTGTGAAAATAACCCTTTCTCAGTGAGGAGAATGACATCTTTGGGGAGTTGTCTCTGAAAGGATGCAGTCACCAAAATTCATGAAGAAAGAAATATTCACACCCTGAACAGGGACTATCTCACAAGATAAATAGCCATGTCCTGGTTCAGGCAGAAATGCATTTTGACAAGGTCAAAGACTCTCTCCTTATTCCTGAGGCCCCTGTTCCCTGGGACCCCTGAGGTTCCTTGTCTGAGTGGAAGAGCTTAGGGACCGATGGAGAGAGAGAACTCATTAATTCTGTCAGTAGCAAGTCTTCCCCTCTTAGCTTTTATAGACTGTCTTAAGTAAAAGACGAGCTGTTCTCTATGTTCTTATTCCACTCACAGAGTGATTTAAAAGTAGGCTTTTCTATTTTCAGCTCATACCATCCTCTTCATCTGATATTCACAGGCCCCACAAATCTACCTTTTCCTCACTTCTTCCAAAGTCTAAGCAATTTCTCCCCTGCAAAGAGCCACACCTATAATCAAATTGGTTATATATTTCTCATCATGTCAAACACAACATGTCAAACACAAAAGGCTTTCTTGCCTTTTCAAGGTTGTTTTTAATTTTCCCTTCATTGACAGCTGTCCATGTGACATCTCACCCCTTCGTTTAGCATCTACCTCACCTTATTCCAGAACAGCCAGTGTCTTGCAGACATTCCACCAGTACCCATACCAGGCCAGTGACAGGCGTTACGAAAGAGTCACAGCACAACATCCTATCCTGCTAAGCTTGGATGGGTATTGACAGAAGTCTCCTCTCCTTTCTTCCTTTCTTCTTCTTCTTCTTCTTCTTCTTCTTCTTCTTCTTCTTCTTCTTCTTCTTCTTCTTCTTCTTCTTCCTCTTCTTCTTCTTCCTCTTCTTCTTCCTCCTCCTCCTCTTCTTCTTCTCTTCTTCTTCTTCTTCCTCTTCTTCTTCTTCCTCCTCCTCTTCTTCTTCTCTGCTTCTTCTTCTTCTTCTTCTTCTTCTTCTTCTTCTTCTTCTTCTTCTTCTTCTTCTTCTTCTTCTTCTTCTTCCTCCTCCTCCTCCTTCTTCTTTCTCCTCCTTCTTCCTCTTCTTCTTTAACACAATTCTCCCAGCAAAGATTTTGATGGGAAGAAAGATACAAGTGAAAGAATGGCAAGGATGGAAATGAGGATAATGAACATGAATATGATTTGTAGAACATAGAGGGAGACATCATGGGTAAAGAGAGTACACATTTCAGGTTCGTGAGAGACCTGATGTGAGTCTAACTGAATGACAAGAATTTGACACTCAAATCAAAGGCAGTATTCGGGAGCATTTTAAACTATTTTTGGTATACAAGATGGTGTACCAAGAGTTTCCTATGTGCTTTCTCAGTGATGCCACTCAGTAACTTGATAGACTATTGTTGCTCCCATTTTGCACAGGAGGAGCCTGCATCCCACATAGTGTATTCACCTTGCTCAATTCGCAAGAGCTGAAATAAATGCAGTGTTCTTCTTACAATGTCATTGCAGGAAAGTGGAGACAGTAAACAGTTAAGTTATCCTGGTTTCTTATAAGAAACTTGTTAGCTCTCTTGCTAACATTTTTAGACCTTTATTTTGCTCACGTTCTCCTAAATTGTTTTAAAAAATCTTTCGCTCTTTATAAAATGAATTATGACTTGAAAGAAGGGAGAAAAATGTGATAGTTTAGGATGAAATTATATTAATGTAAAGCTGAAATTTTCCAAACTAGAGAAATTATTTTACTGCTGGTCAAGTCTCTGAGTGAAAAATACACCATTTGTATAGGATAGAATCTTTTTGCTTGTTTATAGGCAAGTCTACCGAAATCATGCCTGATTTGTCATCCACTACTTAATTAAAGTTCCTTCCAATAGGCTTTGATAATTGCAGGCATTCATTATTTTCCTCAATATAGCCAAGAAGTTTGACAGAAAATTTTATCACATGCATTTTAGTTATCTTCTGGACCATCAATTTCTATGAGGAGACTCAAAACTTCAAGGAAGATACAGAAGCCACCATCGAGCTCAGTGAGAAAAACATGGCCCAGAACTCTACATATGTCATTCATTCACTAAACATATATTTATTGTTTGCCTGTGTGTGTCAGGCATTATTCTATAATCCTGAAATACAAGAGTGAACCTTGGTCTTATAGCATTATATTCCAGGAAGGTAAGACATAATAAGACATTAAAATTATAAATACATAAAAAGTACACAATAAAATATTTTGAAGAGAATATAGAAAAAAAGGGGATAAGGAATGCTGGGGCGAAGGGATCTTTGCAATTTTAAATAGGGAATTCTGGGTAGGTCTCATTGAGAAGATGTTATTTAAGCAATGTCTTGAATCTCATTTGAGTTAACTATCTTTGGAGAAACCATTATCAAAGTTCCTCTTAAAGGCCAGGTTGGACTGGGTTGAATCAAAGAGGAATACATCTGGGTTTAGGGTTGGTTTACAAGGAGAACCCAGTTAATGTGTAGTAAGCAGACTGGGCTGGCTGGGCAGAGAGAGCTAGTAATATATAGAAGTACAAATAAGCACAAATAAGTGGTGAACCATGAATTGCAGTCAAGAAGAAAGTCAGAGATACTTGGTGCTTCTTGAAAAGCAGTACCAAGTATCAGACATAAAGGGCAACCTAATTTTTAGGCTGTTAGGATTGCCCTAGCAAATTACCACAGACTGTGTGGCTTGAAAAATAGAATTTATTTTCTCACAGTTATGGAGGCTAGAAGTCTAAGCTCAAAGTGTAGGAAAGTTGAGTTTCTTCTGAGGCCTCTCTCTCCTGCTTGCTGATGGCTACTTCTCGCTGTGTGATCACTTAGTCTTTCCTCTGTATGCATACACCTCTAGTATCTCTCTGTGTATCTAAATTTATTCTTCTATTAAGAACATTAGTACTATTGAATTAGGGTTTCCTAGTCTCTCCAATGGTCCCATTTTAACTTAATAACCTCTGTAAAGGCTCTATTTCCAAACGTAGCCACATTCTGAGTTACTGGGTATTAGGGTTTCAGCATATGAATTTTGAGGAAATACAATTCAATCTATACCACTGGTTTCAGTGCAAACAAGTGAGCTGAGATCAGAAGCCAAAATTATTAGAAGGAGGTCATGAATCAGAATTCATAATGAGAGTTCAAGGAGACAATTGTAAGCCTAAAATTTCTAGGCTGAAAAAAAGTGAATTGATGAGGATAGTTGGTGGCAAATTAACCCACAATGCCCTAGAGAGCTGCTTTTTATTTGTCTACAATAACAATGTGGGAAGAACTACAAGTTGATGGATGAATGGTGACGTCTCCAAGGGGAACCAAGGCAATGAATGAATATATCCAATAAAGCAATATGCTGAGCAAATGACAAAGTTCGGTATGAGGCTAAAAGTATGACTAGGTTCTCCCAGGAGGCATTTTTTATTATCCACTTTTCTTTTTTAAAGGCATTTGGTGCTCTGAAATGGAGTTGGATTCCAAAGAAAGAACAAAAAAGAGGAAAAGGGGAAGGTAAGGAAAGAGAGAAAGGAGGAGGTGGAAAAGAAGAAAACAAGAAAGAGGAAGAGGAGGAGGAGGAAAACGAAGAAGAAAGAAGGAGAAAAAGGAGAGGGGATAAGAAAGGAGGAAGAAGAAAAAGGAGAGAAGCAGAAGCTTCAATAAGAGGACCAAGCAAAGGCAGGGAGTTAAATTACACACAGAGTTGAGGTATGGGGTATGCTGAAGGATGGCTGAGAGATAGAAACTTACAGAATTAAATCAGAGAGGACACAAACGAATGAAAAAAACATTCCATGCTCATGAGTTGGGAGAATCAATATCATGAAAATGGCTATACTGCCAAAAGTAATTTATAGATTCAATGCTATTCCCATCAAGCTACCATTGACTTTCATCGCAGAATTAGAAAAAAATTACTTTAAATTCATATGGAACCAAAAAAGAGCTCATATAGCCAAGACAATCCTAAGCAAAAAGAACAAAGCTGAGGGCATCATGCTACCTGACATCAAACTATACTACAAAACTACAGTAACCAGTACAGCATGGCACTGGTACCAAAACAGATATATAGACCAATGGAAAGAAGAGAGGCCTCAGAAAAAAACTACACATCTACAACCATCTCATCTTTGACAAACCTGACAAAAACAAGCAACGGAGAAAGAAATCCCTATTTAATAAATGGTCTTGGGAAAACTGGCTAGCCATATGCAGAAAACTGAAACTGGACACCTTCCTTACACCTTATATAAAAATTAACTCAAGATGGATTAAAGATTTAAAACATAAGACCTAAAACCATAAAAATCCTAGAAGAGAACCTAGGCAATACCATTCAGGACATAGGCATGGGCAAAGACTTCATGACTAAAACACCAAACGCAATTGCAACAAAAGCCAAAATTGACAAATGGGATCTAATTAAACTAAAGAGCTTCTGCACAGCAAAAGAAACTACCATCAGAGTGAACAGGCAACCTACAGAATGTGGGAAAATTTCTGCCATCTAGCCATCTGACAAGGGGCTAATATCCAGAATCTACAAGGAACTTCAACAAATTTACAAGAAAAAAAATTAACCCCATCAAAAAGTAGGCAAAGGATATAAACCGACACTTTTCAAAAGAAAACATTTATGCAGCCAACAAACATGAAAAAAAAAAAGCTCATCATCACTCATCATTAGAGAAATGCAAATCAAAACCACAATGAGATACCATCTCACACCAGTTAGAATGGCGATCATTAAAAAGTCAGGCCCAACAGATGCTGTAGATGATGTGGAGAAATAGGAACATTTTTACACTGTTGGTGGGAGTATAAATTAGTTCAACCACTGTGGAAGACAGTGTGGCGATTCCTCAAGGATCTAGAACCAGGAATACCATTTGACCCAGCAATCCCATTGCTGAGTATATACCCAAAGGATTATAAATTATTCTACTACAAAAACACACACACATGTGTGTTTATTGCAGCACTATTCACAATAGCAAAGACACAGAACCAATTCAAATGCCCATCAATGATAGACTGGATAAAGAAAATGTGGCACATATACACCATAGAATACTATGCAGCCATAAAAAAGAATGAGTTCATGTCCTTTGCAGGAACATGGATGAAGCTGGAAAACATCATTCTCAGCAAACTAACACATGAATAGCAAACCAAACACCACATGTTCTCACTTATAAGTAGGATTTGAGCAATGACAACATATGGGCACATGGAGTGGAACATCACACACTGGGGCCTGTCAGAGGGTGGGGGGCAAGGGAGGGATAGCAATAGTTTAAATACCTAATGTAGATGACAGGTTGATGGGTGCAGCAAACCACCATGGCATATGTATATTTATGTAACAAACCTGCACGTTCTGCTCATGGATCCCAAAACTTAAAGTATAATTTAAAAAGCATACACTAATTGGTAAATAAATAAACATTATTTATGTGACATAGATATTACTAGTAAAATATGTGTTCTCATTTATTGGGGTTCAACTTGCTTCTCATTAAAAAGAAGAAAGTTCTACTACTGTGCTTAAATGTCACTAGCACAACCTCCTACTTTTAGTACTTAAAAAAAAAAAAGTAAAACTGTAAAAGATGAAGGGACTTCTAAGATGTCACACACAATGTATTTTAATTTTGTTCCCAGAGGAAGTTGTTTTTGTTTCTTCTTGTTTTTCTGTAGTTTATTTTGGAAAAAAAAAAAAAGGTATTTTCTTATTTATACTTCATGGGAAAAGCATCATTAGCATTTTGTATTTTTTGGTAGGCTTTTCTTCTTCCCTGGGAATTATTTTACATCTGAAAGGGCATTATTCCTCAATGAATAAAGAGCAAGATTTCAGAAAACCTTTTCTCTACAGCTCTCCCCTCACCCCTATTTTCTTTTCCCAACCTGCATATACATAGAGTCTGTGATTAGAGGCCAAGGAACAAATACAGACATTGAGGGCATTTGATTTCTAGTCTGAAAGTCACATGCTTTCTAGTAATGATAGCCCTTCCTGCAGGGAGTGGCTGCAAAAGATGGTCGCTGTCATAATTCCAAAAATGAACAAGGGAACGTATATTCAAGAACATTCTTCAAATAGATGTAATTGAACATGTAAATTGGATTTACACACTCAGGTTTTGGGAACAGTGACTAGAAACACAACGTAAGACTCGCATTCACAAAATTATAGAGGACTATACATACAAATCAGCTCTCATTGAATCTTTGAAAATGAGATTGCGTTTCTTCAGGATTTACCACACACTCCATGCTGGATAACTTCAGCAAATCATTGTCACCGAGCATAGCTGAAAAAACATGAAATGCCCACATGGCTAGTTCTTATCCCTGGAGGTGAGGGGTTTGCAGGTGAAGTACTTACTGAGTGTTTAAAATGTAATGCAAAGGAGATCCTAATTTTTTTCTTTTTCCCATTGGTGGTGTAGTCTGGATAAATCACAGCCTTTGGCATTTGCATTGATACAACAAGAACATACTATGCAGCACAAATAGCCTCATTTCCATAAAACGGCCTTTTAAAATTAGAAAATGTATAATTCATTTGGGGTGGTTATTACCGCTTTTGGGAGGGATTTAGACTTGTATTTAAATGCAAATAGGTGTATTTTTTGTTCTTCCATTTACACATAGGAAGCCACAAAATTTAGGAACTCTATGATGCAACCTTATTCTTAACTATGACTTCCGGATTACAATATCAATAACAAAAGAGATTTGCTTGGTCCATTAAAGTTTGCAGCTGTCTTAAATTTGGTCTTCCTCGCTTCCATAAGAGAGAATACCCATTGTGCACATGAGGAAAGTGAGGCCCAGACAACTTAGGTGATGTCTCCAAATTGTACACTGAGGATGTGGCAGAGCTATAACTTCTATCTTGATGAAAGAGCAAACGGACAAACATAAACAGCTAGAGAGGGTCAAGAATGGGAACAAGGTAGCCAGAAAATGGATGAAAAGGAGAGAGAACAGAGAAGCAAGAAAAATTTTAGAAGGCAGAAAATATTTCCACAAGGAGGGCCAAGAAAACTATTGAACAAGAGTGCAGCACTTTGCCTCCCACCTCTGACCCTCTGAGCTGTTCTCCAGCTCCCTGGTATTTAGAGACGGAAAGGCAGGAGAACCTTTATGATGATTCACTGACCCTAAAACCTGGTACCTCCTATTCAACTGTGCTGCTTATATGTCCTTTATTTGAGCAGGCTGTTTATCCTGTGGTCGCCTAGGCAGGGGGAAATATCTCTATGCCCTCTTCTGAAACATGTGGCTCCTGTTTTAGTCATTAACGCTGTAGCTCCACAAAAAAGCCTTGTTTCTGATTTCTGGATTTTTGCATATCCTAAGAAGTTCTCACTCTATCCTTGTCCCTACTCCTCAATACCCTCATTCTTCCTTCATCTGGCCAATTCCTACTCATTTTCCAAGACTACACTAATGCTGGAGTCCTCTAAGAAAACTCCTGAAATTTACTTCCATCATCAACCAGTCTAGACCACCTCTGCTTTCTCAGCCCTTATAGGTCAGTAGGAGCCCAAGGACTCTACAATTGAAATGTCCCCACCTCAGCAGCCTTCCCCATTGGGCTGGAGACCTCAAAAGCAAGGGTCCATTCTTGTGTATCTGCATATCCCCAACCAGTGCTATAGAAAGTGAGATAAAGAATTCCATACATATTTATGGAATCCTAATTCTGCTGATACTATCTGTATGACTTTGGACAATTACTTAACTTCTCTGAATCTCAATATACTCATCCAAAAAATGGACCTACAGTAGGGATAGAGTGAGTCCTACCTCCACTTGTAAAGGTAACCTGCATGGGACATGAGCAGGTCTCAAGAAATGACAGCTATTATGATTACTATTGCTAACTTGAAATTGATAAATAGATGTTTTAATACTAGAGACCCTCCCTCAGACTTTGTCATTCAGGCCTTTAGATATCAGTCCAGACATCAACTAAATTCCTTTCCATACAAAATATCGCCTAACTCCAGGCCCAACTATGCTACTATTGTCAAGCCTGTTTTACAGAACAGAATCATCTGGTCACCCGAGGCCTTTTATTTCCCCAGCCTCAAGCAGTCTATTCAAATGTTAACATTTATTCTACAATAAACCAGCTTCACTGGGGTATCTGTGAAATCACCTTTGTAAAAATTATAACAGAAAACTATGACAGTGAAAGGGACCTTACTTAACCAACTTGATGAAATCTTGTCTTTAACCCCCAAACTGCCCTTGGTTATTCCTGTGCATGGGTCAAGCTAACTTTCAGAGAAATTTAGTTTATAGGTTAAATGATAATAGCCCTTCCTAAAACTAAATTGCCTTTGTAAAACTGAAGAAAAGCCACCAGATTAGTAGGATGAGAGGGGCCTGAATTCTGCTAAAATTTGGGCTTAAACAATAATCAAACATTGTTCCAGAGATCACAAAACTTGTAACTTCCCCACATACTCCTGTAAATAACATCACTATCGTAGAACCTAAGATTGGCCTTTTGAAATGTCTTTTCAAGGATTTGCATTTCTGATGACCAGATAGCCCCACCCAAAGCAGCAACTCCTCTATGGCCCCCACCCAGAAGCTGATTCAGGGCAGGAGGACCATTTTCTACACCTCTGTGATTGCACCCCAACCAATCAGCAGCACCCATTCCCTACCCACCTACCCACCAAACTATCCTTGAAAAACTCTAGCCTCTGAATTTTTGGGAAGGCTGATTTGAGTAATAAGAAAACTCCAGTCTCCTGTGTAGCTGGCTCTATACGTATTAAACTCTTTCTCTATTGCAAGTCCCTGTCTTGATAAATTGGCTCTTTCTGGGCATTGGGCAAAGTAAATCCATTAAGCAGTTACATCTGTTTGTCAGCAATGGCTTGAATTGTCACTATTCCCCCAGAGACTGAATTAAATCTGCTAAGTTATCCTTTTCTTTGTTCCTCATTTTCTTTTTGGCCATATGAGGAGGTTGGACAAAATGGATTCCAATTTTCCTTTCAATTCTAACTTGTGATTCTCAAGAAAAAAAGGGTTTCATCAGGGACTTAATTTAAAAAATATTTGATGTAGCAGTGGAATCTGAAAAGCCTCCTGGTGCAAGAATCAGGACTGAGAGGAAGCACCTGTTTGAAATTGAACATGATACGATTCTGAATCTTCTGTCCTCATCTGAGAAATAAGTGGCAGGTGGCTGCATGGCCCTAATGTGAGTCTACAACTGTTCCCTGAGGGCACATAGAAGAAGTGTGGGGAAGCATGTTTATTGTCATACTCACACAGTAAGTGAGGCTGGGATGCTAAGATACTCACAATGAAGAAAACATTCCTGCATATTGAAGAACTGTCCTATTGAAATAGTTGGAATTGTCACCACCGAGGTCACCTTTGCATGGTTTCAAGGATGTCTATAGGATATTCCAGCTTTAGCATTTTGTAAAAGGCTAATTGAAATAATAGGTGCTCAATACATTCGTGTTTAGAAGAGTTTTCAGTTTTGCAATGCTATGACTTTTACAATATTGCATAACTCTAATTATCCTTGAAATTCTGTTCTTGACCTATATTAAAAAGAACCAACATTTTTCTTCTTTTAAGCATTTGGTTTCCAGAAAATGCTATGCACACTCATTTCCTATAACCTTTCCTTCATGAGCCTACATTATAGCCTCAGCACTTCTCAAAGTTCCAGGTACCAGAATTGAGGGAAATGCAGCAGCTAGGGACCCATTTGTGAATTTTAGTCCATCATTAAGCTGTTTACATCTTCAATTCTAGGAAGAAAAACTGAAGATGGACTACCTTGGGCTCTAGCATTGCTAATTCTCCTATTTATAAAATTATCTTTTAAAAAACATATACATTTTCCAAGTTCCTTCTTTGTGTCAAACACTGATGTAGAAGCTTTGCAAACATTATTATTAAGACAACACTTCACTTGCAGATTATTTTCCCACTTTCAAAATGAGGAAAGTATGTTCTAGTGAGATTTGTACATTTGCCTGAGATACACAAATACTAGTGATGGATCTAAGTTTAAACATACATCTGTTCAAATCTGCTTCAGAGAAAATCATATTATTACATTCTGTCTTCAGTTATATTTACAATAAGTTTGGTGAGCAATTTATTATCTCAATCAAGAGAAAGCTGTGAAATTTTTTCATATTTATTCTATAGGGATATTAAAAGTATGTAGTTTTTTTTAATGATGATGTCTATTTGATACTGCTGCATACTTGTCTAAGACAATTTTAAACTAAAATATTTTAAAATGTATTTCCCCACAAAATTCTCACTAAGTTCCAAGTGGTCTGTGTGTATGACTCACAATTCCCAAGCCCCAGTTCATAGAATTGAGAACTGAAAGAGGGTCAGAGAAAGTGGTGAAGCCTGGAGGAATTTTCAGAAGAGAAGATCATGCTTGCTGGGGAGCTCAGAAGAGCCCCCACAGCATCCAGAACGAATGAGTTGAGATTTCTTGGGTGCGTTTTCTGCCTCACTGAATTGCTGATTGATTTGGTTTGGTTCTGTGTCCCCACCCAAATCTCATGTCAAATTGTAATTCTCAGTGTTGAAGATGGGGACTGGTGGAAGGTGCTTGGATCATGGGGGTGGTTTCTAATGGTTTAGCACCATTCCCCTAGTGCTGTCTTGTGCATGAGTTCTTGTGAGATCTGGTTGTTTGAAAGTGTGAAGCACCTCTCCCTTCACTGCCTCCCTCCTGTTCTAGCCATGTAAGACGTGCCTCCTTCCTCTTCGTTTTTCACCATGATTGTAAGTTTCCTGAGGCCTCCCCAGAAGCAGAAGCCTGCATAGTCCTCAGAACCATGAGCCAACTAAATATCTTTTCTTTATAAATTACCCAGTCTTCAGGTACTTCTTTATAGCAGTGCAAGAACAGGCCCTTACACCAATAAATGTTTAAGAAGGGGTGGGAGGGAAGCCCTGAACAGTAGCACCTGCTAACTCCTCTGGCATGAAGATTTCCTCCATGTCTACCTATAGCTGCTGGCCAACCCTAGTCACATAGTCGGGCAGAGATGTCCTTGATGCTGACTCCAGCACATGACTCCCTGCATCCCTTGTACTTAAAGTCGTAGTGGACTCACAACTCTCTCCTCCGTTACTCAGAAAAGGATGTGATAAACTTTGACACCATGGGATGAACCTGGCCACATTCCTGCATTTGCATATTCATGGACTCACTCATTCCACTGAAATTATGGTGCCAAACTCTACACCAGGTACAATGTCAAGACCAGGAAGTAGAAAGGTTCAGAAAGGTGACCAGGAGCCAGTTCCACCAGTTAGTGGTGGAAGACAGGCACAGAAGGAGACAGTTAAAATACAGAGTTCTTGACTATTTCTTCATTGTTTACAGTTCACTGTTTTCTCACTTTCCACTGCCCTGCATACCCTCACACCCATCTTCCCCAGCTTAGATTCCATGAATACACTCTACTCCTCTGCCTTCTCTTCTTTCTCTCGCTTTGTAGCTGCAAAATGCAGCTGACACATTTAACTGTTTCCAGGGAATTGCCAAAGAACACGTGACAAGCAGCAGATATCATGCTAAGCAAGCAAGCTATATGTATGGCCTCATTTGACCCTCACAAACAATCTTACAAAATGAGCCCTATTATAACCTTCATTTTACAGAGGAGAAACTAAGGTAGGAAGAGGTTAAATTACTCATCTAAGGTCACACAATTAATACATGACAGGCCCAGAATTCTGAATTAGTATACTGAACTACTTTTAACCTCACACAGTGTCTGAAAGGGCAGTGATCTGGTGGAGGGATTACAGTACTGGAGAAAGTGGGAATACAAAAGAGAGTGCTTAAAACTAGGCATTAAGATATCAGGATTTTAATCCCAGTTCTGCTAATGAGTCAACAAGGGACTTTACAATGTCACTTCCCTTCCTGGGACCTCGGTCCTTCATCTGAAAAATAATTGGGTTGTGACTGCGATATCTAAGTTTACCATCCAGAATCCTAGGAGATGGTTTGTGCCTGCACTGCAGAAGGCATCTTCTCCCTTACAAACCCTTCATGAAGAGCATAAACCCTAGTGGAGGGTCAGTATGATGGGATGAAAAGAAAGCGCCCTATTCCTACTCTGTAAAATAATAATAACTTTATGTATAATAATAACAAGGACAGTGCTGTTATTATTAACAATCCCAACCATAACTCTCACTTGCTGAGCATTTAGAATGTGTCCAGCATCATGAAAAGGTTTCCCTAGGCATTATGTAACTCAACCTTCACAACAGGTTGGTTAAGCAAATATTAGCATTAGCTCGTTTTACAGATGGCAAAGCACTGACTCACAAAGCTTAGGTAACTGGTGCTGTTTCTTGTTGGTTGCAAAGCTGGGGTAGAAACTCATTTTTCTCTAAGTTCAGAGCTTGCTCTCCCTACCACACTCAGTGGTCCCAGGAGGCCAGGGTGAAGTACTTCTCATGACAAAGCAGCCACCTGCGAGCTCACTGTGTGTGCAGGGTTCATGTGTCCCTGTTTCCTGAATTTCATTCTTCCTATGGTTTCTTCAGCTAGCAAGTTTCCCAGCCATGTCTCATGCATAGCCCCCCATGAAAGGCAGGCAAAGCTGGAATAACTTTAAGCCTAGGCCGATGCTGTCTTGTCCTCTCTGCTCCAGTAAGAGGCTTTAGCTTGGAGTGTTTGCACAACAACCGGTGAATACTGTTCCTCCCCCAAATTCATATTTTAAAGGCTTAACATCAGTTAAGACTTTTAGAGGAAATTGAGGTTAAAAAACTATAAGGATGGGCACTGATAATGGCTGATGTCCCTTTAAGAAGAGGAGATTGGAACAAAGAGGGGTGACCATGTGAAGACGCAGGGAGAAGCCTCAGGAGAAACCAACCCTGCTGACACCTTAATCTTGGACATCTAGCCTGTAGAATTGTGAAACAATAAATTTCTGCTATTGAAGCTACCCCACCTGTGGCACTGTGTTATGACAGCCCTAGCATATGTGTTACCCATATTCATATAAAATTGCACCAATGAAAGAGTCATGTGTTCCAGGTATAAAACGTTAGGAACATGTTACACTTAGCTCAACTAAAACACATGAAACCCTCTCTGGCAAGTGCTGGGGTAGCTTCAAAGGAATACATAAAATTTCAGTAAAGCCTCCTGGCCTGGGGCTGAACAAAAGTGTCTGAAGGACACAGGATGAAGATGAGACACAAAGGATCACATTTTGTGCAAGTCTCATCTCCCTTCTTTGTGCCAGTTGCAATCCTAAGCACTTGGCACATGTTTTTATCAATCCTTGATTTTAAAGATGCAGAAACTGAGGCAGAGCAAGAGAAAATGACTTAGGGAGTTAGTGTAGGAAGTGACATATGCCTGATAATATCTTTGATCTGTTCAGAAACCTGGTTGTTGTCATTAGTCCAGGCTTCCCTGAAACCAAGGGGTGGAGCTGTGTACCAGTGATTGCAGTGCAGTTGAGGGTGAGGCAGGAAGATATAGAGTGTGTTTGTGGGACAGGTGGGACCAGGCTTAGTTCAGCTTTGTAGGACCTTGGAAGGACTTGAGATAAATATGGCTTGGGTGCTGGGCCTTAAAGTGAAAGTTCACTTTGATTGATATAGAAAGGAGTAGGGCATTTCTGTAAGCCAAAACATGGCAGATGCAATAATTTTCCAGGGAATGTTCAAGATCCGGTGGGGATGGCTTAGACAGTGGGGTAGGGGTGATCTGGCTAAAAATTGGTAAATTCTGGATTTATAAAACCTGTGACCCATCTAGCTGTTGATAAGCTTCAAGTTTCAAGAAGTAGACTTACATCCTGAGGCTATGAGTCTTTCTCTTGCCAGTGATGCACTGCAAAAAGTTCAGGCTTTGGAATCAAACAGCCCAAGTAGGAAACATCATTTATAACATCAGTGACTTTGAGTAAGTTACTTGACTTTCCAAGCCTGAGTTTACCCATATATTAATGGGACAAATTCATTTCAGGTCTGTTTAGTGTGAAGATCAAATAGAATAGAAGCTTTGAAGCGCCTAGGGCATTACCCAGCAAAATGCTGGGACTCAGAAAATATTCATCTGTCCTTACCACCTCCTCTGCCTGAGCACTTATCTTTATCACTTGTCCTGTGATCAAGCCAGACAGGATTTAGACCTAGGTAACCCCATCCCTGCTAAGAGACTTTGCTTGTAGCTCTTGCACCCCAGTTTTTTTTTTCTGGGGACCTGTGCCCTGTGACTTGTTCTTGGGCTTCCCCTCTGAGCACCTTAAATTCTTTTGAGGTATCCATCCACATCCAAATGCTCTGACTCACAGGTCTATATTGACACGTGTCCACCTCAGAGCTGAACACTGTCCTACTGTCATTTTCATCAGGCCATTTTGATAAAAGGAATAATTTAGTATGATATTTATTTATTTATTTTTCTGAGACAGAATCTTGCACTGTCACCCAGGCTGGAGGACAATGGCACGATTTTGGCTCACTGCAACCTCTGCCTCCCTGGTTCAAGCGATTCTCCTGCCTCAGCCTCCCAAGTAGCTGGGACTATGCCACCATGCCTGGCTAATTTTTTTTTTTTTTTGTATTTTTAGTAGAGATGGGGTTTCATCATGCTGGCCAGGCTGGTTTCGAACTCCTGATCTCATGATCTGCCCACCTTGGCCTCCCAAAGTCCAAAGTGCTGGGAAAACAGGCGTGAGCCACCACGCCTGGCCTAGTATGATATTTATAATGTTGCCCTAAACCTCACTCCACTCCTAGCTACACGTACATGGGGAATAAAAGATGAGGAAAGTGAGGAGAGCTGCTAGCGAAGGGTTGGGGGTCGAAGATGGGCTGGGGATGCAATGGTTACCATGTGTCTGTTGGGCATAGTAATTACTACTTTAAAATTCTAAATGCTTCATGCTTGTTTTTAGGCAAAATCACAAGGTTCCTCCATTATGATAGCTCTATTAAAATCCTACACAGCCCCTACTGCTTCTATTTAGGTATCTTGTGCTCATTTCTGTGGACCACACTGTATTTTTTCCCACATACTCAGCTTACAATATTATCAAGTACACCTACCAATTTAGAAACCTGCATCTTGAAAGTGACTTTTTTTTTTTTTTTTTTATACTTTAGGGTTTTAGGGTACATGTGCACAATGTGCAGGTTTGTTACATATGTATCCATGTGCCATGTTGATTTCCTGCACCCATTAACTCGTCGTTTAGCATTAGGTGTATCTCCTAATGCTGTCCCTCCCCCCTCCCCCCACCCCACAACAGTCCCCGGAGCGTGATGTTCCCCCTCCTGTGTCCATGAGTTCTCATTGTTCAATTCCCACCTATGAGTGAGAACACGCGGTGTTTGGTTTTTTGTCCTTGCAATAGTTTACTGAGAATGATGTTTTCCAGTTTCATCCATGTCCCTACAAAGGACACGAACTCATCATTTTTTATGGCTGCATAGTATTCCATGGTGTATATGTGCCACATTTTCTTAATCCAGTCTATCGTTGTTGGACATTTGGGTTGGTTCCAACTCTTTGCTATTGTGAATAGTGCCGCAATAAACATACGTGTGCATGTGTCTTTATAGCAGCATGATTTATAGTCCTTTGGGTATATACCCAGTAATGGGATGGCTGGGTCAAATGGTATTTCTAGTTCGAGATCCCTGAGGAATCGCCACACTGACTTCCACAATGGTTGAACTAGTTTACAGTCCCACCAACAGTGTAAAAGTGTTCCTATTTCTCCACATCCTCTCCAGCACCTGTTGTTTCCTGATTTTTTAATGATGGCCATTCTAACTGGTGTGAGATGGTATCTCACTGTGGTTTTGATTTGCATTTCTCTGATGGCCAGTGATGAGGAGCATTTCTTCATGTGTTTTTTGGCTGCATAAATGTCTTCTTTTGAGAAGTGTCTGTTCATGTCCTCTGAGACCTAAAACCATTAAAATCCTACAAGAAAACCTAGGCAATACCATTCAGGACATAGGCGTGGGCAAGGACTTCATGTCTAAAACACCAAAAGCAGTGGCAACAAAAGCCAAAATCGACAAATGGGATCTCATTAAACTAAAGAGCTTCTGCACAGCAAAAGAAACTATCATCAGAGTGAACAGGCAACCTACACAATGGGAGAAAATTTTTGCAACCTACTCATCTGACAAAGGGCTAATATCCAGAATCTACAATGAACTCAAACAAATTTACAAGAAAAAAACAAACAACCCCATCGAAAGTGACATTTTAAAGTCTGGCTTTCACCAGGTCTCTTAGGCCAAAACCAGTCCCATGAGCAGTGACTTGCAGCTCTTGAGTTCCGGTTCTCACACACACCCTTGGACAGGAAGGTGCCTCATTGGCACCAGGGCGTTGTCTTTCGGCTTTCGGGGAGAGCAGTGACTAACTATCCAGCACTGTCCTCCAAGGAGGCTACTTCCTGTTTCAGCCCAGCTCTTACACTCCTGCAGAAAATGGTGCATCCACCAATGGGAGGTGATGGGCTCCTGGCCTTGAGGGTTACTGAAATAACTGTAATCCTGGAAAGCAGAAATTAGCTTTGTCCCCATCTGTTTCATAACATTTTGTATCTCTTCTTGCCTCATCCATATCTGTACTGCAATCATTTGATTTCAAAGCATCCTGGGGCAATGCAAAAGCCAGGTTTCGGGACAGACACGCTGTATTAACAGGTTGCGGTTGATTGTGAGCTGTAGGGTTTGTGCACATCCGTAAGCTTGCTGAGTCTGTTTTTTCTTCGTAACGTAATACTAACTATACATACTCCACAGGATATTTAAGAGTCTTAGGTGATCTCATGCATGTGGTTACCTTAGGATAATGCTGGCCCAACACATCACGGTTACTCCAAGATGAATAATATGAGCTTTCAGCCTAAAACGCTACCAAGAGAACTAATGAGATGCCAAGCAACATTAACAGAAATGTAGTGACCAGGAAAAAGACAACCAGAGTTAATGGTTAAAGTAAGCTGGTCAGATCAAACCTGAATCCTGGGGTCTCGTCCAAGAATGACACATCAAAAGTGATTTTGGCAAGCAGACACACAGTCAAAGGACAACAGCCGACATTGAGGAGGGGATAGAAATAAAAATAAATAATGTTAGAAAAAATTGAGATGGTTAATCTGAAGTAGGCAAAAGTTGAGAGCACAGGAAAGTTGTCACAGGACACAGAGGGTGCCACTATGAGGCGCCAGGCTTAGTAGGTAACAGATACAGAAGAACTGGGCTTAGTAGATAACAGATAAAGAAGAAGAGATTCCAGCTCAAAATATAAAAGAAGTTTCCTAATTTGATGACCTCCTTCAACCGTAAACAAATCCTCCTAGCCCAAGAGTTTCTCTTATGCTATTGAGTCATACATCTGCATATTTTACTTGTATCCTCTTAGGCAAATGAAGGCGTATATATAGTTTTACTCAGCAAAATATTCACGAATAGCTGTGCATACATCAAAAGTAGATATGAATCATCTTTTATCATTGACCTACATTAATCTCCTGTGAGCGCTCTAAATAATTGAACTTTGATTTTCCTGGGACCAGGTTCAATCAGCCAGGTGCTCTACCATCCAATATTAATGTGTTATTTTGTCTACTCAAGAAGGAAACCAACAGTTGTCCCTTTTTCTTTTTCTACATCATCAATTTCCCCTTTCTTTGGGATCAGTCTGATTAAAATTATATATTACTTTTTCCGTTAAAGAAAACTCTGACTTGATTTTATATCTTAACCTCCAGTTATTACCCCAGTTTCTGCCCCTATTTACAGTTAAATTATTCAAATAATGGTCTACACTTACTCTCTCCAAATCCTTTCCTCCTGTTCTCTCTTGAGCTCTCTCTCTGTATCTATATATCTCATATACATATATATGTATACAAATGTATTTGTATACAATCATATACATACATTTGCCTACTAATCCACAAATGTTACTTCTGTTTTATTCACCAAGGCCTTCCATGTTGCTTATTTAATGCCTAATTCTCAGTACATCTGGTTTGATCTATTAGCAGTTTACAAGCTAGATCTGTCCCTCTTTCTGGCCACAGTTTCTTTACTTGACTTTCAGTCAACCCATTCTCCAAGTTTCCTTCAGGGTGGGCTTTTTTTTAGTGACTATGTTGTTCCTTTTTACCCTTAAGACCTTTAAATGAGCCTCAGTTCTTGGATTTCCTAACTTTGACCTGCTTTCTAGGGGACATTTAGATGCCCAGCTTTATATACTATTCCTGTTCTGGAAACTCTCAAATGTGCATTTCTAGCAAGGATATCTCCCTTGAACTCTGACTTGTAGGTTCAGCTGTCTACTTGACATCTCCCTTGGAGGGGGAAGAGACATTCCTAACCGGGCATATCTAAAATTCACTTCCTGTTATTTCCCATGCCCTGCCCCACCTCTCCATCTCAACTAATGACAACTTTATTTTCTTAGTTGACCAGGTAAAAAACTTCAATGCAGTTTTAAACTCTTTTCCCTCACCCTTCAGATGCAATTCATCAGGAAATCCTGTTGGTTCTCACTTCTTCATATATCCAGACCTGACCATTTTTAGCACATCTATTCCTTGACTCAAGCCATCATAATCTCTCTCCAGAGTATTGCAATAACTTCTAAGTGATCCGCCTTCATTTTACACATGAGCCAAGAATGCTTTGTAGTCAGAAGCAAGAGTAATTCTTTAAAATGACAAATCGGGCCAGGCATGGTGGCTCATACCTGTAAGCCCAACACTTTGGGAGGCCGAGGCAGGTGGATCACCTGAGGTCAGGAGTTTGAGACCAGCCTGACCAACATGGTGAAACCCTGTCTCAAATAAAAATACAAAAAAATTAGCCAGGCATGGTGGCAAGTGCCTGTAACCCCAGCTACTCGGAAGGCTGAGGCAGGAGAATCACTTGAACCTAGGAGGCGGAGGTTGCAGTGAGCTGAGATCACGCCACTGCACTCCAGCCTGGGCAAAAGAGAGAGACTCGGTCTAAAACAAAAACAAACACAAACAAACAAACATATAAATAAATAAAAGATAAATCAGATTACATCATCCCTCAGTACAAGGGTGTCCCAGCTCATTCAGAATAAAAGCCAAATTCTTTAAAATGATCTGCAAGTCCCTAAATGAACTCTCCCCATGACCTCTCTCACCTTCTCTGTGTTCTCCCTCACTCTTCTCCAGCCACACTGGCCCGTTGCTGTTTTATGCACTCATTAAGCATGCGGTTGCCTTTTGGTTTTACACATGCTCCTCCTTTCTCCAGAACTGTTGTTCTCTCTCATATCTCCATGGCTGCTCCTTCACCTCCTTCAAGTCTTTACTCAAATATCACCCATGCCTTCCCTGAGCACACTTTTCCCTGTCCCAGCACTTAAGCATCCTTCCCTGCTTTGTTTTTTATTCATAGACTTGGTCATCATTAAGCACATTTTATTTTTGTTTATTTTCTGTCTCTTTCCTCCTGGCTACTCAACCCTATAAAGAAGGAATGTTTTCTTCTTCTTTATTCTCTACTCCATCTTTAACAACTAGAATAAGCCTTGAATTGAATTGTTGTTTCAAGCCACACAGAGGTGAGAGGAGAAAGCAGTTATGGGAACCCAGTGAGAGTTGAAACTGTAGGAAAGTGCTGCCCACAGGAGCTGCTGCAACCCAAGAGGAGCACCTTGGCTATGGCCAAACTCCCATGAGGCAGACAGGGAACCCGAGGAACCTGTAGCTCCCAGCTGTTCTTCCTTTGATCTCCCATTTCTTGCTGCTATATCCCATTGACCTGTTGGTTTCCAACAGGAAGCCAGAGCATAAGAGCCCATTTGAGGCCGTCCACACAAGGCAGTCTCTCAGGATACCTTTCAGAGTGAACAAAGGTGGAGAGTGAACCTGGAGAGGCAGACAGAATGTACCCTGAAAAGTCAGAAAATAAGCAGCAAATTAGAAAGAGATAGAATGCCTTCATTTTAATTATAGAACTCACTGGATTTTCTTCAACTGAATGAATTTGTGGTACCTCTGTGATGAATGAAGAGGACTTGGGGAGGAGACATTGAACCAAAAGTATGTTTTGTTCTGCTTTTATTTACCTACCATAAGTTACTTTCTCTAACAAGAATGACATTGGAGAGTATGCATCTGACTTAGAATATCTGTCCCAAAGGGGATTTTGGATGGCTTGCTTAAATGCACACAATGCAATAAGTAGAAACATAAATTGCATTGAAGAAGCACATTGTACTTGAATACAGAAATGCTGGGAAGGGCAAAATTCTTTGCTAATGTTTTGCTGGACTATTCTAATGAGCAAAGATTGTGTTAATGTTGGATTTTGGCTTTACCCTCTTTCCAAACAACATCAGCCCCCTGAACAAGAATTTCACAACTCCTGAGCATTTTTATTGTGCTCACAATTGCCTGGGACATCAAAGCCCTGGGGCCCTGGTCTGCAACTGTCTGAGGCTGTCTGTGGCTTTGGGTCATAGCTGAGCCTCTCATGACCCTGTCTTACTTTCAGCTCAGATATGCTGTGTTCCATTTGATGATAGTTTGATATCAAACATAAACCAAGTCCTAAACCTAAATTAAATGTGTAGATTAAACTAAGACTTGACATTTCTTCAGTGTCACATTTCCCTTACTAAACAATCTAAAAATCATTTACTCAAGTTTATAGATTTCAACCTAAAGGTTGTAGAAATATCTAAACATCATTCTATAGCTAAGTGAGCAGCAAGTCCTATGGCAGTAGTCACTAGATCAAATGTGAAAAGGGCTCCAGGAGAGGAGAATGTTTGAAATGTTTTGAGACTCAGCCCCACCACTTTCTAACTGGTGAATCTGGCTAAATTATAAGCTTTTCTGGGCTTGATCTCTCATCTGCAGAATGGGAATAGTAACACTAGCACTTAGTATACTGTGCTGTTACATGAGGATTAAATGAGTGAACATTTGAAATGCTTAGAATAGTGGCTGGCACAGAGTAAGCACCCTATAAGTGTTGACTAAAATAAATTACTATATTTTCAACTTTCACTTTACAACATTTTCTCACTGATTCTGCTAAAAAAAATTAAGAGGTTACTAGTAGCTTTTGAGAAAATATAGTCTGTTATACAAGGATATTTATGTGATATATAAGATTGCATTGCTTTCACAAAATTGATTTTTAAATCTAACTGGTAAAATCAATTAGGAGAAATAGTAGGCAGAATAATGCTTTCCCACAACCCACAAAAGATGTTCATTCCCTAATGCTTGGGACCTGTGTATATGTTTGTTGTTTGTTCATACAGAAACAGGGTGATATGGTTTGGCTGTGTCCCCACCAAAATCTCATCTTGAATTTTAGCTTCCATAATTCCCATGTGTGATGGGAGAGACCAGGTGGGATGTAATTGAACCACTGAGGCAGGTCTTTTCCATACTGTTATCATGATAGTCAATAAGTCTCACGAGATATGGTGGTTTTATAAAGGGCAGTTCCCCCGCACAGGCTCTCTCGCCTGCCATCATGTAAGACGTGCCTTTGCTCCTCCTTTGCCTTCTGCCATGATTGTGAGACCTCCCCAGCCACGTGGAACTGTGAGTCCATTAAACCTCTTTCCTTTATAAATTACTCAGTCTCGGGTATGTCCTTATAGCAGTGTGATATCAGACTGATACACAGGGGCTTTGAAGATGTGAATGTTACGATCTCCAGATGGGAAGATGATCCTGGATTATCCACGTAGGCCAAATCTAACCCTTAAAAGAGAACAACCTTTCCCAGCTATGGCCAGAGGGAGGCTGACTATAGAAGAACAGTGGGAGAGATGCAACATCGCCAGCTTTGAGGACACAGAAAGGGGCCATGAGCCAATGAATGCGGGTGGAGTCTAGAAGCCGAAAAAGGCAAGTCAACAAATTCTTCCCTGGGCCCACAAGATAGCTTAAGTTTAGGTCAATGAATCCTGATCTTGACCCATAACTGACCCATACCTGTAAGATCACAAATGCATGTTGCTTTAAGCCACTAAGTTTGTGATAATTTATGATAGCAGCAAAGAGAAAACTAACACACGAGATAAAAATTGGCTCATGAAAGTATTTCGCTTTAAATAATGCTTTCAGTTGCATTTGTATATCTATATTAATTTGCTTTTATTGGGAGGTGTCTGTGAGTAATGTTTTTGGTAATGAGTTTGCCCTGTTCAAATTTCACCTATCCTTCAAAACTAAGAAATTGATACACCAGGAAATAGTGAAAAGGCAATTTGATTTAGAGTTAAAGATACCTGGGCTTAGAGTTGCCAGATTAACTGAATAATATTTTTAAAGTATGAATATATTCCATGCAATAATTGCAACATACATATAGTTAAACAACAACAGCAGAAAGAGCATGCATTATTTATCTGAAATTCAAATTTAACCGAATGTCTTGTATTTCACCTGCCAATGCTACCTGGATGAGAATCATGTCTGTCATAAATATAAACGGACCCTTAGGCCAGTGAGTCCCAAACTGGGCTGGATATTGGAATGTCATGTAGAGCCCTTATAAATCCCAATTCCTAGCTGGTGATTTAATTAAGTAAATCATTATCTCTGAGGGTAGGACAGAAGAATGAGAATGTTTCAAGTTTCTCAGGTAATTCCCAATGTGCAGGTAATAACTCACACAATCGTTCTGTAACTATGCTGTTTATAGGAATTACCCAGGGAGCTTATGAAGATGTAATTCCTGGTTTTATCGTAAGAGATTCTGATTCAGTAGGATGGGAGGAGGGGGGATTCAAGAGCTTCCACGAACCAGCATCCCAGGTGATTTTGATGAACTATCAGTGACTCACACTTTAAGAAACCTAAAATATCTTGGAACATGTGGCAACAATTTTAACTACAAGGAAACTCACTGCACAGGTATTATGAGGATTATTTCACTTAGGTGTACACACTGTAGAAATTTACTTTACAGGAATTGCTAAAAATATAATCATTGGATTCATTTTCTTCTTCCTTAAGTTCTTCCATTGCCTTGAAGCCTTTCTTAGTTTCTTTAGCTCTGCTGAACCCCACCCCTCTCCCCTATCTTCCTGTAGGATCAGGAGTTTATGCCACATAGCTGAATTCAAGTTAAACTCATCTTAAGTTATTCTTTCTGATTTCAGGGTGGTTGATCTTGCCTTCCCCATGTGCCCACACTTTTTTATTCATTGGTCGAGGAAACAAGGATCACCTACTTGATTTTCTTGTTTAATCCATCAAATGATCCTGAAAGCTTGATGCTTTTGTCTCTATTGCCTGACACAATGCTATGTCTTCATATGATTTCCATCTGGAATTTAAAACTCAGAGAAAATTGTCACAGCAAAGGCAGACACACACAACTCTGTGTCTTTCTGTCTTCACGACCAATATGCTTTCCATAAAGTACCCCACCTCTCCTGAAACTAAGCCAGGGGCTGATCTCATTTTTTCAAACCTTTTCTGTTACCACCCTCCACCAAGCCCAGTTCCACTCTCCGATGATGTTCAGTGCACAGCGGTCATCTGGCAGCACATTCCCATGGACTGAATGACCCATGCATTATGGGAAACACACTAAGCTCGGAAGACAGGCTTTTTCCTCCTTTTCCTTAATTCTTGGCGCCTGCACTTTCACAATTCCTGCTTGGAAGGACATGAGTCTAAGAAGGCTGGCATCTGTCCTTCTATGCCGGGGCCACCTGGGGCTTGCCTGAATGGTCCAGGCCCACTGGGTTTGAGAGTCAGGAAATTACTGCCTACGGGGTCAACTTGGACCTTCATAGAAAAAATAGCTGACATTGTTCTGACCATGAGGAATAATATCTACAAATAGCCTAACGTTGTTTGAAGCAACAATAGCAGCACAAATTACTGCTTCCCCCTGGCCCCCACCCCACCTAACAGGGTTTCACTTGTTACAAGCAACAAACTGGAGTGTTTCAGTTGGTATAAGGAATATTTAACAAGTGAAACACCCTGGATTCTATGTGTGTTTTCCATGTCCCCAAGTTCTCAGACTGATATGTTTTATATATGGGCAAGAGCAGAGATTTTGGTGTTGGAAAGAACTCTATTCAAATCCCAGTTTTATCACTTAATAGATGCAAGCCTGTGAAAATGTAAACATTCTCGAGTTTCTGTAATCAGGAGGCACTCTAGTGGAGGCATTGCCTGGTCTTTACTCTGTACCCAGAAGCTGTGTGATTCTAAGAAAAGCATTTCTATCATTCACTGTGAGGGAGTTCCAGGGTTCTTCTCAGTACTCTGCCAGAGAGAGCCTTCAGCTGACCAAATGCCCACAGGTATCAGAGACAGAAGGACATCTGTGGTGCAAGCTGAGGTTTGTTGGCACTATTTATTCAAAATAATAAAATTGAGGGACACAGAGAAGATAATCTCTTGGCTAAAGGATAGAACACACCTCAACTTTGACTTTAAGTTATAATTGGCACACCTAAGAAGCATGCTTCACTTTCATGAGCCTCTGGCAAAGTCACCTCGAGAGGGCAGGAACATGAGTTAGTCTGTCTTTCTCTCCATCTGACATAGCCTGCGTGTCACCAGGACACATCCCTGAAAGGAGAAGGGTATGCAATACACTGACTTGTAGTGAATAAGAAGGTGGGAGGCTGCCTAGTGGTCTAGACTCAGAGGATACAGATCTTGGGACATAGAAACTCAAGGAGGCCAGCTTGGCCAGTTATAATTTAAAGTCAAAGTTGAGGTGTGGTCTATCCTTTAGCCAAGAGATGATCATCTCTATGTCCCTCAATTTCATTATTTTGAATAAATGGTATTTACTTTTGCAGATGGTGTGTATGAAGTATGTGACGTTTTCTTATAATCATTAATGTTTCTTCCAAATCTTTCTGCTATAGAAATTTCACGGGCTGATTGTGAAAAGAGGCAGAATATCCTGCCAAGGTGTAGCCTGTGTTGGTAATATGTCAGGCTAGCCTCAGTTTTCTCATCTGTAGAATGGTAATGAAATTATAATATTCATGGCAAGTATTAAATGAGACTGGTTGTAGAAAAGTGCTTTGTAAATTTTAAAGAACATAGAACGTTGGTTGTTTCTTTTTTCTTTTTGTTGTTTTATTTTGTCTCATTTTCTTTTTCCCCAGTCTTTCTGTCCTAATTCCCACAGGACAGACACACTGCATCAAAGATGGTAGTGGCTGCAGCTTTCAGAAACACGCTATCTGTGAAAGTCCACTTGGGCAGGCAGGGGGAGCTACTTGCAATTAGCATTAGGAAGCAAGTCCCAACCAGCCGGTCTAATGTTACTCATCAGGTAACTCTCAGCAAGCAGGAGATTTGGAGTTGGTTTGGCAACTGGATCAAGACAGACTTGGCAACCTAGTTTATATTACTTCAGCAAACACAGGTTGTATAATGTTTTAAAAGGCCACTTGGTACATTGTCAGAATTTGTTTAATAATATGCTTTACGATATTTATTTTTTTCCAGTGTGTGTCACTCAGCATGCTAGGCATTTGGAGTATAGGGGTAGGCAAGACTGAAACCATCCTTTCCCTAACACAACTAGCATAGAATTACAAAGTACAAAAAAACTACAAAAAGGTAAGATAAAAGTTTATTGTGGGTGTAGATTATTATTCAGGGATATTTTCTTGCAACCCTACCATTCCATGAATTTTGAATGTGTATGATCTCCCTATCTCCAGCATTTACAGATGTACAGCAGGAACCAGAATATGTTAGGTTTACATAGGTTTATATTGCTTTTCTCCTGAATCAATTGAAATTCCTTTGGGATGATGAGCTAGGGAGACAAGAAACACCTAGGACTTCCAGTTTCTCTCTTTCCTTGTTCAATTAGGAGCCCGGTCAATAATGGATCTCAATACACAGAGGGAAGCAGAAGGATAAAGAAAGCTTACATTATGGCTGGGTGCAGTGGCTCACGCCTGTTAATCCCAGCACTTTGGGAGGTCAAGAGGAGCGGATCACGAGGTCAAGAGATTGAGACCATCTTGGCCAACATGGTGAAACTCCATCTCTACTAAAAATTCAAAAATTAACTGGGTGTGGTGACATGTGTCTATAGTCCCAGCTACTCGGGAGGCTGAGGCATGAGAATCTCTCGAACCCAGGAGGCAGAGGTTGCAGTGAACTGAGATCACACCACTGCACTCCAGCCTGGCGACAGAGCGAGACTCTGCCTTAGAAAAATAAAGAAAGCTTACATTATCATTTGAGCCATATCCAGCAATACCTGAAGCCAGGAGAACCCTAGGGCCTGCCTCCTAAAGTAGTTATCATTGGGTGTTTTGCCTTTTGCACAAGAAAAAAAAAAAAAGAGTCTTAACTGATCATGCTATAATTGTGGGAATGCAAGTTTCTATGAGAACATAGAGAGATTCTGGGGGTCAGAAAGATGCCAACAAGAGTGACCTTTAAGGAGAGGGCCAGCTTTTCCAGACAGGAAGTCAGAGAACAGGGAAGACCCAGAAGTGAGGCAAAACATGGTGAGTTTAAGGACTTGAAAATTTGTCAGTATGGCTAGAACAATGTTTGCAAGTAGTACATGCACATGTGTGCATGTGTATGTGCATGCATGATGGAGCTGGAGGAATGAGGAAGGCCAGAAACAATACATGAGGTACTGACTTCTGTCCCTGTCACTTCATGGCCTTGAGCATATCACAATTTCTTTGATCTGTGAATTAGAAATACTCGTATATAATTAATAGGGATGATGTGAAGTTTCAGTAAGATGAGTAAGGCAATGCAGGTAAGAGCATCCATCCACCTGGGGCTTGGGTCTGCAAAAGAGCCTGAAGCCCCTGCTACGCTTCCAACTGCAACAACTACCACAATATTTTTGGAAATAGGGTACACCTGCCCCAGAAACTGGGCCTCCAGTTTTCCCAGATAGCTAACTGGGAGATACCCTGGAAGGAGCCTTCAGTGTCCTGCCAGCACAGAAATAAAACATCTGAGCTCCTCACCTGGCTCAGGCCAGGTACCAGGCAACCTGGGCTGGAGAACAAATGGCCAGCCTCAGCAGAGCTGCTGAATCAATCCTCAGCTTCTTGATGTACACAGATACCCTTCATGTGAAGCTGGTCATGGAGGGCTCCAAAGGGCTTTCCCATGTCACCACCTAACTGTCCCAAAGCAGCTACCCCTCAACTTACCCATCCTTAACAGATGTACCTGGCAGAGGAAGTAGCATGTCATACTATTCCCATTGCCTTTACCCTGGGTGAGCATCACTGCTTCCTGCAGTTAAACAGCCTACCACCTATATCATGTAATGCTGGTTAAAGCTCTTAGCATAATGCCTGTCACACCACAAGCAAGCAATGAAGGTTAACTATTCCTATTATATGACCATTATGTGAAACAACTTAAAAAGTCTAAAAGCAGTATGTGAAAGTAAATACTGAGTGCAAAGAAATAAATTAATTCAACTAATGTTTACTAAGAGCCTGTGCATGCCAGGCCCAGTTCTAGGCACTGGGGAAATAGTTGTAGACACAATTATATAAGGTTTCACGTAAAGGGAAATTACAAATAAGCCCCAGAGACAGCATCCTTATACTTACAGATTTTATGTCCTGCTGGGGAAAAAAAGACAAGATAAAATCAATAAATAAACATACCATATAATTTCAGATGGAAGGAAGTGTTATGAAGAAATATAAACCAGAGTAAAATGATGGAGTAATAGGAGGTCATGTTGGGGAAATGTGTTTTAGGAGTGGCTGTCAAAGTAGGTCTCTGAAGGTGTGGAATCTCAGAATGAGGCCAGGGAGTGAACTCTATAGAGGTTGGGATCATGAGAATTCACAGAACCAAGAGAGAATGCAAAGATTCTGATATTGGAATAATCTTGAAGTATTAGAGGGACAACAGGAGGCCAGCATGGCTGAGGAACATTGACAGAAAATAAAAGTCCAACAAGTGAGATTGGAAGCAAGCAAGGGCCTGAGCACATGGTTCTGAAGCAGTAAAGTCTTTGAATGTTTTTTCTAAAGGAAATGAAAAACCATTAGAGAGTTTATACAAAGGAGTGATATGATACGATTTACATTTGCTAAAGATCATTATTTAGTTTGTTTGGGGTGCCATAATAAAATGTCACAAACAGGGTGGCTTAAGCAACAGAAGTTTACTTTCTCACAGTTAGGGAGGCTGGAAGTCTGAGATCACGGTGTCACTAGGGTTGGCTTCTTCTAAGACCTCTCCTTGGCTTGTAGATGGCTCCCTTCTCCCTGTGTCTTCATGTCATCTTTCCTCTGTCCACGCAGCACATGGCTGCATCCAAATTTTCTCTTCTTATAAGGACATCAACTATGTTGTATGAGGGCTCATATTAAAGACCTATTTGAACTTATTGTCTGTTCAATAGTTGTATCTCCAAATACAGTTGCATTGTGAGGTACTGGGAATTACAACTACAGCATATGAATTTTTGGGGTCACAATGCAGCCCATGACAATTTCTCTGGCCACTCTGGGGAGGATAACTGTCTGAGGGAGGTGGTGGTGAGGTGCCAAAACAAGGTCAGTTGAGAGGCTATTTCAACAATCTAGGTGAAACATAGTAAAAGCTTGGATTCCAGTGGTTACTAAAGAGTTGGTGAAAAGTGATCAGATTGGGGTACATTTGAAGTTTCAACTGACACAACTTGAAAGTAGGTTGATATTATAATGCCAAGAAAAAAGGTAACTGAGTGAGTCATGTTGGTATTTAACAAAATGTGGAAGATTATAGGAGGAGAAAGTTGGAAACACAAGGATCAAGAATTTTGGACATTGTAATGTTGACATGCCTATTAGAGGTCAAGAAAGATATTGAACATGGAGCACTACTAAAAGGTCAGAATCCTAGTCACTGACATATAGTTGGTCTGTGAATCCATGGGCTTGGATAAGATCTCTAAGGTAGATAGTCTAGATCAAGCGTGTCCAACCCACAGTCCATGGGTCACATGCAGCCCAGGATGCCATTGAATGCAGCCCAACACAAATTTGTAAACTTTCTTAAAACATTATGAGATTTATTTGTGATTTTTTTTTTAGCTCATCAGCTATCTTTAGCGTTAGTGTATTTTATGTGTGATCCAAGACAATTTTTCTTCTTCCACTGTGGACCAGGGAAGTCAAACAATTGGACATCCCTGGTCTAGATAGAAAAAGGGCTGGCCACAGAGCCCCATAGATACTAGTGTTTCAAGGAAGAAAAGAGGAATAGAACCAATCAAAAAAGACTGAGACATAGCTGCTGAAGGAGGAGAAGCAAGAGAGCATAGGATTCACACAGCCAAGTGAAGAATATTTTGAAGAAAGACTGATCATGCTATATGCTGCTGAGAGGCTACAGAGACACTGACTCTAAAGGAGCTGAAGAATTGGCTCTTGCATTTGGCAAGACGAAGATTGTTAATGACCTTTACAAAAGACAACAGTGTTGGTCAGATAAAGAGAGACCAAAAAGTGAGAAAATGAATTCAGCAAATAAATGTATTGAAGACCTTTGCTATAACACAAAGCAAAGAAATAGAACAATGTTGAGAGGAAGTTGTGTCAAAGAGAGTTTGGGAGTATTTTGCTTCTTAAGGTGGGAGATATTAGAATAGATTAATATTTTAGCAAAAAAAAGAATAAATCAGATGAAATAAGGCAGGAGACAATTTCAGGTAAAAAAGAATTATGAAAGAAAAAAAAAACACCTTAAATAGCAAAAGCAAATGGAACCCAGTATACAAGTGACAGGTTTGGCCTTGATAAGATCAGGAGCATTTTATAGTAAGAAAACGTAGATTACTTCATGTGAGCTGAATCTTACTCTAGTATCTGAATCTATGTGGACCCCTGTATATGTCCTTTTCATCTCATTATCCAAGTTTAAGTAGAATGTCCTGAATTTCCTAACTCTGTCCACAGAACTCACAACAAATAGCTAGAATTAGAAACTTTTTGTTTGTTTGTTTGTTTGTTTGTTTGAGACGGAGTCTCACTGTGTTCCCCAGGCTGCAGTGCAGTGGCAGCTATCTCAGCTCACTACAACCTCAAACTTTCATGAAACACAAGGAGTACTTAGGAAGTCATTGACCTTGCTTTGCTCTACAAAGTTTTCCATCGGTTCTCTTTTCCTTGCCTGGTATACTTTATTTTAGCTAGTAGACTTCCTGGTATGCTTTGGACTCATTGAAAAAATGTAGTGGAAGTTAATCAGTGCCTGCCTCCTAGTTAAGAACTGGACTGTGCTATCAAAGGTTAGATGAGAAGCAAAGCAAAATGCCTGCCTGGGACTAAGTATAGAAAATCCCCTGAATGAAAAGAGGAACAAGGAGAAGAACATGAGAAACAGGTTTTAATGAGTGCTCTTCCTTGAAACCCAGTTCTTGGGAAGTTGGCTTCACAATTACTAACTATAATATTTTCTTCTGAAAAGAGCTCCTGGCTTAAGAGAGAAAGGCCAGGTTATGAATAGCAACTCCACCCCATGATCTTTGTGTCAAGTATTTAACTCATCTAAGATTCCTTCTTTCCATGGATAAAATGTTACTAACAAGCATCCCTCAAGAGGAGGATTTTGGGGGTTAAAAGCGTCTATAAGCAGAAGTCTCGGCAGGTGCTCAATTAGGGTCTATTTCCTTTAAATGTATCTTTCCATGTTTAAGTTAATTAAGTGTATCGACCCATTACCAAAAGGCCTAATAAACTAAATTTTGACAAGCACTTAATGAATTTCAGGTAGTTTCAAGATACTGTGTGTGATACATTAATCACAAAATTTCCCCTGTTCTCCAGGAGTTCATTATATTCCAATTGATAGGATGACAAGTAGAGAATTACTACATGTTAGTTTACAATCATGCAGCCAGTACCACCATCCATAGCATTTACCTGGATGGCAGAAGTTTGAGATTTTGAGAGTGATCTGTTGCAATAGACTAGAAGAATCTGTATTATTTCTGTAATCAATGAATTTCCATGCAGGTTTTTTTTGTGGGAAACTCCTTATTAAGGTGCTATAGTAACATATATGAGATGGAGTCCCTTCCCCCTTATAGGAATAATGTAATTCAGAATCTCAATCAAATATACAGTCATTAAGTCATTCAGCCCTCTTCTGGGTGTCTGAATACAGCAGTATGTGATAGTATCTACTGCTGCACTCAAACGCCCAGTACTTTAAATAAAAGTATTTAAGGCCTTTTGCTGATGGATCTTATGTGCAGATGGGAAATATAAATTACATAAATAACTAAATATATACAATTCATATATATATGTGAATATATACTAGAAAACATAGCAAGAACAATGGAGATGGACTTCAGACAGGTTGTGTGTGATGCCAAAATTCATAGGCTTTCCACTATACCAGGGGTTGGCAAACTATTGTTTGTAGGCCATATCCATCCTAGGTCTTGTTTCTATGCATAAAACTTATTGGAACACAGTCCTGCCCATCTGTTTGGAGGTTATCTATGGTTGCTTTCCAACTGCAACAGCAAACTTCAGTAGATGTGAGAGAGGTCATAATACCCACAAAGCAAAAAGTACTGACTATGTGGCCTTTTACAGAAGAAGTCTCCTGGCTCTTATGTTATACTATGCTGGGTACAATATAAACAGAGCTGTACCACCAACCACATCAGTTAGGTCAGTTATGGCCATAAGCAACCAACAGCACAACTAAAAGGTGGGGGAGATTATATATGTCTCAAAAGACAAGAAGTTGGCAGTAGAACAGTCTCATGGTAAATATAAAAGTCAATTGCCATCACCAATAGCATAGATTATTCTCTTCCATTCTTACATCTTCAGTCTCCATTTTCTCAGGATAGCTGTCCCAATGCCAGATATCACATGAAATGACAATGTCCAGAGGTGAAAAAAACAAGCAACCATACCTTGTGTCTCATTTTAAGAATAAAACACACCTTCCCAGACCCTCCAGGTAGAGATCACTCTTTGTTTGACCAAAATTGTGTCACATGCTTTTTTTTTTTTTTTTTGACAGTCTTGCTTTGTCACCCAGGCTGGAGTGAAGTGGTGCAATCTTGGCTCACTGCAACCTCTGCCCCCTGGTTCAAGAGATTATCAGGCCTCAGCCTCCCTGAGTAGCTGGGATTACAGGCACGCGCCACCACGCCCAGCTAATTTTTTTATTTTTAGCAGAGATGGGGTTCCACCATGTTCATAAGACTGGTCTTGAACTCCTGACCTCATGTGATCTGCCTGCCTTGGCCTCCCAAAGTGCTGGCATTACAGGCGTGAGCCACCATGCCCAGCCCACATGCCCATTTTCAAAACAATCCCTTGCCAGAATAATAAGATCAATATGACTAGCTAAGTCCAATCATGACTTATTCCATGAGGTTGAGAAAGGATCCACTTTTCCCTGAAATAGAAGACCACCACCTACCTGATGAAAATTTGGTGTCTGTTAGAAATGAAGAAGGGGACAGAGAAGGACATTAACAGTATCCGCTATATCAACTGAAATAAATCATAGACATTTTTATAAAATATTACAAGTTAAGCACTAAAATGTAAACTCTGTGAAGGCAGGAATTCTTATCTTTCTGGTTCACTGCAGTAGCACCAGGGTTAAAATAGTTCTTAACATAGAGTAGGTGCTCAATAAATAAATAAATATTGATGAAAAATATGAGTGCATTTTGGAGAGTTGGGGAAGGAACCAAAATAAATCTAGGTGAAAAGCTGTTATACAATGACAAGATAACAGTGGAATGCCATATTGCTACAAAGTTTGGTTTGAGTGATCCCAGCCATCCACGTAAGATAACTGGCAAGTGAACACATGCGAAGAGAAATTCTAGATGAGAGTGAAAATCCAGCTGGAGAATCATGGAATTCATGGCCCGTTAGTCCATTTAAATCAGAGAACATGTCTTTACCTTTATCACTGGGTCCAGAGTAACAATCTGGAAGGAGGGAAAATTTTTGTGATTGCTTACCTCTCTTATTGCCTCATATGCTGACAGCAGCCTAAAAGAAACACAAGAGACTCTCACGGAGAGACATGGGCCTCTTTCAGCAAGTATTTACCTTGGCTATCTTAATGCTTGGTTGTGTAGGTTGCACAAAGTTAAATAATTCAACAACTTAAGAACTTTTATTACACATATTCATCATCTGGGAGACATTGGACTAGGTTTAGGGATAAAGGGGTGAGCAAACAGACAAGTAAAAAGCACGTAAATCAGCGTAAAGGAAAAACGCATCAGGGAGGGGTTTCTGGAAAACGTTACTGCTCAGTTGAGGCCTGCAGAATGACTGGGAAGTTAGCCAAGTTAAGAAGGGTGGAGGAGGCAGTCATGCAGATGGAAACAGGCACCCAGGCTCAGAAATGAGTGTGTGGCATGCCCACGAGACACCGAGGATCTGGATTAGGGGGCAGGAGACCCAGGGATGAGGCTTAGCTCTGAGTTAGACCCAGTTACTTCATTCATTTATTCACTTATAGAGTCTCTCTGAGGTTGAAAGACACCCAACCCTCCTTAATTTTTGAATAATTTTGATGTATGAAAAATAGACAAATGCTCAAAAATATTTTCATTTAATAATGACTCATTTTACAAAGGAAGATAATACTGTAATAATTATTTCAAGATGAGGTTTATAAAACAATTTGCTAGGTCACTACAGCAGGAGCTGTCAGAAAATGGGTCATAACTATAAATTTCTATGAGAAACCTTCCCCCATCCTCAATTCTGTAACTTTATATATTACTGCATATATAATTTCATTTGGAGACATTAACAAGGGTCTAAAAATGAGGACATTGTTTACTGTAAAACTCAGGCCTAACAGTCTTCACTCAAGTACCCAAGTCAATGATTGATTTAAAAAAATACCTATTATGGGGAGAACCTTGTAAAGCCTGGATATGGAGATGATGGTGGAAAAAAAGAAGTATGGCACTGTCCTCGTGGACAGTAATATTTATCTTTTCAGGAGAAAGGCGCATATTAAAGAAACATAAATGATTCAATTACTTCATATAATATTAAGTGTTTTGAAGGAAAAAACAATCTATCTTTAGGTCTCAGTGTCTATGTTTATAAAAAGAGGGGGTGATTCTCTTAATGGACCCTGAGGTTACAAGTTAAGACTGATTAATTAGTCTACGGAGAGGCACTGCTCAGAGCAGGTTAGGTGAAAGGCATTTGGAGATCGTTGCTGCAGCAAAGGGACAGGGAGATTGCTCAGGAAACACACAATGCAGAGTTCAAAGCATCTATTCAAGTCCTAGAAGTCTTGGAAAATAATAGAGAAGTAGAGAAGTAAAAAAGAAATGGTAGAAAGCTCCTTTATGGGCATTGTATCCAGAGAAGTTTAGAAGCCAAGGGGACTTTGAGAGGCAGCCATCTGCATTTTGTAATGTCACAGATGAGAAAACTATGCTCAGACTCACCAGGGGTGAACAGACCCGCCCAGTGCAGGGAGTGAGTCATCAGGAATGGCATTTTACGGAATCTAGTAGACTCACTGATTTTTCCAGAAATACAGGTTAGCTGAGTCGGAAGAGTTGTTTCTCCAGCCAAGCAATGCCCCGTTGCACGTAAATGTTTCTCATCCAAAAGATGAACAGAGCAGGAACTTGACCTTCAGAGGTCATGAGTCTAGACCTCAGAGAGATGGATGTGTTTATCCAATGAATAATGATAGCAGTAAACAGAAAAGAAGAAGGAAACAGGTTGTGGATAATGCATGAGAAAAATGTCTCATTTCCTAGAATGAATTACAAAGTATAAGACCTAAAGGATGCCACGCTCCCTTGGTCCCTATGAAGCTTTCCTGAACTGAGCAGAGCAGTTTTTTTCTTGAAGTTTAACTTCTATCTAGAGGGGCATCAGAGCATCTTGTGTTTTTTTTTTTTTTTCCACCATGGCCTCTCTGAAACAAATTTTAGGTCTTTAGCTTCCCAGAGCAAAATCCCTGGGAAAAGCTGAGATAGCCAAATAATTGTGAAGCAGGACTCCCAGCAAGTATTCTTGATGTCCAAGCTAAGTGACAATCATTTAGCACTTTCAGGAAAATGAAGAGAACCTGACTCCTTTTTATTCCTCCACCATCGTACAAGGAAGCTTTGATATTTCTTTGTGGTACCACAGCAGAAACTTCGTTAATTATAATATTATGCTTTTTGACAATGAAATGAACCTCCAGAAGTAGGCTTATTCATTAGGATTCTAAGTGCCTTTTAATCTCTGCCATCAATTTTCACTTTCCTTTTCACCCTTCCCAAACATTCCTGTGTAGATATGCCTCCAAAATACGCAGTTTGACCACATACTTTCTATCTTGTGTCTAATATTTCCACCATCCCAACTTACAACAACAGCAAAATCTTAATAAACTCTGCATTAGCTAACATTTTCTAAATTCCTTTTTTGAAGAAAAGGTGTATTCCTGTATTTACAATTTTCTACAGGAGCTCATTATCATGGTCGGTAGTTCACCCTGGAATCTATCTGTGCTCTTTTAAAATAATTGTGTGATGCACTTATTAAAACACAAACATTTTTTGGGACTTCAGAGTTTTCAGGTTACATTCAAATCCACTATTTCACCTTGTTTACTCAGCATGTAAATCCAGTATGTGGAATCCAGTATGTGGAGCACAATTTACTTAGGCAGAAATGGAGGCCCAACATTTCTAAATGATTTAAGAAACTGAGGCCCAAAATGTATAAATTGTTTGCTCAAGGCCATACATTTCCTAATTGATAAAAATAAGCATGCTATCAATCAGGATTTAGAAGAGCAAAGCCCATGCTCTATCTATAGTGTTCCTTATTAAGAAGAAATAAGTAAATCAGGAAATAAATAAATTAGTAAACAAAAATAAATTTTAAAACTAGCATATGAATACCCTCCCCAATTAAAATAATACCACATATCTCATTTAAACCTGACAAAATTTTAATGAGCTGATAGCATTAGAATCCAAAATTATTGTGAGCTGAACATTTAATACTGTAGTTCATATTATTTCTATATTGTTTCTCATTTAGGTCGTGAGTTTCTTCACCCTGAGGTTAAGGATTGTTTTATTAATGTTTGTGCCCAAAAATCAATATGTTGAATACATTAGATGATTAACTCAGAATGAGGAAAAAAAAACTTTAATATTTTGAAGCAATAAAGATTGGCTAAGATCTCATTCCTTCCTAATATCTAGGACAATGTGCCATGAATCGTTATGGAACTCATTCTGGCTCCATGTCAGAGAAAAAGAAACAGAATATTTGGAGCCCAGACAGGCTTCAGTTTAAATCCTAACTAAACCACTTACTAAATGTTTGTATAAGTTTCTTAACATCAATTAATTAAGAATTAGGCCACTTACCCAGCTTCGTATTTTTGGTTTTTTGTTTGTTTCATTTTTCGAATGAGGATAATAATACCTCCCTGGTGGAAATGCTGTAAAGATTAGACACATGTGTAATATATTTAAAGCACCTAGCTAAATGACAGGTAGCTCTTATTTATACACTCTGTCTTTAATAAGAAAACTCATTGCAATAATATTGCCAAATAATTTTCTAAATTGGCTAAGACATTCTGCAAAAAGCATTGGCCTGATTTCCTACTCAATCACTATGACGAGGTCTTAGACAATTCATCAAGGTCTTCTGGGCCTCAGATTCTACTTCTGTATGAGAAGCAGGAAATAAAACGAGTAGAAAAAAGGAACTGGATTTCATGACCTCAACCACCACTTTCAGCTCCTGACGTTCATTATTATATAACATTTGTACATAACATTTGTACAAGTAACATTTATTGGGTGGAGAAAGTTTTCCTGGTTATATTGTGCTTTGTAAAAATCTCAACTCCAGTTCACATCAGCAAATTCGATTTCTGACAGGAAGTGGACTATTTAGTTGATCTCTGGAGGTTGAGAGAGATGGTGTTGATAGTTGCTCAGAATAAGATATGAGGATGTTAAGGAATAAAATAGGTGAAGACAGACAGGAGACGGGAGCAGAACTGGATGAAATCTAACACTTTAGCTAAAAGAGTACATATGGGAAATGGGTGAAGAAATCTGTGTAAATATGCTGAAGGGCATTAAAGAAGAGAATAAGTAAATCAAATTTGCTATTAAAAATGATGAGGAAGCAAGTAAATCATTATCCCATTTGCGCTACCAGGAAGTGGTCTTTTTTCAAATACTCTTTCCCTCTAGCACTTAATTATCCCGTTCTTTGGTAGGGCCTTTTTCAACAGAAACCTTCGATACTAAAGAATGAAGGTGGGCTGGGCACGGTGGCTCACACCTGTGATCCCAGTACTTTGGGAGGCCGAGGCAGGAAGATCACAAGGTCAGGAGATCGAGACAATCCTGACCAACATTGTGAAACCCTGTCTCTACTAAAAATACAAAAAATTAGCTGGGTGTGGTGGCGGGTGCCTGTAGTCCCAGCTACTCGGGAGGCTGAGGCAGGAGAATGGCGTGAACCCGGGAGGCGGAGCTGGCAGTGAGCTGAGATTGCACCATTACGCTCCAGCCTGGGCGACAGAGCGAGACTCCATCTCAAAAAAAAAAAAAAAAAAAAAAAAAAAGAATGAAGGTGATACATGGAATTCTAATTCTGTTACTCCACATGCTCTTCCCAATTTTAAGTCATCAAATGAAATTCTCATTGAGTGTTCACTTCAGGCAGGGCATAGTATTTGATAGCCTTTGCAGTGGGATGTTAGCGAAGGTAGCCTACTAAACATTGGAACATATACATTCAAAAGGTAATGACTCTGCAGACTCAGATTAGGTAAGGGCAATTTCTAGGTGAAGGATAGATTTCAGGGTGGGGGAGTTGGAGTTTAAGTTTGCTCCACACAGTGGTTCAGGGACAAAAGATGATGGCAGATTTGCCACCTCCAACAGGATGCTTGCCTGAGTGGAAAAATAAAATGTAGGGGAACAGATGGAAGATTTTCCTGGACCAAGCCTGGAGGAAGCTCACATCACTTCTCCCACACTCCATCACAGTGAGGTTTGTTCTGTAGCCATACTCTAATGCAAAGAATGCAGAAAGATTTGGCCAAGCTCTGTGACTGGAGGAAGAACATACTGAGTGTTCAGTGAGCAGGCTGCCCCAGGGGCAGAAGGAAGCCTAAAGGAAACTTCAGCACAGCTGTGAACACAGGCATGTGAAGAAATGTCTTTCATACATGGTGCAGTGTATCCCACACAATCAGGGAGACCTATATGTGAAGGAGACTCAGAATGTGAAAGGTGGGGGTGGATAATTAATTTGCAACCAAGAGGAGTAAGCAGGAACCAGGCAGACCTAAAGGGATGTATTCAATACAGGAAATTTTCATAGCATAGTCCACAGGTGACTTTAGTAAAACACATCTGAAATGAATCTAAAATACCTCTTGCCCAGTTGCAAAGAGAATCTTCTGTTAGGTTTTCAAGATATCCAGAGGTGAGAGTAAATTAACCACTAATCAGAGAAAACTTCATTGTGCTCCTTCTCCAAGGAGCATCCCTGTCACTCTGATCCCTAGCCTGCTTTCAGTGCACTGACACCAGATTTCCATTGCCCTTCTGTGCTCCGTAATTACAGTGTGGCAGGGATGTTTTCCCTCCTGTTTACCACTCTATCTCTAGCACCTACAATGGTGCCTGGCACAGGCTTCAATTAACATCTGTTGAATGCATGGATTCAACAGGTATTGATTGAATGAGTGAGATCATTCTTTGGGGATCTAAACAACAATGGACTAACAGAAAGTCAAAGCCAGAAAGGGTATTAAGAAAAATTGAGTTCAAACTCTTTCTTTTCTTTCTGAGACAGTCTTGCTCAGTCACCTAGGATGGAGTGCAGTGGCTTGATGTCGGCTCACTGCAGCGTCTGCCTCCCAGGTTCAAGCAAGTTTCTCAGAGCTATTACAGGTACACAATACCATGCCTGGGTATTTATTTTATTTTATTTTTAGAGATGGAGTTTTGCCATGTTGGCCAGGCTGGGCTCAAACTCCTGGCCTCAAGTGGTCTGCCCACCTCAGCCTCCTAAATTGCTGAGATTACAGGCATGAACCACCACACCCAGACTTCCATTTTTTTAAATATAGAAAATCTGAACTAGTTTTTCTTCTCCAATTTTTCAACCTCCAGGCTGAGGTGAGCTGCAGTGAGCTGAGATTGCGCCACCACACTCCAGCCTGGGCAACAGAGCAAGACTGTCTCAAAATGAAAAAAGAAAAAGCAAACAAAAGGAAAAAAAGAAAGAAAGGAAAAAGAAATATAATCCCAGCACTTTGGGAGGCCAAGGTTGACAGATCACTTGAGGTCAGGAGTTCAAGACAAATCTGGCCAACATGGTGAAAACCTATCTCTACTAAAAGTACAAAAATTAGCCGGTGTGGTGGTGCACACCTGTAATCCCAGCTACTCGGGATGCTGAGGTAGGATAATTGCTTGAACCTGGGAGACAGAAGTTGCAGTGAGCTGAGATCACACCGCTGCACTCCAGCCTGGGCAACAAAATGAGACTCCATCTTAAAAAAAAATTAAAAAAAAAAAAGAAAAAAGAAAGACAGAAGTGGAGTCTCAGGGGAGGTAACAGATTTCTCCAAGATGACATACATGTTTTTAAATGCAATGTAGTGCCTTTCCACTATGCTATATATGCTAACAAGAATATCATGATATAAAGAATATTATAAATGGCATCAAGAATATCATAAATAATATCATGTAACCATAAGCAGATTCTTGGAGACTTTGGATCTTTTTGCACTAACGTAAGAAAATGTAATATTGATACATACTGTTATTTGCAAAATTCATGTGGTGTTAATTGCCATGCAGTAGAATATTTCCTTTTCTAACGCTGCATGCCTAGCATGAGAAGCAAATGTGAAAGCTATATGACAGGAAATGACTGAGGTCCTCGTAACATAACGAGTTATCGAAATCAAATAGGTAAGCACCTCCCTTGACTCTCACTTAGACAATTGGGAAAAACATAAGCACAAAGAAAGAAATGCAATGATACTAAAGGGAGTTTTATTTCCTTGTCAATTGTAATAATACAAAACAAAAGTAAATTTTTTTAAAAGTTGAGAACTATAATAATTTTAAAAGAGAATGATACAATTCAGCACTCGCAAAGGTACAAGATAAGAGACATCCCAATATTATGTGGAAATATCTATCAATGACCTATTTTGTTTTTGTTTTTCTTTTTTGACTTAACATTTCCATTTCTAGAAATTTATCTTAAGAGCATAATCATAGCTGAATAATGTGGAAAAATAAAACTGTTGACTGTGTGTGTATATATATGTGTGTGTCTGTGTGTGTGTGTATATACCTATATATTTGTGCATGTGTGTATATATACATATAAGTGTATATGATAAAAATACTAAAATTATACCATATATAGACATATGCAAGGACAGTTGGGATATATTTTTACTGGTCTATGAGAAGGATATTAAAAAGATGCTTTCCAAAAGATAAAACTCAAATAATAGAGACAGCAGGGATGGAAGGCTATATGCTTTATTCAAAACAAGTGCCTTGGTTTTAATCCTATTTCAGTCATAATTACACTTCAAAATCCTTAAAAACTCAGTTAATTCTAGGATTTATAAAAACAAAGATGCTCTTTTGCCCACTTTGTACCCTCACGTGACTGATAAGGTGAGAAAGATAAAGCTTTTAAACAAACATTTACAATGCAACATGCTAGGAAGAAGATACTGTGACATTACAGAGAAACAAGTTCTATTGGATGAACGAATGAGCTGAGCTCTTTAGGCCTCAGTTTCCTTATTTAAAACATAAATATGCCTGACACGGAGCTTGCAGTGAGCCGAGATCGCGCCACTGCACTCCAGCCTGGGTGACAGAGCGAAACTCCGTCTCAAAAAAAAAAAAAAAAAAAAATATGCCTGACATTTTCCAATGATATTAAATATAAGAAAACTTGTAAAACTATACCTTATCCACAGAACACAAAGAGCATTTCATGCAAAGCAATGCATACTTTTGATTTAAAGTATCTTTTAACAATGCTTACAAAGGAACACATTAGCTTAGTATTAAAGTTTAATATGCAATCAGCTTTGAATAACATTACAAATGTTAAGTGAAGTTATAAGACAAGGTGTATAATTTAGACCAGAGATTTTGGAAGATTTCACATGCTGTAGCTGGTGACAGGTTCAACGTTGATGCTATGTGCTCATGCATCAGGATATGCTTTGTTGCCTTTTCAATATTTTTGGAATGGTCCAACTTTTGTGTAAGACAGATTGTCACATATAATAGAAGTGATTCTCTTAATGTATTTGATAAATTTTTGTACATTTCTATTGAATTATTTACATCTCTGAGAAAAAATACTACTACTGGTGACTTTTTTTTTTTGCCCCTAGAACCTATTGATACCTCTTCCATGACAGGTTTGAATTGCTAGTCTTCGAAATCCCTAATTCCGTTTTTGTTCCAAAATAGGAGGAGGTAGAGCCTAGAAAATCCTCTGTAGATCTAGAGCTTATAAATGGAACACTCTATTTGCCAGCAGGTGGGATTCAGCTATTAAAGCATGTATACATCAACCCCTCCAACCATTCTTACATTAAATCCATCAGAAAACAGATATTTATTGAGTCCGTACAAAGTCCAAGTCCTATCTTATATGCTGTGATATACAGTGTAACAGCAAAATCTTTGTTCTCAGGGTACACACATTCTAGTAGAAAATGTGAACACTTTCTGTGAAATCTGTGAATATCTCTAGTGGAATCCTTTAGCTGAATAATTACACAAATATATAATTACATATTGGGATAAGAACCATAATGGAAGGACACAAGAAAATACTACTGTAATGTATAACCAGAAAATCTGACTTCAGGAGGAGAGGTTAGGGAAGTGTCGTTTGCTTGAGCTGAATTTGGAAGATTGGAAGAATGACCAGTTGTTCATTCTATTCAGCCATTCTTGCCTGTTCCTTACACACAAGAGAAATGCTCCTGCCTCCGGAAATTTTGGACTTATTTTTCTCTCTGCTTGGAAAGCTCTTCCAGAAAAATCTGCAAGGCTAACTCCCTCACCTCCTTCAAGTGTTGCTCAAAAGGTATCTTATCAATTAAGCCCATCAGGATATCTGTTTTTAAAAAGGCATTCTGTAGTGCTCTAACCCTTGATACTCCAAATTCCCCCTGTACTGCTCTATTTTTTTTTTCCGTGACACCTTCAAAGTTACTATAATTTTACTTTGTTGGAAGTCAATTCTGTAAATTAACATGCTAGCCGTAATTTCTGTGAAGAAAAATGTTTTCTCTGCTTTGTTCACTGATGCGTTTGAAGTATTTAAAACAGTGCTTGGGCATCGTTGGGTGTTTTTTAAAAGTTAATTAGTTAATTGTTTAATAAATAAATTGTACTGAGTCATGGTGAAAATAAAACATAACAGAATGTTTAAGAGGCAGCTAACATAGTATTTAGAAGATAAGCTATATATTTAAATGAATATATTAGGGAGAAAAGAGTTAAAATCAATTATCTTACTTTCCATATGCCAAAGTTAAAAGAGAAGAGTAAAGTAAACCTAAACGATGTAGAACAAAGGAAAGGACTAAGATATAAGAGGAAATAAATGAAACTGAAAGCAGAAAAGAATTGAGAAAATCAGCAAAAACAAAAGTTGCTTATTTTAAAATATCAATAATATTGATGAACCCATAGCTATACTTAACAAGAAAAAAAAGTAACGAAATCCACAACTACCAATTATCAGAAATGAAATAATGAAAATCAATATTTTATAGATATTCTGAGTTCAGTGAACCTCTCTAGAAAATTAATCAAACCCAAGGAAAGGGTGTGGGAACCCTTATTTATAGCCAGTTGGTCAGAAGCACAAATCACAACCTGTGCTTGCGATTGGCATCTGAAGTGGTGAGCAGTCTTGTGGGACTGAACCTTCAACCTGTGGGATCTGACACTATCTCCAGGTTGATAGCGTCGGGGTTGAGTTAAATTAAAAGACACCCAGCTGATGTCTGCTGCAGAACTGGTCGCTAGTGGAGAGAAATCCCTATATGCATTTTGGAGACCAGAAGTGAAGTGTTCTGTGTTGTATTGGCATGGGAGTAGGAAACAACCCTTTGTTTTTTCCTATTTCTCTTCCAGCAGCCGTAGAAAATAAATACAGCCATATCTATAGTATAGAAGGAGTCATTCCTGGGGATTCAATCTGGAACCCAATAATTCTATGACCACCTAGTACTGCTCATTAAGTCCCTTTTGCACACATTTTTTTGTATTTTCTGCAATGAAGACAGATTGATTCAGAAATGCACTGATCAGGAAGTCAGAGAAGCCAGCTTTCTAGACTCAGCTGTTTTGCTCCTTGGTTTTGTGCTTTGAGTAAGCTGTGTGACTTCTATGAGTCAACATTTTCAATCTATAAAGCACGCATTTCATATTAGATCAATGATTTTTTAAATGGCAATACCAAAGATTGATTTAGGTGGATGTGAGTTATTTTTATATTCACATATAAATTTTTATTTTCCATGTTTGATGAGTGATACTGGTTTTCCAGGTCCGGCAGTGTCTTAAAATTTCCTTAAAAATAAATAGTCTAGAATTGTTTTAAAAGAATAATTTAAACAAAATACTGTACAGATACAGGGAGTCTTTTGGTATGGTTACAATAGTGAAGGTGGTGTGAGAAAAACTGAGTTTAGAAAACAGTGAGAGAGAAAATGCCTGGCTTCTTCTCTGCACTTATCCAATCAGTAACCAATTTACTTATTCATTTATTCATCCATTAAATATATAAATATTCATGAGCATCTTTCAAGCACAAGGCCCCAAATAAGAGCACACTAGGAACACAATAATGAGTGTGATACAGTCCCTGACCTGAAATACCTGAGTGGGGTAGGGGAGACAAACTTGTTCCAAATGGTAATGTGGTATGCTTGGAACATTAACAAGGACATAAATATGGTCCTACCAGTTTCTACTTTTGGAACCTCCAGGCTTTCCTGAAATTTATCCTCTTCAAAAGCTACCAGAATGATCAATTTAAAACACAACTCTAAGCGTGACACTCCTTTTCTTTAAACCAGCACTTGACAAACTGCAATCCCAGAACAAACACATTTTACTGTCTCTTTCTGTAAATAAAGTTTTATTGAAAGTTGTACTGGAACACAGCCATGCCCATTCATTTCATATTGTTTATGGCTACTTTCACACTGCAAAGGCAGAGTAAAGTAATTGTGACAGAAGCTTCAAGAATTCCTAAAATATTTACTATCTGGTCCTTTATATATATGTAATCTCTATTTTTAAATCTTTCTTCTCCTTTCAAAATACCTCTCTTACAGATCTACGCAATGAGACTTGGCTTTGATTAGAATATTTCCCATCTTTCCTTTGGTCTCCCAACATTTCTGTATCTCATTCATCTGATCAAAGGCCACTGGATGTGCCTTTCAGGGCTATGACCCTTATTTTGAAATAAAACAATACCCTCTCCAAGGTCTGAGGAGGCTAATGTCAAGTAGCGCTGCCAAGTGTTTCCATATTTGACATATATTCTTCATAATTTTAATTTTGGTGTGGTGGTTATTTTCTTTTATTTTCTTTTCCTTTTTTTTTTTGGTTGCTGTTGATAGCAAAATTTGAAGAGGTCAAAAAGTAAATACCTCTTCAGACTGCCATCTGAAACCAGATACAGCTTGATCAGGTTTTTCAAGTCTGAAACAAAGGAACATGTTTCTTGAGCTTAAAATATGTGAAGTCTGGCATTTGAGTACTCAATACAGTTAGGTTGAATGAATTAATGCACAAATCCCCATCATTTCACAAATGCAGAAGGTGAGTGAAACGTGTAGATTTGGAGTCTGTTCCAGAAAATACCAATCACCCATTTGACCTATTATATTTCAGGAGGCTCTTGAAATAAAACTGGCTCCTGCCTACTTTCCTACAAAAACGCCCTCACCAGCAGCGACCAGCCATGGCACATTTGCTTCCTTCCTGTGCGTTTCTACATTGAACGCCCACCAGTCAAGACAAACCCGAGAGCGGAATTATAACTCCAAGGGAAAGAGGAGGGCTCTAGAGACACCAAGAGTAGGGCTGCAATTTCAAACTGGGTCATAAGGCCTCAGTGACCTGTAGGTGGTAAAGCTCAGCTCTGCTGACAGACATTCCAGCCCTGCAGGGGTGTGGGCAAACTGGGTTCTGTTTCTGTTTTAAAACCTTGTTATATTCGAACTATCTCTCAAAAGCAATAGTACGCTGAGCTTAAGTATGATTTGGAAACTTTAAAATAAGCAAGCATGTTAAAGTTATAGGATGGTACTTGGCACCTAACGAGTCATCTTTTGCATGTTATGCAAATTTCAAGACAACACCAGATGTTGGGGGAGGATCATTCTCCAGAGAGGGGAAAATTACTGTTTTCTGATTTTAAAAAATGATAAAAACTATCACTTACAGACAAAAAATATTAAATTTGGGGGTAATTATTGCTTTCTCTCTCTCTCTCTGCGTGTGTGTGTGTGTATGTTTTTCTTTCTGTGTGTGCATGTGTGTCTCATCAATATCTTGTTAATTACTGTAGACTCAGCACTTAGTCTATTTTGTGACATATATGAGATATTAAAATATTTGGAGAAATAATAAATGAATGAATGTGCCACTACAGACACAGAAACAGTACTAACCCAGGGAGAAGAACTGGGAAGAACAAATGGAGAGCTTCATTCAGTCACCTGGTAATAGGATGTTTATACTAGAATATTCTAGAAACACGTCCATAAGGACTGTTAGGACGCACTATTTCTGAAGCCTATAAACCCAAAATGAGTGTCATGTGGGAAGACTTTGACTAGTGTCATATAAATGCCTGACTAGTGTCATATAAATGCCTATTTCGAATAGATGTCACAAACTGTCGATTCAGCCATTGTCATGATTTTTAAATAAATATTGGTAACCTCCTACGATTAGAGATAGAAGAGGATATACATCCTCTCCCTAACGATTTGGCAATAAGTCAGCGTGTTACAATAGAAGCAAGCCTTAGTCCAAATTCCTCTAAATGTTTCAAAATTTATTAGCATGGCAAAAAAGTTGCAACTATTCTTATGAAGTAGTCCTCACTTGCTACATTCAGGTACTCAGATAAGCACTAAAAAGAAAACAATTACTTTGAGGTTTTAAAGTTGGTGCATTAATATGACAGAGGATGAAGCCACCTTTCTGGCAAGCAACAGAGTCCTTCAATATATGGGACAATTGAAGTTAGCTCTAAACATAAACTTTCTGGAGATGATTCACCATGAAGCTGCTGGATTTTTATCCCACATTCATGCAAGGGCATTGTAAATATCTCACTAGGTATTTACATCATCAATACCTTACTAAGGGTCTTACCTTAGTAAAGGCATCATAAATACCTTATTAGTCATCCTCATATTTTGAACATTACTAATTTCACCAATGAAAAATTATTTCTAATATGTCATATTTGCCAGTTAATACAAATTAAGGGTTTCTTTTGGATAGCCTTTGATAATGATATCTGAAGCACTTATAGACAACCACTATGGGCTGTTGGTTTCTGAGTCAGCGCTTCCTATGCAATTTAACTGCCACCAAATTGTAGATTAAAGTTAATTTGTAAATATATGTGTTTGTGCATATACACACACACACACACACACACACACACACTATATATGTATATATATAACATTATTTATACCACAGCATCTTAAATTACCATGCAAATGATGTACAAAAATTCAGGGTAACTAGATAAAGTTGAGAGTGGAGCAAAACCCTAAAATTAGATTTAATGGTGATGTCATAATTTGATTAATTCATTTGTTCAATAAACATGAATTATGTGCCAGTACAACTCAGTTCATTGTAGATACCCTTTGGCTCACTGAATGCAATGCATTAAGTGTAGTGCCCTTAAAATTCTTGCTTCAGTGTTTTGGTAAACACATTTCTATAGAAATATTAAAAAGAAAAATAATCACATTGATTTTTAACTAAAATAACTGCATCTCAAGGGCCCTAGAAAAACTTTTTTTCTGATCACTAAGCAAAATCAAGTTACTACCACCTATTGGTTGCTATATACTGGTTTTGAACTTGTCTCTGGATTATTAGAATTCTAAAATTGAACATTTATAATGATAAAAAGTCATAGTGGAGTAGATTTAACCTGTTGGGTGACAAGTATCCATGAAACTCTTATATTTCTGCACACTCTTCTGAGCAAAGGAATAAACTTTTTTTTCCAGACTCTCATTTCTAGTATTTTCGTATTAAAAAAAAAAAAAAAAAAAAAAAAAAAAAAACTGCCCTGGGAGAGAGAGAGATTTTCTCCTTCTGGAGCAGATTTGTTTACTTTCCTGGGTAATAAAAATAATGTCTTTTTCTATGGCAAAGATTAGGCAGATTTTCTACAGTCTCCTTATATAAAACTGAGGCTTTCTAATCTCTGGGATTTCTTTTCTGGAACATACTCTACTGTATGGTAAGAGTATTTTCTCCTAATTTTCTTGATCTTTGGAAACGGAGGCTTAGGGAACCAGTGCAAAAATAATATTCTAGCCACTGATATAGCTGTGAGTATTACACTGTCTTTTGTCTCTGACCCAGGACCGTTGTGTCTCCTGCCAGTTTCCATGAAACTGTGGCAGGCTAACTTGTTAGTTTGTAAGTAAGGCAAAACCTAAGACTCTCCATAATGCTTGTCTTAACATCCCCCCACCCATTATTCCAAATATGGAAAAGAGTAAAAACTGTTCACACTTTAATTTCCTAGTGTCCAAAGACAATGTAAAACTGGCTCCAAATAAAACACATAAGACAATTTGACAATTGAAAATTGAAACCTCCCTTTCACTGCACCCTGAGGCAGCATGGAACAGTGCAAAGAGCATCATAGGACTGGGAATACAAAACCATGAACCATGAGTTCCAATTCTGATTTGGAGACTCACTAGCCAGGGGACTTGGGATAAATCTTATACTGCTTAAGGGCCTAAGTTAGTCCTCCATAAAGTAGATAAATATTGCATCTACCCCATAAAGCTTTGGTTAAAGAAAGTCATAATATATATGTAGATGTGCAGCATAGAGCCAAATACATACTCAGCAATTGCTAATATCCTTTATTTGTAGTGACTTAAATGTTTTGACACTTGGCTTCTAATTTTGTCATTATAATAAGATGAATTATACTTTCATACATACATACATAGTCATATATTATCGTAAACTCCGGTTGTCTATTCAGCATTCCTTCTCCAGTCTAATAGAACTCTAACAGAACCCTGTTTTATTCAGACAGTCAAGCCATCCTCAGTTCCAGAGATGAATCCCTGTTAGTCTAAACCAATATGTTCATCATATTTCTGGGTAAATGTTACTGGTTCAAAAGTGAACATATGACCTTAGATAACCCTATCAAACTGAAAGAAAAAATGTAGATTCTATAGTTGAACAAAGTGTCATGAATTGAACCTTCCCCCACCTCAAAAAAAAAAAAAAAAAAGATTTGAAGTTCTAACATCACGTATGTCAGAATGTGACCCTATTTGGAAACAGAGTCCTTAAAAAACATAATTAGTAAAGATGAAGTCATACTGGAGTAGGGTTGGCACCTAATCCAATATGACTGGTGTCCCTTTATAAGCACATGACCATGTGAAAAAACAGAGACCCAAAAGGAAAACAGCATGTGACAACAAAGGTAGAGACTGGAGGTCTGCTGCTGCAAGCCAAGAGCATCGAAGATTTCTGACAAAACACTGGATGAAAGAAAGATGCAAGAAGCATTCCTCTATTGCATTCAGAGGTAGCATGACCCTCTTAACACCTTGGTTTCAGAACTCCAGCCTCCAGAACTGGGAGACACACATTTCCGAATTCTTGTTTGTTTGTTTGTTGTTTTTGCATGTGTGTTAAGCTACCCAGTTTGTGGTACTTCGTTGTAGCAGATATAAGAAATAAATATAGGAATACTTCCTCTTCTCCTAAAGTAGGAGAACAGAAATAGCAGCTATGCTGTATCCATGAGAAGAGCAAACCTGAGGATGAAGCAGATGCAGGAGCAAGACGGCTGAGAGTTATGATGGAGTCTTAACCTTCCGAGGATGAAATCTCAACCTTTAGGTTTTTTCCATAAAATGATATTCTTTTTTACTGAACAAGCCAGTCTGAGTGACATTTTTCTGATACTTTCATAAGTATGGGAAACACACACACACACTCTCTCTCTGTCTCTTGTGTGTGTGTGTATATATACACATATATATATACACACATACACAGACATATGGTGTAGTATGTATGTTTACATATATATATACATATATAATTCATATATATGTTACAGAGACATAAGTGTGCTGGCACTTCATTTAATCACCATTTATGGTTGTACATTCACTATCTGTGCTGTTCTCTGTTTTATACAAAAAATTTAAAATAGTTTTCTTTCCTCTAACTTTAGGCCCTTAAGGATCAGTGTTAAGCTTTGTGTTAGATAATATATCCTGAGCCATCCTTATGGTTTGTACTTTATACACCCTGATTCTGTTTTAGCACCTACCACTCTACTTGGTAATTATTCATTAAATTCTGGTGTCCCTCTGTCTGCTTGTGAAGCCACAGCATGTATCCTAATGCTGTATTTATAGCACCAAGCTCAAAGTATTTAAGCAAGCAATGTTGGTGGAATGAATAAAGAATAGTTGCCATTCTTTTCTGAAATCTTGAAATATTATTAACCAGCTCTCCTCTCATTTTTTTTTTAAATTGCGAGTCTTTCTTCTGTCTGTCACTCACAATGACTCAGACAACAATGACATGCTCCATTTATTTCTAGCATTCATGCCTCAAAGTTGCCAGGTAGAGTCAGCATTGGAATAATGATGGGAAATTATCTTTCTCTGTTAGTGTTAATAATATTCATGGCAAAAAAATTAGAATTTTCCCATGAGGAGAAACCTCTTTCCTTTATGTGTGATTTTGATGAATGCTCATTTATGGATATACTAGTGGCTCTGTAGTGAAATATTGCAAAATTCTTTTTCTGCCTTTCATGATATAATTTAAACTCTTTACTATAGCACCTATGTCCCTTCTGATCTAGACAACTTAGATGTTCTGGCTTCCCTCATTTCTCCTTATTCTACCAATTGTCTGTCATCTTCATCGACCCTGGACTTCCCTGGTTTTAGCACTAAAAGTTCCCTGTCCCAGGAAAAGTGTCAGACCCAGGCAAACAAAGATTGTTAGTTACCGTTTTTGGCTTCTCAACTTCCCTCTATTTGACTGTGAGATGCCTCAAAGAATTGAGTGTAACCTCTATTTGTTTTTGACACATGGTTGATACAAAGCATTAATAAATAGACAAATTGATGACTGAATAAAAGGAGCATGTCATAGAAGAGTTTTGGAATCAAAAAGATGTGGACTAAAATCTCAGATCAGTCACGTTGGACTATACAACTGACTTCATATTTACTAAGCCTCAGTTCCATCATGAGCAAAAGGGTGGAGGGGAGAAGAATAATAAGAGCCACTTCATGGGCATGTCATAGGAATAAGATGAGACTATGAGCTCCTAGTAGGCTTGTAAATCACTTGCATGCATAGGCTATGCTCTGTTAATTATAGCAATCTCACATAGGTACCCAATAACTGTCTGTGTAATTAGAGTAATACTTTATGCAAAATGCTTAGAGCACAGTAGATGTTCGCTAAATGAATGCTATTGTTAGTGTTGTTATTACCATTAAAATGAATGAAAAATATCTTGATTACCCAAAATATACAAGCTGCTGTGCTTAGTCTTGGAAAATAAGGTACACTCTGGTTATAGGGCTGGAGCTGGGCTCGCTTAGCTACAATGCAAAGCATGATTTGATAACTCCCAATTAGAACATGGAGCTTCATGCACAGAGTATGTATTCAATGGGACAAAAATATAAATTAATGAAAAAGTAACTGAGTAAAAATATGAAAGCTTGAACTAGTACAAAAGATGAATACTTTGAAAAGTGAGAAGTCCTGAGATCTCATCCCTATCCTGCTTGCACTTAGAATGTGCTTTCAGGAGTTTAGTTACTCTCTCTGGAATAAATTCCTTATTTTCAAAACTGGGCCACTTAGTCTCACTTTGTTATTTGTTACTATGGTTAATAGTCAAATACATTTTTCAGACATTAAATTTCCCAGCTACAGAAGTTCTTCTCTTGTTTTGTTAATGCCTCCCAGTATGGCTAAGCTTGTGCTCATTGAGAATGTACTGTGAGCCAGTCAGAACCCAGGGCTTCTAATAGTCACGTAGCAAGATAAACCAAAGGAAATCTTAAACCACAGCTAGGCTAACTAAGCCGATTTAGTCTTTTTAATACCCGCTGGGAAAAAACAAAATGAACCAATACTTCCTTGTTGTTGAATAAACTTCCTGTTGCTATGGCCAGATCATTTTTCATTTACCTAAATAGTCACAGAGGATATTATTGAATTAATAGGACTCTGAGTTCCCTGGAATTTACTCTCAAGAGCCCACCTGTGTTAACATAGGCACACTATAGAAATAATTGCCAAAGCACAAGTTAGAAGTAAATGACCGGGCTATCTGATTGTGAGATGAAAGCCAGTGATGAGTGAAATTCCTGGGAAACTCAGCTTCTCCTAACTATTGAGATTAGTCCTTGTTCCTACTATATTGTGAGTTAAACCTTCTCAAGGATAAAAAGCAAAACCAGAAATCTATTGCCATGAAAATAGGTGTAAAAGAAAGCCTGGGTAACGCATCCTGTACTCAAGTTCTCCAACAAGCACTGGCTCCTTTTCTTTCTGTCTGCCACTTGCTCATGCATTAGCCATTTATTCTAATATATTTATAGAGCATCAGTCATAGACAGGGCTGGACGCTGGAGATAAAGTTGAGAGTAAAATCAAGCAAGAGTTTTACCTTCAGAGAACTTGTGTGGGGAAATAGATCTTCATCTGCTAGGCATTCAGACAACTCTGAAAGAGAAAGGGAGGCGGGCACATGCTATACAGAAAAGCACACTGCTCCTCAAAAGCTTCTACAAGTGGGGTCTGGCCCATCCCTAGAATTCAGAAAAGATGTCTAGACAAAGACAAACCTGGACAAATATGACCAGGAATGAGGTCAAGGAGGGGATGGAGGAGCTGTCCAGGACACAGGAATAGCATTTATTACATTGGTGCAGAAGTAATTGCAGTTTTTGCCATTGCTTTTAATAGAAAGAACTTAGGAGTGGTGAAGAGTATGGAGAATGCAGAGAGCCGACAGAAGGCCAGTGTGGCTAGAGCCAGAAATAAGGCACAAAATGAGACTGGTGAGCGGGTAGACGTCAGAGTAAGAAGAACATTATTGGCCATTTCAAGGAGCTTTGGCACTTTCCTACAAAGTTCAGAAGACAACAAAGACACCCTGTTTTAAAAAGAGGGTGTTAGACAATTAGATTTACAGTTTAGACTTTTACTCAGGCTGTGTTGAACTGATTAGCAAAAGGCCAAAGTAGATGACAGTAGACTAGTTAAAAGACTATGCTCATGGTTGGTTGGACTAATGAAAGAGTGGTACAAATGTAGAAAAGTGAATGAAATTGGGATACCTAAAAAGACATGTTATTTGAGTGAAATGTGACAAATGCATACCTTACAAAACTGTGCAAGGTTGAAGGCCCTGCCAATAGCCACCTCCCTCCCACATGCAAAAGAAGTATCACAGGTCAAATCCATGACATTATTATATTTGTAGGTCAAATAAATGGCTGGATATTGGCAATTTCATAGGGCTCCCTCTCTTTGACAGGCATTCCTTACTTGATATCCATGGTGATTCAACCCAGTCAGTGAAACATAAAATGTGGACTTAGAGGCACACACATCCTTTTTCTATTTAACATGTATACTAAGATTTCTCTTGCTATAGGCATTTGTAGGTTCAGGCTTCTGGAGTAACAATGGGTCATCAGAAAGCTTGGTTCAACACCTTTCTTTGATGGGCCAGAAAACTGCTTGAGAAAGGTTAAGAGACCTTAAATCTAAATAAAATAGAATAATATAATGTAACATAATAAAATAGAAAATGTCATAAAGTCCTTTGAGCTGTAACTAAAAGCAAATCCTGAAATATGGGAGAATATTTGTGTAAAGTGATTCAAGTAGAATACTCCGACCTTGAGGAAGGTGGTCTACAAGACCTAGGATTGCAAGGATAGAGTTAGATGCCTTTCCAAATCACGAGAAATGGGACACATAGAAGAATCAGAATGACTACAGAATTTGGGTGGATAAGGATATACCTGGTGGATGCTCTGAGGCCTTGTCAATCTGTTGTTACTTTTGTGACAGAGTATCACTGCATGGCACCTTTTCCTTAGAGTACCATTCCCACACATCCATTCAAATAAATTAACACTCTCATCTCCACTGACCCATTTGTCAGACATGCCAAAATGCGGGCTGACCCACATGACCTTTTTGCTGAAAAATATATATAACGAGTGTCGTTGGGCCTCACTCTGACAAACCTGGAGTAATGGTTATCATTTGTTTTTCCTTTTCTTCTTTATCATAATCATATCAACTGAACCACACCTGCCATTCTGAAACATAGACTTTGTTCTGGAGAACAGGAAGGACATGCAGAGCTGTTGTTTCAGATTCTTCAAACAGTCATTGAGACAAGATCCTGACAAAAGAGGAGAAACAAAACTCTATGGCACACCTGTTTTGCGCTAAATTTGGAATAGAATTAGTTTCATGCAATACCCGTAACCTCCTTTAAGACAATGAACTTGAAAGCAACCTGCCCAGTCTCATACAGCTAAAATGTTACAGTCAAGACTCCTCCAAACTTGTTAATTAAGATATATCGTATTATGGAAAAATGCAAAGAGAGTGGATGTTAAGTGTTCTCACCACGAAAATGATAACCATGTGAGGTAATGCATTTGTTAAGCAGCAAGATCTAACCATTTCACAAAGTATATGTACTTTAAAGCATTATGTTGCCAGGCGCAGTGGCTCACGCCTGTAATCCCAACACTTTGGGAGGCCAAGGTGGGTGGATCACCTGAGGTCAGGAGTTCGAGACCAGCCTACCCAACATGGCCAACATGGTAAAACCCCGTCTCTACTAAAATACAAAAATTAGCCAGGTGTGGTTGCCACTGCCTGTAATCCCAGTTACTCAGGAGGCTGAGGCAGGATAATCACTTGAACCCGAGAGACAGAGGTTGCAGTGAGCCAAGATTGCTCCATTGCACTCCAGCCTGGGCAACAAGAGCGAAACTCTGTCTCAGAAAATAATAATAATAATAATTAAAAAATAAAAATAAAAAAGAAAGTATTATATTGTACGTGATAGATATACAATTTTTTCAATTAAAAAAAAAAAAGACTTCAACCCAAGTCCATGAATCTCAGCAAATAGGGACTAGTCACTTCCCATTCTATAATGTTGCCAGAAGGAATCTGGCTAGCATCCTTCTCTGGAGATCAGCTAGTTATCTCCAGGAATTCACTCTCTTTATCTTCCTTTAGACTTAGTCATCATGTTTCTCCCTCTGTGGATACTTTCGTTAGGTTTCTTGGAGGGCACTAAAAATAAATAAATAGATAGATAGATAGATAGATGATAGATAGATAGATAGATAGATAGATAGATAGATAGATAGATAGATAAATCATTCAGTTAAATAATTGACGAGAAGCTAAAACATGCCATTTTGTTTTCAGGCCAACACTATCCCAAATGAGCTGGTTGCAATGAACTTGCAAACACAACAAAGAAAACAGAATTCACATAAGTTCTCTGCTAAATTCTCCCATATCGACACTGGAACATCAGGGCTATGAAACACGCAGGAGATGTAAGGGTGAATCAAAGTGCACTCCTTAATTTGTACCACACCAACTCAACAGTAAAATGTGATTTAATTTACTATATAATTTGCTTGTTCAACAAAGCTGAAAGATAACTCACTTAGTGCCACTTTGCTTATAAGTAAGCCGGTAACTGGCGGTGTTCTTCCAGTGAATGGTTTTGTTGTTGATGCCAGAGAAAGCTGTTTGAGTGGAAAATACACAAAATTAAGGGCCTGCTGCTGTAGTATTTGCAATGCACTTCCTTTGTCCTCATCAAGTTTATTTCTGCAAAGAGGCAATATCAGCCCTTTGTTTTTCTAACTCGATGAAGTCACTACGTCTTGCTCAGTGGCACACGGCTAGGGAAAAATGCATTCAGCCAAATTTAGAACCATTTGGAACTCACGAGTTGTGAATTTTGAACCAAACTTGAATCTTTTAAAAGCTCATCTGTTCCACAAAGCATGCCAGCTCGGCTAACAGCCTTGCAGCCTGGGCTGTCCTCTGAGGGCTGAGCTGGGGTCCCCAAGTCCCTCACGTTTCTCCCAATTGACAGATTGGAGTATTACATGGTGCAAAAGCTTAGATGCAATGAGATAGGTGTACTACAAAGCTCTAAAACCTATCACACAGAAGCAGAGATATCCCAAAAAGATGAAATAGAGGTCCCTTTTGTGTTTTGCCAATTTCTTAATATTTTCCTTATGTCTTTAGAATCTATTTGTCCTTTTTGTCCACTAACACCATTCTAGCATGGACACATATTAGCCCATATCCCCCTAAGCCTCAAAACCAGTCTCACTCCCACAGATCTCTCCCACCTGTGGTTCATCGTGCGTATTCTAATCAGATCAACTTCCTGGAATCTCTGCTTGCATGTCTCATGCTTCTGCTCAAAGTCCTTTTATTTATTTATGTCCTCACTTGTTCTTTCATTCATGAGTCTCTCCTGAGCAGCTTCTGTGCACTAGCAACTCCAGCAGGGAAGCTAGAGTGTCTGGCACACAGGGACTCTGGGATGGGAAGCCCTGAGTAGAGGCAGAAACAACAGCCAGCCTTGTCTTTATGCAGGTCAGGTTTTTTGTTTGTTTGTTTGTTTGTTTTAAATCTCAGTGTGATATGTGTCCTGAGAAGGGAATTGCACTGCAATGTTAGGGGTATAGGAAGGTCTGATGAAGGATACCCAAGGCCTGAATCCCGGAGGCGTGGTTGTTCTCTGGGAGGTACCAGAGTGCAAGGGAAGAAGAGTGGGAAAGGAAGAGTTGTCTTAATAGAAGAGGCAGCATGTGCCAAGGAAAACAAGAGCAAGACAGCAGCTCAAGTAACCTCATTTGGGTCACAAACTCCTTCACAAAGCCTGTGGGTGTGTGCACGTCTGAGTGTTAGCAAGCAGGAAAGCGGTGTTGATGATGAAGTGCCGCAGGAACAGTGGAAGAAAGTGAAGCTGGAGAGGAAAGTGGGTGCCAGTTAATGGAGGCCCCATGACAGCCTGCTAATGAGCTTGGACCATGTCCTGAAGATGTGGAGGCATTTTACCTGATAATTCATCCTTGTCTACAGATCACGGTCCAAATGCCTTTGCCAAGTATTCAGGGCTTTCTATAATTTGTTTCCAGACTATCTAGAAAAACTAGTCTGTCATTGTTTCCAGGAGCAGACATCTTCACCCAGCTCATACGTATATATAGAGAACATGTCACAGCCTTCTGCCTCTGGTCTCCACATAGGTGTTCACACCACTGGCCTCCAGCTAGAACCATTGATGGCCTCTATTGATCAAGGGTGTGTGGCCTCTTTATGTTTCCTCTATGTGCTCCTTAAATAAATACTGTGCATCCAGCTAAGCATAGAAATAACAGTTAAGAGTTCATTGATTCATTCAATAAATATTTACTGAGCTTGCACAGAACAGAAACTGTCCTAGATGCTGAAGCAACCGTAGTAAATAAGACAAAGCCACCATCCTCATGATGCGAGCATGCCATATTTGGGGGAAGAAAAACAAGTGCATGAACAATTCAAACAGAGCTCAACAGAGAGCAACATGATGGAAGAAATATATGGAGCCACAATAAGGCACAAGAAAGAAGCTTAATTTGTACTTGAACAGTCAGGGAAGGTTGCCAAAGAAAATATTATCTGAGCTGAAACCTAAAGGATTAGTAAAAATTAACAGAAGAGGAGAAGGGGAGAATGTGTTAGGCTGAGGGAGAAGCACACACACAAACCAAGGACTAGAGATGTTGGTGCACTTAGGCAATAAAGCCACCTCAAAATGGCCACAGCATGCAGTGCAGAGAGAATGGTTGAGTTGCTATGAAAGGAGAGGGAAGAGCAGAGTGGGTAGAGATGCTGCTGCATAGCAGTGATGCTGCTCAATCCAGCCTGTGTGCTAAGTCCAAAGCTGTCTTCATCTCACTGCCTGTTTAGCAAAAGAGGCTGAATAAGCAAGAGCTAAGTTGAGAGGATGAGATTCAGGCATAGAGAAAGGACTATATTCTGTTTTGCTGTGGGGGTCGGTCAGAGAGGTGGGAAAAGCAACAGGGAAAGAAAGCAAACCTTCTCAAAGGTAGGAAGGTTCTGCAGAGCCATGGGGAAGAATAGCTGAAGGCAGCTGTTCTATAACCCTGAGGAAGAGGGCAAAGAGTAGGTACAAAGGAGTGTGGGGGAATTTATCTTAAACAGGCTTGTTTACTTACGTTGAGGAGGAACTGACCTTTGATCATTGGTGCGCTTGATATTTCCTGAAAGGGGAACAATAAATGTTTATTATCTACAGGTTTTGTGGGCACCAGGTTTTCAGCACTGTGCCTGCACCGAATAAAAACAAGCAGCTCCAGCTTCTTGGGGCTGCTGTCTGGCTACTGGAGCCAGGCAGTGACCTAGCTGCTCTTATACTGCCTACCTGTGTCTGAATACTCATTTCATCCATCCACCAGGGTCTGCAGGACAGACCTGGCGTTTTTCACCAAAGGCTGCAATGATAACAGTAATGCAGTCATTATGATGCGTTGATGAAAGGCAGCTGCTATAGTTTCTGGGATGGAAGGTGCTGATGAGGTCCTGCCCCACATCCTGTAGCTCACCTGAGCTCACCTGAAGCTACAGGCAAGGTTTTCTTCATACATACAGCTTCCTACCTCAAGGACCTATATCTCCATTGCTCTTTGCCCAGGGACTTCTTCTGGAACCAAGGTGGCTTTCCCTAAAGCGCACAGGAAGCAACTAAAAAATAGGGAAGGGATAAGGAAGCAATATTCCTGGGGGAGAATCCTTAACCAATGGAACGTGAGAGTCAGTGGATGTGTGCCTGTCTCCTGAAACTCCAGGTGCCTGGTTCCAGGTTCTCAGCATGCTGCCAGCAAGATGAGCCCCATTTGTCCAGGGCAGTGACCTGATTTATATGGCTTTCCTCCATCCCTTCTCTGACTTTTTGCATTTTCTCACTTTTGATTCCAGTAACCACTTTCCAAATGAATTACTGGGACCCAAATCCTGGTCTAGGGGTCTGATTTTGAGAAATACAGCCTTCGGTACTGTCACATGACCTAACATAGGCCTAGAATTAAGTTCCTGTCACTTTACCAACTTCCAGGACAATCTTCACAGTTTTTAAGGGAGGTGAGACCAGACATTAGTGCTGCATTGTAAAACTGTCCTTTCAGTAGGGTGTGTGTGTGTGTGTGTGTGTGCGTGCACACGCACACACGTGCACACATGTGTGTAGAGCTATGATGTAAAGTAATTTTGTTACCAATGTCATGGTCAATAGAGTTTATCATACATCTGCTGTAGAGGGTAGCTATAGAGGATGATTGCTTACGTGGAGACCAACTGGAGACAGTGACAATTGCCCAGAGAAAACATATCCAAGGCCCTAACAATAGCAGTGACAGTGATGATGGAGAGGAGGAAACAGATTGCAGACACATTTAGGAGGACTTAGTTACTCCTTATCATAATGGGTTCTGGGTCCCCCTCCAGAAAGACATGATTGACATGATGAGAATAATAATAATGTAGTGAGAGTCCTGCCAATGGTCTAATGAACCTGAACATGATGTGCCCAGAAAATCAATTTCCTTGGAATAACTCAAGCAAAGCAAAACATACAAAGAGTACAAAGAGTGCTAGGCGCTAAACATGCAATTATAGTTTTCTGAGTTTAAAATTATGTTTGGGTATGTGGTGCACAATCCCTAAAATATAATTACTGAGGAACATAGTTTAATTTGTATCAGTCACAATTTACGGCTTGTCTATGTTTATAGAAATGATTATGGTTTGAAGCTTCTTGTGCCTTCCTTGATGCATAAAAAGTGATTATCAAGCCTTCAGCAGCAGCCGCCTTCCCTGAGAATTGGCAGAAATGGGCCCTTTAATCAGGAACAAGATCCTACAGAGCCAACGTATGCAAATATGCAATCTCAGAACAACAGCTCACTTTTTATAATGAGAGAGTTGGAAAGAACCATAGTGAGCCAAAACAGCAAGTGCCCACCTAAAAGAATGCCAATAATTCACAGTTACTAAGCACGGAAGTCTATACTCCCTCCTACATCATCTCGCCACATCCAAACACAAGCCAGTTTCTGCCATCAACCTAACATGTTAATACTGTCATTGTTTCAAATAAACTATCAAATTGATCAGCTGCCAGCCATTTTTCAAAAGACTTTATGAGAAGAGACTCTAGAAGGTTTTCAACTGTTGATGATTACTCATCAATGCTGCTATTAACTCATAATATGACCTTAGGTATGCCATTTAACTACTTTGGGTTTCCAATTTTCTCATTTTTGTAATAAGGGGGTGAAACAAAAGGCTTCAAAAGGCCCCCCTAGCTCCCAAAGATGATGTCGCCATATGAATAGAAGTATGATAATTCTTTGAAAAGCTATTCGATGCGAGTATACACATTCACACATCATAGATGCATGCATACCATATTTTAGCTGTGAAATCTCAAATGACATAGGATTTGATTTATACATAAGAAAGAGAAAAAGCAATATAAACAATGAGTTTGCATGGCCTTACATTTAATATGTCACTTAGATGCAGCTTTGTTGTCCAAATTTGTCAAAAACTTTACCAGGATAGATACTGGTAGAAAAGATGTGAAACTTAGAGGAATGCCTCTCTTATTATAGAGCAGCTCCCACCCACTTCCTAAAAGCAATCCATCTGTTAGGTCAATCAGAGGCTGCACCCTGTTCTTTGGAGGGTAGTTATTTCTTTTTTCCATAAGAGTAAAAGGTATTGAAGAGAGCCAGAAGAGAAGTGCAAATGCTTTTAAGAGAATACTCAGATCTGAACATCATTATTAGGAGGCATTCAGACAGTTCTTCATAGGCACAAAGTGCTCCCCAATCATCACATTAATTTTGTATGAGCTAAATGCTATGGAATTTGTTATACTATGGCCCAAAGTGGGTTTGAAAACTATAAACACTTTCTTACAGGATAACTGTGTAAGAAGTCACTTTCTGTGAGCTCCTGAATAATAGTATCTCCCAGGGGACTTATTTTTCAGCCAACCACAGGAGTCCCAAGAGCAGAAGGGGTTGGTTGGGGTCATAGACTAGAAATGCAGTGTTCAGTAGGAGGATCAGGTGGGTCATTGAGATGGTGACATTTGAGCAAAGATGTGGAGAGGAGGAAGACTGTGGCCATGAGGATACCTGAGTCAGGTGCAATTCTAGCAGTGGGAAGATCTAAAGCAAAAGCCCTGAGACGGAAGCCTGTCTGATGCCTTTGAGGAATATCAAGGCCGGTGAGGCTGGAACACAGTCAGTGAGAAAAGAGTAGGAAGATAAGTTAGAAAGGTAACAGGAAAGTAAGTTCACAGAGAATCTTAGACATTATAAGGGCTTTGGCTTCTATGCTGTGTTAGCTGAGAAGCTACTGGAAGGTTTTAAGCAGTGAGTCATGTAGTTTGTTTAAAAGCATCACCCTGGCAGTGCAGTGTTGGAGTCTGTACAGGGGCAAGAAAACGATGAGGAAGATCAGTTAGGAGGCAAATGTTGTAGTCTAGGAAAGAGGAAATGGAAGTGGTGGCTCAGAATAAATAGATCAGTAGAGGAGGGGAAGATGAGATTCTGGATATACGTTTTGAAGGGTGAATTAAGAGGACCTCAATTCTGAAGGTTTGAATGTGGGATATGAGAGAATAAATCTGAATGATTCCAAGTTGACTGACCTGCACACCAGAAGGGTGGAATTGCCATCAACGGAAATGGAGAAAACTAAGTCATGGGAGATAAGTCAAGGATCTGGAAAGAAAATGCTAAGTTTAAACGGACTATTGGAAACCCATAAATACATTTCAGGTAGACAGTTGGATATACAAGTCTACAATTCTGGGCTGGGCTTAAATATTTTATTACCAAAAGCATCCAGGTAGAATTTAAAAACAAACAAACAAAAAACAATAAAACTATAATAGGGCCCAGAATATCCCCCTTCTTGCTATACCCCCAAAGGAAATGAAATCAGCACCTTGTAGAGAATCAGCACTCCTGTCTTCATTGCAGCATTCTTTACAAAGCCAAGATATGGAAGCAATCTAGAGTCCATTGACAGACGGATGGATAAATAAATTTTGGCATGTGTGCACATGCATGCACACATACACACACACAGAGGAATATAATTCAGCATTACAAAAGGAGATTCTGCCACTCGCAGAAACGTGGAAAACTTGGAGGACATCATAGTAAGTGAAAGAAATCAGACACAGAAAGAAAAATACGATGTGATTTCATATATGAGGAACCTAAAAAATGTTAAATACATAGAAAGAAAGTAGAATGGTGGTTACCAGGGCCAGGGACTGGGGGGATGGGGAGATGTATATCAAAAGTTACAAAGTTGCAGTAATGTAGGATGAGTAAGTCTAGAGATCTAATGTATAGCATGAGGACAGTAGTTAATAATACTGCATTGTTTATTGGAAATTTGCTATGAGTAGATTTTAGGTGTTCTTACCACACATACAAAAGGTAAGTATGTGAGGTGATGGGTATGTTAATTTGACGGACTGTAGTAATCATATATATGTATGTCATGTATATTACATATATATTTTGTATATACGTATATCAAAACATTATGTTGTCCACCTTAAATATAGACAATAAAAAATACGGAAAATAATGAAGCCATTAGACTGGATGAGAGCAACACAGAGAAGTGAGGATGGAAAGAAAAGAACAAAGTAGCAGCCTGGATTCCTGAGGCCTTGCAGACAGGAATGAGACATTAGAAAAATACATCATGAAAGAGCCAAACAGCAGCCACTGGAGGTAGAAGTGAAACCAGGAGAGGACCGTGCTGGAAGCCAGGTGAAGAGAGGACCCTGCTGGAAGCCAGGTGAGGAGGGGACCGTGCTCGAAGCCAGGTGAAGAGAGGACCATGCTCGAAGCCAGGTGAAGAGAGGACCATGCTGGAAGCCAGGTGAGGAGAGGATCGTGCTGGAAGCCAGGTGAAGAGAGGACCATGCTGGAAGCCAGGTGAGGAGAGGACCCTGCTGGAAGCCAGGTGAGGAGAGGACCATGCTCAAAGCCAGGTGAGAATGGAATTTCAAGGAAGAAGAGGGAGTGATGGTGTCAGACATTGCTGAGAAGCAAAGTAGATGCACACTGACAACTGATGACTGAATCAGACTGAGGGCTTCAGGAGGAGTCGGGAGATGGAGCCAAAGTTTTTGCTGCAAAGGAAAGAGGGGTGGTAACTGTTTGGGGGAATGTGATCAGGAGGAATTTTTTTTTTCCTCTGTTTTAAAGATAAAATAAATAGCAGCATATTTAAATGTTGAAATGATGAGGATAGAGGAAAGCTTTATCAGCAGAGAATAGAGGCATGCTGAAGCAATGTGATGGGATATTGTGTGCTGCGAAAGGACTGGCTGTTACTGGTGTGAAGGCCACCAGGTGTGTAGATAGTGAGGTGGCACTGGGTGACATTATTTACCCAATCAGCCATTCATACTTTACTATGTTTCACCCTCTCTGCCTGCTGTTCTCCCACTGATTCTTCTAGGTGCAACCCACAAGCTACTTTGTTCAAACTTGAGCTGTCCAGTTACCCTCTGGGGCGGTTAGGAAAAACTCTAAAGTCTGGCTGGGTTTTTTTCTTTTGACATAAAACCAAACATGTGCTTAAAGCACAAGCAAAATAGTCATGAGACAAGAGAGAAATTCAAGGTCAATAAGTTTCTTTAGAATTACACAGCTACGAAATTTAGTTTAAAAAGCTGTTTCAACTTCAGAAATTCAAAATAATAAAATTTGAGTTTGAATTGAACACAAGAAGAGAATCACCATTATGTTTTCAGTGCAGATTAAGTCACAGAATCTTAATCTTCCCCTGCCCGAAAGCCACATGTTCTGGTCCCATGATAGCAGCCTAAAGACAGCACAAGAAAGTCACATTTCTGTAGCTGCTGGTAGAAGTGACTAGAACTGCAAATTTGAGTCTTGTCAGTGGAGAGAAGCTGCAAACAAGATCAGAGGAACCACAGCTTCTGTCAACGTGCATGTAAAGATATAGAGTTGGAGATCCACGAGCATCAGCAGCAGGTGAGAAAAAGTCAGGAAAATTTTGACCCTCTTAATCTCCTGTTGCAACCCTTCATTCCAATCTGCATATCTGGGATACAATTCTTTTTTTTTTTTTTTTTTTTTGAGATGGAGTCTCTCTCTGTTGCCCAGGCTGGAGTGCGGTGGCACCATCTTGGCTCATGGCAGCTTCCGCCTCCCGGGCTCAAGCAATTCTCCTGAGTAGCTGGAATTACAGGCGCACACCACCACGCCTGGCTAGTTTTTGTAATTTTAGTAGAGACAGGGTTTCACCATGTTGGTCAGGCCAGTCTCGAACTCCTGACCTTGTGATCCGCCCACCTTGGCATCCCAAAGTGCTGGGATTCCAGGCGTGAGCCACCGTGCCTGGCCTGGAATACAATTCTAATGCCTCCCCTGATATATGAGACCCATTGCTTGCTCACTTCTTGGCCTGCTTCCTTCTCTGTATCCTTGAACCCTAATCCCACCATGGGTTATATTTGCTCACCCCCAGATCTCTGCACGTACTGCACTCCCCTTACCTGACATGCCCATCATTCTTGCCTGTGTCAAGCTAACTCTTACTTTCAGGTCTCAGAAGAATGGTGACTTCCCACCAGAAGCATTCCTTGACACTGCAGCAATCTCGCAACAGCCAACACTTATACAGCTGTTACTATTCATGAGTTATTATCCTACGAACGTCATAGAGATTGACACACTCAAACCTCACAAACAATATTATGGTTATTATTATTTTCATTTTACAGATGAGAAACATTATGCTCAGACAGGTCAAGTAATTTTTAAAGTCGTACAGCTAATGAATGTCAGAGCCAGCATTTTCAGAGTCATGCCCAGCCAGCCCACGTCTAGAGACCCACTCCGAAGCTTTACTCTAGGCTGTCCTTCATAAAAGCGTGTAGAAGTTGCTGATTTCAGAAGGTTTATTGTATTTTTTGTTCACTTGTAAACAGCTTTCCCACTGGACCTGAGTGTGGTTATAAACATTTAATCTCTACCTCCTGAAACTGGGTGTGTGTGGCCTGGTTGCTAGAATCAACTTCAAATGGCCTCCTATGCTATCTTAAGTCAGGTAAGAAAATGAAAATACATTTAGTTGGAAGATTTACTGATAGAAATGTAGAGTAGCTGCTTTACCCTCCTAGTATTTAAAATAACTCCCCATACAACATGTCCCAGTCATTACCACTTGCTTTTACTAAATGGAAAATTATTTCACACAGAGGCTTGTTCGTGTACACTTTGGTTAGGTTTATTTTGCTTTAAGATATATGATTTCATTCATTAATTCATTCATTAACGAAGAGTCTAGCTTTAAACAAATGTGAAGGTCACAGCTAGGAAGAAGTAGAACCTGGATTTTAGCTTAAGAAATATATCTCAGATTCAGGACCCTCAAGACAGACTATTGCACTAGAACGTATGAGAGAATGTTCTGAGAGCATTAACAAAACAAGGCTAACTCTGTTAGGTGTTCAGTGAAGGCTTCAGAGAAGAGCCATCATTTGAACTGTGATAGAATTACAATTCTGTAAGTCAAAAAGGCTATGCACACATTCAACACCCAGAACCAATAAAAATCTTCAGCACTGCTCTCGCCAGGCAGGTGCACTCCCACTCTGTGTGTGCTTCCCTTTCTCTGCATGTCCTTATCACATCCACCTTCTCTACATAGATGTTCCTGAGACTTTCTAAGAGGAAACTCTTGACACATCTTGCCTGAGTTATTCTTTCGGCAATAACCAAATCCAGCCTCCTGGCATCTCGCCCAACATTTTGTATCTCTTATATAACTTAGTTGGTAATCTGTCATCCAGTCCTTTTTGCACAGGCACTATTTATGGCATGATAAAAAGAACATTTGCTGTAAAGATAAACGCCATGATTTTGAATCCAAACCAGGCATGTCCCTCATCATTATATTCAATCTCTCAGATCCTTCGTTTTCTCTCCTATACAATTGAAATAATAATACTCCTCTAATAAATGTGGCAAAGTACTTAACTTTCTCCTTTACATTTGTCTTCTGTACAGTGTCTTGCATAGTATTCAGAAAGGTGCTGCAGATGCCTCATGAATAATGAAAGATTTGCTTCAAACATTATTGGAATTATGCATATGGGCTGAGTGTTAAGAGAACATAATAGCAAAACAAACTTCCTGGTAAGGGAAAAGACAGAAGGAGATATGAAATACTGCAACCATCTTTCCAGGCCCTCATTGTGGAGCGTCACTGGGACACCCACGCTCCCAACTGCAGACTTCCCCCACCTGTGCTAATATGTTCAAGGTACACCCTGAAGTGTTTACTACTAAGAAATGAGAGAATCTTGAGTCTCAGAAATATAAGAATTTGAGTTAATTCAATGTGGATAAAGGAGCACTGCTGACACTCCTAAAAATTAGTGTGACCAAAGAAAGTGATAGCAGTCAATCTGATTCTCTGTTGGCATGAGTGTTACCATCTGCACTGATTTTTTTGTTAAAAAAATTATTATTATTTGTTATATGTTCCATAGAATTTTTTTTCTTTTTTTTTTTTTAGACAGAGTCTCACTCTGTTGCCCAGGCTGGTGTGCAATGGCATGATCTCAGTTCACCGCAACCTCCGCCTCCAGGGTTCAAACGATTCTCCTGCCTCAGCCTCCTGAGTAGCTGGGATTACAGGTGCCTGCCACCATGCCTGGCTAATTCTTTATATTTTTAGTAGTGATGGGGTTTCACCATGTTGGCCAGGCTGGTCTCGAACTCCTGACCTCGTGATTCACCCACCTCGGCCTCCCAAACTGCTGGAATTACATGTGTGAGCCACCAAGCCCAGCCCCATAGAAAGTTTTAAGAGGATTTTGGAGACAAATCAGTTTTAGTTCTTATTAGCTATTTGACTTTGGGTAAATGAACTGCCTAGTCTCAGTTTTCTCATCTATAAAAATAAGAAAAATGCAGCAGCTGCCATCAATGCACCAGCACTCCAACTGCCTTTAGATTTCACCTTTAATAAAGACTTATACAAATTGTCATTGAAACCCCTTCCTGGGTCTTTTCCTGGGCAAGGGATTCTGAGATCAAGGACAGAGAAAGTCCTGAGTGTAGCAGATGTTAGAGCCCCTGGAAGCCCCTTACCCAAGATGACTGGAGAGCTGGTTGATAAACATCCATTCACTCCCACCCCTTCTCTTCTTTGAAATTTCTCTGAAGCAATTTACGTTGTATCCCAGATTTCTCCAACAGCATTACCTTTTTTACACACAGGGATAATTTGCTTGAGAGTACATCATTTATTTGCTGCTTTTCTTTCCTTGCCTTACTTCCTCACCCTCCTACCTGAAAATGCTGGGATCCTTCAGTTTCTGAAGAGACGCAGAACACAGCAGAGGATAATATTATGTAACATCTGAGTGATTTCATGGCATAAGCTTGGCACACTTCTTGGCCCATTTTATCTATTTGGGTTCAATCAGAAATCAGAGCAGTTGGAGATATATCTGAAGCAATTTATTGCAAGGAATCAGCTTACGTGATTGTGGGGCTAGCTAGGCAGGTCTGAAATCTCCATGGCAGGTTTCTGGGAAAGTTGGTTGGAACTCTTGGGCAGGAGCTGGTGCTGCAGTTCACAGGCAGAATTTCTGCCTCCAAAGGAAGCCTCAACTCTGCTTTTAAGAACTTGCAACTGTTTCAATCTGACCCACCAAGATTATCTAAGGAAATCCTCCCTTACTTAGAGTCAATGAATTATGGACTTTAATCAGATCTACGAAATACTTTTATAACAAGTATTGCTTAGTATTTGATTGAAAACTGGGGACTGAAGTCTAGACAAGTGAACATATTAGACCATCATACCCAAAATAAGTGGTCAAAAATTGTCAAATTATTATTCTTTATCTTATGTTATTAAAAAATAACTATATTTTATTTGATTATACTTAATTATAATTTATTATATAATATGTGTAGGAAAAGTGTATAAAAAACAAAATAATACTCATTTACAAGTCCTCCATGAAAAGATTATACCACTGGCCATGCATTTTACCTGCACGACAATGCCTCTGCTTTTGCCCTCTTACACTGCACACCCTTCACTTGACAGTCTATAATGAGCATATTCTTATCTAACAGATTTTTTTAGGACTTCAGCTTTTTTAATAAGTACAAAGTATTTCATCATCTATATACATCATTTTATTAATTTCATACTCTTTGGGTTCTTCCTACTTTTTACTTCTTTGCTGAATCACCTTGTATATAAACCTTTACCTGCATGTTAGGATAAGTTCCTGTTTATTAACTGGTCTAGTTGATTCTTGCAACTTGTTCTGCAAGAGGAATATGTTCTGACACTCTAAAGCATCCACTGTATGTAGTGAATTAACTTCTCTCCTACATATCTACAATGGTACTACTAGTTTTGGGGTATCCTTGCGAGGCGTTGGAAAAGAGTCACTGAAATCACGTTCTGAGTACCATGATTCAGATGAAGACACCCAGTTAAGAAAAGCTGGTAGAAGATTTGAAAAGGTGAGCTAATTCTTTAAAATTTTGTTGAGAATAAAGTTGCCAACCTATTCCCTTCCTTTCAAATTTTATAAGTAATTTATTTTTAAAATCTAGAAAAGAAGAAGACAGATCAATGGTTGTTTGATATTACTGGAGGAAGAGAGTGTGGTTATCGAGGAGTAATACAACGAAGTTTTTCAGGTGATAGAATTTTTCTGAATTCTGATTTAGGTGGTGGTTAAATAACTCTGTATGTGTGTTAAACTCTACAACTGCACAGAAAAGAAGTCAATTTTACTGCATGATAATTTAATAAAAAGGAAAATAGGATAAGTAGAATGAAAAACAAAAAAAATGGGGTATGGAAAGGATTTTGTGCAGAAGGATTAAAGCGCAGAGTCTTCTGAAAGTTTAATGCCATAATTTAGAGCACTAAACATTTCAGTTTTCCTCTGAATCCTTAGATTTAAGGACTTCAGTGTTTAGTATCATCATTTATAACCAAATAAAAAATTATGATTTCACTTTATACGAGATTTCTCTAAATGAAACAAACTTTCTCAGTAAAAAGATCAATCTTTTCTACCTTGATTATTTTCAAGTGAGAATTTATTTACATTTTTAATATTCATTTTCTAAACGTTTTCCACATTCACGCTTAGATTCAAATGTTCGGCTAAATATTCAATCATTCAAATGCATAGTCATCAAGAATTGCGTAAGGAATTTCAGCAACATGTTAAAATATGGAAACTCAGTAGAAATTTTAAAGTTACCTTAATGCAAAACATAATCGCTACATTTTATTTTATAAGTTTGGTGCACAGAGACTGGAAGTTATAGCTGTCTTGGTTTTGGACCCAGGAGATCTAATCTGTTCATTGGCTTTGACCAGCCTCTTGGGAAGATTTAAGGTGAGGTTTCTGCAAATAACTGAATGAACAGTAGTGAGTTATGATAACCTTCTGAAAGCTGAATTCACATGTTGTAAAATGGTCCTCTCCTATTATCGCTGGTTCTGTATACCTGTTCTCATGTGTACAGATTCCTTGGGCCAACCCTGCTTTTCCCTCTTTCTTGCTTATGGTTTGCAAGAATTGCTGTAGAATGTGCTGGAAATGCAACATCCTGAGATGGACAGGGACTGACTGGACCTGCCTCAGTTCTGTTACAGTTTCCCCCAAACAGGATGCCCTTCACTGCCTTAGCCCAGAGGGTCATGATTCCCACTGGGTATGAAACCCAGAGTGGGCTTCTTTCTGAAATTCCTTAGATATGGTGCAAGTGAGGAATGGGCTGATGAGACTCCATCTGCTCTGGCATCTTTCTTGAGCCTTGAGGCCTGACTCTAAATTAATTCTAGCCTTCTGTTATCCCTAGCTGCCTATCTGAAAGTAATAAATCTGCTTCATGTAGCTTGTGTGTGTGGGTGTTTTGTCTCACTGGACTCAGACAAGTTGCTAACCAGTGCACCGTGAACCTGCTTAACCACATGCACTCTCCTCTGCATCATGGACAAGGGTCTTTGAAGTTGTTTCCAACCCATGAGGGCTGTGAAATCCGTGGGCTAAAGAAGCTATTCCTTATGGCCCTTGAGATTCACAGTAAGTAGATGGTAGGGTCTCATTTAAGACACTCTATTTCAAGGTGCACTGCTTTGCCCTCTGTTCTCCCTCCTCACCTGGCACTAACTTCAGAAAATTTTACTTTAAACCTTTTAGCAACACTGTTCGTTCAGCTATTTGTTTTGGTGGGAGAAGACAGATGAGCACAAGAGCAAGATTTCAAGGTATCCTAAGGTGATTTTAAGAGCTAGAAAGGCCTTTATATGTTACTTCTCTCTCTCTCTCTCCAGCTTCATCTTAGTCCAAGCTTTCTTCATCTTGCAGAAATTTTTTATGGGTGTCTCCCAACCCTCTTGTCACATTAATATGATTTCTCCATAGATGTTCATCCCTTTTGTGGGTGATGCAGGCAAAGACAAGTCCAAGAGAAAATAACTGGCCTTCAAAGGGCAGTCTCCAGCCGGTCTAACTTAGAGATGGGAAGTCCATGGACTCTGAAGTGTTTTCTAGCCAGCGGGAGTTAGGAACAGCCTTGCCAAACACAAGGCCAGCAAGATGGTAGCTTAAGACCCCAAGCAGAAGATAAGTAAGTGTTCGCTATAAACCCACTTGCCTGATGTATTAGTCCTCTATGTGTTCCTCTTTCACATTTTCTAGTGCTATGACAAGATGCAGTGAGGATTAGGAGTCCATGGGTAATATCCTTCTTTCCCTCATGAGTTTAAAAATAAGCATAAAAATGGCACGAGAATCAGAGGAATGAAGAGCCACAGAATCAGCTTTCTAGCTAACTAAACCAGTGAGAGAGGACATGGACACACATCTGCAGCCATGTGAGTTTGAAAACACTTTCCCTTGAGTTAGCAGACTCACCTGTACAGGTCCTGGCATGGATGGACCACTCCAGGCCTCGCCTGCGAGGGCACAGCAGGGAGCCAGAGCGGAATGCACGTGTCCAATGCAGAGGGAGTGGGCTGCCCTAAGGATGCCTGGCTCTATCTCCAAAACTCACTAGTCAGAAAGGCAGCCCTCCTCCCATGGAAAAGAATGAGTGAGGGAAGGAAGAAAAACCTGGAGTGGTACTTGAGCTGAAGTCCCCCACTAAGGCTGCCAGCATCCCAGGGAAATTAACATGCATCCTCTCCCTGCTTCCAACCTGCTGACCTTAGGCCTTTTTTAGGAGAGCGGCACATGTAAGAAGACACTTAAGCTAAAGTAGATGCTACCCCCAGAAGGCAGCTTGGCTGTGCCAGGGGAGATGTCAGGGCTAGCAAGGAGAATGTGAGGATATTGAGCACTTAATTGCGAGTCCTGGAAATTCAGAGTTTTAGGTTGTAACGTCATGGTGGAGAGGTTAGTAGTAACTTAACGGCAGAAAGGTGGAAATAAATTCTCATGCCAGCATACTCCCAGAAAAAAAAATCTGCTATTTTAAAGCCACATGCAGTATGAGGTGGCCTATAAAATAACCCAGGACCCCCCATGGGGTAATTGCCTCCAGTGGGTTCTATTTTATTAAGAATGGTGGAAGCTCCCTTTAAGAGCAATGTAAACTTTTCCACCAAAGTCTAGGTGTGGACCAGCTGGTGGGTGAAAAATGAAGGTGTCAGAGACTGAGGACTTAGCCTTAAAAAGCCTGCAACATGATGGCATTCCTTTGAAGTCCCTTATTTACTCTATCTTAAAAATTCACGAGATTTTTGACAGTCTCTCACACAATACTTTCATTTTTGCTTTGATATAAAAATAGGACTTAAATTACCTACCATTAAGAAAATGGATGCTTTCTGGGAGGATGTGGTATGCTTTGCCCTTGGTCCTGCACTTCCCACGCAGGTCTCTGAGTAACTCCCCAGAACTCATTCTGTCGTATAGTCTCAGGCTTGAGAAACACTGTTTATATGCAGTATCCATTCATCTATCCATCCAACAAATATTTACTAAGCAATAATTATTCATAAGGCATTCTACGTGTAAGATATAGTCAAAATCTCAAGGAGTTATGACTTCTAATAGACGAGTTTAAAATTTTCATTTACAGTAAGAAAACAAATGCCACCTGCCTCTTCCAGTAATTGGTAGAAAGTAGGCATTTTTAATGGTATTTTATATCATTACATATTTTCATTATTATCCTAAGAATGCATTGAGAACAAAGGCAAATAATAATGGATTTTCACTTGGAAAGAAAGGGGAATCTTAAAAGTCTTGGCCAAAACAGTAAAAAAAGAACCAACAGCTGATGGGAATGTAAATTAGTTGAACCATTGTGGAAGACAGCGTGATGATTTCTCAAAGACCTAGAATCAGAAATACCATTTGACCCAGCAATCCCATTACTGGTTATATACCCAAATGAATATAAATCATTCTATTATAAAGATACATGAATGTGTATGTTCATTGCAACACTATTCACAATAGCAAAGACATGGAATCAACCCAAATTCCTATCAATAATAAACTGGATAAAAAAATGTCGTACATATACGTCACAGAATACTATGCAGCCATTAAAAGAATGAGATTATGTCTTTTGCTGGGACATGGATGGAGCTGGAAGCCACTATCCTCAGCAAACTAACATAGGAACAGAAAACCAAACATTGCTTGTTCTCACTTATAAGTGGGAGCTGAACAATGAGAATACATGGACCCAGGGAGGGGAATAACACACACTGGGGCCTGTCAGTGGGGTGGGGCATGGGATGGGAGAAAGAGCATGAGGAAAAATAGCTAACGCATGCTGGGCTTAATTCCTAGGTGATGGGTTGATAGGTGCAGCAAACCACCATGGCACACATTTACCTATGTAACAAACCTACACATCCTGCACATGTGCCCCGGAACTTAAATAAAATAAAATAAAAACAAAGAGAAGAAAAATACAACAGCAACAAACATTCCCTAGTGCCCTGTTTTTGTGACCTTCCTTAGGTTGAGGATCTCTTAGTTAATAAAATAAAAATCTGTTGCCTAATCTCAAACAATACTGCATGTATGAATGACGTAGCTTAGCATGTGGTTATGTATAGGCATACTCATTACCTTTTTGATACATTAAATAATGTTACACCAACAAGAACATACACTCCTTAAATCAGCAATTATTCTATAGCACCTTTGCTCAATAGAAATACAGTGCAAGACACATACACAGTTTTAAATTTTCTTTTCTTTTTTTGAGGCTGGAATCTAGCTCTGTCACCTAGGCTGGAGTGAAGTGGAACAATCCCAGCTCACTGCAACCTCCACCTCCCGGATTCAAGTGATTCTCGTGCCTCAGCCTCCTGAGTAGCTGGGACTACAGGCACATGCCACCACGCCTGTCTAATTTTTGTTGTTGTTGTTGTTGTTGTATTTTTAGTAGAGACGGAGTTTCACTGTGTTAGCCAGGATGGTCTCCATCTCTTGACCTCGTGATCGGCCCGCCTCAGCCTCCCAAAGTGCTGGGATTACAGGCGTGAGCCACCACGCCCAGCCAGTTTTAAATTTTCTAGTAGCACATATAAAAAGTAAAAAGAAACAGGTGAATTTTAAAAATAAAATACATCCTAAATATGGCCACTTCAACATGCAATCAATACAAAATTATAAATGAAATCTTTTGTATTGTTTTCTATTGTCTTCAAAATCCAATGCATATTTTATGCTCACCCACATCTCTATCCCAACTAAATACATCTCTTGTGCTCAATAGCTGCAGTTACTCATGTCTACGATATTGAACAGTGCAGGTACAGACTACAAGGCTTTGGTTAAAAGTCCAAAAAATCTCCTATGAGGAGCTTATCATTAAAAAAAAGAAGTATGTGTTTAAATTTTATTTTAATCATGGACATTGATAATAACAATCCTCAGTGGAATTCATTCTAAATTTATTGACCTCTTAAGTCGCATAAATTAAACAATATTAGTTTTGGATAAAAGTAGTAGTTATGAACGTTACAAAGGGCAGGTCTGAAGTAAATCAATTATTTGTTCTTATCCTGAATGGTTCTGTATTACTAGGGTTTTTGGTTATCTCTGTTGCTAAGAGTTTTTATTTTCTGTCTTTTCCATCATTATCAGGCCCTTGTACACTCTTAACCTATTGCCATGGTGTTTGACTCCTTACTCTAATACACACGCACACACACACACACACACACAAACTTACACTCTATAGAAAATGCTACTACATGAGTTAAAATGTACATAAAAATGATGTATTTTGGGTATGAGAGACTGAAATATTCTCCCATAAATAAAAAATGCTTTATCAACTTCCTTTTGCCTCAGCTAACCTCAGCATAGTGGTAGTTAGAAGATACATGAAGTTCTTTCTAGTAAAGAATTACAGTGTTTCTTTATTCAATTGTTTACTTATTTTGATGTGTCATATTTAAATATACTAAGACAGTTTTCTGAAATCCCATAGAAACTATCAATGCTTTTTTTAGAAAATGCCATTTGACTATAAAGAAATTTAATTATTTCTCATAGTATTAATTATTTTTGAATACAGAAAAGATCTGAGGATATTTAGAATGCTTGTGTTTAGAAATATAATACCCATGGAGGTATTTAGCTCCCCTCTGAGAGTTTAAACATCTCATTTGTGTAATCACATTACTAACACTGTCACTATAAAGAAAATTTCAAGAAGTAGAATAGCTATTCGTTGTGCACCACTCAACATAAAAGTTCAATAACTTCATACAACATAAAGAATGGGAATACACCTGAGGTGACAATAACAATATGATAGTAGCATATGATAATATAATATTATTCTATTAATATGATAGGGATAATAACATAATAGCATAATATATAATGTAATAATATAATATTAGCACATGCTACTATTATAATAATGTAACATTAACTACTTAGTATAACCCAGGTAGTATACTAAATATTTTATATTCATTTTGTCATCTAATCTTCACACTGACCTTGGAAGGTATACGCACTTATTCTACAGAAAGGAAACAGGCAATTTGAGAGCCATGTAGCTGTGTAGTGATGGAGCTAGGGTGGAAGAAAACACACTTCTCTCTGACTCTAGATCCAAACTCTTAACCATTGTGTCACACTGCCACATTTTGCCAAATTACATTTATTGGAGGAGCAAACTGACCAAAGAAGGAGAATGACTATAAAAGGTGTCCTTCTAATCTAATCAGTGTCATTGCCATATCCAGAAACCAAGTCTTCTTACTCAGGGCCATGGTTATTCAACAATGATGGTCTGAGTGTATTAACCTAGCCACAGAGTGTTTTTATAAATATCAGTTGTTCTACAGCAAAGAAGAAACTATTCTTGTTGCAGCATTATTCACAATAGTCCAGATAAACTAATTGGCCATTGATGGATAAAGAAAATGTGATGTATGTGCATATATATGCATACATATGTGTGTATATATACATTATTTATGTGTTATGTCTATATCTATATCTCTATATAATTCCACCTTAAGAAGGAGAGACCCTGTCATTTGCAACAGCATGGATGAACCTGTAGGACATTATGTTAAATGAAACAAAACAGGTGCAGAAACACAAATACTACACGATCTCACTTATGTATGTAATCAAAAAAAGTTGGACTCACGGAAGCTGAGAGTGGAATGGTGATTGTGAGGAACTGGGAAGAGGACAAAAATGGGTTGATGTTAGTCAAAGAATGCACAGTTTTAGTTAAGCAGTTGAATAAGTTCTGGAGATCCAATGTAAAGCATGGTGAATACAGTTATTAATACTATATTGTATACTTGACATTTACTGAGAGAATAGATCTTTAATGTTCTAACTACAGGGAGAAAAATGATAATATTGAGCTGATGGATGAGTTATCTTGAGAGTGATAGACAGTTCACAATACATACATAATAAAAGCACCATGTTTTAAGTCTTCCATATGTCCATTTTTTATTTTTTAATGCTTGTGATCTTCATTCACATGCAATTCCAATCAGGTGGTTACCTAGGCAGAGTCTATGGTCTCTAAGACATCTTCCTTGTCTTTAATGAATATAAACATAGATGCCCTGGGCTCTAATTCCCCTTCTATCACTTCCTTTTGCACACTAGGGTTTGTAGGTAACCCCTGAGAATATCTGTCTCTTCACCCGTATGTAGAGATACGCAGCATGGTGACTGGATCACCAGTACTTGTCAGGATGTGTCACAGTGTGGCACTAGGTTTGTCACACTAATGAATAAATTAAATAATAAATATTTATTCCTTTGTAAACTGTTCATCACTTCTTCTTAGTTGTCATTATATGCCTGTGTTTATTCTCAGTTTTGTGCCTTAACCTTGAGTAACTTTTTCTTCCTTCACCAATAAAAATTCAATGGATCCCTCAAGGCTAGTGTAATTTTGTTCATTTTCCCAGGCAATACTGAAATCAGCCTTCTTCATATACACATTGTGCATTGTGAAGTGGTCACCTGCATGTGTATCTGTTCTTTTCTGAATAGCATGAGACAACCACACTTGGTTGTAATGCCGGCTTACGCAATGAGCCTTACACGAAGGCTGGCCTCCTGATAACAGATAGGTTGCTAATGAGGTATGTGACCTTGAGCAGACACCCTAGCCTCTGAGGCCAAAATCTTTCAAAATAAAATAGGGATAAAACTTAGGATTTAAGGGTTAAAGGCCCAGCTAAATAAAAGACAAAATAAAAAATTGTTAGCGCCCTCTCCCTTCCCTGAGCTCTACATATTCTCAGTCATTCATTCCCTTGACTGCTTTTCCTTACCTCCCACATCCTATGGATTAAAAAGTCCTCTGTGGTTACTTCCAACAAATATTGTGAATTGAACTATTTCTCAACAATTTTACCACTACCCTACCAGGTCAAGCCACTATACTCTTTCATCAAATTCTTCAGTAGCCTCCATTCTTGCCCCTTTACTGTTTATTTTCACTTTAGTATGTAAATCATATCATGTTACTCTATGATATGGTTAGGCTTTGTGTCCCCACCCAAATCTCATCTTGAATTACAATCTCAATAATCCTCATAATCCCCATATCAGGTGGAGGTAATTGGATCATGGGGATGGTTTCCTCCATGCTGTTCTCCTGATAGTCAATGAGTTTTCAGGAGATCTGATGGTTATAAAAGGGACTCTTCCCCCTTCACTCCTCATTCTTCCCCTTCCTGCCATTTTGTGAAGATAACCTTGTTTCCCCTTCACCTTCTGCCATGATTGTAAGTTTCCTGAGGCCTCCCAAGCCATGCTGACTGTGAGCCAATTAAACCTCTTTCCTTTATAAATTACCCAGTCTCAGGCAGTTTTTACAGCAGTGTGAGAATGGACTAATACACTCTCCTACTCAAAACTCTAATAAAAAGAGTAGAATGCATTATGATATGGTCTGGGTTTGTGTCCCTGCCCAAATCTCATGTTGAAATGTAATCCCCAATGTCGGAGCAGGGGCATGGTGGGAGGTGACTGGATAATCGGGGCAGATTTCCCCTTTGGTGCTGTTCTCATGAGAGTGAGTGTGTTCTCACTAGATCTGGCTGTTTAAAAGTGTTTTGCACCTCCTCCCTCTGTCTTCCTCCTTCTCAGGCCATATAAGACATGCCTGCTTCCCTTTCACCTTCTGTCATGATCGTAAGTTTCCTGAGGCCTCCCCAGCTATGCTTCCTGTACAGCCTGTGGAACTGTGAGCCAATTAAACCCCTTCTCTTTATAAATTGCCCAGTGTTAGTTATGCCTTTATAGTGGTGTGAGAGCAAACTAATATATATTATAAACAAAATTTAAACTCTATTGCTATGGACAGAGTCCTACATGGTCTGGACTCTGCTGATACCTCTAACTTCATTTCACACCACATAGCTCAGTCAGTCTATGCTGATTATGGGACTTACTGCTGTTCCTGTAATTCACAAATACATTCCTGCCCTGGGGTCTTTTTAGTCCCAGTTCCATCTGCCTCCCTTTTCATTATTTACAAGGTTTTCATTCTCGGTCCTGTGAGGCATTTTTATATATTTCCACTTGGGAGAGACCTTCTCTCCCTATGACAAGCAAACTAGTCTCCAATTCCATTAGTCTCTATCCTTTACTCTCCTTCATTTTCCTTCACAACATTTATTTCCAAGTATAATTTTATTATTTATCCATTTGTTTATTTATTGCCAGCTCACTGTCCTAAAAAATACAAACTATAGAGAATAGAGACTATATCTTTTGGACAATGTTAAAAGTACCAACTAGATTGCTTACACTGTGTGCTCAATAAATAATTTTTTTAAATAAAACATAATAACTCAACATGTGCCAATAATAACCACTATACTGATTGATGGCACTTATAGCATTTTACTGGGCATGTCCATTCTAATGTCTGTGTTCCTCAGTTCCCTTGGAGGATGAGAACTGTGGCTTACTGATTCCTAGTGTTTCTGCCATCTGTGGCATGTATTACATAATTAGAAAATATTTAATGCTTTAAATATCATTTGCTAATTGTCATGCTTTGTATCATTTGAGTCTCAGCAATTCAGTGAGAGAATCAGGGTTGCTATTGTTTCCATTTTGCAATGGAAAAAAATATGCTGAGAAAGGAGAAATGTTAAGTCCATGGCTGTGTCTAAAATGAAAGACAGAAAGGGAAATGCCAGATAAGGCTAGAGACATAGGTTGCAGCCAGATGGGGAAACACTTTGTATACCGTGCTTAGAAATTTGGACTTTATCCTGTAGTACATTGCAAAACAGGGGCTCAAATTACCAGTATAATAATCACATTCAGTTTCTTATGCCATATAACAGTTCTGAATCTACACTTTCCATTTATGACATCTAAACATTCCATTCAACTGAAGAATGGGCAACTCTCTTCTCTATTCTGTACTGTGTGGCTGGCCAAGTATATCCCCTATTTAATTCAGTGAAACTCTTGGTGGTTTCCGCCTGTGCAAGGTCTAACAAATTAAATCAGTTCAGAATGTCCTCTTTTATATATATCTACTAATCATTTACTTATTCATACATCTACATGTCCATTTAGTTGGTTATTAATATTTACTGAACACCTTTTGTAGTCCAGAAACTTGGGCTAAAAGTCAAGTATTAAGTTTTAAAATGGCTATATATATAACAGTATGTACAAACACATATATATTTGAATATTTCAGATAGGTATAAATCTTCATTCAGAAGTCACAACCATCACTCACATGGCACTTACAATACCAACAAAAATGAAAAATATAAAACCGTAAAGTTTCAAATGCGATATAATTGACTCATTCCTAATGTAAATGAATTTACTTTGTATATTCATGGAATGCTTACTATGTGCTAAGCATTAAATACACACAGATAAATAGAAAGCCTCTGCCTTCTAGGAGCAGGTCTATCTGTTCTAGCATTGGTGAGAGTGTAGGCTGAGCAAAGGGAAAATATGAGCAGGCAGCCCTCACAATAGACTCATGTGAGAAACACCTTTATCATCACCCACCACACTTTACAGGTGAGGAAAGTGAAAGTCCCTAGTTAGCCAAAAACCAAAGACAAAGCTGTAAGTGGCAACACCAGAATATGAATATCATTTACCAGCTCTATATATATTTACTATATATATATATAATAAATCCCTCCATAATCAGAGACCCACTCAGGTCAAGGAACAGAACATGGATCCCACCTTTCAATGAGAGGAGAGTCAAAAACATGTTGTAAGAACAGCATGGGGAGTGAAAGATCTTTACAGAGCCATCTGGGGGAAATACAACCGTTTCCTCATATGCAGTGAGAAGAACACAGCATCCCTTTTGAGATATCTGCTTAAAATGTATAATGTGAAACTAATCATGGGGAAATACCTGACAAATCAAAACTGAGAAACGTTGTACAATTAACTGACTTGTAATCTTGATACATCAAGAGTATGAACTTCAAGGAAAGACTGATGAGCTGTTCCAGCCTGAAATAGTTTAAAAAGATGGGGCAACTCAGAGCAACGTAGGATTCTGAATTAGATCCTTTCACCAGAGAGGACATTACTGGGACATTTATAAAACTTTGCTGGAGTTTGAATTACATGATAGTAATGTATCAAAGGTTACCTTCCTGATTTTGATATTATTATGTCTATGCAGAAGAACATTCTTGGTTAGAATCAATAAATACTACATTGTTAAGGGGAGATGTGGCATCAAGTTAAAAACTCTCAAAGTTGTTTGTTCTACATTTGCAACTTTTCAGCAAGTTTGAGATTTTGTAATAAAAAAATTCATTCTTCTTTTTTTTTAGAATAAGCAAAGAAATACCTGTATACCCCAGGTCTTACCAACCAAATCTAGCTGGAAATGCGTGCCAAATCTCTACTTCCTTTGGAATATACAAAGACCAAGGACAAGAGGAAAATTAAATCACAACCTTAGTAAACATGTGTTCTATCAGATTTGTTTATTATTTATTTTCAATTTGGAGAGAAACTAGTACCTGCCTTATGCTCCAATAAGAAAGAACAAAACCTGTTTCCTAAATAATTCACACTTTGATTGACTAAGATCACAGCAGGTAGTTTAGAATAATCCATTCAAAATATGTCACAATACCATTTTTCAGAAGGATCACACAGAGTCAGAAACTTTCAACAATCTATTTATTTGTGTTATTCTCTGCTTAGAAGTTCTGCTGTTCAAGTCAAGATTATGCTTAGGTGTTTTCAACTCATGAATATCACCTGTTACCATAAATGAGTTTTGCTCTTAATTGTTCATTAGATTATTTATGCTTATAAAGCCACAAGATCTGCTAGTTAGTCTTTAAAAAAGAAAGCATGATAGATAATAAAAGATATTTTGAAAATAATATTATTAAATAATAATAATGTTTAAAGCCTCAACTCTAATACACTTATTTTGTGTATATTTTCTTTAGTTTTCATGTGCATGAAATGTTTTCTTAGAAGCTGTGGAGTTTCTACACCACTTTTTATTTTTATTTTTTCGCCTAACAAAGCATTGCAAGCAGTTATCCCTATTGTATATGGTTGTCATAACTGTCGTTTTTAGTGGCTAATAAATCATCTCCTCACTGCAGACTTGTTTGCTCATGCTTCTCTCCCACCATAAGCTTTACCTCTAATTCAAACTTTCCCTTTCCAAATGATCCTCAGCTCCCCGACAGTGATCATTCCTGCCTTTGAACATCAGCCACATTTAATGCATTTCCTCCAGTTGAAACTTGTCAAACATCACCAGTGTTGGAAGGTCTTTTCTATCCACAGAGACCTCTTCTGTCCAAACTGGCATCCCCTAGCCACATGTGGCCATATAAATTCAAAATTAAACTAATTAAAATTAAACACATTAAAATTCAGGTTTGGAATCACGTTGGCCACATTTCTACTGCTCGATCACCACATGTGACCAGCCCCTATTATTTTAGAGACAGGACAGATTAAAAAAACTTCCATCATTGCAAAAATTTCTTTTTTTCTTTTTAATTCACAAATAATAATTGTATATATTTATGGTGTACAATGTGACATTTCGATATCTTTTTACATTGTAGAATGATTTAATCAAACTGAACTATCCATCACATCACATACTAATTATTTTTTGAACATTTAAATATACTCATGATATTTAACAGATAGTGCCTCCCTGGATTGTGAGTATCTCACAAAGCATTATGTTTTAAGAAGTGAGTCCTGAAATTCCAGGTGCAGGTAAAGGTGTGTGGAAAGGGACATTCTCATTCAGAGTGCAAATTGATACAACCACTTTTGAGAATGATCTGCTGATATTTAGTAAGTAAACTTGAAAATGTACAATCTTTACTCTGATGGTTAATATGTATGAACTTGATTAGGCTTAGGAATGCCCATATAGCTAGTTCAACATTATTTCTGGGTGTGTCTGTAAGGGTGTTCTGGAAGAGATTAGCAATTGAACCAGTGGACACAGCCAAGAAGCTCTGCCCTCACCCATGTGGATGGACCTCATTGTATCTACTGAGGTCAGACTAAAAACTCAGAGAAAGAACAAAAGCTCAGAGAAAGGGCAAAATTCTCTCTCTTCTTGAGCTGGGTCATCCATCCTCTCCTGCCCTTGGACATCAGTGCTCCTGATCCTTGGCCTTGAACTTGAGCCAGGACTTACATCACTGGCACCTAGTTTGGGGACCTTCAAACTTGGATTGGGACTACACCATTGGCTCCCTTGGTTCTCAAGTCTTCAGGTTTGGACTGGAACTACACCACAAGCTTTGGTGGGTCTCCAGTTTACAGATGACAGAACATGGACTGTCTCAGCCTTCAAAATTGAGTGAGCCAATGTCTCATAATAAATCTTTTTCTATGCATTGATATATGTCCTATTGGTTCTGTTTCTGTAGATAACCTTGATTAATACATTTATCAATTTCACTTTTCCACTTCCACATATATACTCAAAAAAGAAACTCATGCTCACATGTGTAACATGACTTACCAAAAGGTTCATTGCAGCATTTTTATAAAAGCAATGAATTACAAACAAAATCTAAATGTCCATCAATATGGGTATGATTAAATAAATGAGGGATATTCATATGAGAGAATAATATATATACTTAAAGTAAACAAAATAAACTTGTAGGATGGAAACTTTCAGGATGGAAAGATATAAAATATACAATATTGAGTGAAAAAACAAAATGTTGAATAAAATGTGATGCCATATTATAAATATTAAGGTTATATATTGTGTGTGTACACATACTATGTTATAATAATAAAAACCATGGACAGAGTGGACACACAACAGATCAATGATACCGCTGCCTATCATGGTAAATAAAGGTGATAGGAAGAGCAATGAGACTAGGAAAATATATGGGGTGGAAGCAGCATTTGTTAAAGAGATCAACAGTATTATCACAGCTAACATTTTAAAACTACGAAAAGACCATGATAAAATATTAACACTTGTTAATAATGAGTGGTGAACACTTAGGTATCTTCTAGGCTATTCCCTAAATTGCCTGTCTGAGTTTTACCTCCCTACTTCCAGACAGCATTCTACCCTTTCACATCTCAGAATGGTAGAATGTTCTTACCAATTGGGCAACACATTTTCTTTTTCTCTTTCAAAAAATAATTTTAAAAACTTCTATTTAAAGAGAACAGATACTCCAAGGTGGTGGAAAGTAGTAAGTGAGGAACATTGAAGATCCAGACTAATGCTTCTCGAAGTGTGGTCCATGGACTAACAGTATCAGCATCTCCTGGGAATTTGATGGAAATGCAAATATTTACTCAACAAGTAAAACCTACTCAACCAGAATCTCTGGAAGTGCAGCTCGGCATTCTCAGTTTTAAGGTTTCTGGGTCATTCTGACACATGCTTTTGTTTGAGAACCACTGTTCTAGGGAAAGAGTAGATAATTTTGACTTAATAAGACTGGTAGTAAATATTTTAGGTTTTATTGACCAAAAGCCAAAGGGATCAGAACATACCCATTGAAAAGAGAGAGCAATCAGGAATTGTTAAGGTACAGCAACCCTGCCCGCTGGTAAAAGGGGCTCAGCCACATCTGGAAGCAAATTAGATCAGCAGTTATTATTTCTGGGATGCAGAGCTCAGAGGGTTTGGGTGGGTGGCTACCCTGCCTCCCACTGAAATCTTTCTTTAAAAACACTAAGTGTAGATGTGCAATGCAGTCAAGAGACTCAAATAGGGACAGAGATGATGCCACTGAACATCTTAGCTGTTCTGTGGTGGCTATGTTTAATTTTCCTGAGACCCGTGCTGCTGGAAAACAGCAAAGCTTAAGATATCTCCGCACCCTCTTGTGTCTTAGGAACTGATTTACTGCAAAGAACTACACTTCTCCAAACAACTTAGGCAAGACTCAGAGATCACTCCCCAACTCTTGCTTACTGATGACAAGCCAGATATAGACTCTCCAAATTCCCATTTAGCCTCATAAATGATTAGCTGAAATCTGGTACAAATCTGCTACACACAAATTTGCAATCTATGACAATCTGCAAACCCACACTCTTCCCTTTCTGTAAACTTTTTATTAAAATACAATTTTAGAGGTCTAAAGGATCCTTAACATTGTGTTCCTAAAATTCAGAAAGACTAACGATTTCGTCTGAGTTTGGATAAAGTTTCTTTTTGTGATTATACCTTTCTCTGGGGAAAATATTCAGATGTTTCCTTAGATTCTCAGAAATTTTTCAGGACACTTGTAGCGATTGAGAGACTTTCAGAAGTGGTAAATTAAGAAATTTGGCAGATGCTCTCCCCAGCAAAGCAAAAACTTAAATAGTAAAAAATATTTTAAAGTATCACTTAAAATCTCTGAACTTGTCCAGAGGGTGCATAGCAAATGGCAAAATATTCAATCAAGACAATCTAATAAATCATGGTAAGAAAACCAGGAGTTTATGGCATTGGGAAAATGAATAAAATCAGCAGTGAAAGGGGGCAATTATTACTGAGCTAGTATAGAGATTTCTCAAGTAACTAAACATGGAACTACCATTCATCTAAGCAATCCCACAACTAGGTATCTACCCAAAGGGAAAGAAATTGTTGTGTAAAAAAGACACCTGCACTCATATGTTTATTGCAGCACTACACAACAATAGCTAAGTCATGAAATCGACCTAAATATCCATCAATGGATGACTGGTAAAGAAAATATGGCATACATATACCATGGAACACTTTGCAGCCATAAACATGGAATGAAATCATGTCCTTTGCAGCAACATAGATAGATCTGGAGGTGATTATCCTAAGTGAAATAACTCAGAAAATCAAATACCACGTTTTCTAACTTATAAGTGGGAGCTAAGCAATTGGTACACATGGACACAAAGATGGAAATAATAGACACTGGGGGCTCCAAAAGGGGGACAGCAGGAAGGGAGTGAGGGTTGAAAAATTAGCTATAGGGTACAATATTCATTGTTCGGGTGATGAGTACAGTAGAAGCCCAAACTGCACCATTATGCAATATATCCATGTAACAAACCTGCATATGTACCCTTGAATCTATAGTTTCTTTAAAAATAAAAATAATTATTAGAGTCCTGTATAAAAACAGAATCAACAAATTAGGGAACTTAGATGAAATGGACAATTCCTAGAAAGACAAAAATTACTAAACTTATTCAAGAATAAATATAAGATTATAATAAACCATACGAGTGGAAAAATTGAATTAGTTATTCTATAAACTTTCCATTACAAGGAAACCCTAGACCCAGTGTGTGCCACTTTACTTCCACCAAAAAAAGATGTAAAACTAATTCTTCAGAAACTCTTCCATGAAATAGAAGAGGAAGAAGTACTTCTCAACTCATTCTATGAGGCCAATATTATCCTAAAAAACAAAACAGAAAACAGTATCACAAGAAAACTGCCTGCCAACATTCCTTATGGGCATAGGTACAAATATCCTCAAAAAATACTCGGCAACCGAATTCAATAACATCAAAAGTAAATAAATAAATAAAGAGATTAAGTCATGACCAAGTAGAACTTATTCTAGGAATGCAAGTTTGGTTTAACGTCTGCAAATTAATGAATATAATTTACAATATTAATAGAATAAAGTACAAAAAAGGGTAATTTCAACAGGTATAGAAAAAATTGAAAAATGTGATGCCCTTTCATGATAAAAACACTCAACAACTAGAAATAGAAGGGAATTCCCTTAACCTTCTAAAAGGTATTTACAAAAAATTCTGATAATATCATACTTAATGCTGAAAGAATGAATGCTTTCCCCTTAAGATTAGGTCCAAGACCAAGCAAATATATCTGCTTCTATCACTTTGATTCATCATAATACTGGGGTTTATAGCCGGGGCCATTAGTCAATAAAATGAAATGTAAGTTACCCACACTGAAGAGGAAGAAGTAAAATTATCTTTTCTAAAAATGGCATGATTTTGTATATAGAAAGTTCTCAGAAATCCACTGGAAAAATAAATAGACCCAGTAAACTCGTTCAGCAAAGTTTCAGGATATAAGATCAAAATGCAAATATTAATTGAATTTTACACAAGAAAAATGAGCATTTTGATATAAAACTAATAAAATAATTCAATTTACAGTGACATTACAAAATAAAATACTCAGGCCCAAATTTAATTAATAATAATAGTTTTTTTGTTTTTTTTTTAAACAGGGTGTCGCTCTATCACCCAGGATGGAGTGTGGTGGCACAATCATGGCTTACTGCAGTTGTGACTGCCTGGGCTCAAGTGATTCTCCCACCTCCATGCCCTGAGTATGTCGGACTACAAGTGTGTGCCACTATGTTCAGCTAATTAATTAATTTTTTCTTTTTCTTTTTCTTTTTTTTTTTTTTTTTTTTTGTAGAGACAGAGTCTCACTATGTTGCCTAGGCTGGTCTCAAACTGACCCTGCTCAAGCGATCCTCCTACCTCAGCCTCCCCAAGTTCTGGGATTACAGGCATGAGCCACTACACCTGGCAAAATTACCAGTAGATGCAAAATTTTTGTATAAAAACAACAAAATATCATTGGGAGAATAAAGACCTACATAAATAGAATCACATCACATTGTCATGGAATAAAAATCTTAATATTGTTAAGACAGCAACACTCCCAAATTGGTCTACACATGCAACACAATTCTTGCTGCCTCTTTTTTTTTTTTAGAAATTGACAAATTTTTCCTAAAATTATTAAGAAATTCCAAAGTACCACAAATAGCCAAAACAAAGAACAAAGTTAAAGAAAAAAGTTGGAAAACTCACTTCCAACTTTCTGATTGATAAACAATACAAAAGTACAGTAATCTAGACAGTGTAGTGCTGGCATTAGTATAAACAGATAGATCAATGGAATGGAATTGAGAGTACAGAAATAGTTACTTACATTTATGCTCAATTGATTTTCAATGAAGGTGCCAAAAAATTTAATGGAGAAAGAAGAGACTTTTCAATAGATGGTTCTAGGACAAACACAAAAGAATGAAGTCAGACCCCGACCTCACACCATTCACAAAAATTAACTTAAAATTGATGTATTTATTTAGAGACAGGGTCTCGCTTTGTCACCCAGGCTGGAGTGCAGCAGTGTGATCACAGCTGGTTGCAGCCTCAACCTCCCAGGCTCAAGCGATCCTCCCACTTCAGCCTCCCTAGTAGCTGGAACCAGAGGTACATGCCACCACACCCAGCTAATTTTTGTATTTTTTGTAGAGACAGGGTTTTGCCATGTTGCTTAAGCTGGTCTCAAATTCCTGGGCTCAAGTGATCTGTCCACTTTGACCTTCCAAATTGCTGGGATTACAGGCATAAGCCACTGTGTCCAGCCTCACATAAAATTTATCACAGACTGGCCGGGCCCAGTGGCTTACACCTATAATCCCAGCACTTTGGGAGGCAGAGGTGGGTGGATAACAAGGTCAGGAGATCGAGACCATCCTGGCTAACACGGTGAAACCCCACCTCTACTAAAAATACAAAAAAATTAGCCAGGCGGGCGCTGGTAGTCCCAGCTACTCAGGAGGCTGAGGCAGGAGAATGGTGTGAACCCAGGAGGTGGAGCTTGCAGTGAGCCAAGATCAAGCCACTGCACTCTAGCCTGGGTGACAGAGTGAGGAGACCCCGTTTCAAAAAAAAAAAAAAAAAAAAAAAAGTAAAGAAAAGAAAAAAGAAAAATTTTTTTTTATCACAGACCTAAATGGAAAAACAAAAAATAAAAACTATAAAATTATTAGGATAAAACAGGTATAAATCTTCACGAGTCTTCTTTGCAAACAATACTATTAAGAAATGAAAAGCAACTAGCAGAATGGGAGAAAATATTAACAAACCATAAATCTCATTAGGACTTTTAAGTAGAAAAATGTAAAAAATGTATACAACTCAATCATAAAAAGACAATTCAATTATAGGAGAGAAAAATTTAATTTCTTCAAAGAATGCATATAAATAGCCAATGAGCAAACGAAAAGCTTCTTAACATCATACACTGTTAAATATTCAAGTAAAAACAGTAGAGAAATCACTTTATACCGATTGACTGGTTCTAATAAAAAAAAAAAAGCACATGATTACAAGTGTTTTGTAAGGTTGTAGAGGAACTGTAACCCTCATATATTTTTGATGGAAACGTCAAATGATGCAGCCACTTTGAAGAATATTTTGGCAGTGCCTCAAACTATTTGACATAGAGTTATCATATGACCCAGCAATTTCCTCCTATGTATATATTCAAGAGAATGGAAAACAGATATCCACAAAAACTTGTACACACTGTTCATAGGAGAATTATTCATAATAATCAAAGAGTGGGAACAATGCAAATGTTCATTAGTTGATGAATGAACATATAAAATGTGGCGTATCCATTTAGTGGGATATTATTTGGCCATAAGAAGAAATTATTTGGTAAAACATGTTAGGAAATGAATGAACCTTGAAAATATTATGCTAAGTAAAAGCAGTCACGAAAGACTCGAATATTATATTATTCCATTTCTGTGAAACATCCAGAATTGGCAAATCAATAGAGACAGAAAATAGATTAGTGGTTACCTAAGTCTGAGTGGGAGGAGAAAGTGGGAGATGATTGTTAATGGACATGAGATTTATTTTACAGGGGAAAAGTGTCTTAAAATTTATACAGATGTTCCTCGGCTTATGATGGAGTTACATTGCAATAAACCCATCATAAGTCAAAAGCACATTTAATACCCTGACAAACCCATCATAAAGTTGAAAAATGATCAGTGGAACAATCCTAAGTTGAGGACTGTCTGTATTGTGGTAATGGTTGTGTAGCCTTGTACATATTCTAAAATATGTTGAATTATACACTTTAAATAAGTTAATTGTATCCTATGCAAATTATATTTCAGTAAAACTGTTAATAACAAGTTGTAGTTAGTGACTACCATGGATCATAGATCATAATGAAAAATGGCAGATAAGCAGTCCACTCTCACAACAACAGTAGATTAGGATAGTTTAGTCATTTGTATACTTTATAATAAACCAAATACAAATTCAGCAGACTTCTAACATCTTGCACACTCTTTCATCCCCAAGCTGGATTTACCCCAAATGTCACTCTCCTCATGGGGTATTTAGAGTCTTGTCATTGCAGAGGTATATGTTTCTTCCCATTTTGCCTCAGAACTATCCTTTACAAACACAAAGCATGACACCATATGTAGAGTTGTTCACATCCCCTACTAGGTGGGAATCAATCATGCTATATGTAGTTTTGTTTCACTTGTATCCACCAATAACACAGCAGCTTCTCAGCAAACGCTTGCGAAAAGAACAGGTAAATAAAGTCCTCCATCAGTGGTTGAAAATTTGTGTCCAATCAGCTACCATTAGACAGAAAACATACTTTGTTTCATGTACACAGATGTTTACTAAAGTAAACTGGTTGCCAACATTTAAATATTGGGCATGTGCACATAAAAACCCATGTTTCTAGGCTCTTGAAAATTTGAAGAAAATTTGACTTCTAGTCCCACATGACAGCAGTCAACTGAATAATTGCTGTATCCTAATTTGCCACGACCTCCACCGTTCTTGTCTATACATTCATGCATTTTCATTTACTTATAACATTTACATTTGCTTCCTAGTCTATGCACACATTTGACATTATGTGATTTGTGTGTTAACCTGTAACACATTATACAGCTTTCAATGAAAAAATAATTCTATTTTTGTTCTCTTGAAATTGCCTTAGAACTAAGACTGCCATTAGAATGGCCCCAGAGCTTCCAGATGACGTATAAGTGAAACAAGTGGATGAGTCATCAGAACCTCTGTGCCTGTCATTCATTCCAGTATCAGTGTTTTAAGGTGCACCTTCCAGCAAGAACCTTCTGAGTCACTGCTTAGAAAGTCTGTGCTTACCAAATTATTTAGTAAATAATTTATCTTATTTTTCTCACATTAGTAAAATTACCATAATTTTGTTTTCCCTTTCTGTTTATTAATATCTCTGGGTTCTGCTTGGAAGTCCAGAAAACTTTTTCAGGAAGCAGGCTGCCTCTGAGGCCATTCTCCTTCCTGTCCTGTTCAGAAATTCCTGTTCTTCCAGTGGACTCATTTCCTTTCTGCCATTGCACCTGTTACTCAACCACCTTGGATGCAGAAAGATAAGAAGGGTGACCCCACCTTCTTATCACCACTTAAGTGTTGAAGTACTATTTGTACACCGATGGCTTCAAACTGTGCATTTTTATCTCATCCTCTCCCCCCAGCATCCAAGGCACACATCCAGTGTCTACGTTTAATCTTAATTTTGATATCCCATGGGCATCTCAAATTTGAGGTTTTGATACCATTACCCACTCCACACGCATGGTCCTCCTGTAGCCTTTCCAAACTCAGACTGGCAACTCCATTCCAGCCTAAGCAACTTCCAGCTGCCTTAGAGGCACAAAACTCTGCAGTCTCCTATGACTCCTCTCTTGCTCTCACTTCCCACATCTTGCTCATAAGCAAATTCTACTGGCTCCTTCAAAATGTATCCGAATCTCCCACCTCCACTCCCAACTCCTGGTCCATGCCAGCCTCTTCTCTTAACACTGCAAGAGCCTCCACACTGTCTTTCTGCTTCTGGCCTGCTCCCACATCTCTTTCAGTGTCTTCTCAAAATACTCATCTGAGTAATTCTCATGAAATATGTCTCATCTCACTCCTCATGTACTAGCTTCTCCATTTACCCCATACTGCAAGCCAACAACCTTGCAGTGGCCTCAAGGCCAGAGACGATCCAGACATATATCCTCTCTCCAGACTCTTCCCTGTTCTATTCCCCACCTTCCACTCGGCGGAGTGGAGTTCCTGATAACCATGCAATGTTCTTTTCTCAGATGTCTGCATGACTAGTTCTATGTCTCTTTATTCAAATCTTACTTTCTCTATTAGGGTTCCATAGTCACCTCTTTAAAATTATTCCTCCAGTACTTCTGATCTTCCTTACCTAATTTATTTATTGGCTTAGCATTTATCACCATCTTTATATTTTGTACTATATATTATATACATACTATATATACACACACACATATATATACTTATATAATTTTACATAAATTTATAAAATTATATAGAAACATTTACATTTTTACTTATAAACAATTACATATAAAAGCACATATTTATTTTTATGTATTTTACTTGTTCATATATTTTATCAGATTCACTATATTTTGCTTATTCAATGAGTGTAAATTCATTGTTTATCTCACTCGCCAGAATATGTAAGCTCTGTAAGGACAGATATTTGTATTGGTTGTGTTTCCAGCTGAATTTCCAAGGCTGAGAATGGATCTGGCACTAAGAAGGCTCTCAAGAAATTAAATGAGACACTTCAGCCACATCCTATTGGCTACAACTCTGTTTCAGGGACCCTGATCTAACTGCGGGGTACCCTGGGAAGTGCAGAGGGACAGAGAGAGGTGCTGAGCTCCAGCGATCTCTGTCATATCCAGGACATGAGAATAATCAGTGCTTGTCCAGCCCCTTCACCCAACCTACCACCCACACTGCATGTCCAGTGCTATGCTGCCACATCCCACTTGCATTCTAGATCATTCCTTTCAGTAACTTGTACTTTTCTGCCTTTCATTTTCACCTATCTGGGAGGCTCTCTAAGGCTAGGCTTGCATTTGTCATTTTTGTTCCTAACTCAAGCCACCTTCCAGTCAGGGGAGAGGTGGTGCTGGTAACAAAATCCTGAGGACACAGCCTTTCCTCCCTCTACTGTGAGGGAAAGTACCACTTCCTTCTTTATTTTATTTTATTTATTTATTTATTTTTTATTTTTATTTTTTATTTTTTTTTAATTATACTTTAGGGTTTTAGGGTACATGTGCACAATGTGCAGGTTTGTTACGTATGTATCCATGTGCCATGTTGATTTCCTGCACCCATTAACTCGTCATTTAGCATTAGGTGTATCTCCTAATGCTGTCCCTCCCCCCTCCCCTCACCCCACAACAGTCCCCGGAGTGTGATGTTCCCCTTCCTTGCAACCTACTCATCTGACAAAGGGCTAATATCCAGAATCTACAATGAACTCAAACAAATTTACAAGAAAAAAACAAACAACCCCATCAAAAAGTGGGCAGAGGACATGAACAGACACTTCTCAAAAGAAGACATTTATGCAGCCAAAAAACACATGAAGAAATGCTCATCATCACTGGCCATCAGAGAAATGCAAATCAAAACCACAGTGAGATACCATCTCACACCAGTTAGAATGGCCATCATTAAAAAATCTGGAAACAACAGGTGCTGGAGAGGATGTGGAGAAATAGGAACACTTTTACACTGTTGGTGGGACTGTAAACTAGTTCAACCATTGTGGAAGTCAGTGTGGCGATTCCTCAGGGATCTCGAACTAGAAATACCATTTGACCCAGCCATCCCATTACTGGGTATATACCCAAAGGACTATAAATCATGCTGCTATAAAGACACATGCACACGTATGTTTATTGCAGCACTATTCACAATAGCAAAGAGTTGGAACCAACCCAAATGTCCAACAACGATAGACTGGATTAAGAAAATGTGGCACATATACACCATGGAATACTATGCAGCCATAAAAAATGATGAGTTTGTGTCCTTTGTAGGGACATGGATGAAACTGGAAAACATCATTCTCAGTAAACTATCGCAAGGACAAAAAACCAAACACCGCATGTTCTCACTCATAGGTGGGAATTGAACAATGAGAACCCTTCTTTAAATAAAGGCAAATTCATTTATTATTAGAAATTTGGCAGCTTCCCAGCCACTCACACACACTCATACACACACACACACACACACACACACACACAAAAAACCTTTGCAATGCTCCATGTGCTTTATCCCACCTCAAGACTTCCTCAAGCTTGAGACTACCTTGATCCACATCCTGCCTTTAAAATAATAGATTTGCCTGAGGCACACTGAACTAGAAACTCACCAGTGGGGCAGAGTACAGACCATAAGAGGCCAGACACTCCAAAAATTAGAAAGAATTTCCATACAAAGAGATGAAAGAAGAAAAAATATATATTTTCTGGACACATTTATTACATCCCAGTAATTCCAAGTTCCAAGAGAGTAAAAATCTCACCCTTATGCATCTGCAGAGCCTAACACAGTGCCTGACTCACAGGAGAAGTGTTGTATTTACTTGCTGAATGATTGAGATGAATGTTGGTCTCTGTGCTTGGTTCCATATCTATAAATTCAGAATCTGATTCATCTGTGAAGTTTATTATCATTCTATTCTTCCAATAAGAAAACAAGAATTCCCAGAGGCAGAAAAACTGGCCCAGTATTGCACAGGGAGTAAGGAATAGAGCTGGGAATGGGATCAGGTCTTTCTGGAGCCAATTTTCTTACTTTTTTTGGTGACATTCCACGGTCTAGTAAGTTAGAGTGAGTTCATGGCCAATGCCTACGAGAAGCTTTGCCTGGAGACAGCCAGCACAGAGCGATCAGCCGCATTTGAAATGCATTGCTCTGAACTGATACAATGAGTTAATTAGAGTCAGTAGGGCCCGCTGATGTCTTCACACAAAGTATGTAAGGAAAGGCCTGGAGATCCTCTGCCTGTTCTCTTAGAAAAAGAGAAGTAGGGACCTACATGGATGTCTCTTATACAGCCACAGTCACAGATCTATACGTGCTTATCTGTAGGGAGATTGATAATTATTATGCTAATCATTGTAGTCAGTTTGATCTCCCACTTAGTGCCTGCCAGCCATCATGAATTCAGTCTTTTGTCTCACTTAGTCCTCGTATAGTAGTTAAATGACTTGTTCATGGACACACATATCAAGTGTTCAAGTAGGAATACCAATCATTCCAGATATATCTGATGACAGGCACCAATATTTTCACCTCGATGCTGGAAACTATGCATGGACATCAATGTATGCAAACAGACAAACACACAGACTCACGTGCAGACATCTTGCAAGCATGGAATCTTTGAAGGCTGTCTCAGCAGATCGGAGGGTTCTGCATACTAAGAAAGAAGACTCACTGGTTCTAATACCCCATTTCAGTCCCAAGACAGTGCTCAGAATAGAGACCCAGAGGTGTGGCAGGGGAAGAAAGAGCACTGGCAAAGTAGAAACTCGTACCTTGTGATTTGGCTACAAGTCACCCTTCAACTAATTCCTAATGTTCACGGCTTCCTATGAAACAATTTCCTTTTTGATGTCCTTATTTCCTCCCTCTTTTATTTATTCTACTGGTTTTCCAGTGGTAGAGAAGGTGAAAAGGTATTAACATTTAGTGAACATCTATTGTTATCTGAAGATTTACATATTATCTCATTTAAGAGCCTTTGGGAAATACGTATGATTGTCCCCGTTTTATAGATTAAGGGACTGAGATTCCAAGCAGCAACTCCATGGAAATCACATATCTAGTAAATGGCAGAGAAGAAAGAAAAGCCAGATATCTGTGGCTCTAGAGCCTATGCACTTTCTCTTACACTTTGTAAAAATTCTCAACTAAAATTGATTGACTTCTGACTGTATTTCAGCACCCTTCAAAGTTCCTGACCTGAAGTTATTACATCTCGTCCTCATAAAACCATCCAAGGTGGTTTATGTTAATTAAAAAAAAATGGTGACAATGAAGATTAGGTTGCTAAAGTAATTTAACAAACATCATGCAGCTGGAAACTGTAGAGCCAGAATTCAGGTGGGGTGATTCCAGCACCCGGGCTCTCATACATTACGATATGCTCCCTCCAGAATTTTGTGTGTGTTCTATAAATAGCATAGTTAGCAGCTGAACAAAGAGACTAGTTCAAAGCAACATTTACTTCCACTCTTTCAGTATATCAAAGGAGCCATTTCTCTGAAGAAAAAAAAAAAACAACTTTGTCTTAAAATATGTGTTTGTGTCCATATCTGTTTTTTGCATTTAAGACAGCCAAATTAAACATAACTCTGAATAAATGCCATGTTAGAACAAGCATGTTTTGGGGAGGGAAATAATTTATTAGTTGCTGCTAAGACTGCCTTTGGCTCAGTCGTTTCCTACATCTGTGTGGATTCAAGTCAGGAGTTATTCTAGAACATTCTTTGCCATTTAGATAGCCTATTGGCTATATATTTGTTATATGTTCAGCTCTATGCATGATGCCTAAATGCTTTACATCCTTGTTCATATTAAATTGAACTATAGAGGTTCTACTTTAACCATGACAACAATTTCCTTCTATGACTATTAAGAAGAGATTATGTGGGAACAAGCTAGGTAATATTTGAGCAACAGATTCCTCCAAGAACATAATTCTAAGAGAGGTCAGCTTTGGGGCTTGTCCAATGGAGAGAGTGTTACCAGTAGATCTTATTCAAGTATAACTCATCTAGAAAAGCTAAGCCAAAATCAGGATGGAGGGAGACAGAAGCAAATGTAATGGATAAGAACAACATTCGAGTACAAAACTTTGTAAGGCTAGAGAGATGTGGGACTGGGATTATTTAGATGACAAATATATTCTAGGAGATAATCAGAAAAAAAGGTAAATGGAACAGGAAGAAGCAGGAGAGCATAAAATAGATTGTTGAGCACTGGCATACCTTTGGAAAATACAGATTGACAGAATTCAGCCTGTACAGCTGCTGTGTTGAAAAAGCACCAAGAGGATGTGAAGGGCCTGTACAAGTTGTCTTGGGTGAGGGATTGCCTGGCACTGGGAAACATTCAGCTTGTGCCATTTGCAACAGAAGCCTTCTTAGCAACTTCTTTCTGAAGCAACACAGCTTGGAGTGATCCTGAAGACAGGGATTGGAAGAAAGTAAGGCGGGGAAAACAACCAGGAAGAAGGAAGTAGACAGAGGGACTTGATCAGCCATGCGCAGCCAAACAGTCTTCCCCTTTTGACCCAATAAAGGACAGGAACTTGGTTTGTCATGAGCAAGAATGACTCATAATCATTGCTAGATAAGGGCTGTTCATTTTTATTAATCATGTCTTAAGCCTGAACAAGCCTCTTTAAGTTATTGTTCATAAGTTAGTAATTACAATGCCCTCTCCAACTCAATGATGGAATCAATGGCTATGCTGATAAGAAACATCATTGCTTTATGTCTTTTTAATTCTGCCTACTTTATTAACATAGAGAAGTTTAGTGATTACAAGCACTGACCCGAGAGTGAAATGACCAGGATATAAATCCTCGTTCACATGCTGTGTGATCTTAGAAAAGTAGCTCTTTCTTTCTGAGCCCATGTTTCCATCTCAGTAAAACAAGGAAATAAATATCAGAATCGGAGTGCTGTAGCAAAGATTAAAATATATAAGTTCTATAGGTAGAGCACATTGCATTGCATTTGACATGTTAAGCATTGAATAAATGATAAGAAGCCTTCATATTATAAGATGGGCTGTGAAAATATCACCAAAGGTACTTTGCATTGTTGTTTTATTGTTGATGATGATGATAATGATGGGTTTCTTTGTTGCCTTTGGTCCACTAGTGGAAAAAAACTACATCCTATAGAAGGTAAAAAAAATGTTGGCAAAATCACACAGTGTTTACTATGAGTCAAGAATGATTCTATATTTCAGGTATTTAATTTTTACAAACCACCAAGAGGGAGGGTGCATGGTCAAAGTAGTGTCGATATCCACAGGACTGACCAAAGACTGAAACTCACAAAAATATCAGCGCCTTTCTCAACAGTTAGAAGTCATTTAAATGAGACCATGTCTGAAGGTAAATATTTGTCTTATAGAGCTATAAAATTTTATTTACATATCACTCAATAGAGTATGATGTTTCAAAAAGTATATAATATTAACTTACTTTATTAGCCCCTTTTACTTTTAAAAGTGTCCAGTTTGCATAATAATTATATGGTCACATACATTATGACTTTTTTTTAACAAATAAATCCAGTTGATTTGCAATAAAAGTGACACATTGTAAAAGTTCTAAATGAGGCAGAAGTAGACCGTTAGCAGCAAGGAAAAGGGGTGCAATTCTAATTCAATGATCTAGTCACAAATCGGGTTTTGAGCTTTCTAACAGCCATAGCAAAAATATTATATGGCCTGTGGTGTGCTACTCCTTCACAAAAACAAAAGAAGTATAGATATTAAGTTATTTTCTAAAAGCTATTTTATACTTGAGAACTCTTGCAGGAGACAGAGAACAATGTATGATGAAGAGTGGCAGGTCGTGCCATGATTAGTATATTTGAGCATGCTGTTCCCCTCTGCTGCTGATTTTTGGCATGTGTGAAAATGCGTGATAAATGGAAGGAATGGGATGTGAAAATCTATTTCTATCATGTTTGCTGGTGAGATATATAGAGATACATCTATGTAAATATATAGGTATGTTTAAAACATACATTGAAGTATCAAGGAAGTTGTTGCATGGCCTAATCAAAGTTAATTTACAACACTACAGTAAAGTGAAGTTTCATCCTAAGAAAAAAAGTATATAGAACAGTAAAATAGATTTAGAAGGGCAAACCACAACAATAACAAAAACCAGCCTTAATCCCAAGAGAACCATGGGTATCTCAATATCACACAGTGACTGTCCTCTATACCTGATCTGTACAAATTTCTATCAAGTATGTTATGCCAAGTCCTTGAATGACTCAGGCAAAATTTGAAAACCCAACTTAAACATCCATCATTGAAATTCAATTCAGCAATTAAAATGAATTCATTAGACATATATTCATCAAGACAGACCTTTAAAAACCATCACATGAGTGAAATCAAAGCTAATTACAGAAAGACAAAAATCATATGATAATATTTGTATAAAATATTGAAAACATCAATATATTGTTAATGGATTAAAGCTTTACCATTTGACTCGTAAGTTACAAATCAAGGTCGTCCTAATAATTGTCTTCTGGAAAGAAGGGTGTGATCTGAGATGGACTGGGCAGCAAGCATCAACAGTACAATAGTGTTATTTTATTAATAACAATGTGTGAAACAAATATTATAAGATGCTAATACCTGTTAATTATAAATGGCAAGCACACAGATGGTTGTTAAATTATGCTCTGTTTGCTTCTGTATTGTTCAATATTTGCTTTTAAAAATAAATCAAAACATATCTATTTAATAAATTCACATTGAGAGCCAAGCACACCTGCTCTGGGATTCCTGAGCAGTTTGTGGCAACACAAACTTAAGGTCTGAGAGGTGTTCCTCCATCTGTCGCAGACTACACTGCTTTGGCCACCCTAAGGCCCAGAGAAGTCCCTAGGAGGGACCCTGAGTGACTGGCATAATGAGATGCACACTGCAGAAGTGGAAGTCTGAGCCTGGTCTGACCCTCCGTTTAGATGCCCAGAAATATTTCTAGACACTTTTAATATAGCCTGCGTTCCTCTTTTGACTGCACTGTAGATTCTGACAGTTTCTGGAAACTTCCTATAGTGATCTACAGAATAATGAATAAAGATTGTTCCAACCTATGTGTTGGACACTTGGTAAGCCCTCAGTAAATTCTTCTAAGCAGCAATTGTTAACAGGACCTAGATTTCCCCTATTCTGAACTCATACCATCTTATCGATGAGAATATACATCAAACTTGTCCAACCTGCAGCCCACGGGCTGCATGCAGCCCAGTACAACTTTGAATGCAGCCCAACACAAATTCATAAACTTTCTTAAAACATTATGAGTTTTTTTGCCCTTTTGTTTTTAGTTCATCAGTTATTGTTAGTATTAGCGTATTTTATGTGTGGCCCAAGACAATTCTTTTTCTTCCAGTGTGGCCTAGGGAAGCCAAAAAATTGAACACTCCTGATATACATGTTGAGAAACTCAAGTCCTAAGGTCATCATTACTTTTTTGAAGAAAAATGATTTGTGGGATGAAGATTCTCACTCTGAACAGGTAAGGTGTACATCTACCAATAATATGGATACATGTGAGCCTCCTATCTTCTCCTTGAAGAGTCTCCATTGTTAAATTGTCTCCACTGCTAAATTTGTTAACCTGGCTAACTATTTTTGTCCAATTAAATTATCCAATTGTCTCCATTGTTAAATTTGTTAAGCTGGCTAACTTTTGCTCATTCTTCAAAGCTTACGTTATCAGTTCCAGGAAGCTCCATTTTTTTCTGCCAGAGTCCCCAGGTTTGGTTACAGCCCCCACAATACCCTGGGCACATCTCTTTAAATATTCATCAGGTGGCTTTTGTTTTATTTTGGTAGCGAAGACTTTTTTCGCTACCAAAACTTTTTGCTAAGAGAAAACTTTTTATTTTTTGAGTAGTAATGTATTTTCCCAATGCTAACATTGTACCATGTATATGTTGATTGTATTGCATTATCTTTCAACTTTATGTAGAGTTAAAGAAAACCCACATCTTATATGCTGAGTAGATCTAGCTACAGAAAGTCTGGCAGTCTGGCCTGCTTACGGTTTTTTTTTTTTTTTTGGAGATGTAGATTCGCTCTGTCTCCCAGGTTGGAGGGCAGTGGCACAATCTCGGCTCTCTGCAAACTCTGCCTCCCAGATTCAAGCAATTCTCCTTCCTCAGCCTCCTGAATAACTGGGACTAGGAGTGCGTGCCACCACACCTGGCTAACTTTTTTTTTTTTTTTTTGTATTTTTAGTAGAGGCAGAACTTCACCATGTTGGCCACGCTGGTCTCAAACTTCTCACCTCAAGTGATCTGCCCACCTCAGCCTCCCAAAGTGCTGGGATTACAGGCGTGAGCCACCGCACCCAGCCTGCTTACACTTCTATCTAAGGAAACAACCCCAGCCTCTGTTGCCCAATGGCTATGGCTGACAGGCTCAGGAGTTGTCAGCTAACAAAAAGACAACCCGCTTTTAGGTTGACCTCTGGCCTAGGGCCAGAACTGACACTTATTGTAGTTAGCATTTTTTTATGGCTCCACAGGTACCATGTACTAGGCTGAGCACTTCCCATACATTATCTGGTTTATTCCTCACAACAATCCAATGGGAGTAAAAACTATAATTCTCCACATACAGGTATGAGAAAACTAAGATTCTGAGAGTTTAGCAACTTGCTTAAGGTCAGAGATTTAAGAAGTGCTGCAACTAGATTTTTATCTGAAGTCTGTGGGACTCCAAAGTTAAATTCTTATGGCCTGGTGTGTAAAGGTAAGTCTTATCAAATTCCTCTCTCACAAATGTGGAATTGGTCAACATGGAGAGATCATAGTCATTATAACTGGGTCAGAAGCTAAGAGGATGCCCTATGTTAGAGCCCCATTCAGTGAGGCCATGGGAAGTCAGGAGAGAGTGGTTAAATCCATGCAAACAGAAAGTTTGATGCTAGAGAGAGGAGAATGGAGAAGGTGTGTAGAAAGAGAAGTCATCAAGCCAGTAACAGATGAGCATTAAGAGGTCCCTGAGTTCCTCCAGCTGGGGGTCCTGGGTCCTGGGCCATTTTGGGACCTTAAGATTACTCTGTGTGTGTGTGTGTTTGTGTGTATGCGTGTGTGTATGGTCCCCCAACCTAAAAATTCACCTTAAAATAGCTCAGAAGAGCATAGAGGAAATATGTATTACATCATTGCACCTCATGTTTGCACTTCGGTGAGGTAGTTTTCACTGTTCAGTATTTTACAAACAAGGAAATTGTGGCTCAGAAATATCAAGCCACTTGCCTAAGGTCATGATTTGAACCTAGGCATAACTGCCTTTGAAGTCTATCTTCACGGGTTCCAAAATGCTTTCTAAGAATGATCTAAAGACTAGGTTAGCATGGCATCACTGGCTGAGATAAATGCTGTGAGATGGATAGTTTGACATTTTTGCCTCTTACTTATGAATCAGGCTTGAAATGAATCCTTGAGAGACTCTGGTCACTATGGTTGACAAGAACTGGGCTCATTCAAGGGTGAGTGGGGCAAGTGTATGCAGGTGGTTTGTGCATATAAAAGCATGAAATTGTGTGGGTCTCTATGGAAGTGTCAATAAATGGACAAGCCTGGATATTTCTGTGCATGAATATATGCATGAACATATTTGTGCCAAACTATGGGAATGTGCGTGTGTGTTAATGTATAAAAGAAACTTTGTGATTAACAAAAAGAAAATCTATTGACAAAATAAAAATTCCCCATCAGTTAGGCATTTTGCCTAAACCAGTCTCCCCAAGGTTTTGTTTTAACAGAATACATCAACTCTGTATTTGCCAAGATCTGAGCCTAGACTAGATGCAAGAATTGCTTATTTCATTGACCTTGAGCTTTCTAGGGTTTTTTTATCTTTTGCTGAGATATTTAATTATAAAGAATTGAAAAAATTTCTAGGGATCCCTCATGAACATCTAAATCATGAAATATGGTGGCACCGCTAACATATACACAGTGCTCTGTGGCTCACAAAGTACTTTCACTTCCGTAATTTTATTTGACCCACATAACAAATCTGTGAAGGAGGCATTTTAATGTTGCAGAAACTGAGGCTCAGGAACATTAAGCTATGCAGCCAATGGGACTCATTCAATGAGGGGTAAAAAGAGAATTCTAAGTCAGGTCTTCTTTATCTCAGCCTACCCTCTTAAAAATGGGCCTCCAAAATGTTTTCTTATTTTACTTATTCCCTTCCCAGTAAACCCTCCTCTCCTCATTATTTTTAATTGGTTTCTGCCCAAGAGTTTTATGTGCCTTTTGGTAATGCACAGCTTCCTAGCCTTCATGCTGAGGAAGTCTCTCTCATCTCTTTATTTTGTCATTGTGGCCTAAAGATATGTCTTCAGCCTGCATATAAACTCCTTTCAAGGCTCCCCCAGAGCTTTGCCTGGTTTCTATAAGACAGAGCAGTGTTCTCAAACGTGAGTAATATACAGATGCCTTCTGCAAAAAAATACCTTCTCATGGATGCCACTCCCCTACCAAGTGTTGGTTGGATAATTTTATTATAATGTAACAAATATGCATATACACAAACTCATTATAATCATCATAGGCTTATGAGACTTATACTGGTACAAACCTAAAAATATTTACAAAAGTAATCACAAACAAAATTATAAGAGGATTACAGTTCAAAAGATCAACATCAGATTCACATGCCTTTGGATATGATTTTGCTAAAACTAAAAGGTCTGTTTGCAGTATGACTATAGTATTGATGGCTTTGGCGATGTGTGTGAGTGTCTTTGTGTATGTGTGTGTGTGTGTGTGTGTTGTCTTTATCACTTCGGTGTGAATCAATAATTCAAATCTTTCAACATTTTCTTCCATTTGACTTATGACTGTGTGAGTTATAATGTCATTTGGTTTTTATTTGAAGCAAATGTATTATTTTCCTATTAAATTTGACTTTGGTTCTTTTCTCATAATTAAAATCATGCTAGCTGATGGCAACACAATGAAAAACACACAAACATGGGGAAGGAAATTACTTGGCAATATGTAGTTCCGAAGTACTACATATGAGGTTATGAAGTCCTCTAAGTCATCTAGAATAGACTAAAATTATTTCTTAAAGATTGTTTTCAAACGTATCACTAAATTTTTATTCTATTTTCTATTTTTATAGATGGAGGGGGTACAAGTGCTGTTTTGTTATGTGCTATATTGCACAGTGGTGAAGGCTGGGTTTTTAATGCAGCCATCACCTACCCAAGTATATTTTTCTCCATTAAGTAATTTCTCTTTCCTCACCCTCTTCCTACCCTTCTAAGTCTCCAATGCCTGTTACTCTACTCTATGTCCATAGGTATACATGATTTAGCTCCCAATTAATAAGTGAGAACACGTGGTATTTGACTTTCTGTTTCTGAGTTATTTGACTTAAGGCAAAAATATTTTTTAAAAAATCTTTAGAGAGAACTCTAAAACAACCATTGAATAAAAACAGCTCTAGCAAAAGGAGTATTGAAGTATGTAGATTCCTATAACCTAAAATAAGTTGGTTAAATGAGTTGGAGACTGCAGAGGGCACTTTCTAGTAATTAACATATGTCATATCCAAAATAGTCTGTGACATAGCTATCTTTATTGCTTTTGCCTATCAGTTCCTGGGAAGTACAATAGCATGTCTAATACCACAAAGCTACAAGACATCAGATCCAGGTCTGGAGCCAGTTTTTCTGACTTCTAGAGCATAGTGCAGAGGAAAGGAGAGTAGAGGAGAGGTTGTGTATAGCTGCTTAGCAGAAAGCGAGAGGGAGCTGATAGAGAAGGCACTCCTGGGAACTCTTAGATCCTAAGTAAAGCTACAGACCAGAGATTTGTAAAGTCTCCTTCAAAATAAGCTGATGTGTTTGTTTTCCCAAGGCTTTGTCATATTCAGACGAGTAGTTAGACTCAGATATTGCCAGGGAAAGAGTTTCATGGTGGGAACCTAATTATTTGTACAATAGACTCAGGTACAGGAAGCGACAATAAACAGTACAATCCAGAGGGATAAATATGACCCGGGTGAGACTCTTGGATTTAGGACATAGGAAGTAGGCTACTCGAGTCCACCTTGAGAAAAGATAAGCATAAGGAGGCATGGATTCAGTCTCATTCTTGAACTGCCCAACTCTCCAGAATAGAAATCCAGTAAAAGAAGGGCTCAGATTTCAGAATGGTAGGAAATGGACCTCTGAAAATTCACGTCTTTAAAAAGTGAAGGGAACACTGGCAAAAACTGCCAAAAGCTGCCTTTTCAGAATGTAAGATTATAACAATCAAAGCAATATTTGTTCAAGAAACACGGTTGAATCTCAGTAAGCACAGAGCCTTGTAGCCTTTTCATGTGCCCTAATCTCATCAGTCTCCCCAGCTCCAAAGTAGTCACTAAAGCCAGAGACGTCCCACTGGAGTAGCTGTGAAGGCAGCGACATGCCTACATGCCACTGGAGGGGGCAAAACTGATTTGGACCTATGAAAAGTCCTTCCCCAAAGGATCAGCTCCATTTGATGGGTCTAGAGCTTGCTGAAAAACTCCATTTTCAGAGTTAGTCTTTATCTGACATAACTCAAAGCTTGCTGTGCACTACCCACAGGGTATTTGGCAAAAACAATCAGCCACGATCATTTAACATCATAGTTGCCACAGGAGCATTACCAGTTGTTACTAAGAGTCTGATCAAAAAACTTAAAATTGAGTAGCTCAAAACCTCACACATTTAATATCTTATGATTCTGGAGGTCAAAAGTTTGACACCAATCTCACTGGGCTAAAATGAAGGTTTTAGTTATAAATCTTCATTCCTTCTGTAGGCTGTGTGGGAGAAGGCATTTCTCTGCCTTTTCCTGCTGCCGGAGGCTGCCTGCAATGCTTGCCTCAGAATCCCCTCCTCCATCTCCAAATGCAATAAAGTTGTATCTCTTTGAAAATTCTTCCACAATCACATCTCTCTCTGACACTCTGGCCCTGCCTCCTTTCATTTTTAAGGACCCCAGTACTGAGCCTGCTCCAATAATCCACGATAATCTCTCGATTTTAAGGTCAGCCAGTTAGCAACCTTGACTTCATCTGCAAACTTAGTTCCCCTTTGTCATGCTATATAAGTGACTCACGGGCTTCAGGAATTAGGATATGGACATCTTTATAGGGCTATTATTTTTCTCACTGCACCATTTGACCCAGCAATTTCACTGCTAGATATAGCCAAGTTAACTGAAAACATATGCCGATCAAAACAAATGTGTATAAGAATGCTCTAAGACGCATTATTTATAATAGCCCAATATAATTACCCAAATGTTCATGAACTATTGAATGGATAAATAAAATGTATTATATCTATAAAGTGAAATATTATAATGAAGCTTTGATACATGCTACAACATGAATAATCCTTGAAAACATTATGGTAACAAAATAAGCCAGGCACAAAAGGAAACTAATTATATTACTCCATTTATATGAATCCTACAAAGTAGGCAAACTTACAGAAAAAGAAAGTAGATTATTGGTTTCCAGGGACTGAGGGAAGAGTCAGAAGTAACTGCTTATGGGTGCGGAGTTTTGTGTACGTGGAGGGTAAGGGGAGGAGTGATAAACATATTCTAGAATTAGTGGTGATCAATGCACAATTTTGTGACTATAAAAATCACTAAATCAGCCAGGCACAGTGGCTCACACCTGTAATCCTAGCACTTTGGGAGGCCGAGGTGGGCGGATCACCTAAGGTCAGGAGTTTGAGACAAGCCTGGTCAACATTATGAAACCCTGTCTGTACTAAAAATACAAAAAAAATTAGCCAGGCATGGTGGCAGGCACCTGTAATCCCAGCTACTCAGGAGGCTGAGGCCGGAGAATCTCTTGAATCCAGGAAGCAGAGGTTGCAGTGAGCCAAGATCATGCCATTGCACTCCAGCCTGGGCAAGAAGAGCAAAACTCTGTCTCAAAAAAAAAAAAAAAAAAAAATCACTAAATTATACCCTTTAGAAAGGTGGACTTTATGGTGTGTATTTATATTTCAAAAAAGATGTAACAAAAATTAGATTAAAAAATTTAGATACAGAGTTGGAACCAAAGCTGGAAGACAGAGGCTTTCTGTGTGTGTGGTGTTTGGGAAGAGGGTTGTCACAAAGCACTTCTCCCTCGAGAGCCTAGTGGAGAGACCCAGTGGGGGAATAGTGGTCACACGGACTCTTCCTCCTGGCCATCCTCTCATCTCTCTGTTTCTGTCTCCATGAAACCCATACCTTGTTTCCCATATTTTACAAGAATAGAGGTTAGGCATTGTTCCCATGACCACACAACTAACCAGTGGTATCTGGGATTTGAGTCTAGACCTCTCTGTCTCCAACGCCTGTACTGCTTCCATTATAATAAGCAGCTTCTGAGCACTGCGCAAACATCACCTCTCACCAGGAGGTGAACTGAAATCAAAGCAACAACAGCAATAACAAAAGGAACAATAGTAACAACAACAACAAAGCAGGAGCTGAAATCAAAGCAAAAAGAACCACAAAAGTTTGCCACAAAAAAGCACTGCTTCCATTCACACATCATTGCAGTTATGGCCATAGCACATATTAATGATACTGAAAGTTAATAATGTGCAACTCCATTCTGAGTTTAGTCTAAAGTGTTTTATTTGGTCTGTGCTTCCATGATTATTATTCTAACTGGAGAGGGTTTCTGAGGACTCGCAGAGACCAAGAAAGCACTATATAATGCTGTTGATAACTTTTTCAATCTTTCCCCTTTATTATCAATTAATATTTATAAGTAGCTAGAAAGTTCACATCCCAGCATTTGAGAACTGCTGTATGAAGTGACTTGCGTAGAAGGCACTGAATGTGTGTGCATGCATGCAACTCTTACATCTGAGGTTAATTTTGGAATTTATTGGATTCACATTTCATTAACCCATTGGCAGAATGTTATATAGGTATGTGACCTGAGTCCTCAAACCCAGGCGTTGAGATATTAGTATTCATTTACTACGTGGGTAGGTCACTCAGGTGAAATGGTTCTCTGCTGTTAGGCTGTGGGGATGACAGGTAATAAATGAATAAAGTGCAGTCTTCTGAGATCATTTATAAAGGCTAAAGTCGGCTGGGCACGGTGGCTCAGGCCTGTAATCCTGGCACTTTGGGAGGCTGAGCTGGGTGAATCACCTGAGGTCAGGAGTTTGAGACCAGCCTGGCCAACATGGTGAAACACCTTAATAAAAATACGAAAAATAGCCGGGCGTGGTGGTACAGGCCTGTAATCCCAGTACTCAGGAAACTGAGGCAGGGGAATTGCTTGAACCTGGGAGACGGAGATTGCAGTGAGCCGAGATCACACCACAGCACTCCAGCCTGGGTGACAGAGTGGGACTCTGTCTCAAAAAAAAAAAAAAAAAATATATATATACACATACACACATATACATATATATATATGCACACACATATATACATATATATACACATATATAGTGTGTATATATATGTATACACATATATATGTATGTGTGTGTGTGTGTGTATATATATATGTGTATATGCTAAAGTATTTTCTACCAGCAATAAAAGCAGCTTACCCATCTTGGGCAAACAGATGTTATCAATACTTTTTACCTTGTTCTGAAGCTTTTGAGACACAGACATTATGTAATGACTTCTACTACAAAAGGTAACTCCCCCAGTGTGATAAATCATTAACAGTGCCCTGAGTTATGTGCTTGGTGTTCTCAACAATATGGGCCATGTGTCTCAGTCACTTTGATCCCAAAGCCAGAGTTTAGACCTCAGATGGACTTCTGAGACAATCTGTTCAAAAGACATTAGGGATCTTAACAACCATCTAAAATTCAATACTTTCATTAAATAGTTGAGGTCCAGGAAAGTTTACAAACATGCCTGAGGCCCCATAACAAGTTAAAGAAAGAGTCAGTTGAGAATCAAAGTCTTTAAACTTACTTACAAACACCATTGAACGCCAGACGTATGCTAGAAGCGGGGGATATTGGCTCACTTCCAATACCTTACAGTTAAGTGTAGATACAGCAGATGAATTAACATCCATATAACAACACTACAGAGGCTCTGAAACAAACTGCCTGGGTTTAAATCTCGGATCCTCCACTTATTCTGTAGGGTAACTGAGTTTCATCTCCTGAAAAATGGGAATGAAGACTGCACCTATGTCTTAAAATTGCTGAATAAATTAATTGCTACAATACCTAAAAGCTCTTAGAGCAGTGCCCAGCATACTGTAAGTAAGCAATATGTCTTAGCTATCATCACCATAAATGTCATCATCATCGTCATTACATGTACCATGATAAAGTTAACTAAAAAGTTTTTTTTTTGTTGTTTTGTTTTTGTTTTGTTTTTTTGAGATGGAGTCTTGCTCTGTCACCCAGGCTGGAGTGCAGTGGTACAATCTCGGCTCACTGCAACCTCCGACTCCCAAGTTCAAACAATTCTCCTGCCTCACCCTCCCGAGTAGCTGGGACTACAGGCGTCCGCCACCACACCCAGCTAATTTTTGTATTTTTAGTAGAGACAGGTTTCACCGTGTTAGCTAGGATGATCTTGATCTCCTGACCTTGTGACCCACCAGCCTCGGCCTCCCAAAGTGCTGGGATTACAGGGATGAGCCACCACACCTGGCCAACTAAAAAGTTTTAAATCGACATTCAGATAAGAAGTCCAGGGCCGGGTGCAGTGGCTCATGCCTATAATCCTAGCACTTTGGGAGGCCGAGCCGGGCGGATCACCTGAGGCCAGGAGTTCAAGACCAGCCTGGCCAACATGATGCAACCCTGTCTCTACTAAAGATACAAAAATTAGCTAGGTGCAGTGGTAGGTGCCTGTAATCCTAGCTACTCGGGAAGCTGAGGCAGGAGAGTCACTTGAACCTGGGAGGCAGAGGGTGCAGTGAGCCGAGATTGTGCCACTGCACTCCAGCCTGGGCGACAGAGTGAGACTCTGTCTCAAAAAAAAAAAAAAAAAAAAAAAAAAAGTCCATAGTCCAGCCTTGGAAGCCCGGCTAGAATTGGAAGAAAAAGATCAAGGAAGGTGTAGCAGACTAAAAAATGCCCTGCAAAGATAAGAGGTCCTCATCTCTGTAATCTGCAAATGTTCCTTCATTCAGAAAAAGTCTTTACAAATGTGATCAATTTAAGATCTCAATTTAGATGGACAGAATATCCTGTGATATCTACCTGTGTTCTAAATACAATCCTAAGTATCCTTATAAGAAAGAGGCAGAGAACGATTGACATTCAGTTACACAAAGAAGGCCACGTGAGGACCTGGCAGAGAGGGACATGTGATCATTGAGACTGAAATGATGAGGCCACTAGCCAAGGAATGCTGGGCTGGCAGCCACCAGAAGCTGGAAGAGACAATGAACAGATTCTTCCCTAAAGCCTCCAGAGGGAGTGCAGCCTGCTAACATCTTGACTTGGGCTCAATGATTTTGTATTTCTTCTGGACTCTAGAATTATAAGAGAAAAGAATTGTGTTATTTTAAGCAATCGAGTTTGTGGTATTTGTTACAGGAGTCACAGAAAATTAATGCAGAAGACTTCCCTGGAAGAAGGGGTTTTTGAGATGTATACCATTGGATGTGTAAAACGTAGTGGGGCAAATAGGAGAGAAGGAAATGGGTATATAAAAGGAAAATTTCTGAGAAGCCTCTAAGTTTGTAACTTTGTAAAGCTGGAGCAAAGATTATCTATAAAAGAGTTGTTGAGGCCGGCCGGGCTCAGTGGCTCACTCCTGTAATCCCAGCACTTTGGGAGGCCAAGGTGGGTGCATCACAAGCTCAGGAGTTCGAGACCAGCCTGACCAACATGGTGAAACCCCATCTCAACTAAAGATAGAAAAATTAGCCAGACGTAGTGGCATGTGCCTCTAATCCCAGCTACTCAGGAGGCTGAGGCAGGAAAATCACTTGAACCCAGGAGGCGAAGATCGCAGTAAGTCAAGACTGCACCATTGCACTCCAGCCTGGGCAACAGAGCGAGACTCAGTCTCAAAAAAAAAAAAAAAAAAGAGTTGCTGAACATGAGGCCAGGGAGGCACTAGGAGAAAGATTATCAAAATCATGTGTTCTTATCTTGAGCTTGAAGTTTATTTTAAAGGCATGGTATTTGGGCATAATCACTTAACACAAAATAGGATGAAGAATTAACAACCATGGTCATTCCTGAATAAGTTAGAGCCAGATATTTCTCTTTAAAAACAAAGCAAATAACCCCTAGATGTAGTAATGGCGCATGGAGAGGTGTGGGCAGACATATTCCATGTAAATATGTGACTCACTCAAATTGCTATTACTGGGAAGTTTCTTAGGAACTAGGCACTGTGAGGCCTAGTAACAGCAGCAGCAGTAGAGACAATGCAGTATGTCAGAAATAGATTCTCTGAGAGCCAGGTCTGAGAATAATATCTATCTTGGCAATGCCAAGTTAATAAGAAATATCTGTTGGTGCCCAGTTAAAAAAAGAGAAAGACCATTAGGCAAAGCACAACAAAAACCTTTGATTAATTAGGAGAAAAATAGTTGACTTCCCTCAAAGGGTCTATTTTAAACATAAATTGAAATAAAATATAGAATTGTTCTGGGTTATTTTTATTTGTTCATTTCAGTTTGATTAAGAAAGAGTGATATTTATATCACTAGAAAAAGTCCATGGGATATTGTGTATGCTATTTATAATGTTACTCTGCAATACAGCAATATTGGAGCCTTCTATGTGTTTCTCTGCAAATCCATTTCAAAAATAGCATTGATTTTTCTAGAGGTTGCAATTTCTTTTCATTTGATGGTAACCAGATTTGTTCCCAAAATGACCTTTCCTGGACTTAAGGATATATTGCCAAAAGCAGGAGTAGATAACATACATTTCCAATAAACATCATGTGATCAGAAATCAATAGGCATTCACTTATTGTGTGGTTACTTTCTTCAATAACTAGTGTGACCTGGAAGAATCTCTGAACTGGGCATGACCGCTGGAAGTGAAGTAAGTAATGATCGTCTGCCACATGCCAAGCCCTGCACAAGTATTTCAGGCAGATTACTTCTGTTTCTCCCGGCAACCCTATGCCACACTTATTTTATCATTTCATATTATAGGAATCCTAAGCTTAAAGAAAAAAACTTGCAAGTGTTCACACAAGTTCACACAGAATTGGAATTCAAATTCAGATATTGTATTTAAACTCTTACTGGGCAAAAGGGAGTTATAATCCTAGGATTCTTCTGTTGAAAGTCAATGAAAAGGATGTATGAGATATTTTTTTAAATGCCAGGATATAATTACTTCCAGTCCCATCACTTCTTAGAGTCCAGTATACCCCTGAGTTCATGGCAGAAGACAATAATGGCTTATTGGCCTTTCAAACCTAGGAATAACTTGAGAGATTTCACATAACTCATGAATTTAAAATTTACTGGACTATATTTAAACATAAAGAAGTGGAGTGAATTGTCCTTTAAACCCACATAGCTACTACCCAGATTCAACAATTACCAAAAGTTTGTTTTTTATAATTAATTGGTGGTTTTATTTTTTTCCTGTAATATAAAAAAGCAAATCCAACTCACTTTTATTCCTACATTCTTTTGTATGTATCTCTAAAAAAGATGGGCATAATCTCACATAACTATAATGCCATGAATATGCCTAATAAAAGTATCACTCATTTCTTGATATCATCCAATATCAACCATACCCTTTTATGGTTATTTGGTGAAAACATGCCCATAAAAGCAGAAAGCAATGTCCATTCATTACATTTAGCTATTCACTCCCTCCTTTTTTTTCTCTTTCTCTCTCTCTGTACACCATTGTTTTGTTTTGTTTGAAGTATTTTTGCAGGAGGTGATAGTATGGGAGCAAGATTTCTTTATTTTATTTATCTTTTCTGAATGGGAAAATGTATCATAATGAATTCACAGGTCTTAAACACTCAGTATGTCTCAATTGATTCTCTGTTTAATGCTCAAAGTTTCATCTTTAATCAGCGGGAACTCATTTAGTTTAGATTCTTGGTCCTGACAGCTTCTTTGCTTACTGAAACAACACAATATCCCAGGCTTGCCTTTTCTATATCAACCATTTCTCCAAACAGCAATGGTTGCTTTTAATCAAGAAAGCTGATAGGAGAAGAATAGGGAATGAGACCACAATTTGGACAGTAGAGGAGCTCATTGAAATGGCATGTCATTGCTTCCAGAATGTCTTGGTTTTTTATTGCAAAAAACTTTAACAACAAAAAAAACATGTGTTTATTCTTGTATTCCAGTTTAAATGTAATTGAGGTTTTTTAATTTAACTTTGTTTTAGATCTGCTCTTCTTTTCTCATATGTGGAAAATCTTTATAATCAACAAAATTAATTACTTATGCACTATCCTAAAATTCATTAAATTGTTTCATACTAACAAGAAGAGTATTACTGCTAACAATTAGATCTATGTATACATTTTAATAGTTTGTTTTCACTTTATTTGTCCTTAGAAGATATGGATGGTTTTATTTGTCCTTAGAAGATATGGATGGTTAAAATATAGTTTCCTAAAATAGATTGAAATAATTATTTTTCTGTATGTAGTTATGGCACTAACTGGAAAACAGTTTCATTTCACTTAGTTTATTTTGAGTTTCCAGAAATTGGTTTCTTTCTTTTTAATTAGTTTTATTTTTTTGGATCTGTAAAACATTTTATAGCTCGAAAGCCAAAACTATATTCTAAGATATATGTAGAAAATGTTTACTTTCCTCCTCTATAGATGACCATGTTTTGTTAGATTTTGGTTTACCCTTCAGGTACTTAACAAATATAAGATTATGTTTATTATATTACTTCTATAAGGTATATGTATCTCATTAATTCTCTTTCTTACTCAAAGTTAACACAATCCTGAGTTGTGCCAATGTTGAGAACAGACAAAGAACCCAGCAACCAACACTGAGAAGGAGATGCTTGTACAGACAGGAGGAAAACCAGGAAAGAGTGATATCTTAGAATTTAACTGATGAAAGTATTTCAAGGAGGAGAGAGTAGTCAATTATACCAAATGTTGCTGTAAGTCAAATGAGAGTGGACTGTTGGATTCACCATTTTGGAAGTCATGGTTTGACCTTTCCAAGAGGAGTTTTGATGGAGTGTAGAGATGACCACCCAACTAGAGTATACTAAAGAAATAGTGAAAAGCGGGGAGTTGGAAATATTAAGTGTATGCATCACTTTTGAGAAGTTGTTCTATCAAGAGGAAGGGAAAGCATGATAACTGGAAGAAAGAAGTGGGGTCAAGCAGAATTTTTGTCTTAAGATGACAGAAACATAAAAACACTATGTTGATGTTAGTGTTTTTGGTTAGAGATGGCGGAGGTGGGGAATGATGCAGAAGAAAGATGATGCAGGGATGTCCTGAAAGGGGCATGTGGAAAAATCTAGTGCACCAGGGGAAAGTTTAGTCATACGGAAGAGCATGGGCAATTTATGTCTAGAAAACAACAGAAGTAAAAATAGAGTTTATGAGTATGGGCAGTGGTTGCTGGGTATAAAAGTTGAAGGAGTTTGTTCAAATTTTCTGAATGCCTCTATTTTATCAGGAAAATAGACAATATGAAGGTCAGCTGAATGGGAAGGAGAGGGTAGAGATGCCAGATGTACGAGGAAAGAGGAAGTGATATGAATGGGTATCAGCTGTTTCCTTCAATGTCCTTCTTATTCTTACTCTCCAAAGGACAATATGTGAGTGAATTATTTTGTCCCCATCCTAAACAAAATATTGCTATGGGCGGTCTGTTGCAATGCTACCTCACAAAGGACAAGTCTTGATAATATCAAACAAATTCATGGCCACCTGAGGCCAGAAATTTGTTCTATGCTATAATTGGTTATAACCAGAGTTGTGGGATTACAGGCTGCAAGGCTTGGGAACAGCAGGCAGAAAGATCCACAGCCAAGTCCTCAGAGCAGAGGTGCTGTGAGCAGGGCCACGTGCCATGGACTATCCACTTCTGATCCACAACCCGAGCTCCTACTCTTCACCACCTGCCTTTCTCTTGTCAGTATACTTCTTACAGCCTCTGTTTTAAGACCTTTCATTGTAATGAGAGTAAATTTGAACAATTCCAAATGAAACATTCAGCTTCAATGGCTATAACCTATGAATCCACGGCCTCTTGTCTGAGGTGTCAGTGAGACTTGGTATCAGTGGGCCAGCAGTTAAGTCTTGCTGGCCTCTGAGTTCATTTGCTGGCTAATTAGGAAAAAAATGTTTAATGTACTACAAAGCTCAGGGGGAGCCCTTAACCAGTTTAAGTAGTTCTCACTTGTCCTACAGTTCGGACAATGGACTCCCAGGGTTTAGAGAGTGAGTTCTTTTGAATCCCAGGACATCGGCTTTTCTTTTGCTCCATTTAATTTTGCAGAAGAAGAAAAGAAAACTGCACATCTTCAGTAAAAAATAGCACAGCACCACCCTGTGATCCTGGTTATGGAAATTCCATCAGTAATAACTTCAAGAAGGCACATTTTTCCTATTAATCTTTCAGGAAAAAGAAAGAACTGCTATAGATGTTCTCAGAGATAGTGTATGAGAAGTTTCAAAAGGAAACTACATCACGGTGGAGTGGGAACCTAGGGGATGTTGTGGGAACCTAGGGGATGTGCTGGTCCAGTGTGAAGAGGACAAGGCTGAAGATCTGGAATATGATTCATGTAACGAGTGTTTGACCTTAGGTGAGTCAGGGAACCTTTGTTTTTTCTTCTGCAAATGGAGATAATAATGTAAACACCCCTGTAAGAACTTGTTAGAATCTGTTGAGATATTGCATGCGATGGAAACTTTTTGAAAGTGTAAAGCTTCCTGTAAATGAGTTTGCCCAATGGCCCTTACCTAAATTATAATCCCTTGTCTGTGAAATCTGTTAGGAATAAGCAAAGGATACCAGGGAGGGAAGGAGAAAAGAAGAAATGAAATAAAAGTGAGAAAAGAGAAGGAGAAAAGAAGGGAGGAAAGAGATCATCAGAAGAAATAGCAGCAGGAGCATGGAGTGGGAAAGCAGTGATTTTATAGAAAAGAAACTTAGCAGACACAACTTTAGCACTGCAAGCAAGGTTAACATCACAAATAATGTCATGATGATGGCATGTGCCCTTGATAGGATGTGGTAAGAAGGGCATGTCATCCCTGTAAAGGATTATTTCCTAAAACCCATAACTCCAGTCTAATCATGAGAAAAACGTAAGACAAACCCAACTTAAATGGCATTCTGCAAAATGTCTAACCAGTACTCTTCAAAAGGGTGGAGGTCATGAAAGACAAGGGAAGATTGAGGAACTGTCACAGACCAGAGGAGATTAAGAAGCACTGACAACAAAATGCAATGTGGTAACCCAGAGATTGGATTCTGCAACAGAAAAAAAAATGTGAAATAAGAATTTAGTCTGTATTTATCAATAGTATAAATTTACCAGTAGTACCAACATTGGTTTCTTAGTTTTGATAAATGTTCCAAAGTGATGTAGCAATAGTAATAATGTAGGATATTCACAATAGGAGAAACAGTAAAGGATATCAAGTATCCTTAGGTATCATCTATGCAACTTTTACGTAAACCAAGAATTATTCCAAAAAATTGTTTATTTTAAAAATGTTTATATTCTTTGACCCAAAAATTCCATGTTTTGGCATTTATTCCAAGGAAAGTATCAGAATATTACTAACGAGGTATTACCAATAAAATTATGTTAGATTATAATTTATTACATGGAAAAAATTAGAAATCACCTTATGTTCAAAAATATGGAAACTGATACCAAATTAGGGGATGCAATGTGATAGAGTATTATCTAGTTATTAAATATCAGCCTGTAGGAGCAGATTGGGGGTTGGCTGGGCCCGAGTGTGTGGTGGGATTGACTGCAAAGGGAGTCAAAGGCGGGAGCTTCTTGAATGATAGAAATCATCCTGATCGTGGTGATGGGCACATGAATGCTCATCAAAACCATGTGTCATAAATGGGTTTATTTTGTTGTGTGAATCTTATACTTCAATAAATTTTTTTTAACTGAAGGAAAAAGACTAAAATAACCATGAAAATGACAATAAATGTGCATATATTTGTGTGGGTTTGTTTTGATTAAAAAATAAAATAGTTGCTAAAGCACCAAGCCTTAAATATTTGTGGGAATAAATCATGCTATTAATGGATATGAATATAAATGTGATAGTGCTCTTGAAAATCCTGGAGAAGTATAAAGCGCTATATCTATTCTAATACTGTTAAAAGCAGACTCCTACTCCAAAAAAAAGATTCTCATTTTTATGCAGTGAATGTTTGTCTTGCTTATAAAAGTAACAAAAAACAGCTGTATTAGGGGAAATTGTATGGGAAAGAATTTAAGAGTGCATGCTATAAAGTGAAGAGATCTGGGTGCAAGTCCTGCCTCTATAACTCACTAGACAAGTGTCTTTGGCAAATCATGTAGCTTCTAGTTTCTCAGTTTTCTTATCTTTAACATATTGCTATAGAGTTGTTGTGTAAATTAAAGGATATAAAACTTTTATTTAAATATATATCAATGTCTAGCTCAAAATATATACTATACACTAGATATAATTACTACTATTACAATACTATATTATTATTATTATTATTTATTATTATTATTACTGTCACTATTTCTGGCCACAGTAGACTGATAGAACACCCAAGACTGTGGAACACCCAAGATATTTTTCACCAATTGTTCCACTGGAAATGTTCTAAAACTATTCTAATGGTAGCTAAACATTGAAGCACAGGTTCAGCCCCTATTAAGATGGCCAAAACATCTCATTCCCTCTTTCAACCACTCGCCTGTCCTTAGCTTAGAGCAACTACCTGCAGAGTACCTTACAGCTGATTCTATTTTTTCTGCAACTTGATGAGACTTTTACCTCTTACCTTTTCGGAGCATATTTCAGAGGAATACTGCCAATATATAAAACTTAATATTTAGCCACCTGGATTTTTCATATATCCATATTTTAAAAAATTATTCAGTGTGTTAGATATTACCTGTTTTGTTTTTTTTTTTTGGAGACACAGAAATGGGTTTTGAAGGCAAAAGACCTTGATTCAACATGCTTCTCTGTCAAACAATGACAATATATCTTGGGCACATTGCTTCACTTCCTTCAGCCTCAGTTTCTTTATTTGCCAAGTGTGAGTAATTTTATTTTCTTGTGTATTAAAAAAAGTAACACAATTCATTCAAAATAGCTACTAGGTGACCCATACCCTTGTAAACAAAGTTAATATTTATGAAGTATATGTAAGGTCTGAGCTAAAGCTGTGGTGATATTTTAATGGTCCTATAAATGGGGACCAAAGAATACCAACAATCACCCCTATGCTCTTTCCAAGGCTGCAGTAGGAGCTATTTCCCAAGGAGGGTTACATGGGGCGGGTGGGGGGAGCAAATGTCATGGTTGCAGTAGCTGCATAAATAACAAGTTCACTTTAGAACTAGAATCCATTGCTTACACCTGAAGCCTATGAAACAACATTACTTGCTTTCAAAAATCATTTAAAAATACTACCATTAGCAGTGTTTGTGGAGGGAGTTAGAAAGAGCACCGGCAGTCAGCCGAGGACAGTCCTGACTCTGCCTACTTACAGATGAAGAGCAGAGTGTCAGAGAGGCTGTAGAGGGGCAAGCTGGATCTGCAGAGGACCCTCCCAAATCTATGCACCTAGTAGTATGCAAAGAGGTCAAGAAAGACAGGGTAGGGGGACCTTCACTCACCTGTGACCATGCACTAGCTAATGTCCAGGTATATATATGGCTATTTGTTTTATTGTATTAGTGCCTCCTCATATGTGTGTGTGTATAAGACTAGAAATTAAGGGAAAGTAGTCAGGTAAGGCGGTGGGTAAAAGCAGGTGTGAGAGGGAGAGAATGTGCTAAAAGTCCTCCTGCCCGTATCCGTAAGGCAATAACACATTTAATCCTCCAGCAAGCCTGTGGTAGATGGTACTGCAGTTACCTAATGCTTCTAGTTCCTCTCCTTGAACTGTCAGAGTAGGATGGCACTCTCCTACCCACTGGCAAATCAAATGAAGCAGAAGTGATGTACGTTGCTGTGGGCAGAAGGAATTAATGACCAGCATTCTCATCTCCATCCACCCTCGGCAGGCTCCACAATTGTGGGAGCTCATGTTGCTCTGAAGTAGCAAAGCTCAGCCACCGCATGAAGGACAGATGCCTGGGAGCACTTGGTCACAAACTAGACTTGGTGTAAATAAGAAAACCTTTGTTACTTTAAACCACTGAAATCTTGGCGGTTGGTATCACAGTGTAAACTAGCATAACTTGACTGATGCCCAACCCTATGCCTCACCATTAGCGTCAAGGCAAATAAATGATCTTTTAGATCAAAGAACGCAAATTCTTGTGGAGGAAGATGGACATATATAAGATACTCAGAATCCTGGATGAACCCCCAAAAGGGTTTGTTTCTCTCCTCCACCCCTAAGTTCCACCTATCCCTAGACCTCTGTTTCTGGTTGAATAGCATGGCTCCACTGATGAGAAACTTTTCAACTAGTAGCCATTTATCTAGCATCTGTTTCTGAATATTGTAGGTCAGGCCGTGTACCAGGAATGATGGATGCAGCAATGCATAACATCTGCAGTGGTGGTGAGGTGAAGGGGAGATAGAGAATACATTATATATTATACGTATTTTAAAAATAAATAGACATTGTTTTATTTCTATAGTCCCAGCTATTTGGGAGGCTGAGGCCAGAGGATCACTTGAGCCCAGGGGTTCATGGATACAGTGAGCCATGAGAAGTGACCATGCCAATGTACAATGTACTTGATGCTAATGATGTGGAAACCAAATGAAGCAATGGGTTGGGGAGAATAACAAAGATTGCTATTTTGGAATGAGTGATCAGAGATGGGCTTTTTAAGGGAATGACATGAGCAGAGACTGATTTAACTGTGTGACTGAGTCCTGCCAAACCGTGGGAAAGGCAAGCCAGGCAGAAGATCTATTAAGTTTGTTTCTCACTCTAAACATCTGAGACCTCATGTGCCAATGATGACTTTTGGTTGTCCTGTGGATATTTGGAGCTGATTGGCGATAATTTGAGGGTGGTTAAGTTCTGACTGTGACATTTAAGGCAGAAGAGCAGATCAGCCGTGAAATCTACAGACTCCACAAATCCACAAGTAGGTGGTGACTTTCTCCACTGGTGGTCTTGACTACCTGTGTCACCAGCAGAACTGGCAATATAATTTGAAGGACTTGGTGCAAAATAAAAATATACAGCCCCATATTTTAAAGATTTTATAAATATTAAGATGACAGCAGCAGCACATTCAGCCTGGAGCCCTCTGGGACCATACAGATTGCACAGCCATGAAGCCAACACTGGTCAGTGGGTACCCATTTCCTTAGGAATATGGTGGAAATGCTTGTGGCCAAGAGTCAAGGGGTTTATTTATGAATAAAGGTCAGGAACAGGATTGGAAGTGATACCTGGTACCAAGAGTAAGGAAAGACAGAAAGCAACCTTGCTAGAGAGGGAAGCAGGTTGAAATAATTAAACATAAAAAATATCCTAAAAGAGTGTACGGCAAGAAAAAGTAAAAGAACATGGATATTTGTGACCAACATGGCTTCGAAATCAGGCTCCACTAATACCAGTAGTTCATTGTTAGATGATGCACTTACTGAGTATCTGTTTCCTCTCCTGAACAATGGGAAAAAGTCTACTTACTGCACGTGGTTTTGTTAAGATTAAATTTGTAAAAGAACTATTCTTCTCAATGAAGATCACTTAATTAATTCTCTTTTCAAACAAGAGGCCAACAGGAGAATAAAGAGAAATCAAGATACCTTATGGATCAGGATTCATAGATGCCTAGAATCCCCTGTAGTTAAGTAAGTCTTCTGATCCATCCCTTACCTTACTGCATCCTCACCATGGCCTTATCTTTTGGTATGAGTAGAAAATGGACCCTTCGATCGTAGCAGAAAGTGTAATAAGTAGTGGTTGGGATTCACTGGTTCATCAAAGGTTTGTTGCATTTCACTTAGTCATGTATCTCCTTTACTCACCCTCATATTCAGTAAATATTTATAGAGCATTCAGTAGGCACTAGGGACCCACAGCATGGAGATAAAGGATACATTTCTGTTCTCAACGATGCCCCTGCCTAGTGGGGCAGGAAGATAAGTAAATAAATGATTGCAATGCAAAACAATGGATGCTAACAGAAGAGAGTCCAGGTAAGGTTCTGAAGGCAGTTGTCAGAGTTCAGGCCACCCCATAAGATTATAGGACGTTGGGGAAAATGTGAGCAGGTGATGAGTAAGAGCTCCCTATAAAAATTAGTAACAAGTATACTATGCAGCCATAAAAAGGGTTGAGTTCATGCCCTTTGCAGGGACATGATGCTGGAAACCATCATTCTCAGCAAACTAACACAAGAACAGGAAACCAAACGCCACATGTTCTCACTCACAATTGGGAGGTGAACAATGAGAACACAGGAACACAGGAAGGGGAATATCACACACCCAGGCTTGTCAGAGGGTTGGGGACTAGGGGAGGCATAGCACTAGAAGAAATACCTAATGTAGATGATGGGTTGATGGGTGCAGAAAACCACCATGGCACTTGTATACCTATGTAACAAACCTGCACATTCTGCACATGTACCCCAAAACTTAAAGTATAAAAAAAATTAGTAACAAAAGAGGACAAATTTAAAAAGGCCAAAAATCCCTCTCGTGTGGGAGCACTTTAAAAATACCTCAATACCCTTCTTGGGTGAGAGCAGAGAGAATAGGGAAAAAGAGAGAGAGGGACCACATTCTGGGGAGTTTATAGGCTCTGCTTTTGTTGGATTATATCCTATAAAACATGGCTGCTTTTGAAGATTTTTAAATGGAGGTGTGACATGATCAGACTTATAGAAGCTCACTGGAGGCTGTGAAAGAATGCATTGGAGGAGGCCATATGGAGGTCAGAGGATAGACTGGAGGTTGTTTTAATAACGATAAACAATGTGTGTCCAAACAATAGCACTGTCAGCACTTTACAATCTTTATACCCAGCATGCAGTCTGCCCATAATAATTGATAGCATTTATTCAGTGATAATTGTTGTCAGGCTCTGGTATAAATACTTTGCATACATTAGTAGTCTGCAAGGGAGTCATATGAGCTAGTAAACTGATCTCCCTTCTTTCTTCTTCCCATTTTACAGAAAATAAACTGAAGCACAGAGAGATGAAGCAATTTGTCTAGGGTCACACAGTCAGTATGTGCCCATGCCAAGAAGCTTAATTTCAGAACCAGAACTCTTAATAGAGATAGTGTATTACACATATACTAAAATTGGCCTCTGTCATTCAAAGTGCTAAGAATGTCAAGTTCTTATAATGCAGAAAATGTCTCTGGTTTTCAGGCCATGGAGATAGTTATATTTATTTTTTATTTTTATTTCAATAGTTTTTGGGGTACAGGTGGTTTTTGGTTGCATGGATAGGCTCTTTAGTAGTGATTTTTGAGATTTTTGTGCAGCAGTGACCTGAGAAGTATACACTGTACCCCAATATATAGGCTTTTATTCCTCACCTGCCTCCCAGTCTTCCCCTCTGAATCCCCAAATTCCATTATATCATTCTTAAGGCTATGCAGATATTAAGTAAATATTTCAGCAAAATATAATGAACAATAATACATTATACATTATTCTTGCCTAAACTTCCAACTGTTGATTGTTGCATTTGTTTCCTAGGGCTGCCATAACAAAGTACCACAGACTAGGTGGCTTAAACAACAGAAATTTAGTTTCTCACCATTCTGGAGAATAGAAGTTTGACCTCAAGGTGTCAACAAGGCTGGTTCCTTCTGGGGGCTGTGAGGGAAGGATCTGTTCTAGGTCTCTCTCCTCAGCTTGCAGATGGCTGCCCTCTCCCTATGCCTACACATCATTCTCTGTCTATACATGGCTGGGTTCAAATTTCCTTTTTTAATAAAGACACCATTCATATTGAATAAGATCCACCCAAATGACTGCAGTTTATCATGATTACCTCTGGAAAGATTCTACCTCCTTATACAGTCACATTCTGAGATACTGGGGTTAGTACTTCAACATATAAATTTGGGGATATTCTCACACTGCTTTAATAAAATACCTGAGACTGGGTATTTTATAAAGAAAAGAGGCTTAATTGGCTCACAGTTCTGCAGGCTGTATAGGAAGCATGGCTGGGGAGGCCTCAGGAAACTTACAATCATGGCAGAAGGTGAAGGGGAAGCAAGGCACGTCTTACACCGCCGGAGCTGGAGGAAGAGAATGAGGGTGGAGGTGCTACACACTTTTAAACAACTAGGTATTGTGAGAACTCCATCACAATCACAAAATAGCAAGGAGAGAATTCACCTGCTTCATCCAATCACCTCCCAGCTGGCCCCACCTCCAACACTGGGCATTACAATTCATCATGAGATTTGGGTGCAGACACAAATCCAAACCACATCAGGGAGTTAAGCAATTTAGCCCATAACAACTCTTAATTACTTTAACATTTGACTCCTGTGGTCCCAAAAGATGTTCATGCCCTAATCCCTAGAACCTGTGAATTTGTTACTTTACTTAACAAAAGGTACTTTGCACATGTGGTTGAGGTAAATATACTGAGATGGGAAAATTCTCCTGGATTATCTGAGTGGGCAGAATGTAATCAAAGGGTCCTTATAAGAAAAAAAGGGGAGACTGGGCACAGTGGCTCAAGTCTGTAATCCCAGCACTTTGGGAGGCTGAGGTGGGTGGATCGGCTGATGTCAGGAGTTCGAGACCAGCCTGGCCAGCATGGTGAAACCCCATCACTATTAAAAAAAAAAAAAAATTATCTGGGTGTGGTGGTGCATGCCTGTAATCTCAGCTACTTGGGAGGCTGAGGGAGAAGAATCACTTGAACCAAGGAGGCAGAGGTTTCAGTGAGCCGAGATCATGCCATTGCACTCCATCCTGGGTAACAAGAGCAAAACTCTGTCTCAAAAACAAACAAACAAAAACAAAACAAAATCAAAAGCAGGAGCTCATAATTAGAGAGAGATTTGAAAATGCTAAACTGCTGGTTTTGAAGACGGAGGAAGGGGCCGTGAACACAGAGGTAGAGACAGCCATAAGAAGCTGGAACAGGCAAGGGAAGGGGTTCTCCTCCTAGAGCAAAATTGTCTAACTCCAGCCTGTGGGCCACATGCAGCCCAGAACAGCTTTGAATGAGGGCCAACACAAGTTCATAAGCTTTCCTTTTTTTTTTCTTTTTGTTCTTTCTTTCTTTTTCTTTTTTTTTTTTTGAGACAGAGTTTCACTCTTGTCACCCAGGCTGGAGTACAGTGACTCAATCTCTCAGCTCACTGCAATGCCTCCCAGGTTCAAGCAATTTTCCTGTCTCAGCCTCCTGAGTAGCTGGGATTGCAGGCGCCCACCACCACATCCAGCAAATTTTTGTATTTTTAGTAGAGATGAGATTTCACCATGTTGACCAGGCTGGTCTCAAACTCCTGACATCAGGTGATCTGCCCACCTCAGCCTCCCAAAGTGCTGAGATTAAAGGCATAAGCCACCATACCTGGCCTGTAAATTTTCTTAAAACATTATAAGAATGTTTTGAATTTTCTTTTTTTTAGTTCATCAGCTGTCATTGGAGTTAGTGTATCTTATATGTGGCCCAAAACAATTCTTCTTCTAATGTGGCCCAGGGAAGCCAAAAGATTGGACACTCCTGCTAGTGGTTTTGAAGGTAGCATGGCTGTGCTGAGATCTTGATATCAGCCCATTTCAGTTCTAACCTCCAGAACTGTAATAAAAAAAAAATGTGTGTTACTGTAAGCCACTACATTTGCGGTAATTGGTTACAGCAGCCATAGGAAACTCACACACCAACCAAAGCCATCAAGACCTACAGCAACCCCCAGGCTTTCCGCAATGCCACACCTGGAGAAGCAAGTGTGCTTCATGTTTGGACAAGTGAAAAAAAATAGCCAGGGTTCCCTATGAGTGACAGTCATCCCTCCTCACAGAAAAGCAAACTGTATGCAGGCAAACCAACAAAGTCAGGAGCTTGTCGGCGTCCCAAAAACACCGGGAAAGAGAGGCCAAAGATGATTAGGGGCACATGGGAGAGGAGGGCAGGGCAGGGCTGAGGGAAGCTAAAAGAATTTCACCCAAAGCTGAAAGAAGAGGCAGCTGGTCATTTATTAGCAGTTAATCAGGGAAGAGAAACAGAGAAAGAGACATCATTTCAGTAATATCAAGGAGTTTGCATTGGTAGAATTCGGGAACAAATAACAATGATAATAATGGCTTATCACGGACCTTCATGCGTGCATGGCTACGATCTTCATGTGTGTGATACTGAAATATTTGCCATCAAGTTGTCACATGTGATACACAACTAGTTTTTCACAATCACACAATGAGGTGAAATGGAGGGCTGATGAGGCCATGTACTACGCTAGAGACAAATGAGACAAGTAAGTGTCTTAGGAAGAACACTGACACAGACAAAAGTTTATTGTTCAAAGGTTAGTTGGTTCTCTAAGGAACCATAGGTAAAGAGTCCCTTATTTTTCCCTCAGGGTCGGGGGGATTTCTCATCTCCTGGTGGCTGCTCACATCTTCCTTCTACTCTGATGCCACTTGTTTTTACTCTTTCCACATCTACCCACCCTGCCCCGAGTTCCACTTCAGGATTCTCTGCTGACTGATGCTATGTGTAACCTCCAGAAAGCTAATTACACCCCATATCTCAATTTCCTTGATTGGCTTAAATAGCAGTTAATTGATCAGAGGTTTCTGGAGATTAAAGAAAACTACCCATTAGTCACAAGAAAAAGGCTCTGTGATTAGTCAGACGACAGGAGGCTTTCTAAATGTAAGGCACGCCTAAAGTCGCTGACAGTCTTCCTGTCAGGCGCCGAACCCAGCCTGTTGCCTAGCAGACCCGTCTGAGCCCTGATTTATGCCGACAGCCCTAAGTGGGAAGCAGGTTGAACAGGGAGGTGTCCCTTGTGTGTCATTTAAAGTTCAAGATCTCTATTTTCATGACTCATTATTTCACCACTGAAATTCGGCTCGAGGGAAATCCATCTCTTCTTTCCTAGCTAATCCCTGCATCTCTTTTCTTCTTCTGAAGATAGTCTTGCTTATATTATTTCAGGACTTACCACATTTGCAGTGCACTGTTGAGCACAGTGACTACATCATATCATGTTTTTTTCTCCATGTAAAGTCTCCAGATCCCTTGACATGAAGGGCCATGGCCATGGCAAGAGGATTTATGCGATGTGATGCAGAGTTTCTCGGGAAAAAAAAAAACCTGCAAAGTAGGATTAACCAAAATTTGGCAATCAGGCTTGGTTAGAAACCCAGCATCATAGAAAACCTGAAAGCTTTAGACTAAATAATCTATCTATGCTATGTCTCATTATTTATCTCAATAGAGGAAACTGAACATTGAACTGCGCCTGCCGTGTGTCTGGTCTCAGGCTACCAAATTTGTGTGCTGTATTTTATTTAAGTTCACTTAATTGTCCCAACAAGCTGTGGCCTCTCAGTAAGGTCATGACATAAGTATCATTATCCCTGCTTTGCATTTCAGAGAACCGTGGCTGAAACAGGTTAAGCCACTCATATCACGGATGAGAAGCATATTTTGAAAGCATTTCTGTCTGAGGCTGAAGTCTGGCCTTTTCTGTGACATCAGTTTGCCTATAAATCATTTGGGGAATCTGATAGAGGAGTTTCCAGGAGCTTCAAAAAAGAGGGTTATTTCCCAGGCCAGGAAGTGAGAGATAAAGATAAGCCATTTTTACCTAAGATTTTAAGTAATTCTCAGAACAACTCTATAACAAAGATATCAATCTCCTTATCTTGGGTAGGAGAAAGATGAGGTTCAGGGAATTTAGATCCTTTGCAGGTACAAGTGGTAAAAGCTGATGCAAGGATTTTACCATAGCCTAAAACCTGTTTTCTTCACTTTTTAAAAAAGTTTTATATCACACTTTATCCATTGCATAGCCAAAACACCCACCGATATTTGGTCACATTATTCCAGCCTGTAGAATTCAATGATCCAAAGTACTAGATATCCCTTCCTTTTTTCCCCCAGACATTCTTTGTCTCCAGCTGCATCGCTGAGAATGTAAATGTCAAGCAATGAGTTATGCGTCCTGTGACATTGCCACTAATTCAGGCAACATTACATCCAAATGTTATCCTAAGTCGATGACGGCTTACAAATAATTTTTTTCTTTTTTTTCCAGTCCTTCGCCAAATCAAATCCATTTGCTCTACATTCCAATGCATCCTGACACCGCCACCTCCAACCACCTCTACCACACCACCATGCTCTAAGACATCACTCTTTCTCTTTTTTATATATAATAATAACTTCTTGCTAATCCCCCTGCATCTGGTCTTTTCCTCTCTGGTTTTTAGTGCCATTTACCTTTCCAATATCTATTTCTCTTAGCTTCTTCCTTAAAAACAGAAACCTAATTTTGTTTGAAGCAATAATGTGTGCATAGGAAAAAAAAAAAAAACTCCCCTGAACTCTAATTCCAAACCTTCCTTGTTGCTGAGAGTAGATATTTGATACTGTCCTGACCAGTGAGACATCAGCTGGAGTCTCTTGCTGATGTTTTAGGAAAGTTTTGTTTCCCAACCATTGGAATTTTTCTACCTTATTGCTTCCTTCTTTTTTATTGAGTGTGGAATCAATGCCTGGGGCCACAGTTACTATTTTGCAACCCCAATAACAAGAACCACATGCTAAAGATGGTGGAGCAGAGATCTAGAAGACCTCGAGTCCCTCATGACTTCATGGAACAGCTGCACAGGTCTTGGACTGCTTATGAAACTCATTTGATTTGCCTTGAGGGTGTTGAGCTAGAAGAAGGAGAGAATAAATAAAGGACTATTCATGGTCTCATGACCTCAGCATTAATCTTCAAGAAAACTTCACATTCAAATAAATTAGTTCTGTTAAATTCATCTTTTAAATTGCAAGTGATAAGATTTGAATTGGCATGTATATTAATAAATTAGCTACCATAATTTGGTCTGTCACTGTAATAGTTTTGCCATCTATCAACTTAGCTGGGTTCAACTACATTTTCCAGATTGTCTATCTTGTGTTTTCCTGGTTAGGATGGGCTGCAAGGAAGATTCTGGGAAGATTTTGGAAGAGAAGCAGTAACCATTTTGTAGCTCATAGTTTTTGTTACTGATCTGCTGACTCACTTCATTGGTGTGAAACAGCAGCTATAGGTCTGCAATTTCTCTGCCTTCCCTTAGATCACTCCTTCAGCTTATCTAATTCCCAGATCAGGTGTACGTTTAGCTCTGTGATAAATGGTCCTAGCTTTTGCAGGACACCCTTTCCACTACCAAAGTCAGAGGCAACAAGAATAGACGCAGGCTTCAGGAGATTTTTGTGGGGTTCCATTTCATACTTGTGGGGACCAGCATATTCATGATCTTCCTTTCCAGAATTCCCCCGCTCTGGACTTCAGGCTTCACCAGCAGATGTGGAGACAGCCTTTAGACACTGCTTAACCAGCTTCACAATTATATAAGGCCAGTTCTCTGTAACACATTTCTTTATTATCTCTATCCGTCCATCTATCCTAGAGGTGCCGCTTCTTTGGTAAACTCTGACTGATACAGTCACTGTTAGGTTGTAATTAATAATAAATACAGCTAACATGTATGGAGCTACCTATTAAGTGGCTAGGCATTTCTCTGACTACTTTACACACATTTTACCTCAGGACAGCCCCATCAAGTCAGGGACTATCTTTCTTATTTTACTGACAAGAAAATTGAAGCAGAAAGAGGTTAAATAACTTCCCCAAGTCACACAGCTAGCAAGTGACAAGGCTGGATTCAAACCTAGAAAGATAGACTCTAGAGATCACATGATAACTACTGCCCAAAACTGAGATCATGTAAACTTCAATGTTAGAGCTCATCTCTCCACTGGGGGTCTTGACTTGGGAAATAGAAAAATAGTTTTCATAAGTGAAGCAGCACATACATGAGAGAGGTAAGAAAAAGCAGGCAGTGAGCATGCATTGAACAGTCTCTGTGTTCCAAAAACTTTGCTACCTTTTGTGACAGATGTAAAAGAAATATAACATATTCCCCTCTCTCAAAAATCTACAACCTAATGAAAGCTGATCTGGAACTTCCTGAGATGCTGTGCTTTCAACTCAGGCTAACCCATACCCCAGGCTGACCCACTTCATTACTCTATGGCTGCCCCACAATGTGGCAAAGCTCTCATCCTCTAACATTGTTTATGCTGAGTTTCTGTGAGCGGATGGGAAGACTTATCTGTTGCCCCATCTCCCCATGTTGATTCTCTCAGTATGCAATTGCTCAATACTCATATCACAGCAAGCATTTCTCCAGGTCGTGAGGGGACACTATAACATAGAGGCTGAGAGCCTGGTTACTCAGAGAGGGGTCCTGGGACCAGTAGCATACTCATCACCTGGGAGCTCGATAGAAATGCAAAGTATCAGGCTCTGTCTCAGACCTGTGGGATCAGAATATGCATGTTAACACTGGTTTAAGCCCTGGATTAAAGTAAAGGCTTGAAGTCAAGCTAAGTTAAACTAATAACTTGGCCTTTTACTTGCCAAATGATCTTGGGAATGAATTCGCCTTTATAAGCCTCAGTTTACTGTCTAAAAATGAAGGTAATAATAACACCTGCCTCATAAGTCTGTCTTGAAAATTAAATAGAGCTTTACATTGCACAGTGCCTAACATAGGGGTAACTGTCAATTAATAATAGTTAATTTATCATTATAGTTATTATTATTATTGTTATTATTAGCATATGACCCCTGCTTTATGAGAGACTATACCCATAGTCTAGAAAAGGGAATCGTGGGCTAATAAGAATATAGATTTACTACAAGTACCATAAGACCCTTTGTTCCAGGTATTTGTGCCAGAGGTCCATAGCTTTTCACCTATGAGACATCACCCAAACATTACAACCATGGTTCCTATTTGCTCAAAGGATGCACAGAAACATTATCTGTTGGATGCATAATGAATACATGCAGAGAGATTTTTCTATTTTCATAAACAGTATTTTGCTTTTGTTTTTGTTTTCCCAATTTTCTATTTGAAAGCCTTACTTCTGGCACCCACAATGCACCCACAAGTATCTGAAGCTCAGAAATCTCCAAATCGAGGATCTAAGAAGTAGATCTCAGGTCAGAGAAGGACCCACACTTTGTAGGAATATCAGTCAAAATGGAAACAGGCCAGAAACAGAACATCTAGACATGCTGAATTGAAGTAGCTGAGAGTGGAATAGGAATGAGATGGGTTATGTCAAACCAGCTACCAAGGACAAATAAGACAAACATCAGATTTCATAAGGATCAGTTGGGGGAAAAAAATCTGTGAAAGAATATGTCATCTACATTGTTTTCCTTTTAAATCACCTTTTCTTTTTAACTTTTTCATGCTGTCTCTTCTCCCCCTGACAGACCTCTAAAGTTTTGTGTTCCTCGGATTCTATCTCCAAACCCCTTATCCACTATCCCTTAATTATTTTCTTAGGTGATTTTATGCAGTTTCCTCTCTTTAAATACTAGCAATACAGTAAGACTCTCAAATTTGCATTTCTAGCCTTGATGACTCCCCTGAGTCCCAGGGTCAACTTCCCATTCAGCATTTTCACTTAGAAATCAAATGGAATCCAAAACTTAGTTTGGTCTAAAACGGAACACTTGTTTACCCATGCCACCCCTGCCCCCATCAAAATCCACCATCAACCCAGTTATCAAGGCCCCAAACTAGGAGGAATCCTTGATTTGTTTTTTCTTTTCCTTTACCCTAGTTCTGTGCATCAGCAAGTTCTACGAGCTCTTCAACCAAAAAGCATCCCAAATCTTGTCTTTTGCTATTATCTTTGCCACTGAAATCCTAATCCAGGTCAGCATAGTCCATCCCCATGATCCAGTGCCATTATCTTGATGATGGTCTTCATCTCCACCTACGTGCCTTACAGTCAGCTCTGCACACAGATGCCTGAGTGAGCCTTATAATCAGACAGTGTAAGCTTCCCTGCATAAAACCATGCCCCAGGCTTTTACTATGCCCTACAAGGCCCTTCATGAAGTGGCCCCTGCTTCTGTCATGAACTTCATCTCAGGCCACTCTCTTTCTCATCCCAATCTCCAACCACACTGACCCTCTTGCAGCCCTTAGAATAGCACACTGAGTGCACTCATTTCAGGACCTTTGTATCTGCTGTTCCTTCTATTTGAAGTGCCTTCTGTAAACCTTCACATGACTGCCTTCTTCTTGTTACTTAGTCAACACAAATATCATCTCATTTATGTTGAGATGACATTTGTGTTGAGCTTAAATGAGATGACATTTATGTGGAGCTTTTCATCCCCAGCAACTCCCTCAGGCACTGTTTAATTATGGATCAATTTTATCTTTTTCATAGCACTTTTTAAAAATTAACATTAGCTTTGTAATGTACTTTTGGTTGAATATTACTTCTGTTTCTTTCTCTAGAAGGTAAGCTCTTTGAGGGCAAAGATTATGTCTCTTTTGTTTGCATCAGTACCTAGAGCATTGTCTTGCATGTGATAGGCACTTACTATACATGTGTTGACCAATTGATCTTGTTTCGAATATGCAGGTTCAGCCTACTATATTTATGCTGTCTTATATCTGAAATCAGCTGACCTATGTGGTTAGCTTAAGAGCTAATGCTCCTTGCCAATTAGGAAGCAGTGTGGTTTCTCGAACAAGAGCTAAATATTTTTATGAAAAAAATGAAATGTGAAGACAAAGCTTCTCAGGTGCATGCCTTAGTTGTTCATTTCTTTGGAACATAAAATCTGTTTGTACACACAAAAAGATGTTGTATCCAAAAATTATTCCAAAAAAAACACATTGTTTTGTATTCATGAAAAGAAAGAAACTGTGTTTCACCTTGTTAAGCATTCAAGAATTTTCTGTGTTCAGTGATACTGGTAAGGCTGGAGAGTTGAAATGAAAATTTCTCTTGGGATAAAAGTAGTGAACTGAAAAGTAGTAAATCAAACACTCTTCATTTGTATGTCTCAGGGTCCTTGTATAGAAACCAGCATCTGATACAATCTACAGTGTACAAACCTGGGAGTGTAAGCTTCATGAAGGCAAGGGCATCATCTATTGTTCATTATCATTTTATTCCCTAGCTATAACTCAGGGCTTAGGAGGTAGTAATCACTTATTAAAACTTTGTTGAAAAAATAAAGGGGAATTCTATTATAAATGGCATTTTGATGTTGCTATTATGGAATGTTTTATTTCAGAAGCATCTCCAATATACTAAGTACTGCACTAGTGGCTTGTAATAAAGAATGCATCAGAAGAGCAGCACTTTACGGTGGACAGAAAACTGCAAGGAGTGTCTGTAGATCTTGACCCTTATATGAGATCTGTCTTGGTGTAACCTCGAGCAAGTCTCATAACCTTTCAAAGCCTCCACTCTTCAAATAAACAGAGAACCCAGTGCTGCATAACAATAGCAGCTACATTTCTTCCTGGCACGAGCTGTGAGTCTGACACTCTACAGGGTTTTCTACATGTGCAGTTTAATTTAATCCTCAAAGCGAAGTGTGAGTTATATTTTTATTATTAATATCACCTTGGGGAGGCTATGGCATTTGCCCACTGTCACAAGTTCAAGGACTCTGAACTTGAACTCAAATCTTCCTGACTACGAAGCCAATGTTTTTGGATCTCCATCTCATGCTTCTCTACTTAGGTTGGCCATGTGCCCAGGTTTCCTTGGGACAGTGCCAGCCCTGGCTGGTCACCATTTGATATAGTTTGAATATATGTCCCTGCCAAATCTCATGTTGAATTGTAATCCCCAGTTTTGGAAGTGGGGCCTGGTGGGAGGCGTTTGGGTCATGGGGACAGATCCCCCATGTCTTGGTGCTGTCCTTGTGATAGTGAGTTCTTGTGAGAACTGGTTGTTTAAGTGTGTGGCACCTCCCCTCCCTCCCCACTCCCTCTCTTTCTCCTGCTTTCACCATATGATGTGCCTCCTCCCTCTTCAACCTTCAGCTATGTGTAGGAAAAGCTCCCTGAGGACTCCCCAGAAGCCGAGGAGATGCTGGTGCCATGCTTGTACAGCCTGCAGAAACATAAGCCCATCAAACCTTTTTGCTTTATGAATTATGAAGTCTCAAGTATTCCTTTATAGCATTGTGAGAGTGGCCTAACACACTTTTCCCAGTGATCTTTTCACTTTGTGACTTGTGGTCCCTCTCCATTAGAGGTGGCCATCAAATAGGCTCTGTTCCCCTTCCATCTCTACTGTATCCTAGAAAGAGTACAGAATCAGGTGGCCACAAGGAAGCTTAAGTGGGGAGTGATCACTGCACTTTATTAAAGGGATCTGGGTGATATGGTTTCTTATGGAGAGTCAGGTGGCCTTGAAATGAACACATCCAAATTTATTTGCCAAACTGAGAAGGAAAGAGCTAAAGTGGTAATAATGATGATGATGTTAATAATATTAATAATGTGATAATGATGATAATAAAAACAACAACAATACACACAACAATCATTGGAGTAAGTACAGTTTTCTAGCCTCAATTCTGTAAACAATTAAATGTTCATTCATTAGCAAATCCTTAATGCCCAGTTACTGTTCATCAGATAAACTGAGCAGCTTTGTGTACCATTCTTTTATGTGAATATCCTAATCTCTGAACCACTTTCTTCCCTCTTACCTGTAAAATGGGAATAATAACCTCCATCTAATAGAGAGTGATGTGGCTACTATTCAAAGAAAAAAAAAATTATTGAAGGAACCATCCCCTAGCTAAGTAAATGTTTGCCTCTCACTCCTTTAATTCAAGTACCATGGCATAGTTATTTATAAAAGTCAGTGTGTTTATGCGTTCCTTCACTCAACAAATATTTATAATATGCATAATATATGTCAAGTACTTTTCCAGGGATATGAATATAGGGCCAAGGAAAACAAAGAAAATTCTTGCTATCAAATTATTCATATTCTAGTGGGAGAATACAGGCAAAATACATAGTTAATGTAATACAACAAAAAAAGGCGGTGAAAACAAATTTACAAAGGTGAGAGGATGAATAGCTATGGAGGGGATTGTGTGACTTTAAGCAGGATGATCAGGGAAGGCTTTCTTCTGGTGTTGACATTGGAGCAAATAGGTGAAGCTGGTGAAAGCGCAGACTATGCAGGTGCACAGACAGAGTTTCACATGGGGAGAGGAGTGTGTGTGCATTGACTGCGGTGGGAGTGGGGACCAAGAAACAGCAGGAGGACCTGTGTTGCTAGAGCTGGTGAAGCAGAAGGAAGGGAGCAAGAGAAGTCAGAGGCAGAGTCATCAGGGATGTGGACCATGGCAAAGGTCTGGTGATTTATTGGGATCCTATTCCCAGTGTGATGGAAACTGTTGGCATGTCCCATTGAAGGTCGGTTATAAAGATCATTAAATCAGAGCTAGCGTTTGGGTGAATACCGGATGCTAAGACAGCACGAATATAAAACTTGTGCCAAAAGTTGCTTGCTGAAGCAAACCAGGCTAGCCTTGACCGGGTTGAGAGACCATGACAGCACAGTGGAAGATTCCACATCCATGGGAATACCTTCAAAATGGGTTTTTATGTGGCAGATAGGAGGCCCCAGCTTGCAGACCTATCCAAGATCCATGATGAGACATGAGGCATTATGTGATCAGTGCAAATGAACCCTGTGGAGATTTCTTTCCAGCCAATTGCCTTGAATGAGAGGACCTCAAACTCAATTGAATGCCCTGGGCCAGGCCAGGGTTTCATAGACACAATTTCATTCAAATCTCACAATAGCCCTGTGGGGTGGAATTTCCATTCCACACTTGGCCTGTGAGGAGTCTGAGATGGGAAGTGATTTGCCAAGTTCACAGCTAGAAAGCATTGCTTCCCAGACATGGAAGCCCACCTTCTCCCTACACAGCCCCTCCATATTTGTGAGCCTGTAGACACTTCCTCTTTGTCCCTTTCATCTTGCAGCAATAAAACCTGCCAAAGGATGACTTAATGCCAATAATAACCACGTCCCCACTGCAGGGGCCTCTGCAGTTTACCCAGCTCCTTCATACTCATTTTCTTGTGCCCTCTGTGAGCCAGTTCACACCCTCCCTGCCTTTTATTTTCACAGACATGGCAGGTACAGGATGTGATAAATACTCTGAACAAGGAAACATTTAGCCTAAGCCAACTATTATCGGCAGCATCTATGACGAATGACTTAATATAACCCTGAAAAGCACAATGTGATGACTAATTTGTGGTTAAAGGTAGTTGGGAATTTCCTTTGTAAAAAATTACATGGAAGTAACCTGATTAACTTCGAAAGAGAGCGCAAAATAAAGGTGGGGGGCAACAAAATACACAAATAATGATTTACTCCTCCTTGCAGAGGTAGCAATAAAGATAAGAATTACAACCTCAAGAGCAGTTTGAGAGGGAATGAACATGTTTCATTTTGCATACTGGATGCAGAACATGGATCAGAGCAGGAAATATTTAAGTAAGAAAGCTCTGGGGCTCCATGGACTCAAGCAGACCCTTTGTTTTAGATGGGAAAGGAATCTTTCGCTATCTAGTCTCTTCAGTTACCTGATGAAGAAACTGAGGCATACATACAGGATCTAATTGGAGTCCCTTGAGTCAAGGCCTTCTCCTTGGCAGGGAGGAAAACACAGCATGTTTCTAGAGAAGGATGCAAACTCTGAGGTCCTGCTGGCCTGAGCTTGCTGGCTTCGTCTGGGTGACTTGGGACAAATCACCTAACCTCTTTGAGACTGAAATGTTTTATATGAAGACCATGAATGACAATACCAACTTCCTAGTGTCGTAAGAGTTAAGTAGCTTATTGCATGTAAAATACCCAGCATAATACCTGGCATACAGTAGGTTCACCAAAGAATGTTCTACAAAAACCCTATTTCCTTTCTTTTTCTTCTTCTTCTTCTTCTTTTTTTTTTTTTTTTTTTTTTTCCAGATGAAATCTCACACTCTGTCGCCCAGGCTAGAGTGCAGTGGCACAATCTTGGCTCACTCCAACCTCTGCCTCCCGGGTTCAAGCGATTCTTCTGCCTCAGCCTCCCAACTAGCTGGGACTACAAGCGTGCACCACCATGCCTGGCTCATTTCTGTATTTTTAGTAGAGACAGGGTTTCACCATATTGGCCAGGCTGGTCTCGAACTCCTGACCTCATCATCTGCCCACCTCTGACTCCCAAAGTGCTCGGATTACATGCGTGAGCCACTGCACCCGGCCCCAAAACACTATTTCTAAGTAAGTTCACATTTACAGGTACCAGGGGTTAGGATTTAGACATATCTTTTGGGGGAAGGGACACAATACAACCTACTAAAGAGAGCAAACAACTTGTGTCTCTTGGGGACCCTCTGATTTCTCATACCTAGTACAGTGCTTGTAACCTAACAAGTTTTCATTAAATGTATGTGGAAAACATGAACACTGTCACTTTAAGGCTTCCCGTCTGTGATCTCACATTCTTGCCAGATGGCCCCTCTAACCCTGAGAGCTGCAGCTTTCCCAACCACCTGAGCATCCCACTGTCTATACCATCATTGAAGCTCCACAGGAAGCCAGGCCCCTGGAAGGCACAGCTCAGCAGGACTGTGTGACTGTCCCCTGACAAGCTGCATGGCAAGGTGCCTACATGCTGTTCAGAAAAGCAGAGCAGGCCTTGTTTCTGCTGAGCTCCATGGAGACAAATGTCAGTGACATTGCTGCCTGCTTTGGTGACCTTCCTTCCCACAAGGGCATTGGACATTCGTGATTACAAATGCCTCTGCCTCTCTACACCCTAACTTTGCTAATGAGTATTCCTACTATCCTGATTTTTTTTTCCTCCCCTTCCTATGGCATTTTCATCCCAACTATCAAATTTATCTCACTTTAAATATCTTCCTTAGCAATAACTCCCCAAATAGTCCAATCTACTTTCTGCCTGAATATATACTTTCATAAAGTTCATATTCTTTAAAAGATTTAACACAATAGTAAATAATGATGAGTTTAATTACTCATATAATGCCCTGCTTCCTGAACTATCTTTAAGCTACATGAGAGCAGGTCTTTGTCCATTGTATAAATAGAATGCATCTCCAATGCCTGGAGCTAGAAGGTGCGGAACATGTGGAACTGACCACTTGAATCTGCTTGCCACACTTTTTGTCTTAGCCTTTAGTCCTCTCATTCACACTTCAACTTTCCAATTCCCCCTTCACTCACTGTAAAGTATGTTCATGATCTATATTGTCATAAACAACAAGCTTGGTTTCCCGATATGCAGTTCATCATCAAGTCCTATTCATGGAACTATCGAATACCCATTGGCTTCATCCTTCCACCCTGGTAGGTGGATTCCTAACTGTATTTGTTTGCTACAGCTGCCATAACAAAGATAAGTGGCTTTAACAACATAACATGGCCCTAACAAAGATGGTGCCTTTAACAACATAACTTGTTTTCTGGAGGCTAGAAGTCTGAGGTCAAGGTATAGGCAGGTTTGCTTTCTTCTGAGGCCCTTCTCTTTGGCTTCTAGATAGATGTATTTTCTCTGCGACTTTATAATGTCTTTCATCTGTGTATATCCATGTCCTAATCTGATCTTCTCACAAGGAAACCAGCCATATTAGATTAGGGAGCATGCTAATGACCTCATTTTAACTTAATTACCTCTTTAGAGGCACAATCTCCAAATACAGTCACATTCTGTAGTACTAGAGGCTAGGACTCAAGATACAAATCTGGGTGGGTGACAAATTCATCCCTTCAGATTTCAGTTCAGACAGTACTTCCTTGGAGAGGTTTGCACTGATATATCAAATAAAGTCAGACTTCCCCATTACAGCTTCTTATAGCAGACTACACTGTAAATTCATGGCATTTATCATAGCAGTAATTTCATATGTGTGTGTGCAAATACTCTATTTATGTGTAGCTCTCTACTAGATTATAAACTCCATGAGGGCAGTAGAGGTGTTTGGTTTTTCTTGCCATTAATAGGTCTAATGCCCAACATTAGCACTTCTTACCATTCACTCTTTATTATTGTCTTCCTTTAAATTTCTAGGATACCATGGGTCCTTTTTTCTCTTTCTATTCCTCAAGATTGTTCAAGATTCTTCACTTTCCTCCTGCTTTTGACCTACCTCTTCGATATTGTTTCTTTGAGATTCTATCTTGATCACGTTCTCTTCTTGCTCAATGAGCTCTATCTGGGAAATTGTCAAAACCCTCAAGGCTTTAGTAAATATCATGTTCTCACAATGACTTCCAAATTTCTGTATCTAGTGTGGTTCTGCCTTCATTGATTCATTCCTGTATTCCCTACTACCTACAAATTATTTTAACTTTACCCATGCCTCAAAAACATGTTCAACAAAGCAATTCCATTTACCTTTAAATCTACTCTACCTCTATTTCTTGGCTTAGTGAATGGCATCAATGTACACCCAGTTGCTCCAACAATAATATAGAGTATAGGAACCCATTACCAATGTAACAGATAAAAATATAGAGAGTACCCAATCCAGCTTCTCTCTCACATCTCAAACCCAACTATGTTGACTCCTGTATATTCCTTGGTTCATTTCTTAAATCAGACACTTACTATTTCTCCATAGCCACAAGAATATTTAACTAAGCCTAGCAGAGACACAACAAAAAAAGAGAATTTTAGACCAATATCCCTGATGAACATCGATGCAAACATCCTCAATAAAATACTGGCAAACAGAATCCGGCAGCACATCAAAAAGCTTATCCACCATGATCAAGTGTGCTTCATCCCTGGGATGCAAGGCTGGTTCAATATATGAAAATCAATAAACGTAATCCAGTATATAAACAGAACCAAAGACAAAAACCACATGATTATCTCAATAGATGCAGAAAAGGCCTTTGGCAAAATTCAACAGCCCTTCATGCTAAAAACTCTCAATAAATTAGGTATTGATGGGACATATCTCAAAATAATAAGAGCTATTTATGACAAACCCACAGCCAATATCATACTGAATGGGCAAAAACTGGAAACAGTCCCTTTGAAAACTGGCACAAGATAGGGATGCCCTCTCTCAACACTCCTATTCAACATAGTGTTGGAATTTCTCGCCAGGGCAATCAGGCAGGAGAAAGAAATAAAGGGTATTCAGTCAGGAAAAGAGGAAGTCAAATTGTCCCTGTTTGCAGATGACATGATTGTATATCTAGAAAATGCCATCGACTCAGCCCAAAATCTCCTTAAGCTGATAAGCAACTTTGACAAAGTCTCAGGATACAAAATCAATGTGTAAAAATCACAAGCATTCTTATACACCAATAACAGACAAACAGAGAGCCAAATCATGAGTGAACTCCCATTCTCAATTACTTCAAAGAGAATAAAATACCTAGGAATCCAACTTACATGGGATGTGAAGGACTCTTCAAGACCTACAAACCACTGCTCAATGAAATAAAAAAGGATAGAAACAAATGGAAGGACATTCCATGCTAATGGATAGGAAGAATCAGTATTGTGAAAATGGCCATACTGCCCAAGGTAATTTATAGATTCAATGCCATCCCCATCAAGCTACCAATGACTTTCTTTACAGAATTGGATAAAACTACTTTAAAGTTCATATGGAATCAAAAAAGAGCCCGCATTGCCAAGTCAATCCTAAGCCAAAAGAACAAAGCTGAAGGCATCATGCTACTTGACTTCAAACTATACTACAAGGCTACAGTAACCAAAACAGCATGGTACTGGTACCAAAACAGAGATATAGACCAATGGAACAGAACAGAGCCCTCAGAAATAATACCACATATCTACAACTATCTGATCTTTGACAAACCTGACAAAAACAAGCAATGGGGAAAGGATTCCCTATTCAACAAATGGTGCTGGGAAAACTGGCTAGCCATATGGAGAAAGCTGAAACTGGATCCCTTCCTTACACCTTGTACAAAAATTAATTCAAGATGGATTAAAGACTTACATGTTAGACCTAAAACCATAAAAACCCTAGAAGAAAACATAGGCATTACCATTCAGGACATAGGCATGGGCAAGGACTTCATGTCTAAAACACCAAAAGCAATGGCAACAAAAGCCAAAATGGACAAATAGGATCTAATTAAACTAAAGAGCTCTGCACAGCAAAAGAAACTACCATCAGAGTGAACAGGCAACCTACAGAATGGGAGAAAATTTTTGCAATCTACTCATGTGACAAAGGGCTAATATCCAGAATCTACAAAGAACTCAAACAAATATACAAGAAAAAAATAAACAACCCCATTAACAAGTGGGTGAAGGATACGAACAGACACTTCTCAAAAGAAGACATTTATGCAGCCAACAGACACATGAAAAAATGCTCATCATCACTGGCCATCAGAGAAATGCTAATCAAAACCACAGTGAGATACCATCTCACACCAGTTAGAATGGCGATCATTAAAAAATCAGGAAACAACAGGTGCTGGAGAGGATGTGGAGAAATAGGAACACTTTTACACTGTTGGTGGGACTGTTAACTAGTTCAACCATTGTGGAAGTCAGTGTGGTGATTCCTCAGGGATCTAGAACTAGCAATACCATTTGACCCAGCAATCCCATTACTGGGTATGTACCCAAAGGATTATAAATCATGCTGCTATAAAGACACATGAACACGTATGTTTATTGCGGCACTATTCACAATAGCAAAGACTTGGAACCAACCCAAATGTCCAACAATGATAGACTAGATTAAGAAAATGTGGCACATATACACAATGGAATACTATGTAGCCATAAAAAATGATGAGTTCATGTCCTTTGTCGGGACATGGATGAAGCTGGAAACCATCATTCTCAGCAAACTATCACAAGGACAAAAAACCAAACACCGCATGTTCTCACTCATAGGTGGGAATTGAACAATGAGAACACTTAGATACAAGAAGGGGAATATCACACACCGGGGCCTGTTGTGGGGTGGGGGGAGCGGGGAGGGGTAGCATTAGGAGATCTACCTAATGTAATTGATGAGTTAATGGGTGCAGCACACCAACATGGCACATGTATAGATATGTAACAAACCTACACATTGTGCACGTGTACCCTAGAACTTAAAGTATAATAATATATATATATATATATATATATATATATATATATATATATACAATCACTCTTCTGCCTAAAACCTTCTCCTGGGACCCACCCCAACAGGATACACATCTGTCTGTTTAGCCTAACTCACAGAACCCTACATGAGCCAAAGCACACATCTCTTTACATTGATTTCTTACTAAGCTTTCCTATTTTTCTGCATATCCTGTTGTTTGGCTAGGCCTAATTTCTCATCTGCCTTTGAAAACAACAGACTTCTCCATGTTCCTGTATATACATCTCAGGCCCCACTTTAGAAATGTGGATTTGCGGAGGAAGCCATTAGCTGTCACTCTTCTTGAGAATAGTCTCAGCTGCAGAAAACTGCCTTGTCCAAGGTCACACCTCCTTCCACAGACAGCCTGCATTCATTGCTGATCAACAATTCTAATGAGCCTTTTCAGCTCCAGAGATCCCTTTAGTGTTGACTGAAGACTTTTATTGGGCTGTATTGCTGCTCACTTTCTCCCTCTGCATACTCCTACTTCTCTACCTCCCTCCACAGGTGTGTATCCGAAGGGAACTCCTGGATAAAACTTTTGCTCTCTAATCTCCATCTCAAAGTCGGCTTCCTCGGGAACCAATCTGTGACACTGGATATTTGCAGATGTGCCCTCTGCTTGAATAGCACTTCTCTTCTGTCTTTCCCTGCCCAAATTCTTTGCATTTGTCACATCCCAAGTCATATGTCACGTAGGTACCGCTGACAAAGTGAGTCACATTCTATTCTCTCCCACTATGGCACATTTCACTTCTCCCTGATTCCAACACATATTACACTATGTTATAATTATTACTCAGATATTTTCATTTTTTTCTCTAGTAATTTTACACTCTTTAAGAATGCAGTATTAATTATCCATTGCTGTGTAAAGAATTGCCACAATCTTATTGGCTTAATACAAATAACACTATTTAATATTCTTTTGCAGCTCTGTATATCAGATATTTAGGTGATCTTAACTAGCCTTTTTGCTTAGGGTCTCCAAAGACTGAAATCAAGATATCAGCCAGCCTAGCTCTTCACTAGAGGCTTTGGGAAGAATCCACTTCCAACTCATGTAAGTGGTTGGCATAATCTAGTTCCTTTTGGTTGTAGGACTGATTTCCCTGTTTCCCCATGGCTGTCAGTAGAGGTCAGCCTTGGCTCCTAGAAGCTGTCCGCTCTACTTCTCATATGGCTTCCTCCAGCTTCAAAGCAAATGATAGTGCATCTGCTCCTTCTTGTGCTTTGAAACTCTCTGGCTCCCATTTTGGTCTTCTTTTTCTTCACCAGTCAGAGAAAATTCTTTGCTTTTTAGGTCTCATGTGATTGGATCAGGTCCTGATCAGGCCCACTGAGATATTATCTATTTTATAATGTCAACTGTGTCATACAACACCATCATGGGTGTGGTATTTCACATTCACTGTCATCACTTCTAGGACGTAGAGCATGGATTCCTGGTGGAAGTTCCTAAGACCACCTACTGCAGATGTAAAGAGCATCTTATTCAAGAGTATGTTTCTCAGTGCTCAGCAGAGATTCTTATATAAAAAATATTGACGTTTGTGTCAACTCCTAGGTTCAACTGACTTCAGTTTCCATGAATACGACACTATTAACTCTCTGGTCTTAGTTGCATGCACAGCCAAAAAGCAAAACTAAACAAAGCAAATAAGCCACAACAAAAAGCACCTCAAATTGCAAATAAGGAAGTAAAATAACAAATAAAATAACAGTAAGGAAGTAGAAACTAGACTGAAGGGCTCTTGTGATGAGCATTGATCCACAGGAGAAAAGATAAAAAATAAAAGAGAATTGTCATGAAAAGAAAGAAAACCCTGTTGAAAAATCTAAGTGCAGTTTTTCAGTTTTGCATATTTTATAGTTGAGTCTATCAATCTCCAAGGTCAAAAAGTGACCAAAGTTGTTTTACTCTTAAAATGCCTTGATAAGATTAATTTTAAATAGCAGTCTGTTTTGGAGCAGCAGAAATGCAACGCTCACCAGTTTGCCCGTAGACTGTACTGTGATGAGCCGGCACTTTTGATTTGGGGATGGAGTCATTCACGTGATTATATTTATGTGTTTGTTTATGTAAATCATTGCAGTGTTTTCAAGATTGCTTTCTCTCTACATATATGCCAATGACTCTAATACTTTTTGGTAATTGCAGCCTCCCTCCCTCTCTGCTGCTGATTGCAGCCTTTGCTTCCCTTTGTGCTTAGACACACAAAGTGTTGACAAAGGTGGACAATTGTTTCTGGCTACAGCTCACGTGAATAAAACTCTTCCAATTGATTCAGAGCGCTGATGTCAAGCAAGAACCTATACTTCTTGACACTGCATTTTTTCCCAGTGAATAACAAATCACTGTGTTTCTACCTACAGATTCTTTCCCTCTGCCTTTCTCTTTTTCTGTACCATTAGTCATGTTGGTAGAGCTCACCGCCTGCCATTTGGCATGCCTCTGCAAATGCTCTTACCCATGTAGAGGTGGATTTGGTTTCACTGAAGTTGGGGACGTAGCTGTGCTTACTTGGGTCTGAAACCTACCAGCTGTCATCTTTTTAAGAGTATTTTTTGACTGTTTATACTTACTGCAATCTGTTTTATTCTTGGTGCAAATTTTTCAAACATTTCTATTACTACATTTTTGAGTTTCAGGTAACATAAATATACTTTAGAACAAAGGATACAAGTAGAAAATGAACAGTGGGTAACCTTGAAGGGAGAACTAGTTTTAGCTAATTGACTCGTATATGATTCATATACCATAGCTCCTTTAAATAGGGAAGAAACCTAATAGGTAAAATTATGCGTTGTGCTCTTTAAATAGGTGGAAAAGTTAGACTAAAAAAAGAGAAGCAACTTGCCTAGGTTGCTAACCCATTAAGTGAAAGATCCTAGACTCAAAATGATAAGTGTCTGATTGCAATGCCCTCAGAATTTTCCTGTTATATATCTCAACTTCCTACTTGATTATGCTATTTAATTTCATCCATTTATTCAGCATTCAAAGAATCCCTACTATGACCCTGACGCTGTGCTGGCAGCAAAGTATTCACACAGGCAAAGACACAGTCCTGTCCCACAGATGCTCATAGACTACCATAATCAATGTCTATGTAAGTAAATAATTATGATGCAACTTTTTCAAAGTATTGTAACAAAAATAGTTTCAAAGTAGGTCTATCTAGAGCTACTCTTCCAATGCAGTAGCCACTACTCTTGTGTGGTTATTTACGTTTCAATTTGAAAAAGTTGAAAGTATTTTATAAATAAATGTAAGAATTCATCTCCTCAGTTGCAGTAACCACATTTCAAGGGTTTGATAATCACATATGGTTTGTGGCTACTGGATTGGACAACACAGAACATTTCCATCACTGCACAAAGTTCTTTTGTACAATGCTGGTCCAGACGATGGGTTAGAAAGCCTTTACAGAAAGTAGCTCTTGAGCTGAGACTTGAAGACTAAATTAGAGTTTCCAGGCAAACCAGCAAGAGCCAGGAGATCCCAGGCTGAGGAAAGAAAATGTGCCAAGGCAAGGAGATAGCATGAGAAGGTACAGATTGTTCAGAAAGAAGCAAGTAAATCAGATCAATTTTAAATTTTTAAAGGGTGAGCTGGCATAGGCAGCACAACATGGATTGACAGGAAGATGGGGCTCTCTTCACTGATAACCTCCTAGGTCACTGTATGGGATATGTATGTCATAGGATGGGGTGCAGATTTTCTCCTATAGACCAATAGTTTTCAAGCCTTTTTAGTTGTATAACCTTTTGTTTTACTTATCTAATAATATATTATTCAGAATTTCTGTACAACAGGCAGATACAAATAGAAATGCTGATTTTAAACAGGGCAGAAGTCTTTCCACTCAGGAACTTCTGGACCTCTGAGACACCCTCATTCAACCCTAGGGCTCTGAAAAGCTAGTGGGGACTCTAGAGAGCCACTGGAGAATTTTGACCATGAGGCAGGTGATCTGAGGCTGTGTATTTGGAAGCTCATTCTGCTCCAATGTGGCAGACTGATGGATGGATATAGGACAGAAGTAGGGATGGATGACTACAAAAGCAGGAAATAGATGAAGAAAAAGATGGTTAAGTATTATTTTTAAATAGGGAGAGAAAGGACGATGTAAGGATCTGAAAGAATCTGGAATACAAGGCAAAGAACAAACATTCACTAACAGTCTTCTTTTTTTTTCATGGGCAATTTGGCAGCTGTTGGTATCATTTTTTACGATGTGGGATTCTAGAGGGACGTTTTACTTATTGGATGATTGGTTTAAATTCTCTATTCTTCAAAAAATAGCAGGGCAGGGAGGGCGATGGTTTACATTTAGGCCTTGAGTTACTGCTCTGTCATTCTGTCAAAGCCTGAGGGAATATCAAAAAACACCCTTCTATTCACTTCAATGAATAATGTATGTCGTATTTCTTTATTCTTCCCCATAGCAAACACCAATCAGAAACATCAGAAACAAACAGACCACAGAAAACCAGAGTCAAAACCGGCATTTTGTTAACTGATTAGATAGCAGTTAGCTTAATGCTAACATTAATCAAGGTCTGATTGCTCCATTGTGAGGAACAAGGACTCTGTGCAAAGATTAATACACAAGATCTGTTTCAGAATATCTCTGCAGAAACCCCCATGCAGTAATTAAGAAGAACACAAAATGAAGGTTATTGATCCGTTATGTTATTGAGAAACAACATAATTGATATGTTAAATCTTAATTGTTCATTCCAAAGTAAAAGAGACAGTTCTCACAGATCATTAGTAACAAGATTTTTTTTGTTGTTTTTATCATTTAAAACAAAATATTGAGTTCATATGTTACCCTACTTCAAATAAACATTGATTTAATTGTCAAGAAATCTTCATTTGTAAGTATTTAAAATTATCATTCTTTGGACAAATCTGAGGCAATAGAATTCAAGCTTTGGAATCAGACAGATTCTATTCATCTGACTTTGGGGAATCAAGTTTGTCATTCAATCTCTCTGGGCCTCAGAAATCACTTTTATAAAGTGGCAATGATAATGGCCACCTCACCAATTTGTTAGAGGGATTCAGGCAGAAAGTTGATGTCTAAGAGCCAGTCTAGCACACTGCCTAGCCAGTCTATCACACTGCCTAGCAGCAAAGACAATGGATCAAAACTGCTGTCTTTCAAACCCAGCTTTGCCACTGATTAGCTGTGCAACCTTAGACACATTACTTAACCTCTCTGTGTGCCAATTTCCACATCTCTAAAGAGGAATAATAGTAATAGGCATTTCTGATAGCGTTCTTGTGAGGATTAAATAAATGAAGTGTTTGGAAGGTGGTCTTGGAAATCATAAGCACTAGATAACTGTTCATGCATTGCTATTATTTGAAAGTGTTTAGGAACATAGCTGATTCTTAATAGATGTCCACTGCAGCATTCCCCCATTTACAGCTGGATGTTCAATGATTTAAACCAGAGCTCTTGCCTTTTTTTGTATATATGTACAAATGAACAGGAAAGGAGACAAATTAAAACAAGGTCTGTTGGTCTGTCTGCCTTGTGCGGTGGTGTGATCTCAGCTCACTGCAACCTCTGCCTCCCAGGTTCAAGCAATTCTCCTGCCTCAGCCTCCCAAGTATCTGGGATTACAGGCATCTGCCACCATGACCAGATAATTTTTTTTTTGTATTTTTAGTAGAGATGGCATTTCACCACTTTGGCCAGGCTGGTCTTGAACTCCTGACCTCAGGTGATCCATCCACCTCAGCCTCCCAAAGTGCTGGGATTACAGGTGTGAGCCACTGCACCTGGCCTGCCTTGTTCATTTTTACATGGAGCTTCCAGAAAGCATCCTTTTGCCTAATTCCTTAATGTGAAAAGATAATACAGGAAATATGAAGAAAGCTTGATGGAGAAAGACAAAGAAAAATAATTGAGAAATAAAGACTCAAGGAGAAATAGATTGCTCTAATCAGAAACAGATTCTAGTTCGTATCTTGACAAAAATTTGAGGACAATTTGCCTTCAAAAAACCAGAATAGGGTGTTGGAAAAAAGAAATTTTAAGATAACAAGACTTCTTGGGGGTTAAAAAATACTACATGTAAAATTAAAGGGAAAAAATACATGGGCTAAAGGTAAAGTCAAAGAAATTGCACAGAACTTAGATACAAAAAGATAGAGAAGAATGTAAGAGAAGAAACAAATCCAGTGGTCCCGACATTGAATAAAAGGAATCCTGGACAAGAATAATAGGGACGAGACAGGGAAGGATATTGCCAAAGATATAATACAAGAAAAGTGTCTAGAACTGAAGAAAATGGAAATCTTCAAATGGAAAATGTCCCAACCACAATAAGATACAACCACACTTCCACTAGAATAGTTAATATTAAAAAATAAATAGGGAAAAATGGAAAATACTAACTGTTGATGAATATTCAGACAAACTTATACTTTCATGCACTGCAAGTAGAAATATAAAACAGTACAGCCTCTTTGGAAAAAATAATTGTCAATACCTTATAAACATAAACAAGTAATTACCAGATGACCCAAGAGTCTCACTCCTAGGTATTTGCCCAAGAGAAGTCAAAATATCTGGCCACACAAACACCTGTAAATAAAAGTTTATAGCATCTTTATATTATATCAAAAGCAACTCAAAGGACTATCAAGTCATAAGTTGGTGATTGGATAAATAAATTTTGGTACATACCAACAATGGAATACTACAGTAATAATAAGAAACAAGCTACTGATATATTCAACAACATGAATAAATCTCAAAAGTATTATGTGAAAGAAGTGAGACAAAAAGTTCTGTATACTGTTTGAGTCTATTTATGTGACATTCTGGCAAAGACAAAATAAAGAGATGGAAATAAGGTCAATGGTTGTCAGAAATTGGAGATGAGGAGTTGAGATCAATTAAGAAGGAGCAAGAGGGAACTCTTGGTGTTGCTAGAAATATTCTATATCATCAGTTGGTGATGAATACATGATAGTATACCTTCATCAAAGCTTAAACTGTACTTCGAAAGAGTAGATTCAATTATTTGTTAACCCTTCAGCAAATATGATGTCAGTAAAAAGGAAAAGGCCCACTAAGTGCCAAACAAGATGATTTTTTGAAAGCTCTCATTAGAGATGTCGTTTAAAAAATTCAGGCTGGGTGCGGTGGCTCACACCTATAATACCAGCACTTTGAGAGACTGACATAGGCAGATTACGTGAGGTCAGGAGTTCCAGACCAGCCTGGCCAACATGTTGAAACCCTGTCTCCACTAAAAACACAAAAATTAGCTGGGCATGGTGGTGGATGCCTGTAATCCCAGCTACTTGGGAGGCTGACACAGAAGAATTGCTTGAACCTGGGAGGCAGAGGTTGCAGTGAGCTGAGATGGCACCACTGCACTTCAGCCTAGGTGACAGGGAAAGACTCCGTGTCAAAAAAAAAAAAAAAAAAAACAAAAAAATATAGAACACTAATGATAAAACAAAGGACCTACAGTCTTATGGAGATGTTAGGGTATCATCAAATACATCAGGAACTCTGGATGCCAGAAAACAACAGAGAAAGGATTTCCAAGATGTAAGGGACAAGCAGTTTCCAATCCAGAATTTTATACACAGCCAAATTGTCAGGGCAGATAAGAATGAAGTTTATTTCTCATATACACTCTTAGGAAGTTCCTTGAGACTGTACTCCAGCATACACGAAAATAAAAAAAAGATGACACGACCACCAGAAAGTGGTGAAATCAACACAGGGCAGTAGAAACAGGAAGTCTAGAGAATGTTGTTAACGAAGCCATTTCATAGGGCAAATGGTCTGTATTGGGTTAAAAGAATGAAAAGAATGATCACCCCCTAAAAAGGGATAAATCAGAACAGATAGTAAGGTTGGAAATGTAGAAAGAAGAGGCATAAGTAGGCTGGGTGCAGTGGCTCTGACCTGTAAACCCAGCACTTTGGGAGGCTGAGGCAGGCGGATCACTTGAGGTCAGGAGTTTGAGACCATCCTGGCCAACATGACAAAACACTGTCTCTGATAAAAATACACACACACACACACACACACACACACACACAAATAGCCAGGCGTGGTGGCGAGAATCTGTAATCCCAACAACCCAGGAGGCTGAAGTACAAGAATTGTGTCAACCCCGGGAGACAGAGGTTGCAGTGAGCCGAGATTGCGCGACTGCCCTCCAGCCTGGGTGACAGAGCAAGACTCTCTCAAAAAAAAGAAAAAAAAATGAAGAAGAAGAAGATGAGGAGGAATAAGATGAAAGCACAATTTGCAAGAAAATTTAAGAAAAGAAAACCTTCCAGGGAAACAAAACTGTATAAGAAAATTGTGATTCATATTTGAAGCCATCATGAAATATTGGAAGAGAAACTCAGCAGGCTTCAGGAAGGACATTCCAGTGGGTTTCAAGCACACCTTCACGTCTATATCTGTGCATAATGTCAGGGACAGGGCAGGATCTAAACACAGAACGATGCTGACGTCACTACATGCAAATCACACAGACTCGCTGAGAAAACTCAATGAAGTTGAAAATGAAACAGCAGAATTACATATTTGTGAAAAAAATCAAATTTGAGAATTTGGTGTAAAGAATTGATCGGATGTGTAAGAGTTAACGTTTTCCTTTTATAATCAAAATGTAAACCCGGCACATAAAATTAACAAGTAATTGTGTGGAATTAAAACAGATTTGTTGGCTATGATATAAACTCTAAGCATAAACATTTACCTGTTTCCCCACTATCTTCATCATTCAAGTGAGATTGTTAGCAGGAAAATATGCCAAGTTTATCCCTGGGACTGAGCTATCAGGCTCCCCAACCCTCCCTACCTCTTTATACAACACTGTACCTCTTGGTGTTATAGAGTTTGAGATGACTGTCTTAACAGGATCTTCATTTACTGATATTACTCACTGCCAGCTGGCTCTGATTCTGTGAATACATATATTCTTCTTAAAAAATCGCTAGCTGGGCTTCAAGGTATTATATTGTCCTACCAGAATAAATATTATTTTAAGATCAGAGGAAGGTTCTTGTTCTTTATTAAATTCCTTATTAAATATTTAGTGTTCATAAATTTGTTTAATATAATTGCTGCCTCAGCATTCATTTTTAGGCCTGACATAATTTATTTGAAACCCTGGCATGCCAGGTCACCTCTGACCTAGTTATAATTTCCCCTCTCCTATGTGACTCTGATAGATTCTGCTTGTTCCTCATCCCAGTGATGCAAAACCCAGCATATCCACAGCTGCTGACTATGAGCAATCTAATGGTCAACCTCAGAATCACGTAAATAAGTTCCTCCTTTCTCACATATTCTCTTAAACTAGCCAGTCCACAACCCCGTTGGAAAAGCCTAAGGGATAAAGCCAATAGACCTTAATGGGGGCATAGTCCCACAGGTTGGGTCCTGTGCTGGCCCCTGCTGGTTGAGCTTCTCACCTTCTCTGGACTTTCCATCAGCAGCCCATCAGCACCCGTAACCTCTCTGGGACATGTACGAAATATATATTTTTTCTATTTCATGCATTTTGGTTTCACTTTCTCACTGTAGTTCACCTGAAACACACACTCAAACCCAACATTTCCCCTATCATGGCTCTCCTAGAGAGTTGTTGTCTTGAGTTAGGATCACTCTCAAGAGAGAGCCCTCAAGACCAAACTCCAAAATATCATTACAACACTATTCTATTGGAAAGTAAAATTCTGATTGAGTTAAGTAGCCTTGCTGGTCTATGGTACATTTCATATACATCTAGATCAAATACATGATGTCCCTCAATCCACTTGAATAGTATGTATCCAAATATTCATCTCAGGTAAGAAAAGTGGAGGTGAAATGTGCTTAAAGTTCCGCAGTTCACTTATACAGTGGTGCATTAGTCATGCAGCAATGCCTTATCAAGCATCTAACATGTGTCAGTCACAGTGCTACATAATGGAGATATAGTGAACAGGTCATTATGTGATCAGATTTTCTTGATGAAAACTCATAGTTAGCTGCAAGATGAACACATTAGAGGGTCAAATGGCAGATATTAGAAGGCAATTGGATGCTTAATTGAGAGAGAATGGAAATGTGTAAAACCCACAGGACTTGATGCTTGGGGAGAGGAAGAAGGAGGTATCAAAGATGTCTCCCACGTTTCTAAATTCTTATTTGGATGATGTTCTAAGGAGAGCTTCTAACAACAATCATGTTGTGGTAGTGAAAATAATTTTTTTCAGGAAATCCCTGGAAAGCCTCTCAAGAGGATGGGGTATCGCCACAGGCACTTGGCTTATCTCAAGAGTTTGCATGCTTGTAAATCCATTCAACTTCAAGACTCACTAATTATACCCTCATATTTTAAGCTTATTATGGAAGAAATTCAAACCACATGGGTGTCTGTCTACAAGCCAAAATTTGCTCAAGATAAGCCAATAGTAATAACTTAACCTCGGGCTTTGTGGCTCTTGAACATACTTAAGCCTTGATGATTTAAGAGAGAAAAGAGGCTAATAAACATCTCAGAGTTCTCTCCAGATGGAAAACAAAGATTTCCCTTTTCCTGATTTCTCCTTAAACTTGTCATTATTTGGCAGGAATGGTCAAAATAAATGCACCATGCTTCAAAGGAGCCAACACAGAAGAGACCAGATAGCAGCAAGATGAATCCACTTGTCTAAACAGACATATGCTCTGAGCACAGATGTTCAAGAAATGAAGGGTGTGAACTTGTGATAATGTATTGCATCATTTCTTTGACCTCAAGATAAAAGCAAACAAGAGAAGCAAAATGTGCCACTCATCAGGCTATAAAAATGAAACCTGCCACAAGAGCTCTGATCTATTGCATGAATTCTCTTTGCCAGAAAGATGAGGTATTTTCATCAGAATGCTAGCTATTCATTGCTTCTTCTGCCTACACATCTTTTTGAAAGAGGAATGTGGTCAGGGAATAGGAAAGAAGGGGTTTTAATTTAATTTAGTTTAATTTAGCTAATCCATCAGGCCACGTTTACAAAACTATTCCAACCTTCCTAAAGGCTGGGAAAGGGAACACCAACCAGCCTCTATTGCGACAACTTTGGATGTATCCCTTTACTTTCTGCTTATAGCAGCTCTACAGGGGTGCATTTATTTTCCTTATATTCAGATGAAGGAGTTTACCAAGGTCATGTAACTTGCCCAAGGTCACATAACTAGCATTTACTAGGGTCAGGATCGAAATCCAAATATAACTCTGAAGTTCATATAGTCCTTTAATTCTCATTCCTTCTCAGAAGCAGGCAGTCTATAAAACACAAAGCTGTATGGTTATAGTATATGTAAATAAAACAATATAAAATGATACAATGTAGCTCACACTTAAATACTAGGTCAGGTGATGCTTTGCATAATACTACAGGGCTTCACAGATGAAAACACAGGAATGTGAAGGGGAAGATATACATGTTTTGGTATCAGATGGACCACAGTCTGTCACAGCTCTCACTCTTGCATGCTGTGCTACCCAGAGCAAATCTCATAAGCTCATAGCTGCAGGTTCCTTATCTAAAAGATGTAATTTCCTCATCTCATAGAGTTTTTGTGAGGATTAAATGAGATGATGTGGTTAAATTACCTGACAATATGTCTGGTACACAGTATCTGTCCCCAAAATGCCAACTTCATGTTACTTCAAGTTAGAGACACTGTGACATAGACAAATAACAGAGAGAGTCATTAACCAGTTAGCATTTGAATGGCAAGTTTAAATAGAGTTCTCATGATGAATGTATTTATAAACCAACATATAGGTATGTACATGTCATATATATTTTAGTTTTTGTATTTGTTAAAAAATAATTCATTTTGAAACTTTGTGATAATTACATCTATCAGAGACCTACTTATCTAGTCTTTGCTAGGAAAAAAAAAATGTAATTTCTTATTAATGTCACCAGCACAACGGGTGAAGCATGCATGTACATTTGCAGCCCAACTCCCAGGAAGATGAGTGCAAATGCAGCAATTAGTAGCATGTTGCACTAGGCTTCAAAGTCTTACCTGCCATTCTTATGATCACGAGACCAATACTCAGACACAGTTGTGCAGAGAAAAAGGTCATCTCTGGTTAAATAAAAATTAGTTTGCATTAGCTGGGCGTGGTGGCTCACGCCTGTAATTCCAGCACTTTGGGAGGCTGAGGCAGGTGGATCACAAGGTCAGGAGATCGAGACCATCCTGGCTAACACGGTGAAACCCCGTCTCTACTAAAAATACAAAAAATTACCTGGGCGTGGTGGTGGGCGCCTGTAGTCCCAGCTACTCGGGAGGCTGAGGCAGGAGAATGGTGAGAACCCGGGAGGTGGAGCTTGCAGTGAGCCGAGATCAAGCCACTGCACTCCAGCCTGGGTGGCAATGCGAGACTCCATCTCAAAAAAAAAAAAAAAAAAAAAAAAAAATAGTTTCCATTAAAAAGGTGAGAAACTGTAACTATAGAAAAGTTACAATATGTAGGAAAAAGTACAAAATGATTCCCCAAAGATATTGCCTCTCTATAATGGTTGCTATGCAGAGTTTGTTTATATTATTATAATATTATTATATGAACCCTGCCATTTTACTCAGCCTTTTCCTTCAACATCACAAGGTAATTTTTAGCAGAGTGGTTAAGTCTGTGAAGACAGACTGATATTCAGGCTCCTCTACTAACCAGCTCTGTGTGCATGAGCTGATCACTCAGCTTCTTTAAGCCTCAAGCCTTCTCATAGGAAGTGAGGATAATAACAGTAACCACCTAATTATAGGGCTGTGTGAGGATAAAGTGAGATGATCCATGTATAACTCTTAGAGTGCTGGGTAGAGAGGAAGAAATCAATAAGATTATTATTATTTATAACTGGTAAGACTTTTCTCAACTGAAAATGACACACAAAAAAATGGAAGCACATTTACTTTCAAAATAGTAGCCTAGATATAGACCTGACCAGAGGCTCAGTCGCTGTGGTAACTCTTGCTCAGAAACAACGTGGAGTGACAGGACAGCTGCAGGGGTGCCAGTGCTAGCCCATTGCTTCACGGCTCCAAGGCGGCCTAGAGTGAGAACTCACTGCCCTCAGTGCCAGTTCACAAGTCCCAGGATTTTTTCTGATTGGATCAACCTGGGCCATTTACGTATCCAAAACAATGACTGTTGCTGAAGATATTTGCTGCTTTGATTGGCTGGTTGTGGTAGACTAAGTAATAACACCCCAAAGGTATGAATGTCCTATTCTCCAGAACCTATGTTACCTTATGACCAAAGGGATTTTGCAGATATGATTATATTAAGGATTTTGAGATGGAAATATTATCCAATGTGATTATAAGGGTTCTTAGAGCAGAAAAGCAAAAGAGTTAGAGGTCACAGTAGAAAAAGCACTGTGACAGTGGAATCCGAAATTGGAGTGATGTGGCCACGAACCAAGGGCTGCCAGAAGCCTGTGCAGGCTGGAAGTGGCAAGGAACATATTCTACTCCCAGAGCCTCCAAAAGGAACTAGCCCTGCCTACTGATGTCTCGATTTTAGTCTCATGAAAACCATTTTGGACTTCTGACCTCCAGAACTGTAAATCACTAAATTTGTGTTAATTTGCCACAGCTGCATCATTGTGTTAATTTGCCACAGCTGCATCAAGAAAGCTACTACACCAGTCTGTGTCACAGTTTTCACCCACGTTGTGCTCAGAATACATGATTGAGAATGAAGGAGACATGAATGCCCAGAAGGAAAACAGAAATTCTTTTATCAGAAGAGAATGAATACTGGGGGCAAAAGTCCACAGCGTTCAACCTATCAATGCTGGTTTTGTTGCGGCTACTTTTTGCTGTTTTATTTTTTTATTTTTTTGTAAATTCTACATAAACACCATTATGGTAGCTGAATGAATTCTTGAGCAGCTTTGCCATAGTATATTTACTTATTCTTCTGCACTTATACATTGGATCCTTGAAAGGAGGTGTCTTTCTTTGTTCACCCTGGACATGCATGATGTGGGGATAATAATAAAGTGGGGAGAGATCAGCATCAGCATAGTAAGAGATTGGTGTGTGATTTTCCTATTGATCACTTCATAAAGAAGGTATAAGCCAGTAGTAAAGAACTTTGTCATACAAATGCAGAACAGAGTGAATTATGACACATTAAATGCTAAATTTTCTTCTTTCACTTGTTCATCTTGAGAACCTCACTTTTCCTCCTTTGACTCTTGAATTCACAGTCTATGAAGCAGCTGGAGTTGAACAAACTGAGTGAGCTCAAAGCTGTCTTCTAGCTCCATTATTATATGGAACTAGATTACAAGGGAAGCACATGGTCTACTCTGGGGTGCAGGGAGATTTGGGGGAGGTGTGTTGAAGGGTTCTGGACTCAGGCATAGCAGGACAATATTACAAAGAGAGCTGATCAAGAGATCAGAAGGACTACACCACAGGGCCAGTGGCACTACCACCTAGTCTTCTCTTCTTTGTGATGTAGCAACAGTGGAACTGAATTCTTGGCCAGCATGGTAGAGGAGGTTTTCAGTGAGAAAATGGTCTGGAGAAAACTGTTATTTTTCTGGAGTAGCAGTGATAGTGGTGTGTTAAAATCATCAGATTTTTAAAATTGCAAACAGAATAGTCTCAGAGTTTTTCTGATCCAAATTCATTCTGATAGTCTCCTATAAAGGAGTTTTGATAATTTGACAAAAACTTCACAGGCGATTTTGATTATCCCCATTTCCCGAGGTCATGTGGCCCAGAGAGCCCCATGTTTGCCCATTGAAAAACAGCATCTAGCTTACATTTAACTTCCTTTGTGGTTCTCCATCTTGATTTTGAATACGAATACCATTCTTTGAACCAATTTTTCATATGTAGGGACCCGGTGGACAATGGAGAAAGGAGAACTACCCCTGTCACCCCACTTTTCACCCATGGCCTTTTTGGGGGCAGAGCACAGGCAGGGCTCTATGATTATCTAGAATTCAGAGCACTTTTCCATCCCTAAAGCAACCTCAGACTGAGGGCTTAGGCTACAGAGGCTGTCCCAAGCCTCAGAAGTAGAATTTCAACTTCTCCAGAAAAATACATTGAAAAGAGAAGTCAAATTCTACAACTTAAACCTGCTGTCTCTTATAGTGAGATTCTGTTCACTACAAAATATGGCAAAATTCAGAAACTCAATTTTCTCTGACAGCTGAGCATCAGGTCCTGACAAGACAAGCTGTTTAATTATCTATCTGGCAAAGTGGGACAATTTTGTTGAATTAGTAACGGTCAATGGTGGTAGATGCTTTACCTAGAGAAATGCCTATCATCTAGTCCCATATTGGGTTGTTGACCGGCCATTTTCTAGGCTGCTTTAAAAACAAAACCATCTTTATTTGTTGTGGTATTATTTTTACTATTTATTAACCAAACCAAACATGCAAATCACTGGAGATTTAGTGATTCAGCAAATGATAATAGAACGCTAAATAACAAGAGTGATGGGGGCACAGTAAATCTCTGCTTTATCTAAGACATTAACTTTTGAAACAAGAAATAATTTAAAAATTAGAAGACTATGTCATGATTTTTACAAGAAAAGGAATAATTAGAAGAGCTATATTTATTACTCCATGTCAAGAATTATGCTACGTATTTCACATTCATTATATTATTTAATCTTTACAACAAAACTTAGAACTATGTAGATTTTATGGATTAAAAAAATGAGGGAAAGAAAGCCAGAGTTCATTCAGTAAAATGATTTTTTCAACCTATTCTAGTTTATAAAAGAAAAGTAAAAAGTCCCTTCTGCCTTTTCTGGTACAACCATGACCTGTCTCTTGGTTTAATGAATATTTGCATTCCCAAGCAGACATTCTAGGCCTCTTTCCTGATAGAGTTGAGGAAATGATGGTGTCTAGAATGGAGACTTAGTCATAACCACAAGTCACTGTCGACCCAGCCACATGCTTCTCTGGTACATTTGGATTGTGTGATTTTGGACTTAGTTTTCTCCAGTGACAGAAATCTACATCGAACTGACAAAAGCCAGTAGTATTGTCAAGACCATAACTCCACTGAATAAGGAACTTAGTGGAAGCATCTTGGGGCACTTGACAGCTGAATCACCCAGCAGGAAATTTGCAGGGCTCTGTTGGCTTTTAAAAAACTGGAACCAGGGGTTTAGAAATGGTGCCAGGATACCTACTCTATCTCTATTTTTCCTTGGTTCTGTGGTCTCTACATCATACTCTATGGTCTGGCTTACTCCATGTAGCAGAAAACTTGTCTTCCCATGCCTGGAGAGAAACTGACTCACACACATTCTGGTCACAGGTTTAGAAATTGGCTCACCTTATGTTGGGTGCCCATCCCTGGGTCATCACCTAAAGTCAGAGAAATAGCTCTGTTAAGATCGGGGTACCTCCAATGCAAACAACCCAAATGAAGCAGAAAGAGAAAAACGTTCCAGAATAGGGGGAACGTTCCAACAACACCATTGACATACTGTGGGAGGGCGCTGTGGAGGTTCACAGCCAAGAGGCAAGGGAGAAGCTTCTGGTAAGTCGAATGCAAACATTCCAGTGCTGCATTTTCAAACTCGAAGTAGGTTATTATCAACACCTCAGAGCTTGCATGCATTCATTTATTCATTTCTTAGACATTTCCTGTGCTGAAATAGAAGAAAAAACAAGAATAAGATATGATTTCTACCCTCAGCATTTACTGCCTGCCTGGAGAAATAGACAACTATACTAATGATGTCAGCATTGCGAGCCCAGTATATTAACAAAGGCTCACGAAGGGTGGTGTTTTTCATGCTGTATGTTGAGACCCACTGGCAGGTCATTAAATCAATTTACTGGGCTGCAGACAGCACTTTCTAAAGGAATAAAATAGGCCAGAATATATCAGGGTGCCGTATACTGCAGTAAAGATACAAGAGTTTGGTAAAACAATTGTGTTCTGATTGCATGGGAGGCTCTGTATATGCAGGTTTGTGTACCAGGTCATGCTGTAAAAGGCATTTCTGACTTCAGGTCATCATCAAAAATCTTTAAATGCCATCAGTATAGTGTGAGTAGGAGCACAGAGGAGAGACATCTAGATGAAATTCATAGGAGGTAGAAGAGGAAAGGTTTTCAAAGAAGAGAGCTGTCATGCTGAAACTTGGAGAAGAGAAAGCAGTCATTCCAAGAGAAAGAACAACTTGTGAAAAAGGCCCTAAGGAGTGAGAAAGGAGGGAAGATTGATAAAGACTTGTGGCTGCAGAGTAGCAGAAGGAGCCTGCAATGGGTCAGGGATAGGGCTTGAGTCCCTCAGTCTGCCAGTGCAGGAGGAGGGGCTGATGTTGAAGAATAGGGAAGTGGGCCACATATTTATCATGGAAGGTAGAAAGTAATAACGATAATTAGGATAAAATGCTATGCAGCTTTAGAGTAGTACAAGAATACCGTTCCTTAGAGAACCAGAGAGAGCTTCATTGAGGAGGGAACATTTGTGAGTTATCTGCAAATACTTTGAGTTTGGCTCAGGAATCGACTATGTAGTGTTCGTGTGGCTGGCTGTGGTGAATCAGGTAAGGAGGAAAGGCAGACATTCCAAGAAAGTTTGAGAGCCCAATAAAAGGGGGAGCTATCAAATTGGTACACAGCTACCCAAACCAATTGTAGTGCTTCTTTAACTGAGTTCTAGGTACAATGTCAAATAAAGTTTAATTCACTATTTGACATTGTCCTACATGCACAGTGGAGGACCGCATCCACAATCAGGCTGCCAAAACTTAAATCCACCTACTTTCTCTGTGAATTCAGCCTAGTTGCCTAGTCTCTCTGTGCCGGGGCATCCGTATGGCCACAAGTGGTATCTGTGGCAGCCAAGGAAGTGTGCTACTCAGATTTTCATTTAAGAAAAGACTTGCCTTTTAGTTGCAAGCAGTGCCATTTGCAACCAGGCTTCAGCTGCAGAGTGTTTGGGGTCTACTGCAGAGTTCAAGCTGACACTATGATTTGTCAGAAGCCCCTAATCAGTGACAGAGCACAGCAAGAGCATTATGGATTGGCCATGTTTATCCAAAGTGGGGCTCTGCAAAAATGCCACCTTTTCCCGTGGGTTGGCCAAAATCTTATCAGAGCTGTATCAAAATTGGAGGCTAACTCTACCAATCCTGCCTCCCACAGACTCTTCTGTTTCAACCGATCAGATCTACTTTGTGGTCTGAAGCCTTTCTCATGCAACTCCACTTCCTTCCCCTTTGTCTTTCACAGGCAAAACGTCCCAAAAAGCCTCGTGCCCTCCTAACAGTGTATGAGCATCTGCTTCCCTGAATGAACATAATACATAAATGTTGGGCAGCCCTAGGTCCCAGTCCTTGAACTGCTACTCTTTCAACTTTCATTTCCTGGATGAGTCAACTCAGTTTCTAGGGTTTTTAATACCATTCTTATATTGAGAATTGTCAAATTTGTGTCTCCAGCCTGAGCAGTCAGCTGAACTCCAGACACGTATATCCAACTCGTACTTACTATCTCCACTGGATATTTAATAGGAACCTCAGACTTAAAAAGTCCAAGTCCAATCTCTTGTTCTTTTCTCCCAGATATGTCCCTCCTTCAATCTTAAGCATTTTAGTAAATAGAACTCCATATTCCTGGTTGCTCAGGGCAAAAACTCTGGTGTCATCCTTGATTTCTCTTGTTCTCTCATAACCCACATCCAATCCATCAGCAAATCCTGTGAGTTCCACATAAAAATACATACTGAACCCGAGCAGTTCTTATCATCTCCACCAATAAAACACTGTTTCAAGTCACCATGCCCTCTTACCTGGATTATTGTAATAGCCTCCTATTTAAACTTCTTAGTTCTTCCCTTTACCCACTCAAGCTATCCTCTTTACAGAAGCCAGAATATCCTTTTAAAATGTAAACTAGATCATTTTCTGCAGAAAATCCTCCAACATCTGTCACTCAGAATAAAGCCTTAATCCTCAAAATAGCCAACAAGGTCTTATATGATCTGGCCCCTCCTTCGCAATTGCTTTTTGTTCACTCACTGATTTTAACAACACTGGTTCCCTTGATATTCCCTAACCACTCCAATATGCTCCTATGTCAGAATTTTGCACATTCTGCTGTCTTTGCCTACAATATTCTTCCCTAAGATATCTGAATGGTTCTCTCTCCTGTCTCCTTCAGGGTTCTGCTCACATGCACCCTATCAGTGAAGCCTTCTGCTATGGTCTGAATGTCTGTGTCCCCTCAAAATGCCTATGATGAAATCTAATCCCCAAGGTGATGGTATTAGGAGGTGGGAATTTTAGGAGGTGATTAGGTCATGAGGGTGGAGCCCTCATGAATGAGATTAGTGCCCTTATAGAAGAGGCCCCAGAGAGCTGCTTTGTTCTTTCCACCATGTGAGGACAGTGACTATGCCATCATGTGGCAGTGAGAAGGCACTATCTATGACCAGAATGCGAGTTCCTCACCAGACTTCGAATCTGCTGGCACTTTCATCTTGGAATCTCCAGCCTCCAGAACAGTGAAAAATAAATGTCTGTTGTTTGTAAGCCACATGGTTTATGGGTTATAATAGCCCAAACAGACTAAGACACTTTCCCTGAACTCTCTAGGCAAAATTGCACTCCCTAGAATTCTTTTTCTCTTCTCTACTGACACTCGTTTATAACATTCTTAACATCTAATAAAATTGGTATTTTCAGTTTTTCTCATTTCTCTCCTCTCCTCTACTAGAATGTAAGTTCCAGTATAATTTATACGTATTTTATTTCCTATTGTATCCCTGATGCTGAGTTCACTATCTTACACATGGTATGAACCCAGTAAATGTCAGGTATATAAATTAATAAATTAGAATAAGAGTGCCAACCTGGTATGGGGGGGTCATGACTCTCAGATAATTGATGCAAATTACTTAACACGGTGCCCAGCACATAATAAGTACTCAACAACTATGAGCTTGTGTTAACCTTAGTAGTTATTCCTAGTCATGGATATATGTAAGGTAGACATTTAAATAGTAATGTTGATTCTCTGGACAAAACTTGACAGCAATTATTTGGTAGGGGCCCCAGAGTCCAGGCATCTCTCTATGAAATAATTTGTTCAAATTCTTTTACAGAAAACTTTAGGATGTAGAAACCCATGCAGATGAAACTAACTAAACTTAATCTACAAAATTAGAACTCTAAGTAGTTTACCATATTTTTAACAAATGCATTGTACTATACTACTGTACAGTAGATTTCTGGTGTAAATGCCAATCTCCTCCTCAATAATGTGAGAAACTTTAGCCAGAGATAATTGAAAGACAAGGCTCTGGTTTGGTTTGCCTGGATTTCTCCTCTTTCATTGCCTAAGACTGACAACTGTGTCTCCTTTTTTTTTTTAACAGATATTTTCAGAGTGTCTACTATGTCAATGCACTGTCCTAGGCAAGGGAAATTTAACAGCTAACAAGATGATAGGCTTGGTTCCTACTTTCATAAAGCTTGTAGTTTATCAGAGAAGAGGGGCAATTAAAAAGGGAATTAGAGTCAACAAGCTCTGTAATAGCAAAAGTTCAGGATGCACATGAGAGAAACAACTAACTTAGCTGGAAGCTGGGAAGAAAGACAGGAGAAGATGTCTCTTTGCTTCCCAGCAGAAGTGACATTTGAGAAGATGTGTGAGGTTACCCTGGTAAAATTTTTTACTAGAAGTTATTTTAATATTAGTAATACATGCTACACACTGGCTCAACAAGGAGCTTGAGTTATTCATGGAGTTTTTCCCTTCATCTTCACAGGTGTACTTTGGAGCAAACTTGCATTGCAATTATTGATTACCACTTTGAATTGTAATTAGAGCTATTAAAAACATGTATACATAAATATACATATGCATATATATATATATGTATACACACACAAACATATGTGTGTTTGAGTGTATTTGTAAGCCCTTATAATTTGTCCATATAAAATTGTTTATTTTTATTTTAGGTTCGGGCATACAAGTGAAGGTTTGTTATATAGGTAAATTCATGTCATGGGGGTTTGTTATACAGATTATTTAATCACCAAGGTATTAAGCCTAGTACCCAATAGTTATTTTTTCTGCTCCTTTCCTTTCTCCCACCATCCACTGTCAAGTAGACCCTAGTGTCTGTTGTTCCATTCTTTGTATTCATGAGTTCCCACCATTTAGCTTTGACTTCTAAGTGAGAACATGTAGTATTTGGTTTTCTGTTCCTGTTTTCATTTGCTGAGGATAATAGCCTCCAGCTCCATTCATGTTTCCACAAAAGATATAATCTTATTCTTTTTTATGGCTGCATAGTATTCCATGGTGTATGTGTACCATATTTTATTTATCCAATTTGTTACTGATGGATAAACAATAGGTTGATTCCATGTGTTTGCTATTGTGAACAGTGCTGCAAAAACATTTGGGTGCATGTGTCTTTATGGTAGAATGATTTGTGTTCCTCTGGGTATAGACCCAGTAATGAGATTGCTGGGTCAAATGGTAGTTCTGCTTTTAGATCTTCGAGTAGTCACCATACTGCTTTCCACAATGGTTGAACTAATTTACATTCCACCAACAGTATATACATGTTCTTTTCCACAACTTTGTCAGCATCTGTTATTTTTTGACTTTTTAAAAATAGCCATTCTGACTGGTATGAGATGGTATCTCACTGTGCGTTTGATTTGCATTTATCTTATGATCAGTGATATTGAGCTTTTTTCATATGCTTGTTGGCCACATGTACGTCTTCTTTTGAAAAGTGTCTGTTCATGTCACTTGTCCACTTTTTAATGGGGTTGTTAGTTTTTCTCTTGTAAATTTGTTTAAGTTTCTTATAGATGCTTGATATCAGATGTACAGTTTGCAAAAATTTTCTCCCATTCTGTAGGTTGTCTGTTTGCTCTGTGGATAGTTTCCTTTGCTGTGAAGAAATACTTAAGTTTAATTACATTCTATTTGTCAATTTTTGCTTTTGTTGCAATTGCTTTTGGTGTCTTTGTCATGAAATCTTTGCCCACTTCTATGTCCAGGATGGTACTGCTTGGGTTATCTTCCAGGATTTTTATAGTTTTGGGTTTTATGTTTAACTTTCTAACATAACATGAGTTGACTTTTGTATGTGGTATAAGGAAGGGGTCCAGTTTCAATCTTCTGCATATTGCTAGCCAGTTATCTCAGCAACATTTATCGAATAGGGAGTCTGTTCCCTCATTGCTTGTTTTTGTCAGCTTTGTCAAAGGCCAGGTGGTCGTAGGTGTGCAGCCTTGTGTCTGGGCTCTCTATTCCGTTCTACTGGTCTATGTGCGTGTTTGTGTACCAGTGATATTTTTGTTTTTAAGACAACTCCTGGCAAAGGAGTTACCTTGGTAAAGAGAGGGTGGCTCCAGGCAGATGAGAAATATGTAAAAGGGCTTGGAGCCTTGAGAGAGCATGAGGCCTCCAAGTCTTAAAAGTTCTGTTAGGCATTCTTGAAGGCAAAACAAGGCTCATTTGTTGTGTTGCATGAACAGCTTATCCATAATGAGTAGAGTTTCTCAGAGTCCTATTACTAATTGCAGAATATCCTCAATTTGTCTTTAATAAGTGTTCAAAGTTAACTTCAAATATTAATAAAGAAGTGTTTATTTTTTGACAGTATACTCTAAAAATGTCTGCTAATCACTTTTAAACCCCAGCTAAAATTATTTCTCTGTCTTCATGGCCATACAACTCTGCCTCATTCAATTCCATAGTTGGCCTTGAGTTTGAAAATTGACCTTGTTTATAAGCTGGAGTATGTGCTTATTCTTCCTTCTCTTTATGAGAAAAGTTACTTGCCAGTGGAGACGGAACTGAACATAGATTCTGAAATAGACACAATATGGGAAACTTGATACTTCCTTCCACTACCAAGCCCAAGCAAGGGATGCTGTACAAGGCATTAGGTATCCTCCTTAATCCCGGGAAATACAAAATAAAAAGGAAGAGATAAGGCCTATGTTTGAGTCAGTTCACACTGCTATAACAGAATGCCATAGATAAATTGCCTTAAACAATAGACATTTATTTAGCACAATTCAGGAGGCTGGGGTTCTGAGATCAAAGTGAATACTTTCCTCTTGGTTTACAGATGGTCATGTTCTCATTGTCATGAGGACATGTCAAAGAGAAGGACTTCTGGTCATTTTTAGCCACTTAAAAGGGCATTAATCCCATATATCTGGGCTCTAGTCTCATGATCTAATTACTGTTCAAAGACTCCACCTCTAAATATCATCACATTGATGATTTAGGCTTCAGTATATAAATTTTGGGAAAACACAAGCATTCGGTGCATAGCAGAATATAAGTATGAAAACAAAATTAACAAAATAGTAAAAATTACAAAATTCCTGAAATGATGAGATAATTGCCCAAAGAATGTAATAGGAAATCAAGAGAGAGAACATGAGAGTCTGAAAGAGCACCTCAGAGGAAAACAGTTTAACCTGGGTCATGAGGAAGTAATAGGATTCTGACAGATGTGTAACAGCTGGATAATCCAACATAGAGAGAGAAAAGGTGCCAGGGTGAAGACATGGAGGTGATAAAGAAAATATAAGTAAAGAGGGACAGAGAAGCCTGCAATTATTGTTCTGGGTATCGGAAGAGACCCTTGTACCCTGCTCTGTGCTTGCATGTATATTCTCACTCATTCCTTCAAATACGGAATGATTATTAAATGACTAGCTTTTTTTCAAACTTTTAGTATAAGATTTTAAATCAAACTAAGAAAAATATATTTAAAGAGGAAATGCATGAATTACAATAATAAGCTATTTTTAAAATAGTTTGAGCTATTTAAGTTTGAAACTCAAGAAATTACCTGTTTAAGTGTCTAAGTAGTCTTCAGTTGACTTTTAATTAACCTCTTTTGCCATTTGTCGTCCAGGGAAATTGGAAAATATTTTATAGTCCAACAAAAACTTGCTTTATAAAAGAATTAAGTGAATTTGAGCCACTTATGATAATCTTTCAAAACATCTGATATTTGTAGCTGAATCCGGTCAAATTGTATTTATTCCTTATCAGCCTTAGTTATCTTGGCATCGCTCTCGTATTAATAAGATTCAGACAAAGTCTAGCCTTGCAGTATAAAAGTGATAGGGAAAATCATTTTCCCTTATCAGGCTGAATCTCATTTGTTGTGGTTTCTTTCCTTTAGATTCTGATGTTTGCCGGTGCTTTTTGTGGGAACATTATTTAAAACATGTCCTCCTGAGTGTACAAGAGCCACTTCATGAGGATTACTCTTCTACCTTCTTTGCTTGCAGTGGAAGTTTCATTCATTCAGCTTAAACTAAATTTCAATAAAGAAAAGGAAGAGTTTCATTTGTAACACTTATCCCCTTAAAAAATAATAACAAGACTATGTTTAATTTGCCTAAAAATAGATATAGAGGTCATGGAATTCAGTTTTCACTTTGATGATGGTAAGGAGAGGCATCTAGCCTCCTTGACGTCCAAAATCATGAGCTTCTTACACCACCCATGATAACTGTCACCTAAAAGGATTCACCATTCTATTAGGGTAGGCTAGGTTGTCCTGCAGTAACAAATAAACTTTATAATCATGGTGGCTTAGCCCAACAGAAGTTGATTTCTTTCAACACAGACTCTAATGCAGTTGGCCTAGGATGCTGGGATGACCCTCCATCCATTGACTCAAGGATCCAGGCTTGCATCACCTTATAATATAGCCCCTTAACATGTCACTTCTAAGGTTGTTTCAGCATGGGGACAGAGAGAGGAAAAAAGCAAACCGGATTGTAATTGCTTCAGCCTGGATGAAACGTGTGTCATTGTGCTTACAATTCATTGGCCAGAAAGAGTCACTTGGCCTCAACCTCACTGCAAGGAAGAGTGAGAAGTGAAGGGGAGCACATGGAATGTAAGGTGTGCAACAGCCATCCCTGTCTCAATTACATAGTTAATTACATTTGGCTCTATGCTAAGTCAAATACAGAAGTTCATGGAAAACATGGAATTTTTATCACATCGAAATCACTGCCAAAAAGCAAAGTATACATGCTTTGGAGACAGAATACTTTTACTGCCTGGCTTGTCATATTTCAGGAATAAGACCATTGGCAAGTCCCACAGACACTCTGAGCCTCAATATCTTCATCAGTAAAGTGGAGAGAATGCTGACATAAGTCAGTTCAGAGGACTATAAGTAATGACTGTGAAGCACCTAATTAAGGGCCTACTAAATATTAGGTATCGAGTTTTAAAACTGGCAATTATAATTATTGTATCTTAATGAGAATAATAAAATGGAGATATTATTATCATGGAAAATAATTAATTAGTTTTGTTATATTTAATTTATCAAGAATAATGCAATAGATTTTCAAATAAAAGCATCCATGAGACTTCCTAGCTGAGTTCAGAAGCAGTTTTTGACCCTGCATTTAATTTACTGTTAGCAGCAAATATGGTATATTATTACCTTTAGAATTTCTCATTTCAGATGAAAAAAGAAATGAGCTGTTAACATAATTGTAAAAATTTTAAAGGGCCGCAGTGAAAGCAGAGAGGTGAGTTTCCATGGCGATATCTGAACAGTGCAAGAGAACGGAAGAAGGGAAGGGGGGCATTTAATGAGCACTTACATGATGTTAAACAGTGTGCTTGGCACTTTGCATCCAACATCAGCCTAAACACAGGAAAATGCTATGACATCAATATGATTGTCACAGTTATATGGAAGAGCAAACAAACTCAAAGGAAGAGACTCTCCTAGTGGACTAACTAGATTGTGGCCCCAGTGCCATACGACCTGCCTTTGCCTGTAGCTGGTGTCCAGACTCTCCTGACACCAACGAGTCTCCTGTAATTCATCTTCTTCTGCTCCTTCATGCTCAAGGTCTCTCATTTCCCTGGTTTTAGGGTCTGATTTGTTCCCAGCCTTTCTCAGGGCTCTTGTAGGCTTAACACACACACCCCTGTCTCTAGCGTGACCTCTCACCAGGACACAAAGTTCCTATTTCTTTGTAGTAACAGAAAAACGTCCTCAGACACATTGTCTTGCCTCTTTAGAGATAGTTCCTTCTTACAGTAGAAAACCTATGACAAAAGTGGAGGTGGTAGATCTGTGAACTCACTGTGCTCCAACCATCCTAGGAAGGGTTGACTGGGCAAGAATCATCCATGGGTACCAAGTGTCAGAGGAATTTTGAGAAATGGAATACCCGTATAGTCTCAAAAGGTCTCTCCACCGATTGCATATTAGCTGAAAAGGGGAAAAGTAGTAACTACACAGTATTGGTATAAAGAGATGCCACTTTGACAGTGTGATCAAAATTAACATTAGCGATAAGGAAAAAATGGATGTCACATGCCTCTGGATGTGTGCATGGAGAGGGAACACCATCACTTATGAGTATCCCCGCTGGGATGCATAACCTGAATCTGATCATAAAAAAGCATCAGACAAACCCACATTAAAGAATATGCTACAAGAGGTCTGTGTTCATTAAAAATGTCAGCGTCATGAAAGTGGGAAAGACTGAAGAAAGTTCTGAATTAAAGGGAATTCAACAGACACAATTGCTAAATGGACCAGATCCTGTTTTGAAGGGAAGAGCACTTGCACATTATTGGGAAAACGATAAATATGGCATATTAAAATGTAGATTAGATGAAAATATTATAACAACGTTAAATTTTCTAAATGAAATACCATCGTGGTTAAATTATTTAAAAGAATATTCTTAGAGAATACACATTGAAATATTAAAAAATAAAAGAACAGGGTGTAGCTACTTTCAAATCTACTTTCAAATGGTATAGAAAACAATAATTTTAGAATGCATAATTCACACACATACGTGTATGTGTATGTATGTATGTGTGCATTACTATATTTAACAATATTTGAAAGAGAGGGAAAAGGAAAAAACAGAGGATGAAAAAGCAAATGTGGCAAAATGTTAAAACATGGTGAATCTGAAAAAAAGCATATACAGAAGTTCTCCAGAGGCTGTTTTTTTCCAGCAATTCAATGAGCTTTAGGAGTTTAAACAAATTGAAGTTTCTATTAATAGCTAGCAATTATTGTGTGCCCATGCTTTGCTATGGATTGTCCTAGGCAGATCACTGGCATTCTTTCTAAGCTTTCTCGTAGCTGTAGGTGTGGAAATTGTGTTTTCATTTTTAGATATGAGGAAACTGAAACAGGATATGCACCCCACAGGAAGTGGCAGGGTCATGGATTTGAATTCAGACCTGGCTCACATCTTTGCACAATAGAATGAGATGGTGCATGTGATGCCAGACAGGAAGAGGTAAGTTTCCAGCCTTTAGGGGCTCGTAGGGGCTCACAGCCCATAGGGAGGGTAGACAGGGAGGACAGACAAGTAGTTGGGTACATAGTGTGATGTGGTAAGCACAGTTAAATACGGTTAAATTCTTTTTTTTTTTTTTGAGAGGGAGTCTCACTCTGTCACTGAGGCCGGAGTGCAGTGGTGCGATCTCGGCTCACTGCAACCTCCACCTCCTAGGTTCAAGCAATTCTCCTGCCTCAGCCTCCCCCATAGCTGGGACTATAGGTGTGTGCCACCACGCCTGGCTAATTTTTGTATTTTAGTAGAGATGTGGTTTCACCATGTTGGCCAGGCTGGTCTCGAACTCCTGACCTCAAGTGATCCCCCTGCCTTGGGCTCCACAGTTAAATTCTTCTAACCTGAATTTATAGAACACCTGCTGGGGGCTGCTGTCATGCCAATCTCCTCTGCCACTACAGACACATGTCCTGTCCTCCCAGAACTTACACTGAAGTGGATGTGACTGATGCTACAGTACATAACTGCTGTGGTAGCATATAACAGGGAAATTTTATCCAGACTACAAGGCTAAGGTTGGCTTCCCAGAGGGGATGTGAGTGTTGCCTTACTTGATTTTCAGAGATAGAATAGCCTGTGAAATTTCATTCATCCCTGAGTTCTAAAGACTTGGCGTATAGGAAATTCACTAGCTGTTGAATCTGGAAAAATGATATACATGTTTTCTCTACTGTGCAGAGTCTATACTATTCTTGAATGAATGAATGAGTGAATGAGTTCCCTTCTGTGATTCCTAAAGAACCCAGGGCAATGAGGTCTTCCAGGATGTCAGCCTCTCTGTCATCCTTCCAGGTCACAAGAAAGAGCCAGCAGGTTTCAGCAAGCTATTCCCTGGCTGATCTGGTGGTGAGAAGAATTTGGGGGTGGCGGCTTGGTGACCAACCACAGCCCACAGCCAGGGCGATTCCTGCACTCCCTGGCTTCCGCGGTTAGCTTTCCGATTAGAGGAAATGCTTTATCAGGAAAAGCTACTTTGTTCTCTCTTGTTCTCTTTTATTTTTTTCCGAGTTACTCATCACTTTTTCAGTCCCTTATTCCCAGAGGAGAAAACAAAGCCACCTTGTTGAAGCTGTACCTTAGGTATTATTCTTGCCAATGCCTTGCAAAGCCAGCAGCCCAAGGGCTTTGCAGGTCAGATACAAGGGCCCTTTACCTTCAAAGATTAAAATCAGCATAGCAACAAAACATGAGGCTCTTGGTTTTATTCAGTGCTTTTCTTACATGGTCTCATTGCATTCACAGAGTAGTGTTACAGAAGGTTAGAGACCCTTGGAGATAAAACACTTAGGGATTTCCATTCTTTCTGGTGATGCCCCCAAAACCTGGGAAGGAGCGTCAGGGCCTGCCCTCTGGGGACAGAGGCTCCCTTCAGGGGCGGGAAGCCCATCTGGCTCATCTCCCTGCCCTTGGCTCAGCTGACCATGCAACTGCAGCTGCTTGCTTGGACTTGTTTCATGCATGACAGTTTCAGTTACTTTTCACTTGAGAAGTAGATCTCCCTGCTAAAAGAAAAAGAAAAGAAAGAAAATGTTTAAAGACTATTGATCAGTTTCAATACCTTCATACTGTCGATAAAAAAACACAGGCCCCTGTGGCACTGGCACTGGCCGTCCCTTCGCATCTCACTCTCAGTGCCTCAGTGAGCTTTCTCAGCTGTGCTACAACAATGAGCATTTGCAGACCTCTTTTCCATCTTTCAAATTGTTAGCATCTCTCAACTATTCACATTGGAGGATTAATTTGTTAAATACCTTTCATTGTTATTCTAGTGGAGTTTAAGGAGGAAGCAGCAATAGAATATGTATATGTATATACATATACATATACATATACATATACATATACATATACATATACATATACATATACATATACACACACACAGAAAGAGACAGAGAGAAGAGGGTTTTGCCTCAGTCAGGGACTCCTCTCATTGCCTGAAACATTCATCAAAGACTTGGAGCTCCAAGGACTTGAGGAAGGCACCACAGTGAGTGGTGGAGTTGAAAACTGGAGGATTTGGTTGAATATTTCTATCAGTAGCACCTGGACTCTTTCCTTTCCCTTGCCAACCAAACATCCAAGCACCTGTCCTTTCTACTATGTCAGGAAAAGGGATTTTATTTTGTGGAGACTTGAAACAGGAATTCTCTACCCTACTTAGAAAGAATAAGATTAAGTAAAACTTCAATATCCCAAGGGAAATACGGAAGCTATTGAAAATAAAAAAATAGAACAAAATACCATTAAAAGCATAATTAGAGAAGAGCATTAACACTTCTCTCCCTAAGGAAACATTGTTAACTGTTTTATAATTTGTATATCTTTTTTCTCAACAAAAAGTGTGCAATTGTTGTTAATAATAAAAGACTTTCAGTCATGATAATTAAAAAACAAAAATGTAAAACAAAACAAAACAAAAAAACCACAGGCCCAGAAAGGGACAATCACTTGCCTAAAATCACAAATCCACTTAGTACTTAGAGGCAAAGAAGGAACTAAGTGTTAGTCTTGGGTATCACATCAGTTTCTACTTCAGGGCAAGCAATTGTGGTACCTGGCTCAGAAGACCACAGTGAATGTAAACACCCAATGATTGGCCCAACAGGGAAGAAAAATAATTTTTAAAATTCCTGACAGCTGCATTTCTGGAATGTCCCCATCCCTTCCTCATGCACCTGTTGCTGCCTGAACTTCTGACACTGAGTGGTTACGGGAGGCCTGGCATCTCCTTAGGGCACTGCCACTGGTGCTGATGAACCAACTGAGGCAGACACTTTTACCTCCCTGAGCCTCACTTTCCTCCACCAGAAACTGGTTTAGGGGACAATAGCTCAGCACTGTCTCTTCTGGCTTCTATGTTCTTCTGGTTAAGAAAAAACTGACAAAGGTTCCTTTCCCCCTGTCCTGACTTCCCAAAAGATTCAACATGAGGCTTCACGGAAATCCTGGATGGAAACATTTCCTTTCCAATGTAAAATGATAAAGCCTGGTCATGTGCAAGTTGCTCCCAGCTGCTGTGCCAGGGAGAGAGGGGAGGCATGCAATCAGCTTCCAGATAAAGGAGACAAGCTGTGGTGCTCAGGGCCCAACTGAGAAACATATAAAGAGGGATTATATATATAATGAATATCTACCTCTCTATATATAAAGATATATATATATATATAGAGAGAGAGAGAGAGAGAAAGAGAGAGAGAGAGAGAAGACATTGTTCTCTCTATAGAAAAGAAAGATCTTTCTGTAGAAGATAGATAGTTATCCCCTGAGAACCAGGAAAGCTGATGATACAATTCACAGAAGTCAAAAAAGTCCCCAAGCTGCATGAAGTTCCTTTGAAAAGGCAGGCTTGGGTTTCCCTGGTCTATGTAAGCCCCTTCCTGTAGGGAATGGCAGGTCTGGAGACACACCCCTGGAAGCTCTCTGAGTGCAGCGCTGGCACAAGTGGGGGAAGCCAGGGAGTTGGTGGGGTGGGGTGGGGGGATGGCAGATGGCTCAGCAGCTCCAAGTGTGCTACAGAGAATCAGTTCTGAAATTATTCACAAGTACTCAGCAGACTCAGCGCACTTTAAAAGTCACTTTTTTTCTCTCATAGAGAAAAAGGATATTGTCTTATGGCTTCCTCACCATATGACTTCTTGGAATTTTTTTTTTTTTTTTTTTTTGAGATGGAGTCTTGCTCTGTTGCCCAGGCTGGATCCCCGCTCACTGAAACCTCTGCCTCCTGGGTTTAAGCAATTCTCCTGCCTCAGCCTCCCAAGTAGCTGGGACTACAGGCACACACTACCATGCTCAGCTAATTTTTGTATTTTTTTGGTAGAGACAGGGTTTCACCATGTTGGCCAGGCTGGCCTCGATCTCTTGACCTCAAGTGATCTGCCCACCTTGGCCTCCCGGAATGTTGGGATTAATGGTGTGAGCCACTGCGCCCAGCCAGAATGATTTTCATACTGTCTGTCCCTTCCTTCCTTCTTCCCTTTCACCCCTTAGTCTCTCTCTCTCCAAAACAATACTTTTTTCCTGCTTAATCCTTGCAGAGAACACCAAGTACATTTATGTAAAAAATAATGACAACAGTAGAATTCCCGAAAACCATAAGAGCAGTTAAAAACAAAAGTTTGAAGTATCGATGCTCCATGAAATTATACTAATGTGATAGACTCTAGTGCTGGACATAACCTTGTTCTTTCACGGGAATAAAATGCTATTGTATAAGTGGGTCATCAGTGTTTTTCAATGATATCTATGGATCATTTCCTTTCTGTGAAGGTAAAATATTTATTTTCATAGTCATAAAGGAAATTAAAGAATGTCTACACAAGTTTTCAAACTCAAGGCATATACTAACATCCCCACTTCCTTTTCCACTCAGGATATATATATATATATATACACTCAGATACTTCAAATTTTAAGGTTTTCTATTATGTTACCATGTCTTTCAAATAACAAAATGCATAAACATATATAATATATATATATATATATAAAATGGTTGTTGTTGTTTGTCTTATTGCAGGGTGATAATATTGACCAATTAACCAAGTGTAGCAACCTATCATATTTTCCACACGTATCGTAGGTTAGAGTTGACCAGTCACATTTTTCCAGTGCAGTTGCTATGAAGTGTGACTGCTCTCTCATGCCTGCTGAATCTGTGACTTTAAGCACGTTACTTTACTTCTCTGAACCTCACCTTCTTCATATGTAAAAAAGAAATAATAGGACTTCATAAGGATGTGGGGTGGACTAAACAAGAAAACATGCAGGCTGGAGTGATGCCTTACATACAATAGGCTCTCAATAGATGGTGATTCTCTTTCATCTCACCAGACATATTGGCCTGATGAGCTTTGTAGTGTGGGTGGCAAAGATTGTGATTCCTGCTCTGTGGTGGAGGAGACTGAGCTCACAGATACAAATAAACTGACCAAGTTCACACAAATGGTGTCAGTTTAAACCACTGGTTCTCCATTGGGATTAATTGTGCCTCCATGAGATGTTTGGCAATGTTTGGAGATTTGGGGTTGTCATAAGTGGGGAAGGGGACCGTTTATACTATTGGCACCTAGTGGATAGAGGCCAGGAATACTGCTAACCATTTTTCAGTGCACAGAACACCCTATAGCAAGGAATTATCCATAGTAAAATGTTAATAGTGCTCTTTCCAATTCACCTCACATTTTCCAAAATAAACCAAAGCACTTTGTAAAATGAAAACATTATTTTTGTTATTTGAAAGACATGGTAACATAATAGAAAACCTTATAATTTGAAGCATCTGAGTCTACTCTTAGCTCTCCTACTTACTAACACTTAATCTGAAAACCTCAGGCAAAATTATCTCACCAGAGCCCTAGTTTCTCTATTTGCGCAATGTAACAGGGCATTTCGACAATAAGAAATAATTTAAATAAATGGTTGAGTATGGTGCCAACATGTAGTAGGGGCCCAGTCCATGATGGGACAATATAATAATGATAGTAGATATGGGAGGAGAATAATAGAATAACTTTCATTTTTTAACAAATATTGATTGAATTCCCGTTATGTGCTAGGCACTGAAGATATATCTCAGTCAGTTTGGCTGCTATAATAACAATACCATTAACTGGGTAGCTTAAACAACAGAAATTTATTTCTCACACTTCTGTAGTCTAGAAGATCAATATCAGAAGGCTGCATGGTAGAATTTGGTGAGAGCCCTCTTCCTGATTTACAGATGGCCGTCTCCTCATTGTATCCTCATGAGAGTGAGAGAGAGTGAGAGAGAGAAAGAGAGAGAGAGAGAGAGAGGAGGAAGCTCTTTCCTGTCTTTTCTTATAAGGTCACTAATCTCATCATGAGAGCTCCACCCTTGTGATCTAATTACCTTCCTAAGGCCCCACTTATAAATACTTTTCCATTGATGTTCAGGGATTCAGCATTTAATTTGAGGGGCACACAAACATGCAGTCGATAATAAGATGCAGAAATTAACAAAACAGAAAGGGCCCTGACATCATGGAACTTACATGGTGGATGACGGGAAATAGACAAGCAGAAAAAGTAAGAAGAGAAATCTCTTAATATAATGCAGGTGGTGGTCCTGGAGGTCTTCTGGGAAGAGGCAACTGGAATAATGATCTGAAGGCTAAGAAAGCATAGGAGTGAAGAGGAAAAGAAAGGGTATCCTTCAGAAAAGGAAGAACAAATGCACAGACACTCAGGCAAGAGGTGTTTGAAGAAAGCAAGCAAGGGGTGCATATAGACCCATGCATTGTCAATCTGAGTCTGCACTGTTTCAACCGATGATCAGTCTGATGTGCTCACTGGACTTAAGACCTCTCCAGGGTCAACATGAGAATGCCCATGTCTGGAGTACAAGGTTGTGGCTTTTCTGCAGAGAGACCACGGTTCCCCAAACTGCAGGCTCTTTTACGTCATGACTGTCAGGGTCTGCTGGACCACCAGCCCAACAGAAATGTTCCATCCTCCCCTCATTTCAATGGTGGACTTCTGAATCCCTGTAACACTCTCTCAGGTCTGTGGAGCTGCTCATACCGCCTCAGGCCCACTGTCCAACCCCCTCCCTCCACAGATAGTTCTACCTCACCTCTGCCCATGCTGAAGGTGTCCTTGTGGAGTGCTTCTCCTGGGGACTGGTGGCCCGGAGAAGGATGTCATCAATTTCCCCACGTTCTGAGTTCCCCAAACCTTCCTGAATCTTTTTAAAACTTCTTTGTTTCCCAGTCCAAATCCCAAGCTGAGGAGAAATGAGGACCCCATTATCTCAATTCCCATATCTTTTTCTGTCACTGAGCTCTTTTCTAAATGTTGTTGAGGCCAGAAGAAGCACATTTCAGCCTTCATTGTGTCATAGCCTGAATTCTCTCCACCTCAGTCGTATGGAAAGTCAGCTCTGCTGGGCTTCTGATCCCTGCTGAATCTACAGAAACTCATGAAGTTATTTATCCTTTTATCAAGGCCTGGCTTTAATACTCACCTCACTACACAGGGTCTGTAATAGAACTCAAAGTTAATCAGTGATTTTTTGTTCCAGGCAGGACTCTGAGGTGATAAACTCTATGGTTTTGGAGTTCTCTTCAAGATGGTACCAGGTTACCTGAGAAATAGGAATATTAGAGAAAGCATCTGAAAAACACTTAAGTCTATAAAGCTGCATTATCCCCAAAAGATCACTTGCATTATTAGACAGAACTGTTTGCCATACTGGACTAAATTTAGATTTTTCTCCATCACCCAATGAAGTGGAGGCTTCTGAGAAATACTGGATAAGAAATAGAGAAAATAAAGATACCCTTTTCTCTCATTTTAGTGTATTATGAATGTATGTGACCCTACAACAGAAAAAAAATTGCTTTAATGTCGATCTAGAAAGTTCCCAAATTTGAGGTAAACAGAAAAACAGAATTGTTTGCTTGTTTCCCTAAATGAAAGAGGAAAATCAAATGGGAGGAGAGAATCCTCCCAAGTCCTCTATGGGGCTTGGGATGTATAGTTACATTCTTTGTGCCTGTCTTCTCCTTTTCTTTACCTTTGAGACTGGCCCCCAGTGCCTGTCCCAAATTCTGCTGTCCTGTTAATTGCTGACTTGTCAATTTCTCGCCTAGGAAGGTTCTGACTCTAGTAAGAGCTGCTGATTCTAGTCCCCAGGCTTATGATTAGGGTTGCCAGAAAAAAAAAAAGAAAGAAAAACAGGAAGTCCAGTTATATATGAATTTGAGATAAACAACAATTTTTTATGAATATGCCCAAAATATTTTATGAAACATGCAACAGAAAATTTTTGTTTACTTGAAATTTAAATTTAACTGGACTTGTTAAGTTTTTGTTTGCTTAATCTGGCAACCCTACCCTGAGCAATGGTAAACCTAGACCCTGATCACATGCCAAGTTGAAACGGACGAGGGTAGCCACATCACTATCCATCCACAATGTGCTTCATCTGAGACTGAGACAGGATTGACTTCACCTCCAGCATTCATAGATGGATACATATAAATGTAAATATAATTATACACAAAAATATATTGAAAACTGAGGTTTTGGGAGGAGTGGCTTGGAAGATTGAAAGTGCCCAGACATCCCGGGTCTCACCATGGAAAGAGGAGTGCCTTCCCTTTATATAAATATAATTGGACTCGACGAGGGTCTCATGAGTAGATGTCATATTTATTTCACAAATGGGTAACTAAGATTCGGGGGTAAAAAAAACAGTGTATTTTAGTTAAAAGTCACTAGATATATAGCATTTAAGGTAAGTATTTGAATTTCAGATAAACCTAAAAATGATTAGTATTTTATTTATTTATAGTTTTTATTTATATTAATTTTATATTTTTAATTGTTGTGGGTACATAGTAAAAGTATATTTTTATGGGGTACATGAGATATTTTGGTACAGACAGGCAATGAAGAATAATTACATCAGGGTAAATGGGGTATCCATCACCTCAAGAATTTATCCTTTGTGTTACAAACAATCTAATTATACTCTTTTCGTTATTTTAAAATGTACAATTAAATTATTATCGGTCATAGTCACCCTGTTGTGCTCTCAAATAGTAAGTCTTATTCATTTTTTTCTATTGTTTTACCCATTAGCCATCCCAACTTCCCCCATATCCCTTCACTGCCCTTCCCAGCCTCTAGCAACCATCCTTCTACCCTCTATCTTCATGAGTTCAATTATTTTAATTTTAAGCTCCCACAAATAAGTGAGAACACGTGAAATTTGTCTTTCTGTGCCTGGCTTATTTCACTTAACATAATGACCTCCAGTTCTATCCATGTCACTGCAAATGACAGATTCTCATTCTTTTTATGGCTGAATAGTACTCCATTGTGTATAAGTATCATATTTTCTTTACCCATTCATCTATTGATGGACAATCTTGGCTATCGTAAGTGGTGCTGCAATAAACACAAGAGTGAAGGTATCTCTTTGAGAGACTGATTTCCTTTCTTTTGGGTATATACCTAGCATGGGGATGCTGGATCTTATAGTAGCTTTATTTTTAGTTTTTTGAGGAATCTCCAAACTGTTCTGCATAGTGGTTGTACTAATTTACATTCACAGTGTATGAAGGTTCTCTGTTCTCCACATCCCTTCTACCATTTGTTATTGCCTGTCACTTGGATAAAACCCATTCTAACTGGGGTGAGATGCTATCTCATTCTAATTTTGGTTTCCATTTCTCTGATGATCAATGGTGTTGAGCACCTTTTCATTTGTCTGTTTGCCATTTATATGTCTTGTTTTGAGAGATGTCTATCCAAATATTTTGCCCATTTTTAAATTGGATTGTTAGATTTTTTTTTCCTTTAGAGTTGTTCGAGCCCCTTATGTATTCTGGTTATTAATCCCTTGTCAGATGGATTGTTTCCAAACATTTTCTCCCATTCTCTGGGTTGTCTCTTGACTTTGTTTCCTTTGCTGTGCAGAAGCTTTTTAACTTGATGTGACTCCATATGTCCATTTTGGCTTTCGTTGCCTGTGCTTTTGGGGTATTACTCAAGAAATCTTTGCCCAATCCAATGTCCTGGAGAGATTCCCAATGATTTCTTTGAGTAGTTTCATAGTTAAGGTCTTAGCTTTAGGTATTTAATCCATTTTGGTTAGACTTTTGTATATAGCAAGATACAAGAGTTTGGATTCATTCTTCTGCATATGGGTATCCAGTTTTCCCAGCACCACATATTGAAGAGACTGTCCTTTTCCCAGTGTATGTGCTTAGCACCTTTGTCAAAAATGAATTCACTGTAGATGTATAGATTTGTTTGTGGATTGTCGATTCTTTTTCACTGGTCTATATATCTGTTTTTATGTCAATATCATGCTGTTGTGGTTACTATAGCTCTGTAGCATAATTTGAAGTCAGGTAATATGATTCCTCCAGTTTTGTCCTTTTGGCTCAGGATAGCTTTGGCTATTCTGGGTCTTTGATGGTGCCATATAAATTTTAGGATTTTTGTTTCTATCTCTGGGAAGAATGTCATTGGTATTTTTATAGGGATTGCATTAAATCAGTAGATTGCTTTGGTAGTATGAACATTTTACCAATCCATGAAATTAGGATATCTTGGAAATTTTTGTGTCCTCTTTAATTTCTTGCATCAATGTTTCATAGTTTTCATTGCAAAGATTTTCCACTTCTTTGGTTAAGCTAATTCCTAGGTATGTAATTTTATTTGTACCTATTGTAAATGAAATTATTTTCTTGATTTATTTTTCAGATTGTTTGCTGTTGGAATATTGAAATGCCACTGATTTTGGTATGTTGATTTTGTATCCTGCAACTGTACTAAATTTACCAGTTTCAATGGTTTATTGGTGGAGTCTTTAGGTTTTTTCAAATATAAGATCATGTCATCTGAAAACCAGAATAATCTGACTTCTTTCTATTCAATTTGAATGCCCTTTACTTCTTTCTCTTCTTTGATTGCTGTAGCTAGGACTTTCAGTACTATGTTGAGCAACAGTGGTGAAAGTACTACCAGATGTATGGAAGCTCCATTATATTTTGTGTCTTTTCTCTTGCTGCTTTTAAGATCCTTTTTTAAAAAAATTCTTGACCTTTGGGAGATTGATTATTAAATGCTTTGAGGTAGTCTTCTTTGGTTTTATATAACCTTCTTGTACTTGAATATTGATATTCCTAAATGGAAGTTTTCTGTTATTATGCAACTGAATAAACTTTCTCCTCTATCTCTTCCTCTACTTGCTCTTTAAGGCCAAAAAATCTGTTAGATTCACCCTTTTGGGGCTATTGTATAGATCTTGTAGGCCACTGGTTTTCATTCTTTTTTCTTTTATGTCCTTTGACTCTGTATTTTCAAATGGCCTGTTTTCAAGTTCACTAATTCTTTCTTCTGCTTGATCAATTCTGCTGTTAAGAGACTCTGATACGTTCTTCAGTATGTCAGTTGCAGTTTTCAACTCCAGAATTTCCACTTGATTCTTATTTATTGTCTCAATATCTTAGTTAAATTTATCTGAGAGATTTTGGAATTCTTTCTCCCTGTTATACTGAATTTCTTTTGAGTTTCCTCAAAACAGCTATTTCGAATTCTCTCTCTGAAAGGTTGCATATCTCTGTTTCTCCAGGATTGGTTCCTGGTGCATTCTTTTATTTTTTTGGTAAGCTCATGTTTTCCTGGATAGCCTTGATATTTTCAGATGTTTGTCCATGTCTGCAAGGAGGAGCTCAATATTTATTGTAGTCTTTTCAGTCTGGGCTTGTTTGTACTCATATTTCTTGGGAAGGCTTTTCAGGTATTCAAAAGGAATTCGGTGTTGTGATCTAAACCATACATGTATTAGAGGGTACCCCAAGCCCAGTAATGCAGTGTTTCTTACAGAATTGTAGAAATATTGTCTTGGCGGTCTTGGAAAACATCTGGAAGAATTCTCTGGATTACAAGACAGATACTCTTCTTCCCTTCCCTTACTTTCTCCCAAACAGAGTCTCTCTCCCTGTGCTGGAGTTGGGGGTGGGGTGACACAAGTCCCCCTGTGGCCACCACCACTTGAATTCTGCCAAGTCAGACCTGAAGGCAGCACAGCACTGGATCTTGCCCAAGACCTGCTGTAACCACTCCCTGACTACAGCGTGTGTTCACTCCAGGCCCTAGGTCTCTACAATCAGCAGGTGGTGAGGCCAGCCATGCCTGTGCCCTTCCCTTTAGGGCAGCAAGTTACCCCAGGTCCCAAGTGGGTCAAGAGATGCCATCCAGGAGCCAAGGACTGGAGTAAAAAAACCTTAGAAATCTACCTGGTGCCCTATGCTACTATGACTAAGCTGGAACTGAAACCATGAGACAAAGACTTTCCCATTCTTCTCTCTCCTTTCCACAGGCAGAGGAGACTTTCCCCATGGCCACCACCACCACAGGTGCACAAGGAGTACTGTCAGGCTACCTCTGGTGTTCGCTTCAGGCCCAAGGACTCTTCAGTTTGTGGTAAAGGCTGCTAGGCCTGGGACTCATCATTCAGGACAGTGGGCTCCCTTCTGGAACAGGGCAGAAATGACTTCCAACATCCAGGCCTTGAAGTGGGGATCTCAAGAGGCTGCTTGGTGCTCTACCCCACTGTGGCTGAGCTAGTATCTGATTTTTGGTTCTTATGAAGTTTATTTTCTTGTGTAGATATTTGTCAAATTTGGTGTTTCTGCAGCAGGGACAATCAGTGGAGGCTTCTATTTGGCTATCTTGCTCTGTCCCTCTTTTAGAGTTTTGATTAATATTATTAAATTTCCAATTTTGTCTTTGGGAAAATAATATGTATACTATGAGTTAGATGGAATATTCCATGTATCACTGTATGCAAATTATCAAATAGCACTACAGAAGATATTCGAAAGATAATGATTACTGGCATTAATTTCTATGGGTAAGTTTCCCATAAAGTAACGCCTTGACTTAAGTCACAGACTTGATATATAGGACACTCTAGGTCACATGAATAGAGTTGTTTAGTAAAGTAGATTTGAAGTCACGTCTTGTTCTCAGGTAATTCCTTCAGGCTAAGAATTGGCCTCCCATAGAGTCCTATTTTCCAAGGCAAATTCCACTGAATTACTCCAGTAATACCTCAAGTCATGAGCCTCTTTTAATGAATTATATTTATTGAATCAATTTTCCCATCAACAGTGAGCTCTGGGGCCAGGGACATGCTGTGGCTTTATTATAAAGGTCTTCTTTGTGGATAGACCCATGCTTTGTTCATCTCTGAGAAAATGTGGGCATAGTGTTGCATGAAGGAATATCAACAAGAGTAAAGGGAAGCACATGGGAAAACATGATGAGAAATAAATGTTTGTTGTATATAAGCCTCTCTGTTTATGGTCTTTTCATTATAGCATCCAGAACAGACTAAGAGAGCTACATTTTCTTAGGCAATTCAAAACAGATAAGATAGTTGCAAATTATCTCAATAATTATAAAATGTATCTTTATATCTGTACACAACCTATGAGAAAACTGTCGACCTTATAGGCTTAATCAATTTCTTCATTATGTCAGTTAATACATTTAATGCATTTTCCAGATTACAATGACCTCTCAAACATCCAAAAACCACCACAAATCAGTTGAAATGGTTGCATTATCAATCAACTATTAATCAGACCAAAGAACCCAGCTGAGACTTCCACAATGAGTTGAACGCTACCAGGTATTTATTACCTAGGTTTCTCTTAAGATGAAGATTGACTGACTGTGCCAATGAGAATGTTCATAGCTATGCTTTTTTGTCCAACCTCTCTCTCTCTATCTTTCTTCACTACATGGGTGTCATGGGGTATGTTAGGGGCTGACTGGTGTCCTCTCAAAATCCGTATTTGAAGTTATAATCCCCAGTACTTCAGAATGTAACCATAATTTGAGATATAATCTTTAAAGAAGTAATTAAATTATATAATATCATTAAGGTGGGCCATAATCTAATGGTTAGTGTCTTTATAAGAAGAGAAAATTTGAACACAGACATGTACAGAAGGAAAACTCTGTGAAGACAGAGGGAGGCCAAGGCAACCTACAAGGCAAGGAAAGAAGCCTGAAACACATCCTTCCTCATAGCCCCCAGAAGGAACCAACCATGCTGATACTTTGATCTCGTATTTCCAGCCTCCAGAAGTGGAGAAAATCAATTTCAGTTTTTGAAATGGCCCAGTGTGCAGTATTTTGTTACAGCAACCCTAGCTAACTAATACATGATGTTTAACCTCAATGTATAACTTAAGTCATTGCATAACTTCTGTATCTCTGTAAAATTGTTTGAGTCTTCCATAGGTTTTATTTGCTAGGAGATACAAGGCTGAGTCGATCTGTCAGTCTTCATTCTAAATTTTAACCACTCCATTATGTAGCAAACCCATTTACACTCTATCCACCTGGTTCTTGTCTATGGCTCCTTGAGGTGGTGGTCCCTAGCTGTTCTCAGTGCAATTCCTCTCTCCTTTTAGACGCTTTTTGTGTCTCCTTCCCTACTACACACAGAGGTAAGTAAAAACCAAAATAAAACAAAACAGAAAACCAACATATTAATACCTATAAACGTGTACTTGGAAATACAAAACAAATGTATCAATAGTCACCTACTAATTTTAGTTAATTGAAAAATCGCATTCACCCTTTTTTGTAGTATAATTATCATCTCATACATTTTAATGAACTTATTTCCTCTTTGAATGTCATGGCTTTCTTATAGACTCAATTCATCCCAACTAGTTACAATTTCTCTCTTTAGATGCCCAAATTGTTCCAGCTTGGCTAGTGGGGGTCTTGTTAAGCTATCTCCTTTGTCCTTTCCATACAACTCTACGCATTGCTACAATTTCCTTGTTTTCTGGCAGCCACTCCAGCTCATAATCTATCCAAGTTTTGCTTCATCCCAAGGCACCCAAGGCATGGAATCAATTGATCTCCAAGGAGCCATGGTTCTCTGTAGTTTAAGAACTAATTAGTATTAGGGCATAAGATGTGGCCACTCACTGTCCATAAGCACTGGGGGACAGAAAGACAGAAAGAACTGAAAAAAAAAATGACTTCTATTCAAGGTCATGAAGTTCACAAATACATTTCTAATTTAGCTTTAAGATTAATCAAGCATTTTAATTTTTTCCACTCAAATATGCCTAACTTAGACTTTAACCCATCACCCAGTCTGTAATTGTGCCCCATTTTATTTTTACTTTCTTTTTATGTCTCATTGACCAATGTGACTTTGTAATCACTTTATTGACCCTAAAGAATTCAAAGCACCTCATAAACCACCTCTATTTATTCTCCCTCAGCTGTCACTATATCTATGAAACAATTCATCCCCTTATATACATGTCATGAGCATCAACACATTCCAATTCCATGGAGTCATATTTCACAAGCTTATGGCCCAATTTTCTAAAGATGCAATTAACAGGCTGAGTGACCTTTACCTTCATCTATAATCTTAAAAAAAATACTAAGTCAGAGAAAGAGAAAGTCAGGTCTTGAATGTTATGATTCAGGATCATGAAAGGTCCCAGATCAAATCTGCTTTGTTACTTAAAATGTCTTCACAGGATGAATATGGAGGGAAAGAGGAGGTAACTGTCCTATAAGAAACAGGACACCGAACTTCACTCAGCCAGGTTTTTTTTGTTTTTGTTTTTGTTTTTCTTGAGATGGAGTCTTGCTCTGTCGCCCAGGCTGGAGTGCAGTGGCGCGATCCATCGCGGCTCACTGCAAGCTCCGCCTCCTGGGTTCACGCCATTCTCCTGCTTCAGCCTCCTCCTCAGTAGCTGGGATTACAGGCGCCCGCCACCAAGCCCAGCTAATTTTTGTGTGTTTTTTAGTAGAGATGGGGTTTCACTGTGTTAGCCAGGATGGTCTCGATCTCCTGACCTCGTGATCTGCCCACCTCAGCCTCCCAAAGTGCTGGTATTACAGGCATGATCCACAGCGCCCGGCCCCAGGTTTGGTTTTTTTTGTTTTTTTTTTCCTATCTGAACCTGAAGATTAAAAGTGTTAAACTGCATAAAAGCACTTTATAAATTTAAAGCGTGTATAAGTTGTCAGAATTTTTATTACAAATTACCAACCATGATACTGATTGAGTTAATTCAAGCATTAAGCTGTTAAGATGATCACATAAGTGCAGTCAGCAAGTCCTCACAAACTGTATATCCTGGATTTCCAGTTTAGTGCTTTATTCGTCAGATTATGCAGCATTTCAGATATGAAAATGAATTCCATGGATGAGAAGCAATCATTCAGCCATGGGCCAGGCTATCATCTTTGCCTGCACACCTGTCTGGAAGAGATTCAACAGGAAAGGCCTCACTTACCTGAGATAAAGGCCAGTCCAGGAAGGACTGTTATGCCAGGTGCTTTACCCATAAACAGTACAGCACATGGCTGCATTAAGGTTGTAAGACATGCAAGCCTTCCTGGCCTATTTTATTCATTCCAGTTTCCAGGGCTAACACTCCAAACTCCGATTCAGAGGTATACCTTTGTTTTCATTCCAACATAACCAAAGAAAGAAAGCTCATGATACAGCAGTTTAATTACAGTATGCAAATTTTTATGCTCCCATTTCCTCTTGTGTTTTACAGGTCATACTTTATTTACAGGGAAGGAGAATAGAGCTCAGAAAAGAGAGAGTAATCAAAGGGGGAGCATGAAAACAAACAAAGGAAGCAGTCTGCACTCAATCACAGCCGATGTGATTGGAAGGGTGTTAAGGGATAAAGGGCCACAAACTCGCTGTCACAATTGCCATTATGTGACATCACTGATCATAGTTAGCTTTGGTTAAGCTATGTCTCTTTGGCTCAAGAATAAAGAGCATGCACTGCAAATAATAAATGATTCCTATAAATTTACTTTTAATTTACATACATTAAAGTGTCCTCCTCCTTTTCTCCTTCTTCTCCTTCTTCTTCTCCTTCTTCTTCTTCCTCTTCTTCTTCTTCTTCTTCTTTCTTCTTCTTCTTCTCCTTCTTCTTCTTCTTCCTTCTTCTTCTTCTTCTTCTTCTTCTTCTTCTTCTTCTTCTTCTTCTTCTTCTTCTTCTTCTTCTTCTTCTTCTTCTTCTTCTTTCTTCTCCTTCTTCTCCTTCTTCTTCTTCTCCTTCTCCTTCTTTCTCCTTCTCCTTCTCCTCCTTCTTCTCTTTTTGTCTTTCTTCTTCATCCTTCTTCTTCTTGAGGCAGGGTCTTACTTTGTCACTGGGCCTGGAATACAATGGTGTGTTCTCAGCTCACGGCAACCTCCACTTTCTGGGCTTAAGCAATTCTCCCACCCCAGTAGCTGGGACTAACAGTTGCGTGCCTTTATGCCTGGCTAATTTTGCATTTTTTGTAGAGATAGTGTTTCCCCATGTTGCCCAGGCTGGTCTCGAACTCCGATGCTCTAGCAATCCTCCATCCTCAGCCTCCCTAAGTGCTGGGATTACAGGCGTGAGCCACCATGCCCAGCCTCCTTCTTCTGATACACAGTTTTTGTTCATTTGTTTGAAATAGGATCTCGCTATATTGCTCAAACTGGAGTGCAGTGGCACAATCATGGCTCATTGTAGTCTCACACTCCTGGGTTCAAGTGATTCTCTTGACTTAGCCTCCCACGTAGCTTGGACTACAGGCGTGTGCCAATCATAATTAGCCATGCCTGGCTAATTTTTTGTTTGTTTGTTTGTTTGTATTTTAGTAGCGATGAGGTCTTGTTATGTTGCATAAGATGATTTCCAACTAGGCTTGAGGGATCGTCCCATCTCAGTCACCCGAACTGCTGAGATTACAGGCATGAACCACTGCACCCAGACTGATATACAGTTTTATGAGATTTGGCAAATGCCTAGAGTCATGTAGCTACTTTCCCAATCAGGACACAGAGTAACTCCAGTGATACACAACAAAGACTATTTCTTTATATTTAAATACTCCACCTCCAACTATCCTGAACCTCTGGCAACCACTGTCAGCTCTTCATCCCCATAGTGTTATCTTTTCCAGAATGTCATATGAATGTGTAGCTTTATTCATTTAGTATAATGTATAGTATGTTGTGGATTCATCTATGTTTTTGTATATATCTGTAATTTGTTCTTTTTTATAGTCCTATAGCATTGTATTATACGGATATATCAGTGTTTGTCCATGTATTAGTTAAAGAGCACTTGAGTTGTTTTCAGGTTTTGGTGACTACCAATGAAACTGCTATAAACATTTACGAGCTTTTGTATGACATAAATTCACTTCACTTGAATAAATACCTGTGAGTAGGATTGTTGAATCATATGATGAGTATGAGTTTACATTTATAAGAAATTGCCAAACTATATTATTAAAAAGTCAAGGGCTAGGTGCAGTGGCTCATGCCTATAATCCCAGCACTTTGGGAGGCTGAGCTGGATGGATCATCTGAGGTCAGGAGTTCGAGAACAGCCTGACCAACGTGCTGAAACCCATCTCTACTAAAAATACAAAAATTAGCAGGGCATGGTGGCATATGCCTGTAATCCCAGCTACTCGGGACGCTGAGGCAGGAGAATCACTTGAACATAGGAGGCAGAGATTGCAGTGAGCCAAGATCATGCCACTGTACTCTAGCCTGGGTGACAGAGTGAGACTCTGTCTCAAAAAAAAAGGTAAAAAAATAACAGATGCTGGCAAGGTTATGCAAAAAAGCAAACACATATAAACAGTTGGTGGGAGTGTAAAGTTTCTCAACCATTGTGGAAAGCAGTGTGATAATTCCTCAAAGAGCTAAAAACAGAACTAACATTCCACCCAGCAATCCCATTACTGGGTATATACCCAAAGGAATATAAATCATTCTATTAAAAAGAACACATGTATGTTCATTGCAGCACTATTCACAATAGCAACATGGAATCAACCTACATACCCATCAATGGTAGACTGGATTAAAAAATGTGAGATATATATATATGCACCATAGAATATACACACACACACACACACACACACACACACACACCATGGAATACTATGCAGTCATAAAAAAGAATGAGATCCTGTCCTTTGCAGGAACATGGATGGAGCTAGAGGCTATTATCTTTAGCAAACAAATGCAGAAATAGAGAACCAAATGTGGTATGTTCTCACTTATAAGAGGGAGTTAAATGATGAGAACACATGGACACAAAGAGGGGAACAACAGACACCCAGGTTCTACTTGAGGGTGGAGGGTAGGAGGAGGGAGAGGATCAGGTAAAATGACTACTGTGTACTAGGCTTAGTACCTGGGTGATGAAATAATCTGCACAAGAAACCCCCATGACGTGAGTCTATCTATACAATAAACCTACCCAGGTAATCCTGAACCTAAAATAAAAGTTTAAGAAAAAGCAACTGCCAAACTGTTTTCCAAAGTGACTATACAATTTTGCAATTCCATCTGCAATGTATGACCAGACTAGTAGAAAGTCTACAGCCTCATCAACTCTTAATATTGTTAAGTATTATTGTTCTGGTTATTATTATTATTATTGCAATTCTAATAGTTGTGTAGTGTCATCTTATTGTTGTTTTAATTTGCATTCGCCTGATGACTAATAACGTACATCTTTTCACATGGTTTTGCCATCATATGGTTTCTTCAGTGAAATATCTGTTCAAATGTTTTTTCTAATTTTAAATAATTTTTCTTTCTGCTGAATTTATTAAATAATTTCTAAGCTTATGATTTTTTTTTTTTTTTGAGACGGAGTCTCACTCTAGCCAGGCTGAAGTGCAATGGTGTGATCTTGGTTCACTGCAACCTCTGCCTCCTGGGTTCATGAGATTCTCCTGCCTCAGCCTCCCGAGTAGCTGAGAATACAGGCGCATGCCACCACACCCAGCTAATCTTTGTATTTTTAGTAGAGATGGGATTTCACCATCTTGGCCAGGATGGCCTTGATCTCTTGACCTCGTGATCTGCCCACCTTGGACTCCCAAAGTGCTGGGATTACAGGCTTGAGCCACTGCGCTACGTCTGATATTTTATTAAGTAGAAGCTACATAGTCAGAATCATAATACATAGAATTTGAGTTAATGATAGCAATATGAATCTAGATTTTAAGAAGTTGAAAGGCTTACACTTCTAGATCACAGCTTCTCAGAGTTTAGTGTGCAAACAAGTCACATAGGGATCTTGTTCAAAATGTGGGTTCTGATTCGTCAGGTCTGGGTGGAGCCTGAGAATTCGAGTTCTAATACAGCCCCAGGTGATGCCAATGTTGCTAGTTGATGCATCACATTTTGAGTAACAAGAGACTAAAGGAAACTGGTTCAAATTACCTTTTTAGAACCCCAAAGCTGAACAACACTCAGCATGTAATTATGTTTTCCTTTATTTTTGGAAGAAATAGAAACATGTAATTAATAAATGCATCAAGATAGCTGCAGCTCCTTTAAGACATAGTGCAAACAGCTAGAACTTGAATAGATATGTCACAAAGTCCCTGTAACAAAAACCTGTCCAAGAATTATGTTGTCATGTTTAATTGATTAAAAAAAAATCACTGGGGGCTCCTTTCATTGAACTCAATCCAATGAGAAAATAATTCTATTCATTGCTCACTGGAATGATTTTTTTAACCCCAAAATATTTTAATGTAGTCACTGGTTATAGTCAAAACTTTCTGTGTCCTTCTCCTATAAACATTGGTGTGGGAGTGGGTGAGTGGTGTTCAAATGGCCTAGGACCTTACTTAAAAAACATCATATACAGGGGATTGGAAATAATGTGAGTACTATATAAATGTTGCTTAACATTGCATAAGATATAAAATAAAGTGACAGTAGAAAAATCCTTTTATTTTGCAAGTCTTATCAGAGCCTGGAATTTTTGTTGCACTTCTAATTTTAAAAGACAGAGAATCTGAAGATTCCAGAGAAGAGAATCATCTATGATTTTGGCAATGCAAACACTGGTCTTTAAGAAGGTAATTTGTGTTTTAAGGAGTAAGCAATATGATCCATTGAGATTCAGGAAGAAAATATTAGAGTTTCTATTTTCACATATTTTTAAATTGAAAAAATAAGAAAATTATATTAAACCAATGTTTACTATATCACTTGACACATGGACCTTCATTCAGTCTCTATGTCATAGACTTACCTTGAAGAATTTCATTTTGGATATAAGTTTGAAATATTTTGGGGACATCCAAACAAGGACGTCAAGGAAGCAGCTGGACAAGTGATCACAAAAGAGAAGGGCAGATCCATAAACCAAGAAGGTGTCTGAATATAGAAGGAGTGGATGGGATGCCTTTGGTGACAAAAGCAAGTGTAACTAGGAGGGGAGCGTAACATTTAGAGTTTTGGTACAAGAGGAAGAAATGAACAAGGAGAACTGAGAAGGAGGCAAGGGTCAAAGGTGGCAACAGAAGCAGGCGAGTTTCCAGGAAAAAATGATAGCGTGTCAAGAAAGATGGATTAACCACATTAAATACTGCTGGAGGGTTGAGGAAAATGAGGGCACAGTGTGCCTATTGGATTTGGTTACGCGAACACTATGGTGAACTCAGCAAGAGAGCAGCTATCTCAGAAGATCCTGTGAAAACTGGAAGTCGTGGGTCCATTTTTAAGCAAGGACATTTTCTCCTTTGGTTGTTAACAAAAATTGATTTTATTCTGGTGTAAAGAAATGCACGCATCTTGTTTTAGTGTGCTCAATGTGAACATTTTTGAAGATCAAAGAAATGCAAAAGGCAACAAACAAAAATATTTTTAAATCAATCACCAAGAATCCCATTATCTAAAAGCAATCCCTGTAATAGTGCTGTGTCTAACTTCTGTGTTTTCTCACTTGATAAGTTTTTATTCTTTTAACTTATTCTATGTAATTGTGATTATATTTTATGCAGCATTTTGTGCACTGACTTTTTCACTTCACTTTTTAATAAATATTTTCCAAGTTTTAAATGCTTTGTAAGCATAATATACCACAAAGTGAGCATACCATGGAGATACTCATCCCATTTAGGTTGTTTCCAATTTGAAGGCTGTTATAAATAAAGCTGAAATGAGCATTTTTCTCTATAAACCTTTTCCCCACTTTTTCTAGATTATTTTCTTACAGAGGAATATCTGCAGGGAAATTTCTGAGTTAAATGTTAGAAGGACCCTCAAACTCTTATGGCCTATTTTAAATGAACATCTGTGTGCTGTGGATTGGAAAGAAGAACCCCAAATCAACGCTAAAGCAAGATGATAAACTCTTAGTGGTTTTAATTCATTAACTCCCATGGACACACCTCATCCCAATTTCCTTTCTCACAACTTAGAATCTTACTTTTCCACTTCCTCCTCCAAGTTCATCTGGAACTTTCCTAATACTGAACAGAAGAACATAACTGCCAGTAAAATGAGAAGGAGAAAGGAGAATAAGAGGCAAAGAGAGAGAAGAGAAAAAGAGGGAATGGGAGGAGCGGGGACCAAAAAGAAGGAAAGAGAAGAAGATAAGGCCACTTGGTGCGTTCATTGATACGGTTTGGCTGTGTCCCTACCCAAATCTCACCTTGAATTGTAATAATCCCCATACAGGGCATGGCTAAGTGGAGATAATTGAATCATGGAGTAGTTTCTCCCATAGTGTTTTCATGGTAGTGAACAAGTCTCACAAGATCTGATGGTTTTATAAGGGGCTTTGCCTCATTTTGTTCAGCACTTCTCTTACCTGCTGCCATGTAAGACGTGACTCTGCTTCTCCATTGCCTTCTGACGTGATTGTGAGGCTTCCCCAGCCATGTAGAACTGTGAGTCCGTTGAGCCTCTTTCCTTTATAAATTACCCAGTCTCAGATATGTCTTTCTTAGCAGTCTGAGAACAGACTAATACATTAATTTTTAAAAAGCCTTTGAGTTTTGTGTAATTTATATTTTTCTCCAAACACTTCCATTTTTTTAAGGCTGGAGCATTGGCATAGAAGACACATCAATTTTAAGCTCTTTGACAACCAAGCTTCTTTTTCTGTTATCTCACTTTCTCCCTTTCGAGAAACTCCTCTTAGTGAAGTCTTGGTGAAACACTCCAGTCTATCACTTAAAAAGAAAAAGTAAGCACAGCTCTTCCCACCCTGTCCTGGGTCAACAGGAAGGTGGAACATGAATTGGGCTTATCCAGTTGTCAATTAATTCTGGGGTTTGTATCCTGAAAGAGTGGCCCAATAATGTGGAGGCCTCAGCAGCCAGCTCATGCTTCTGTTGTGACCCCTGCTGCAATCTTCAATGATCAGCTCCCTTGGTGATTACCCGTTCTTAAGTCTGGTCCTCCTGCTTCTTGTTTCTTCTATAGATCCCCAAGAACCCTTCCAATAATCTCCCTTTTCACTGAGTCCATCTTTGTTGCTTGTAAAGAAGCCTCTGTCTGAACCAAGTAGGCAGAACAGGGCCTCATTTAGAAATTTGGACTTTAGGGCAGTGGGAAACCACTGCATGCGTAAAAACTCTTTCTGCACTCGTTGCCCAGGGGGAAAACAGAGACATGGGGTATGAGGGGAGTTAGGGGGAAAAAAAGAAGGAAAGAAAAGAGAGAGAGAGAGAGAGAGAGAGAGAGGAAGAACCACAGGTCACACACGTGGAATTGCCCGGAAGGGTGGGGAGCAGACAGAAGGCTTCCGAGAGTGGCCGACACATCAAGATCAAGAACATTCAAGGACATTCTCGCTTTAGCATCACACTCAGACTCGGGGGACCAGGAAGTGAAGACAAGGACCGAGAGACTGTAAAAACTGCATGTGTCTGAAAGCAACGGCAAGGGCAAATGAGGATGGCAGGAGAGACATTTTACGCAGCTCCTGAGCGATTTTGCAGGGCTTCATGTAGCTCACTTCAGGGGAACAGAAAGAATGAACAGTCTGGTAATGATTTGTCCTTCTGACATCCTCTGACTCCGCAATACTCATCTCCAATATATTCGACACAAAAAGGCCACCCCAGCATAGAGCTATCTCTCCTCACCTTCTAGAAGAGAGTTTCCTAAACTTTGCTGATAAGATTCACTTGCAACTCCGGTTCAAAATTTAGCTTCCTGGCTGGGCACGGTGGCTCATGCCTGTAATCCAGCACTTTGGGAGAGTGAGGAGGGTAGATCATGAGGTCAGGAGTTCAAGACCAGCCTGGCCAAGATGATGAAAACCCATCTCTACTAAAAATACCAAAATTAGCCGGGCATGGTGGTGGGCGCCTGTAATCCCAGCTACTCAGGAGACTGAGGCAGGAGAATTGCATGAACCCAGGAGGCGGAGCTTGCAGTGAGCCGAGATCACACTACTACACTCCAGCCTGCGCAATAGAGCGAGACTCCGTCTCAAAAACAAACAAACAAAAAAAAATAGCTTCCTAGGTTTTGCCCCTGGAGATTCCTATACAGAGGGTCAGGGTGGGATCTGAGAAGTTTTTTTTAATCAGTTCTACCACACAATTCTTGTCATCATAAAAGTGTGGAAAACACTACCGTGCAATTAGTTCCTTGGTGCAGATATGTAATAGACACCTAGCAGGGTCTATCAGGTGTCTATTGGATCAGGGGCTAGAGGAGAGGATTGGTATAAAGTAAAAATGATGCTTTCCCTGCCGTGGGAAGGATTACAGTCTTACGGGATGGACAGAACTATTCATAACTAATTTGAATACAAGCCAAACTACAAGCATAGGAGTGACTGTCCAGTTAAGGGGCTATAGAAGACAGAAGACTGCACTGAATGGGTAGATGGCAAATTGTGGAGACTTGGTGAGAAAGGAGGCCTTTGACCTCGGGCCTAAATGGATTTTGAGCAAAAATAAAAATCAATCCCTTTGAGGCTGGCACTGGAAAGAAAATAACCTGGAGGAAGAAGCACCAGATTCTGGAGCTCCAAACTTGTTTTCAAATCCTCTCCTGCTTCGCCTCCGTCTCTGGTTCCACTATCACCATCCTGCTGGCCTCAGAGGGTAGTAATCTTCAAACACTCTGGCCTAGACAGAAAAAAGAAAGCCCTTTCAATGAACTCCCCATCGTCCAGCTGAGGCTGGGGCAAGGCTGAAATTAAAAATAATGAAAATCAATAGGCCCTTTACTAAATGCTGAAGAGCAGAAACAAGGAAATAAACAGTCCTATAAAATCAAAACTGTAAGAGGCCCACTCCATCCACATGGAACCCCTAAGGAAAGGGAATTATTCCTGACTCCTTTTCTTCCTATGTCCTGATCGCCCTTGACTTGACAGGTACTATTTTCATCTTTGTCTATCATTTGGACTCCTAAAAGTCTAGACAAGGAGAAGGAGAATCATTCTCCTTGAATGGAGTGTTTCCCCTCCCAGGTCCAGCATCCTGAGTTAGAACTCACCTCTCCTCCAAGCAACTGAGAGCGACTGACTTTCCTTTCTGAGCTTCAGTTTCTTTATGGCCTTTCAAAGAACACCATGGCTACTTTGTCTGAAATCAAGTCTGGATGCTGTCATTAATTAACTGCATAAACTCTGTCTAGGCATTTAACGTTTCTGAGTTTCTATTTTTCTGTAGGTAAAATTAAAGGTTTGTATTAGAGCTTAGCTCAGTCCCATTTCTGATCTGTCTATAATTCTAGGGACATCCATGGGCATGACTCAAATTGTTCATAGCATATGTTTTGCCTCAGCAGTAACACCTTAAATGAAATAGCCTGAACCTAAAAGCTCAAGTCTAAGAGGGCTCACATACCTAAATTCAAACATCCCTCTGCTTTTAGAGAGCAAGCTCCGTGTGTGGGAACTGAGCTCTTGGATTCTCTACTCCTCTATGTATAGCATTTAAAGTACATTAGGACTGAGGGACTCCAGAAGACCTTTCTCTATCTGGCAAACTTAGCTGCATGCAAAAATAGCATACTGGTACAAACAGAAAAAGTGAGTCATCAGCTTCTACCTCAGGCCCCCGTGTCCAGTGTCTGAACCATTAGAAATGAAAAGTGGGATTCAAACTAACCTCATGGCATCAAGCAATTCCCCAGGATCTACAAACCATAGTACTTACAACTTCCTTTTCATGCATAATATGTGTACAGGGCTTTAGTATGATGATGATGACAATAATGCTCAAAGATGAAAAGAACCTCAATGGAAATAACAAAACTGCTTGAGGTGTCTTCCTTGGCATCCCCCATATCTATTCTTTTGCTGAAGTTCACACTACCCAACACAGGTTTTTTTATTTTTATCATTAAAGGAGCTTAGAGCATTAAAATCTTCTTTAACAGGAGATCTATAAGAGCTAGACCTAGAAAATATAGACAAAACAGAAGCTAGATTAAAACACTTCCCGTTGAGAGTATAGAAGTGATCAAAACTGGGAAACCCTGCTCCAATGATGAATCAAAGTTAGAAGGCCTGGAGGGCAGGAGCAAATATTCACAGCTGGGTATGGAACCAAGAAGTCCAAAAGGAAAGCAAAGAAGAGAACTGGCATTGGAGAAGATGGGTGAGCAGAAAGTTAGTCTGGGGAAATACTAGAAAACAGCTCTACTGGCCAGGCACAGTGGCTCATGCCTCTAATCCCAACATTTTGGGAGGCCAAAGTGGGCGCATCACCTGAGGTTGGGAGTTTGAGACCAGCCTGACCAACATGGAGAAACCTCGTCTCTACTAAAAATACAAAATTAGCTGGCCGTGGTGGCACATGCCTGTAATCCCAGCTACTCAGGAGGCTGAGGTGGGAGAATTGCTTGAACCCGGGAGGCGGAGGTTGCAGTGAGCTGAGATCACTCTGTTGCACTCCAGCCTGGCAGCCTGGGCAACAAGAGTGAAACTCCATCTCAAAAAAAAAAAAAAAGGAAAGAAAGAAAAAACAGCTCTACTGCTACTACTACTACTACTACTACTACTACTGATAAATGGCCTTTTAACATTCTCGTGGTGTAGGCCATGGAAATTATTAGGGGTTCTATAAGTCAATGCAACCCTTCAAAAAAAGACAGCAGGCCAGTAGGCATATATATATTTTGGCTACATGATGTCACAGGCTTCCAATTGAATTTGGTTTCTACCACTTAATTGCATATTGCTGATAAATAATTTACAACAAAGTTAGCAGCATAAAACACCACACATTTATTATATCACAGTTTCCATGGATCAGGAGTCAGGCCTGGCTTTGTTGAATCATCTGCCTCAGAGTCTCATCTGGAAGCTGCAATCAAGGCATCAGCCAGTGCTGCAGCCTCACTTCAAGGTTGGACTGGGAAAGCATCCTTTTCCAGGCCCATTTGGTTGTTGATGGCATCCTGTTTCTGGCAAGCTCTCAGATTGAGGGCCTCAGCTTCTTGCTGGCTGTCAGCTAGAAGTTGCCCTCAGTTTCTGACTATGTGGCCTCCTCCCAGGGACAGCTCACAGCCTGGAAGCTTGCTCCTCACAGCCAGCAAGGAAGCAATGTTACAGTCACACCAAATATAATCATGTACATGCAATCACATATATCCCATCAGCTTTGCCATATTCCATTGGTTAGAAGCAAGTTACAGGAAATGTCTATACTCAAGCCAAGGGGATTATCAAAGAGCATGATTACTGGGAGGCAGGGGTCATGGGGAGCACCTTACAGTCAGTCTATATGTCACACATAGAGCTTCTTGTTGGTGTGTGCTATTGATGCTACTCTTCTGTTCTCCTTGAAAAACCAAGCAAAGACAGCACAGTACTAGAAATGAGCTACCTCACATAGTGAAGTATACGTTGCCGAACCTGAAAATGGAGCTCTCTAGCCATACCAGGATTAATGAGACACAGTTGTTTCTCCTTTGTGTGGACTACCTGCTGCATTTCCTTTCCCAGAAACCAAAGCCTTCATTTCCCCAAATGCTGCAGACAGAAATCACTAACTAGATGAGATGAGGGGAGTAAGCAAACAGGGAAAAGTATAAAGATCTACATTTGGGTTCCCCAAACCACCTGCACAAGTTGAGGCAGAGCTTGACAATAAAGGCTCCTGGAAAACACTTAAGGGATTTGATTGACTGGACATGTGTCAGCAGGATGATGGGGCTGCCAAGACTGTGGCAGCCTCAGTATAATTGGTCTAGACAGAGGGAGGAGACACTCCTTCCTCACCCTGTGCTACTCTGACCACACATGGAGAATGATGCTAATTGCAGATCCCATGTGCTAAGAGAGACACGCATCAACAGCACCTGCAAAGAGGACTCCCAGGAAACCAAGGACATTAAAACCATGGGAGATAACAAAATGGATAAGGACTGGGAATACCTATTCTGCAAAGATACAATCCTAAGATGAGTAGTAGCACTGCTGTCAGGCATTAGAGGGCTGTCATATGGATGAGGAATTAGATGGTTTTATGTGAGCCTAAGGGATATAACTAAAACCTATAGAGGAAGTACAGGAGGATTCAATTTCTGCTCGGGGTAAGAAACATTCTCCAGTCAGCACAATTGCCATAGCAGATAATAGATGCTTCTCATTGGAGATCTTCATTGAGTCATTCACTTATTCCACAAACATTTATTAGCTCCCACTGACTGCCAAGCTCCAAACTATGCAGACATCTAACGAAGAAGATGCATTTCCTGAATGCACCTTGAATAAGACAAGCAAACAACCAATTTCAGTAAAGTGCTAAGTGCTGAAAGTGCTAAGTGCTGAAAGTGCTAAGTGCTGAAGTAACCAATGACCCCCAAACCTCAGATATTTCTTTCTTGCTCATGTCACATGTAGGAGGCCACAGCTCAAGTCCCATGGTTCCATGTGCCTTCTCATTCTGGGGACTAAGCTGAAGGAACTTGGCACAGGAAAAGAGCAATGAAGCTGGCAAAAACTTATAATCCCTTTGAAAACTTCCTCTCAGAACGAACTAATCTACTCACTTTCCATTGACTGAAGAATGTCACTTGGCAAAGCCTGGCACCAGTGACAGAAAAGCACAGGGGGCCACTGAAAGTCATATAGCAAGAGGCAGGTATGTCTCATCCTCTATGGAGATGCAGGGAGCAGATGATCAGGAAAAAAATGAACTAATCAACTACAGTGCCCTTGGAGACATGCTGGGGGAGTTGAAAGAGAAAACTAGTCCTTTCCCCCGGAAGAAATCAGAGATTGTGTGGAAAAGATAACACTTCAGAAGGATCTTCGAAGATGGTGGCCATTCTTCACAGGCTAGGACTATCACCGTCACTTTCTAAAGTCACTCTATATTCACACATCTATGCATTATACAGAATAATACAATTTAATGTGAATGTTTATAAATCAGTTAGCACTGGTCTAAGCAGGATAGTTTTATTGCCTGGGGAGAAAGGTGAAAGAGTGAACAATCAAACTTTCCACTTGGGGAGAGAAATCTACAGAAATTTAAATGAGGTAAGTGAAATTTAATAGTTGAGAAATTATAGCTATAAAGATCTAGGCTAATCTGGGAATGAAAGTGGGTGAATCAAGAGAAAAATATAAGAAGCTGAATTTAATTAAGAAACCTAGAAGGAAGATATTAAGAGCTGTTGTCCATGAGGAATAATAAATGAAAGATTTTTCTGTCATTTTAGGTTTCAAAGGCCTAAATTGTGGTTTTTCCATCCTCCTCAAAAAACTTTATCTGTGAAAATTCCACTGATAGGAGAATAACCACGCTGATTAAAGTTTGTTTATTTGTTTATAGGAAATTTTTATTGTCTGGCTACTGGGAGCAAAACAATCTTCACTGGGGTGGAAGATAAAAATTGTCCCTCTTTCCTTAAGTGTGGCCAGTGAACCAAGGGAATCTGGATGAGGCAAGAATGGGCACTTGGCCTAAAACACTTAATTACTCCCATTGTTCACCCTTTAATTTTTAATACATTTTATTTCTGCATTCAGGGAGTAGTTTTTACTTTGTTTTGTTGTTGTTGTTATTGTTGTCTTCCTCTTTCTCCTGCTGCAGTGCTATTCTTTTTAAAACTTTTGCAATGAACATGCTAAATGCCAATTGTACCATGCAGTGCCTGTGAGAATAAGTGCTTCTCTATTAATTTTCAGCTTGAAAAAACTGCCTTCTTCTCCAAGGAAAAATACAATTTTAAAAAATAATGTTGGGATTGTAACAAAATTATCACAGTACTTCTCACTAAAGCTAGTACTGGGGCACAATTAGGGGCGAGTATAGTGAGTTTCAGAACTTCTGAATTGGTAAAGTTGTTGTGCAAGGCAAAATGTGTTAAATGGAAGTTAGAAGACCCCTTTGGATTTCTGTGTCCACAGTTGCTAGCAGTGTACTTTCGGCTAATCACAATAACACTGAGCACTTACTCTGTGCCACAGTTGACTTGAAGCTTTTCTGTGTATTAACTGATACACTCCTCATAACAATATCATATGTGGGGAGCATTATTATTTCTATTTTATACGTTAAAAAACTGAGTCACAGCCACTTATCCCAAATATATAGAGACTTTCTAGAAATCAGTAACAAAATTACAAACAAGCCAACAGGAAATAATAGGCAAAAGACAAGAATAGGCACTTCATGAAAGAAGAGATCTGAATAGCCATTAAACACTGTAACTAATTACAAGTAAACTAAACTGAAAGTATAGCTAAGTAAAAGTGTTCATTTGTCATCACAAAATCCAGTGAAAACCAAAATGACACACTACTAACTACTCAACAAAATGGCTAATATTGCCAAGACTGATACTACCAACATCTTTGAAAAAAAGCAGAGAAACACGCCTGGTAGGGTATGAGTCGGCCTCACTTCTTTGGAAAGCAGTTCAACATTAACCACTCAAGTTGAGCATTTGAAAGTCCTGTGATGAGACAATCTCACTCTTAGGTTTACACCAAACATATGCTTGAAATCGTGTACCAAAAAGCATATCTATAAGTATATTAGTCAGGGTTCTCTGGAGGAACAGCGCTAATAGGATATATGTATATATGAAAGAGAGTTTATTAGGAAGAATTGGCTCACATGATCACAAGGCAAAGTCCACGATATGACTTCTGCAAACTGGGGAAAAAAGAAGCCAATAGTGGCTCAGTCTGAGTCCAAAAGCCTCAAAACCAAAGAAGCTGCCAGGGCAGTTTTCAGTCTGTGGCCAAAGGCCCAAAATCCCCCAGCAAAACCATTGCTGTAAGTCCGAGAGTCCAACGGCAGAAGAGTCTGGAGTTTGATGTCCAAGGGCAAAAACCATCCAGCACACGAGAAAGATGAAAGCCAGAAGACTCAGCAAGGCAACTTATCCCACATTCTTCTACCTGCTTTGTTTTTGTCTTAGAGAGGACTGGGGGCAGTGGATTGGATGGTTCCCACCCACATTGAGGAACATGAGATCTTCCTCTCCCAGTCCACTGACTCAAATGTCAATCTCCTCTGGCAACACCCTCACAGACACACCCAGAAACAATGACCAGCCACCTAGGCATCCCTCAATCTAATCAAGTTGACACCTGATATTAACCATTGCAAAGAATGTTCATGAAACCATGATTTGTGAAAGTCCTAACTGGAAACAGCACAAATACCCTCAACAGAAGGATGACTAAGAATATTTAGTACATTCATACAATATGACATTATTCAGCAATAAAAATGAGCCTTAGCCCAGGCAAAAACATGGATGAACTTCATAACAACGTCAAAAAAAGGACTGAGACACAGAAGGATGCTATATGACGGTAGTGAAATAAAGTGTCAAAGATTGCAAAAGTAAGCTCTAGTTTTAAAATTCAGGATAGTGGTGACTTTGGGGAAAGAGGAATATTATTATTTCTAATTTTGGTAAATTTCCCAATTAACTATAGTGAACTGGTAGTAATATACAATGAAATAAATGCAAAAGTAAATTTTAAAAATTCAGCTTAACCCTTGAGTACTGACATGTGGAGGTTGAAAGGCAATGCACAGTCCTCTCTTAGGTATCATCTGGGCCTGCAAATGCTTCTTTCTCCCCTCCTGCTTTCAGCAAGTTCAGTGGAGAATTTTGCTATTCGAAACTTCTCCATTGACACTAAAGCTGTGCTTCCTGGGTGCATGTACAGATCCCACTTCCTTTCTGAGGCTTCCCCTTTTCCGATCAGCCAGCTAGAAGCAGAACTCCCTAAGCCCTTCCATTAAAGCCATGTTATTTCCATGAGTATGTCAAACATTTTGAGAGTTGGTACCCACTTCTAGAACACAGTAGTATCCATTTCCTGACTGTTTAAATGATTTAATAATTGGTACGTGCTCAAAATTTGATTTGGAGTTATTTTACTTTCTTTATTCCCTATTATAACATATAATATAAAAGATAATATAAAAGTCACACAAAAAATGATGAGAAAATGTTCTAAAACATGACTTCAGGGTGCTGTTTCAGATGTTAAAAAATAACGTATTTTCTTTACTTTAAAATGACTTTTTTTACATTTTAATATTTATGAAATGAGGATGATCTCAAGATTGATGTCATTTTAGCATTATTGTTGGCCAAGCAGTCTACATGATGTTGATGTCACTGACTGACACTGATGGCTTTGCTCCTATTGGTAGGCAGACTCTAAACTGGCCTCCAGTGATCTCAACCTCCTGGTATTCATTCTCTTGAGTAAACTCTTCCCTTGAAAATGAGCTGAACCTAGTAATTTGGTTTTTTGTTTGTTTGTTTGTTTGTTTGAGATGGAGTCTCACTCTGTCACCCAGGCTGGAGTGCAGTGGCACAATCTTGGCTCACCCCAACCTCCACCACCCAGGTTCAAGTGTTTCTCCTGCCTTAGCCTCCCGAGTAGCTGGGATTACAGGCCTGCACCACCACACTCGGCTTTGTATTTTCAGTACAGACAGGGTTTTGCCATGTTGGCCAGGCTGGTCTCCAACTCCTGACCTCAGGTGATCTGCCTGTCTCGGCCTCCCAAAATGCTGGGATTACAGACGTGAGCCACCACATCCGGCCCTAGAAACTTGTTTCTAACAAACAGAATATAGCAAATATAACAGGCTGTCACTTCTAAGATTAGATTACAAAAAGACTGTGGCTTCTATCTTGGGCATTCTCTTTTGCTATCTTACCTGCTCACTTTGATGAAGCCAATATGAACTGACCTATGAACAGGCCACACGACAAGATGCTAAGGGAACCTCTGGAACAGCCAGCAAGAAACTCAGTCCAACAACCGGCATAGAAATACAGTCTGCCAAAAGCCACGCTAGTTAGCTTGGAGGCAGATCCTTCCCTGGCGAGCCCTGACATGACTGCAGTCCTGGCCACCACCTTGATTACAGCCTGGGACGCCAGGAGCCAGAGGACTCAGCTAAGCTATGCCAAGTCTCCTGACCCAAAGAAGCTGTGAAGTAATGAATATGCGTTGCTCGAAGGCATGAACTTTGGAGGTAACTAGTTATTCAGAAAAAATTAACTAATACGCTCATGCTACCATTACTTCACCTGAGAAATCAGTATTATTTGAAGTACATATGATGAGTATAATTGCTCTTTAAAACATCATTTAAAATGCACTATGATTTCACCTTGAAAAGGTAGCATATATGAAAGTAAACAAAACCAGAAACAGAATACTGGGGTATACTTGTAGCTTTATAAAGTCAATGCCCTTATTTGTAGGAATAACCAGGAATTATACATTCTCTTGCAAAGCAACAGCCAAATCTTCGTGGGACTGTATTTGTTTGCTAGGGCTACCATAAACACAGTATCACAGACTGGGTGACTTAAGCAACAGAAAGATATTGTCTCTCAGTTCTGGAAGCTAGAAGTCCAAGAGCAAAGTGTTAGTGGAGTTGCTTCCATCTGAGGGCTGTGAGGGTGAATCTCTTCCACGTCTCTCCCTTTGGCTTGTAGATGGCTGACTTCTGCCCCTGTCTTCACATCATGTTTCCTCTGTCCTTATCTCTGTGTCCAGATTTTTCCTTTTTATGAGAACACAAGTTACATTAAATTAGCATCTACCCTAATAACCTCATCTTCAATTGATTACATCTGAAAAGACCTATCTCCAAATTTAGTCACATTTTGTGGTATTGTGGGCCACAACTTCAACATATTCATTTTGGCAGCATACAGATCAATCCATAAAACCATGTAAAGTAACATATTCATAGGTTCTGGGGATCCGGATGTGTATGTCTTTGTGGGGGCCACTATTCTGCCAACATCAAAAGTGAATGATGTGTTCTCGCTCGTAGGTGGGAATTGAACAATAAGAACACTTAGACACAGGAAGGGGAACATCACACATGGGGGCCTGTTGTGGAGTAGGGGGAGCGGGGAGGGATAGCATTAGGAGATATACCTAATGTAAATGACGAGTTAATGGGTGCAGCACACCAACATGGCACATGTATACATATGTAACAAACCTGTACATTGTGCACATGTACCCTAAAACTTAAAGTATAATAAAAAATATATATATTATGTGAATGATGAAAGAGAAACCATGGGGACTTTCCTACTGCTGCAGTATGAATGGCATGTCACTCCGTGAATGGGGTACAGCTATCCTATATAGAAATAAAATAATGTGCTCTGCACAAGGAACATCTCCCAGACTTGATTATTCAAACAAAAATGGACCAGTTGTTTAGTTTTCCATGGAGGGCCTCTTCCTCTTGCTCTGCCCGTCCAAGGTCACTTGCTTTGCAGGTAAGTACAAGTCGACTCAGGCAACATCCACAGCTCTGGGTAATGGCACTATTTGAAATCAGTTGCAGAAGGAATATTCCCTGGATTCAGTTATTCAACATATATTGATGTACAATGTGAATACATATTGAATAATGAACAATGAATAATGAACAATATTGAATACAACATATATTGATATAAAATACAATATATTGATGTACAATATGCCATATGCCATATACTATTAGTGGCTTTCAACTGCACCATTTAACCTAAATCTCAAAATATTGTATTATATGTAAATATCATTGTATTATTTTATTTAAAAAATGAGGTTCAGGGAGGATATGTAAGTGGATTTGAAGGAAAGAGATTCAAACATAGCAATATCTGACCCAAAAATCTTGTTCTTTGAGAACGTTCTTCTTTCACTATGATCTTCAAGCATCGATGGCCTCTGGAGCAGATGTTGCTTGTTCTCAAGAACTGTTCCCTTAAAGCAGGTGTCCCCAGCCCCTGGGTTGTGGACCAGTACTGCTCCGTGGTCTGTCAGGACCTGGGCAGAACAGCAGGAGGCAAGGCAAGCCAGCACTGGCTGCCTGAGCTCTGCTTCCTGTCAGATCAGCAGCGGCATTAGATTCTCATAGGAGCCACAACCCAACTGTGAACCGTGCATGCAAGCTTGTGCGCTCCTTTATGAGAATGTAATGGTAAACGTAATGGGCTTGAATCATCCCAAAACCATCCTCCACCCCACCCGGTTCTGTGGAAAAATTGTCTTCCTCGAAACCAGTCTCTGGTGCTAAAGAGGTTGGAGACTGCTGCCTTAAAGAGTCACAATACAGAGGTCATTCATTCAGAATACTTAAGAGAGTTGAGGACCTTTTTTTTTTTTTCTGTATTAATTCTTTCTAAGGAAGGTAAAACCATCCGATTTAATTCCTTTTTGTAATAACAGCACACATGCATTCAGTGGGTACTCTATGTCAGGAACTTTATGTGTGATAATATGAGAAGGGTGTCATTATTTTCCCCATTTTCCAGAGGAAGAAACTGAGGTTAAGTAATGTGGGTGAAGTTATAGAGCTAATATTGCAGAGCTGGAATCTGCTGGCTCCAGAACTTGCCCTCTTGGGGTTTGTGATATTGACTGCATGTCTATTTCGGGGTAGCTCACTTCCTGTTCTCTTTCTACTTATAAGTAGGGCCTAAAAGATGTAAGCTATAAACACGATAGACTCACCAAAACATCAAGAAAAAGCCATAGCCATGGTAACAATTAAAGAACAGGACAGTGCATAATGAGTGCTAATTATGGGCAAAGGATAAGTGAATTAGGAGCCAGAAAGAAAGGGATACAGAAAGCTCATCAGTTTTGTAGCTTTAAATCAGCCATGATGAATGACACCCCTCTTCCCTGCTCATGCAACAAAGACTAAGAGAGATGAGAGCTAAGTATCTCCTTTATTACCAATAGAGGCCATGATGGAGGGTATAACTGTGACAGAGCCAAGATACCCACTAGCTGAACCCCAGAACTAGGCACCCAGACCCAGGTAGATCTCTCCCCTACAGGGAAGCATCGCTGAGGAGCAGCAGAGAAGCCTCGCAGGCTAAATGCTCCCTGCATGCATCTCATTCCCAAGAGGAAGGACAGCTGATGAAAGCATTTATAGCCATACTTCCCCGATTTATCAATAAATAAGTCCCTCTATCTCCTGAGGCAGGCAGACTGTTTCTGCCAACTCAAAGTGGATTCCAGGAAGAGGTGAATACATAAAGGCAGGCAGACTCCAGAGCTGGAAAGGGCATTATATACTCCAAAGAATACACCAATACCTCTCTAATGTTTAGCTCCATGAGAATAAGGGTACTGTCTCTAGCTTGCTTTTGCATCTCCAGGGTCTACCCTAGTGCTGGATGGAGACTAAGAGCTAAAGAGTTAAGTGATGCTGGAATGAATGTGTGACCCTCGACAAAAAAGGTGATCTGAAACACCACATAAAGTCAAGGGCTTCAATGTGAGATGAAGTTTGCTGGAAACTGCATCTCTATAACAGCTTTTATATTTAAAGGATGATTATATGTGGGGAGAGAAAAATAATTACACTGAGAACTGAGCTTTTAAGCATAGCATTTTCCTTTGTCAATTAGTTGACTCAGGGCAATTAAAACAATATCATGAATATAGGATTTAAATACCTTATGGATAGCTAAATTCCTGGAATGTAAGTACATGTTGAAGGCATTAAGAACTCAGATATCTTCTTCATTTGAAGAAATGATGTAAAATATAGTGGAGTCCTCTTTCTAGTTTTATGAAGTATGTATGTGCAGGTAGAGAATGGAAGGAGAGAATTCTATCATGAGACAGGAAGAAAGCATGGAACTTGACTTTGACCTGTTTCTAAATCCAACACGGCTAGTTGCAAGCTGGAACATACAACTTTTAAGAAGTTACTTCTCTCTACGTAAAATTAGGGGAAAGGAAAGGAGAATATTCAAATTTCCCAGCATACAGCTACTCAATAAATGCCATGTTTTTATTTGCCTCTTCATTTCTCTTTCTTGTTTCCCATATCATCTAATAGATTTTTCTAAGATTGCACAAAATAGTTATTTTTCATTAGTTTACAGAACTTACTTTACAATAATCATTGTGGTGCATATATTGAAATATCCTAACTTGATTATTTTAAATACGAAAGCTTTTTAAAAAAAATTTAAGAACTAATTACTGGTACATATACACCATGGAATACTACGCAGCCATAAAAGGGAGCGAGATCATGTCATTTGCAGAGACATGGTTGGAGCTGGAAGCCATTAACCTCAACAAACTAACACAGGAACAGAAAGCCAAACGTCACATGTTCTCACTTATAAGCGGGAGCTGAACAATGAGAACACATGGACACAGAGAGGGGAACAACACACACTGCGGCCTGTCAAGGGGGTGGAGGGAGGGAGAACATCAGGAAAAATAGTTAATGCATGTGGGGCTTAATACCTAGGTGATGGGTCGACAGGTGCAGCAAACCACCATGGCACATGTTTACCTACATGACAAACCTGCACGTCACATCCTGCACATGTATCCTGGAACCTAAAAGAAAATTAAATTAATTTTTCTTAAAAAGAACTAATTGCCTAAGCTTCAAAGCATTCTACAAAATATTTATTTCCACCACAAAGCAGGTTAATATATATATAGCCAGCTCTTATAAGTGTCATTGTAAATATTTCCAAAAGAACAGTATTCCAAAGTCTGTGGAAAGAGAACTCCACCATTGTCTAAGAGACTTCTTGTGACATTAGTGCTATTTTAAATCTAGAATTAAATCAAGGCTTTGAAAGGAAAAGCCAGCACCATCAGTTTTCAGGGACAATAGGGACATACTCTAGAGGACTTCAGTGGGGACTCCAAGACGGAAGAGAGCTGCTAGAAACAGCATGTGCTGATTGAAGTTGAGAGTTCAGAGTAAGAGGTAAGGGTCTGAGAGTCACAGTTCAAATGCTCCTTGGACCTTCCTATTACAAACAGAACTAGGGACTCATGAGAATGATTAGATTGAATTGTAATTTTTCTGTTAATGCACATCTGTGAGCTCCTAAGTAAGGGATTGAATTTCATTCTTCTTAATAAATCTCTACCCACGTACCTAGCACAGAGGCTGCTATATGGGAGGTACCTAATACATATTGATTCAACTGAACTGATGGCCTTGCCAGGAGAGAAAACTTTTTTTTTTCTGAAGAGTGTGAGGTTGGCAGTATCCTTGAATAAGGCCTAAAAGAGCAAATCATTAAGACCTACTCATCAAAAGATCAGCCAGCTTTGGTCCCAAAATCTAAAATCAAAGAGAGTGCCACAATTTTCCATTGCCCTGAAGGTATTCCAGCATTCAGCAGCGGCTAGTAATTTGAACAAGGGGACCACTTCAAGCCTGCAATACTGCAATTTTTGTAACACTGATGTGTGTAATTTTGGCCACAGTTTAACACAGGATAACAAATAAAAGCAATATTCTATTTGTCTGTAGTTGTTTATCTAACACCATAGACTATAAGCTTTTTTATGAAATTGTATTTACTGTGCATACTTTACCTAAATTAACTAAGCATTCCTCCTCTGCAATATCATCTGCACAGCGCCAAATTCTCCATTAGAAGTCTTAGGCACACTGCCCAGAGCTCATGGTACCTTGAGGGCTTCCCAAAAATGATTTAATTTCTTTTAAAAATCAGAAAAAGATAAACTTTTAGATTAAAGAAGATATTTAAATAAAGAAGAAAATATATTCACCTTTATACTAATGCAATCATAAAATATAATTTTAACTTGGCAAGGCAGGGAGCGGGATTCATAAAGGAAAACATCATAAAAGTCATAACTGGACCTCATAACCACATATGCCAAGATGTGTCAAATTTGGTGTCATAAAGTAGATAATCTTAACAATCCTGTTTTCAGAAAAGAATCACTCAATTTGTCATAGATGGATGGATTGTTGTTACATACACAGAGACAAAATTGGGAGTTGGGACGGGCTGGTTGGGGAGGCATGAGATGGGTGAGCTGAGTTGGAAGGAACAACAATCCTCCATGTTTTATGGCTGTGACCCTCATTTCCCCTCTCACTAGCAGACTGCTCTAGCTAATTAGCAAATCAAAAGCAATAGAAACAATTCTAGACCTCAGCACAATCAAATTAGTGGAGTTATTTGAGGATATCATTTTCACACAGTGCAATCATGCTCTCTTTGTTTTGGTCAAACGAGTGAAAATTATCTTTCAAACCCAACGCCCTTCCCTCTACCCAACTGGCTCTGTGGATAGTGGCATTTCCTATCTGCTCTCATAAGTTTTACAGATGATCTTTTTCTATTAAGACAGGAATGCACAATGCACAATTAAACAATACCCAACAAGCTTCCTTTTAAAAATACATTTGACTTTTAAGGTGATTCAGCAGTAAGAGCCATTAGTACATCATCTAAATCAGGACTTGGAAAGTTTATTAAAATTGGATTTTTAACCTGATCCCAATTTCCTTTGCGGATAAAGAATCCCACTGGAGTCTTTAATATTCATGCTATTAACCTGAAACATTCAAACAGCCATGATGGGAAGAAAGGCTACACAGGGTTGCCCACTAGACGGGGGTTACAAATAAAACCCCATTGAGTCTGAGCAGGTAGACTACTGTGGATTCTGGACATCTTCAAAAGAAGCAACTTCTCTCTTTTTCTCTCTCTCCCCTTTTCCTGACCTCCTGTCTCCTACTACATATTTTGGGGGAAAGAGAAAAACCACAAAAATAGCAAATATAAGCATATTACTTAATTACATAGAGCACTGGACTAGGAGTCTAGTTTTTACTGGAAGGGTAGCTTCCTCCTCTAGTGCTCTAATGAACTCCCTCAATTATAAAATAGGGAAGTCTGGGCTAATAATCTCTAAGATTGGTTGAGAAGACGCACTTTGGAGTCAGGTGAGAACTATTTGAATATCAGCCCTATCACTTATTAGTATGTCACCTTGAACGAGTCACTAAACTCTTCTAAACCTCCATTTCCCCATTTGTAAAATGAACAAAAGGTGCAGCTCATATGATTCATTTTGCATAGTACCTGGCACTATAAGCCTTAGATACACTTTAGTTGGTATTATTACTGATTATTGCCCAAACTCATAGGTCAGTTGCTTTTGTTTCTATTTCACGCCTTGTCACTCCTTGAGCCTTTATCTTCTTCAGAACAGTTTACAACTGTGTTAACTGATGTCTGTGAGTGTCTGTAAAGGTAGGCTATGAGCGTTTGCCTTGTTTTTCCTTGAGATAAGATTTTATTCTCCCTTAGGGCAATGGAGATGTCTTAATTTTTCATCTCTCTCTTAGTAACTGGCATAGCGTTGTACACACACTAGGTGCTCAAAAAAGACTTTGAGATCTGAAAATATTAGCAGTACAGAGATCTTCCACTAAAAGCCTCTCATTTTTCAGTTGTTGGCACTGAGAAAAAGAGTCTTGGGCCACACATCTATGACTGACAGCCACTTCGACAGTCAACTACTACTGTGTCTTCTAAGAGCCTCTATTCTCACGCCCAAGGCTTTGAAAGGGAAACATGTTTGACTTAAACCCTGACTCCTTGAGGGAAGTTCCATTTACAAAATTTTTTTTTTTAAGAGCATAGTATGTTTCAGATACTATGCAGGATTGCAGGATTCTGGGATTCAGATATCATGGAGGATTCATCATTAAATCACGATACCCAAGCTCAAGGCATTTATAATCTATCAGGGAAGACAGATCCCTAAATGGATGTTTCAATAATGTGATTGCGTTGTCATAGGAGAGCTAAGCTCTGACACTATATGAGCTTCTGGATAGGAAACCTAACTCATGACCAGAAGACTTCAGGGAGAGCTATTTAGGAGCAGTGGCAAATACCTGGACACACACATAAAGCTAAGTAAGAACAAAATAGCCAGTTGGTATTTTTATTCATCTGAATGTAAGAACATTGATTATTGATCAATGAACAATTGCTCAGATTTAAAAAGAAATGAGGAAAACTAAAATGTCAGTCCTCAAATTCCTGTCACTTCCCACATGTGCCTGCAGTCATTTCCTGCAAATGGAAACTTCTAACAACAACTCTGGGCTGGAGACCTGGGGTTCCAGTTTCTTTCAAGGTCTTGTGGTAGGGAACTAAGCAGGTGGGAAACCTGCCTTTGGCTTCCAGGGTGCAAACAGAATCATTGCCAACCCCCTTTGTGTCTCACAATGGGTAATGAAATTCATACTATGGCACCAAAGCATTTTGAACTTTTTAGAAACAGTGATCATACCAACTTAGAGCATCAAAACCGCTCCGTATTTTGAAGGACTCATGATCTGCACTGTGCTTGGCTGCTGGTGGAAGCTTAAAGACACCAGTAATTGGCAGAGCTTTACCTTAGACTTCCATTTGACCCTCACAACCTCACACATGATTTTACACAGCTTCCTATAATGGGGGAGAAAAGCACTTCTTTTAAATCTAATGTTAGTTTAAATGCTAAGGCTTTCAAAGTGGGGCTTTAAAGTCACTTTTTAGAATTTGTATTTTTTTAACCTAAAATAGACATGCCAACATTATTCTGATAAAAGAAGTAGACAAGGTCATTCAACTCCTAAAAGCTTATCTTCCAAAAGCACACTTAGGTCTCAGCTTTCAGAGTGCTTCTGGCTGTATCAAAAAGACAGAAAATACTGGTTACTGTGTTGTTTTTTCAAAGTGCCGAGGGTAATCTGTGTGTGAGTTAAAGGGCCAATTTCCTATAGGAACCTTCTCTTAGAAGGGAGAATATTTTTAAATTAAACAATGTTGGTGAAATATATTTAAACGTAAATCACAAATTCGAAGTCTTCCAAGTATTTATTTACTAATATGGAAGACATGAAAACTATAGTAATCTCATTTAAAGGAAGTTACTTTGATGTGCATTTGCTTTGGGGGGGCGTATGATTGCTGACCTGCCTTTCAGGGCAACCTCCTTTGGCTCAGGTAAGCAGGCAAGCCCGTTTCTCCAAGGCGATTCCAACCCCACGCCCCTCAAAACCTTAAATCTTAAATTGAGTTATTGGGTGCAGGTCCTTTCTCCCACAGAAGCTCCCAGCTGCCGGAACAGAGGGGCGGGGCAGAAAGACCCTACTTTTTATTTCAGAGCTGACGTTTGCAATCCTAGTGCACCAGCAAAAAAAAAAAAAAAAAAAAAAGCTGAATTTTCCGCGCTCTCCTGGCAAATTGGCGTCCGCTCTCCGACGCGAAACCACAGGAAAAGGAGTGTTCAATGGCGACAGGGCGCTCTTTGAAGCTGGCTCCTCACGCGGATTCCGGCCCAGGCCGCCGCTCCGGTCCCAGTCCGGCTGCAGAGCGAATTGGAGAGGATGGCACCTCCTGCTTCCCGGGGGGCGGAAGGAGCGCCAGCGCCTAAGGTGGGTCACCTGCCAGGAAGGGAACACGCATGGTGCAGACGCACGTGGGAGGAGCACAGGTCCCGGGTACAAGTGCCAAGCTGGCGACTCAGGGAAGAGGTAGGCTCGGGCTCAGACCAAGCAGGTGTGAGGGAGTAGACGGGACGTCCCGGGTTTGCAGTGACGGCGGAGTCACCCATCCCAGCAGCCTCACCTTCTTGGAGCGCTGGTCCCTCCCCTTGGACTGAAACCCCAGGGGCCGCCGCACCGGGTGGGCGGGACCGACTACTCCCGGATCCGCGGCTGGAGCTGCGTGCCAGGCGGGGCCGTGCGGAGCGGCTGAGTGCAGAGCGGAACACCAGGCACCTATCGGGCCGGACTCCGGGCCGCACCCGAGCGGGCCGGGCAGCAGTGGGCGCTCGCGGTCCTCCTCTGCCCAACGCGCTCTCCCTCCGGGCCCGGCCTCCTCCGTCCCCTCCTTTTGCTCCTGCTCCTCCTCCCGCTCCTCCCCTCCTTGGGATTGAGCACCAAAACGCCCGCCTGCAAGGTCCTCTGCTCGCTGGCAGCCAGGAGTCGCCGCCACGACCGCCGAGTCTCAGTGGGTGCCTGCGCCTTCTCCCCGCCCGCCTGCCCCGGGCCATCCAGAAACTTGCTCCACCCGCCGAGGGTGCTCGGCAGTGCTGCCCATGGCCCAGCCCAGGAGCCTATTTAGGGCGCCGGACGGGCTGGACGGAGGCGCGGCTCAGGTGAGTGCAGCGCGCGCGGGGTGGGAGAGTGGCAGGACGCAGGCGTGGAGGGCTCCGAGGCGCCTTCGTCTGGCGTTCTGGACTTCGGGCAAGTGCAAAACCTAAGAAGAATCTGGGCTGGAGCAGGTGGAGTGGATGCAGAGGGAACCAGGAAGAAGAGGCTGGGGATTTTCCCATCCTCTTCACCTCCTGCCCTAGCACCTCTGCTCTGGAAGTCCCAAGGGATCGGTTGATCTGTAAGGACAGGGACCCAGATTTCTGACTCTTACTGGGTCGGATGTTTTTCCCCCCAGCAGAGTCGGGAGGTTCGCTTCTGCCGGCCGCTTCGCGACCGCAGCTTCACCATAGGACCCTGCAGGGCAGCGAGAGCGCAGCACTCAACGGAGCGTGGGTACCACCTGGGGCCAGAAACTGGGGCGAGGACACAGCCCACAAAAGTAACTCGGCCGAGGCAGCCTTTGGGAGTGGAGAAGCCTTGATCGGGTTTGCCTTTGCATTTGGTTGGAGATAGGCATCTCCCAAGGAGAGAGGTTGAGGTGACAGCCCTGACAATAAACCTCTCATCCCCAATGCCAATTACATGAGGGTCTTGATTTTTTTCTTGTTACTTTTTACTGATTTTTTTTTCCCGTCGTGGGTTTCTATTTCCGGGCCCTTGGGCAGTGGCAGCGGATGGAGGTGAGAGATGGCGGGGCGCGAACCCGCGGTTGGAGCGTCTAGCCCCCAGCTCCCAAGAAGGGTCTTATTCGCGGAGCTTGACCTCTCCAGGTGCGCTCCACCAGCCAGGGGGCGGACCGCGCGCTGCTCCTCCTTCTGGCCCCAGCCTGTCCCGGGAAGCGGAGGACAGACCCAGAACGTAGGCGGATGATGGGAAGAAGAAGCTGGAGCCAAAGCCGGGTGCCGGCGCGGGATGGGGTGTGCTGGGCTCTGCAGTTATGTGCCGGCGCTATAGGTCTTCCATCTCTTTCCCTCCCCTGGGAGCCAGCGATTCCTCGCACACTCAGGGCGCTCTCCTGGGCCAAGGGTTGCATCCTCCCTCTTCCTCCTCCTTTGCAGAGCCAGTGGTACCCTTGCCTCGCCTTGCGCGAGTCTCGCTCCTCCCTTTCCCACAACGTTATCATGAGCTATTTTTATCTACAACTTATGCCAAGATGCTTTTGGGGGGATTCTAGGGAGGCCACTCCAAATCCACTGTCTTTGCGCTGCGCTCCCAGAAACAGTCTCCTGTTAGCATGGAGCAGCCTCAAGGAGTGGCGGGGAGGGTGGCCGAGAACCGAAGGAGCCAGTCCGCCCTCTTCTCCTCCCTCAGCCCTAGCCCCGGAGGGAAACCCCGCCACCACCAGCTCGGCTGCGCCTCCCGCCAGTAGCCCGGGAAGAGGGTCCCCAGACGAGTCCCCACGCTCTCGCTCCCAGGCGCTGGGTGCTTGAGGACTGCTGAGGCAGCAGCCTGGCACAGACAGGATCCTTCATTCCCACCCGTGCGTTCTCGCTTTGCAGGCAAATCTCATTTTATTTTGTTGAAATGCTTCCACCCAAAGGTTAATTCCAGGAATTCCATCTTAAAAAAAAAGAAAAGAAAAAGAAAAAAAAAGGAGGGAGAAATAACCCAACTTCTGCCTCCCTGCATTTCTAAAGCAAAGCGCATCCTTTGACGTTCGGATTTTTTTCTTGCTTTCTGCATTCCTGGTAATATTGGGTAACACTGGGTGCAATTAGAATAAGCCTTACCTACTGAAATTCCAGGAGACGAGCTTGGCTGCAAATCCCTGCCTTACCCTTCCCTTCGTATATCCAGCGCTTAAATTTTCCCCCACAGGATTGCAGAAATAACATATTGAAATGGACCACTGTGTTACATAAGGTTTTCTCCAGCGCTAAGCAGAGAAAGAACAGCTTCTAAAAGAGTCTTTCCAGGTTTCGGTTAGCCCATCTAACTCTTTCCGCTGAGTTTGACAGGGATGGACAACTTGATGACTAAGCACTCTTAAGTGGAAGCAGTTAATTACAACAGCAGCATAGATGAAGATTCCTTAGTGAGGCTTATTAAGCTGTGCTTCTAGACTGTGGATCCTCTGTGAAGCCACAGGGTATACAATGCTCTGTAGTTTTAAGATGGGAGATTTTTGTTCTGAGAAGCTGGTGAGAAATTGGCACCTTGAGCTGGCATCGGAAAAAGCAAAGGGTTCTTTACTTTCCTGTTATGCCTAGGATGAAGCCTCAAACCCTCCCCGGGTCCCCCTAAAAGTTGGAGCATGTACTTTTCTTATTAAAATAAGAAATTATTTTACTGGAAAAATCCTGCGAGGATTGGGGCGGGGGGCGGCTCTGAAGGGAAAAGCCACATGGAAGCTTCTCTTGCCTTGAATTGAAACTCGATGTTGACTAGAAAGGGGCTAGAAAGATGGCCTGGGTGGTGTAAATTGCTTCACCCATGCACACTGCCTTTCTGAGAACATAGCAGCTACCCACGATGGCATATCCCACCGTGGTTGCTAAATCATGTCTGTCTATGGGGGCTAAGATTTGGAGGAAGGCACAGTAAGATGTATTGGGTGTCCTGATGAAATTGAGCCTGTAGGCTGGGTCAGTGCCCAGGCACCAGGTTTCCGGGCCTGCATCTAAGCCTGGGTCCCTGTGTTAGAGACAGTTGTTGCAGGAGAGTGGTAACTTTTTAGCAGCTTCCAGGGAAATGCAGTAACTTTCCAGCTAGTGTTGGAAAAGATCAGGGCTATTCCCCAGTTTTGTTCCCTCAACCTGGCTACTTGACCTAGTGCTTTCAATTGAGGCTGCTCTTTTCTTACGACAGAAGGCAAGAGAGTGCTAGCTGGATTTAAAGCCAACTGCTTGCCCCATGGCCTTGGGCAACAATTTCTCCCTCCCTGAGCCTAAGTTTCTTCCTCTGCAAAACAGTGAGGAAAAGATTATTATGAGAAAGTGAGAAAATGTATACGAAGTGCATTTTGCCGATTATAGAACACTTGTGCAATTGTAAAGGGTAAAAAATACAAAAAAATATTAAGTTTTATCGTAGATCTATTTTAATGTTCATTTTAATCCTAGTTTGCATATGTCTGAGAAAATTACATATGCTAAACGTTAAGTGAGAGAGATTTCCTTTAATTGGCCAGTCTCTTCTTGTGATCACTCCACCTGAATGCTACAAGCACCAGGCCTCACTGCTTCTCAGAATGATTCCTTTCTTGTTTTCAGGATCACAGTTAATTTTTAGAGCGTTTTTCCTTTTAACATAATACACATTACATGTCTTAAGAAAATCTGTTTGAAGAGAGGGCCCTGATGTTAATTAATCAAAAAAAAAAAAAAAAAAAAGGAGAAAAGTCACAAATGGGGAGTGACTCCATTGGGGAAAAGTAAAACATGACCAGTGTCATGAGATGACCCGGCTCCCCCTTGTCTAAATCTTTATCAGCATCATGCACTGGCTCCCCATTGCATTTTAGGTGTTGTTCCAAACGTGTCTCCAGAACCTAACTCAGTGCATGCCTGGCACTTAGACATTCAATAAGTATATTTGGAATAATTGAATGAGTGATTGGACTGAATCTTCACAGCAACCTTGGAGAGCAGATGGCGTCATTTCTATTTTAAGGATTTGGAATCTGCCGATCGGAAAACTTAATTAATTTTCTAAAGGTACAAAGGATTCCAGACTAGAATTCGGGCCTGTCTGTTCTTATTCCACTCTACAGTTGTGCTTGTAGTGCTCTCTCTCTTCAGACTCACTTAAAACCCTTCTAAGCAGTTGGAACCAAACATCCTATTTAGGGAACACAACACTCCCTTCATAGAAGGATTTTTTTGGTGGGAGATGGGCCTCTTTCTCCTGTCCATATCTCCAAGCCCTGAACTAGGGCTTAGTTGAATGATCCCACCCGGCGCCTGGAATCTTCAAAGACTAGCTAAAGGGCACAGGGACACTGGAGTGTTTATTTACCACCTTGGGTCATGGATCAAGTGGCGTCGGCAGCAGTATGCATGTCCCAAGCTGTGGTCCCAGAGGTGCCTTTTCTGCAACACCATCTTGACGTGCCCCTGGTGCCCGGGTTCCTTTCGTTCCTTCTCATTTTCCAATCCTGGCTTTTCGGCTTCTCAGAGATTCCTAGAGGCAACCCATAGTCTTCAAGTGAATTCCCTTTCTCCCTGACTTAGCCAGAATTGCAACCCACTGATGTACAGCCTCTCCTCATTCATCTTCAGACCTGTCTCCAGTATGAAGCATCCTTAGCTTCCTCTACCCATGGGAAATGAAGTCTATAGCTTTTTCAGATCGTTAGAATAATATCTACTGGGCCGTAGTTTGTCAATAGTTATGTGCTACTACAAGAGGTCTAGAAAAATGAATACATTATTCTTCCAAACAATAGTCTGAACATAACAGAAATAGATCCCAGTGGGCATCTTTCTTTTTCTCTAATACATGCTTTTTGGTAGTTTTCCAGCAGGGGTCGCAAACTCTAATGCCTTCAGCAGCCAGGCAAGTAACAGCTTGAGTGGAACAGGACTTGGGCCCTGTGCCTGGCTAAGTGGGGCTTGTAGCCCAGATCCAGCACAGGGGCTGCAGGCGGGACTTCAGGTCTGGTCTTGCCAGATCTGGTTGTTTTTTTTTTTTTTTTTTTTTTTTTTTTTCAAGATAGACTGTCAATTCACAGTTTTATGTGAAATCTACTCACTTTCAAGTGCCAGCAGCTAATTCAATATTCCTAAATAACACCATGTGGGCCAAACCAAACATTTCTGTGTGCAAGCCTTATATCTGCCACACAGGCCTCCAATGTATGGCCTCCGGTTTCCAGAGATATGAGGGAAATTTGGAATATGAAATTCAGGAGGGTACGTTATTCAGAATATCGAGGCAAGAGTGTAGGGACATGGAGCGCAGACAGTGCTCTAGTTAGTTACTGTTTACAGGGTGAACCTCTGTTCGGGATGTTCCTTCTTCCTATCACTGCAAGCGGTTACAGCAATCACGTTTACTCCTTTAACACATGTTTATTGAGTTCCAGCCATGTACCGCATATTGTTCTGCTCACCTGTGACACAGTAGGGAACAAAACAGTTGGAAGTCATCGCCCTTGTGCTTATCTTCCAGCGGAGGAGACAGACAAAACGCAAGACAGATAAGCAGAATCTCTCCTAGTTAGATAGTGATGTGCTAAGGATTAAAAAATAAACAAAAACTAGGGGAAAGTGATAGGAAACATCAGGATACTGGGGAGCAACCTTAAGCCATTAGCCAGGGAGCCTGCAGTTCAGTCTCTGGCTCAATATAACCCAAAGTTAAGTTTCATTATCCAACATAAAATATTTTCTATGTGGGAGTTTGATTGTATCCTGGGACTATCATCTGTTGGGTAGTTTTGGATATTGAGCTATACTCTCAATTTTAATAAAATTGACTATTGAGCACATTTATTGTCTGTCATATACCTGGCATTGCATTACATGTTAGAGTACATTGATGAACAAAACCAATCAAGGACTACTCTGCAAGGAAATTATAGACCAGCATGAAATACATTAAACATGATCTCAAATGATTAGGCAACTAAAGTGATTGAGGACTGTGGTAAGGATGCCTTAATTGTTGAGTTTTCATACTCAGAACTCTGACGTTCAGCACCTTTTTTTTCTTTTTTTTTTTTTTTTTTGACGGCGTCTCGCTCTTGTTGCCCTGGCTGGAGTTCAGTGGCGTGATCCCAGCTCACTGCAACCTCTGCCTCCTGGGTTCAAGGGATTCTCCTGCCTCAGCCTCCTGAGCATCTTTTAAATTGATCATTTGTTTTGTTCCAGGCACAGTTTACATCTGTGCTTATTAACTTACTTTAAGCCTGCTCCCATCGTCCACGGAAATTTTTTTGAGGCTTTAATTTCTTTATCTGGCAATGACATTTTTATTATAAAATTTCATTTTGCGTTATGAAAAGTACGTATTTCTAAAAAATGTGTTCCAAGTGTAAAGTGTGCTTGTGCCCTTGGAGACTCTGGTACACCTTCTCCCAAATCTACCCCTACATTTGCTATTGATTGTTGTTCACAAGGCAGTTGTGCAGGAGATTAAGAAATAGTTCTTGTTGTTGATGAATTTACAGTTTAGTATGGGGGTCAGATAAATAACCAAGTCTCTGCCTCTGTCATGAGATGGACCATCCCAAGAATATTTCCCTTTCATCACCTTATTTCTTTCTTTCATGGTAATAATTTCTTCAGTAACATGATTGGGTAGCAAGTATGTTTTTGTGGAGTCACCTTGTTACTTGATTGGCTTATTTGCTTACTTTCTCGCACTCTCCCACCAGAATATGTGCTCCAGGAGAGCAGGGGCCTGGCAGTGTGCGTTTGCTCCAGTTTCTAGAACAGTGTATTGCTCAGAAATGAAGAAACAGGCTGCATTTCTGTCTGGGGGAGTTAGGAAACGGTTCATGGTGGAAGAAATATTTAAGAAAAGAGAGACGTGGTGAGAACAGCCAAAGAAGAATGATAAGATGTAGTCAAAATTGCATAGCCCTCAAACCTTTGTTGAAAACTGATTTGTCTATTTTAGGGATTCCCAATACGGTCAGTCCAGCTGAATAACTGGCATATTAATATAAGCCCTTTGCTGAATACATCCTGGTCTGCTTGTGCAAAAGCACTCTGGCATGAAAAGAATGTAGTAGATAATTCCTTACTTTCACATAATGTGACAATACCCACTGCCTCCTTTATCTCTCGTACCCAGCCCTGTGAGGGCTGCAGGGGAGCTCTTACCATCTTCATTTGCTATTTAAGGAAACTGAGGTCCAGAAGTGAAGAAACTTTTCTTAGAGATGCCCAAAGTAAAGGTGGCAGACTCTGGATCCAGGGACAAGATTCTCTACCTGCTGTGAGCAGTTGGCTCAAGGTGGAGATTTGTTAAATCCCTGGAGAACTGAGTACCCCACATTTTCTATAAGCAAAGAAATACATTTAGATGTGAAACATTCACATCTCCTTTCATCCCTCAAGAACTTCTATTTCAGCATTTTATGCCTTGTCGAATTTCCCCTAGAATTCCTGCAGATGAAGTACTTGTACATCCTGCAGTAGGTTGTTTTATGTAAATGTCTTCACTCTTTAGTTTAGGAGGGTAAATCAAAGTTCTGTATCAGCTGTTAAAATACAGTGAGAGAAAGGTGATTTCGGATGCAGCTGAAATGAAAAGGCATGCTTGCCTAGCTGTGTTCTGAAAAATACATACTTGTGTGGCAGGAAATGAGAGTGGGCTGGGAGCCTCCTCTGGAAAACTGGCTTGCACTTTACTTGAATTACTTCTAAAACCAGATCTCTTCCAGTGTCCTGGGTAGGAAGGTGGGGGAGGGTGTTGGTTACAGATTTCTGAGATTAGATTTTGGAGCTATTTTTGTGGTTGAAAGAGCTTGACTTTGGGAGTCATGTATGTTCGAATTTCTGGCCTGGTTCTTACTGGTTGTGTCACTCTGAGTGATAGACAATTTTTCTGGGCCTCAGTTTTTCTCCATACCCTAGTGAGGACTGAGGGAGATGGCCAATATGTAGTGCCTAGCACAGCGCTCAATGTGTTTTTTCTTGTGTAGATTTGCCAGATTCAGCAAATACAAATACGGAACACCTAATTCAATTTGAGTTTAAGGCAGACAACAAATAATTTTTTAGGATAGTATGTCTCAGATACTAAAAATTAAGAAGTGTGTCATGTTTATCTAAAATTTCAATTTAACTGGACATCCTGTATTTTATTAGCATCCCTATTCTCCTAGTAGCAGTTCTGAAAGATTCTTTTCTGAAAGTTCTTGTGCCATAGGAAGATAAAGAAAGCAGTGTAGTCTTCAAGGTGAAATGACTTGTGCAGGGAGTAGGGTCCAAGGTGAAAGAGAAGGGCTGTTTTCCTTGGTGAGCTAAGCAACAGAACAATCAAACCAAAGCAAGCTTATTTCTTTGCTTAAAAGGACCAAATGAAGTGTAGAGCAAAACAGAACTCTGGGCATTGAAGAAGTGAGGCCGATTCCTGCCTATGTCACCAAAGCACAAGCCAGATTATTCTCGACACCCTTCAAGAAGAAGGTATTTCAACCCCGTGAGGCCACCAGGGTAGTGTTCATTCCGCTAAGATAGAACCTTATGAAATACTAACATTGCTCCAAGCTCGTTACTGTAGGGCTGGAATTAGAAAGACTAGCCTCACACAGCGTTCCACTGAGTACACTGAAGGGATACTTTGTGCTTTGAAAACTCACACCTGAAATTACTCCTGCAATAAAAGCTAATAAAACTGTTAGAGAGCTTTTCAGACTTGCTCCCCCCAAAAAGATGAACACAGATTATAAATTGAGTCTGAGATCTCTCCTGCGACTGCTGGAGCATGCTGTTCTGAGGAGGGCTGTGAAAATGTTGCATTTCCATTTCAGGTGATAGACCGATGGGGAACTAAATTAACAACAGTTTTGTTGCGTGTGGTCTTTCCAAAGCAGAGTTTCATGCTTTCTTCAATAGTGAGGTGTTGCTCATGCCAAAATAACCAGTTCCTGTTGCGTGTAATATCAGTGACTCCTCATTTAACCTGAGCTGCTAACTAGCAGGGTGTTTACATGAAATATGGGACAGAAAGAAGGTAGAACAGCAGTATGATTAGTGTGAAGGCTTAACCAGCCAGAGAGATCTGGTTAGAATCAGCCAGGCCATAAGAGGTGAGCTACTTTATAGCTCAACGTCTCAGGCTCCACCTCCGCAAAATAGGCTTAATTAAAATTATAGCACAGATTGTATTTCATGTGCATTAAATTAACAAGTTATGTCATGCACTTATGCGGTGTCTGGTTCACGGTCAGAATTTTTTTTTAAAGGGTGCCATTAATGATGAGGGAAAGCAAGGAAGGCCTCTGGATTGCGAACTCAATGTCCTGTCACAAAGACCACAGACTAATTTGTTTTTTCAAATTATATTTTTAATGGGTTAAATGTGCCCCCACCATATATGTTTTCTTACTGGAAGGCCCCTACTTTTTCTTTTTTTTTTAAATTTTATTGTATTTTATTTTACTTTAAGTTCCAGGATGCAAGTGCAGAACATGTAGGTTTGTTACATAGGTAAACGTATGCCATGGTGTTTGCTCCACCCATCAACCCTTCATCTAGGTTTCCAGCCCCGCATGCATTCGCTGTTTGTCATAATGCTCTCCTCCCCTCTCCCCAACCTCTGGCAGGCCCCGGTGTGTGTTCTTCCCCTCCCCATATCCATGTGTTCTCATTGTTCAACTCCCACTTACAAGTGAGAACATGCGGTGTCACAAACTAAATTTTATGCATCATGTTCATGGGAGAGTGTCTCAGTCTTTTGCCCTTTGTTTCTTTAGTCTTAATTTGTATAATTCAAGTAAGCACTGTTATTCATTTTCTAGGCCAACCAATGAGATGCAGCAATGTAGCAAAATATGGAAGGAACAGTGAGGGGAAGATGCAGAAAAAGTACAAGGAGAGGAAGAGAAGTGGGGAGATAAGACGAGATGGACAGAGGGTGAGAGAAGGGAAGAGAATACAAGACAAGAGAACAGAAAAATCATGAAAAGCAGAAAAAAGGATTTGAAGAGCATAGAAGTCCAGTGACGTTTTGAGACAGGGTGGTCTTCAGCAGCCCCTGAGTAAACCCCAATGCAGCCAGGCCACTGAGAGTGGTACATGCCACTCCCTCTCCCTGCCCCAGCAGAGCTTCTCAGGACCCCAACACAATGCCTCATGACCTTGAGGCAAAGACATAGAAACTGTAGTGTTCCAACTAGAAAGCGTATGGAGCGTGATAGGAGCAGCGAGCCATGTGCTTTCTCCCCAGTCTGTTTCTGTGACAGCTCAACATCGCAGATGAAACCTGAAGGCAAGGGACCTGAGTGCCATCTTGTGGAGGGACAGGCCATGGTGCCCCTGGTGGTCCTCTCACTGTGTGAGGGTTTGGTTTGGTTTTAATGGTTTGCATGGTGTATCCTGGCCTTCCTCCTCTCCCTAAGCCCCACCTGCCTGCACCGTGGGAACTGATCATTTCTGGGGTGATGAGTACATTGTCACCAGTCATTCTGTGATGCAGGATCATTCTTGGGGCCAGAGCTCCATTCGCCATGCAGTTTGAAATCCATGGTGGCTCTGGGTACGAGAGACTATTCCCTCGATCCAAAAGGGAGTGTAGTATTTGAAGCATTTGATGACAGGGAAATGACTTTGCATCATTGAACCTTGGTCACCTTATCTGTCAAATGGAATTATATTTCCTTATGGACTTTTGTTGTGTGAATCACATTTCATAATGTATGCAAAGCACCCATTAGAGAGCTTGGTATGTAGTTAAGTGTCTATAATGTGGCACTTAATAGCAATGATTATTTTTCTTGCTGGTAAGCCTGATTTTGATTGAAAAGCAGATTACAAATGTCATCATAGATCTAGCTGCTTATTGCCTTCCAGTCCACCTCTGCCTTCTGGCCGATCCTCCCCTCCAGGTGGCTAAAGTGCCACAGTGTCCCAAAGCAGCCGATCTCATTACTCTGCTCTAAAGTAGGAGGGGAGCAAGGTGCAGAAGGGCTGGGAAGAGAGAGGCTCTCTTTTAATCACAGAGGAAAATCTTTCTCAAATGCCAGAATATTTTCTCCTTGTGTGCCCTTGGCCAAAAACTAGGTCACAGGCTCACAGGCAAAATCATTACAGAACAGGAAACTGAGGCACAAAGACATTTGAAGAAGTGAAAGAGGAAAATGAATCGAATATGGTAACTCTGAATTGATCCCTCTTGCCTTTGGGCAACAATTACACTTCTGTTTGTATATTACAATTGGAGATTGATCCTGCTCAGCTTCATCGCTTCTCTTTTACTGCCATCTTCAGCTAAAATACAAATCTTATATCTTTCTGGCTTCTGTTTTGTTTTTTCTTCCTAGCTCTGTCATTTTTACAGCCATTTGCAATCTGCAATATTTCTCTATGTTAATCTCTCTTGCTAACCTGAGAAATCTTTGTAAAACACAAATATAATCAGGTTATTGCCCAGTCTTGTAATTCAGAATGTTCCATGGATTTCCATTGTTCATGATATTAATGTTTAAGTGCAGGACTTTTAGATGCAAGAAGAGGTCAAGTCCCAGCCACATCACTTCATCACAATATCACCTTGGGCAGGTGAATAATCTCCCTAAACTTCAAGTATTCTTCCATGATTTGTAATTATGTATTTTTCATACACTCCTTTATTAACATTTAATTTGTTCTAATAGATAAAATTGTAGGAGGATGGGGACTTTGTCTAGAGCCACCCCCCCCACCAAAATCTGTCTCTAATCTGAACCAATGCCTGGCAGACAGTGGTCACCCAGGAAATAATTGTGGAGTGAAAAACCGTGGAACCTAACGCCCTCCATTTCATAGAATAGCCAGGATTAAATATGATAATGCATTTACTGATTATTTTAATTATAATGTATTTGATTAACTTAGAGTGTTTAATACACATAGTGGGTGCTTGAAAGCTGGCTCTCCTTTCAGGTTTTTTTTTTTTTTTTTAATAATAAAAGTAGTACCATAATTTAAGTTCTGCAGGATGGCTCTCACATTCTAATTTATTAAGCCTTATCATTAGCCAGTCTCTGTTCTGTATACATACCTCATAATCTGACCTCAGGACCACCCTTTGTTCCCAGATAAATCAGGAATGTGAGCATTCACACCCCTACACATACTGTTTCCTCTGCCTAGAACTTTTGTACGTTTTCCCTTTTCTTATCAGGTTCAGACTGTATCATTCTTTAAGGGCTGTCTAGCTCTGTCCCAATACACTGCTCCCTCTCCATAGTAAATCACAGCATGTGTGCCTTTTGCCTTGGATCTCTCTCTTCCAGGCACTCGATGGGACGTGCTTTCCTTCCTAGTTGGAGTTCAACAGGGCCATGCAAAAGTGAGGGGAACTGAGGTGTGGTCACCTGGCCTGAAGCTTTAAGAGCCAGCCCATGCTTTGTGCCAGATCTCCTCCCCGCCAGCCTAGTGACTGGCACTACTACAGAGAGTACCTGCTCTTTCTGCCTCTCTGAGAGACTCGAATGAGCAGTGTCCTGCCACCAACCCTCGTGGGACAAACAGCCAAAGGGAGGAGGGACAGAGATGCAGGTGTTGATCTCAGCCTAACCTGGCATACCCTGAACGAGGCACCGCCTCTCCAGTCCTCCTGGAGCTCTCCGCATTGTGCAGGTGGCGCTGTGGTCATTGCTCGTTGACTTGGCTGCATCCCTCAGGAGACAGCTCCCAGAGAGCAGGACAGAACCCCGGTCAGGCCCCTTCATGCCCCTTCACACCTCTCGTGCCTAGTCCAGAGTATAAGTCCTCCATCCCTGAGTGAAATATAGATTTATGTGGTGAGAGGCGATGAAAGGAGGGGCCTTTGGTCATGGTCGTTAGGAAGTGAAAGTACCATTATGATAAAAAGAATTACCAGTCTTTGAGTGGAGGCAGATCTTTTCGTTCGGATTGCCTGAGTTCAGATTGGCAGCTGTCCTTTGTCATCTCATGAAGGGTTTAAAGTGACCTGAGAAAATGTTCCCTGGGTAAGGTCAATGCTACCTGCACTCTGTCCTTCCCTGAACTCTCTCATGGGAGTTCTTATGTGCATCAGCCCTTCCCCAACCAGGAAGGCACCTGTTCTAGGAATGTTTTTACACTTTCAGTCATACTGGAGCAGCCTGCTCCTGCCGGCTTCTCATCCCCAGACGAGTCTCCTTAGCTGCACACATTTCCACAGAAGCACTCTCTCTGCATTGTCATCGGGTCATTTGGTGACATAGACCGCTGGGCCCTATTCATTTAGACGAACCCATGTGTTTGGTTTAAGATTGTCATCACCTGCTACTTTTCCTTGCTTTAGTTCTTAAGGTTCTCTGCTAAAGGCAGCACAAAGGCTAATTATCTTATGATAGTTGTCCTTTAAAAACACTAGATTAGCAGCCACTTTATGCTTTTTATTCTGCTTTTTCTTTGTCATCTGTCTCTGCATAGCTATCAATAGAGGAGCATTTTTATGCTTTCACTGGAGAATGTTTCTTTCTTACTCATCAATTTTCAGAATGTTGTTTCTTTCTTATGACAACTATTTAAGCAGACAAAAATAGTTGTCGTTAAACCTAAGTTATTACTAATATTTTTCTTTCACTTTTCAAGTTAATATCATTGAGCTATTATTGATTGAGTGAATACTATTGAGCAATTATTTATTGTGAGTCTATCATATGTCAGGTGGGCTAAAATGATTTTTCTATAATATTTTACTTAATTCCACCTAAGAAAACAGGCAGTGGTCCCTTTCTTCAAGATAAGGAAATTAGGCCCAGAGTGAAAAATAGCTTTTTCAAAGGCATGTAACTAACCCAGAATGCAAACCCAAGATAATTTAAACACGATTGCTTTGATCTTTCTGCCCCATCCATTTATTTCTCTGTTTCCCTATTTACATACTTTAGCCTGGACATTAGTTCAAAGTGTTGAACTTTGTTTTTGTCCTCGCCAGACCCCTGAACTTTCCTCAGGTGCCTTCTCCATGAAGCATATTCTAAATTTCCTCATCCCAACCTCCTTAATGTTGGTGAAATAGTGTCTATTCCACAGTTTCTTTCATCTTATTGGATTGGTAGTGTTTGTTTCCAAATCCATCTTTCCCCTTACACAGTGGGTTCCTTGGGATGGGACCTCATTTTCTTCCTACATTTCTGGGCTTGGTTACCTATGACCTGAGCAAATGACATCTAACCCTCATCAGTGTCTGAATTTGCTAATCTTACATTGTGGGAGTGAGGAAAGGGGATAATAATTGTAGAAAGAAATCCTGGATTCCAACTCAGTGACTCACAGTATTAAAATTCTTTCTCTCTATGAATCTAAGCATTTGAAGAAAAACTGTGAAAAACCAATCCAGAAATCTGAACACAATTTCCAAAGCTTATTTAACATGAACTACTGTTCTTTGGCCAAGCCTACTCATCTTCCTTGGCATGTTGGACACTAATGAATCTGTTGGTTTAGATTTGATATCAATCTGGAATACAAAGCCAGGCCTGAGCGTTCACACAAGCTAGTGGGGGAAGTAAATATGGTTGTTAAAGTAGAAAAGCAATGGGACTGACTTGACCAAGGCAGCCACAGTCAGTTTTATTCTTTAGATGCCTCTGAAAACTCATCTTTATGGTAGTATGCTATGGGCTAGAACATTTCAGGACCTCTAGGCATTGCTTCCTTCATTAATATGCTGATGACCTAGAGGAGGTTGTGAGAAGCAGGAAGTCTTGAAAACTTAGTTCATCATTGGAACAATCACACATGTGTGTACATGCGTACACATACACAGAGAGAGAGACACAGCAATTATATGCCACAGGCCCGTCTTGAAAGGAGATGGAACCAGGACTTGATGAGTGAACCTTGCTAAGGTCCCGTCAAATCTAATGAACATGATGGAATAAAGAATAACATAGCAAAGGCTCTCTTGCTTGCAACTATACTGCCCTGCAAGTGCCTGACTGCAGAAGCTAAGCACGGTCAGGCCTGGTTAGTACTTGGGATGGGAGACTGTCCAGGAAGATCCAGTGTTTTGTGCTTTAAAAAAAAGGAAGGAAAAAAGCCTATCTCATGCAGCCTCCTGCTTGTCCTTCATTTCTCCTGCCGATATCTTTGCTTTTCCTTCTTTCTTACTATGATTTAGAGGAAGAAATACAGTTATTAACAGATAATAACTCATGTTCACATGGTTGTTTTTTCAATTTTGAAACACAAAGCAATCTATTTCTAATTGTAGCTCTGCTATCGTTCTTCTTATCTCGTAACACATGAATAAGACCAAAATGGTTTTCATGTAGATCTCTTAGTCCATTATTGATGAGTCTCTGTGCTCTTCCCACAAGCATCCTGTCCTTAGCCCTCTCACAGCCCTAACCCTAATGTGATCATGGCTGTTTTTGTTTTGTTTTGTACCTTCTCTCCTATTGTTCCCTCTCCACACCCTATACACTGCATGGTCCCAAGCTGTTTGAGGGAAGAGACAGGGTGGGTGTCAACTGTCTCTAATTTCTTAGTGCCTGATGCACCGTACATTTATTTAGGCCTTGACTCTGAATTGTGGATTCTCTCACACCCTGATACTTTACAAAGTTTGCTTCTCCATTTGCTAAGGAAGAGGCTAAGTGTCACATGTGGTGCAAACCAGGAAACTAGACCCTTGTGGCAGCTCTCAGTCCTCGGCTCTTTTCCCAAGCAATTCTACTCACTCCCATTTGTCCATACCTCATTTAAGCAAGCAGAAGCCTTAGAGCAAACTGCCTTCCTCCAGCCTAGATGGTGATTAAGCTGCCTGTTTGGTGTGGGGATAAGGGAAATATCATCCCACCACATGCCCCAGGTTGAAAGGATTCTCTTCTAATGGTATGTTTTATTGTCACTGAGAAACTTTTTATATAATACTTATCTTAGTTAATTAGGGCTACTATGACCAAGCACCACAGGCCGGATGGCTTATGAACAACAGAAACTGACTTCTCACAGTTCTGCAGGCTGGAAGTCTGAGGCCAGGATGCCAGCATGCTTGGGTTCTGGTGAGAGCCCTCTTCTGGGTTGCAGCCCCTGCTGAATTCTCCTTGTATCCCCACATGGCAGAAAGAAAATGAGCCAGATTTCTGGCCTCTTCTCAGAAGGGCGCTAATCCCATTCATGAAGTCTTCACCCTCATGACCTACTTACCTCCTAAGGGCCCCACCTCCAATATCATCATGATGGGGATTTAATTTTAACATATTAATTTTGTAAGGACACAAACATTCAGTCCATAGGAGTACAATGCTTTCTTCTTTGCCTTGCTTCATTCTAGTAATGGTTAAGCATTCTTCATAGATTATTTCTCAGTCTAACTGACCCACCTCTCAATCAGGTCCTAGGTTCAATGAATATTCATTGAATGAGTGCTAAGTATGATCTGAGTAGAGTCAGAGCAGCAAGTGCAGTTTGAGAGGTCCTACCCAAGGAAACAGCCTCTTTTCCACTAAAGGCTGTATTCTTCCCCCTCCCCATCAAGAAGACCTCAGTAGCTTAGAAGTTTGATATATGGTGCTACCTTTAACCTATAAAATGTTAGATGCCCACATTGGTGACAAAACTTTGTGGTTAATTTTTAACAGTAATCACTTTGGCTAGGAATTTTGGATTCCGTAGCTCTTGGAAAATTCTCTTGAAATTTTGGATTCCAAGAGAGCCATGGTCTCTTGACGTGATCAACCCATATGTTTCTCAATCCTCTAAAGCATTCATGTTTTAGATTGATCTTATAAGATCCTAGAATTTACGACCCAATCGTTTCACTCTGTAAACAAGGCTTAGAGTAGCCCTGTGTCTTGCTTACCATCACATGGAAGTCAAGACAGAACCAGGGACTAGACCCTAGCTCCTATCTCCCAGTTCAGCACGCTATTTACCCTGGTGATTTGGCCCTTTCGAGCAAAGAAGACTTTGTGGATATGCATCTTATGTGTCTGAATTATTGATTACCTGAATAGAAGCTTTATCAACTATTGGGATATGAAAGTCTGACAGTGACAAAAACTGAAATTTGGTGGGAGTTTTCTACGCCAGCCCCATTCTTTAATACTTCACACAGTCACATCTCCTTTGATCCCCATGACAATCCCATGAGGTTGGTGCTGTTACCATCCCCATATTTCAGATGGGAAAATGCATATAGAGGTCACATGGCTTGCTCTTGGTCATATAGAGTCAGTATGGGTGCAGCTAGGATTCAAACCCAGGCCCTTAATCACCATCCTCCCCACTCTGAGCTCCTGTAATTCATCTTGATGATTCCTGAACTTCTTCTGACATTACTTTATTTGAGTAATAATAAATAACTTTTTAAAAGTATCGAATGTAAATCATTTTGCATCAACATTCAGAAAGAACGAATGACCAGGCCACTGATGGATTAACTTGACATACACCAGTGCATTTAAATTGAAGATAGTGTAATTATAATAAGAGATAACAAGAGATTACAGAGAGGGCTGTGTGGAGTGCACGATCTAGTTGTTGTTTCTCTGGATAGATTACATGGCATTTAAATATTTCAGGATTAGCAAGATGATAAAACAGAATCTCCTGTTTAAAGTAAAGCTTGAGTCAGAGGCAAATGAGATACGAATTTACTTGTAGAACCTGAAGCATCAGTATAATGAAATATTCAACTTGAATGACACTTTAAAAACATTTCAAGCAAGGGACAAATGGAAATCACAGTGGTGTGTATATGTATGTGGGCCAGAGGAAAGAACCATGTACTATTGCTTTATTTAGTGCTATCATATGAACTGCAACAGTGTTTTCAATATAAAATCAAAACCTACTAGGGCATACTACTTGTATTATTTCTATGCCAGTTTTCCCCTTGAGCTCTTTCAGGCATGGATGCCACTTTGTCATTGCTCTACCCCTGGTGTTTCTCATGATGCCTGGCAAGATAATAAAAAGTTCCTGGGCCAAAGCTGAACAAAAGTTTCCAAGTTACGCCTTAACTTTCCTCGAGTCAGAGCTTGTACATAGTGAAGTGACACTGCTGAGGTTTAAGTTCAGGACTATATGCTTCATCCCAATGCCAGGGTTATTTTTCCTCTACATTTTTTATTTTTTTTTTTGAGATAGAGTCTCGCTCTGTCGCCCAGGCTGGAGTGCCATGGTGTGATCTTGGCTCACTGCAAACTCTGCCTCCCAGGTTCAAGCAATTCTCCTGCCTCAGCCTCCTGAGGAGCTGGGATTACAGGCACATGCCACCACGCCTGGCTAATTTTTGTGTTTTTAGTAGAGATGGGGTTTCACCATGTTTGACAGGCTGGTCTTGAACTCCTGACCTCATGATCCACCTACCTTGGCCTCCCAAAAGTGCTGGGATTACGGGCATAAGCCACCGCTCCCAGCCTCCTCTACCCTCTTTCTAAATTTCTAGGGAGAGCACTGCAGCCTCTCAAGCTGTGGCTCCTGTAGCCTCATCCACACCAGCACCTGCCATGGCCTGTGCTCACCATAGCACATCTTAGCATAGGCTGAGGTTTTCATTGTACCCCATTTAGCTTTTTCTCCTACTGCCCTGAATGAATGCTCCCGTGGGACTTTCTCCTGAGCAATGGCCAAGTTTTCTCCAAGATTGTGTTTGAACATGATCTTTGCAGTGAGGTCCTTCCAGGCCCTCCCTGACCCTCTGCTAGCTCCCATCTCCTTCCTCTGGGCTCTTGAGTTTCCATGGCTGGATCTATGTCTACTCCGAAGTCTAGTCATTCATTCCTTCCACGTGCATCTTCCACATTATAAGGTGCTCCTTGAGGACAGGGACGGGATTATTTCAGTGTCCCCAGGGACTCAGTACAATTTTAGAAACATCGTAGATGTCTTGTAAGAGTTTGAGTGATCACCTATGGGCAAAGCATAGACCTTAGGCATTGCTCTTTGCAGACTTGCCATTCAGTCTTTTTTATTTTTATTTTTTCCTTTTCTTCACTTTACTTGGCAACTTATATCCATTTATGAGATTCCTAAAAATCAGCACTTTTCACATAAATATCCACAGTTGAGTTTTGAAAAATGTGAAGATCAGACCACTCTGGTCCCTGGTCTCTGATAATATCTGCCAGAGTTGGCAGCACCTGCTTCTTTGGCCAAACTACACACACAGCTGCTTGCCACCGTCTCCCACCAGCCAGCCGGCTTCATACATAGATGTCACCTGCCCACACCTGGAAGCATCTGAGTGCTGCCCCTGGAAAGACACACAATGGAGGAAGTCCCAGCCAAACTGTTTTGCTTTACTAATTATTCTGAGGACCATGTACTAGTCAGCTAGGGCTGCTATCATCAAATACTGTGCAATGGATGGTTTAAACAACAGACATTTATTTCTCACAGCTCTGGAGGCTGGAAGTTCAAGATCAAGGTGTCAGCAGAAGTGGTTCTTCATGAAACCCCATTCCTTGCTTGCAGAGAGCCACGTTTTGGCTGTGCCTTCACATGGTGGAGAGAATGAGAGAGAGAGATACAGTGAGCTCTGTTTTATCTTCCTCTTTTTATAAGGACACCAATATCGTGTCAGAATGGAGCCCCACCCTTACAACCTTATGGAAACCTAATCATCTAAAGCCCCCACCTCTAAATACCATCACACGGAGGGTTAGGGTCTCAACCTATGAATTTGGGGAGGACAAAAACATTCAGTCCATAACAATCTGGCTCAAGAAATGAGACAAATCATCTCTCCCTATTTGTCCAAATTGTTTCAGGGGAAACAATTTACTTTGGTTTGTATAAGTTTATTTTCAGCTGTGAATTATTCCAATCCTCCGTACCCAAACAAAAAAGGACAGATTTCCATGTGTATGGAGGTTTGTGAGACGCAAATTGGGAGACCCATGTTTCTGACTGAGTTCAGTCCCTGCAGGCCTGACCTTGGGGTTCTTGTTCTCTGCTTACCTCAGTTTCTCTATCTGCAAAATGGTAAGACAGAACAAAATGATGGTACATGGCTGTTTTGCCTCTGATGCCTTGTGTGTCTTTCCTGACCAATTCTGGGTTAACACAAAAGATCTGTGGGTACTCACCATCTGCAGGGTGATAGATGACCGTCCACCCCAGCCAGGGGAGCTTCTTCAGCTTCTTCAGCTAAGATGGTACCTCTCAGAGGCTCAGTCACACCTGGAGCAGGGGCCAAAGCCGTGCACCCCAGCGTGGGCCCAGGGCAGCCCAGCTCCTCTCTCCTGTCTGCTATGGGGCCCCTCTTCCACTCAGTTGCACTGAGTAATAAGAGAAGCCCCGTCTGTCCGCCCTCCTGTCACGGAGCTCTGCTGCGCAGTGCCTGAGCCAGTGTGTTTCTGCTTCTAATGAAGGATTTATTTAGGTCACTGCTGCCTTCTGTGCACAGCAATGCAGATTAAACATGTTGAGAAGTAACTCCTCCTCTTCCTTCACTGGGGCCTGCCTCACCACTGCACACACCTGGCTGCTCATCATTCATTCAGGATCCCTTTATGAAGGACCCACAGCCACTGCGTGCCCTTCCACAGAGAGCTAAATTATTTCTATGTGTCACTGTCCTTTCTTCTTTGAGCCTCTGTCTGGTTGAGTCACTGCAGTACTTTGCATCATGAACAAATGTGTTTGACTAATTATCATCCCAGGATCCCATTTATACCACCCAACATTTTTTTTTTAAGGGACAAAAATAACTACCATGATTTGAGAGCTTACCACAGGCCAGACAGTATGGCAATGCCCTAAGCATGCCACATGTACTATTTTATTTAATCCTCACAGTAAATATGTAGGGCCAAGACATTCAATCTCAAGCTCTGAGTTTCAGGGCTGTCTTGCAGATTTCAAGTTACAGAACTAACATTTGAGACTGGGTTTTTGGCTCTAAATCCTGTTAATTCCCAGCATCTTCCCTCCATCTCCCGCCTCCCAAAATACAAACTCGGCAGCCAAAATAATCCCTATCTATTTTGTCTACCACAATTGTTTTCAGTCCTGGAATTAAAAATATACTACCCCAACAACAGTAGAAAACAAACAAATAAAAAACAAAAGACATTGCCCATCTCTGCCCCAAGCCAAGAGTATCAGAATCTGAATTGGCACCCACATTCTAAGCTCACAGGGGCCTAGCCGTTCCAAAGACTATCGAGGGTTACATCAGCTCCTCTGAGAATTTATGAGGAATACAGAATCCCAGGCCTCTGCTCAGGCCTCTTGCATTAGAATCTGCATTTGTAACTGGCTTTCCAAGTGACTTGCGTGCATATGCATGCTTGGAAAGCACTATGCCTGATAATTATAACTTGCGGCCACAAGTCCCTCCCAAGAGGAAATCTTTAGTTACCGCTCATGCGAAGTTCATATCCAGATCCTTGGGCCGTAATCCTTCACCTGATCTGGGCAATAACGTTTTGTGGGTTGACTTCAGACTACCTATGGGACAGGTTGCATTTATCATTCTCATTTTATCAAGGAGCACTTAGAGGCTCACAAATAACACTGAGATGGGAAACCTTATCCCGGTGACCACACCATGCTGCCTTCCGTGGCTTGCCAAGGCATCTCCTTCCTTCAATTTCAGAGAATTCAATTTACTATCAAGTTAAACTTTTGCAAATATGGCACCTCTCAGACATGCAGAGGATTCAAGGAAGCATAGAAAGCTAGAGGAGGAGATATTCGAATAGTCCTCCTCTTTTTCAAGGAAAAAGTGGGGCCAATTACTCTAACTTATCCCCCACTGCATAGTAAATGTGGTCCAAGGAAGCTTATTAACATTATGTGGCCTGACTTATGGTCCTTTCTACCCTAAACTCTTTTCACCCCATCCCACCTCACAGCAATTACCATAAGGAAATCCAAACAAAAGTGAATGTCAACATCTGTTGAAGATTGACACGTATAGGCAATTTCAAGAAAATAAATATTTATGTAGGTCTTGAAATATCACTGTCCTCTCATAGACTGACAGGCACAAACTAAATCTATTTCCAATTTCACTGTTTCCAAAATGACCTGCCAAGGATGAAAATCTGACACCACTGCGAGGTGCTCTTCAGTAGCTGTGCAAAGATGAAAGTGAAGACATTTTTCATTCTTAACAATGAAAAAATAATCTTATACTTTTGATTGCCCAGAAGTTTGGTAAATTAAAAAAAAAATGACAGTTCTGTTGTTCAACCTGTCTTTCTCATGTTTCAGTACGTTCCAGAAAATTAAATCACTCAACACCACGGGATTCTTGGAAAGAAGCAGTTCTTGCATAACAGTATAATAAATCTCACACTTCTATCTCATTGTGGTTTTAAGTAAGCTCTCCCTCGCCTGGAATGCACTCCCCACTGCCCAAGGGTAAGCATCACCATTCAAAGGGGACAAAAGCACACCATGGGCTTTGAGGATGGCAGTGGAATATTTTAGTTTTGATATTTCCTGGTTCTGTGACCTTGAGGAGGTCATTTAACCTTAACAGCATGTTTCCATTTCTGTCATGGCAGATATGAATATGAAAGGCAGGCCATTAACATTTGTTGAATGACTGTGTGCCAGACACTGTGCCATGTATTTGGCATGGGTCATCTTATTTAATTATGATGACACCCCTATCAAGTAGATTTAAGCTCATATTTGCAGAGGGGAATGTGGAGCCCCAGAGAGGTTAGACATTTACTGAGGTCAGTTAGCAGTAAGAATTCTAGCTTGGATCTACCTGATTGCAAAAGCTTCTTTGATCATCCACTACTCTCCACCACCTTTTTATTGCTTAAAAATATAAAATAAAATGAGAACAACCACCTCTTGTATTGTCGCAAGTATTAGAAGAAATAATTTATACTCAAGTGCTTACCACCTGACACCCAGTGAGTGCTCAGCAGGTAATCTCTTCCCCTCTAACCCTTCTGTTAAATCACATAAGTGACTTGTGGTTGTATGTTTTGATCATCCCCACTGCCCTAGAGGAGATTCCTGCCTGTGACAGTGTGTCACCATCTCTTGTTGAGGGGCTGTGAAGGTGTCCTGCAGACAGCCAGATGGCAGGCATCGCTGTTCCAGATTCATTAAATGTACCTCTTGTGAAATATCCTAGTTATTTCATTTCATCTATGAATATGTTCCAGTAGTGGGACTGAGAGAATATATTACAGTTAATTACATTTGAAATCTAGGTCATGATGTGAATTATGTAATAAGGAGTCATAAGGAGAAAATGAAAATATGTTTGAAGGGTTATGTCATAGCTTCCCCTCCTTTTTTAATCCAAATATTTTCTAGGCTCTCAGGTGAGGTTGCCCAATCACGATTAGAAATGCGAGTCCCCCTTTCAACATCTGGTTTCTGCTTGACTCTCTAGAGACAAAAGTTTCAAACCCTTTAAGTTTCTCTTCCTACTGCGTTAAAATATGTTCCCAGTACCTTCCAGCTATTTGCCTGTCTACTGCATTTGACGAGTTCATTCAGCAAACAAAATGTCTAGTACGTGCTATATACCAGAAACCATGCCAGGCCCGAGGCGATAGAGCAGAGCAAGGCAAGACCTCCATTTGCAGGAAAGGCCTCCTTGGAAAGGAGTTTAGATTTAATTCCAAGTGCAAGGAAAGCCTCCATCTGGAAGATTCTGTGGAATCTCCCTTGGGTTTCCTATGCCTGGCATGTGGCTACTGTCTTCACAGTGGGACTCGAGGAAGCTTACTGTTGCTGATAGGAAGGACCTTAATCTTTTCAATTCGTGAAACTCAGGACTTGGGTTTTCACCGTAACACCCAGAAAACAGCCTTCCTGATAAAGGGAAGTAAACGGAGAGGTAGCTGGATCTTCCTTTGGGACCTATTAACCCATCTATAAAACGAAGGCGGAGGTTCATTTTGCCCATCTTAGCAAGTCCGGGCCTTCACAGAAATTGTGACCTTCATCAAAGAATTGGTGCAAGGCACAACTATTCAACAGGACCGAAAAAGTCGAGCCAAGTTCATCAACAACTTGCTCACTAACTCCAGACATTGCCAAGAAAAGTGAAAGTGACAGTGAAGTTCCTGGCTTTGTCTGTTTACACTGAGTTTGAATCCTTTCACCTCCTCTAACTTTCTAGACACAAGACTTCATTTCTCTGAACCTCATTTTTAAAAATCATAATATCACTTACCCTGAAGACTTGCTGTGAGGATTACAGCAAGCCCTGTGTGGAAAGTTGCCAGCCTAGTGCCTGTTCGGTAGCAATTGCTGCAGATGGGAGCTGCAATCATTGCTTTTGCCAAGGATGTGGCCTCAGCTCCAGGTGCTATGGAGAATTCTGTATCCATGCCCACATCAGCCAAGTGCTTCAACTGTCAAAAGGTCCCATTTGTTTACTTTTACCTGGTTTGTTTCTTGAGGGAGAAGATGGAATTTGCCTTTGTGCTGCCTGCAGGTTCAAACCTGCCTTCCTGGTTCTTCTGTTCAGGAAGCTCCTAATCAGTGAGTGGGTAGAGAATCTTGCTTTCAGGAGAGTGTGATCCACACTTAAAGAGCTCTCAGATTAAGAATTGCAAACGTGCCCAGTGCTGTCTATCTCTGTGCTCTCTAACTCAATTGCCACCAGCCATATGTGTCCTTGAGATGTGCTACACGGAAAATATATACGCACTTGGATTTTGAAGACTGGGTAGAAAAAAATGCAAAATACCTCATTAATTTTATATAGTGATTAGGCCAGGTATGGTGGCTCATGCCTGGAATCCAAGCACTATGGGAGACCAAGGCAGGTGGATCACTTAAGGTCAGGAGTTCGAGACCAGTCTGGCCAACATGGTAAACTCCATCTGTACTAAAATTATAATACAAAAATTAGCCAGGTGTAGTGGCACATGCCTGTGGTCCCAGATACTTGGGAGGCTGAGGCACAAGAACTACTTGAACCCAGAATGCAGAGGTCACAGTGAGCTGAGATCATGCCACTGCACTCCAGCCTGGGCAACAGAGGAAGACTCTGTCTCAAAAAAGAAAATTTATATAGTGATTATATGTTAGAGTGATAACATTTTAGATTTATTAAGCTATATAAAACATAAAATGTGACCCTTGGAAAATGTGTGAATGCATATGCGATACACAATATATTTGTATTGGACAGTCCTGACACACATTGTTTCATTTCAGTCTCAAAGTAATCATTTGAAGCAGGTGGAATTATTGCCATTTTACAGATGAGGAAACTGAAGCTAAGAGAGTTTAAGTCACTTTGACCAAGGTCCAAACTAGAGACAGGAATCCTGACTCCAGAGCCTGTGCAATTCATTTGGACCCTTCTACTGAACAGAACAAATGAGCAAGATTGACCCTGTACTGCACATACCCTGTGTGTCAGCTGACACTGGAAGTTGGTGGCCAGGGAGTTGTCATTGCTGGGTAGATTTTGTTGGGTTTTTCTTCTTTGGAATCCCAAAAACATTGCCATTGTTTTACATTACAACCACTTACTCGAAAGACAGTAATAACAGCAACTAGACTACAGAACTGGAATTCAGGAGCCAAAAGTCCTAGGAACAGATTTACTATGTGACATTGGGCAAGTCATCTTGGGGTGTGAAAGGCAGAGACTAAGTGACTCCCTTCTTCTCTGATGTTTATAATTCCATTGTCAAGATCAAGGTGGCCCACAGGAATGGCTTACAGGTTCACCTGAACTTGGGAATCTTTTTGTTTCTGAGAGTGTTACAAAAAGGACCAGAAATCCTTTCTCTGCCACTGGGAAGTCCAAATTACAAAACCACAAGAGGAAGTTGGCTCCCAATGCCCACGGTGTGTATGTAATATAAAACAGGTTATACTATATTTAGGTATGAATATATGTGTGCATACATTTACACACACAAACACATATATACTTATACACATTTTTACATATACACATAAGAGATACACATGGGGTATATACGTGATAGATACGCTATATATAGTATGTGTGTATGTATATGTTTGCATATATGTATAAAGACATTAGCTAATTTCTTTCTCTATAAGCCTCAAATATTTTGGAATGAAAAAGGTCTAGACATAAGTAAATACATTTTTAGACAGGATTAAAGTACAAACAAAGAGCTTATAAGCTGCTTAACTTCCCAATATTTTGTTGTTATTTTCTTTCATAAAGGACAAACTATATTTAGTTTCTTCTCTACTGTCTGCTGGTAATTGCCCTTCAGGAAAGAAACCTCAGATGTACACTATACTAACCAGGATGCCTCAGGTTAGAGTAGAAGGAGCATAAACAGTCAGATAATATGAATTTCAGATCTGGCCTCTGCCTCTACACTTAGGTATCAAATAATAGGGATGTGTTGTTCCCTGAGTCTGAACATGGAACTATAAGACAGGGATAGAAGTGACCAACACACAATATAGCTCTCTAAGGGGTAGTAGTTAGTCCCTCTCTCATTTGACTAACCTGTTATACCTGCGCACACACACACATGCATGCACACACATACAGACACACTCAAGCATGCACATACAATTGCATACATTCTCACATCTCAAACATGTAAGAGCCAAGCACAATTGGTACATTTGGTCGAACCACATAGGTGACTTGAGAAGGAAATGAAATTCAGCTGAAACACTCTGAAACCACGAGTTGACTAAAAAAATTGGTCCATTAAATTGAGCTCACCAATCGGTAGAACCAACCTGAAACCTCATCGTTCTTGGCTAGCCTTTCTAAAGCATTCTCGATTTTTTTCTTAAAGAGTTACATCACTGATCTCTCAGGTCCCTTCTCCAGTGCACTGTGGTGCTCTAAAACCTTCCATCTATTTGATTACTTGCTCTTTAATATGTTTTTCAAAGCAGATAACAACATCTGAGAAAGGTAGATCAGCTGGTTGATCATAAAAATGGATGTCCTGGGATTTGTTCTTCCTTTATTCATTCTGGACAAGTTTTAAACTAATGAAGTACATTTTGAAACTACCGTACAAAAGATGATGAGTCCTCTTGATGGAGAACATTTTTACTAGCTTTGTAAATCCCGCAGTTCCCAAGCCAGGCTTGTCTCTTACGCTTCTCTTAATGTGTTTTAACAGAGATGACTCAAGTGAGAGCATCTAATCTCCTCTTTAGGGGAGAGCGTGAAACACAGACTGATGAGTATCAGCTCCTTGAAAACATAAACCCTTGACTGGTCTGTCTTCTGGAACCCCACAGCATCTAGGCCAGCAGTTCCTGTGTCCTTTACTGCCTAAATGTTATAAATCTTAAATAGGTAAAGAGGAGAAGTTTTGTGGAAAAGATGTGGTTTGTGGATAAAGAACACTGAGTTTAGAGTTTTCAATTTGGGCTTTGAATTTTGAAATAGACTAATAGAATAGTGTCCTTAGACAAGACTACCCTCTATGAAATGGTGGTGACCGGCAGGGCGTGGTGGCTCATGCCTGTAATCCCAGCACTTTGGGAGGCTGAGGCGGGCAGATCACCTGAGGTTGGGAGTTCGAGACCAGCCTGACCAACATGGAGAAATCCCATCTCTACTAAAAATACAAAATTAGCCGGGCGTGGTGGCACATGCCTGTAATCTCAGCTACTCGGGAGACTGAGGCAGGAGAGTCACTCGAATCCGGGAGGCGGAGGTTGCGGCGAGCTGAGATCGCACCATTGCACTCCAGCCTGCACAACAAGAGCAAAACTCCATCTAAAAAAAAAAAAATGGTGGTGACATCTGCCCTGCCTTCCTACCTTACAATGTAGGGTTGTAGTGGCAATAGCTGAACATAGTATGAGACCATATTATCAATAGTAAAGCTTTGTACAAATGAAGGCTTTTTTGCACTTTGTAGTAATTTCACTTGTTTATCCCTCCAGGCCTACTTCAAATGTTTCCTCCACTGTGAAACCATCCCCAATTATTTTAGGCAAAATGAATGAAAATGTGTCTTCATAGTACCCTACCTAAATTACAATCATAACATATATCTCCCCGATGCCTACAGTCAGGCTGCATCAATTAACTTTTGCCAATCTCCCGCTGCAATACAAACCACTCCAAAACTCAGTGGCTTAAAACCACAATCATGCATCTTCAGTCATGAGCTGGGATGGCTGTGTGTGTCTCTCATCCTCCCTCTGGGACCATGAGCTAGCCAGGGCACATTCTTCTCATGGCAAAGGCAAGAGTGAAAGAGGGTGAGCAAAAACACAAAAGGCCTCTTGCAGCCAGGCTGGGAACTGATACGTTGTCACATCTGCTCATATGCTAGTGGCAAGGCCAATTCAAGGGTTGGACACAAGGTGAAGAATTGGGACTAATCATGCAATCTTTCATACTAATCACGTGCTTTGTTAGATTAGGAGCCCCTGGCTGGAAGAGTGGGGGCAGGAACAAAGCCTGCTTCTATATCACCTGCCCCTCTGCCAGGGACTGGTGAGTAGTAGATATTTTATTGATTTTTGCTGAGTTCCAAAGGGTCTTCCCAACCCTTTCCTTTATAGCAAGGGTTAGCATGCTCTGACTAGGGGGCCAAACCTGGCCTGGTTGTATGCAGCCAAACAGCTAAACATATAAATGATTGCAAAAAATAATAACAGTAAAAAGGAAAATAATATTTAATGACACGTGAAAATTATATGAAATTCATTCAGTGCCCGTAAATAGAGTGTTCTCAGAACACAACCACACCCATTCCCTTGTGTGTTGTCTACAGCTGCATTCCATCTATAATAGCGTGGTTGGAGTTGGAGCTGGCATAAAGTATGTCCCTTAAATCCTAAAATACTTATTCTCCGGCCTTTTGCAGAAAATGTTTGCCATCGGCTCTTGTATAGGATAAGAAACTGAGAGTCCTGGGGAGGTGAATATAGCCCTCATTGCAGAGTGGCTACAGAGTTGTTAGTTGAATTATCCCTGTGTTTGTTATATGCTAATATCTTCCCATTTTGTTCCCTAGTGATTGAAGGCCTGAAACGCCCATGTGCCACTGACTAGGAGGCTTCCCTGCTGCGGTGCTTCATGACCCAGCAGCGCACGGCCCAGTGAAGCCACCGTGGTGTCCAGCATGGCCGCGCTGCTCCTGGGCGCGGTGCTGCTGGTGGCCCAGCCCCAGCTAGTGCCTTCCCGCCCCTCTGAGCTAGGCCAGCAGGAGCTTCTGCGGAAAGCGGGGACCCTCCAGGATGACGTCCGCGATGGCGCGGCCCCGAATGGCTCTGCCCAGCAGTTGCCACAGACCATCATCATCGGCGTGCGCAAGGGCGGCACGCGCGCGCTGCTGGAGATGCTCAGCCTGCACCCCGACGTGGCGGCCGCGGAGAACGAGGTCCACTTCTTCGACTGGGAGGAGCATTACAGCCACGGCCTGGGCTGGTACCTCAGCCAGATGCCCTTCTCCTGGCCACACCAGCTCACGGTGGAGAAGACCCCCGCGTACTTCACGTCGCCCAAAGTGCCTGAGCGAGTCTACAGCATGAACCCGTCCATCCGGCTGCTGCTCATCCTGCGAGACCCGTCGGAGCGCGTGCTATCTGACTACACCCAAGTGTTCTACAACCACATGCAGAAGCGCAAGCCCTACCCATCCATCGAGGAGTTCCTGGTGCGCGACGGCCGGCTCAACGTGGACTACAAGGCCCTCAACCGCAGCCTCTACCACGTGCACATGCAGAACTGGCTGCGCTTCTTCCCGCTGCGCCACATCCACATTGTGGACGGCGACCGCCTCATCAGGGACCCTTTCCCCGAGATCCAAAAGGTCGAGAGGTTCCTGAAGCTGTCGCCGCAGATCAATGCCTCAAACTTCTACTTTAACAAAACCAAGGGCTTTTACTGCCTGCGGGACAGCGGCCGGGACCGCTGCTTACATGAGTCCAAAGGCCGGGCACACCCCCAAGTTGATCCCAAACTACTCAATAAACTGCACGAATATTTTCATGAGCCAAATAAGAAATTCTTCGAGCTTGTTGGCAGAACATTTGACTGGCACTGATTTGCAATAAGCTAAGCTCAGAAACTTTCCTACTGTAAGTTCTGGTGTACATCTGGGGGTGGGGGAAGAATTTTAAAAAAAGCATTTAAGGTATAATTTATTTGTAAAATCCATAAAGTACTTCTGTACAGTATTAGATTCACAATTGCCATATATACTAGTTATATTTTTCTACTTGTTAAATGGAGGGCATTTTGTATTGTTTTTCATGGTTGTTAACATTGTGTAATATGTCTCTATATGAAGGAACTAAACTATTTCACTGAAAAAAAAGATTTTTTCTGGAGACGCTATCTTTTTTTGAATATAATTAACTTGCCCCCAACTCAAAATAGCTGTCTGTGTTGCAATCATTGCAAAATCTAAATTCTTTTGTTACTTAAAAAAACATGTTTTTCATGGCTATTATAATCCTCTCTCTCCCCTCTCCTTTCTGCATTGCTCTTTTTGATTTTTAATGTCTTATTGTGATCATCAGATTTATTTTTACTTGGATTGTAAGATTTATCTCCTCGGCGATTCCTTGTCATTTTTGGAGGTCACAGTTTTACCCATTCCCACATGTAAACTTCAAGTAAACAAAGCAATATTCAGGATGGAGAAGCAGTTAGTGACTGGCTAGAGGTCTCTTGGGATCCATCTTGACCTCAAAGAATATTTGCACACGCTTCTGATCTCAGCAGTCATAATAAAGAGGATTAAACCCTTGGCCTTCAGAATGATCTTGGGCCTGGGTACTTTGCCCCAGGTGGCAGTTGGCCTCCAGAAAGCCAATTAGAATAGCAAAGAGAAACTGCAAAATCTATGCGTGTCTTCATCCTGTAGGTTCTGTGAAAAGCTGACTAAAAGGGTAGTAGTCTTTTGCTTAGTCTGAAAGTCTGCTTACTTCCTGAAAGATACATTGGCATTATAGACATATATTCCATATGCACTGAGACATAAATATGTGTATGTTTCAAAATCAACTCTAAATTTGGAGTCCTGAATGTGAAAGAAAAAGTAAGCTCCCCAGGGTTGAAGTTAAAAAGAGAAAAGGGCAGAGTTGAGGGTAGCACCTAAGAGAGCCACTGTACCTGCCCCCAGAGGAGAGGCTGGAGTTCAGGTTTACTTCTGCCCCTGAGCAGCCAGCTTGTTGGAGATGGTCACACAAACCCTTCTTATCCTCAGTTTTTTCATGCATTCTTCGTGCCGTCAGCCTTTTACAGAATTAAACACATTGGAATTTAATAAAAATAAAACATTCATGACAGTAAAAGAGAACATACAAACAAGCAAAATAAACCGGTTTCCTGACATAGTTTATACTGAAGGAAAATGACAGAAATGGACATTATTAATCATCTCCTACACTTAAGAACTCATTGAAATTTCTCCAAGCAACCCCAGGATGCAGATATTATTATGGAAATTTCAAAGAGGAGGAAATAGGCCCAGAGAACATGAGAAACTTGCCCAAGGTCACATTGACTATAAACTCAGGCTTAGAGGCTACTCAGAGCCGAAGCACAGGTTATTTATGTATTTAGTTTTTACCCAACTCTTTCTGAACTCAAAAGGAAAAGCCCAGACTCAGAGCCAGTTCTTCCTGACCTGACTTGACATTTCTTCCCAGGTGCCAAATATCTTCCATCCTAAGAGGTGTGTCCCAGATACAGGAAGGGCAAGAAGAAGCCTGCGGTTTTCTCAGCAGTGTTATCAGGAAAGTGAGTCACCTTGGTGTGTTTCAGCAGCTCCAGCCTGACCTGACCTTAGCATGGCCTATGCCCTACCCCATATCATGCACAGAGAGCAGAGAGGATGCCTTCCTCTTTAGAATCCATTAAAGTCGTCATTAAACCATCATCTCCCCCAGAGGATGTAGCAGAAATATTTACAGCAGGCCCCTGGTGGACATGGTACTTTTCAATAGGCAGAGAGCCTCCCTCTGCAGTGCATCGTTGGATCTTGCTTTTACCATACTCGTTGAAGAGCTGAAGAAATAAAAGGGCCCAGAAAGGTTAAGTCAAGTTTCCAAGCCTGTTCAGGAATCTGGTGACTGAAAGGAAACTGCAATGACAGTTTCTGACTCTGAAGAAGATGCTCTTTGCAAACTGCCTGTAAATTCCTGTGCCCTGACAGGGATGGTCTGGTTGAAGCATGAACTGTTGATGCAAGAGGCAGCGGGGAGGAGCAGAGGAAGACAGGAACAGCACGTGGAACATAATCTAGCTATTGGGACTGGCATAGTCGATGGAGGGGGTGGTCCGGTGTAAAATGATCAGTGAATGTAAATTCAATATGTTTTCCTTTGGGGGTGTAGCGTCGTGGCTAAAGGAATGTTCAAATGAGTCTACCATGAGCAAGGGATCAGAGGCCCTAGTGGCACTATCTGTTCATTCATTTTTGGTACAACCCCAGCCAGTCATTGAGAAGGTACACTGAGAAAGAAACCATCACTCAAGACTTACCCAAGGTATTTATTAATAGATCTCACCAAGCACTGTCAAATTCAAAGAAGGCCCTGTAGTAGACCCTGTGCTATCCTTATAGGTCCTTATAGGACCCTGTGCTGTCCTTATAGTAGACCGTGTGCTGTCCTTATAGGCCAAAATGCAGTGACTCAGGAGCCTAATAGCACCCGGTCCCTCCAAAACATGCCTTCTGCCAATTCCATTAACAGAGACAGATGTCAGTAGAAGGCGTGGGGCTCCTGTCCAGACCACCCCAGCCCAGGAGCAGCCTGGGGGATCCAGGTGGGTCCTTCCAGAGAGGCAGCTGAGAACAACTGAACCAAGCCTCAGCTATTAGATTTGGAATATCCACACATGTGGCACTCCAGAGTCAGAACAGCCCCTTCCCTTTCCCTTCCTCCTGGGATCAGACAGGGTTGAAAATCCTTTTAACAGCATTTGGTGACCAGCGCACAACCTGAAGGTCTGAGAGTTTAGGGAAAGTGCCATGTCTCTGAGCACAGGGTGCCTTACTCCTTCTATGCTTGGAGGCTCACCCAGCTGGAAGGAGATGCAGTGCAGGGGAGACCAATGCCTAGCATGCCTGCTGCTTACAGGGGTGATGTCACAGGTCACCATTATTCATTAAAATTTTACTTTTTTGAGCCCCTACCACATGCTCAACATGGTATTGAGTCATCAAAAACATAAAAAGAAAATACAACAGGAACCAGTATTCATTAACTGTTTGTTCTGGAGTTTAATAAAAATATAGAGGGTCTTGGAGTACAAGGGGAAAGACATTTAGCTGTGTGTAGACTGGGTGGGGGGATGCGTTCCATGGTTTGGCATTCAGTTCAGCAACATTCCGGAGAGAAATCAACTAGCGCCTTTATAGAGAAGAGGAAACTGAGATTTAAAAAGTGGTCCTGGCCGGACGCAGTGGCTCACGCCTGTAATCCCAGCACTTTGCGAGGCCGAGGCAGGTGAATCACGAGGTTAGGAGTTCAAGACCAGCCTGACCAACATGGTGAAACCCCGTCTCTACTAAAAATACAAAAATTTGTCAGGCATGGTGGCGAGTGCCTGTAATCCCAGCTACTCAGGAGGCTGAGGCAGGAGGACCACTTGAACCTGGCAGGTGGAGGTTGCAGTGAGCCGAGATGATGCCACTGCACTCCAGCCTGGGTGACAGAGCAAGACTCCATCTCAAATAAATAAATAAATAAGATAAAATAATAATAAAAAATAAAAAGTGATCCTGACCTCAAGTCATTTTTTTCAGAAGAAAGGATTTTTGCTCACTCCAGGGAAATAGTCCAGAAATGGGAAACGTTGACATCACATATCACAAAAGAAGGTGAAAAATATCAGAGACCCTCTCCAGAATATCATTTGTCAGAAATATTAGGAAATAGAGAATCTTCCCAGAGGTCGCATGGCAGGGCAGGTCACTTAACTTGTGGGCCACAGAGATCCTGACCTTCCTATGGGAAGGTTTCATGGAGGAATTGCCATAAAGCTGGGGCACGAATGGCAGTGGTGTCACCAGAGCAGGGCATTCTGAATAAGGGAAGCTTGAGACATGAAGACAGTGGTCATGGGGAGAGGCTGGGGTTAGAGGGTAGAGGTAGGCAAGAGATTTGTCTAAGTGGCATGTCAAATGTGTTAAACTCAGTGAGAAGCTACTGCTTTCCAAGGCTGGAGTGTTGGAAGCTTACTTAGCAGGCACCCATGTGAATTTGGCTCCTGTGCAGGTGTATCTGTTGCATAAAAATAGCTATCATTTGTTGCACACCTGCCATGTGCTTGGTATTTTAAATATATTGCTTCTAACCTGTATAACAACTCTAGGAAGTAGAAAATGGGCTACTAATTTTACAGAAAAATAAACTCAGAAATTAAAGGGCTTGCCTGTGTTGATAGAGCCATTGCTTCTTACAAATGAAATTTTGTCTCGGGTGTCTCTGCTCCTTTTTAGTCCATCTATTTGTGGGTCAGTGGAGGAAGATATAAAGCATATGTATCTGTCTATTAGGCAGAGCCTGTAAGGGAAATTATGGGCATCTAGGATTTGGAGTTGGACTGTTAGGGTGTTGTCAAGATTACCTTCAAGCAAAGCAGTGGCTGGGATTTGATGCCACAGGGACGTGATAAAACATGCTCCTAACCGGCAGCACCTCATTTCGGAAGACTGAGCCTGAGTTAAAGGCCAGAGCAACGTAACAGATTTCTCCAAACAGCATGCAATGAGAGAAGGCCAAAGCTAAAGAGGACATCATCAGATTTAGCTGCTTCACTAAAGTGTTTTGATGTAGAAAATGACCTTGGTGCTTTAGTTCTCCCTGATGTCAAGACCTTTACTCCATTTTGCCCAAATTTCCCAGTTAGATAACAACAAAGAGAGAGAGCCAGTAGACCTGGGTACGCATCCTAGCTGTACCAATCACTGACCATGGGATCTTAGATTCAGATTCTGAGAACCTCCATTTCCTTCTCCATAAAAATGGGCAGCTATGTACTGTACTCTGTTTGGGGGAAAACTCCAATTCAATGAGATAAAGTAGGTAAAAACTATAAACCCGGTGCATATGTTACTTAGTGGTTAAAAACATTTGGGACTTCAGGAGACAGACCAAAATTGGTTTTGAACCAGTCGGCAGAAATGCACTGCCCTTTTTCCTGCTCTGCTTCCCAGCCATGTGACTGTAGCTGTTGCTGCTAATGCTTCATCCAGAGCTCATTTACCAGGGAAGTGCTCTCAACCCCAGCTGCCACCAAGATTGTCTTCTGTACTATTTCCTGAAGGATTTCTCTTAGTTGGCAGGAGTTTCCTTACCTGAAGATGCCTGAGAAGTGTTGTCCACCCCACTCCCCTGCTTTCCTAGCGTTAGGGCATGACTAATGATTGACTGACCGATGTGGGATGGGGCATGGGGGTAGTAGGGTAACAGTCCACCCTCATTGCCTCTGGGTAGGACAACCTCTGGTGCGACTCATGCTCAGAGCTCCTCGTGAGATCAGGCTGAGGCTAGACTTCTCCTGAAACCTTACTTTTACTTATTTCTTCTGAAACTTCATCCTTTTCCCACATTACCTTACTCATTTCTTCTGCTACCCTATTCTCAGTAAATGTGTTTCCCAAGAAAACAGGAATCCCCCCTCAGACTTTGCTTCTAGACCATCCACTCTAAGGTCTTAACCTTGCATGCATGTTTTCTTCTCTCTGTATTTTAAATGTATAATGTGATCAACCCACGGAGTTATTAGAATTCTTCCAATTAAATGAGATGTAGCAGAGAATGAGTCTATTTTATTGGCTAGCAAATAGCAAAGTGTTAAATTCAATAATGGCTGAAATTGTTACCAAGTAGTAGGCTCTTTTATTAGTTTATCGGACTACCAAAATAGTATAATGCATCAATATCAAACTTAAATTCCAACTTCATAAAACAATTCTGGGCCCAACAAATATGAAGGTATTGCTCCACCTTATGTAGCAACATCTTGTATTTCTATTGTTTGATAAATATTTCACTTAGAACTAATACATGGATGTCTCTTCCTTTTGATTTCAACCCTCTGGCACTTAACACAGTGCCTGGTACATGGTAAGTAAGGAGTATTAATATTTGTTTGTGGATTGAAGGGTAACTCTAGACTAGTTGTCAGTTTTATGCGAAAGCCCCTTCTACAACATCCCAGCCTCATGATCTGGCCCGCCTCCTGGAAGTACCCTTTCTGGCCAGACACTGGTAGGTACTTTAAAATATGCTGTTTTATGTAATCTTCACAAACCTCAGGGGAAATAATCAATTCAAGCTTCCTGTGTTTGTTTACCATTAGATCCCCATCAAATAGTAACAATACTTGACATAGGAGCTATCAATATTTATTAATTGAACAAATCACCCTAATACCCAAGCTCTTTTCACTATGCCTTACTATATGACCTCTTCTTGAATATTGAACCAATGGATAGTTCTCCAAGGTAACCCATTATATCTCCAAACTGGCTATTGAAATTCAAACTTACTGTACCTTGACCTACATGCCCCAACTTTCTCTCATGAATCTGAGTTCTACCACACAGTGCCATAATGAACAGGTCCAATACCACTTTCTCATGTTGGCGTACCGAAAAGGGTGCTGACCTCGGATTCTGAAGACATGAATTTAGAAGTTTATCTCTCAGCCTTTTTCACAGCTATGTGACCTTGGGCAATTTCCTTAACTTCTCTGAACTTCCAGTACCTTTCTGTAAAATAGGGATAATTATACCTTCTTCACAGAGATTCTATGAACAATTTATGGAAAATGGACAATGGACATATAAGACATCACAATTTCATAAACTCTCCAAATATGTAAAAGTGAGTCTTTCTAATTCCTAGTTAGCTCTCATGGCTGGTATCATCTTCGACAGAAAGTAAAGGAATAATACTCATGTGCTTATTAAAACCTAGGTATTATCTCATTTAACCTTCATATCAACCTGTGAGACAAATGCTACTATTTCGCTTCTTTTATATATGGATGGGGAACCAAGGCACAGAGACATTAAGTAATTTGCCCAAGGTCACATGGCTAGTAAGTAGTAGCACCAGATTTGTCTCTTGCGTGTTCTCTTCATAACTAAAATGCTTTACCTCTAGGTTATAATTCCTGGCAATGCAAAAGAGAATCTCTTCTACAACATGTCTGTTCATAAAAAGAGCTAGAACACAAAGAAGGCAAAGATAGAGACCAGAAACTTAATATAAATATCGGCAAAAAAGGCTGTCGCAGGCAGAATTCTAGAATGGCTCCCTTGATTTCCACCTACTTGTGTACAAACCCTGCATAGACCCCTCGCCTTGAATATGAGCAGAAGTTATAAATAAGATGAGTCATTTACTCTCTTGGTTAGAGTACTTTATATGGCAAAGATGATGAGCTATAATGACATTGTGTTATGTAAGACTCCAACTTAGCACACTGGGGAGATTCTTCTACTGGCTTTGAAGGCATCACCTGCCATGTTGTGAAAGAACTTTTAGAGGGCCATGTAGCAAGGGACTGCAGTGTCCAGTAGTAGCTGAGACTGTCCCCAGCCAATATCCAACAAGAAAGCAAAGATCTCAATATTCCAGTTTCAAAGACTAAATATTTGCAACAACACATGAGCTTGAAATAGGGCCCCCAGCTCTGGATAAGAAAGTCATCTGTCTGAAATCTTGATTGCTGCTTGAGAAGGCCACAGCAGAGGTAGGATGTGATTGGACTCCTGTCACAGAGAAGTTGAGAGAATAGGTGTATATTGGTTTAAGCTGCTAAATTTGTAGTGATTTGTTAGGTAATAGGTAATTAATTCAAAGTGCAATTCTATTATCTAGTCTATTCATCTTGCCTCATGCTCACTTTTCTGTATGCTCCCTTGAAAACAAACAAAATGTATGGATTTTTGTTACCCAAGGAATGCATTTCCATTGTATATTAACCAGAGCCTTATAGCAAGATTATTCAGAGATGACAATTTTTAAATTTTTATTTATATCCTTTGAGATAAAAAAAAAAACACACACACACAGAACTGCGGCTCCATCAGTTGATAGAGTTGAAAGGGAACTTACAGATGATTTTAGCCAAACTTCTCTTTTTATAGAAGGATTTAAGGTCTGGAGGAATAAAGTAATGTAGGTAGCAGCAGAATCGAAGGGAGAACTCAGAACTACTTTGTAATATCTATCACACTATGTATCTGTTTTCCAATCCCTTGCTCTCCAAGTGAAGACCTGTTGCTTACTGTGGAGACCAATGCACCACACAGTTCTCTGCATAAAGAAGATACCCAGCTGAGTGTTGATTGAAATTATGCTCCTCATTTAGTAGTGTTTTTGGTACAGCATGAAAAACAATAATAGCTAAACATACAGGGTGTTCCAGTTACCTAAGGCTATATAACAAACCACTCCAAAATTTAGTGTATAAAGAAACAATCTATTACCTCTTATGGTTCTGTGGGTAAATTGGAAACATCTGGGAAAGTCTTGCTTGGGGGTTTACCTGGTTGTAGTCAGGTGGTGGCTAGGACTGTAGTCATCTGAAGACTAACCTCATCTGGATGGCCAAGATGGCTTCTTTAATCTCATGTTGGGATAACTGTAACACCTCCGTGTGGCCAACTTGGGTTTCCTCACAGCATGGCCGACTTAGATTTATTGGTGGAACTTTTTATATGGTAGCTGGCTTTCCCTAGAATGTTCCAAGAAACCAAGGCAAAAGTTACAAATGTTACATAGTGAAACTATTGTCACATTTAATGTTTCAACAAGGCGGGCCCAAATTCAGTGTGGGAAAAGACCACAAAAGAGGCAGAATAATTGGAGGCGTGGTTCACAGGGGGGCCCTCTGTGGAGACTAGCTTCCATACCTGGTTGTTCCTTGACAATAAAATGGACAGAACACCTGCTTAATGGTTATGCGGTCATACTTACAAAAGGGAGATTAATATAAGTGTAAGCTTTCAGGATATTAGTGTTCATTACACAAATGTAAGTTATCATTATTATAAGTCCTTGGGCTTGCTATGTAATTTCAACTATTTTGACCTAAGGAATGTGGTCAGTTCACTCCTCTTTTGATCCTATGTGATGGTGATTAAGTGATTTTGCATAAATCAATTTATTCTACAAGTAGAATCCAGGCATGCCCACTGTGTTGCTTCCTCTGAATTTTTTTATGGCTCAACCAAACCATGTGAAGAAAAGATAACACTTAGAACAAATTACAGGCTGGAGTCAGCTTGGAAAACTTTGTGTTATATGAAAGCACAAATCCTGACAGACCTGCAAAACCTCTTAGACAATTCATCAGACATAAAAGACTATTGCTGAGACATTTAACACTGGATATTAAAAGCTATGCACAGCACTCAAAAGACAATATATGGCAGACTCTATTTCCACTTTCTTTAATTTGGAAGTTCTATCTTTAGTAGCAATTTACATTTTCCACACAATTAAAGACTGTACCTCATTCTGATATGCACTTCAAGTATCCAATTCAGCTGTGATTTACGTTTTCTTCTCTGTTTATCTGTTTATTTTCCTCTCAGTTAGAAAATGAGGTTTTAAATTTTGGCATCATCACTTAAAATCTGGGCAATGCTGGGCAAATTTGATTAACCATTTCAGAGGGTCAGTTGGCTGATATGTTAAATGGGAATATGATTTTGTTTCAGGAATTGTTGTGACTCTTGAAGGCTATGAGCACAGCCAGGCGTGCAGTAGATATTTAACACAAACATATTCATTGATCTTTTAATACACTTTTTGTTGGTGGATTCAAAGGGTCTGTAAATAGGAATTCACTTGTGACAATAGAACAACCCTTCAGATATCATTGTACCACCATGAATGTCAAGGCCAATACATCTAAAAATCAATGAAATTTTATTGTGCCTCTAATGGTAACCATTTACATAAGGCCAAGCCATGGGCAAATGTGATATAGTGGTATAGTAAGAACTATGTACAAATGCTCCTTGACTTATAATGGAGTCATAGCCCAAAAAAAATCTGATTTATTGAAATATCTTGATAAGTTGAAAATATTATAAATCAAAACTGCATTTAATATCGTAATCTATTGAACATCATAGATAAGCCTAGCCTACCTTAAACATGCATAGAACACTTACATTAACTTAAAGTTGGGGAGAATAGTCTACCACAAAGCCTATTTTAGAATGAAATGTTGAATATCTCATGTCATTTATTGAATATTGCACTGAAAGTGAAAAACAGAATGGTTGTATGGGTACCCACCACTAGCACATACAGCTGAAAGCACACTGGGCCTGAAATATGTTTGAAGCATTGAAATAAAATTAATTTTTGAATGATGGGGATGCCGCAGCAACAGGGTCATCAATTTCTCTCTCTTCCAGTGAGGCTTAAGAAGAGCTGATAGAAGGCACTGGAACATGGACGCTTGTTTATGGGTCAGCAGCAATGGTGTTCTTCAGGACGACACCAAGTGTCAGTTTACCCCAGTGAGCAAGTGGCTGAATGGGAACTACTGCTTGCTGCCACTGCTCAGCCTTGCTAGAGAGTATCTTACTGAATATCACTAGACCAGGAAGATATCAAAATTCAAAATTGGAAATATGGTTTCTACTGAATTTGTATTGCTTCTGCTACCATCACAAAGTCAGAAAATAGTAAGCCAAATCATTGTAAGCTGAGAACCATCCCTATGTTGGTCTTCATCTTGTTCTTGACATACACCTTCTAAAACTCTTGGAATTTCTTACGGGATAAAAGCAATAAAGCACAGAAGGCAGCCTTTTGTTATTCACAACAGGCCACTTTCCACCACACCTGAGTTAACATTGATGAGATGACTTTTGTAAAACTCCTGGATAACCACAGGATGGGAGGTGGTTGCCAGGGGAAACAACCACGTGATTAAAAGGTCTGAGCTTTCAGCCCTAGCTGCCACACTCCCCCACTTCTGATCTCCCTGAAGGAAGCGGGTGAAGAGGGGCTGAAGATTGAGTTGATAACCAATGGTCGATGATTTAATCAGCCATACCTACTTAATGATATGACCATAAAAACCCAAAAGGACAGAGTTCAGAGTTTCCAAGTTGATGAACATTTGGGGGTGCTGGGAGGATAGCAAGCCCAGAGAGGCCATGGATGCTCTGCACTCCTTCATTCTGCATCATCCCATGGCAGAAGGTGGAAGGGCAAGGGAGGGTGAGAGCAAGAGAGCAAAATATGCTGAACTCACTTTTAAAAGAAACCCACTCTTGTGACAGCTATTTCACTCCCTTGATAATGACATTAATCCATTCCTTCAGGCCGATCTCTCATGACATAATCACCTCTTACGAGGCCCCACCTCTCAACAGTGTTGCACTGGAGATTAAGTTTTCAACACATAAATTTTGGGGACATATTCAAACCATAGCATTCTATTATTGGTCCCCCAAATGTATGTTCATACAATGTAAAATACATTCATTCTATCCCAATAGTCTCAAATTCTTAACTTGTTCCAGTCATCAACTCAAAAATTCAAAGTCGAGAGTCTCATCTAAATCAAATATAAGTGACACTAAAGGCACAGTTCATCGGAGGCAAATTATTTTCCAGCTGTGAGCCTGTGAAATTAACAAGTTATGAAATACAATGGTGAAACAGGCACAGAATAGACATTCTCACTTCAAAAGAGAGAAATAGACAAAAAGAAAGGAGTAACTGGGCCCAAGTAAATCCAAAACCTAACAGGGAAAATAACATTCAGTCTTAAATCTGGAGAATAATTTATTTTGACTCCATGTCCTGAATCCTGAGCACAAAGTGGGTTAGGAACTGGGCCCCCAAAGTCTCAGGCAGCCCCATGCCTGTGGCTTTGCTGGGCACAGTCCATCCAGAAGCTATCATGGGTTAAAATCTTGTGCCTGCAACTGCAGGGTTCCTGGAGCTGCTCTCCGGTGGATTTACAGTTCTGGGGTCTTAGCGGCTGTTCCACTCTCATAGCACCATTAGGCTTTGCACTAGTTGGTGCTTCCTGTGGTGTCTACTCCTGTGACAGGTCTATGCCCCCAGACTCTCCAAAACATCCTTTGAAATTTAGACAGAGGCCATCTTGGCCACATAGCTCTTGCATTTTCTTTGCAGAATTAGAATCACATAAGTTCTCCCGAAGTTTATGCCTTGTAACTTTTGGAACAGTGGGTAAAGCCACACCTGGACTCACCCGAGCCACAGCTGGGGTGGCCAAGAGGTGCTGCACCAGAATTCAGGGATCCCTGAATTTTAGATGTCACAGGGCAGCAGATTCTGAGGTTCCATGGGCACTTCTTTGAAAACCTTGCCCTCAAGTTTCTAGCTCACCTGGGATATCTCTGAAATGCTTCCAAGAGCATTCTCTCATTGTCTGGTTAAATGGAACATGGCTTCCTTCTATCCATATTAATCACTTTAGCAAATGGTTACTTGGCCACACTCTTAGTGTTCTCTTCCAAGCATGTTTTTATTTTATTTTTTATTTTTTTTTCTATTCCTGACATGGCAGGCTGAGCATTTTCCAAGTCTTTTCATTGTGCTTCCCTTTTAATTATAATTTCATCTTTAAATCACTTCTGACTTCTATCACTTCACTATAAGCAGTTAAAAGTAGCCAGGCAAGTCTTTCAATATCTTGCTTAGAAATTTCTTCCACCAGATATCCTGTTAGGTTGGTGCAGACGTAATTGCGGTTTTGCCATTACGTCCAATGGCAAAAACCAACCTAATAGTTTATCACTCTTACTTAAATTGCACCTTCCATAGAGCCCTTGAGAATGGACACAGCTCAATCAAATCCTTTATCAATTTATAACAAAGATAGGCTTTATTTCAGTTTCCAATAAATTATTCCTTGTATTTATCTCAGCTTTGGCTGAGATATGAATGGCTTTTACTGTCCATATTTCTACCAACATTTTGATCATGACCACTTAAGTAACCTTTAAGAAGATTTAGACTTTTCTTACAGCTCTTGTCTTCTTCTGAGTCCTCCCCACAACAGCCCTTAATGCTCTGTTTATGGCAATCTAGGCTTTTCCTAGCCTGCTTTCCTAAATTCTTCTAACCTGTGCACATTCCCCAGTTCCAAAGCTGCTTTCATATTTTCAGGTATTTGTTATAGCAACAACATCACTTTTTCAGTACCAATTTTCTGTCTGAGTCCATTTTATTTTGCTATAGCAGAATACCACATACTGGGTAATTTATAATGAACAGAAATTTATTTTGCTTATGGTTCTGAAGACTGGGGAGTCCAGGAGTATTTGAGAACCTTAGTGCCATGTCATCCCATGGAACAAGGCATATAGGTGAGGGTGGGAGTGAGAGAACATGAGGGGGGCAAACTCATTTTTCTAATAAACTTACTTCTGTGGTAACTAACCCACTCCCTTGATAATGACATTCATCCATTCATGAAGGCAAAGCCTTCACGACCTAATTACTTCTTATTAGGCCCCAACCCCAAGCACTGGAGATTGAGTTTCCAACATATGAATTTTTTGAGATACGTTCAAACTATAACACATATCTCCCATTTGTCAGCTTCTGAGTTGTATCTTTTATAATAAACTTGTAATCGTATGTAAAGCACTTTTCTGAGTTCTATAACCTATTGTAGAAAATTATTAAACCTGAGAAAGGGGGTTATTGGAACCCCTGAATTTGTACTTGCCAAGTCAGAAGCAATGATGACACCTTAGATCTTGTTATTGACTTTTGAAGTGGGGGCAGTCTTGTGGGACTGAACCTTAGCCTATGGGTCTGACACGATCTCAGGATCATATCAGAATTGAGTTAAATCATAGGACACCCAGCTGTTGTTGTCTGCCAAGAATTTAAGAATTGCTTGGTGTGAGGGAGAAAAATAGCACACATTTGATGACCAGAAGTGAAATAGTGTGGAAGTTGAATGAGTATAAAGATAAACAATTTGTTTTATCCTGTACAACAAACACCATTTTTTGAGATAATTATCAGGATTATAAAGATCATTTTGTTTTTCTGAAATATTCCAATAATGAAGAAGAAAAGGCTAATGATTTTCCTGTTCTTTCTTCTTACACATAGACAGATGCAGATTAAAGGTAATTTTCTTAAAAAACTTATTCTACTAGCTAGTTGAGAAATTTACTTCTTTTTCTAAAGACGATTGTTAACTGTTTTTCAAGGATGTTAAATGATTATTTTCAATTATCTATCAATTTTTTTTCATTTTTACCAAGGTGATTCCTTTAAAATTCAGTTTTTTCCCTCACCCAATGCAAATAGCCCTACTTATTATTATTTTTTTTTTCTAGAGAGGTGGAGGATGGCAAGTTTGAAAAAGGACAAAAAGAATTGTAAGGGTCAAGGGATATCTCAGCCTTGCCCATCTATTTATTAAAATCCAATCTTACCCTTATTCACAATTGTCAAAATGTAGAAACAACCTATGTCCATCAACTGATGAATAAATAAACTAAATGTGACATATTTATACAGTAGAATATTATTTAGGCAGGAAAATGTATGAAGTTCTGATACATGCTGCAGCAAGGGCGAGCCTTGAAAATGTTATGTTAAGTGAAATAAACCAGACACAAAAGAAAAAATCTCGTATGATTCCACTTATATGAAATATCTATAATGGGAAAATCCATAGAAATAGAAAGTACATTAGCAGATACGAGGGGCTGGCGGGTGGGCAATGAAGTGTTATTGCTTAACAGGTATAAAGTTTCTGTTTGGGTGTTGAAAACGTTTTAGAAATAATGGTGATGGATGCACAACATTTTGAAAGCAATTAATGGCTCTGAATCATATAATCATACACATGAGATTAAAAAGGCAAGTGTATGTTACATATATTTTACCACTATGTGAGTGTGTGTTTGTGTTTCTGTGTGTGTGTCCCAAAACAGGGGAAAACATTAATCTTAGCTTCTATGTGAACTTTGTATTTAATTGCAAGCAAGTCAACTATGTTCTTGACTTATTTGTAGGATGTGCATAAAATCTTCTATAAAAATGCTAAATCTATGCATCACTGTTGCATGACAATTTCAGTTACCAATTGCTACATTATTTATCAGTGTATAGATGGGAAATAAACATGGTACTTAATGTGAAGCAGGCCTAATTACACCCACTTTTCATGTGCCTAACCTGTGACTTAGCTTCAAACCAAATAAATCATTTACACTTATAAGTTAAACTACTGTACAAGCAGTTTTCAATTTCTCCCATCCTGAGAAGTATATTATTGCCTCTCTAAATCACGTTGTTCCCAATCTGCCTGTAAAATATTCAGCAACACAACCTCAGTGTGAATGCATCATCAGTCAGCAATTTCCAGGGTGGAAATTAACCCCTTGCCCTCTCAGTTCTGTTAAACAAAAATTCCTGATCATGGGTTGAGCATAGCTGCCCAAACTGGAGTAAGTACAAAATAGATGAGCTCCTTAATAGTCAAAAGCAGATAGTATACTTGAGCTGTAATAAAATTAACCAAAAGAATACATTAACAAGGGGTGGGTGTACCTTCAAATTATTTTTGTTTTGTTTATCTCCATCAGACACACAGGCTAATTGAATAGGTATCACTTTGTCTGGTATGCCAAGTTTCTGCTAGATAGCAAGTGAAAAATGTTATATAATTGGAAATAAGACTGACTATGTTTAACGTTATATAGAATTAAGTGTATATATCTGCAGTCTTACATGGAGAAAATTTGACACCTTAGAATCTGATTGGATTCCTTAAATAATAGTTTCGTTGTTTAAAATAAGTCCTGGGCAACTGGGCATTCTCCTACTAGAGGCCAGTAAATAGGAAGTTCAAGGGATTTGGGGGCTGATCAATAAATAAGATATGATCCTGAAAGGCTGTAACACACAACAAGCCTTATGGGGCAGTACTTGGATAGGGTTGCATAACAGGAAAGTCCTTACAGCACGAGACCATCCAGTGGTTTGTGTGCCCAGGTGATGTTGCTAAACAGCAAGTCTGGGTCAGAAAGCTCCCAAGGGTAGCAGCTGCTTCTTCTGAATTTGTAATGACAAAGCCCTATCTTCTCAATGGGTAACAATTGTCTGGTGAGTTTTCCTGGGGTATGCAAAACAAGCAGGCTACAATTGGCTTGTTTGGGTTATATTTTAAATAATTGGATATGCAAAAATATTTGACTTTGGAGCGAGTGTAATTTTGAGCTCAGGGGTCTCAACCTTCTGCGAAGAAATAAACAACCCAGTAGCCAATACATAGAGGCCATCTTTGGCTCACTTGTATAACCACAAGAAACTAGAGTGTCTGCCTTACACAGGAATGGATTGTTCATCTTCAAGTAGACTTCTGTCAACTCAGAATATCCATTAAATGGCTTATATTTGTTTTTGTTTTCTATCGCCACGGAAACACATTACCACAACTTAGTGGCTTACACAAGAAAAATGTATTTTCTTGCAGTTCTGAAATTTGGATGTTCAAACTCGGTCTTGGTGAGCTAAAATCAAAGTGTTATCAGGAATCTGTTCCTTCTGGAGGCAATGGGGAGAACGTTTCACAAAGTCTTTCTAGGTTTTAGAGTCCATTCTCATTTCTTGGCTAGCGGTCTCACATCAAATCACCTTCCTTCAGACTCTGATCTACCGCTGCTTCCCTCAAGATTTTTGTGGGTTCACCCAGGTAAGTTATCTCCCCATTTCAAGATTCTAACCTTCATCATAACTGCGAAGTCCCTGTGCCATGTAATTTAACATATTCACAGGTTCCAGGGATTAGGATGTGGATATCTGTAGTGACATTATTCAGCCCCGCAAGGGGTGCTGGAGAAAACACAGACTCCAGGTCTGTGAGGAGCCTCAGGTTCAGGACACAGATAAAAGGAAGCTCAATGGACTCCCTTCAAGGCAGCTTCTTAACTTCACTGAGTGACTTCTGGAAGCGGGTATAGCTATTTTCAAACATACAGGTAGTGAGGATGAAATTCATGATTTTAACAACTCAAGTTCTTCTAGCCCAGGGAAGCATTCTGACTCCCAGCCCTGGAGCAGTTTAAGAGATGGAGCCAATAAAGTCAGGCTTGTCTTCCTCAGGTTTCTTCCTCTTCAGACCATACTGTTCTGTGTTCCCTTTTCAAAGTTTGGGCCTCTCTGTACCCTAAAATCCCAGTGACTGACAGGTGGCTCAGATGCAGTTCTTGTCCTGGTGGAGCCCATAGCCTGGTGCGAAAGACATAAATATAAATGGAGATTCCATTTCCTTCCAGGACCCTGAGCATCTAGCCAAACCATTGATTCTGCAGCCCATGCATTGACACATAATTGCGTGTCTAGCCATTTCTCCTTCCAAGTAAAGTGCACAACCAGGGGCACTGCCCAACGTTCTGTTCACTGGGAGGTTTTCCCTTTGCTACTGTCCTTCATGGATGTTCTGGAAAGAGGCTGTGGAGCTGCAGCTGTCCACATTTGGTGGTGTCCGCATATTATGCAAAACCATCTGAAGCCTGGTTCAACTGTCCTCTTCCTCTGTCAACTGATCATAGGGTACCACCCATGAAGCCACAGGTGCAGGCTAGAAGAAAGAAGGCAGTGTAGCCAGAGTAGGGACCATGGGCATTTGGGTCACTTCTTCATGTAATTTACTTACGCCTTCAGGACTTTCTTGGGTCTGAACCAGTATACAGAACTTCCTTTGGTGATGAAGTATTGTACTGCATGCCTAACCTTATGGCTTGGTAGGTCATGTAACACCCAGTTCATGATAGGTAGCTCAGATAGCATGGATACTTAGTGGCCCATAGTCAAGCATTCAGTTTCTACTAAGGCCTAATAGCTGGCAGAGAGCTGTCTCTCAAAAGGAAAAGAGTTTTCTGAAGATGATGGCAGAGCTTGCTCCAAAATCGTAAAGCCTATACTGTTTGCCTGTGGGGGCTACAAACATTTCCATCTGCTACTAACATTTCAAGCACAGGTTATTCTGAAACACACAATATGATTGAACCATTATTCTATAATTTGGATCTGAGGGGTCCAAGGCTTGAGAATGTCACCGAACCTGATGGAATTCAGGCAGTGCCACATGAAGGCTGAACACACAAACCTTGAGTCAGGGTTATGGGTTCAAATCTCAACCTCTCTTCTGTCTATCTAGAGTGGAAATATCTCCAGACAGACAGAAGAGAGTTTGACCCTGGACAGGTTCTTTGACTCCCAGTGCTTCCTTCCATCACTGTTAGAATGGCAATGATAATGGCAATCCCTTACTGGATTATGGAAAGCTGAATAATCGAATATGTGGAAAACAAGAACTCTTCTCATGTGATTAGGTGATGAATGAATATTCATTACGATTGCTGCCTCACTTTAACTTAGCTCTGTACTCAAATACCACCAAATAAAGGCTTCCCTCACCACCTTATAACTTCTGCTTACTTCCGATTTTCATTGTACTTGATTTTTCCCCATAGAACTGATCATTACTAGATATATTAGTAACATATAGATTAAATATTATTTTAAATGTTGCCTCTTTTGTTTTAATTTTTTTTACCAAATGTAATTCATTTAAATCATTCTACAGATATTAACTGACCATCTACTATGTGCCAGGACCCATTCATGGGACTGGAAATATAACAGTAATTAAAAGGTAAAATTTTGTTCACCTTCTTTTCTGGTGTTCACTTACTGACCTTCACTACCAGGAGCCTGTTTCCATGAGGGTAGGGATTCTGTGTCTGATTCATTCCTGAAAACTCAGAACCTAGAACAGTGACTATCCCATAAAGTCAACACTTAGTGAATAAACAAATGAGTGAATGAATAATATTTTTACCCAGCACATGAAAATTGTCACCAGGGAAGAAAAGAGGAGCAAACCTTGAAGCTCTTTAACACAGAGAGAGTTGGGTAATGGAATGCATCTGAGATTTCCTCCTTATGATTCTGCAGGGTCTGTGCTTTTTCTTAGTGTGGAAAGTGAAAATCAGAGACATCAAACAGCTTCCTCAAGGACACACAGTTAGATGGAAACGGAGTCAGAATTCTAATCCAGGTCTATTTGACCACCAACTCTGCAATTTACCTACTATATCTATGCAGAAGAGCCCTGAGTTACAGACCAGTAATGAGAAGAAATAGTGAAGGGTTGGCAAACACCTCAGTTACATAAGGAGTTTCTCTAGGCTGTGTGCATCACCCCACACTCCATCTAAAATAGATGTTGGAGATTTTAAACATCTAGGGTTTAGATACCTGAAAAAAATAAATCATTTTAGTGGTTTATGAAAAAAGGAAGGAAGAAGAGGAGAAGCAGCAGCAGGAGGAGGTGGAGGAGGAGGAGAAGGAGCAGGGAGGGGAAGGGGAGGGAGGAAGGGAGTGGAAAAGAAGAGAAAAAAATGAATAACCAGGCGGACTTTTAGTTGGCCTTTTGCTCACATCAGTATTTCATCCTTGGCCACCAATTGCACACTTGAAGTTGTTTACCTTCCTGGAGGATTTCTCAGTCGTTCATTGTGAAGGATTCCTAGCCTCTCCTCAGTGGACAGCCAAGAGCCTCCTCTCAGCTGGGAGCCTTCCTCCTATTCACTGCAGTCTCCCTGAACTGCTTCCAGAGCCCAGCTTCTCTGGCCAATGGCCAAGGACTCAGACAGGCACTGTTCTTTCAGCACAGAAACACAGAAACCAAGTGCCTTGGTACAAACAGAAGGCTGCATTCTTTGGCTGGGATCTGGGAGAGATAATTACCCCACAAGGTCTTCCTCTCATCTAAGCTGTTGTTTAGCTAGACAGCACAACAGAGTTTGTGGAAAGTGCTGCCCAAAGGTTTAGTTCATTCATTTGCTGACCCTGTGATTAGTGACAGTGAGCCTCACCTCCATGAGCTACAGATTTCCTTCTCTGAAAAGGGTCATAGAACTAGGTTATCTTTAAATTTCTGAAAAGTTCCGAAACATGATAATTTCTCCTAGGTATGAAAGAAGAAAGTTTAAGAAAAAGGGAAATTTTCTTCCTTCCTTCCTTCCTTCCTTCCTTCCTTCCTTCCTTCCTTTCTTCCTTCCTTCTTTCCTTCCCTCCCTCCTTCCCTCCCTACCTCCTTCCCTTCCCTTCCCTTCCCTTCCCTTCTCTTCCCTTCCCTTCCCTTCCCCTCCTTTCCCTTCTCCTCCCTCCCTCCCTCCCGTCTTCTTTTTCCTCTCTCTCTCTCTAATATACCAAGATTTTAAGCAAATAATTTCCGGATGAAATTAGTACCTTGAAATTTTGAAGTTGTATTGGGTAGAAGCCAGAAAGATATCCTCTAAAAAGCTGTAGACGTTTTATTATGCTTCTTACATGACAAAACTTGAGGACTCCTTTGCAGCCACCTTTTCCTCCGTTCACTATTTACAAATCTCATTTCTTGAGACGTCATAGAGGAATTCAGAGATGGATTTGGTCATGGAAACCTATTTTCCATTTTTCATTTTCCATGCTACACTTGCCACTCATTTCGGTGGTAGGAGTTGCTAAGTCAGTGAGTTAACCTTGTCTTGGCCTAGAGCTGGGGCCTGGCAGAAACTGGTGAAATTGATTTAGAATGTGTTCTGTGGTCTATACCTTATCATTGTAGAAATAGATAAGCTTTTTTTTGAGACAGGGTCTAGCTTTGTCACCCAGGCTATAGTACAGTGGTATGATTGTAGTTCACTGCAGCCTCAAAGTCCTGGGCTCAAACAATCCTCCTGCTTCAGCCTCCTGAGTAGCTGGAACCACAGGCACACACTACTGCACCCAGCTGGAGATGGTTTTCGAAAGTTCATTAACTGATATTTACATACAGGAGAAAACACAAATGAAAGCGAGGCTGAAGACTCTGATTTCATGAGAGATATTGTGAAGTTCTGGGTAGAGAAAGACTTCTCCCGGGTCCAGTGAAAAAGTAGCTCCAAATGGGGAAGAGCCATTGTCCACATCCCAGCCCCCTTCCTCCTCAGACTTGGAGACGGTGGGGGCAAGTGGCATGAGGGATAATTGTGCCAAGGTCACCTGGATTCTCAGTTGATTTTGTGTGAGCTGGAAACACACTTTTCTGTGTAAACCCCTTGGGATTTAGGGGTGCTGGTGTTGTAACATAGCCAAAGCTTTACCCGATTAACATAACCCACAGGACAAGGGCAATGAGTAAACTAATTGTAGGCACATGGTATTATCTTTTTGCAAGTGGAAGAAAGAATCGGAAGATGCTGATGAGAGGAAGGACACCCTGCAATCAAGCTAAGAGGGCTCAGTGTCACCATCCATTTGGATTAAATGTCAGTGTGACCTTCCTTGGACAGAATTAATGTCTTTGGTGTATTCTGTTTCCTTGAAGCTCAGCAATGATTCCTTAGAAGGAAATGTAGGCTGGGGTTCGAGCCCAGGACTGTCTCACACTAAAGCCAACGTTCTTTGGAGCACACAACACTAATTCCTTTTTCCATTTTGCTCGGTTCTGGATTCTTTGCCTGCACATGCATCATTTTAATATATGTATAATTATATCATTTTAATATATGTATAATTATATCATGATATGTATTTTATTATCATTGCACTAGAGATACTGGACCTTCCCTACTAAAGACTTTGACACATTCACAGCTTTCAAAACAACACAATAATAACTAGTGTTTGAAATACTTCACAGTTGGTCCTTCCATAAAAAAAAATTCTTTGGAGTTTGAAAACTCTTAAGCTCTTTTTCCATAGCTATGGGGGCTGGTAGGACTGAAAGGGTTTCAAATGTAGAGGAATTTTTAGTTTCTTGGCAATCTCATAATTCAAACAACTTTAAGTTTTAAATGTCACACTTGTGATGTACTATAGGTAGTCATTAATAAACATGAATGGGTTTTTGAGGTTCAGAAAACTGGCAGCAAATAAAGGGATGGAAACATTGATGCAGAGAGCAGGTGCATGCTATAGGGAGCTCCATTTTCCTTGCTGGCTGACATTTGCACAGAGTTAAGGTCAGCCATGTTGGCTGTGATCTTCACAGCCAGCAGGGGAGTTTTCTAAAAGTAAAAGGCTCCTGGTGTCATTCCCCATTTCCACACCTTGAGGGCTGCCCATTGGTAGAAGGTCATTTTGCTTTTTTTGTTTATTGGGTTTTATTTTCAATGTGGCATTCAAGGCCTGTTGCACGCCTGGCCCAACTTAACCTTTACCGTCCTCTTTCCCCACTCTTCTATATGTTGGGCTGCAGTTCAAGTGACAGGACTGCTAGACACACTAGCCTGCATTCCCAAACAGGCCATCCCTTTTTACATCTCTATGCCTCACTCAAAACATTTTCCTCCTCTTGCTTCCCAGCAATGTCTGGCGTGACTTTCAGAGCCCACCTAACACATCACCTCTTGGGATTGACTTCCTGTGGTATTCCACAATAGACAAACTCAGCACATCTGTGACATCCATCAAACACTTGACTCTCATCTGTAGGGAAGACTTTACCATTCAGTGTCATTGTCCCTACTGGGTTTGGGTCCATAACCAGGCACAGAGCCCAGCAGTTATGCCTTCACCACCTTGTTTTGTTGAAATTTACACAGCACTGGCTCATAGTTGGTACTCAACAAATGTTTGTTGAAAGAATATTTAGATAGTTGATAGATAGATCATAGATATTGAGGTTCCTCTACCCTCCTTAATTTAATATTTTCTTTCTCCACATTGAGCAGAAGACTAGCTTGTAAGTCCAGTGGTGTACTGCAGGGCAATGGGAACAGTCTTCCTGGGGTGCGGGTGATGAGGGAGGTAGTGTTTGTGAGTAATAAAAACAATTAAAAGTGGGTCTACTTTTTGTTATTACCATGCACTTGTAATGCTAATCAATGTCACTGATAAAATATGCCCCTATTCAGGGTATTCCTGCCCTCCACCCCTCCTGGTTAGGCCAGGGTCAGGATCTCTCATGATTTCCTCCCTTATGCAGAATCCTTCTATCCTGCAACAAGCTTCTGCAGGGCTTCTCCTAGAGATCATTCATCCATTCATTCCTTTAACAAATGTTTATACAGTTATTAATATAGAGCAGCATTGCTAGACAAAGATGAGCACAAAAGAGGTGCTCTTCCTGTCTTAGAGTTTGAATTGCATTTGGGGGAGACAGAAAATAAAATGAGTATGTATCACACACACACAAATACACACACGTGCACACTTTTTGGGGTGGTAATTGTTTGAGAACAGTAGCCTAAGATGATGTGATCCTGATGGAGGAGGGGTGCCTTCAGAAGGGTTTTCAGTGGCAGCCATTGTGTCTGTGGTGGAGCAGAGTGAGCTGAGGTATGAGTGATAAGAAAGGGCCAGAGATGTGAAGAGCAGGAATAATATTCGCAGCAGAGAGAAGAGCAAGTGTGAGGACATGGGGTCGCAAAGAGGTATTATAGAAAAACACCTGCCAAATACTCACAAGGGCAAGAGGTGTTATGTTTTTGCTGTCTTTTAAATCCTATACTTAGACCTGTCTCTTCAGTTCACCTGTTGATAATGGTTTGGCTGTGTCCCTATCCAAATCTCATCTTGAATTGTAGCTCCCATAATCCCCACGTGTTGTGGGAGGGACCTGGTGGGAGATAATTGAACCATGGAGGTGGTTTCCCCCCTACTATTCTCGTGGTAGTGAATCAGTCTCACAAGATCTGATAGTTTTATAAGGGGAAACCCTTTTCACTTGATTCTTATTCTCTCTTCCCTGCTGCCATGTAAGATTTGGCTTTCACCTTCTGCCATGATTATGAGGCCTCCCCAGCCACATGGAACTGTGAGTCTATTAAACCTCTTTTTCTTTATTAATTGCCCAGTCTCACATATGTCTTTATCAGCAGCGTGAAAATGAACTGATACACTTGTGCTCTGTAAACTCTCCTGATTTTTTACCTGGAGACAGGGTGAAACCTGGCAAAAAGATGGAATGTGTTTTATCCCAGTGCCTGTTTTGATGTGGCCGACTCTTGTTGGTGGTAACACTGGGCATTTTGACATAGATGGAGGGTTCTGTGTCTCTCCTCTCAATTGTCATCCCTGGTTCTCCATCACGTGGTCAAGATGTGCAAATGATAGGGCTCCAATAGCTCTCCATCCCCTCTCATCAGTATTTCATTATTGGAGTATGGTTCATGTCATCTGGTGCCTTAATTCAACAGATAAAGCAACTGAAGCTCAGAGAAACTGAGTTGCTGACAGAGTGTCACATAGCTATGTAGTGGTAGTGCTTGAGTGAATAATATGTATCACCCTTCTCTAAACACAAAGCATATGCTGAACATTGTGAAAGTCACTTTACATAGACCATCTTTTCTCAACAGTCTTAGATGTTAGAGAAAAAAATGTGGTGAGGCAGCCTAATTAAGTGGCTTCTTATCAGACATTTCAATAAGAAAATCTCCTTCTCCTTTCTGTATCCCATGTTATCTCCAGACACATACGCTTTTCAAAATATGTAGGTCCATTTTTATAGGCGCTTTTGAGGACAATGCTATGGAGATGTTATATTTTTGCTTTAATGTTTTGCAAGCATGAGACTCATCTACATAACATCTTGCACAGCAGGCTACACTTTATAACGATTAATACCCCTAGGCTGTGGGTCAGTAATCATTTGTGTAACTGATTCAGCATTAGCCAAGACCACAGACAGTGCCAGAGAGGGTGAAACTGGAACATTAGTGGGATACGCTTTGATAACCACTAACCAGCTGCAAGCTGAAAATTCTCCTCCTGTGCCTGCTATGCTGTTTGTTCTCTTCAGTTTGAAAAGTGAAAAATGAAAGGGCTGTATGGGCAAACTTAAGAAATATATGACTAGAGTAAAAAGACTTTCACTGAGGCCCATTGTGCTAGAAGCAGGTGAGAAAAGTTTATACTCTCAAAAGCTAAAATAATTACTAGGTAAAGATATGGATAATTACTCAGACACTCTAGGAATATTTTACAGGTAATTGTGATATAAGTGAATGACTTTCACTTATCAAATTTATTTATATATATGTATATGTATATATACATTTTATAAATATGTAGGGTTTAACACTGATGAGGATCTATCAATTAGCACATGAACTTGAATCTCAAGTTCAAGTGGTGAAAATATTCAAGAAAGCAATTGAACCATATGTATCAAGGTCCTTAATGGGGTGTATTATCTTTTGGTGAATAATTCTACTTCAAGAAATCTGTTTTTGGGAAATAACAATACCTGAAGGAAAGATGTATGAACAAATATTTTATTAAATGATAGTGTAAAGTGGTAGTGAAAGCAACTGAAGTATCTATTAAAAACATATATATGCTCTTATATGCCTTACAATTATATATACAGTTGACCCTTGAACAACATGAGGATTGAAGGCACTAACCCCCAGTGGAGTCGAAAATCTGAGTATAACTTTTGACTCCCCAAAACCTTTACTACTAATAGCCTACTGTTGACCTGAAGCCTTACCAATAACATAAACAGTCAATTGACATATTTTGTATGTTATATGTATTATAGATTGTATTCTTACAATAAAATAGGCTAGTGAAAAAAATATTAGAAGAAAATTATAAGGAAGGGAAACTTATTTACTATTTATTCAGTGGAGAATTGGACCATCATAAAGGTCTTCATTCTGTTTGTCTTCACGTTGAGTAGGCTAAGGAGGAGGAGGAAGAGGAGGGGTTGGTGTTACTGTTTGAAGAGTGGCAGAGGCAGAAGTGAAGGAAGCAAAAGTTGAGGCAGGAGAGACAGGAACCCTCAGTGTAACTTCACAGAAATACAACCTAATTTCTATTTGATATGTCACTTTTTCATTTCTCCATGAATATTTCTATACAGTTCCAGTCCTTCTTCTGCCATTTGCTTTAGTTTCAGTGCCTGCATCACAGAAGGGTTCATGTCATAAAAAGAAAACAGAAGCGGTCTTGAATAACCAAAACTCTTCTTCCAGATTATCTAATGTCAATTTGTTTCCTGGCACCATTGTTTTGTTTTGTTTTGTTTTCCATCTTCTTCCTCATCATTGGGCACTGGTTTGGGAGCACTCAGGTCCATCAATTCATCTCTTGTTAATTCTTCTGGTGTGGTGCCTATTAGGTCCTGACTTTCTCCAAGATCCATATAGTGAAACCCTTCACAATTGTCACCTCCCTTCCTTTGCCATATTCACAATCTCTTTCATGACTTCCTGGACTGTCTCTGTCATAAATCTTGTGAAGTCAAGCACAACATCTGGACGTAATTTTCCCCAGCAGGAATTTACTGCCTCAGGCTTTCATGGCTTGCCTCATAGCAATGATAGTAAAATTCTTCCAGACTTTCAGAATGTTCTGTGTCAAAGTTCCCTTCCACAGTGTTGGCAACCCTTTCCATAGATCACTGTGCATAATGAGCCTTAAAGGTTTGTATGGCCCTGGATCTAGAGGCTAAACTAGGGATGTTGTGTTTGGAGGCAAATAGATCACTTTGGCACCACCATCAGCGTTTAACTCAAGAGGTTTCAGATGGTCAGAGGCATTGTCCAATTTCAAAAGAACTTTATGACAGTCCTTTACTAGCAAGGTATTTCCTGACTTTAGAAACAAAGCATCAAAGGAACCAGTCCAGAAAAAGGGTTCTTGTTGTCCAGGCCTTACTGTTATACAACCAAAAGACTGTTGGCATTTCTTATGGGTCCCACAGTGTTTCCAAGATTTATGGTATTGCATAAAACACAATGAAAAATATGCAAGAATCGTAAAAGATCATTTTTTTGCTGTGACTTGCAATTTACTAGAGAGACAAACTGCTCAGGGGATATGATTAGTGTAACCCAGCATTTTAAGCTGATACTGGTAACACATGAGCTTGCCTTAATAGCAACGGGATGTGGCTACAAAATTATTACAATGGTACAGTATTACTACTGTTAATTGTATGTAGTTATAACTTAACGCTGCATCTTTACATTTGTTTACCTTTCTCTTGATTGCAAATGGTACCATGGTTTGTCTGTGTGTGCATATATTTTGCAAATTTTTAACTTTTCATAATAGACGCATATATCTTACAGCAGTAAATGATAAAATAGACTAGTATTTATGCATACTTATGATTCAGGACATAGTTAACCTTTCTTAATTGTTTTCAGTATTTCTAGGTGATACGATTTGTCTGTGAGCTTTTTCAAATCGTCACTTCAAATCCCCCCCAAAATTTCCGATATATTTATTGAAAAAGATCTATGTATAAGTGGACCACCACAGGTGAAGTCCATGCAGCTCAAGTCTTAACTGTCCTGGTTGAATGTTATGCAAGCATCAGGCCGATCTGGCATAGTGTCTAGAACACATCTTGATCCAGAGAAAACAGTCTACAACCATTAATATTCTAAGCCTCTGAGTTGGAATATCATTAATCATTCGTGTAAGTGATTGAACATTAGCCAAGACCACAAACAACACCAGAAATGTTGAAATTGGAACATTAACAGGGTTTGAACTGATGACAATATTTTGCTGGCCCAGGTGTGGTTATTTAGAAATCCTTATACATTTCATGGTACTAGAGATTGATAATTGTTTAAATGTTTTGATACCTATGGTTAATTTCTGAGAATACAACCCAAAGGAGGAAAATGAAAACAAAGAGCAACAACAGAAAGTCTTACTTCCAAGGATATACATTGTTAACATTTATAATAGTCAAGCTTATAAACAAATCAAATATCAAGTTTTGTTTTATGTAACATAACTTACATAACAAATCAAATTATAAGACAAGGTTAAGTAACTTGTGGCATAGAAACACAATGGTGTATTGTATAGTCTTTATATGCACATGGAGTTTTTTCCTTCAAGAAAGCTACATAAAATATTGGAAAGCATTTTAATGTTAGTTGAATAATATAGTGCAAAAAGGATACAATTGTAACATAAAAATATTATTCTGTGCACTAAGACAATGTGTTATTCAAAACATGGTTAACTGGGTGGGTTTGTGTGGTGAGGATGCAGATTTCTTTTTTCTTTTTCCATCCTACCTTCTCTTCCTCTCCCCCACAGGTTCTTTGTCAGTCATTAGAAATGAAAATGTAATAACATTAAAGATGTATAGTGTGTCTTTAGGGGAAATAAGCAACAGTCAATTAAGAACACAGAAAGGCTATCAGTGCTTTATCAATACCCCATTCAACACACTCAGAGAGAGCAGCTAGCATTACAAAGGAATTCAGAGAGAGTGTGCTCTCCTAAGAGGTGATGAGGACTGAAAATAAAAATAGATTATTAAAAGACTTAGAAAAATTTTTGAATGAAAGCTGTACAAAAGATTGTTGAGCTCAGCTAGATATTTACAAAAAACACTTAGCTATTGAATTTGATTTTCCACAAAATGCCTCTCAAAATCATTGTCACAAAAGCATCAGACTGGAAAGTAGCAGTGTCCAGATTTTTTAGTTTCTATTAAGTTCTGCCCTGTGGATTCGAAGAGCTGTTATTTGAAGAAATGGGTAAGACCATCTCTGTATGACTCCAATATGCTGCATCACCTCTCTAAGGAACATATTTTTATTAATTTAAAGCAGTCTGTGGCAGTGAGGGTGCCAACAGGAAACACGACAAATTTAAATTGAGATAATTTGGGATGAACTCATTAAAGAACTAACTACAAAGGTATGAATGGGCTATAGTGGAACCACAGAACATATTATGAAAAGTTCAGCTAATAAAAGAAACAGAGTGGGAAAGACAGTTACCAGCACTCAGTGGTTTGAGAGCAGTAACTTCGATCAGGGCTACACCTGGGACCCATGGAAATAAGTAGCCCGATTTCCCCCCTCCCACCTGCCAATATCCTGTTGGATGCTGGCTAAATCCATGGGTCAAACTCAACTGGAAGCAAAAATGCAGTCCTGTCTATCAAATGATGGGCATTTGGGATGATTCCATGTCTTTGCTATTGTGAATGGTGCTGCAATGAACATATGCATGCATGTATTTTTATAATAGAATGTTTTCTATTTTGGGGGGTGTATACCCAGTAAGAGGATTGCTGGGTCAAATGGTATTTCTGCTTCTAGATCTTTGAGGAATTGCCACACCATCTTCCACAATGGTTGAACTAATTTACACTCCCACCAAGAGTGTAAAAGCATTCCTTTTTCTCCACACCTCACCAGCATCTGTTGTTTCTGGACTTTTTAATAATTGCCATTCTGACTGGCATGAGATGGTATCTCATTGTGGTTTTTGTTTGTATTTCTCTAATGATCAGTGGCGGACACATGTGGGGAACAACACACACTGGGGCCTATTGGGGGTTGCAGGGGAAGGAGAGCATCAGGAAGAATAGCTAATGGATGCTGGGCTTAATACCTAGATGATGGGTTAATCTATGCAGCAAACCACCATGACTCACATTTCCTTTTGTAACAAACCTGCATATCCTGCACATGTACCCTGAAACTTAAAATAAAAATTGAAGAAAAAAATAAAAATAATGTAGTCCATAGAAATCAGCCTCCTGGAGGAAAGCACAGGGTGCTGAAGAAGGATCCAGAGAGCCAAAGAGAAGGTGGCCTGAACACAGCCCAAACAAGGAGGAGCCAACCCCACAAATCAGTATGTTTTTCATCATTATAATTGGTGAAAAGAGGCTGAAGGATCTTTTCTTTGGGAAAGCTAAACTTTATTAGTATTAGTATTAGTTTGTTTTCATTGGGGCTGATAAAAATATACCCGAGACTGGGCAATTTACAAAAGAAAGAGGTTTAATTGGACTTTCAGTTCCATGTGGCTGGAGAAACCTCACAATCACAGCAGAAAGCAAGGAGGAGCAAGTCAGATCTTACATGGATGGCAGCAAGCAGAGAGAGAGAGCTTGGCAGGAGAACTCTCTCTTCTTAAAACCATCAGATCTTATGAAACTTATTCACTATCACGATAACAGCACAGGAAAGACTCGTCCCTATAATTCGATTACCTCTCACCAGATCCCTCCCACAACATGTGAGAATTCAAGATGAGATTTGGGTGCAGATACAGCCAAACCATATCATAAACAGAGCATAGTGTTTGGACCAGATGGCTTAACATTTTCCAGTTAATTCTAAAACTTTGTAATTCTAAGGAACCTCAACTAAACTAGGGACAAATAAATAACCAATGCAATTATAATTGCATATTATGGTCACAAACTCAAGTCAGAAAAATTGAGCTCTTTATCCCTTTTATAGAGCAATAACTTTTCTAGCATCCACACTGATTATCTCTGGAACACTTTTACAAAGCAATAAAACCAATGGTATATTTAATTGAAGTATGGGTGTTGATGATCAACAAGCACAACCTGGGATGAATACATAATGAGAGCTCTTTTCATGTGGCACTCAAAGACCAGGATGTATAAGAAATACATTTTAATAAGAACTAACATACTTTAAATGCTCATATGTGCCAGACATGAGCCATGAACTTTATATTAACTCATTTAATCTGGCCAAGAAGCTCTTTAAACTACACACTTTTGTTGCTCTTTCTTTACCTATGCAGGGAAGCAGCCAGGGAAATGTGCTACTCAGATCTTTTGCAATAGGAGGCGTATTTTGCTTATAGTTTTACATGCTGACCCTTGAAATCCATTATCATGATTGTTGAAACCACAATTCCTGAAGACTGCCCCCAGACCAGTTACTGAGCACAGAAAGGCACTCCATTCCCAGTCCAGGTAGAAGCAGGACTGCTTGAATGGCTTTGGCTCAAGCTCTTGAGCTCTATGAGCCTGGCCAAATCTTTCTTGAAACTGTGCTATAGTCGAACATCCTTCCTACTGAAGACTTTTTCTTTCTTTCTCTTCTTTCACAGTTGTCAGACCCATATAGAGATCTGACAGTTCCCCCACCCTTCCCTCCCTGCTATAGACTGAATTGTGTACCTCCCCTCCCCAACCCATATTGAAATGTTGAATCCCTAACAGGCAGTGTGATAGTAGTTGGAGATAGAGTCTTTATGAGATAATGAAGGTTAAATGAGTTCATAAGAGTGGGACCTTAATGGGATAGGACTGTGGCCTCTCTCTGTCTCTCTTTCTCTTTACCATATGAGGACTTGGCTAGAAGGTAGGCGTTTGCAAGCTAGGAAGAGAGTTCTCACCAGAAACTAAATTGGCTGGCACCTTGATTTTGGATTTCCCAGTTGCCAGAAGTGTGAGAAAATAAATTTCTGTTGTTTAAGCCACCTGGTCTATGGTATTTCACATGGTACCAAAAGCTGACTAAAACACTCTTCTAATAAATGTCTTATGGGTTTAATCACATCTTGGCACTGGTTCTCAGCGGACCTGAACAAAATGCATGCACCATCAGAAGTCCTAGGTGTTCGCCTAAATTCACCAACCTTGGGGGTGGCAAGGCTGAGGTGCAAACTCAGGCAATGGAAATCATGAGTCTCCATCTGCTTCCTCTCTAAGCTGTGTTGCCTCTTGAGTTATTCAGGAGCTTAACTTGCCTAGGAACACTTATTTTGGAACACCTTCTCTCCCCATTTAAGCAAAGCATTTCAGCCTTTATCTTTCTTTTTTTTTCCTCCCCTGACTTGAAGTCAGACAGCTATTGTATCCTGAGACTTCGCTCCAGCAAAACTTGCCTCTGGTCTTTAATTCTGTGTGGTGGCAAGGGTTTAGACGCCTCCTTACTGTCAATCACCTGGACAGACGAGTTAGACAGATGTGTATGTAAATGGGCTCCAGCAGTTATCAGCTGTGAGAACTCAGACGCCTTGATGGCCCTGAGCCTTTGTTTAATTATGTGGAAAAGTGAGAATTAGCCATTCCTGAGTCATGTGTCACTCGGAGGACTAAGCGAGTTCACATTTAAGGACTGAGGACATTAGCTGGTACATAAGGACAATAAATAATATATCCCGGCTGGGCTCTGTGGCTCACACCTGTAATCCCAGCACTTTGGGAGGCCGAGGCCGGCGGATCACGAGGTCAGGAGATCGAAACCATCCTGGCTAACACAGTGAAACCCCGTCTCTACTAAAAATACAAAAATTTAGCCAAGCATGGTGGCGGGCACCTGCAGTCCCAGCTACTTGGGCAGCTGAGGCAGAACGGCGTGAACCCGGGAGGCGGAGCTTGCAGTGAGCCCAGATGGCACCACTGCACTCCAGCCTGGGCGACAGAGCGAGACTCTGTCTCAAAAAAAAAAAAAAAAAAAAGATCCCACTCCTATCTGGGTACATCTTTTGATTTATTTGAATCAGTTGCTCTTAAGTTTGTTTCCCAGAAGTGAATGGAACTACTCTCACTTGCAGTGGTAACTTTTCTACTCCCTCCCTGACATTTCCGAAGAACAGACAGGAAATTCCATTCAGAAGCTTTGCCTGGTTTGACATTTCCCCATATGTTCCTGTGGGTCAAGAAAAAAGGTTCTGATGTCCTAGCTTGGTTATCTGGATCCCGGAATTACTCATGAGCTGCATCATCAGTTGTTGCCACTGCCTATGTCTGAAGCTGCATGAAGGGGAGAAGAATGAGTCAAGGAGGTCATTCTTTGGCACTACAATTTGATCTTCAATGAAGCATACTTCGTTTTCAACTATTTCTAATTGTTCTTTGCGTAAACTCATCATGGAAAGTTAAAGAACAAGTTTCTGTTGTTGCTGCTGTTTTTGTCATGTTTAAAATTGAATAATAAAGGCAGGGCTCTAGTCTCAGAACAGAATGGTCTTTACCTTGAAGTGGGTAAAATTTGGTTCTACTGCTAATGAGCTGTGTCACTTCAGACAATTTTCTTAATTGCTCTGTGTTTGATTTCTCCAATTGGAATCAAGAATGATTTTCCTTTCTTGGGATTTATTGTGAGGATTAAATGAAATCATGAATGTAAAGGTCCACGTTGCTGATGTGCAGAAGTACCTAAATAAATGGTCATGTGTGAGCCTGATATTTTAATTAAGATGCTGCCCTCACCATCTCTGTTGTGTTCCACATTACAAGTCCTCAATGATCCTCAGGGTTTTCAAAATCTTCTAGTAGAAAATTTCCATCGTTTTATTTATTTCTAAGGGAGTATAGATGACCCCTGGGAAGTTGACAGTCCCACCTATGACTAATATTATTGGTAGACCTTGTTATAGGAGTGTTATTTTGTTGTTTTGTTTTGTATTTTTGTTTAAAGATTTTTTAATTTTTCCATTGAATCTAGGTTCTGTTGAGAAATCATATTTTAGGCCACGTGATACTCCTCTGGCTCTGTTTATTTCCTTGCCTATTTGGTCTCTAAATGACTCCTTTGAAGTATGCCAGAATACCTGGAAAGTGTCATTGAATGGTCCCTTGGTTATTACCTGCCTTATACAATCCATCTAGCAGGTACCATTTCCTGTTGCTATAAATTCTGGAAGTATTATACTAGTCTCTTAAGGACAATGAATCTTATTGTTTTCTTAAAAGGGGTATTGTTGAATATTCCTAAAAACCCTTTTTCAAAATTATTGTTCTCTACTTCACTTTCTTTTTTTTTTCTTTTTTTGAGACGGAGTTTCACTCTTGTTACCCAGGCTGGAGTGCAGTGGTATGATCTTGACTCACTGCAACCTCCACCTCCGGAGTTCAAGCGATTCTCCTGCCTCAGCCTCCTGAGTAGCTGGGATTACAGGCACCTGCCACCACAGCTGGCTAATTTTTTGTATTTTTAGTAGAGATGGGGTTTCACCATGTTGGACAGGTTGGTCTCGAACTCCTGACCTCAGGTGATCCACATGCGTCGGCCTCCCAAAGTGCTGTGATTACAGGCGTGAGCCACCATGCTCGGCTCCACTTCCCTTTTTAATGGGCCTTTGGGAATGACAAGCTCTGATGTCAACAAATACATGGACACAATGCACCATAATTTCTTGATAATGCTAGGCTTCTGTGGGGTCGGGAGGCAATCTTGGACTAGGTGACTGCATCTCACAGTGAGATGGGCCCATGGCTGAGGTAAAAGGGTGCTGTGAAGTAGCACTGCAATGGATTGCTTTCCTGAACCATAAGTTTGTGCTAATGGCTTACATACTATAATATGCCGTTATAGTTTGCATGAGAAGAGGAGCAGCCTGGAATACAGTAGATGTGTTTCCACTCAAGAACAAGGTCTATCTGGATACTGCATACTATAGTATGCCATTTTATACTTCTTTTCTGCATGTGTCTCCTGCTGAAAAGACAAACTAAAAGTTAAATAAAATATTAATTTGGGGATCCTGAGAAGAATCCATAAGTGTCAGCTCATGCCTGTGTCATTCTGACATCCCCACCCCAGAGTGGACCCTAGGACATCCTATTCAGAATCAGACTTATTCCTGTGTCTAAGCTATTTCTGCTCAAAGCAAGAAAGATGTGAGCAGACTCAGCCCCCTCCTCAAGTGGGAGTCTAGCAGTGTGGTTATGAGCCTGCAATTTCGGCTTCATTACTTGGTAACCATTTGAACTTGGGCAAGTTACATAACTTCTGCTGTATTCTGTGTTCTTCTCAAAATTTATGTTGATACCCAATCCTCAATATAGTGATATTGGGAAGTAAGATCTTTGGCCAATGATTAGGTCATAAGTGTGGAGCCTGCAGGAATAGGATTAGGGCCCTCATTACAGAGGTTCCAGATAGATCCCTCTACTTTCTGCCATATGAGGTAACAGTGAGAAGATGGCCATCTATGAACCAGAAAGTAGCCCCTCAGCAAACATGAAACCTGTTGACACTTTGACCTTGGACTTCCTGGCCTCCAGTACTGTGATACATAAATTTTTGATGTTTAAACCACCCAGTATCGTGTTGTGTTATAACAGCCTAAATGAACAAAGACAACTTCTCTGTGCCTCAGTTTTCTTAGCGGTAAAATGTGAATGATAATACCCATTTCAATGGTTTATTTTGAGGAATAACTAGGGTATGACATGTGAAGTGCCTAACCATAATAAGCCCTCAATAAATTTAACCTTTCAATATTATGACATTTTTTCCTCTCCCCAAATAGACCCTGTTACTGAATGGAAACCCATTTACTCTATTCCAGGCTGCACCTGTTCTCATACAAAGCACGATCACTGACATGCAGAGTCAGACTACACGGGGTCATCCTTAGTCTCACAGCATCTTAGTAACTTAAGAAATAAATTGCATCTCCAACTTACTTTTCTCATCTGTAAAAGGGGGTCTAATGTCATCAGAGGTGTTGTAAAGATTACATCAGCCAATCCATGTTAAATGTTTAACACAATCTGGCTGGGCTCAGTGGCTCACACTTGTAATCCCAGCACTTTGGGAGGCTGAGGTGGGTGGATCACGTGGTCAGGAGATTGATACCATCCTGGCTAACACGGTGTGAAACCCCATCTCTACTAAAAATACAAAAAAATTAGCCAGGTGCGGTGGCAGGCAACTGTAGTCCCAGCTACTCGGGAGGCTGAGGCAGGAGAATGGTGTGAACCCTGGAGGCAGAACTTGCAGTGAGCCGAGATCGCTCCACTGCACTCCAGCCTGGGCAACAGGGCAAGACTTTGTCTTAAAAAAAAAAAAAAAAAAAAAAAACTGTGCACATATACTTCAAAGTTCTGAAAGAACAATGTATTGGGTCTGCTCATTTAAGAATCCCATCTGTGTCCACCAGCTGATGTTAATCATTTTACTCATACAGCAACTTGATAATTCATTCACTAAAATTCTTTTTTGTTGTTGTTTTTGTTTTTGCTTTTTACAGGCCACTGTCTGAGAAGTGGGGCCCTTACTTTTTTTTTTTAATGGTGGAGAGCGTTTTTCTTCAAACAAAGACTCATGGCAGGCATCACTACTTCTGTTCTTACTGCTTTCCATAGAACATCAAAATTCATCTAAGGGCATTAAATACATTTAAATGTTAAAAAATGGAACTCTACCAAATAAATATTCATAAAGTGCAATTTACATAATGAAAATCTGTGCTTAGTGAATACATATAAAATAAAACCTCATTGAACAGGTACAGAATTTAGCCAAGTTATAAAATTCATTAACCAGTGAACATACTCATCCATTAACAAATTAATCATCTTTCTCTACTTTGAAAACGAATTCATATCTGAATGGCTAATTATACAGATCCTTCCTCACTGAAGACATTAATATAGGAACATTGAATGTGGAGGGAAGAAAAGTGGTAGCTAATATATTTTTCTTTTTTTGTTTAACAGCATAATGATATGCTGAGTCTTCAGTGAAGACCCCAACATAAATTGTGCAATAGGTGAAAGATGGAACCTTTTAATTTTGTTTTGTTTTTCTATTTTTGTGCATTTTTAACATTTAATAAATGTCAGTGAACATGTCTAATTTTCATATAAATCCTGGTGGGAGTAGGAATCATTAACCCATTTTACAGACAAGGACACTGAGACTTAGAGGTTTTATTGGTTTAAGCAGGATTATCACAAGTAGATCTCAGAGCAGGGACTTTATTCCAAGGGTTGTCTGATTCAGAAGTCTGTTTTCATCACCTACACCCTGGCAAGCAGCAATATTAACCTTGGTAACAGCCATAACTGATAAATGTTAGCTGAACTTTAAAAACAAATTCCTCTTTCAGGTGTTTGCTACGTTCACACACTTACTGCCCAAATCTGCTACGTGTGATTCCATGCTTGGCAATTTTAAGGTCCTCATCTCATGAGCAAGAATATGGGACTTAGCCCTCAGCAAAGCACTAATATGAACATGGTTTTATCACACTAGGATTTCTTTAAGTTACAGTTAAGGGAAGCCCAGAGGCCGTTTTCCTTAATACTAGCTAGAGTCAATAAAGTTCATTTCCTTGGAGAGAAGCAATGCATTCATTTAAGGAAACTGAAGGAGACTGTGGGTCATAGAAATTCAGAGCTTAGTATATCACATATTCCCTCCCCTCATTTCCTCAGAGCTCAGGAAACACACACCCTCTTTCTTGTAATTTTTATTAACTGCTTTGAGTAACCTGGGGTAAAGAATAGGGTTTAAAGCTGAAATAACACCTGCTGTGAGCTGAATTATGTCTTCCCCCAAATTCAGGTTTTGACGTTCTAACATCTAGTACTTCAGAATGTGAAGTTATCTGGAGATAGAGATTGCAACAGAAGTAATCAAGTTACAGTGGGGTCCTTAGGATGGGTCTCGATTGAGTGGTGTCCTTATAAAAAGGGGGGATTTGCACACAGAGACCCACATAGAGGAAGGACAGTGTAAAGAGATGCAAGGATAAGGTGGCCATCTACAAGCCAGGGAGACAGGCTTGGAACTGATCCTTTCCTCACAGCCTTCAAAAGAAATCAATGCCACCCACACGTTGTTCTTGAACTTCCAGCCTCCAGAACTAAGAGACAGTGACTTTCTGTTGTTTATGCTACTCGGTGTGTGTTGCCTTGTCATGGCAGCCCTAGAAACTCATAGTTCAAGACTCATGGATCTTGCCCCATCTGCCCTTCCCTGTCCCGATCCGGTCTCCTTCTCCTCCACTCCCCAAACATAAGGTGTATAGATGTCTGCGTTGTCTTCCACTTCCACTGACAGCCCCTCCTAACACTGAGCTTGTCCTTGTGCAGGCCTCTTATAAATACTTGTGGGATGGATTTAACTTGCAAGAAGCACAACTGGAGTGAGGCATCTTCAAGAAATTCATTGAAAGTCCGCTGGCCTGGCCTAGGTCACACTTCAAATGATGAGTTTGCTAATTAGAGGCAGAAAACTGGTCACTCTGCATCCTAGAAAACAGTATTAAAAACAACTCTAGGAAAAGTGATTAACACTCTTCTGTTCTCCAAGTGGCTGTGCCTAAGTGATAATGGAGGAGAGAACGTGGTAGGATTAGTTCAGGCGAAGCTTACTCCTTGAATCTCAGAAAATTACGATTTCTAGAGTGACTAAATGTTGGGGGATTGATAAAACTTGGCTCATTAAAGCCTTTAAATCTAGAATTATAAACATACTTGGTAAAGTTTTTTTTTTATAGTGATAAAGCATATTTTCCTGTGTTCTAAGACAGGACACTTGAAAAATTATCTTTATTTTTGTGATATTTTAGGGGACCATCATATATATCATTATGCTGCATTGAAATGCTGTTTAATTTCATGAGAAAAGGGAACTCTTACATGATGTTGATGAGAATGTAAATTAGTACAGCCATTATGAAAGTCAGTATGGAGATTCCTCAAGAAATTAAAAATAGAACTACCATATGACTCAGCAATCGCAACACTGGGTATATACTCAAAGGAAATGAAATCAGTATATCAAAGAGCTATCTGCACTTCCATATTTACTGCAGCATTATTTGCCATGGCCAAGATACGGAAACAACCTAATTATTCATTAATGGATGAATGGATAAAGAAAATGTGGTACATATGCACAATGAAGTACCAATCAGCAATAAAAAAAATGAGGAAATCCTGCCATTTGTGACAACATGAATGAACCTAGAGAACTTCATGTTAATTGAAATAAGCCAGTCACAGCAAGACAAAGACTGCATGACCTCACTCATACGTAGAATCTAAAAATGTTTGTCTCGTAAGAGTAGAAAGTAGAATAGTGGTTAGCAGAGGCTGACTGGTTAGGGAAAAGAAAAGTTTGAGGAGATGTTAGTCAAAGAATACATATATACACTCAGATAAGAAGAATAAGTTCGAAAGGTATATTGTACAGCATGGTGACTATAGAAAATAATGTATATTATACTCTTGAACAATGTTAAGAGAGCTGATATTAAGTGTTCTCATCACAAAAATAATAGCTATGTGAGGTAAAACATTTGTTAATTAGCTAGATTTAACCATTTACAAAGTATATATGCTACAACACATCACGTTTTATATGATAAATATATACAAGTTTATATGTCAATTTAAAAAATAAATTTGAAAAGAGGAAAGCAATGCGGTGGAATCCTAAGAAGAATTTTAGGTAACTAAGATTTTACCTTTGACTTCTATAGACTCCCATTCTTTTGAAATTCCAGGATTTTCTGGAGACAGTTTATGTTAGTTGCATATTTTAATACACATTTGTAAATCAGAAGGGTTTTGTTAGAAAGAAATGTTCTGTTATCGCTGCAAGTCATAAACATAATGCTTGGCACATGTTAGCTTATGTTTTCTTCAATCTATCTCTTCTGTAACTGATTGGAAAATACATTGTCACATTGGTTAGAACTATGAATGCAATAATCCTTAACGGGTGCTACATGATGGCCTGAGAGTGGTCCTTGGACAATTGTACATGAGCTTTAGTTTCTGAAATTTTGTAGTAACTTAAAGGTGCATGTATATTTGTGTGTGTGTGTGTGTGATATGTGTGTGTGTGTGTGATGTGTGTGTGTGTGTGATGTGTGTGTGATGTGTGTGTGATGTGTGTGTGTGATATGTGTGTGTGTGATTGTGTGTGTGATGTGTGTGTGTGAGGTGTGTGTGATGTGTGTGTGTGATGTGTGTGTGTGTGTGTGTGATGTGTGTGTATGTGTGTGTGATGTGATGTGTGTGTGATGTGTGTGATGTGTGTGTGTGTATGTGGTGTGTGTGTGCCCTTCTTGGCTCTCAGCATGCTTGTAAGTGGGTGATAAGTGCTGTGCTTTAGACAGACATGCATTGAGCCTTGCTGCAATGGCTGGTCAAAGCTGCTCTAACAAAGTACCACAGACGGGGTGGCTTACACAACAAAAATGAAAAATGTGTCTCAGAAGTCCAAGATCAAGGTGTTGTCAGGGCTGGTTCCTTCTGAGGCTGTGAGGCAGAATCTGTCCCACACCTGTCTTCAAGCTTCAGGCGGTTTGCTGGCAATCCCTTTTCTTCGAAGGCTTTGGAGGAACAGCACTCTGATTTCTGCTTTTATCTTCACATGTGTGTTTTATCTTTCTTCAAATTTCATCTTTTTAGAATGACACTATTTATATGAGACGAAGGCTCACCCCAGTGACCTCATTTTAAGTCTTATAGAGAGCCTTTCTCCAAATATCGTGCATTCTGAGGTACTCAGGTTTAAGATTTCCGCATAGGAAGTTTGGGGTGGGGTTCAATCTAGAGCATTTGGTATCACCAATGATGAACTCTGTCAGTAGGAAAGTCACTTGATTTTCTTTAGTCTCAGTTGCCTCACCTGTGAGGGAAGGTAAATATTACATAAATCCCAGGATTGCTGTGATAATTTTTGATGGACAAGGGCTCTGTGACTGTCCAAGTGCTATTCATGGTTATAAGGCCCAGGAGGTGACCTCACCCTGCAGTAGGGCATGCAATGTGAACGCATAGAGCAGTTGTGGGGACATCTGTATCTTAATTCCTATCAGGGGTCCCGAACAACTTTTGATAAGAAACTACTATGTGTCTGCATGATTCTAACTGAACTGATAGGTAGCTCAGGTTTGCCTGGCTTGTCTAAAAAAAGCTGAATTTGTTGGTCTGCAAGTATCTATTCACTCATACTGGGCATCTTCCTTTTCTTTCTTGACTAAAAAATAATAGGGGGATATTCGTTGTGGGTGAGTCTCAGGGGGGTGGCACGGTCTGTGAGTTGAGCCCTTAGGAATGAAAGGATCTCAAACAGAACCAAAAGGAGCTCTTCTCTGGAAGCATGCGGAAGACCGTGAAGGCTGCACCAACCCACCTGAGGCACCTAAGGGATTGGACAGCTGAGATGCCCTGGAAGATATCTCTCCAGCAGGGCAGTGTTCACCTAGAAGAACAGCCAAGATGGGTGCCTTAGACCACACACCAGTAGAAGTAGGCACGGGCACCCTTGACTCTGATACCACAGCTCATTATAATCACCTGGGAAACTGATCAAAACATCCAAGAAATAATACTGGAATGAGAGGTGGACTTTGAAGGGGACTGAAATTACATGATTATACTGGAAATTTAGATCAATAATGCTTATGGAATTCCATCTGTATTCACAAGACAAGAAGACTGGGGAGTGTCTAGATTCCACATTTACAATTTAATGTCAAACTTATAAAAACCTTGAGATTGTTGTTATTTCCTAATTTAAATATGAGACAACAGTATCTTCTGTTAAGCTATTTGCCTACGTATGTTTCCCAAGAAATTCCTGTACCTTCTGTAAAGTTCAGGCTACATGCAGCCACTACTTGTACATTTTTTGTATTCAATATGTTTTTTAAATTTATTTCTTCTTACTTAAAGTTGTCTTCAGAAACAATATACATAAAATCAATGATTTTCTATGATAAGATACATATATATGTACATGTATATATGCATGTATATACATATATACACATATATGTATACATATGTATATATAGGTGTACACATAGGTATATATGTATACACACGACAATTTTATGTGACACATAGAAGATATGTTTAATTGAAGTGAAATTCATATAACATACACTTTGCTGATAATTGTCAGGTTGATTAGAGATGGGAAGGAAAGTCTGAGGCCAGTGGCTTTGTGTGCACCTGTCATACATGGCAAGTCAGGAAGTCTGAATGCTGGAATCACACCTGACACACACTGGAAAGTCTTTCAATTACACAGAATGTTGGCTGTTGGGTGTGGGGTACATAACCATGATCAGAGGGGAGGTGCTATTGGAACAATTCTCTCTAGGGAGGTGCAGGAGTTCAGGGAGGAAGCTCCCCAGGGACTTGGCTCCCCAGCTTTCCCTAACACTAACTTCAGTTTCTTTCTCCTTCTTTTTTGTATTTGCATGGGCTCATTTCCCCTTATTTTAACAAAATATTCCTTAATCGTGTACATCTCCTACCTATTTAGGCTTCTCTGACTGAACTGGCTGCCTCTATTTCTTCATGTGTCATGCATTCCTTCTCAATCCAGTGCACTATGTATATACCATTTTCTCCCCAAATGATCCCTGCATTTCTACACGGACCTTACAGCTGTTTCCAGCAGACTTTGGCCTTACCCACCACACCCTTGTGTTTGGAATGCTTCCTTTCCTTAATGTCTGCAACCCCCTCCATTCCCAGGAATTGGCTCCTCTAAGCAGAGTGAGGCAGGGAGAAAGCCTGCTTTGCTCAGTGTTGTATCCCAGGCGCTCTATAGTGCCTGGATCAATGTCCAACCTTTTAGGGGAAGGAACTAATGAATGCCTGTATGTTTCCAGGTGGGAGACTTGGATTCCATTCTCTAAGATGCAATCAACTTTGGTGGGCTGCGTCACACTTTAAATTCCCCTGGATAGTAGCCAGGCTCTGAAAATGTTGGCTGGAAATCTTCAAATGCTCTGTGAGTATTTGGTCCTGACCCTGTACAATCTCCTGAGTATTAAGGAAGTAGATTTCTTCCATCCTCAAAGCACCATGGCTAATAGCCACACGTGGGAAGCAGACTGACCTGGGTTTTAATTTCAGCACTACACATAGTAGATGGTGACCTGGATCAACCTGACCTTCAATTCCTACAGCTGCAAATTGGAAAAAATAACACCCACATAATAAATACTGACATAATACCCACCTGTCTCAAGCTAAACTAAGTGAGATTATGTATAATCAATTTTGCTATGATGTGACATAAGAGTTTCTAAAATATCATTGTAACAATGAGTGATTATGTCATAGGAACAGCAGGGTTTATAGTAAGAAAAATGGGGTTAGGGTCACAACTCTCACAAACTTTATCACGGACATTTTTTACCTAAATTGTAGAAACCTCATAAAAGTAGTAACACAATTTCACACATATTAAGAGATGGAATACTAATAAAGATGGCCCTCGATCTTGAAAATGAACTGAAGTTTGCAGCTTGTGAGCCATTGTGAAGTGGAGGAAAGAAGGTTATACGAAATTTGATGGAAAGCTGTCACACCAGATGTGATGGGCTCACTACACAGGCTGTGGATGGGAGCCACTGGGAGATGCTCAAGGCATTGCCTGTGTACATTGTGTGTATTTCTACATGCTCTGGCTCATGCAGGTGCAGTTTTCTTTGTTTACTAGTGTTTCTTGTGGACAAAATCCTGCTAAGCAAACACAAAATGTGCATTATACTCAAATTGTCCCTTGATAGATCAATCTTTTGGGAACATATTTGGATTCCATAAACAAACATATCAGAACTGGCTTTAAGTAAAGAGCTAGTAGAGTTCCTAACCGGCAGGAGACATCCAATGCGCATTTTGTTTTCTCTTTTTTAAAATTTCCATCTCTCTCCTTTAAATGCTGATCTTCCCAAGGGCAGGAGGTATTTTGTCCACTTTTGTGCTCCTAGTGATGGACACCCATCAACCAATCCAATCAATAAGTATCATTTGTCTGTTAGGGCTGCAGTCTCTGGGGAAGGGGCTGCTGAGACAGGGACTCAGACATAAGAGATGATGCTCAATTCCTGATACCTGATTCCCACAGGTGAGAACAGGTCTAGAATCCAGCTGGCCCAATGATGGACCCCAGAGTACCCACCCAGGCTGGACCAGGCCTGCAGGCAGAGGGGCAAGTATTTCTCACCAAGGGAAGTGGAAGGCTCTAGAATCAAGAACTGGCCATGGTGATGTAAATGAGAAGTCTCAGAGAGGTGACAATGTCACAAATCTGGTAAGTGGCAGAGTCAGAACTTGACCTCAGGCAGAACTGCCTTCTAGCCAGTGCTTTTCCCATTATGTCACTACTTAAGAATGCCTATGACAAAACTAGTGAAATCTACAAGGCAGGTACCACCATAGCAGAACAAACTTTGTACCTTACATTTTATCATCCATCCTATTTAATCTTCAAAATGATCTTGCGATATAAGATTGTGATTTTTATTAAAAAAAAAATGACCTCAGAGAAAGAAAGTGACTTGTCCAAAGACTCAAGCAAGGACGTAGCATAGCCGTGAGGGTCTGGGTCAGCCTCCAGCTCTTTTCTCCTTTTGAGGGGCTGGGCAAGAATGTTACTGGCTGCTTGTGCTGCACAGGGTGGGGAATGGAGGCAGGATGAGTTAAGGGAAGAATAATAAATATCAAATGCTGTCTGTTCTTGGCAAAAGGCATTAACTATATCAATGCAGAACATCATTCTGCTCTTTCCCTAATGGAAACATAAATATGGCCCTTCTCTGCAATGAGCAATTTCTTTGTCTCTGCTGACACAATGGGAAATATCCTCAGTGAGAAAATTAAATATTGGTGTCACAGGACTATTAGAGAAACAAATGGTATTACACATTCCTCCTCTTTCCTCCACTGCCTTGCCATCTTTTCTCAGGCTGGCATGAAGCCCTGAGAAGGAGCTGATGTCCCAACCATAGGACTAGAGATGTTTGAGATGTCTGCAACATGGCGTTGTAAGGTCATTTGTTCATTACCAATGTGACACACTTTTATTTGGAACAACATGAGGTTTTACTGAGAGATTGTGATTCAAATTTGTGAGCTCCAGTTCAGGCTCTGCCTCTGAGTACTGCAAACTTAGGCAGGTTACTTAATCTCCCTGAGCTCCAGGTTTCTCTGGGCCTGTTTCTTCATCTATAAAATGAAGATGATCATCATGAATTATAATTGTCATCATGAAACTACCTCCTTCACTGGCTTGTTTCAGAATGAACTGTGTTAGCAGCCCAAGTCTAGAAAACAGATGCATAGCACAGTAGTACACACCACGCAGGAATGTGATTCTTTTTTCTTTCCTAAAAGCTCCCAGGGCCTGTGCTTCACAATGTGGAAGACATAGACAGTGTCAGGCTTCGCCTTGACCTTCTGGAGTTCACCACAGTGCAGCAAGCACAGAAATACAGGTGCCTGACTCCGCAGCCTGCAATTTTGAGAATGCTCACCATGTGTAGAGGTCTTTTTAGAGTCTAACCACGTTGCAACCACCACGGAAAAGTGCTTATACATCTAGAGTCCGTATTGAGCAAAACATGACAAAAGACTATCATAAGCTAATAAAAATGTAAAATATAGCTAGATTGTATTCTACCAAACATTATTAACATGCATTTGAAAAAAAATAATTGGAACTTATAAAAGGAAGCAATTTTATTTGGTCTGGAGACAAAGCATGGTGCCTATGGGGGTTCAGAGATCTTATACTCCCTCTGTACCTCCCATTCCTAACGCCTACAGTTTGACAGTTATGCGACAAAACAAGTCCCAGAGGAACATCTGCCTCCTTGACCCCTTAGTGAAAAGTTAGGGTGACTGATACATTTTGTGATGAGACGAAACCTACTTAGGGAATGATACGTCCAAAACTGCACAGTGCTACGCAGAGAGACAGCAGTAAATTTAGTGCCTCAAAAGCACACACAGAGGGTTAGCAGGGAATGTAGGAAGAAAGGGTGGAGCTATTCCCCAAATGTATCATTAAGAATCAATCCCGGGGGCGGAAAAGAGATAAATATAGAAACTAATGCAATTTGGCAAGATCACAAAGAAAAAAAAAAAAAGCTGATCATCTCTAAAGTGAGCGTGGCATGCACTGCTCTGTTGAGGGAGGAGAAATGAAACAGCAGCAATGCATTTCACACTAGACGTGTTAATTTTTGCTTCTGCTTTTTCTCAAAACGTACACATCTGCCAAAGTCTAAGATCTAAGTATCTGTTGAAATAGAAAGCAGAGCTTTAGGGGTTGGGGGTATAAAATTCATCTGGAAATGGATTTTTTATTTTCATTATTGACTCATGCACAAAAATGCTTATAAGGAAGTAGAAAGAAGTATCTGACATGGTATCTGATGGTAAAGATGTAACGGTCAAGATGGAGGTTTATGCCATACCTCAAAAGATCTCTTACAAATAGTAGACCCTATGTGCTGAAGGCATCACTGTTACACCTAGTTCAAGCTAGAACCATCCCTCATGTGTGTATAAGAGTGCCTCCAAATTAATCTCACTGCCTTCGTTTCTACTCTGGACCCATCATTATTCACCATCTATGAAACAGCCAAAGAAAAGGGGCGTTGTTCAATGTCTCCACTGTGTCTTGGTACCTTTGCTTAAATCCCTCCAATGCCTTTTTTTCGTCTTGAAATCAAATAGAAACTTTTGACCTGGCCCGCAAAGTCTTCCCTGATCCTGCCTTCCTCTCTGACTTCCACTGTGACCTCCATCTCTCTTGCTCACTGGCTTTCCTGCTGTGCCTTAAACACCCCAACTTTGTTCATCCTTCCCATCATTTGGGTCTCAACTTCAGGAGCACTTGTTCTGAATGATTTTTGTTTTCACCACTGCCTCTAGGACAACTCATACAGGTCAGTTTCTGTTACATCCTTTTTTTTTTTTTTTTAATTTTCTTCCTAGAAATTGACTCTATCTGAACTTATTTTGCTTAATCTGCTCAATTATTTTCTAGTTTGTATAGTGCCTGTGGACATCCTACTAGAATATAGGTTCCATGACAGTCTGAATCTCATCTGTCTTGTTTATACAAAATTCCTAGTGCCTGAGATGTAGGGGTGTGCAATAAATATTTGTTGCATCAATAAATGAACTTACTTGGTAGATCTACAAGGTTTTGAAATGGTCTAGGGACATCTGGGAAGCTTTTATACAAAAAAAGAAACTAGAAGGCTGACAGAAAGATAAATGGTTAACTACGCAAATAAAGTGTGTTCTGCACCTACAATGGAGTCTTTTAACATATGTAATCTCACTTGATTTTTCGCTTCCACCCTATGAGGTAGGCACATCATGAACAATATCATCATGTCCACTTCATATAGCATCCTTCAGGTCCCCAGGATTATGGACCTAAGACAATAAAAGAGATAGAGAGGAAGGGGCTTAAAGCAGGGAAATGGAGCTGTTCTTCCCATTAGTGAGGTTTCCAAGAGCTCACAAAGATCTTCCACATCTATTATTCTATTCAGCTTTTGCAGTAGCTCTGAGACATGTTTACTCTCCCTGGCGGTGAGATGACAATGCCACAGGGGGCAAGTGCAAAGGGTATGGAGCAGGGAACTTAGGTCATGTCTCAGCTGCTCCCTTAATTGTGCTATGACTTGAAGAAAATAATTTAACCACTTTGTGCCTCAATTTTCTCTTCTGTAAATGAAGAGATACTTATTCTCAAAATGGAGGTGAGGATTGAGTAAATCAATCCTTTAAAGCTATTTAGCATGGTGCATGGAAAGTGTACAACTCAAAGTTATTACATTATAGTTATGATTATTTTATTAAACCAAGGCTCAGGGAGTAATTAGACTCACTTAAGGTCATATAGTAAGAAAAGGATGGATCAAACTCAGATCTGGCTGACTCTAAAGCTGAATGTAGCCACACAGCCAGGGTGGCTGCCCTCCTCTAAAAAATGCAGTCACTGATAGTCAATTCCTCACGTAAATGTGTGATTTATACACTTGGACCACTCCTTGTCATTATCATATGTGCATATTTATTTTCCTCAGTGAGGCAATAGGCACTTGGAAGCAAGGATTGACTATCTACAAAGCAGAACTTAATGTTGGGTGCTCAACCACATCTTGTCAATTCATAGCCTTTCCCCTAAACTTTGTCCAAAACCATTTGCCCTTCTTATTGTTCCACTGACTGTGAAGGTGAGTTTGCCTCTAAAGCAATATTGTTAGTGTCCCTATGTCATTCCTTGCCTTGTCCAGGTATGGACTTCGGTTTTTCATCTCAATATGAAGGAGCTCAGTAAGTTGGTATAGGTCTCCAAGGCCATCTCTGCTATTAACAGAAAGCATTGCTGCTGTTTGTCTAGAACAGTAGCTCAGGTGGCACCTGCTCATCTGTGGCTTTGACAGTGTTTATAATAACAAGCTTGAGTTGAGCACTTGCGTACTAAGCATTGAGCACTTCAGAGGCAGAGATGGCTCCACCTTCAAGAAAATACATTCTAAGGAGAAAATTGACACCCATGAGATAATTACAAAACAGTGAGTGAATTCCCATGAAAAAAAGAAGAACAGAAAGGTCTCAGAGGAAGCTCCTGGTAATATTAGGGAAGAGGAAATCACTCAGTGGTAGCTTTCTGAAGAAAGTAATGCTCAAATTGAAATTTGTAGAAATAATGGAAATTACACCACCTAGTAAAGGTGGAAAGATTATTTTGTGGGTGAAGGTGGGGATGGTTTTAACAAAAGCATGGAGTCCTCTTGCACACAAAAGTGGACAGGGCGGGCCATCATCTATTTTTGGTGCCTGGATGATGAAGATCAGGGCACCCAGTGTCAGGATGAGTCTCTAAGTCTCTTACATGTTGTGCTAGGGTGCTGAGACATTTTCCTGCAGGTGTGGGGGAATTCAGAAGACAACAGTGAGGCAATGCAGAAGCAGCAGCAACAGCAGCATCTACTCATGCCAAGCACTGTGTTAAATCCTTCACAAGGATTATGCCATCTTTGCAAAAACCCAGTTAATTGATGTGGATGGAATAAGAGCCCCAAAGATGCCCACATCCTAATCCTCCAAATGTATGCACATATTACCTTACATTTTAGAAAGAGACATTGAGAATGTGGTTAAGTTAAAGATCTTGAGATGAAAATGTTTTCTGGGTGGGCCCACTTTATAAGGACAAATGTCCTTATAAGAGAGAGGCAGGAGGGTCAGAGTCAGAAGCAGAGATTAGGGTGATGTGTGGTCATAAGCCAGGGGATGCCAGCAGCCTCTACAAGCTGGAAAAGAATAGTAGTAAATGGGTGAGCTTCCAGAAAGAACCAGCTCTGCCCATCCAGAACTGTTAAGACAATACACTTGTATTGTTTCAAGCCACTGAGTCGGTGATAATTTGATATAGCAGCAATACAGTAAACTAATACATGGTATGATAAAATCTTCATTTTAGCAATGAAGAAACTAAGTGTCAGTGGGGTTCACTTGTCCAAGACCATGACAATACTATAAAATGGCAGAACTAGTATCACAATCAAATTGTTCAAATTCACTCTCCAGTACTGCTACCCACAATTTTTTTGGTTGAATTGAAAGTAGATTCTTGTCAATTCCTTCCACTTTCCATTCTTGGCAATCCTCTTTATGCAGTAGTTATCCCCACAAATGTCTCACTCTTTACAAAATAAATGAGAACGCAGAGATCTTTGACTTCTGCCAAAAAAACAAACAAACAAACAAAAAAACCCAAAAAACTAAAGGTGAGGGGGGAAACACAGGTTATTAACATCTCAATGAGATCAGAAAATCTGAGTTTAAAAATTAGATTGGGTGATAAAAAGCACATTCTTCATAAATATTTAACCTCCGTCAGCATGACAGTAATTAGAGAGTTGAGCTGAGCACACTACTGGCAGCGGGCTGTCCCCGTTTCTAAAATGGAAGGCCTCCTTTTGCAGCTTCTATGAGAAATAAATGATAAGAGTTCAAGAAAACAAAACACTGCGTCAGCCACCAACATTTTATTTGAAATGCCACCAAAATGATGCATTTTAATTGTTGAACTCCTAGCAAAACTACCTTCTATTTTAAGGCTATAATGGACCTGAGGACTATATATGACCATCTCAAACACTTATCCTATCTCATTCTTCTATATTCATTCTCTATGCCTTTTGGGCAAATTGAATTCCATAATGGCCTTGATTTGTTCGTGCCTCCCTGAGTGCATACCCTTTGCTAATGCCCTTCAACATTGACTCTGACTCCTGGTTTGGGTATGTGGTTTGCTTTGATCAAAAAGTGGAAAGCCTGGACGAGCTTATGAGATGACAAAAGACATGTAGTCTAGTTGCCTCTTGACCCTAGATGGCAGCAAGCTAACTGCCACCCATGAAGGTCAACCATCATACACTATCCAGCCCCAGAAAACCACCCACTGACTGACTACTGACTGCAATGATAACGTAAGTAAGAACAGCTCAGACTAGCAGAATCCTCTGGCTGAACCCAGCCCAGACTTCTGATGTGCAGAATCAAGAACTAAAAATACTTACTGTTTCAAGTCACCCAGTTTTAGGTCCTTGTTATGCAGCAAAGGTTAACTGATCTACTTCCCATTGCATTCAGGCATGCTCTTGTGTCTTCATTCTTTAAATTAACAAAATTAAATGATCCAAACAAAAGGAAACAAACTTACAGCTCTACTTTGCAAGCAGCTGCTTTGTAGCCACAAATCCATACCATTGCAGGGGAGTAACCTGGTCACAAGCTGTCTCCACCACTCTCTCTTCATTCCACCTCGTCCCCAGTTTCACTTTTACAGTCAAATCTGTTGAAATGGTTGCTATTCGACTTCTTCACTTCCTCATCACTCTTTGCTTGCTCTAGTCTAGTTTTTGCTCCCACCCCTTCACAATCACCATTTATACTGAGTTTTGTTAGGACTCTATTATTTGGTGACAATAATATAGCAGAAATCAGAACAGAAAGCAACAGAGACTCAAACTGAATAAACTAACAATCTGAAAAGGAAAGTTCTCATTAGGATATAGTGTCTCAAAGAACCCAAGAATGGAGTCCAGCTGAATCTAGTGGTTCAGCCACCACTAGAACCAAATTTTCTTCTCTCTGTCTTACCTTTGGGTCTTTCCACATGTTTCTTTCTCTCTTTTCTCTTGCTGCACACTATCTATTTCCTATCCTGAAAAACAGGAAAAAAAATTATGTTAGTCAGTAACATCTGAATTGCATCATTCTAGTGCAAAAGAACAGCCAGACCCAACTGTCCTCTTTTAATGGAATCCACATTCCCTGAAGACCTCTTCAGTTGGCCCAGCTTGAGTAAGACACCCACCTCTGTACTGACCAGCTGTGACCAAGATTTGGAGTCATACTCTAATTACATAGAATCTCTCACGATAACCCTGTGGGTAGAATTGGGGGAGGGAGGGATAGATCTCGGAAAAGCAGATCCCAGCAATGTGGTGGGTACTAAGTTGACAAAGGAATAGGTATCCACTGCCATTCACCTCTTGGTTCCCAGCCTTGTAGTCTATCCATAGACGTAATTTCAAAACTTCCATACCCTATATGATCACATCTTCCCACTACAGGTTTTATTATAATAGTAGCTCTCAGAATTACAACTTTATTCTTCTTTGTATAATTACACAATTAGCCTCTCTCTGTCCAACTAGTTTATATTTACTAAAAAACAGGGGCCAGTTTGTTGCTTTGGTAAGGTCCTGGCCCATCATAGGAGCCCAATACATGTTTGTGAGTGACTAAATAATCAAAAAGTGATTTTAAGATTTGGAATCCAAAATTATGTCATTCCTCACAAAGGGGATACAACATGGTGTATCTGAGCCACTGTGTTCTGAATCCACAATATATTATCTCTTTTGTGAGGAGAGGAGAGTGAGACATCAAAATGTTGGATAATTCAGCCAAGTTCACACAACTAATATGTGGTAGAGCTTGGACTTCAATCCCTATATTTTTACATAAGAATCTCTGCTTTTTACTATTCTACTCTATAGATTTTTCTAAACATACAATGGTGGGAGAAAAGCAAGATAATGGCATTAAACTTCACCAAAAAAAAAAAAAGAAAAAGAAAAAAAGTTGATGCAGCATGCATTGGTCATTGATCTGGAGAATAAATCACATTCTGCTGAACAAATACAGTAAGGTGAGTAACAGGATGAATGGAGCACATGAAGATGAATTCTCAGAATCACCTCTTTGATCACAGAGTGAAATTCATGGTCAGTCATGTGGCTGCACATGATTGTGCCCACGAAGAGGATTTCTTTTATGTGTATACCTTTATAGCCTTGTGCTAGAGTCTTACTATCCAGCATAGAACCCTCCCGTGGTCTGAGCCATATTCTAATTGAGTGCCCCTTAGAAAGAAGACTTAGGAAGAAAGATAATATGAGGGCTATACGCAGGAGTCCTCTGGAAAGACATGCTGGTTTACATTTTCTTAAGTCATCTGATTTCTCCCAGCTAACCCTAATCCACATTTCCGTCATCACCTCCAGTTACCTGGGGTCTCAGATCTCTAGTTAAGAGCAGAAAATCCTTCTCTTTATAAATGTATGTTCCTGATATCCAATTAGCTTATAGTATCTAATTTAAAAATAACCATGCACATAGTATGATGACCTGATGAAATACCTTTAATCATTAGTGTCAACACACACAACTGAGATGGAAAATCAGCAGGTTAGCTTCACCAGTGAATTCACTACAATGGAACAATTGCAAACTCCTTAGTCCAAAGTGAATCCATTCTCATTGTTCTCATTACTCACGACACTGCAGCTCTGAACATCTGCTACTTATAATACTGCCTGTGGCAAAGTTACGGTGCTGTGTTTAACAGCGTGAAGTTTAGATGCAGAGTATGTGAGTTAAGTGCTAGCTCTATGTTGGGGCTCAGAAACCAATACCCCAGGATATGGTGCTTGGTAGACACTGAATTGTAAAAGAGACCTCAAGGTCTCTCTGGCTCTGCCTGTATTGCTCACCTACCATCTCTCCCTAAGCATGGGATAAAGCTGTTATCTGAAGTTTTTGTGTTTACCTAAGGTCAGGACCTACCAAAGAAGAAAACAATTACCGTCCATCTCTTCCCTGACTGTTCATTAACTGAGCATATATAGAAGGAAAGAAGACTGAAGTCTTTCAACAAACATGGATAGACTTTGTCACAAACCATTGTTCACTCTGCAAGCCCAGTAGACTTTGCCCCAGACCATTGTATGCTCTCAGGCCCACTGAATCCCACTAAAAATCATTTACTATCCTCCTAAAATCATTCACATTTCCCCATGTATTACAAAGGATATATCACCATCTGTACCCCATTGAAATATTAGGCAATTACCCTGTAATTCTCTCTGTGCACACAGTAGCAGTATATTTATAAAGACTTTCTCTTATTAATCTGCCTTACTGTGAGTTGATTTTTCAGTGAACTTTCCAAGGGTGGAGGGGAAATTCACTTGGCACCAACATCTACTACCCATTGGCTATGTGACTGCTAGTTGCCCGAGCTTCCCCATTTATCATATGGATAATAATAGGGTTATTGTCATGGTTAAAGGAGATTAAACAGTGTGTACCCTTTTTATAATATATGATATGTGATAGTTATCAATTCATATATTTGTTCAAAATACTCTTATTACAAATAATAAAATCCAACTTTAACTAGCTGAGACAAAAATGATTTATGGAAACCAAGACTAGAAAGAAGATAAAACATGGAAATAGTTGAATGTAGAAACTCATATACCACATACATTCTTCTTGCTGAAGATGGGCTTTTTCTTTTCTATTGTCTGGTTGGAGCATAAATGGCCACAGTCAACCCTTTTTTGGTTTACTTCTCCTCAATTCAAAAGCAGCCAGACTTAACTACAATATTCGTTTAATTCTCAATTGCCAGTTAAGCTATTTCATTGGCATGGTTTTGGGTCGGGTGCTTAGCCTTGTTTCAAGGCACTGTGGCCAAAAGATGGGATACAGTTATACCAATGGACATCTCCCAGAGTAACCACATAGATGGAGTAAGGAGGAGAGGAGAGTTTCAAAAAGGCACAGAGGGAAGGAAACAGTTCCCACTAAAGAGAAGTACTATGTGAGAAAAAGAACATTAGCTTTCTACCAAGACTCTGATTTAATATCTTTGTGGCAGAATCTAAAAAACAGTTTTTAGTCTTCATTTATTTGGCTTATCAATAATGGCTGACAAGACCAAATCTCCTTGAAATTGTGTCTTTCTTTGGAGGCTGTGACATCTATTCCTTTTTGTTTTTACTCTTTTATTGCCCTTTCTATGTCCACATTTTGTATACTCTGCACTTTGATCCTGTAGTTGAATATTGCAGTTTCTCAAGACATTTTTTTTATCCGGGGTACTTTCATCTTTGTGTATTTTTTTTCTGGGTGATCTCAGTCACCACCAGTTTCAGAAGCCATCTATACACCAATGACTCCAGCTTTAGATCCAGAGCTTCACACTCTCCACTCAACCTTTCCACTTCTACTTCCTCATTAGTATCACAAACTGGACATGACTAGAACGGAATTCAGGGCTTCCTTTTTGAACTTGCTCCCGATCTGCTATTCTCCCACTTGGTATTTTGTGCATGCCCTCTAGAAATAGAAATAGGCACAAAGGAGCAACACTGACTATCTTTGGCTTTTTTTTTTTTCTTTTTTTTTGTGGATCTGGTTAGGACGATCAATTTTGCTTGCTGGGCAGAAGCTATCCCTGGTAATGGATTATCTTCAACTATCTCAGTTAAAGACACTTTTGCATAGCCAGCACAATATTTTCTTGATTCATCCCTTAAATATGAGCCACCATTGAACCAAAGCAAGCCAGTGTTTTCTATTGGCATTTCTTGAAGATCTTGCCTAGAGGTAAGAAGTGGGATGATCAAGGCGTTACAGTCGTGAGGCATCTCGTTACAAGGGAGAGGCAAAAGGAAAAGGGTAGTGGGGTTAAGGTTGTTACAATGAGAGACGGTGACATGAGAGGGAGATCATAAAAGAAGCTCATCAGAGGTGAATCTACTCAGAATAATGCTGAGAGTAATGAGAGTTTAGGAAAGCTTCTATGGAATGTGGCACATGAACAGTAAGTGGAGAACCCATAACAATTTCCTCAACTGTCCTTGAAAGCAGTGTAGGAGCTGAAATCACTCTCATACATGGATGTAGGCTGTTAGCCACCATGTCTCGTTGCTGGCTATAATATCCCACTGGCCTATTTTTATCTCCATGCTTTGGGAGCAGGCCCTCCCAAAGCATTTTCTTTATTTTCATGTACAAAGAGGGAGAAGGACAAGTTGTAATTGAGATGTAAGGCTTCTATTTTAATGAGAGTCCCACTTAGAGTCATTCTAGAAAGATGAAATGGAATTCCTTAAAATCACAATAATAGCTTGGCAGGGAAGAGTCCATCAAATGCCAAAGAGATTGTCCATTTGGAGTCTTTGAAGTGTATCTGTGTCTTCAAAGCTGAGATGTTGGCTAATAGTGTAAGTAAATGTAACAGATGTGAAGTCTAGTTGAATATGTACGGACTGTAAATTTACATGAAAATTCCCTTCACAAATAAATGTTGGGCTGTGATGTTCAGAGGTGCTGAGGTAAGTCACGTAGCTAGTAAAGTTCAGAACTGGGATCTGAAGGGCTGTCCATCTGACTGCAAGGAAGACATGTCTAACAAACACTGAGGGAGTCGGAGGCAGAATATTCACAGGAATGTCTAAGCCATAGTTGAGAAAGTTCTCCATCCCCTGCACCTAGCACAGAGTGTGTTTCTTAGTAGGAGCTCACTGCTTGTGTGCGGAATGAATAGGAAACCACTGGATCCTGCAAGTCTCTGAAATCCACCATGGCAGCACAGTGACCCCAGTGAGGATAGACGTGGAGGATCCCACAGGCAGCTGTCAGTCTGGCATCTGGAGGAAGTGATCAATTAGGACTCTGGATATGCCTCTTTTTTAACTTTTTAATTTTTAAATTTTTTGTTTTTAATTTGTGGAAAACGGAAAGGAAACTACTTTTGCATAGTAGATCTCAACACATTTTCTAAACATGCCTAGAAAAATAGGCATGTGATTGTTGGGACCCCAGAGGGATTTCTATTAGAGGAAATAAATATTAGTGCTTAAATCATACTATTTGAATCCTGGGGTAAGAGAGTTGGAAGGTATTCTGGAAATCGTCTAATTGGACTATCTCATTGTACATTTGTCAAAACAGGCCAGAGAAGTGAGACCTTAGGACAAGTGTGTGTAGAGAAGGGATTACTGTGCCTGAACACCTTGTACCCCAGGAGACACCATGCAAATTTCACCCCTTCATCAATTTTGTTGGAGCAAGTGATATTTTGTTTATATTCCCTCGTATGCCTAGCAAAGAAATCAATTTTTAAAGAGAGTTATATTTTCTTTAGTTTTGTTTATTTTAGTTTTGCTTATTTTCTCATAATACATCATAATAATATATATTCATCAAATCTAATGTAAAAATGTGTGAAGATAGGATGATAATGATGATGGGAGTAATAAATTATCCTTAGTCCTATCACCCAAAGATAGTCATTATTATGATTTGGCTGTACATTTTCTTCCACTTCTTTTAAAGGCGTACATCCAAAAGCAGAGCTTAAGAGCATGGGCTTTGGTTTGAGGGAAACAAGACTCAAATCCCAGCTCCATACCTAGCAGTTGTCTGACTCTGCTGGAAGCATGTTTTGACAAGGTTAGGGTATTGACAGTACCTGTGCAATAGGGCTGTGAGGATTAAATTTAGAAATTTTATTTCAGTATGGGGTCAAACTTACAGAGTTCTTAGTTATAGATTTTTTAATATATGCTATATAATCTACAATTAAAATATATAACATTAATATCTATAATATAAAATCACATATCTCATTTATGCATATTTAACACTACAGTCAATTCGATGCTCTACTTCGAGTTGTCATTTTAGGATAAGAAATTTTCATAATATAACATTCACATTCAAACATCATTTTTAGGGCTAAAAATAAAAGGATATGCGTAATCAACCCTCTTTGTTGACATTTAAGCTCTTTCAAGATTTTTGCAATTACAAATAATGTGATGAATATGTTTATACACTCTCTTTTTAAGGGTACATTTTAGAAATGGAACTATTGAATCAAATATTATGGATATTTATAAAGCTTATGATACATATTGCTGGATGCTCTCCCAAGGGGTGGCAACAATTTACACAAAAATTAGCAATGCATGAGATTTTGTCATCTTTCAGCATACTTGAAAGCATTTCATACTGACATTTCAAAAAAGCTTTGCAAATGTATTTAAGCAATGAAATTTCATTGTGATGATTTTAATTTTGCATGACTTTGATTACTGGTAGATTTAAACATATTCTCATTGTTTTTTAAACAAATACATTTCTACTACGGAAGAGCTATTCTTTTCTGATTTATCGGTAAACTTCCAAGTACGTTTTCTTGACCTGTTTGAGCTGTCTGTTTATTATTGATAAAACTTTCTGCCATATTTGTTATAAATATGCTGTCTCAGTAATATACTTGCATGATCATTTGATATACCATAGGTTTCTTGGTTTTAATTTACATTAAAAGTCTTTTTTATTTCATCCACCCCTTTTTATTTCATCCAACCCTCTTGGAATTAGAAGGAACTTCTACTCCTACAGCAGTAATTTTCAAAGTATGATCTTTAGATTTCCATCATCAGAATGATCAGATGTTCTTGTTAAAATAGGCAGGAGTACTCAGACTCTCTCAGGGTAAGCTGGAAACCTGTATTTCTGAAAGCTCTTTATGATTCTTATTTTTGCTAAAGTTTAAAAACCACTGCTCTAGAGATTTGAGCTGCTATTCTCCCTTAGTTTTTAGAAAATATATTTTAAAATGTATTTAATGGTTACTATGTTAGTAGTTGTAAGGTGGTATGTGATTGGTGGGTGGTATGTGATTTTTTGATTCTGAAAAGAAGAGTTAATTCATGAATACATGTAACTTTATAAATGCACTTAACAAATTATTAAATAAATATATTGATGTATTGATTATTAAATAAAAGTATTTAATATTTTTATATTACATGTAAAATTATTAATATTTAGGGAGCATATTTCTGATATTTATACTTTGCTGCATCTCTCTTTTTAGGCTTGGGTCAAAATTGTATAGATTTTTTATTTTGTAGTTTTATAGTATTTTAATATCTGATAAGATTAATTCTCCCACATAAGACTTCTGTTTCAAAACAATTCTCTGCTATTTTTGCATACTTATTTTTTACACGATAAATTTGGATTAATCTTTTCCAGTTAAGTAGACAATCTGTCATGATTTTGATAGAAATGCACTCTAATTTAGAGCTATCTGAAAAGAAATAATAGTTTAGAGTCTTTAAGTCTTCTAACTCAGAAATATGATCTATATCCTAGTAATTCAAGTATTATCTTATATTTCTCAGTAATATTTTATAGTTTTCCACAAATGGCCCTGCATATTTCTTGTTAAAAATGCTCCTAAGTATTTCCGTCTTTTGATTGTGGTTAATGGAATATTTTCTGATGAAGATTTTTAAATCCAGTTTTTTGCTGAATGTACATGTGTTCTTCAGTTTACTGAGTTTTCATTGATTATGGCAGTTCTTTGGATAATTCCTTTGGGAAAAAGCATCTGTAATAGTAATCTATGGCTGCATGACAAGTCACTTCAAACTGTGTGGCTTTAGACACAACATTTATTATCCCACGATTTCTGTGGGTCAAGAATCTACACAGGGCTTAGCTGGGTTCTTTGGTCCAGGTTTTCTTTTTGTTTTTAAACTTCACTCCTGTGTTCATTGCAGCACTATTTACAATGGCCAAGATCATTAATTTGCCTAAGTGTGTGTGTGTGGTTTTTTTTAATGTTAGCTTTTATTTTAGAAACAGGGGGTATATGTACAGATTTGCTACATAGGAGTATTCTGTATGAGATTTGGAGTACGGATCCTGCCACCCTGGTAGGTAGTTTGTTAACCCACCCCTCTCCCTTCACCCTCTAGTAGTCCACAGTGTCTATTGTTCCCATACTTGTGTCCTTGAAAGGCTGTATTTAAGATGTAGAGAGGGTGGCTTGAGTCATCTTGAGGCTTACCTGGAGGATGAAGCTCTTCTAAGCTCATGCATGTGTCTTTTGCCAGGACTCAGTGATTTATGGGCTGTTGGAAGCCCTTTGTAGCTTGCTGGCTGCTGACCATGAACCAGCTTCAGTTTCCTGACATATCACATGGACATCTCTGTAGGCAGCTTGCTTCATAAGACTGAAAAGAGTCAGAGAGAGCAAGAGAGAGAGAGAGATGGAAGTCACAAATTTTATAACTCAACCTTGCAAGTGGCATTCTATCATCCTTGCCATATTCATTTGGTTAGAAGTGAGTCACTGGGTTAAGTCCAGCCCATACTGAAGGGAAGTGATGCACAAGGAGGGAAAACCAAGAGGGTGGGGATCATTGGGTATCGATCCTGAAACTGTCTACTGCAGTACATTTTGAATAATTTAATAAATCAACAATTCCTACTATAATTTTAATTCCAATTAATTTACTACATCTACCACCAGCTAATCACAAAAGCAGTTCATTCCCTTAGCGAAGACTACAAAATTGGACACCTCCATATAAGAAGACAACAGCTGATTGTGTGAATTTTGGGTTACTCTTGTAAAGCTTCTAGGCTGGACTGAGCACAACGTTCTCAGACCTAGAGGATGGCCAGCCATAAAGTTATCACTGTGGACCAGGCTATTCCTATGTATTCATAACCTTATTCCATCACACAACCCCAGGTAAGGAAAATGAAGGTGAGGGTACACGGGTGGATAATTATGTATAAAATTATAGTGTATGTAAAGGAGGGAATGGTATTTTGCTCCCCAATCACCAAACCAGAGTTGGATTTTACTTTATTGGTGAAGAATTAAGTTGCTGTCTCTTTCATTTATTTTGAAATAGAAAAATGAAAGTTGAAGGGGTCTCTCCAGCTTTCAAAAGTTTGCAATCCAGGACTCTATAAGCACTACATGAAATGACACTAATCACTTAAGGAACTTCTTCGAAACTGAGTGCTTTATTCCGTCTTCAGGGAGAAAGAAATGGAGTCAATGATTCCCTCTTGCAACAATAGACATTTTGTCCTGCACTCAATTGAAAGGAGAAAATGAAAGAAGTGTTAAGTGAGAATTGACAAGTGCTTGTGCTGGACTACCAAAGGAAGGTGATAATGAACTCCCGAGTTTTTACAATGTCTCCCTCTATGATCATATCCATACTCTCATGATGCATATTTCCTCAACCAAACACAGACAATAAGCCCTAGATCTTTCTTTTTCTCTTGAAAATTAGGAGATTGAATTTAGAAAGAATGAAAATGACTTGAGTTAGTAGCAAGACCATGTACTGGAGGGAAGACAACATAGAGTCTGAAATTTACACCTGGGCTTGAATCCAACTAATCCAACTGCTGAACTCCAAGGTCGCGGTCCACGTGACCTTGGAGATCTCTGCTTTTCTGAGTTGGTGGCCCCCATATTCTTCAATGGTAATCCCTTGCTTATGTATTCATCCATTCACTCATTCAATACATACTTACTGAGCACTAATTATGTGCTAGGCATTATTCTTTATTCTAGAGATATGGTAGTAAAAAAAAAACACAATGTCCTATTAAAGAGATGTAAGTGAGAAGATATGTAAATAAATTCAGTAGTGATATGTGATAAATTGGGTTAGTGTGATAGCCCTGGTGATCAAGAAAGTCTTCTCTAAGGAGCAGAGTAATCTGTATATTTTATAGACGGAGAGACAGAAGCCAGGAGAAGAGATAGGATGGGGCTGAGGTAACACAACTGGATTTTAGTCTAGGATATTCCACATGCAGAGTTATCGGGGAGCTCTGTGTTGATGCATCTACCTCTGACCTATACCACTGAAGATATTACCGGCACTTTTGAGTCCAGCTTTGCCCAGTTCTGGAACCAAAGAAACCCCGATCTGGATGGATATTGCCTGACTCCCAGTGGAGCATTTTCTTATTCTTAGAGTTCTGACAACTCCCATATCCTACAGAGTGCCAGCCCAGAGCATGTGGGAAGTAGAAAATGGAGTGAGGTCAGTGGAGAAATAGACTGGGGACGGTGGAGCCAGGCATGGGAAATCCTGCTTCCTGCAGCCCTCTCCCTTCTCATGCACTCTCCCCATTCATCATTCTGACTCTCAGACCTGATCCAGTCACTCCCCTGCATGGCTGGCTCCCCTTTCTCATCAGAAAAAGCCAGATTCCCTCCATGAAGAGGTAACTTCGTGACCTGTGCCTTGGTCACCACTCCGTCTTTTGCTACTGCTATTATCCCAAATCCTTTTGTAACAGTCTGAAAAAAATTAAGCTTGTTGCCATTTCATAAATGGGCCATGCTCTCTCAGCCTCTGAAATTCACACTTGTTTTTTCTATGTGGTTTCAATATCCTTTTATTCCCTGATCCACTCAAAACATGCCTATTCATCCTTTGATCCTCAAAATTGACATCACCACCTCTGGCCAGTCAACAAGGACTTCCATGGCCCAGGCCAGGTGCTTAGCTCAGCTCTGTGTTTTCCACTCACTGCACGCTTAGCTTCATCATGGTGCCTGTCCCCTTGCACCCGTTCACTGTGTTTTGTCTTTTCATGACTCTCTTCCTTTCTCATTAGACCATAACAAAGTCTCCCAGAGCCAGGCACAGTGGCTTGTGCCTGTAATTTCAGCTACTCTGGAGACTGAAGCAGGAGGATCACATGAGGACAAGTGTTTAAGACAAACTTGGGCAAGATAGCAAGATGCTGTCTCTAAAATAATAATTAATTTAAAAGCCGAGCATGTTGACATGTTCCTGTAATCCCAGCTATTCTGGAGGCTGAGGTGGGGAGATCACTTGAACCCAGGGGTTCGAGGCTGCAGTGAGCTATAATCACACCACTACACTCCAGCCTGGGTGACAAAGCAAGATCCTGTCTCTAAATAATAATAATAATAATGATAACCTGAAGCAGGGACTATGTTTATTTCACTATGGAATCCTAAAAGCCTTACACTGTATTGCAATGGAATGAGCACCAATAAATATTTGTTGAATAAACTGATGGATGAATGTTTGAATAGAAAACCATAGATGGAAATCATTAGGTCTCCTCAATATTTTAGGATTTTTTCCCCTTTATTGAGATAAAATAGGCAAATCAAAATTTGATATGTTTAAGGTGGAAAACATCATGTTTTGATACGTGTATATACTGCAAAATTATTACTCCAAGCTGATTAACATTTTGATCTACTCACATATTTATTTATTTACTTTTTGGTGTTGAGAACATTTAAGATCTACTTTCTTAGCAAATTTCATGTACACAGTACCTTATTATTAACTATAGTCACCATGCTATACATAAGATCTCCAGAACATATTTTATAGGGTTTGGATGTTTTTTCCCTCCAAATCCATGTTGAAATGTAATCTTCAGTGTTGGAGGTAGGGCCTGGTGGGAAGTGCTTGAGTCATGGGGTGGATCCCTCGTGAATGGCTTGATGTCCTCCTCTTGGTAATGAATTCATGTGAGAGCTGGTTGTTTAAAAGAGCTTGGCATCTGTATTAATCTGGTCTCGCATTGCTATAAATACCTGACACTGGGTAAATTATAAAGAGGCTTAATTGGTGTATGGTTCTTCAGGCTATAAAGGATGCACAGCAACTTCTCCTTCTGAGGAAGCATCAGGGAGATTTTACTTATAGTGGCGGAGCAAAGGAGCAGGCATCTTACATGGCAGGAAAAGGACCGAGAGAGAGAGGATAGGTGCCATACACTTTTAAGAAATAAGATTTCATAAGAACTCCCTATTGGTGATGACAGCACCAAGAGGAAATGTGTTAAACTATGAGAAACTGCCCCAATGATTGAATCATCTCCCACCAGGCCCCACCTCTAGTATTGGGGATTACATTTCAGCATGACATTTGGGTGGGGACACAGATCCAAACAATATTATTTCACCCTGACCCCTTTCAAATCTCGTGTCTTTCTCACATTGCAAAATACAATCTCCCAATAGTCCCCCAAAGTATTAACTCATTCCAACATCAACTCAAAAGTCCACAGTCCAAAATCACACCTGGGACAGGGCAAGTCCCTTCTGCCTGTGAGCCTGTAAAATAAAAAACAAGCTAGTTACTTCCAAGATACAGTGGAGGTATAGGGATTGGGTAAATAGTCCCATTCCAGAGGAAAGAAATCATACAAAAGAAAGGGGCTACAGACCCCATGCAAGTCTGAAACCTTAAAGCTCCAAAATAATCTCCATTGACTCCATGTCTTTATCCAGGGCACACTGGTGTGAGGGATAGGCTCCTGTTAACCATCACAGCTCCCAAAGTCTTAGGCAGCTCTGCCTCTGTGGCTTTGCAGAGTTTAGCCCCTGTGGCTGCTCTCATGAGCAGGACACAAGCTGCTGGTAAATCCACCATTCTGGGGTCTGGAGGATAGTGGCTCCCTTCTTACAGATCTACTAGGCAGTGCCCCAGTGGGGGCACCAACCCCATATTTTCCCTTAATACTCCCCTAATAGAAGTCCTCCATGAGGGCTCTGTTCCTTCTGGGTTCTTCTGCCTGGGCACCCAGGCTTTTCCATACATCCTCTGAAATCTAGGCAGAGGCTTCCAAGCATCAACTCTTGCACTCTGCATACATGCAGGCTTAACACCACATAGAAGCTGCCAAGGCTTATGGATTGCACCCTCTGAAGAAGCAGCCCCAGCTGAACTTTGGCCCCATTTAGCCACAGCTGCAGTGGCTGGATGTGCATGGCAGCAGGGCTCAGGGCCTATCCAACAAACCAGTTAGTCCTCCTATGCCTATGGGCCTGTCATGGGAGGGGCTGCTGCAAATGTCTCTGAAATGCCCTGGATGCCTTTTCCCCATCGTCTTGGATATTAGTACTTGGCTCCTTTTTACTTATGCAAATTTCTGCAGCCAGCTTGAATTCCTTCCCTCAAAATGGGCTTTTCTTTTCTACCAAATGGTCAGGCTGCAAAGTTTCCAAACGTTTACACTGTGCCTCCCTTTTAAATATAAGTTCCAGTTTCAGGTAATTTTTTTGCTCAGACATATAAGCATAGACTCATAGAAACAGCCACCTCTTGAAAGCTTTGCTGCCTAGAAATTTCTTCTGCCAGTTACTCTAATTCATCACTCTCAAGTTCAAAGTTCCACAGATCCCTAGAGCAGGGGCAAAATGCAGCCAGGTTCTTTGCTAAAGCACAGCAAAAGTGACTTTCACTCCGGTTTCCAGCAAGCTCCTCATTTACATCTGATATCTCCTCAGCCTGGACTTCATTGTCCATATCACTATCAGCATTTTGGTCACAATTTAACAAGTCTCTAGGAAGTTCTAAATTTTCCCTCATCTTCCTACTTCTTCTGAGCAATCCACACTCTTCCAGCCTCTGCCTTTTACCCAGCTCCAAAGCTGCTTCCACATTTTCAAGTATCTTTACAGCAATGCCCCACACCTCTGTACCAATTTTCTGTGTGAGTCTGTTCTCACATTGCTATAAAGAACTCCCTGAGACTGGGTAATTTACAAAGAAGAGAGGTTTCATTGGCTCGCAGTTCTGCAGTCTATATAGGATGCATAGTGGCTTCTGCTTCTGGGGAGGCCCCAGGGAACTTTCATTCATAGAGGAAGACAAAGTGGGGGCCAGCATCTCACATGGCAGGATCAGGATCGAGAGAAAGAGGGGAGGTGCCACACACTTAAACAATCAGATCTCATGAAAACTTGCTATTGTGACAACACCAGCAAAGGGGAATGATATTAAACTATGAGAAAATGATCCAATTGCCTCCCACCAGGCCCCACCTCCAGCATTGAGGATTGCATTTCAACATGAGATTTGGGTGGGGACACAGATCCAAACCATATCAGTATATCTCTTGCTTCCTATCTGGCTATAAGATATACATGCTCCCCTTTCATCTTCCACCTTGATTGGGAGCTTCCTGAGGTCTCACCAGAAGCAGATGCTGACACTGTGCTTCCTGTACAGAACCATGAATAAAAACAAACCTATTTTCTTTATTAATTACCCAGCCTTAGGCATTTCTTTATAGCAATGCCAAATGGACTAATACAATATTCATCTTGCTTAACTGAAACTTCACATCGTTTGGCCAATATCTCTCCATTTCTCCCACTCCCCAATCCCTTTCCACCACCATTCTAATCTCTATTTCTATGAGTTTGACTTTTGAACATTCTATAAGTAAATGAGATCATGCAGTATTTTTCTTTCTGTGCCTGGCTAATTTAACTTACCATTGTGTCTTCCAGTTTCATCCATGTCATTGAAAACGACAGAATTTCCTTCTTTTTTATTTTTAAAACCTTTTAACTGATATATCATGGTTGCACATACTTTTGGAGTACAAGTGATATTTTCATAATGTATACAATGTGTAATGATTAAATCAAGGTCACTGGGATATCCATCACCTCAAATATTTATATTTTGTTTGTATTGAGAACATTGCAATTCTTCTTTTCTAGCTATTCTGAAATAAAACATAAATTATTGTTAAATATAATTTTTATTCTTATTATCAAACCCTAGAGCTTACTCATTTTATATAACTGTATATTATTACTCATTAACCAATTTCTCTTCATCCCCATCTTCCACATTGTTTTCGTTTTTAAAGCCAAATAATATTCAATTTTGGGTGTGTGTTCGTGTATGCTTATATGTTTAACATTTTTTTTATCTATGCATCCATCTGTGGACACTTAGTTTGAGTCTATATCTTAGCTACTATGAATAATACAGCAACGGACATAGGAGTACAGATGTGTCTACAACATACTAATTTTATTTCCTTTGAACATATACCCAGAAGCGGGATTGTTGGATGATATGGTTTGGCTCTGTGTCCCCACCCAAATCTCACCTTGAATTGTAATCCTCCTGTATCAAGGGAGTGACCTGGTGGGAGGTGACTGGATCATGGCAGTAGTTTCACCCATGCTGTTCTCATGACAGTGAGTGAGTTTTCACAAAATCTGACGGTTTAAAAGTGTTCGTTAGTTCTCCCCTCACTCTTTCTCTCTCCTGTCACCATGTAAGATGTGCCTTGCTTCCCCTTTGCCTTCTGCCATGATTATAAGTTTACTGAGGCCTCCCCAGCCATGTAGAACTGTGAGTTAATTAAACCTCTTCTCTTTGTAAATTACTCAGTCTCAGGTAGTTCTTTACAGCAGTGTGAAAACAGACTAATACAGTGGATCAGAAAGTATTTCTACTTTTCATTTTTTGAGGAACCTCTATACTATTTTCCATAATGGCTGTACCACTTGACATTCCAACCAATATTACACAAGGATTATTTTTTCTCACATCCTCATCAACACTTGTTAGATTTTGTCTTTCGGATAATAGCCATTCTTACATTTTCCTGATAAATAGTGATATTGAACATCTTTTCATTAATCTGTTGGCCATTTATATGTCTTCCTTTGAGAAATGTATTTTTGGGTCCTTTGCTTATTTTTATTTATTTTTTCTTGCTAGTGAGTTGTTTGAGTTACCTATATATTGTGGATATTAACTCCTTATCAGATTTATTGCTTTCAAATATTTCTCCCATTCCATAGGTTGTCTCTTCACTCTACTGATTGATTCATTTACTGTGCAGGAACTTTTCAGATTGATTCAATCTCATTCGTCTATTTTTGCTTTTGTTGCCTAAGTTTTTTGGGATCAAAAATCCCCCCCCCCAAAAAAAAGCTTTGCTCAGACCAATGTTAATAAGCTGTTTGCCTATGTTTTCTTTCAGTAGTTTTACAGTTTGAAGACTCACATTTAAGTCATACAATTTGTATTCTTTATCTTTTAATGTGTTATATCACATTTATTGATTTGTGTATATTGAAGGATCCTTGCTTCCCAGAGATAAATCCCATGTCATCATGGTATATGATATTTAGTGTGCTGGTGATTTTAGTTTATTGGTATTTTGTTGAAAATTATTGCATTTATGTTCATTATAGACATTGGCCCATATTTTTGTTTCTTGTGGTATTATTATTTGACTTTGGTATTAAGGTAATTCTGGCTTCATAAGATGAGCTTGGAGGTATTTGTTCCTCTTTCATTTTTGGGAAGTGTTTGAGAAAGATTGACATTAATTCTTCTTTAAATGTTTGTTAGAATTCAGCAATGAAGATTTTAGCTCCTGGGATTTTCTTTGTTAAGAGATTTTGCTTACTGTTTCAATCTCTTTACTCACAGTTGCTCTGTTAGATTTTCTATTTCATCATGATTCAGTTTTGGGAGGTTATAAGTTTCTAGCAATTTACAGATTTCTTCTAGCTTATCTAATTTATTGGGATACAATTGTTCATAGTAGTCTCTTATGATCTACTCTGTGGTATCGGTAATAATGTCTACTCCGTCCTTTATAATTTTATTTGTTTGAATCTTCTCCCTTTTTTCCTTAGTTAGCTTTGCTAAGGATTTGTTAATCATACCTTTAAAAAAATTCTTAGTGTCATTGATATTCTCTGTTGTTTTTCTAGTCCTTAGGAATATGAAGAGTCAGGACACAGCATGATTATGAGACAGTTCTTGGAATCTTTGAGTTTTCTGTAGTATAAGTTTTCTTCTAGTTTTAACTAATCCTTCTTCTGTAGACCTCTGGCAAAAACTGTTGGACTTTTCTAATCTAAAATGTACATACATGTTACATCTGTATTTATTTCTTAGGGCTGCCTTAACAAAGTACTACAAACTAGGTGATTTAAACAACAGACGTTTGTTGTCTCACAAAAATAACATGACATATGTATGAATGTTGGGGCAAAACAATTTAATCCGTAACAGATCTGTAGTGAGTTGAATAGTGTCCCTTCAAAATTTATGTGTGCCAGGAACATCAGAATCTGAATGCATTTAGAAATAAGGTCTTTGCAGATATCATTAGTTAAAAATAATAAATTTCTGTGGTTTAAGACCCCAGTATGTGGTACTTTTTCCTGGAATCCCTAGTAAGCGAATGCAGGGTGTATTGTGTCTACACTTCAGGTTAGATAAGCCCAAGCCAGGTCTGTCAGAGATTTACAAATCAAAATCTAGTTCTACAGGAAGGGATTATTGCAACTGGATTAGGTAGTCAGGGTTTAAAGACTGACTATCAAACCTAAGAGGAAAACGCAGAGACTAATAGTTAAAGTCTAGCTTTAGAGTTGCAGTGTTTGGTGTTCATTTCCTAACTCCATCACATACAAGGTAGATGAACCTGAGAAAACAATTTAACCCCTTGGTGCTTCCATTTCCTCCTATGTCAAATGAGGAAACCAGCCCCCTCCTTGCTAGGATTGAGTGAAGAATAAAATAGTTGATTGTGTGTAAAGTGATTGGCATGCTCTTGGCTCAAAGTAAATAAGAGATAGACGGAGAACCTCCAACTCACCAAAGGCAGGCATAGATAAAGGTGTGCATATGGAATCTGTGGCATGAGGCCCATGTGAGCCCACTGGGCTCAGTCAGTCCTGCACCAGGGGCAGAGTGACCCTAGGTCACATCCCGGTGTGAAAGAGTTCTTTACAATAGCAGATGGATCAAGCTTCTCTAGCTATGCTAGGAGGATAATGGGTGGGTCTGAGTGTGAGCCAAATCCTTAAGAGGCTGCAATATTGTCTACTACCAAGTAGATCAGGAGAGGCCTTAATCCTATCTTTCTTGAGCTTCTCATTCTCAGCCAACCAACAGAAGGGAAAACCCTCTTACAAAACCGAAAACCATCATTTTGCCAGATTAATAATTCTTGTTTGTTTGTCTGAGTTCTAAATTCCCTGGGCACACTATTTCCATGCACATCATTACCAAATGTAAACACAGCCTCTGTAGTAATTATGTTTGTAGGTCTGTGTTTGTGGTTTGAGCCCCTTCATCAGGGAGGATTTTCCCTTAGGCAAGATGTGGTCAGACATTATCATGTTTGTGTGAGTTACCTCCCCTTATTTCTGCACCCTGGTACAGTCAAATGAATTCTTGGGCAGTATCAGTTTATAAGGAAGATGTTGTCTGATTATTACATTATTTATTTTCTCTCTACTTTGGTTGCATTTACCTGGAATTTTCTTTACCCCATTCCCCATCCCTATCTTCTAAGTAAAAAGACAAGACTTCAGGGAATACAGAAAATTACTTGAGAAGGTGGGAGGGTTTGGTACCAAAATTTTACTTTTTGCCTTTAATAGTACCCAAGTCACCACTTGAATGCTTTGCTGCTTAGAAATTCCTTCCACCTGACACCCTAAATCATCTCTCTCAAGTTCAAAGTTCCACAAATCTCTAGGGCAAGGGCAAAATGCTGCCAGACTCTTTGCTAAAACATAACAAGAGTCACCTTTGCTCCAGTTCCAAACAAGTTCCTCATTTCTATCTGAGACCACCTCAGCCTGGATTTTATTGTTCATATCACTATCAGCATTTGTGTCAAAGCCATTCAACAAGTCTCTAGGAAGTCCCAAAGTTTCCTACATTTTCCTGTCTTCTGAGCCCTCCAAAATGTTCCAACATCTGCCTGTTACCCAGTTCCAAAGTCGCTTCCACATTTTCAGGTATCTTTTCAGCCACACCCACTCCTGGTACCAATTTACTGTATTAGTCCATTTTCATGCTGAGAAGGTGGGACGGTTTGGTACCTAAATTTTACATTTTGAGAAATTTAGCTAGCCATAAATTCCTCATCCAGTTGTGCGATAAGTTAATATCTGTTTCACAGTCAACAGCCTTCATGGAGACAGCACACAAGCTCTTCAAGGCAACATGTCAAGCAGTGTCATGAGGCTGCTCACTCACCCGTGGAAAAAATAATACAGAATGGGAAACTCATCCTGGGAAGCAAAGAGGCTCTCTCAAGGACCCCTAAATTCAGAGTTAGTGACAACAAGCAAACATACCGTATTAGTCCGTTTTCACACTGCTGATAAAGACATACCTGAGACTGGGAAGAAAGAGGGGATTAATTGAACTTACAGTTCCACATGGCTGGAGAGGACACGAAATCATGGTGGGAGGTGAAAGGCAGTTTTTACATGGCAGCGAGAAGATAAAATGAAGAAGATGCAAAACCGGAAACCCCTGATAAAACCATCAGATCTTGTGTGACTTATTCACTACCATGATAACAGCATGGGGGAAACTGCCCCCATTATTCAAATTGTCTCCCACCAGGTCCCTCCCCAAGCCCAGGGACTTGGTGCCTGGCATCCCAGCTGTTCTAACCATGGCTGAAGGGGACCAAGGTAGAGCTCAGGCTGTGGCTTCAGAGGGTGCAAGCCTCAAGCCTTGGCAGCTTCCGTATGGTGTTGAGCCTGCGATTGCACAACGTCAAGAATTGAGGTTTGGGAACCTCTGCCTAGGTTTCAGAGAATGTATGAAAATGCCTGGATGTTGAGGCAGAAGTTTGCTGTACAGGCAGGGCCCTCATGAAGAACCTCTGTTAGGACAGTGTGGAAGGGAAATGTGGAGTCAGAGCCCCAACACAGAGTCCTTACTGGGCCACCACCTAGTGGAGCTGTGAGAAGAGGGTCACTATCTTCCAGACCCTAGAATGGTGGATCCACGAACAGCTTGCACCATGCACCTGGAAAAGCCACAGACACTCAACACCAGCCTGTGAAAGCAGCCAGGCGTGGGGACATATCCTGCAAAGCCTCAGGGGCAAAGCTGCCCAAAGCCATGGGAGCCTACCTCTTGCATCAGTGTCGCCGGGATGTGAGACATGGAGTCAAAGGAAATCTTTTTGGAGCGTTAAGATTTGACTACCCAGCTGGATTCTGGACTTGCATGGGGCCTGTGGCCCCTTTGTTTTAGCCAATTTCTCCCATTTGGAGTGGCTGCATTTACCCAATGCCTGTACCCCCATTGTATCTAGGAAGTAACTAACTTACTTTTGACTTCACAGGCTCATAGGTGAAAGGAACTTGCCTTATCTCAGATGGGATGTTGGACTGTGGACTTTTGAGTTAATGTTGAAATTAGTTGAGACTTTGAGGGATTGTTGGGAAGGCAGGATTGGTTTTGAAATATGAAGATATGAAATTTGGGAGAGGCTGGGGCAGAATGATATGGTTTGGCTCTGTTTCCACTCAAATCTCATCTTGAATTGTAACTCCCACAATTCCCACATGTCATGGGAGGAACCCAGTAGGAGGTGATTTGGATTATGGGATTGAGTCTTTCCTGCACTGTTCTCATGATAGTGAATGAGTCTCATGAGATCTCATAGTTTTAAAAAGAGGGGTTCCCCTGCAGAAACTCTCTCTTTGCCTTCTGCCATCCATGTAAGACATGACTTGCTCCTCCTTGCCTTCTGCCATGACTGTGAGGCCTTCCCAGCCACGTGGAACTGTAAGTCCAATTAAACTTCTTTCTTTTGTAAATTTCTCAGTCTTGGGTATGTCTCTGTCAGCAGCGTGAAAACGGACTAATGCAAACATGTAGGAAAGGGAAGAAAGGAATATTGCAATGTTATAGTCAGTGTCTCAGGAAGACTTCTTCAGCAGGGTGAAATTTTAGTCAAGGCATAGGGGGATATGGCAGTAAGTCCTGTAGATGTTTGTAGGAACAGCATTCTACCCAGAGGGAACAGCAAATGCACGGGAAGATATAGGGCACATTTGAAGAGAGCAGGGGGAGACCTGTGTGGCTAAGCTGAACAAACAAAGGGAAAGGGCTTGGAAATGGAATTGGAGATGGCAGCAAAAGTACCCAGTGTCTGCTGAATTAACTGTTTTATTTATTTATTTATGTGTTCATTCATTCATTCATTTATTCATGTGTTCATTCATTCATTCATTCATTCATTTATTCATGTGTCTATTTATTTTTGAGACAAGGTCTCTGTCACCCAAGCTGGAGTGCAGTGGTGCAATCATGGCTCACTGCAACCTCAACCTCCAGGGCTCAAGCAATCCTCTCACCTCAGCCCTTGAATAGCTGGGACTACTGGCTTCCACTACCACACCCAGCTAAGTTTCAATTTTTTGTAGAAGTGGGGTCTCCCTGTGTTACCCAGGCTGTTCTTGAACTCCAGGACTCAAGGGACCGTCCTGTCTCCGCCTCCTAAAGTGCTGGGATTAGAGGCGTGACCCACCATGAAATAATTGTTTTTCACACCAAGTAAGATCGGGGAACCACTGGAGTGCTTTAAAGGATGACTAAGATGACGTGGTTTGTATTTTCAAAGCATCTCTCTGTCTCTTAGGTAGACTAGACGAGAACAAGCTCAGGAACAGGGACTTGCAGCCCTGATCCAAGCAAGAGACGACGGTGGCTTGGATGAAGGTGGTGGCAAGGGAGAAGCTCTGCAGGGGTCAAATTCTGGATACAATACAGTGACAATTCAATGCCCTTCACTGAGTTGTTATTGCAAGGAATACATGAGTAGCTATGTAAAACATTTCCAGTAATGTCCTAAGTAACTGTTACTTGTGTTTCTGCCTACGGATGGACACACCATTACTGGTGATCACACATTATAAAATTTTCCTAGTACAAAACCAATAGTTTGATCTCCCTTTTTCCTCTTTCCCTTCCTTCATTCCTTTCTTTTCCTTTTTTTTTAGATGGAGTCTTGCTTTTGTCACCTAGGCTGGAGTGCAGTGGCATGGCTCACTGCAACCTCTGCCTCCTGGATTCAAGTGATTCTCCTGCCTCAGCCTCCTGAGTAGCTGGGATTAAAGGCAACTACCGCCATGTCTGGCTAATTTTGTACTTTTAGTAGAGATGGGGTTTCACTATGTTGGCCAGGCTGGTCTCGAACTCCTGACTTCAGGTGATCCGCCCGCCTCAGTCTCCCAAAGTGCTGGGATTACACATCCCTTTCTTACTTTATTTATTTCTCCTTCTTTTCTTTCTTTCCTCTTTCTTCCCCCTTCCCTTCTATCTTTCATACATTAATGTATCCACTCAAGTGCAGATAGTTATAATGATTAATCATGTGGGGTGTGGAGTCATACAGACTTGGATTGGCTGTGCCATTGAACGTCTGTGTTACCTTAAGTAAGATTAAGATTCTCAACTTCAGGAGCCTTAGCCTCATTATTTCTAAAGTGAGTACAACAATGGTATCTACTGTAGGTGGTTGATTTGAAGATTGGGGTAATTCATAGAAAACCCTTAGTCTGGGGCTTGATGCTATAAATTGTTATTAAAAGCTGGCTTTATTATTTATTGTTGTATCAAGTCTGTATTGCCACTAATAACCACTGTGTTTCATATATATAAAGAAAGGGTGCAAAACGTATTTACAGCTCAGATCTACAGGGGCCCAAGGAAGCAGCAGAGAGCAATAACAGATAAGTCATCTAGAACAGCAAAGCATGTAAAAATATGGTGTGCTATCCAGTGGTATCTAATCTAGCCCATGAATTTGTGGAAGCCTTTCTGTTGGAGGAAGCAATATTTAAACTCAACCCTAAGGGATCAGTTGAAGTTAGGCAGAGGTTTCCCAGCAATTTAGGCAGAAGAAGAAAGAAGAAAAAAGATTCTGAGGCAAAATATGGCATTATCCAGTCAGAAACTGTAAGCTGTTCCAAGAGAGATTAGTAGAAAATCCTTCTGACAATCAGGTGGTTTTTAAACTGGTGAAATGAATTAAACATTTGAACATCTTAAAGCTGGATTTCTTCTTTCACAATTATTCTCTTTGGCCTCAGAAGGAACTCCTGATTATAACACCTGTCTTAGCTAATGTCCAAATAATGATATCAACTACAGGGAAAGAAAAACAGCTTCACCACTCTGCCCCACAGCCTCTCCTCCTGTGCCCCAAATTCCCACCAGTTTTGTTAATAGCATCATTATCACCCAGCAGTGAATGAAACTTACTTTCTTTGACAGCTCCTTTTCCGTGTTCCCTGGCTGTCCTTCCCACGCAAGTATGTACATGCATACACAGACACACAAGCAAACACACATAAATTCACCCAGCTAGACACAGAATTATGTCAATCATATCTCCACTACATCTCCTTTTTCCAGCTCCTTTTAGTACTGTTGCTGGATCCATATTATGACATCACTCAGCAAGAATGTTGTGATAGCCCAACAACTCATCTTCCCGCACTCCTGCTCCTAGAACAGGCCAGTGGTTAGAAGGCCATTGCTACCAGATTAATCTTTAAATCAAGGGTCAGCAAACGTTTTCTATAAAGGGTCAGAAAGTAAATATCTTAGGTTTTATGGGCCATGGTTTCTGTGTTGCAACTACTCAACTCTATCATCTCTATCATTGTATTGCTAAGGCAGTCACAAACCCGATATGAATGAGAGGGTGTGGCTATGTTCCAACAATATTTTATTTACTAAAACAGAGGCAGATTTGGCCCTGCTCTTAAGTAAAACTCTTAGCAACACCTCACAACTTCTTCCCACACATACCTTCTGTAGTAATGTCCCCAACCTGAAAGTAATCATACTCACTACCATTTCTCAGTTATCATTTCAATCACTTTTATTCTGGTGACCCCCACCTTCTCACTATGTCTTTACCTTTCTGCTTCACTAAATATTCTCAGTCTTCTGAACATCTCCTATTTGAGTGTCTCTCCTGCCAAATTGCCTAATTAGACTCTTATTCATCTTTCAATTCCATATCTGACACTAGTTCCTTCTCCCAGGGATCTTCTTTATACTGGGAGTTCATCTAAGAAGGTCAGGAAAAAGCTTTTGGGCATTAATGTTCTTACTAGTAGACTTTAGTAGGAAAGTACATGTTGTCGTCTTGACGGAGACATTAAGACCACTGCTCTTGACCTACAAATTATTTGACTGTCTTTGCATTGAGTTGCACTGAGAAGTGGGGTATTTGAATTGAGAAGTTGGGTATTTGATCCTTCCTCTTTGACCACAGAATATGAACAAAAGAATCTGTGACAGTTTCTAGGCTCTGGATTAAGAGAGTGGAATCTTTCACTTTCTGCCTCTTAGAACATTCTATCTGGTAACCCTAGACACCATTTAAAGAGTCTGACTTTTCTCACATTGACTACCATACTGGAGATGCTAGGTGTTGGTGCTCAGGTCAGCAGTCTTAGCTGAACCCAGCCTTTGAGCCAAGCCCATCAGAGCACGAGCCATGCGAGTAGAGTCATCTTGGACTCTATAGTCCATCCACCAGCCAAAGAGATTTGAATAACCTCCATCAGCAGCACAGGGAGCAGGACAGTCATCCAACCAAGCCCTGCCCAAATTCCTCACCAGCACAATCATGAGACAAAACAAAATGGTTGTGTTATTAAGTCATTACATTTTTTTGGCTAGCTCGTAACACACAATAAATAAGCACAATGTAGACTTCTAAATGAATGTCGTCCTCAACATTTTCCTCAAGCCAGTAGGTTTTTCACATTCCTGTTTATTTTGTCATTGATCTCCCTCCTGCCCAGAATGCACTTCTGCTGTGATTATTCCTGTGTAGTCTTCCGTTTATTGTCTATTAAAATCCTAATTTTATTTTATATCCATGTATAATATCACTTCCCCCATGAAGCCTTTTTTGATTGCTCCAGACAGTTATTGACTGATTCTTGAAAGTTATCCAGGCACATGATTTATAGATTCATCATTGTAGCGGTTGACTTGTTTTCTGAAATTTATTTTAATGTAGCTGTCTTCCCCAGCTCAGTTTTTGATACAGTTGTTGAAAATTAGTAGCCACTTAGTAAACATTTGTTGAATGATTCAGTGCAAAAGCTGGGATTTGCACTCTAGTAGTTGGCATATTAGGTTAAAGGTATTGAAGAAAACATAATCATTTACTTACAAATCTAATACAAACTATCCCTATCCCCATCTTAAGGGATAAATGAGTTTTGATATTTCCAACACATAAAGTATGTCAGAAAAAAATATGGAGGCTAAGTTTTGCTGTGATAATAAGTCAACTCTAAATTTCATAGTTTCAGATGGTATAGGTTTAATTCTCACTCATGCAACAGTATAACACAGATTAGGCAGCTCTCTTGGGCAAAATATTCTTAAGTGGTTACCCATGTATTCAGGCTTGTATCTTACAACTCTGCCAATATTGGAGTTATTTTCTTACGGGCCAACAGATAGAAGAAAGGAGTATGGAGAACACGTACCACTATGAATTGTCTGAGTCAGAGTGACATATGGCTTCTGCTCATGTTCCAGTTGGAAGACACTTAATTACATGGTCTCCACCTTCATAAAAAGAAGTCTGGAAAATGTAGTCTTTCTGTGTAGCCAGGAAGAGAAAATCGTGTGGCAGACACATATTGTCTCTCTCACAGAGACTGTATTGGTTAGCTCTTGATGAGAAACTACCCCAAATGTAAAATAATCATGTATTTTCTTTTTCTTAAAATTATTTGAGTCAGCTGAGCGATCCTTCAGGTCTGTGTTGCATCATCTGGGACTCAATGGTCTAGATTAGTAGTTTTCAAATCAGCCAATTTATATATCTACTTCCAACACCACCAGGGGACATTTGGCAATGTCTGGACACAGTTGTGTTTGTCATAACTGGGGGATTTTATTGGCATCTGGTGTATAAAGGCCAGGGATTCTGCTAGTCACTCTACAATGCACAGGACAAGATTCTGATGAAAAAAGAAAAAAAACTTCGGGCCCAAAATATTAATAGCATGGAGGTAGAGAAACTCTAGTATAGGATGACCTAACTCAAATGTCATAGGCTGTTCAAACTAATGAGGACTCAGCTGAGAGGGATGGACTTTCTTCCATGGGGCTTCCATCTTCCAGTATGAGGACAAAGGCTTCTTGGCATCACAGTCTCAGTATTATAAGGAGCAGCAAGAAAGAGCAGTTCTAATATGTAAGCATTTTTAAGCCTCTGTTTAGATCTACTTTTCAATGTCTCGTTGGCCAAAGCATTTAATCTCTTGAGGGGAAAAACTGAAAATGTGGACCATTTTGCAAGCTAAAACAAAGATATTGTGTAAAAGTTTTAGTCCTCTACTGTACTCTCAAGCTCCATGTAATAAATATGTGTAATAATTCAATGCATTACAACAGGTGTAATTATCTTCTCGTTTTTACACAGAGCATTCATAGTGATTTGTAATGATTTGGACTGGGCTATGGTGTCAAACTGACTGGGTTCAAATCTCAGCTCCAACATTTTGTATAGAACATAGGGTAAGCAGCATACTTTCTCTGTACTTCTATTTCCTCATCTGTATACCAGAAATAATGACAATAATAACTATTTTTGAGAAGATATCATGAGATATTATATGTAAACACTGAGTACTCTCTGGAATATAGTAAGAGCTTAATAAATAGCATGTATTAATTGCTGGTAAGTAGTGTTATTTCTCTGACTTTGGAAGGGAGCCCAGAGGGGTTCTAACTCCTTTGATAAGATGGCAGATTTTTTTTTTCCCTTTTCTCCTATTCTGTCCTAGATCACAGATGAAGAAGTGGCAATAACAACTCTTTATTTTTAGCTTGTGATGATGTGAGTGCTGAGCCATCATTCTCATTCAAGTCTCTTGTGATTGAAAAAGACTAAAAGGCACCTATAGGCACCATGAAGCATCGGAAAGCCATAAACGTGGATGGGAATTCAATGTGTACTCTGTTATGCTGGAGGACAGAATAGATCTGTTGGGTGAGATTTATTAGGAGTTTCAGTTTTACTAAATGTAAGGACAAACTTGGCAACAATCAGGGCATCAAACAATGGATGTGCTGCTCTAGCATCTTAAGTTGGTTTCCAAGAAGCAGCTCCTGATTTGATGATGTACATGTAAGTGGAGAATGGAGAAACAGAAAGGAAAATGAAGACAGAAAGAGACCAAGGAAATCTAACATATCAAGTACGCAATATCAATCTTTGGAGGGTGACTTGGGCTCCATCCCAGAAGGGAGCCTTGGAAACAGAGAAAACAGTGATAGTCACTCTCAGAGTTTCTGAATAAGAGCAAGAGAACTGGGGTATTTATACTCCTGCCCTCATCATTGGTTAAGTTGTGAGGAGGAGTTGGTATACATTCCCAGATACTTCTGTTTCTATGCGTTGTTATGTATGCAGGCAATGAGGGTCCTGGTAGTCTGAGGGCAGCCCTCTAATTGCTACAGTTGGGAGCAGAGGCACACCAGAAGATGGTAGACAGAAAAAAAAAATAGTGAAAGAGGTTTACAGGAATATCCTTGCAGCTCTGAAATCACCAGCTCTGCTTTGTCTGTTGTTATATTCCATTTCTGGAGAGATCCAGGCAGAAGCTGCCAACTTCAACACCTATTTTGACACTGAGAGTCATTTAATAAAGGCTTTCTTCAGAATAATACATTGCTATTGCTTGGTTTTGTTTGGCAACCTTTGAAAAGAAAGTGCTTAAAGAAAACCTTCCCCCAAATATGTAAGCCTGGTCTTCAGTTGACTGATGTCTGCCTGGGCCTTCTCTGTGGTGATTCCACAGGCTCTGACTTCAGACAGACTTGGCTTCTTAATCTTCCTTTGAGCTCTTTGGGCTGAAGAATTTTGAGGAAATCACCTAAAACCATTGTTCTTCCATGACTTCACCTGTAAAATAGAGCCAATAATATTTACCTCTTAGGTCTAATAAGATTTATCCACCTGGTTCACAATAGGCATTTTTATAAATACCATATGCATTTCTTTATTCTCAATTTGAAACAGGAAAATTGAAGGCAGAAAGATTAAGTTGTCTCTCAAGTCACTAGGGAGAATAGGGATGATGAGTGTTCTACTGACTCTTTCCCTGGCACAGTTTCTAATGTATCATTTTATATGGAAAATGAGATAAAGCCAACTAGAATGTAGAAAAACAATAGATCAAAACCTAGCACCATTGTTGATGTCACTACTATTGTTGTTATTGTTGTTATCATCCATCTGTTCTACTTCCTAGCTATTTGACCTTAACAAATTACTTACTCACTTTATTTGTGCCTCAGTTCTCTCTGATACAAAACATGAGCACTGGGCTACATGGGTATAATGTTCCTTCCAGCTCCAACTACCCACCATTCTAGAAGGTTGTATTAGTCCGTTTTCATGCTGATGATAAAGACATACATGAGACTGAGAAATTTTCAAAAGAAAAAGGTTTTATTTTATTTTATTTTTTAAGAAGAAGTTTCATCCTTGTTGCCCATGCTGGAGTGCAATGGTGCAATCTCAGCTCACTGCAACCTCCACCTCCCAGGTTCAAGAGAATCTCCTGCCTCAGCCTCCCGAGTAGCTGGGATTACAGGCACCTGCTACCATGCCCAGCTAATTTTTGTGTTTTTAGTAGAGACGAGGTTTTGCCGTGTTAGCCAGACTGGTCTCGAACTCCTGACCTCAGGTGATCTGCCCCCTTGGCCTCCCAAAGTGTTGGGATTACAGGTGTGAGCCACTGCGTCCAGCCACAAAGAGGTTTTAATTGGTCTCACAGTTCCATGTGGCTGAGGAGGTCTCACAATCATGGTGGAAGGCAAGGAGGAGCAAGTCACATCTTACGTAAAGAGCAGCAGGCAAAGAGAGAACTTGTACAGAGAAACTCCGTTTTTTTAAACCATCAAATCTTGTAAGATTCATTCACTATCACGAGAACAGAACAGGAAAGACCCACCTTCATGATTCAGTCATCTCCCACCAAGTTGTTCCCACAATGCGTGGGAATTATGGGAGCTACAAGATGAGATTTGGGTGGGGACACAGAGCCAAACCATATCAGAGGTAAAGATGAAAAGAAAGCATTTAAGGCTTAGGAGCCTAAGTGCCATGATATGAGTGGACTTACACTTTTTTAATAGGTAGTGAGGCTCCAGTGTCCACAGGTGGAAGTGAGAAAACATAGCTGGTTGCCAGTGGAACTTGTATTCTCTGGTGACTGGTTGGAAATAGTGTTTATTTGTTTCTTTTTAAGGTTATTTTCAATCCTGAGGTTTGGAGATTTGGTAATGATTTTAAGAATTATAATTCTAATGAAGGTTACCTGTCAGGTACTGAGTATATAAGAAGGAAAAGCAGCCACAAATCAAGCAGAATATTGTGTAGTAAGCTGCTTTTCCCACAAACACTGGGAGGTTGCAATACCACAACTGAATAGCTCTTTGAGATACTTCACTAAATTACTCTGTTGGGTACCCCTTATTAAGCAATCTGCTTCAGAAAGTTCTTTATTTTCCAGGACTGGCAAAGTCTCACAATTTCATTATGCTGGGGGGCTTGGTGCTGTCTCTTTTGAGAGATTTGTCGGCCTGGCCAGTGGCCCATATTACCTTCCTTGTTGGGCCTTGATAAGTGTCTCTGAATGAAGGGAAAACAATTTGTACAACTCTTCCAGTCAATTGGAGGCTGAACTATGAGATGGAACAAAGCTCTGTTCCATCCCACAGTGCCAATTTGCCCTTATCAAGTGCAACAGAGAAAATGTGGAGGCGCGTTACTGCGAGAATAGGAAAGCACTCCCAACAAAACGAGAAAACAGTTATTGGACTCGTTTTATCAACCCAGGGCTAGCTCTGCAGCAATTTTCATACAATTACACCACGTTCGAATTGCCTCACCATATGGCTTGGCATTGATCATTTTGCCATGATGATAATTTAATATCTAGTGTGGATGTTTGCTTGCTTTGTTAATAAAATTTTCATTTTGGTGTTCTGATTTCATCATAGAATGTCATGAGCATTGACAGATTTTTTTAATAAAAATTGTTAGCATTTGTAGAATAAAAATCCCTTTCACAAATGTCATGCTATTTGCACTTTCATAGGAAACCTGGAGAAGCTTGAGCTGGCATTATTTAACCCCAGGAACAGAAGGACTCCCTGAGGCTGAGCAGTTCCTAACTTGCCCGAAGGTCAAACCACAGGTAACTTGAAGGCCAGGCTTCAGTCCAGGGCAGTTTTTCAGTGTGATATCCTTTCCATGCTGGGACACAGGTATTCCTTTAGTAGCGTACTTTACAGGGATCCTATTGTGAAATATTCTTTTCAATACATCTCAACATATTGGGAAAACACAATTGTAATTAATAACTAAAACTCCTCCTGTCCATGTTAGGAGCTCTTCCAGGCAAATCACACACCCTGGAGGCCAGAGACCAGCTCATGTAGATAAGACAGCCACTGATGAAACATAAAGAGGTTATACAAAAGGCTAAACTGGATGGCAGAGACGCTTTTGTTTTTAACTAGCCTTTTCCAGAACTTCTAGGATTCTGTGCGGCTATCTCAGAGCCCACTGCAGGTGCTGAGGAACAGGATTTGGGCCTTTCTACTCTCTCCCTCAGATAATGTGGTTCCACTAACACCTGTTTTTAAACATAGGATTTTTATGAACATTTTCCACTGGTAAGAAGATCTACTATAGGACAAAATTTTTGCAACAACTCGTCTAATCCAATTAACTCTCTTTTTAAAGATGAAGAACTCAGACCTGCAGAGGCCTTGGGACCTGCCCAAGGAGAGAAATCTTTTTCCTGCAAGAGCATCTCATCTCCTGACTCCCAGTGCCATTGACAGGGTGAGCATGGAGACCTGGTAACTCAATACCATTGATTTTAGATGCACTTCGGCTTTACACAACAGATTTATCTGGAGGACAGGAGTGCAGAGTTGCTGGCAGATACATAGTTCATAGTGAAGCAAAAGAATCTATGCTTTGAGGGTTGAAGAAGAGTAATTCCTAAGTACCAGTTATGTCTCTAAGGACATTTTCTTCACTAACATTTTATTAATTAATTTTAATTTATTATTCCATGATTGATTTTCATCTGTCTGTCCATTCCTACTGTTCTTCAGTTACCTGGTCTCTCTGCCTTCTGTCTTGCTCACATCAAAATCCTTTTACTTGCAATTACTAAAAATATCTTTCTGACATGCAAACCTGACTATGTTTCGTTTATGCTTGGAATCTGCTTTTTCTTTGACGTGGCAACATCCCAATATCTAGGATGGCTCTGCTTCCCTTATTTACACGTCTCTGGCTAGGTCTCCTGTTCTCCAAGCTCTAGCCATAATCATCAACGTTTTTCCTCTGCATGCTCATAAGTGCTTCACACATAGACACCCTGGCATAAGCAATGCCTCCTGTCTAGAATGCCCCGATGTTCTTTTTGTACCTGGAAAACTCAAGCTTCAAGTTTTATCTTAAGAACTGCATATTTCAGGAAACTTTTTTTTTTGCTTATATTCATCATGTGTTAGATAAATGTTCTTTAACACACCTCTATCTAGCAATTGCCAGATTTGGTATCTCCCATTAGTAAACTTTTACAGGACAAAGGCTTTTTTTTTTTTTTTTACTTTCTCAATCCTCATAACACACAGTGTAGGGCTTGGCACATAATAGGCACTTAATAAATGATTGTTGAACTTATATGCATCTATTTCTCATCCAATATATTAGTTAAGACTCTTCAGTTTTAGGTTAATAATTTTTCTAAAAAATAGCAGCTGATACAAACTAAAGTCAAAAGAAGCTCTCAGTGAGGGTGTGCAGGGGTATTTTATAATATCCTTGAGGGGGAAGTTTAGTTGGGCTTCATAGGGGTCAGAATTCCAATAGAATGAAGTCCCTTCCTCTCTTGGGGGCCTCGAGCTCTCTCAGCCCTGCTTCTTCCCAAGGATCTGATTAATCATTTGCTTGATTTCTCTTTGAGGGTCACCTTTATCTGCTTCCTAGTACCTATGGAGAGAAAGATGATTCCGTGTACATATGGAGAGAAAGAATCCCGATAGCCCTAGCTCAACCTACCATCTGAGCTCAACCTAGAACTTCTGAGTCTTGATTTGAAAGGAAAAGAATATGACTCTTTCTACTAATCTAACTAAGCACTGCCTAAGGGTCAGGGATGGCCTCATGCGGTTACTAATGTGGAGGTTATATTCACCCACTCATTTAGGTCTGTTTGAAGAGAAAGGGCTGCAGGCTGCACAGGTATCTCCACAACTGACAACTCCAAGCAAGTGATATGGAGCAAAATTGGGCATTCTGGAGCAAGGCAAGCATTTCCCCAAGTGTCTGCACAGAATATTAGTTCCACAGGGTGATGGTAGTTGGTAGGAGAGAAACAATGCTGCAGTTCAGCAAGTTTGAAAAACGCTTAACCAAACTTAAATATGTTTCTTTACTGAAAGGCTTCTCAATGACTTTGTCATGCAAATGTGATATATGAAATGGAAACAAGAGAATATCACCGTTGCATTCTCTAGACTTATTTGTCCAGAGAAACATTTTTTTCTCCCCCCGAGAAACACTTTGTAGCATTAGGGTTCTCGGTTCTGTGGAACAGACTTGGGGAACACTGAAGCAATCATATGCTAATTCTCTCACTCCATTGGTGGATATACATACTAATCAATATGTTATACTTCACCAATTTAGAGTAATGGCATTTCCTGAACTGTGTTTAAGAGTCTTTGAGGGACTTTAAATTCTTCTTCCTCTGTTTCCTCCTTCCAGCAATTTTGAATCGTGATTTCCCCAGTGACCATCACTCAGGTGGAATTTTCTCTCTCCATTCAGCTGTATGCCTAATTAAGTGACTGCTATGTTTTTAACAGGTTTGACTTAGGATGTGAGCACTACTTCTTCTCCTGAAATTGTTTTGGTAAATACAACTGTATTGGGAAAACAGAAGCCATAGCTGTTTATAGGGGCACACCCAAAGACATTTACCTGTTTCCATGTTAATGATTGGTTCAGACCCGTTAATTGAGTATTTATTGAGTGTTTGCTTGATTTTGGGCTCTGGACTGGGCATTGCTGATGCCAAGATGGATAAGCCTAGGACCTAAGCTAGCATAGCTCAGGGCTTAGTAGAGGAGACAGACATGTCTGCAGATAACTTCCGAGTGTGACAAATGCATTGGTAGAAGCAAGAAAATGAGAAAGAGCTAGCAGAGAGGAGAGAAGGATTTACTCTAGGGGAGGTGGCAGAAAACACTCTGCAAAGAAAGTGACATCTATTCTCTGTTTTGATGAAAGAGTAAGTGTTCTTGAAGAAAATAAGTGAGGAAAGCTTTTTATGCATGAGAGAAAAGAAAAGTGAAGGACAAAACCCTGGATTATGCTAACAATGAAGTGGCTGGCAGAGGAAGTGAATCCAGGCCAGGAGATTGAGAGGGAATGGCCAGAAAGTTGGGAGAAGAACAAGGAAGAAGGATGTCCAGGTAGACATGGTAGAAGAAAGAGGGTTTCAAGCAAAAATAATAATAATAATAATAATGAGGACATGATCAAAAGGATCAAAGGCTGCTGTGGAAATTCCAACAGGATACCAAAATTGGTTCAAGGTTAATATTCCTCAAACCTGGCTTGAGTACATTGGGGGACTCCCAAAGACAGCAATTCATGCCTCCTTCAACTATTTCCATCATATGCCCCCAGTGAAAACCTCACATCTATCCATGATAAAATAGTGTAGGCTGTTATTCCTGAGTACATGCAAACTTACACGACACAGACATTTCAAAGCCTGAGAATAAAGGGAAGGGATGGAAATCAAACGGGTCTTTGATTTGACCTTTGGTACTTGATCTTCAAAAAACATAGACTGGGTGTTAGGAGACCTATAATTTATATTGGATTCTATGACGAAGCAACTGTGTGAATTTAGGAAAGTTATTTCATCCTCTGGACCTGGGTTGCCTGTTCAGCACTGGAGTTTGGCTGGATCTCTCTAGCTTCTTCCAGAGAATCAAAAGTCCTTGTGATGCCTTATGTGGAGTGATGGGGACTTTATACTCTGCTACATACCAACATTTACAATGTGCTCTTTCTCCCTCCATCACAGTTCAAAGGGAAAGTAGAATTTCAGGCAGATATTGAAGATATCTTTACACAAAGCTGAACTTAGTTGGGTGTAACTAGTGACTGAAGAAAGGAGAAAAGGCAGGAGATTTTTTTTTCCTCCCTTACTGATAAAGAGGCCACTGTGACTTGCTTGCTTGCCTCAGGCAAGTTTCTTCAATTTTGCGTATTAGGTACATATTGGTGCATAGCTGATTGCCCCAAAACTTCATGGCTCAAAGAAAAAATATGCAGTTATTTTCTTTCACTACTTCAGTGGGTCAGGAATTTGAGATCAACTTTTCTAGCTCAAATTTTTCCTGAGTTCATCAGATATTGGCCAGGCTAGTAGTAAAGGCTTAAGTGAGGCTAGAAATCCATTTTCAGCCTAGCTGTCTCATGTGGCCCCTGTTAGAGGGAGGACAGAGGTTTTTGCCAATTGAACCTCTCCCCTAGCCTATTCGAGTGCATCCTCAGGACACAATGGCTAGCTTTTTCCAGAGTGAGCAATTTCAAAGATGACCTAGCCCCAGAAGTCACACGTTTACCTTTGCTGTACCCTACCAGTCACATGGGCCAGCCTGGATGCCCCATACACCAGCAAGAGTATCCCCAGGAAAGCATCACTGGGGGTCAAGACTGGCTACCACACTTTGTACACTTCACATTTTTATGCTAAAATGAAGATGATGACGCTTAGTTCTTTATATCCGTTCTGCAGAGAATATGCCCATTCAGGAGGCATTAGTTGTTTGTCTCTTGATGTCTGTCTCAAAGCAGAATGGAATAAATGGTACTACAGAGAGACAGGGACGCTGCTCTAGGAACAAGCAGGGGGAATTCCCTTCTGGTTGGGGAATGGCTCTATGAAGAAAACGGAGCTTTTGAACTAGGCCTTTGGGGATATGTAGAGTTTTAACAGTCAGAAAATATTGGGATGGAGTAAAGTGGTGGGAAAAATCATTCTAAATAAACACTGGGATGGGCATGAACAGAGGCTCAGAAGTAAAGGAATATAAGAATTGTTTGGAAAAGTTGAGAACTCCTGAAATGGTGTGTCTCTGTGTTTGTGTCTTTACACAACATGCCAAGCAGGCAGAAGACGAAACAAGAACATCGGAGCTGGAAGTGCAGTTAAAAAACCTACTACACAGCCAGGTTTCTAAATGCCAGAGTCAGGATTAAAGGCAGAACTCGTTTTCTGAGCTAATCTTCCTTTTTGGAGATGATATGTTTAGTAAGTGCATTCCCAAACTTTAGTAATTTGTGTGTAATGACTAGAATGTAATTGTTGTCACTTTTCTCATACACAGGTGTGTGGTGGGCAGCCTCTAAGATGTCACCTATGACCTTTGCCTTTTGGTAACTCCCTCCTTTGTGCATGTGGGCTGGATTTAATGACTCACTTCTCATGAATAGAAGGAGCTGCATGTTGTGAGGGGCCTGATGGAGATGCCTATGTGGCAAGGTACTGACGTCTTCAGCCAACAGCCAGCACAACACAGAACCCTGCAGGCAACCGTGTAGAGAGAGATTGGAAGCTAAACCTGCAGGTCGGGGACTGGGGAAGAGGGCAGAGGGGGATGGGTGAGACTTGGAAGGACAAAGGCCCATCCCAGTGGACACTGACACTTTGATACTAGCCCCATGAGAGACTCTGAACTAGGAACATCCACCAAGCCACACCTACACAGATTCCTGGCTCACATAAACCGAGACAATAAATGTTTGTTAAGCGGCTAAGTTTGGGAGTAATTTGTTATGTAACAATAGATAATGAATACACATGTGCCACCCAGACAATGATCTACTTAAGACATCTGTCTTCAGATCAATTGACTTTTTTATATATCTATATTTATTTAAAAAGGAAATTTTATATTTCAAAGTAAGAGATTGATATCAATTTCCATAAATAGATTAGTGTGTGAGACCTAAAATCATCTCTTTAACGCTAACTACTGCGTTTACTAACATTACTAATATTCCTTGAGAGACACGAGCTAATTGAAAGACACTGGGTTTGAATTCCATGTTCCCCTCTTGTTAGCTGTGTGACATTAGAAATGTTCCATTAACGATTTGAGGCTTTGTTTCTTCATTTCTAAAAGAGATAATTTGACTCGATTTTCTAGTATTTTTTAGGATTAAACAATTACTGTGAAAGCACCTGTAAATAATAATGATGATAATAATGATAATTGTCATGTTTTATAATCTTTTTTTTTTTTTTTTTTTTTTGAGACGGAGTCTCCCTCTGTCACCCAGGCTGGAGTGCAGTGGCACAATCTCGGCTCACTGCAAGCTCTGCCTCCCGGGTTCACGCCATTCTCCTGCCTCAGCCTCTCCGAGTAGCTGGGACTACAGGCGCCCGCCACCACGCCCGGGTAATTTTTTGTATTTTTAGTAGAGACGGGGTTTCACCGTGGTCTCGATCTCCTGACCTCGTGATCCGCCTGCCTCGGCCTCCCAAAGTGATGGGATTACAAGCGTGAGCCACTGCGCCAGGCCATGTTTTATAATCTTTAGCAATGCACCAAGTCCTACATTTTGCCATTCAGGAAAACTTTCAGAGAGGTTGAGTCACTTGCTCAGGATAACAGCTGGTGCCGTGGCGAGTGAGAATTCAAATCCGGATCATTTTCCTTGTGAAGCTCTTACTCCTTAGTGTTACAGATTATACACCACACACAGTGAGCAACATTCAGACCATTCTTTTTTCTTGCTTAGAAATGAAACTGTGCAGTTTTCCTGCATCTACTTTAATGTACTATGGAACTTTTGTTCTCTGCCAGGTTCAACTCTATTTCTAGGATCACTCACTGTTTACTAATGAGGTTGTTGTCGGGACCCAGTTTTTCTAGGTTCATAGCAGCTAGTCAAACGTCACTATAGGTCAGCTGGGGCTGTCTGTAGTAATGATAAAATCTATGCCTTCAATTTCTTAATTAACTAAATACAATGAAGTCTTTAAATTTATCAAAGCAGGGTCTCTGGTGGAATTAATTAGAAAATTATGGGGGAGGACTTGATGATTAATCCAGACTTCATAATCCTACTGGGAATTTTATACAAGCTCAAAATAAAACAGGCTTGTGTTAAAAATTAATTTATAATGTGATAACCATTTCAGCATTTTTCGTGACAGAGTGGGGGGTAGGGGCCGGCAGTGTTCCAGCCTACATCTCAGGATGCTGTCTGAGGAGTGCTGTCTCTGACATTCTGGGATAACACTGAGTTTTGAAAAGTGTTTAGTGGCATTGCCATGGGCAGGCAGATGGAGGTCTTTTATAAACTTCATTAGCGGCCTTCCCCGAACAATGCCTGCAAACATCACTACTGACACTACCATTTTCCATGAGCATTTTCAATTTTTTTCTATCTTATAGAAGAAGAAATAAAAGCATTCTTAGAAGACTTTGCCACGTATATGCCCTGTTACAAAGCAGTATGTAAAACAAGAATGCTTAACATGGCTGCAAGAAAAGTCCCACAGCTTCTTCACTGCAAGCCGAAGGCACCTATGCATACCCATTCTATACAAGACCCTGCATCTGGCCCTCTGGAGGGGCTATGGCTAAGGTACCTGTTTATGCATTTGTATTAGTCCATTCTCACACTGCTGATAAAGACATATGCAAGACTGGCTAATTTATAAAGAAAAAGAGGTGTAACGTGCTCGCAGTTCTACACAGCTGGGGAGGCCTTGTAATCACGGCAGAAGGCAAAAGTCACATCTTACATGGCCGCAGGGAAGAGAGAGAATGAGAACCAGGCGAAAGGGGTTTCCCCTTATCAAACCATTAGATCTCATGAGACTTATTGGCTACCATAAGAACAGTATGGGAAAAACCAAACCGACCCCAGGATTCAATTATCTCCCACCAGGTCCCTCCCACAACACGTGGGAATTATGGGAGCGACAGTTCAAGATGAGATTTGGGTGGGGACACAGCCAAACCATATCAGGCTTCCAGGAGCACACAGCTGAGCAGAGGGTGTGGACAAGAACAGACAAGTCCGGGAAAGTGGATTCGATGTTCAGACCAGCAATTGTGTGGAGCTATGGTAGCCCGTAGAAAAATGTGACTATTTCTATCCAGGGGACTGAAAATCTTCCCCGAGGGACTGAGGCTTGAGCTGAGTTGTGAAAGACGAGAGACTGTCACCAGGCAAACTTGAGGAAATGGCATAAACCTTGACTCGAGGACAAGGGCACATCCAGAACATTAAGGGAACTGTAAGGGTCCGTGATGTCTGAAGTGCCTTATTTTCCTGGGTCTTGACACATTAGAAGTGATAATTGTTCTATAATAGCGCTTCTGTTGTGTTGGCTAAGGCAGAATCTTTGTGACAGTGAATTAAAAATGCAATTAGTAAAAGAAACGCAATTAGCTATTTTACATTGTGTTCACATATCCAAATTAAAAAGAAGACTTGATATAATTATGTAGAAAAAACAAAGGTTAATAAACAGCAGGTTGGGCTATCATTATCTGTATATTCCTAGGGAAAGGTAGTTTAGTGTCTGCATTAATAGGGTAAGAGAAAAAAGGACTGCATGTCAGTTACTTGGCTGTGTGACTGGATCACGCTTGGCTTGGTCTGATTCCAAAGCTCATGTTTCTTCCTTTTCCCTCCACTTTGTTTTATTATTATTTGAGCTTTTGGTAATTTCAGGGTGTTGTAATTCCTGGATTCGAATAGTAACATATGAAAATTTATTAATGGTTATTTTGGTTTCATGTAATTTAGCTAACAACATACTTCAACAATATGACTATCAAAAGTCATAGTACAATTTAGATTATCTGATTTTCATAATCTTAGTTTTTAAAAACCTGCCAATTAATTCAAAGCACAAAACTAAGCCCGCTAGTCATTACTTTTCCAAATTAGAAATTACCAAAATTTACCATAGAGAAAACTGAGTAAATTATGCCGTATTACTATCATGGAGTATTAAAGAGCAAATAAAAATATTGTATTCAAGGAATATTTAACACACCTCCCTCAAAAATAAAAGAATTTGCGATGAATGCCTTTTTTGAATTTTTATATGTCAGGCAAGTATTATTAGTACAAAATTTATTATTATTTTAACTGAGCAGATATAATAAAGACTCCATAAAAATTTTACATTCCCTCCTATTTGAAATAGGGTCCTCTTGCTTTAAGAACAAAGGACAATAAATAGTTCTAAATAATAATATCAATGCATGATTAATGATCCTCTCATTTATACACATTAGGTGAATAAATGCGAGGATATTTGTAGCAAGAATGGCAGTGCGGACGTGGGAATGAGCTCTGGAGCCAGCAATTACTCTGAGACACCCTTTATTTTCAGCCATGGTTTCTGCATTTACTTTTGTCACTTTTTCTTTGCCCTTTGTGGCTCATCTTTTTTTGCTCAGACTCGTGTGATGCCCCGTCTGCTGTGATTCATCCCATTCTAACTATGCAGCACACATCCTGTCTCTATGAACCAAAATTTTATCAGTTTTTATAATTAATCAGAGCCTTGCAGATAAAAGATGCAGATGCAACATTTTAAAGAGATGTTGCTGAAAGTAACTCACACAGGCCAGAATGCATTCAATACTCATGATGATTTGAGAGAGAGGGAGAATTCACATATTTACTATCTGGGTTTCCTGGAAGGCTGCTTGGCCCAAGGCAAGAACGGTAGCCTTAGAATCAGGTCACTGCAGTTCTGCCCTTTACTAGCAAGGAGACTTGGGCATGACACTTAACCTTCCTGACTCTCAATTTTTCCTTCTTTATAATGAGAAATAATCCCTAGTCTTCCTCCCAGGTCCGTGAGCCTGGCACTTCCTACTTAACTGAGTCACTTTCCCCTTTTGATTCAAATGAATCATCAGTTTATTCAACAGCTATTATTAATCACCTATGTACATGAGGCCCACGATTTGGAGACCTGGAGTCCAGTTATAGTTCTGTTACTGAACAAGTAAGTCAGGCCTGAGATTTCAATGTCCTATGTTTCTACTTCTGTAATTAGCAAACATTTATATAACATTTATAAGTTATCAGCCACTATTCCAAGCACCTTATAAACATTGATTTAGAATCTCCATTTTATGAATAAAAAGAAACTGAGGAAGAGGAAAGTTCAGGAACCTGCCCAAAGTGACATGACTAGCACGTGTTGGAGCTGGGATTCAGAGTCTATGCATTTAACCATGGCACAATGCTGTCTCTGAGTGATATCAATATACCTTCCTTATTACCCCCAGTATGGGAGAGTAGAACAAGCACACTTTTCATAATTGAATACATCAGGTACTAATTAATTCCTGCCTGGATAATCATTAGTTGTGTGACCTTGGTCAAGAAACAGACATTTTTGGTACAGGCGCCGTGGCTCACGCCTGTAATCCCGGCACTTTGGGAGGCTGAGGTGGGCAGATCATGAGGTCAGGAGTTTGAGACCAGCCTGGCCAAGATGTGAAACCCTGTCTCTACTAAAAACAATGAAAAAAAATTAGCCGGGCGCGGTGGCAGGTGCTTGTAATCCCAGCTACTCAGGTGGCTGAGGCAGGAGAATCGCTTGAAACCCGAAGGCCGAGGTTGCGGGGAGCCGAGATTGAGTCACTGCACTTCAGCTTGGGCAAAACAGAGAAATTCCGTCAAATAAAAAAAAAAGAAGGAAAGAAAGAAAGAAAGAGAGTGAGAAAGAGGAAGAAAGAAAGAAAGAGAGAGGGAGGGAGGAACGAAGGAAGGAAGGAAGGAAGGAAGGAAGGAAGGAAGGAAGGAAGGAAGGAAGGAAAAGGAAGGAAGGAAGGAAAGAAAAGGAAGGAAGGAAGGAAGGAAGGAAGGAAGGAAGGAAGGAAGGAAAGAAGGAAGGAAAAGGAAGGAAGGAAGGAAAAGGAAGGAAGAAAGAAGGAAGGAAGAAAGAAGGAAGGAAAGAAAGAGAGAGAAAGAGAGTGAGAAAGAGGAAGAAAGAAAGAAAGAAAGAAAGAAAGAAAGAAAGAAAGAAAGAAAGAAAGAAAGAAAGAGGGAGAGAGAGGGAGGGAGGAAGGAAGGAAGGAAGGAAGGAAGGAAAAGGAAGGAAGGAAGGAAAAGGAAGGAAGGAAGGAAAAGGAAGGAAGGAAAAAAGAAGGAAGGAAGAAGGAAGGAAGGAAAGAAAGAAAGAGAAAGAAAGAGAAAGAAAGAAGGAAAGAAAGAGGGAAAGAAAGAGAGAGAGACATTCTCAATCCTCAAATTTCTCACCTATGAACTTGAAATGCTACCTACCTCACTGAATTTCTAGGTGGATTAGAAAACATCATATCTTTGTAAAGTACCTGCTACTGTAACCAAATCCACGTTGGGCTACTTGAAAGCCAGGCTCGAGACAAGGATTGGTGGAAGGAAAAGCCGATTTATTCAGAGAACCAGCAAACCAAGAAGATGGTGAACCAGCATTCTAAAGTACCATCTTAAGTCAGTACAAAATTCAGGCTCTTTTAATGTTAAGGTCAGGGGGAAGAAAAGCGGTTTGGGATCAAGGGGTGACCAACAACCACAGATATCTGGATGGCAGTGAGAATCCAAGGAGATTAGAAACTTCTTTGTCCTTGGTCAGGTCACAATGTTTCCATAAATCTTTAACAAACATGTTTGTTTACATACTTCCGTGTTAATCTCAGACTTAGTTTTAAAAACTACATAATTGTTGTTTTTGCATAGTATCTCAGTGCCCCAAAATTACTGCAGCCTACATACAGGAACGGGTAAAGGCCCCTTAAACAAAAATAGAGGTAGTTACGTTCGTTCCTTTGCTGTTTCCCTGTTACACTAGGGTATGTGAAACATAGAGAAGATTCAAATGCCACTCCCCTTCCCCTTTCAGGAGATAGTGGAGATGGAGGAGAGATAGGAACATTTCAGGGGAAGGTCTGCAGCATTGCTAATAGTCACTGCATTATATTTTACTCCTTCCACCTGCCAGACGCTTGCATAGGCCAGCTCCAATTTCCATGAGACAGCTCAGTAAGAGTTGCACATTTACCCCCATTTACAGCTCAGAAGATGGAAGCTCAGAGAGGTTCAATAACTCACTAAGGTCATAGAGAGTACCTGACAGAAGGATTTGTCTGCAATGGTTCTTATGCTAAAGCCTCAGCTCTTGCTGTTGTTCTGTCTTCTGTTAAATGCCGTGCTAATTGTGACCTAGCAAATCCATATGCCTCCTGAGGCCAGAAACTGTATTTAATCGTTTTTGTGTGTGGCTTCCATTCGAGACAGCATCATGAATGGGATAAACACAAAGATATTAATAGTTAAGTAAGTGAGTCGGCCGAGTGCGATGGCTCATGCCTATAATCTCAACGCTTTGGGAGGCTGAGGAGGGCAGATCACATGAGGTCAGGAGTTCAAGATCAGCCTGGCCAAAATGGTAAAACGCTGTCTTTACTAAAAATACCAAAATAAGCTGGGGACATGACTGTAGTCCCAACTACTGGAGAGAGGCTGAGGCATGAGAATCACTTGAACCTAAAAGACAGAGGTTATAGTGAGCCGAGATCTTGCCACTGCACTCCAGCCTGGGCAACACAGCAAGACTCTGTCTCAAAAAATAAATAAATAAAATAAATAATAAAGTGAGTAAGTAAACACATCAAAGATGCTGGGCGTGCCAGCCTTAGATTCTGCTTGGTTTCTCAGGTGAGTAGAGGGCAGGGCCCTGAGCTGACCATAAACCTTTGTTGGGCCATCTTTAATGGGTGTGAGTTCCACACCAGAGTGACAAGCCCCACCAATTGCAATCTAGAAGCCACCTGATACAGCAAACCAGGGAGGAGGAGAGGACCTCGCTGGCTCCCAGCAAAGCTGAAGCCTCACCACATTCATGTGGCCCCTAAGCTCCGGGCTGTCAGATCCTCCGTGGAAGTGATAAAATAGGAAACTTCCGACTCTCCTCACCACAACACCCCAACACCTACTTTTTAATATTCAGGGCCTCTGGCCTCCCACCAGATCAATACAGCGTGATCTCTCATAGAAAATCACTTCAAAATGATGCCCCACTGGCAAGGTAAGCAGCTGATCAGATTCTTTGAAGATCAATGGCTGTACCCTCGGGAAAGCAGGACGCCTTGTTTTCTTACTGCAATTTGAAGATTGTACTTACCCTTGCAAGGAGGGTACCTTTGAATGCGTAAGTAGGTGGCTTTTGATCTGGGCCTTGAAAAGGAAGAACTTTGCAAGGGAAGGCAAAATAGGCTGGGAATTGCAAGAAAAAGGAACATCATGTGCAAAAACATGCAGGTGAGAGCCTGAGCACTGAGAGCAAAACTGGATTTACTGAGCATCTACTTTGTGCCAGATACTATGCAGGGAGGTTTACATCCTCAACATAATGCTAGAAGGTAACTACCTTTATCCACATTTTATAGAAGAAAAAATCTGAAGCGTAGAGAGTAATGTTAAGCAACTTGCCTGAGATGACTTATCTCTGCGTTGACAGAGTGCTTGCATACTGGGTTAGCTGATTCATAGTGTGCACTTTCCAGAAAGACAAGCAAAATACGGAGGCTGGCCTTTTAGCTCTCAAGTTCTGTTCTCAGACACTTCTTTATGGCAGGGCATTTTTGCTTGTTTCTTTGTTTGCTTTTTAAGTGACAGTTTTACAGCTTGGTGAGTAGTGTGGTCTGGAGTTACACGTTATAGGGGATTTGGAAAGATTGATTTATTTATTCATTTATTTGCTATATTTTTAATTTTTGTAGAGACAGGGTTTCTCTATATTGTCCAGGCTGGTCTTGAACTCTTGGGCTCAAGCGATCCTCCTGCCTCAGCCTCCCAAAGTGCTAGGATTACAGATGAGAGCCACTGGGCCCAGCTAATTTAAAAATATTTTACTTAGTAGGAGAAGTGGTAGTGCCTATGTTCTGTTTGCAGTCCTTGGAGAAGCTGGCTGCTTTTATGAGCATGGGAGGAGACAATTTCAGATGTTGAGATGGAATCTTAGTAGGAAACACCATACTATCTAATAAGATATCTGCCTCTGAGTGTGAACAATTATCTCCAACCAATAGGACATTATTTTTTCATTTAATTAATTAATTAATTTATTTTTTTTTTTATTTTTTTATTTTGAGACAGAGTCTCACTCAGCCGTCCAGGCTGGAGTGCAGTGGTGTGATCTCAGCTCACTGCAACCACAGTCTCCCGGGTTCAAGCAATTCTCCTGTTTCAGTCTCCAGAGCAGATGGGATTACAGGCACCCACCATCATGTCCGGCTAATTTCTATATTTTAGTAGAGGAGGGGTTTCACCATGTTGGCCAGGCTGGTCTTGAACTCCTGACCTCAGGTGATCCACCTACCTGGGACTCCCAAAGTGCTAGGATTACAGGCGTGAGCCACTGTGCCCAGCCCATTTATTCATTCTTTACTCCTCAGATAAGCATGTAGGCCAGGCACAGGGGCTCACGCCTGTAATCCCAGCACATTGGGAAGCCGAGGCAGGCGAATCACTTGAGGTTAGGAGTTTGAGACCAGCCTGGATAACACAGCAAAACCCTGTCTCTACTAAAAATACAAAAATTACAAAAAAAAAAACAAAAACCCTATAATCCCAGCTATTTGGGAGGCTGAGGCAGGAGAGTCACTTGAACCCCAGTGGTGGAGGTTGCAGTGAGCCTGTTGCACTCCAGCCTGGGCAACAGAGCAAGACTCCATCACATAGACACACAAAAAAGGCTTGTAATACATCCTCAGCACCAAATATGGTGCTAGTCACTGGGCACTTAACTGACGAATGACCCTCTGTCGATGACCTAAGAGGACTTACTCTCAAGAGTTTAGCACAACAGGCAGGAAAATGAGTCCACGAATGTGAGAATACTTGAGAGAGCCAGAGAAAGAAGTAAGTGATGCCGCCCTGGGTATGGCTTCAGCGAAGAGGAGCCCACAGTGTTCCAGAAAGTTTTCGGAGAGAGAGATGGACTGCTTGCCATCTGGCTCCAGAGATGGGACAAGGCCCGGGCAGCAGCCTGAGGACCTGGGAGTACATCAAAAGCTGGGAATGGTGACTCCAGCCCGGGCATTTGAAAAATGAAAGGTCACCCAGAATGTGTTTACGGGCTCAGAGGCCACCTTGGGCATTCTGGTTTTGAAGAAATTGGCTTCTCTTGAGCAACAAAGTTCAGGCCTGTCAGTTATAATCTATCTGCTAAGGCATTGGTTCTGGTTAGGATTTAAGGACTCAAACAGATATTATATAATGTGGCTCCTCACAATCAGTTCCAGTTTATTTTAAATATTTTTTATTAAGTGCGTACCCTTGCACGCAGGAGGCCTTTTGTAAATGCACACCCTGCATGATACAGATTTGGCTCTCTTCTCCAAGTTATTGCCTCAGTCTCTTCAACTTCCTTTCTTTGCTTCTGATTCTCTCTCTCTCTCCCTGCCGCCACCGTCTATCTGTCACACACACACACAATTTTCAAATCCGATTTTCTCTGCCTTTTTGTTTCTCTCTTACTCCCTCTGCCCCTCATAATCTTTTTCTTCATCAGTCTAATACTAAAACCAGTTTGCTAGGGCTATTAGGATCCCTGTGCCAGGCAATGGTGGTAGCACAGTAGAAACACTCCTTTGCATGTGCATAGGGCTTTACAGTTTATGAGGGAATTTTCACTTTTGCATCAGTTTTCTCCATTAATTCTTGCTACAGCCCTGGGAGGGAGGGATTCAGCCCTCTTTCAATTCAATCTGTGCTTAGGGAGTCCACCAACCACTTTTCTTGAGGCTGCTGTCAGCACATGCTAGTGAGTTAGACATAGTCTCCTCTCTGTAGGATGCCTTAACAACCATCTAGAAACGTGAAAATCCAGATTCCAGGACTCTTGCGTGGGACTCTCAATTAGCAGATGCAAGGAATCTGCATTTTAAGGAACTCTCAGATGATTCTAATGAAGGTGACCTACACTTAGAGAAAAGTGCTTGTCTTAGTCTATTTTGCATTGTCAGAATACCACATACTGGGTAATGTATAAAGAAAAGAAATTTATTTATCACAGTTCTGGAGAACGGGAAATCCAATATTAAGGTGCCAGGATCTTGCCAGGGCCTTTGAGCTGTGTCGTGCCATGGCAGAAGGTGGGAAGGTGAGAGGGCACCCACATGAGAGTGCAAAAGGAAAGGGGTCGAACTCATCCTGTTATCAGCAACCTACTCCTATGAAAACTAACCCACTCCTGAAATAACAGCCATCATTCATTCATGCAGGCAGAGCCCTCATGACCTAAGGAGGATTAAGTTTCCAACACATGCTTTTTTTATGGAACACATTCGAACCATAGCAGTGGTCTAATGCAACACTTCTCCAACCTTGATGCACACAAGGGCTACCCGGGATGTTGATAAGATGCAGTTTTTGAGTCAGCAGGTAAGACCTGCGATTCGTGTTTCTAACAAATACCCAGGTGATATCAATGCTGCTGGTCTAGGGGCCACACTGGGTATAAGCAAAATCTAGTTATTATTTTTCTCCTATTTTTTGCAGATCTGGAAATCATGGAGATAAAGCTGAACTCAAGGGGTCATGTTGTTTTACTACATGGCGCAGGGATTCCTTATGGGAGATACAGTAAATGATGAGAATCTGGGGCTTTTGCATTTGAATCCTGTAAAAGACACAGGATGGAAACAGAGCCTAAATTTTTCAGCCTTTTGGAAGTCCTGCTCACTCATCTCTTCCAGTTAGACAAGCCCACTCGCCTGCTATGTGGGACCTCAGCACTGTCACTGTCTTCTTTCACCAGGACTGGCCATCGCTTCACTGCTTAGGAAGCCAGGACCATGGACTGCTCATGGCAGATAGAATCCCTTGGTCCACAGTTAAAATACTGGTCCTGGCAATTCTAACCATGTTAATACAGTATTGAGAATATTAATGATTAAGTTTCATTGCATTTCCCTGAACCTAGTTTTCTCTTCCATAAAGTGAAGATTATCTGTGCCTCTCAGAACAGCGTAAATGTAGACATGGAGTCAAGAAATAGGGTGGGTAGCAGAGAGCTCTTAACATGTAGCTCTTACCCATGTAGGAGAGGTGATGGTAGGGGTCAGAGCCCAGACCAAGCTGCTGCTGGAGCCAGGAATCGAACTCAGACCCTCTGCTGTGGGTCTTTTGCTCTTTACTGTCTCTTGTCCATTCACCGTTCTTTGTGAGCTCTTGAAGGGCAATGACTGTGAAGATTCGTAATGATAAAAGCACTTAGCCAGTTTTGGGGCACATGAGAAGTGATCCATAGAGTTAGCATCACCCTCGTCATCATTACTAATATGACTTATCTAGTTTTCATACATGGCACCTGGCACCCAGCTCCATGGAAGCCTACTGCTGGGCTTGTGTGGTAGCCATAGAATCAGATCAAAAGATGTTGAATGTCTTCAGGGCCTATTTCCATTTAATTTCTGGGCATTGAATGAATTGTCCTTGGAGCATTGTGTTACTATTTAGATTCTTATTATAAGAATCTGAGCAGCCTCTTTCCTGACACCCTGGAGACTTGCTTCTTTTCATTTACATCTGTGCTATCAGCCCTCTTCCTCATGTCTGGGCAGACCTGCCGGGGGCTTGGCCCCAAGACTGCAGCTGTCATGTTCCCAGAGAGTGAGTTCCTTTCCCTGGCTCCTCAACAGGCAATCTTCTGGCTCAGGTGGAGCTAATGCCCTGCTCTCCATTTCTATTGAAACAGATCTAGAATAGAAGCCACCTTTTTTTCCCCTTTCTTAGCAACAGTACAAATGCTCAGGCGAGTGCAGTGGAGCAATCATAGCTCACTGTAACATCAAACTCATGGGCTTACACAATCCTCCCACCTCAGCCTCCTGAGTAGGTAGGAGTACAGGCACACACCACAATGCCCAGCTAATTTTTAAATATTTTTGTGGAGATGCGGTCTCATTATATTCCTCAGACTGTTTTGAACTCCTGGCCTCAAGCAATCCTCCTTACTTAGCCTCCCAAAGCTTTGGGATTACAGGCATGAGGCACCATGACCAGCTTGGAAGCTGTCTTTAGACACAGGTATAGAGGAAGCTAAAGAGAAGATTCCTGTTAATACTACTAGCTTTTAACATCTTTCAATTGTGTAGTAACTATCATTCTAGTTCCTTAGATACTCTTAGGTTCTTCTATGGCAAAATTCAGATGATCACACCCATCTACTAAGGTAATCATGGTGATCAAATTATAATGAAAAAAAAATAGCTGAAACTACTAGATGCTCAGACACTGTGCTAAACTCTATGAAGACTCTGTCCATGATATCTAGAAGGAAGGTCTTATAAAACTAAAGCAAGAAAAGTTATGTAACCTCCCCAAGAGCACACAAGTGCTAAGTGCCTTTTGGTAATAATCTTCACTCATATTTTGCAAATAATTGGTCTCATTGCTCTTAGAACAAAAACAAAATTCCAGCTCTTTGGTGCAGCTTACAAGGTGCTGCGTGAGTTGGCTCATGCTTGTACCTGTAGCTTTGGCTTTTGATATTTCTCCATGCTGCTTGAGCCATGATGTCCACTTTGGCTGGAACACTGGTTGTCCATTCTTCTCCATCCATCCTCACCCTTGGACTGGTTATACATCTTTTAGGAACTGTAGAAGCTTAGTTTGTTTTCCATGAAGTCTTTGCTTGAATCCCACTCCTGCAAGTAGAATGCTCCTGACAAGGGATTCTCATCCCTTTCCCTGTTTGCCTTTCACTAAGTAGTGAGCTACATGAGGGAAAGATCTTTATCTATCTTATTTGCAATTTTACTCCTAGTACCTAGCAAAGTGCTTGGCCCAAATAGGCATATTTTCAAAAACTAGCTGAGTGAATAAATCCTCTGTTATTTTTTCTTCTTGACCCTGTCCCTGGGTTCTGAGGTTATACTTCACTTAGGTTATGTGACACGACAGTATCATTCATATATTTGCATGTGTTAGTTTTCTAGAGGCCATAGATCCTATTCATCTCTTCTGAGGATGCTAGAAAACAGATGCTCAGTGAATACATTCTCAAATCAGAGAATATTAGATTTAAAAGACTCATTCATGATCATGGAGTATAAAAATCTCTGTTCACAGATGGGGGAGTTGAGACAAATTTTTGAATTGATTGATTTTTAAATCTTGAGTATAGACACATAAACACACACATAGTGAGAGCACAAGCTTTGGTGTCACACATTTCTGGGTATGAATTCTAAAACTGTCACTAATTAGTTTTATGACCTTGTATAATTTATTTAACTTCACTGAATCCCAATGTTCTCGTCTGGAAAAGTAGGCTTATAATAACTAACTCAAGAGAGATTTGTGGGCGTTACAGATAGAAAGCATCAACTAGGAGGCTGCTTGTTAAGGTCCTTGAAACTAGCATTAAGTATGATGCAGGCTCAGTCCTGTGGTCAGTCTGGGTGGGCTCTACCACGCTCTACCCTGCATTAACTGGGTGATTGAACAAGTGACTTAACTCTCTGTGCATCAGCTTTTTCATCTGTCAAATGGAGGTTATAATAATTGTACCTACTTCATAGAATTGCTATGAAAATGAAAGGTCCTTGTTAAAAGCACACCACACACACAGGGGAAATAAACAGGACCTGCCACTTTGGAACGCATAGCAGACATTGGCTATCACCAGGAAAAGAAAAGGGCTTCTGAACTATCTTAGCTACAGGTCTGGCCACGTGGGCACTTGGATGGCTGAGCATAGGACTCATCATGAAATGGCCCGGCCACCTCGGCTACTGGATTCTGGCCTATCACGGGAGAAGGTGCATCATTTTTCAACCTGACACCCTTTGTTTATGGGCCTAGCAGAAAAATTGTGACAGATGCTCTCTTTCTGAGAGATTGATCCTGAAGAAGTCACAATATGTGGCCAGCAGTGGGGAGACTGGATTGCTATTTTTTTTTGTGAGTATTATTGCCATTTCTGTTTCTAACTCAGTGAGAAGGGAGATGCTCACAGAGAAACTCCTTGTAGATTTTGGGAGATAGTCCATGTGGAGTCGGTGATGCAGGCCAGGGAGTGGTAATGCCTTTAAGCTGCTTCCTCCAAGTTGCCCAGTCGGATGCCTGCACCAGGACCAGATGTGCAGAGAATCCAGGGGTTCTAAATGCCCATTGACTCTCCTAGGCATTTTTTTCTCTTCTTTGGGGCTTTCTTTATGTGTCCATGTAGTCACTCTTTGATTCATTCAGCAGAGATTTATTGGTAACTGCTACATGCTAGGCACTGGACTGCCACAGCAGCAAACAAGTGAGAGCCATCACCCTTGGGAAATTCACAACCAGAAGGACAATTACAGAGGCATGTAGGAAGGGCAGTTACAACTGCAAGAGAAAGGAGCACAGATGAGGAGCACAGAATCAGCCCAGGGAACAGGCTGGGAAAAGCTTCCTGGAGGAGGCAGAATGGGATAAAATTAGGTGCACCACCCACTCAAGACACAGGGTAGCATAAAACCAGAGAGGTAAGGCTTGAAAATAACCTGCCTCAGTTCCCCATTTAATGGACAGAGACAACAAAGGAAGCCAGAGCAGGGGAATGCTGAGCTGCACAGTGTAGAATATGTAGGCATTTAGGTATCTAGACATTACAGTTTGAACTAATTCTAAGTGACTTCCGATGTCAGTGACATTGGACTATGTTGTTTACACATAAATTTGATTCATACAGAGTGAGTGGTTATTAAGCAGAAATAAGGTAGTGAAAAGGTAACCATATAAGTTATGAAACAAATCTGAGGCACTTTTGAAAGTGAAAGGGGAAATAATAATTGTCAGGAAACAACAGGCAGCAAACAAGGCCTGTCTTTGTAAGAAAAGGAAAACAAAAAAGATGTATGACCATCTGTTTAATGGTTAACAGTGGGAAGTTAGAAGTCAGAAACGTGGGTTCAAAAACACATTTTCTCCACTCTGGATGTGATCTTAGAGGGTCAGACTCTGAATCTCTGGGGAATATAATGCCTAAGCATGATCATTTTTCTCCTGTGTTTAGGGTTGCCTGATTTAGTGAATAAAAGTAGACTGTTCAGTGTAATTTGAATTTCAGACAAACAATGAATAATTATTATAGTATAAGTATATCCCAAATATTGCATATCATACTTACACAATCATCTCTTGGTGCCTGTGGAGGATTGCTTCCAGGATCCACCACAGACACCAAAATCTATGGATGCTCAAGTTCCTTATATAAAATGGTGTAGAATTTACATGTAACCTACACATATACTACAGTAAACTTTAAATCAACTCTAGATTACTTATAATACATAATACAGTGTAGATGTCCTGTAAATGGTTGTTTACTGTATTGTTTAGGTAATAATAACAAACAGTGTCTGTATATCTTTAGTACAAATTCAGTTTTATCAAATATTTTCATTCTGTGGCTGGTTGAATCCACAAATGCCGAACCCATGGATACTTGGGAACAACTGTGCTATAAATACGTACATACATATAATATGTGTGCATATATATAGAGAGAGTTTATATAGAGAGAGTTTTATACTATGTATACAGTTATATATGTGTATATATACACACATATGTATATATACACACATATCTGTATATATATAAATTAGTCTAGTTGATTCTATCTATCTATCTATCTATCTACGCACACGCACATATATGGGCCAACTGTATTAAAAATACATACATATAATGTGTGTATATAGAGAGAGTTTATATATATATAGTTTTATACTATATATACTTATATACCTAGTTTATATATACAGTTTTACAGTTATATATCTTTGTATTTACATAGTTATATATTTATATGTTTATATATCTATATATAGTTATATATACTTATATATAGTTCTATTTCTAGTTTCTAGTTTATATATAAGCTATATATAAAACTATATATGTAAACTAGATAAATTACTATGTATAAAAATAGTCTCAAATATATAAATATATATGCTTTTTATATAGTTTTATATAAAAACTATATGTATTTTCAGTTACATAGTTTATCTGGAATTCAAATTTAAGTGGGCAGCCTATATTTTACCTGGCAACCCTAAATTGGTTCAAACCCTAGTTTTTCCATATTTTAATTGTGTACTCTTGAAGGGCTACATTAGTTTCTGGTGGCCTTTAAGTTGCTGTAAGAGAATGGATATAAAACTTATAGTGAAGTCCCTGACATATGTTAAGCACTCAGAAATGTTTGACACTACTAAACAACACTGCTACTACTATGATTATTATTTATTTGACACATATTTTTGAGTACCTACTGTGTGCCTCATCTCTAAAATGGTGGTGAATCACCTCCTTGAGGAATTATCACTGGGTTTAAACATAACGTGAAGAGTATATGATATGTGTTGGATCTGTGTCCCCACCCAAATCTCACCTAGTGGCTCCCATAATTTCCATGTGTTGTGGGAGGGACCAGATGGGAGATGATTAAATTATGGGGCAGGTCTTTTCCAATGCTGTTCTCGTGATAGTGAATGGGTCTCATGAGATCTGATGGTTTTAAAAACGGGAGTTGCCCTGAATAGGCTCTCTCTTTGCCTGTTGCCATCCACGTAAGATGTGACTTGCTCCTCCTTGCCTTCTGCCATGATTGTGAGGCCTCCCAAGTCATGTGGAACTATGAGTTCTCCGTTAAACCTCTTTCTTTTGTAATTTACCCAGTCTCAGGTATGTCTTTATCAGCAGTGTTAAAACAGACTAATAGAGTAAATTAGTATGAGTAGAGTGGGATGTTACTGAAAAGATACCAGAAAATGTGGAAATGACTTTGAAAATGGGTAACAGGCAGAGGTTGGGACAATTTGGAGGGCTCAGAAGAAGACAGGAAAATGTGGGAAAGTTTGGAACTTCCTAGAGACTTGTTGAATGACTTTGACAAAAATGCTGATAGTGATATGAATAATAAGGTCCAGGCTGAGTTGGTCTCAGAGTGAAATGAGGAACTTGTTGGGAACTGGAGCAAAGGTGACTCTTGTTACATTTTAGCAAAGACAATGGTGGCATTTGAACCTACCCTAGACATTTGTGGAAATTTGAACTTGAGGGAGATGATTTAGGGTATCTAGCAGAAGAACTTTCTAAGCAGCAAAGCATTAAAGATGTGACTTGGGTGCTGTTAAAGGCATTCAGTTACATAAGGGAAGCAGAGCATAAAAGTTTGGAAAATTTACAACAGGACAATGTGGTAGAAAAGCAAATCACATTTTCCGATTTCATGAAAGTCACATTTCATAAGGAGAAATTCAAGCCAGCTGCAGAAATTTGCATAAATAACAAGGAGGCAAATGTTAATTCCCAAGACGGTGAGGAAAATGCATCCAGGGCATATCAAGGTCTTCACTGCAGCCCCTCCCATTACAGACCTGGAGGCCTAGGAGGAAAAAGTGGTTTTGTGGGCTAGACCCAGGGTCCCCGTGCTGTGTGCAACCTAGGTACTTGGTGCCCTGTGTCCCAGCCACTTCAGCCATGGCTGAAAGGGGGGCAATGTAGACCTTGGGCCATGGCTTCAGCCTTCAAGCCTCAAGCCTTGGCTTCTTCCATGTGATGTTGAGCCTGCCAGTGCATAGAAGTCAAGAATTGAGGTTTGGGAACCTCCACCTAGATTTTAGACCATGTATGGAAACACCTGGATGTCCAGGCAGAAGTTTGCTATGGGGGTGGGGGTCTCATGGAGAAACTCTGCTAGGGAGTGCAGAAGGGAAATGTGGGGTTGAAGCCCCACACAAAGTTCCTACAGGGGGCAATGCTTAGTGAAGGGGTGAGAAGAGGCCACCATCCTCCAGACCCCAGAATGGTAGACCCACCAACATCTTGCACTGTGTGCCTAGAAAAGCCACAGACACTAGAAAAGCCACAGACACTCAATGCCAGCCCATGAAAGCAGCCAGGAGGGAGGCTGTACCCTGCAAAGCCACAGGAGCGAAACTGCCCAAGACTATGGGAATCTATCTGTTGCATCAGCGTGACCTGCATGTAAGACATGGAGTCAAAGGAGATCATTTTGGAGTTTTAAGATTTGACTGCCCCACTGGATTTAGGACTTGCCTGGGGCCTATAGCTCTTTGGTTTTGGCCAGTTTCTCCCATTTGGAATGGTTATATTTACCCAATGCCTGTACCCCCTTTGTATCTAGGAAGTAACTAACTTGCTTTTGATTTTACAAGCTCACAGGCAGAAAGGACTTGCCTTGTCTTAGATGAGACTTTGGACTATGGACTTTTGATTTAGTGCTGAAATGTGTTGAGACTTTATGGGACTGTTGGAAGGGCATGATAGGTTTTGAAATGTAAAGATATGAAATTTGGAAGGGGCTGGGGCGGAATGATATTGTTTGGCTCTGTGTCCCCACCCAGATCTTATCCTGTAGCTCCCATAATTCCCACATACTGTGAGAGAGACATGGTGGGAGATGATTGAATTACGGTGGTGGGTCTTTCTCATGCTGTTCTCGTGGTAGTGAATGAGTCTCACCAGATCTGATAGTTTTAAAAGTGGGAGTTTCCCTGCACTAGCTCAGCCTGTGCCTGCCCCCATCCACGTAAAGTGTGACTTGCTCCTCTTTGCCTTCCACCATGATCGTGTGGCCTCCCTGTCCACATGGAACTGTGAGTCCAGTTAAACCCCTGCCTTTTGTAAATTCCCCAGTCTTGGGTATGTCTTTATAAACAGTGTGAAAACACACTAATACAGGATACAATTTGCCTGGTTCAGCATCTACTCAGTTCATTAGCATGTGAGTCCAACTGACTACTTGCTGTCTCTACTGAGCCCAGATCTGCTTTCTCTACTCACAGTCATATATCTACCCTGCAGGAATCTGACTATGGGGAAGACTATGAGCAAGGCATTTGCCTTAAGAGCAAAATTTAAGGAGTTCCAAAAATCTCAGTAATAAGATACTTATTTATATTTTATTTTGATATATTTAATATGGTATCTAAAAAGCAAAATTAATGCAAAAAACCCATGCTAAACAAAACGTCATATTTTAAAGGCAGGCAAGACCAGACTCTACACTTGCATGACCTGGCCTCACTTGACTCATCCTACTTCCAGCCCTGCTAGCCCTGTCACAAGTGATTTAGACTTTTCTTCTTGAAAAACGACCTAGAAAAGAAGGGCATCCTCTATTGCTGGTGGTGAAGATAAAGTAAAAAATATGTCTGAAAGAGTTTGAGGTCTTTGTTAGAATACAGCGTGTACCAGGTTTAGTCCTTTTTAGAGGAAACTTCTGAGACAAAACGTTTTGGTTATCTTACCAATCATTTATGGGAGAAATGGTATTTTTCCTAGCAATATTCCCAAACTTGAGATATTTCTGAAGGTCTTAGAGCTTATCCTTGAGAATTTCTACCATTAGAAGTACCTCTGTGTTTGCACTTATCTCAATATATTTAATTTTATAGAAAGGAGTTATGTGTAATTTCTTTCCGTGGCTATGAGCTTCTAAGGGTCACGTAGTCTCCAACACCAAACCTGGCATGGATAAATGTGAAAGAATGTGAAGTGACTCATAAAGTTATACAGAAAGTGAATTGCCTAAAACTTATGGTGACTAGAAACTTGAAACGTTTACTCCAACATTTACCCCCCTCTTTTAAAAATATTTAATATTTGAGGAGAGCCTAATAGGGTGAGTCACTGTTTCACATGCTCACAGGCATCATAAAATGTGTTGTGTAATACAATTTAATCAAGTTCTCCAACACTTTGTAGTTGATATCATTAATCCCATTCTGAGAAGAAGACACAGGTTCAAGGAGATAAACCACTAACCGAAGGTCACAAAGCTGGCAATTCAGCTGGACTCCATGCTTTGCCATAACACCATGTGCCAGCACCCCAAGTTCAGAGAAGAATGGGATCTAAAAGTAAACTAATAATGTGGAATATTTGTCCATATCTGGCTCATCCTGCAAGGCTCAGTTCCAATATGTTCTATTCCATGAGGTTTGCTAGACATCCACTTGTTTAGAATGACATTTGCCTTCTTTATCATCTGAATTCACTGGCAGCATGTAACTATGGACTTAATTACAGTCATCAATATTTTAACTACATTTTTCTTAGTTGGGTTTATGTCACCGGATATTTAGCCACTCAAGGGCCAATCCCTTGTCTCATTGTTGAAAAATTTTGTCTTTCATAATCTCAAATCTTAAATTCATGCCCAAAGTGTAGAGAGTTCATATATTGAAGGATTTCCTTTTAGAATATCTTGAATTTATAACTGTAGACACTGAGAACTAGAGAGATTAAGTAGTTTATCCAAAGCCACACAATTAATTTGGCCATTCATAGATATTTATTAACTATTGCCTGTGAGGCACAGTGAAAAGAAAGACAGAAAGAAAAGAAGGAAAGAATGAATAAATGAGGTCATTTCTTTCAAACACTACCTGGGGCAAAATACAACAGAAAGATGTAACAGAGAATGGGTGGGGGCTGCATTGTGTTATGCAGGGAGGTCAGATAAACCATTTTGAAAGAAGTAATAATAACATGAAGGCCTGAATGTGGAGACACAGGTGATTGTGCAGAGTTCCAGGGAAAATGCATTTCATGAAGCAAGTGCAAAGATCTATGGTGAAATAAGGCTGCTGTATTCAAAAAGTAGATGAAAACATTGAGTCTGGAATGCAGGAAGCCACAGAGTTGGGGTTTAACACCAATATAAGGGGAAATCGTTTGAGGGTTTTAAGCAGGGAAACTGCAGGATCAAATTTGCATCTTACAAGAGTAAATGTGTGTGAACAATGGAGAAGCAAGAGTGAAACAGAGACCAACTAGAAAAGCATTTTATTATTAACTGAACCAGGATTGGAACATAGTCTTTATGCTCTTCGTCCATCTTCTGTCTGTCTTCATGTGTTCCTTCTTGCTGCTGCTCTGGTTTTCTCCTCATCCTAAAACATCTCTCTGGGAGCGTCTCTCACCATGGATAAGGCATTTCACTTTAGAGGCAACCCTGGTGAGCAGATGAGATTATGCTTTTAGGGTTTTTGCATTGAATTAGATTTAAGATGCATTTCTGAAAAAGAGGTTCTGAACTGTGAAGCGTCACTGTGCAGGATGTTCAGCAAGCCACTGCTCCTTAAGCACACACACTGCTTCTTGGTGTGTCATCTTTCCAAAACAGAACAAAGAAACAGAAAGGAGCAAGTGAAGCTCCTACGGGGCTCATTTCTCTAGGTTTCAACTCCTCATTGTCCTTAGTGGTACAATGTTGAGAGACCAGCCAGTGAAGTCGATTGAAGAATAGAGAGTGGCCACACTGCCCTGTGCATGTTGGCTAAAGGTTATCAGCATATTCCCTCATTTTCCCAAGAAATGCTAAGTGTTTTCCCACATCCTTCTTGATGTCTTCCATGTTGAAGGGCTAGCAAGTGCGGATGCATTGGGAGGGACTCCAGCTGCCAGCAGCTACTCAAATTCTAGGCAGAGATTTTAGCTGACTCCAAGGAGAATTACCAGCTAATATTATTACAGCTTCCTTTTGAAAAACGTATTTTTATAGCCTCATAATATGCATACTTTTGATTCACCCTCAGCATTAACCTTGAGTTGTTTAAACTTATAACTAAGCCCTCTGAGTGTAGGGACCCTGGATTTTTGGAAGGAAATGATCAATGGAGAGAAATGGGGGATGTGTGGGTCTCTGATTGGCAGTAGAGATACTGGAGCCAGCAAAAGGTTCCCAAAAAAGTTAATGGAAGTTCCCAATCATAATGGGCATATCAGAAAACAAAAGTCAGGGAGAAAGACAAATGCCTGGATAATGAAATGAGAAGAGTAAGATAAAGAGACTGATACATGATCAACTCCAGCCCCACTCAGAGCATCTCATTTAATCTGCTCAGTAACTGGGCAAGGATGGATTTCCTGTCTTTGTCCTGCCGATATGACATGGGAGGCTCTGGGATGTGAAGTTGACTGTTAAGGTCATGCAGATGGCAAGAGGCAAGGGCAGGCTTTGAATCCAAGTATACCTGATGACATGGTCCTGTCCTATGAAGGGTTTATGATGTAAAAAGAATGTACAGGAATTAAAGGCAATGCACCCTCTATGTAGGACCATGGGTAGGAGAAACTCTCTCTGGAACTCCTCCTTTCAGGATGGACAGGCAGGGAGCTCAGGAATGAGGGAGCTCAAAGCCTTTGATTGCCTCTGCCTGTGTAAGTAGCTGGGGCGTAGTGAAGTTTTCTGGGAGGCCTGAGAATCTTCAGTTTCTAGGAGTTCAGAGGTTTCAGAGTAGCTTGTTAACAAATTCCCATTTCTCTAAAGCATTAGACTGTTTAACTTTTTTAAAGTTACCCTTTCCTAATCCTTCCTGACACAAACTGTATTAAACCAGATTCTTCTGGTTACAAATGACGGAAGTTCAATTCAAGAAAAAATTGGGGATTAACTGGCTCATAAAACAGAAAGGTAGAGGAGGTTAAGCTAGCATCAGGTACAACTGCATTCAGATATTCAATGGTCACCTGGATGCAGGCGTTCAATGGCCAGCTGGATGCAGGCATTCAATGGTCACCTGGATGCAGGCATTCAATGGTCATCTGGATGCAGGCGTTCAATGGCCAGCTGGATGCAGGCATTCAATGGTCACCTGGATGCAGGCATTCCATGGTCACCTGGATGCAGGCATTCAATGGTCACCTGGATGCACTACTCAATGGTCACCTGGATGCAGGCATTCTATGGTCACCTGAATGCAGGCATTCAATGGTGTCATCAGAATGCAAACCCTTTTTCCCTCTCTAGACCTACCTGCATAGGTACTGAATTCTCTTTTGGGTACACATTTTTAAAGACTGTTATGGCTACTGTGGCTCTCAATGTGTCCAGAGAAAAAACACTGTGTGTTCCTCAATAACACTAACACACTTTATAATGTCTCTGATCTACATGGGCATAAGGCCAAGGGTGTAGAATGTATTCATTTGCCGGGTCTGCCTACAAGCCCACACCTGGACTAAAAGCCCACACCTGGCCTACAAGCAAACACCTGATCACAAGATGACTCTTTGACCACAAGCTTATTACTGGAGCTTGGAGGTAGGAAAGCATTGGATGGACTTGAGGACCTCAGATGAACAGTTTGTGGGAGAGAAGGAAGGGCTGAGTGGATAAAAATTAGATGCTAGTGTCAGAAGATGAAGGAAATAATTCTGGAAAGAAGTACAAAATGAACAATTGCCCCCTATAGGTGTCATATTATTCTAATCTGCATTGAGCCTTTTAAAAATCTTTGCTTTTCAAAGAGTGGTTTGTGGACTGGTAGCATCAGCGTCATCTAGGAGCTTATTAAAAAGCAGAATCTCAGGCTTCACTGGGACGCACTGAATCAGAATCTGCATTTTAACACGATCCCTCTGAGAGCTATATGAATACTGACGTTTGAGAAGCACCGATCTAAACTTTGTCAAGCACTATTTTATCAATGGACAAATATTCCTTAGGTAGGAAAATAAACCTTAGTTTCCTAATGAGGAGATTTTGTTTCCAAAATACAGGCTCTGTTACTAAGCTTAGTAACTCTGGGCTGATTGTTTTTTGCTTGCTGTACTTTGCTTCTGTTTTCACGTCAAGAAAATGTGGGATTTGGATTGGAAAATCTCTGAAATTTCTGTCAGTGTCTGACCTTTCAGAAATCTAGTTTTCCTAGGTATCAGAAGGGAGGTAATTTGAGGATTATAAAAACCATAATAAAGGGTTTTCTGCAACTGTCAAAAAAGAAAGATGCATTCAGAGGTAGTCTTTGGAATACAAAATCAAGATCTCCAATTTAGAATTCAACCAAGTTCTACACTAATGGTTTTAAACAGTGGGTCCAAGGAACCTAGAATTCCAAGGAGGCGATAACATGTTGAAAATTCTTAACCTGATGATGTGGTTCTAACAGGTTCTACAGAAAGTCAGATAAAAGATTCTTGTACCTGCTACAAGAATCCAGGTACACATCCTGGAGGAGGCAAGTTATAAATTTTGCCTGGAAAACTGCATAGGATTGGGTTCTGGGAAGCCCAAATAAAGCTCCACAAAGCTAATGCTTGCCTCTTCTCATTCTACTAATTGTTCCTTAGAAAATAAAAAAAAAAATAAGCAACAACAACTTCAATTAAATAATAGCAGCTACCACTTCCCGTGGTAATTAGAGAGATAGATCACATGTAATTAATCCGGAGCCCCCAGAAGCTACTTTCATGCTTCGGAAATTGGCTCTCAGCCGTTTCCTTTGCAATGGAATGTTGGGGATTTTTAGTTGCCTTTTATGTTCAGTGTGTTATTAATAACGAAAACACCTCTGTGTAAAACATTAATTGCCTGTCTGCCAGCTTGCACCTGAATTTGAATACTTGGTCTATTGAAACCAAATCCATTATCATGCTTTGCTGGGTAACTGACCTCACTGGCAGAGCTTTAATGGAATCCTTGATGAATCTGATGCACGCTCTTTATCCCATATGGAGGATTTGTCAATATAACTATCGTCCTCAAGAAGAAAAAAAATACATTTTAAAATAGAAAGCAGATGAAAGCAGGCTCCATCCCACTTGTGGGTGCTACTTGTTTGTGAGCAAGCATCCCAGGGAGCAAATTAAAGAGATAATGACTTTGGTAAAACTTGACTTGAAATGGAAGTTTGGAAGGGGAGCCCTGTTAATAGCTTGTCACTACCTTTGTTAGAGGAAGCCCAGGGGGAAATGGAAGAGACAGCAAACCAGTGTGCTCATTGCACGTCTAGCTAAAAAGCAGTGCGCTCTGCTGAGAGTAGATCTTAAGGGTGCAGAAAATTTATCCTGGATGAGCTAACCCAATGTCATGACTTGCAGCATCATTTATAGATGAATGACCTTGAAACCCTGAACTCCAGTCTTCACCCTTCACTGTAACTCCTGAGCATCCTTGGTTTTTCCAGTTCATTCTTGTATTACTTGAGGGCACAGTAGCAAAGAGATGGCACATGTCAATCCACAATTTAAATCCTGCATAAGTGACCACGTTTTAAACTAAAAGGACTATACTTCCAAAGGTTAGGTAGAGTTCAGGAAAACCAACAAGGGACAAGACAAAACCATGAAGTAGCAATAAGAGGAGCACTTAGACCCCGAGACCCGAAAAGGCAAGAGGAGAACAGAAGGGGCTACAGTATCTGTAGAAGGAAACAGAGGAAAAGAATCATCAGCTGGGAGCTGTGGCCTTCGGAAGAGGAATGCAGTTAACCCTTGCAGGCCACACAAGCAACGAGCCTGGGTGATCTATGTCCTGCTTTCACTCACGTTCCATTGTCTAATATTTTGGCACTTTCTACTGGATAAAACCAACTGGAAGAGACAGAGCATGGAGGTCCATGATACCATGGTCAGTCTCCCAGGATAACAAGCCTGATGTAAAAGACAGGAGAATCAGTGGGAGGGTCAAATAAAATATATTCTACACAGCTGGTTAGTGCATACCTCAAACCTACCAAGCCCCAAACTGAACTCGTGATCTCTTTTTACCATGTCCTGATCCTTTGCCTACCCTCGTCTTCTGCATCACAGGAATGACATCGTCAGCCACCCTGAGGCCAAAACCTCAAAGCTACTCTTGAGTGCACCCCCTTTCCTTCACCCCCAACTTGCCTTGTTTCAGCAAGTCCTATAGATTGACTTCCAAAGCATGTCCTTAACTTAGCCCTATCTCCACTGCCTCCATTCTGAACTCAGCCACGTTTCTTTCCCTAATGGATTGTTGCAGTGGTCTCCAAGTTGCTCTCTTGCTTCCACTCTTCTGCAAAATCCATTACTGATGCTGAACAAAATCCAGACTCCTTGTTTATCCTTACAAAGGTCTGTGTCAAGGGGTCCTGGCCCACCTTTTCACCATTATTCCTTACTGCTCATTGCTTAGCTACACCCTTCCAGCTCTCCTGGCCATGCCCTGCCTTTCAAGTAGGTCAAATGTATTTCAGCACAAGGATCTTTGCATCAGCTAATCTTTTTGCTTGCAAAGTCTTTTCTGAAATCACATGGCATGCTCTTTTTGGTCTTCAGGTATCAAATTAAATGTCATTTACCCACAGGTGCTCTCCAGACCATCAAATCTGAAGAGGCCACTGGATTATTCCCTATCATGTTGCCCTGTTTTAGCTTCTTATATATTCCTTCATTCATCTGTTTACTTATTTGTTGTTTCTGTTTTTTTTTTTAAGTTTAACCATCTGATGCTTTCACCATAATACAAAGCCCAGGAGGTCAATGGCCAGTCCCTCTTGTTTGTATAGGAGAATAGTAAGAGCTCAAAAAGATGTTTCTGATTCAATGTTTGGGAGCAGTGGATATTAGTATATTTTTTCAAAAATATCCAGACTACAAGTAAAGAGAAGGCAAAAAAAGAATTCTGATTTGTGGATACAGATTATGTGAATTAAAATCTGAGCTCTACCACTTAAGAGTTATAAGACACTATGGGAGAAATTACTGTTTTGAGGTGTCTGCCTTTTCATATGTTAAATAGTGATCCTAATGTTACATATTTCATAGAGTTTGAGAGGATTAAATCAAAAAAATGCATATAAGATTCTCAACAAATTGCATGGCAAAGTATTTACACCCTAACAATGTTGGCTGTAATTTTATATAAAGCAAGATTTTTAGTGTTGTTAGGGTGAGAACCAAAAATTTACAAACCAAAACAACTAAAAATGACTTATGTATTTTAATTGACAAGTAAACTCCATTCAGGATTATGTTTGTTTCCTTCACCATTATAGAACCAGAGCATCAGATACATAATAGACACTCATTTGTTGAAAATGAATGAATGAATGAATCAGTAGATGATATGCATCATAATAGAATGGTAACATTTGTAATTCAAACAAAGTTAATCTGTTCACTCAAAAAAAAGCATTTATTGAGCTTCAACTGTATGCCGGTCAGTGTTTTAGGTAACAGAAAGACATGAATGAATAAAACATGCATGACTTCTTGAAACTTAGATTGAGAAAAATAATTCAGGAAAGGCAAATAGGATGTGCTGAAGGGTTCTGCTTTTCAATAGGGTTGTCACAGAAGGCCTGATTGGGAAGGTGACATTCAAAAAAACCCTGTAGGAAGCGAGGAAGCAAGCTGCAAGTGTATGTGAAAAGAACAACATTCCTGGTATAGAAAGTGCATGTTCAAAAGCCCAAGAGTGACAGCGTGTCTGATATTCAAGGGGCAGGGAGGAGCCCAGCTGGCTGGAGTGGAGGAACAGGAAGAGCCTGAGGCCAGAAAGGTCATGGTGGTCAGAGAGCATACGACTACCAGAACCATTGCAAGAACTGTGGCTTCTACTACAGGTGAGAAATGGATTTGTAAAATACGTGTGTAGTGGAGTGTGATGGCATCTGAATGACACTTGCAAGCATCTCTGGTTGCTTGCATGAAAACGGACTGAAGAGGTGCAAGTACCAAAGTAGAAATATTGGTTAGAATGGTGTGGAACAGAATGGGAACAAAGCCAATGGTAAAACATTGGTCACGTTCAGAATTTGCTGGCAGATGAAATAAGACTATGAAAAAGAGAAACGTTTGAGACAACACAAGAGTAAAAATGCATATTGGGTTTGATAACTGTGTTTCTGAGATTTCATTTGGTGATGTGCCCATCTTTTCTTTTCAAAGATGACATCTTTGAATTTTGGTTGTTTCAAAACTTTGTGAACCCAACTCTCCAACACAGAGTCAGAATGAATATACCATGTGTCTAACTGACCTTAGTCCAGCATGTCTGGACAGAATGGCAGGATTTTTCAAAGTGTGTTCCTTGTAATATTTTCCCCAAGAAATTTTAAAGAATGTTGCAGGAAAAAGTCACGTAAGTTTATTAAAGATAAAAAAAATTAAAGAAAAATAGTTAAATATTTGTTACCAAATTGATAACAGCCTCTATTATATAACTGTACCTTGTGAATTTTCAAGACCATAGCATTAGCAGAGTATTATAGGCTAAGTTGTTTTCTCCCAAAATTTATGTGTTGAAATCCTAACTTCCAGGTCCTCATAATCTGACTGCATTTGGAGATCATGCCTTTAAAGAGGTAACTAGGGTAAAAGGAGGTTGTGTGGGTAGGGTCCTAATTCAATAAGACTGATGTCCTAATACAAAGAGGAGATTAGGACATTGACACATACAGGCACAGGGAGAAGATGGCCATCTACAAGAGGGACACAGGGAGAAGATGGCCAGGGAGGGACACAGGGAGAAGACAGCCATCTGCAAACCAAGGACAGAAGACTCAAAAGAAAGTAAGCCTGCTGACACCTTGATCTTGGACTTATGACCTCCAGAACTGCGAGAAGATAAATTTCTACTTTTTAAGACACCCAGTTTTAGCATTTTATTATCACAGCCACAGTAAGCTAACACAGGGTGCTTTTTTATTCCAAAGGAATGAGGGAGGGAGGGCACTTATCCTATGGGAGGACCGCTCTGTGCCTTGGCATTCATAGAAAATCAAGATCACTCAGGTACTATCGGAGGCCATAGATGGGTGCATGATTACAAAGTCTCTGAAAGGTAGAAGTGGGTCTTCGGTTACTAATGGTAAAAAAAAAAATCATCAAAAAGCAGAAAATAAAAGCATATCAAAGAGGAAGAAAATAAGATTTTATGTAAAACAGACATGTGATGGTTAATATTGACTGTCAACGTGATTGGACTGAAGGAAGCAAAGTATTGTTCCCGGGTGTGTCTGTGAGGGTGTTGCCAAAGGAGACTAACCTTTGAGTCAGTGAACTGGGAAGGGCAGACTCACCCTCAATCTGGGTAGGCACCATCTAATCAGCTGCCAGTGGGACTAAAATAAAGCAGGCAGGAGAAGACTGGAGAGCAGACTTGCTCAGTCTTCCAGCCTTCCACCCTGTGCTGGGTGCTTCTTGCCCTTGAACATCAGACTCCAAGTTTTTCAGCTTGTGAACTCGTGGACTTACACCAGCGATTCACCAGGGGCTCTCGGGCCTTTGGCCACAGACTGAAGGCTGCACTGTCAGCTTCCCTAATTTTGAGGTTGTGGGACTCAGACTGATCCAACACTGGCTTCCTTCCTCCTCAATTTGCAGATGGCCTATCATGAGACTTTACCTTGTGATCATGTGAGTCCATTTCTCCTTAATAAACTCCCTTTCTTATATACATATATCCTATTAGTTCTCTCCCTCTAAAGAACCATGACTAATGTGAGACACAAGGGATATTTTTTATTTAATATGAATAAAACATGTTGAAGATTTTAAATTAAAACAAGGAGACCACATCCACCTAAGAATGCACCATAGATTCTTAGATACCCAGAGATGGTACTATGCCATGATCCAACAAGTGGTTTTTCCTATTTAGCTGTTAATTTAGACTAATTCTACATCCTAATTTGAGAAATTTGAGAATAGATAATTACAGAATCCATGCATGCTAAACCTAGTATGCTTATGATATGCTTTGCCCTGTTAATTGCATTTTATTTTGATAATTTCTTAAGACTGCTAACAAAGTTCTAAAAAGGTGCGCATGCATGTATGTGTGTTCAGAGTGATGGGTAATACACTATCAAAGGCTACATCCCATAAAAATCGATTCATGGGAGAACTTGCAGAAGGGTGTACTAAAATATATATATATATATATAGAAGAGTTTTCTTTCATCCAACTCAGTTGATTCACAGGTCTTTAAGGGTCTCCCATAAATTACCAAGAGAAGGAATTAAATAGTCTTCCTGAAGTGTTTCTTTTTTATAAGTGTCATGAGCTACAGAGATAATTAATTTATTCCCTGTAGACTTGTCCTAAACTCCTGATGAGGTGTTACAAAAAGAAATTTCATGTTTCATATCAGCACTTTCAGATGGTATCATTAACTACTAGACTAATCGTGAAATGATAGACATGCATACAGAACTAGTAGAAAGTTTCTAGAAAGAATTTGGCATTTAAAATAGTATGCACTGAATTCCTTCGAAGCAAACCTGAAAATGGAGAGATACTAGCTTGAAGAACATAGCTCAATAGTGAGATAATTTTAATATTCTATTAATTTTTGAGGGCCCTTTCCTCTGAGTATACATTAATTAACTCTATATAGACCTCGGTGTTAAGAAATCTTGTCTTTATGCCTCATAAAATACATGCTTATGCATGCAAGTCCCAACTGTTTCTTCCCATTTCTAAATATATTCCTCTTACCAAAGCCTTCACGGCCATCAGAAACCTCTCCCCATCTGTACTATCTGTAGAATTTACATTTGATTATTTTATAGTATTCTATATGTTTCATACTATCCTATAGTATTCATTTTAAGGCTTATTAAAATAAATTAGGAGGCTATGGATATAGAAGAGAACTCAAAAGTGAACTTTGCCTACTCTTCTGTAAAATAGGGATATTATTGCTTTCCATGAAGTATTCTTGGGAAAGTTAGAGGGAATATGTAACAAATACATAGTGTCTGCTGGGCAGGGTGTCTCATGCCTGTAATCCCAGCAATTTGGGAGGCTGTGGCAGGAGGACTACTTGAGGCCAGGAGTTTGAGACCAAGCTGGACAATATAGTGAGACCCTATCTCTACAAAAAATATGAAAATTAGCTGGGTGTGGTGGCCCACACCTGTAGTCCTAGCTATCCAGGTGGATGACGGAGAAAGATTGCTTGAGCACAGGTGTCTGAAGCTACAGTGATTTATGATCACCACTACACTCCAGTTAGGATGATAGAACAGGACCTTGTCTCATAGATAGATAGATCAATAGATAGATAGACAGACAGAGTCAATAAATACCACCTTCTTGTGACTGATGATATTACCATCAATCCTTATTATAATCTAATTCATGCTTCTCATTTTGTAAATGAGTGATCTAAAACTTTAACAAGGTCCCATTTTAATGTCATGGAAGAGGACAGACAAGGGTTCAAGAATACTACTTACTAGCCCCATGAATATTGTGAAAGGCATTTGACCACTCTTACATACGTTAGAGGAAGCCTCAGTTGTTTCATCTCTATTTTGAGGGATATTTTTGAAGATTAAATAATATAATAAGTATAAGCAACCTATGTGGAACCTAGTATATTTTAGACACTTAATAAAGGTTAGGAAAATAAAAAATGAAATTAAAATAACTATAAGATAAAACAAGTAAAACATTTATATCCAAGGAGCATAAAAATTATTCCTTCTAGGCCTTGGTGACTGATGGGAAGTTGGAGAAGAAAATAAGAGCATTCACTCTGCAAATCTGAGCTATAATAATACTAGGAAAAACAAATCTGATCATTTCACCTAAATAGGATGATGACCTAGAAATTGGAAGAAAGAACAGAGTCCCTTTGGGGAAAAGATTGAAACCAAAGGTACAAGCTGACCTTGACCACCTGAGGAGGTCACCAGTAGTATATATTCAGGGTGGAAAGCATGGGTAGGGGCAGAGCACTCTTTCCTTTAAAAAGAAAAAAAAAAGCAGTGTTCACAATATAAAGGAGGACTTTTCTGGACTTTCTTATATTTATTTTACAATTAAATAATATGAATATTATTTAAATTACCCATGAGAAAGGTGGATGCATCATATTACAGTGTTAAGACTTCTAAAGGCATTAACCTGAGTATTATAGGCTAAGTTGCTATTAAGATAAAAGTAAATGAGGTGCTTTATACTTATGCCGAATCCCAGGCTGTAATCAGCAGAAACAAATAGAAAATCTGCTCCAATGCACTCTTGTCCTAAGCTCCTCAATAGAAGGAAACTGGAAGATAGAAAAGCCACACGCTATTTATGAAGTCTTATAATAAGAGCTATTAAGTTGAGTGGGGTCAGTGTTGCTGCTTACAGTACAAATTATGTATTGCACAACCTCTGAGGCTTCATTTACCTGGTAATCATTGTTGATGTGTAGAGTTGTAATGTAGTTCACAGGCAGAATGGAATAAAATGACTTGAGGAAGCAGTGCTTTTGTATAACTGGCACAAAGTTGCCATACTGGCTACTCATTGTAGGTTGGGTAGGGAGAAAACTCATCCTAAAGTTGACCAGAAGGTGACATTTTTTGGCTAAAAAAATAATAATAAAGTAAAGAAAAATGAAGAAAATGTTAACAAGAGGGCAAAAAATAGAAAGAAATGATCAGCGTTCTGTAGGCACTGCTTCCCCTCCACAATGCTAGGACATGCCCAGAGAAGGTGCTACTTGTAATGATGTCTGTGAGTAGAAGGGTGTTGTATATACTTGCAAAACCCTGGTGTGACACCAAAAAGGGAAATCAAACATGTTGTCAAAAGAAATTTGATGGAGACAGAAGAGTAGTCCTAGAGTGTCAGATCAGATGGATGGGCACAAAATGGAGTATTTATGCTTGTTTCTGATTTCTTAATGATCATCATTCAAGATGCAAACCAAGACTTCAAGCTCAACAAATAAATTCAACATGTAAAAGCATGCTTACTCTCCCCAGAAGCTGCAATAAGTGATGGCAGAGGAATATAAACCCTAAATTAAAAGAGCACACAATAGAAGCAGCAGTTGAGGGATATCAACAAAATTTTGGAAGTGGCAACTCACGTGGGCTGGTGGCAGCTGACTTGGCAAAGCTGAGAAGACTGAGAGCCAAGACAGTGGAACTGATGTCGGGGGGAGAAGCAAGGAGAGACGCGACAAGAAACAAGCTAAACTCCAAATGAAATGTTTCATAAACTGGAGGCTCCATGTGCCTTAAATGATGGGACTTTTCTTGGGGATAAAGGAGGAAGACTGTTTAAAAGACTATACAAGGAGCAATTGCATGCCCCAGTTCACCTGCGGACAAGTGTAGTGAGGCAACTGACAGAAGAATTTCTCTTTGGAGAAGATGCCATTAGGTACGGCCGAGAGCAGGAGGGAGGTCCTGATGGAAATAAGGGGATTAGGAGGAAGTCAACAGAAAAAGAAATGAGCTGCCCAGGCTCCTGACCTTGCTCATCTCAGAGAACACTGGCAGTCAGCCTCCTACCACTGAGGCAGAACATTAGAGGATGGTTGCTTGAAGAAATAGACCGAGAGAAGATAAATTTCTATGGATGTTACCACTTGGAAGGCCAGTAGTGAAATGGTAAGTTTGGCCTGATTAATTGGCTGCGGTGTTCCAGTCAACAGTAGCCACAGGCATGAAGAGCTTTCCATCAAAATTTTGAACTCTTCACTTTAAACAAGAACAAGAGTCAACAGACATTTGAAGGAAGACTCTAAGATTAAAGAATGATGTCATAATTAGAAACACAGTTTTTAAAAAATGAATTTGATAAAAGCAGAAACATGTAAGCAGCATAAAAATCTATCATTTGGATTCTTAGATAAAATAAGATACTGCATATGAAACAAGATCAGGAAGCTGTAAAAATATGAACATTCAAAGAAAAAATTATATAGGAAATTGAAATGTTAATAGCAGCAGTTAAAACTTTCAATAAATTGGCTAAGAAATAAGGTTAAAGAAAATTGCCTAAAAGCTAGCAAAAAGATAATAAGATGAAAAATGGTGAAGAAAAGTTTAGAAATTTAGAGGATCCGAAGAGCTTCTACGACTGATTAGTATAAGTTCTAGGAAGAAGAAGCAGAGAAAAATGGAAGGAAGAAGTTTTCTAAGGAGAAAATAAGAAATTACCTAAAATTAAAGGGTATATATTTTAATATTTAAAACAGCTTACCACATCCTACATCCCGGCAAAAAGGAAAAAAATCTATAAGAAGGAATATGATTGTGAAATTTCAGAAAATAGATTTAGACAATGTCTTAAAAGTTTTCAGAAAGAATGTAGAAGACACATAGAGAGAATTAGGAATCAGAATAGCATCAGACTCCTCCAAAGCAATATTAGAAACAATAGTACAACGACTTTAAAATTCTGACAGAAATGGAATTCTATAACTAGCTAACCTATCATTTGAGTGTGATAGTAGAAGACATTTTTAAAGGTCTCAAATATTTAAGCTCCCAGGATTTTAAAAAGTGAATCCATTGGAGATAATAAACCAAAAAAGAAAAATTCCCCCAAATAAGATAGCCACACAGAGGACAGGTGAAGGGCAACCCAGGAGTGAGGAGGGACCCCCCAAAATGGCAGTGCAGCAGGTCTGGGTGGCAACAGCTCAGACTGTAGCAGAGTGGCTGAGAGTGCGATGGAGGATTTCTCACAAGAAACAAAACCAAAACCAACCAGCAAACAGTAGTCTGGCAGGTTACTTCCTATTGCGATGAGCTACACTAACTGTTACCAAGTTTGATTATACCCCCCAAAAAGTTGTACAGTCTGTCATAATGTCGGGTGTTGAATTAATAGTTCCTTTGTTTTTTCTCAAAAAAGCATATAAGGAACAAAACAATTTTTAAGGCTTAGGAAATTGAACTATATGGAGAGAAAATGTAATGAAGTTTGCATAAGTTAAAGACTGTAAGTGCTGAATACTGTTTTATCAGAAACAGCTGCTAAAACTATGTTGAGTGGATGAAGGAGATGGAGTTGGTGGAGATCTATGTTTAGGATAGGAAGGGACATGGTATTTCCTCTCACTCTGTAGCCTATCAATAGATAATATCAAAGGCCATAAAGCAAATCATGGCCAGTCTGTTCTCCTACAACATGTGTCTCCAGATGAGAATTGCTTTATATGTGTTTCCCACTCATATATGTAGAGATTTTGTTGGTCCATGGGAGAGTTTTTTCAGTAGTTATTTGGAATTTATCAAAGGTAAACTTCCTTAAAATTTAAGAGGAAAGCATTAGCAATACGCAAAGATCTTAAGAAAAAAAAGATGAAAACTTCTATTGAAATGTCTTCCTTCAGGAAAAATTGTGACATTTTAGTGCCTTTAATAATTACTACAATTTCCATTAACTTAAGGTGTAAGGGGAAACTGAGGAGATATTGATGAAGAACGTACAAAGTCATTTCTCTCTGTATTAGGAAAAGATTGATGATGACGTCTACCCCTTGAGAAAGATTTTTAATTTTGATGAAACTGGTCTCTATTAGAAGCAGATGCCTCCAAGTATTAACATTTTGAAGAAGAGAATAAGAGCTCCAGGGTGTTAGGCTGCACAGGATCCATGCACTGTGTTGCTGGATGAAAATGACACTGGAGATTTATTTGTGTGACTCATTTTATTACGTTTGATATTTAGTTGATGCTCCACATTTCAAAGTTTTGAGTGGTCTGCCCTCAACCCTAGTTTGCTCATAAATCTGTTATTTTTAGCCCTCAACTTCTGGAATTCTCAGCCTTTTTGGTAATATATTTGCCATCATAGCAAAAATACTTGTGCTTAGAACTATGGAGATAAATGCCAGAAGAAACAGCTAAAATAAATTAAAGTATTGCCTTTGGAGAATAGTAATTGAGAATAGGGACGTATGAGAGCATGGGAATTCTCTTTTCTTTAAAAGCCTACTATGTACAACTTTGATAAAAACAAATTTTAAGTACAATAATAACTTCTAATGAAAAAGACTTGAGCAAAGAACACTGTATGTCTAGGAATATAATGCATGAAACTGACATCCCACTTAGTAATATCATTCAGAAATACTGAGCAGATCTTAACAAGCAGTCTTTAAACATATAGCTGAGCGCTTAAGAAAGTAAACCACGGACAAAAAATAAAGAATTAAAAAACAGTGTTGCAGGTGTGGGGCTCAGCTCTCTGGTGGGGTGAAGAGGAAAGAAGGGTTGAGAAGTTGTTTTGAAGTCTCAGCAAAAAGAGACATTGGGACTGGGAATCAAACATAAAGCCAAGACCCTCAAATGGCTTTGCCACAATTAATTGATCTCATATCTGTCCTCACACTTAAAATTGACTTAAAAAAATCCTTGTCTGTCTTTTATTTTGTCCAGGACTGTATATAGAAGAAAAAATCTCACTTGAGATTTTTTCCTATAACTCTGCTCTTGTGGATGTTTGAGAATTAAATTTATACTAGCTCCTTCAGCTAATAAATTAGACCAAAATGTGGTCCCAGGCTGGTGATACTCTGGGGTGTCTGGCAATGGCAAATCCAATGGATATCCTTACCAAGGCCACTCAACAGACCACATGTAATAACCAGCTGAATGTGGGTTCACATCACAAAATTACAAAATCCGCAAAGAAATAATGCAATTTTTAGCATTTCAACAAATGTTTATCAAGACCAATTCTGTGCCAGGCATTGATCTTGGCACTAGGATAACAGCAAACAAGAAAAAATTTAAAAATATATTTCTCAGAGGAACTTATATTCCAGTAAAGGAGACAAAATGCAGACCCAGCAAAAACTTCAACAGAATTAAATTCCCCAAACTTTAGAGAGTAGAACTATTGGATAACCTATGAAATACAAACATCGCTGAAAGAGAACACTAATGTGTACATTAAAATAACTAAATACAAACAAAAATGAAAAATACAATCATTGAAATAATAACCAAAACCGATTTCAAGTGATGGTTTAAACAGCCAATTTAACAGAGCTGAATGTAGAAACTGGCAAATAAGTAGAAGAAAACTACTTGGAGTGCAGTAGGTGATATCTTAAGGTGCCTAGACAAAAAGATGAGACAATGTGAAAGACAGTTTGAAATTCGAAGAAGGGAATGAAAAGGTCCAATTACTCTAGAGAGAATGAGAGAGATAACATGCAAAAAATACAATGAAGTGTTATTCAGCCTTAAATATAAAAGAAGATCCTATCGTTTGGGGGGGACATAAATGAAACTAGGGGACATAAATGAAACTGGAGGACATTATGCTAAGTGGAATAAACCAGACACAGAAAGAAAGATACTGCATGATCTCATTTATTTGGAATGTAAACAAAAGTTGAGAGCAGAGTAGAAAGGTGATTACCAGGGGTGAGAGATGGGCTGTGGAGAGACAGGACAAGGAATACAAAGTTGCAGTTAGGAGGAGAAAGAAGCCCAGAGACCTAATGTATCGCATGAAGACTATAGTTAATAATATCCTATTGTATACTGGAAATTTGCTAAAAAAGTAGATTTCTCTTTTTAACACACACACATTATGTGTAATGATTGATACGTTAACTTTCTTGGTTATAATAACTTCACTCTATTTATGTACATCAAAACATCATGTTTTGTACAACTTAAATATATACAATAAAATAAAAAGAAAAGTGAAAATAAGTGGAGCAAAAGAAAGACATAATGAGGTGTTGGTAACTTCTCAGAATTTATGAATGTCATGTTAGAGATAAACTCTGACATTTTCTCTTTATGTTGATAGGTCTATAGCATCCTGTGCATTCAAACAACATTACAAAATTTATATTCTATTGTTATTTTCTGTTTATAAACTATTTTTTTTCTTTCTTCTTCCTTTCCCTCTTCCTTCTTTTTCTTCCTTTCTTTCTCCTTTCCTTACTTCTGGCCAAAATTCCTTGAGTACCTGCTCTTCATAGGCACTATTTTGTTTTTTTGTTTTTGTTTTTTTGTTTGTTTGTTTGTTTTTGAGACAGAGTCTCGCTCTGTCGCCCAGGCTGGAGTGCAGTGGCGCAATCTTGGCTCACTGCAAGCTCCGCCTCCCGGGTTCACGCCATTCTCCTGCCTCAGCCTCTCCGAGTAGCTGGGACTACAGGCGCCCGCCACCACGCCCGGCTAATTTTTGTATTTTTAGTAGAGACGGCGTTTTATCGTGGTCTCGATCCTGACCTCGTGATCCGCCCGCCTCGGCCTCCCAAAGTGCTAGGATTACAAGCGTGAGCCACCGCGCCCGGCCCCATAGGCACTATTGAGAATGCAGTGCAAAGACTTGATGGAAAGTATATTCCAGTTGGGAAGAACTTCTAGGTGAGTAGGGTCTAGAGAGACAAGCTAAGGAAATAATGCAATCATGGCCTCATCTGAATATTTTGTTGCTTAACGAGTCCATTGTGTTAGCATCCAATTAATTTGGTTAAATAACTAAAATGACAAATGTAATCTCCAATAAAATGTGTATAAAATAATGAGGTGGAAGAGGAGAGAGATGTAATATTAGGTTATGTATGCCAATATGTCTCTGTATGTATATATAAATGTGTGTGCAGAGACATACGTGTGTGTGTGAGTATACACTTTCTCATGAACACATGCACACAAGCAAGGAATAAAATATGCCTAGTTTCTAAAGCCCTTGTTTCTGTAACTGGTCACAAAGTTACAGCGGGTACTGACAACTTTTTTTTCCATCAGCCTTTCCAAGTTTCCTTTGGTCTCAGCCAGGACCTCAGCTACTCAGTGTGTTTTTGTGTGTATCGTTGTTGTTGTTGTTTGCTTGTTTGGTTTTTGTTCTGTTTTGTTTTTTATCTTGTAGAGTGAGCCACACTCTCATTTTTGAAGGGTCTGCGTCCTCAACTATTAGACATGGAAATACAGAGAGGAGCACTAGGGAATCTCCAGGACTCTAAACACAGCCCTGACTCTCTATTGTGGAGCAGCAACCCATCTTCCCCTTGGTAATTGGGATCAGTCATCCCAGCCGTGGTACATGTCCTTGCTTTCCTTACCTACTTTATAGGACATAGTGAAGGCTAGTTGAGATAGCGTATGGATACCGAGTACCAGGTATGTAGCAGGGTCTCTAAAAATATAAGCTCTTCCCCCTTGAGTTTTCCTTCAGATAGTACTTACATTACTGTTGATTACTGCTGAGGTTTTTTAAAAAGAGGTTTATTAATTTAAAAAAATATATATTTTCTTCCTTGCCTGTATTAAAATAGTTTGGGAAATAATGTGTTTTTTTTTAAATATTCAATTATCATCTTCATTAACTGTTGAGGCCATCCTGAAGGATGTAGCTTCAAGGACGAGCCAAGCTCACATTCTGAGCTTCAGGATTCAGCGGCAGATTGACCCATCTAGTCCCTGCAGCACAGCAGAGCAGGTTGGCCAAGCAAGTCCTGCAGCATGAGGAGCAGAAGGGAGTCCATGCTCTCCAGGGGCAGCCAGCTCCTAAGAGGAAAGCATAGGTCAAAGCTAACCAACCCCAGGTGATTCTTCCCAAATTTACCAATTAAGTAATTCAGCCTACCACCCCCATTCCCCTCCCCAAGGAGTATGAGGAAAGGACAAACTGGAAATATGATGTTTGCTTAGGAGAAATCCCTCAACAAGGACCCTGGGGTAGAGTGTCTTACCACACTGTAGCAGTTACCATCCTAAATACATTAGGATGGGCCACATTCAGCCACCCCTCCTGAATTTGCAGGTGTGAATACAGTGCATGGCACTCATTGGTGAAATATGACCAGCCTGGCTTCCTAAGAGGAGCAGCACGAGGAGCCCTCAAAAGGATGAATATGTTGGCCGGGTGCAGTGGCTCACACCCAGCACTTTGGGAGGCCAAGGCGGGTGGATCACTTGAGGTTAGGAGTTTGTGACCAGCCTGGCCAATACAGTGAAACCCTGTCTCTACTAAAAATACCAAAAATTAGCCAGGCCTGGTGGCATGCACGTATAATCCCAGCTACTCAGGAGGTTGAGGCATGAGAATCGCTTGAACCCAGGAGGCAGAGGCTGCAGTGAGCTGAGACCGAACCACTGCACTCCAGCCTGGGCAACAAAGTGCGACTCCATCTCAAAAAAAAAAGAAGGATGAAGATGTCAAGTCTCAGGTACTCCTGAGTCTGGAATCCCCCTGTGTGGAAATTGTAGTTCCTTTTATCACTGTTTTATCCAAGATCCCATGACTCGTCTATTCAATAGTGTTTTTTTCAAAGCAATTTGTTGGGATAAAATCCGATTCTGAAGAGGATTAAAACAAAATGTGGATTTAATTATATTTGTAGTCATTTGATAGGGAAAAAATACATATGTAACTAATTTTATGTGTCAAGACCCAGAAAGGATTTGGATACTTCATGTGTTAGGAACAAAACAAACACACATTATTCTGATGTTCTTTCTTTAAATCCCCAAATCCCTGTATTTCTGCCAGGTGTGACGGTGCTTTTCATTTCAGCAATGAATACACAATAACACCACTTCTAAAAAACCTAGATCAAAGACAGGGTTATCTCCCCAGCTATCCATTTCTGCAAACAATCTCTCTTTCTCATGTTTCCCCTCCTTTCCTCTCATCTCAAACATGAACCATCCTGTTTTCCCAGGGAACCAGGGTTGGAGAGCCACTTTCTTTTCACACAGTCTGAGGCTCTGTTTTTAGTGACAATTGTGCTGTGTCCTCTGAAGGAGGCCATCTGTTCACCTTGGCGGAGGTGAGTATCTCATTACCTATCAAGGTTTCTAAGTTGGCTCCTTTTATTGTATTGGAATCAACACCTTTTGATTCTTCAGCTCAAGTGCTGTTGGTGCCAGAATCTTTTTCTGGGGCTAGGGAAATGATTTCACAGTCTTTGCTGGGGCCCCTTAGGAGATACCTGACCAGGGTCCTGATGGCTTGGACATTGTTCACCCTCTGTCCTTATCATGCCTCACAAGCCCCAAGCGGCAAATGCATTGTAAATCCCAGAATGTTGACATCATTTCTCAATTATTCACTGTTTCCCAAATAATGCAGAGGATGAAATAATGAAAGAAACAGGTTGATGAAAAAGCCTGCTAAATAGGCTCATTATTTGCAACCCAAATTAACTTTCCCAATAGATCATTAATGCCAGGTTAGTCAGCAGTATAAAGACATTCACCTATCTAGACTCAACTTATTTACCTTGATTGAAATAAGAAACAGAAGATAATTGCAAACCTTCCAATGATCTTATGAATCATTATAAATCCAATTACTTCCCTTTCTTCCCCAAACTGAGAAAGTACGTTATAAATAAATTAGGTCACTTTTCGTACCTATGGAACAAACTGAAGCCCAAGGCCAGTTTGCCAGGGGATAGTATTAATTGGGGAAAATATCAAGGTGAGATATCCGTCATTTTTAGAACATGTCTTCTTTTGGTGATCCTATATGTTCCAATAAAACTTTATTTACAAAATCGAGTCATGGATCAGATTTATTCACTCCTGAACTAGACATTGTTGCCTATTTTTTTTACTATTGTGTTAAGAACACTGAATGTAGGAACTACTCTCTTAATACATTTTTAAGTGTACAATACTGTTTTTATCTATAGGCGCTATGATGCACAGCAGATCTCTAGGACTTATTCATCATTTATGAGTAAAACTTTATACCTGCTCAACAATAACTCCTCACTCCTCCTTCCCGGCAGCCACCATTCTATTCTCTGCTTCTACGAATTTGACTCTTTCGGATTCCACATGCAGATGAATTCATGCAGTATTTGCCTTTCTTTGTCTGGTTTATTTTATTTAGCATAATTTCCTCCAGATATATACATGTTGTCAAAAATGGCAGGATTTCCTTATTTTTAAGGCTGAATAGCATTCCATTCATATATGTATTACATGTACAATTAGGTTGTTTCCATATCTTGGTTATTGTGAATGATGCTGCAATGAACAAGGAGTGCAGATATTTTTTTCAAGATCCTGCTTTCAATTATTTTGGATAAATACCCAGAGGTAGAATTGCTGGATATAAGGATAGTTCTATTTTTAATTATTTGAAAAAAAATTTTTTTGAAACAGGGTCTTGCTCTGTTCCCCAGGCTGGGGTGCAGTGGCATGATCCCAGCTCACTGCAACCTCTCCCTCCCAGGCTCAAGCAATCCTCCCACCTCAGCCTCCAAATACCACACCCAACTAATTTTTTCTATTTTTAGTAGAGACAAGGTTTTACTGAAGTTTTGCTCACTCCTCACTCATCCTAGACACATGAAACATGATGATCAAAGCAGGAGAAGGAACAGGGAATGTGGTGTCAGGAAAGCAAGGCCCAGAGGAGCTTCAAGAAAGGGAGAAGTGGCAATAAACACATGACACCTGCGTAGGAATACACGCAGGCTTTCCTGAACTTAGCGATAGGCAACCTTAAGGGAGGCAGAGCCAGTTCCATGGAGGGTAAAAGGACCTTGATATTAGGAGGTTGCAAATGGAACAGAGGAGGAGAAAATCAAGAAAATGAGGACTGGACTTTCCATAATCTCAGCGATAAAATATTTTAGAGTCAAAGGCATCTCTCTCTCTCTTTCCTCTCTCTCCCTCTCTTTCTCTCTCTCCCCCCCTCCTCTTCCCATCCCTTCTTCTCTCCCTCCCATTCTCTCTCTCTTTCTCTCTCTCCCCTCCATCCCTTTTGCTTTTCTTTAGTTTCAGACATGGGGAACTCCTTGAACATCTTTCCATGTCGAGATGAAAAAGGCAATAGAGATGAGAAGTTAAATTAAAAGGATAATTGATGGAGAGAGAAATGTCTTTAAGGAGGTTGAAGGCCATGGTATTTAGAGCAGAGCTGGAAGAATTATGTGCCAAGTGCTGCTGGCACTGGAAGAATTGTGTGCCAAGTGCTCCTGGCACTGTGGGTGCGAGCCAGCTCCATCATACCTGGATTCACTTGTCAGTTAGTTACCAAATGTCAAGGAAAAATACAAGGAACTTGTGGCAGACAGTGTTGGTGCTCCTTCCAGATCCCCTCACATTCCTTTTTTATTTAGGTATTTTCTTGGTTGTTAATTGGTTTGTTTGCTTCTTTAGTGTGCCCTCAAGGTCCCCCCAAGTCTTCTTTGGCTTCTAACACCAACACCGTTTCTTGGAGGAACTGCCATTGAGCTACCTGCAGGCACAGGTAACAGGAAGTGCCTGGGAACTTAGTCCTCTCAGGAGTCTTCTCAGGCCAGTAACGGACAGATGCCGGGGTGTGCAAACTCAGTTTCTTTGCTTGGTAGGAAGACTCAGAGGCACACTTTACAGTTGAGCATTTTGCTCTGGAACAGCCCAGAGGCAGTCCTCCATGAGACTTTGCCTGAGCCCTTGGTCTTGCATGGATTCCTGCCGTTCGCTTTCTGCTTTCTACCTACCCTTTGGTTCTTTGCTTCAAGACTTTTCTTAAGAAATCCCTTGCAAGTACATCCTCACTTTTGAGTAGACTTCTGTGGGCCCCCACCTAAAACAGATGCTTTTAGCAGAGCCTTAAAGGACTAACTCAATAAGATGAGTTGGGAAAGAAGATTTTAGACAGATTAATTAGGACCAAGGGTTGAAAAATGAGAAAGTACCCAGGAAGAAAGGGCAATGAGACCAGTGAGGTGAGCCTGAGGGTGAAGATGGAGTGACCAGTCTTGAGGAGTGTCCATCCTGGTGGGGAAGACAGACTTGGCAGTGGGAGAATCAAAGTTTCAAGTGTCTTTTGTGTTTTCCTTTTGAGATGAGAGTGTGGGGAGAAAGATTAGATTTGGGTTGGCAGGATTTTATACTCCAGCTCTGGAGGGCATGTCTGGTTCTGCTAAGAAGTCTTGTGATAAGCACCTGCTGAGTGCCCCCAGTGGGCTGTGGTTCATATTGAGAGCAGAGCAGGAAGGCATATGTTCTCCAGGAGCTCAAACCTTAGCAGCAGAGAATGGTAGAAGCCCCATTAGCTATAGGACCATGAAACTGTGCAATTCAGAGAGAGAGAGCTAGCTACTTGAGGACTTAACAATGCTCTCTCCTCCCTTGGGGATGACATGAGTGCTGACTCTCCGGTGGGCATTTTAGACGCAGAGTAAAAGGGCTGAGGAGGCGCAGGTGGGAAGTCATCCAGACACAGCCAACAGCCCAAGGCTAAGACAAGAGCATTTGGTCCAGAGAAGAAAAGATGAGTCTGGAATGGCCACAAACATTCTGAGTGTGGACAAACGTGGTGAAAGGGACATTGAGTTGTAAGTGGGTTCATGCCAATGGGTCTAAACTTAATTATTAAGGTAGGAGAGTCAATGGATCTTAATAGTGGAGGAATGCTTGGATGCTCTCTGTGCCTTAGGCAGATGACTGACAGCAATAGTGACAAGGAAGGTAATTTGCCAGCCTCACCTCCACCAGCACAGGTGGGTTTCCTCCTTGCATTATCTCAGCTGAGTTGGGAACCCATTCTTTTATCAGAGTCTATTTCTGATAAAACAAATTCTGTATCTCAATACACTTACATTTCCAGGCAACCATGCCAACTATGTTCCCTAAAGGTTTTCATGCATAGTTTATTTTTCTGTCTTTTAATTTGGTAAATTGCCCTGTGAGACTAACATATATGCTCATGTGTTGTCTTTTACATTTTTTCCTGTTACTTTGCTATTTCTTTAGGTATCTGTCTTGCAAAACTAATAATTAGCATACAATTAAATACAAAAGCAATCAACCCAAGAAGATGCCTCCTATAATTTGCCACAATCTCGCCTGAGCCCTATATCCCTTTTATTGTTTGATAACTCAAGCCTAGTAGCAAAACATTCAATTATGAGCAGTCTCAATATTGAAGGAGTACCTGAATGTGATACAAAATCAAACAAATTATGGCTATCTTGTTTCTCTTGCAGCCTACAGAGATGGGGCATCAGCAGGTGGCAAAATGTGCACATTGACCTCAGGCCTGATGGAGTTGATAATGAAGGCAACCTGGCCAAGCAACCTTGCAAATAATAGAGAGAGGCTCTTGTTGCAGCTCTCTTTGCCTTGCTATGAAAACATTTGCTTAGGAGCAAAATGGTATATTTCCAGACCAGTTTAGTGAGGCAAATATAGTTCTAAGGGCAATGCTAATCATTTGGTAAAAGAGGAAGCCAGAAGCTATTTGTTGAAGTTTGTTCTGTGCCAAGTACTTTATGAATATTATTCCTCATTCTCACAATAATTCTGCTGGTGGATCTACTGTCCTCATTAAACACTTGAAAAAACAATGACTTAAAGTTTAGTAGAAATTTATTGTGGTGCATGGATCAAGAAGAAGAGAGGAAGGAAATGGGAATTTTAGATTTTCTGGGTAAGAACATACAAAATGGGGAAAGAGCTATCCACTATAATAGTATGAGATGATGTTTTTATATTATATACTAATATAACTATGCAAATTCAAAATTGTTTCAATGCTAGAAGAAGCAAGTGAAACTGAAACTAATCTTATTTTCTTTCAGGGCTTGGAAAGTAGATCATGTATTCTATGAGTCAGGGCTAATTCAGGTGCAGAGGACACCTATGCATGACTTCAATCTCAGGAGAGGTTTAGAATAATCAGGGCCCCATGATGTTCAAGTTTTTCAAAGTGGAGCATGGCTTAGAAAGAACTGAGAAATGCTGCATTACACCACACATGCTTGTACAAGGTTAGGATGACAGGGACATATTTATCAGTTAATTTAAAAATCATCCATTAAACATGAATCAATGTACTATTTATTGAGCAACTACTATGTGCCTGTCATTGTACTAGATGCTGAGGCATCAGAGTGAACAGAACAGGGTCCTTGCCACAGTTACATTCTACTGGGGGAGCAGATAACGTGTAATTAACCAAAATGGCAGGATATAAGTGATATGAAAAAATAAAGCAAGGTAGGAAGATGTGAGAGTGAATATGAGAGCAGAGAGTTCCAAAGGGTAGACCTGGTGGGTGATTGAAGTTGTGCTAGTTGAGTCAATACCTCAGTGAAGTGCAGGGAAGCTCTTCAAAGGCTCTGAGAGGAAGACATGCCTGTCATGGTCTAGGAATAGTGAGGGGGCCAGTGTGCCTGCTGGTTACAAAGGAAGGAGAAGAAACATAAACTATACTGCATCTAACACAGAATCCCAGGAAACTGAGGAATTGAGGAGATGTTTTACTTTTTTTTTTTTTTTTTTTTTCTGAGACAGTCTCGCTCTGTTGCCAGGCTGGAGTGCAGTGGCAGGATCTCGGCTCACTGCAACCCCCGCTTCCTGGGTTCAAGCGATTATCCTGCCTCAACCCCCCAAGTAGCTGGGACTACAGGCACAAGCCACCACTCCCAGAGAATTTTTGTATTTTTAGTAGAGACTGGGCTTCACTATTTTGGCCAGCATGTTCTCCATCTCTTGACATTGTGATCTGCCTGCCTCAGCCTCTCAAAGTGCTGGGATTACAGGTGTGAACCACCGTGCCCAGCCCTTGAGAGATGAATTTACTCATTACTGTACTGGTGCAAATCAGTAAGGATGTTTTACTTATTTATTTCAATGTTTTATTCTTAACTATTATGGGCACGTAATAGTTGTACATATTTATAGTGGTGACATTTTAAGAAAGTGCAATGTTTAAAGTTTAGGCTGTTGAGTCATATTAACTCAACAAATCCTTCATGGAGGGGTCTGGGGATTAACTGTGAGTCAGATATAGTTTTCCAGTAGGGCTTGGTACCGGTACCAATGATTTCAATGAGACTCTGTCACTGTTCTTAGAATTATTCACACAGTACAGGAAAGAATATCCCTGCCAACAGCTTCCTCTATGGGGTGGAATGAAATAAGCAACCACCAATATGGTAGAGGGAAAAGCATACCCAAAAACATTGCCTCGAAGGGAGTGGGGATTTAGCCTTTCCTTCGTCCCTCACTTAATATAATCTCAGAAAAAGATACGTAATCTTCATGTGTTTCAGTTTTCTCACCAACAGGATGGAGGTTATGATACCTACCTTGAGAAATTTGGGGGACAAATAAAGGAAGCTAAAAGACTGTCACTACTGTGACTGGCCCAGGGCCTGAAAGAGGACATTCTCCCCATCCCCAGAAACAGGAATGAGGCAGGACAGGCCTGTAATTAATGATGATTCTGAGGGATGCAACTAAGAAGCATGAGTCACTGTAAGAACAGGAGGCCAATTGTAAGAGAAATTTTAGGTTCAAACATCAGAGATTCTAAATATCTACTCCAATTGACCTAGACAAGATTAAGACCAGAGTCAGTAACCAGTATTGAAGCATCACGGAAAGCCAGGAATGGGGAGTGAGAGCAGGTCAGAAACTGGGGCCATGGCACAATTCATTTGGCTGCTGGAGGAATAAGTGGCAGGGGCACATGGGATGTCTTTAAGGCTTCTGAGTACCTGTGAGTGACGTACTGTCCTTCATTGAGTCATTTGTCTTCTATTTTTGGCATTTTCTTTTATTTTGTTTCTTCAACAAGTGTTTTGAGTGTGTCCGATGTGCCAGTGCTGTTCTAGCTGCTGGGTATAGAGCAAAGAATAAAATAAACATTGTCCCCACTCTTAACTACCTTACATTATCCTGTAGAGGATAAGCAAGTAAATCAAGGAATTTAAACAACAACCACAATATATTGTGTTCTAATAAGTAATATTAAAATAAAATAGAAAAGTTGCCTAGTACATGACTGGGAGTTACTTAGCATGGTCAGAGAAGGGTTTTCCTCTTCCCTGATTTTATTTGGAAAATTTTAAAGTTGCAGAGATTGAAAAAATAGAACGCACATATACAACACTCATGTAGATTCACGATTTTCTCATAGGTTATCACACTTGCCTTTCCTTTGCTGAACAATTGCAGGCATGATAACAAGTTATCTCTAAATATTGTAGCATTTGTCCTGTAAAAGTAAATTACTTCTATATATCACAATATCATTACTATAATCAAGAAATTTTAAATTTATTCAATAATATATAGTGCTAGGTTTCAGGCTATGGGACCAAGATAGGAAATATTTTTACACTTTGTGGTTCAAGATGCAAAATCAATGATATGATTAGGTAACTATACAACGAAATGAAAAACAGTTGCCTAAAATTTTATATTGATGAAATTTAAAAATTTAATTCAGTACTTTTTTTCTAATAGAGGCCTACGAAAAATAATTATTTTTGGGGGGAGGGTGGGGTAATATTTTACTTAATGGGATTCAAAGATTTTCTTTCCCATCATCAAATCAATTGTAAATGTTCATCTGTTAATGCTGGCCTGTAGTAAAGCTTTACACATTTGATCTTTAAAAACTTTATTTTTTACAATTAGGTACTATCAAATATTGATATCAATCCACGATTGCATGATTGGCATATTCATCATTTGGAAAACCCAGAATTTTATTAGATTATTTTCTATATTTGCCTTTTTATGTGCCATTACATTACAGATTAATCACTTTCAGTTGAAGGTTAGGTGGAAGCTCCTCAACTAAACATTTAAATAGGTTTTGGAAAATAAAAATTTATGCCAGGTACAGTGGTTCTGCCTGTAATTCCAATACTTTGGGAGACTAAGACAGGAGGATAACTTGAGGCCAGGAGTTTAAGATCAGCCTGGGCAACATAGCAAGACCCAGTCTCTACAAAAAAAATAAATAAAACTTAGGCAGGCGTGGTGGTGCATACCTGCAATTCTAGCTACTTGGGAGGCTGAGGCAAGAGGATCTCTTGAGTTCAGGATTTCAAAGTTATAGTGAGCTATGATTGCATCACTGAACTTCAGCTTAGGCAACAGAGTGAGACCCCCTCTATTAAAAACATAAACAAATGGAAAAACATTCCATGCTCATGAATAGGAAGAATCAATATCATGAAAATGGCCATACTGCCCAAAGTAATTTATAGATTCAATGCTATGCCCAGTCAAACTACTATTGACTTTCTTCAAGAATTACAAAAAAAAATACTTTAAATTTCATATGGAATCAAAAAAGAGTGCACATAGCCAAGACAATTCTAAGCAAAAAGAACAAAACTGGAGGCATCACACTACCTGACTTCAAACTATACTACAAGGCTACAGTAACCAAAACACCATGGTACTGGTACCAAAACAGATATATAGACCAATGGAACAGAACAGAGGCCTGAGAAATAACACCACACATCTACAACTATCTGATCTTTGACAAACCTGACAAAAACAAACAATGAGAAAAGGATTCCCTATTTAATAAACGGTGTTGGGAAAACTGGCTAGCCATATGCAGAAAACTGAAACTGGACCCCTTCCTTACACCTTATATAAAAATTAACTCAAGATGGATTAAGACTTAAATGTAACACCTAAAACCGTAAAAATCCTAGAAGAAAACCTAGGCAATACCATTCAGAACATAGACATGGGCAAAGACTTCATGACTAAAACACCAAAAGCAATAGTAACAAAAACCAAAATTGACAAATGGGATCTAATTAAACTAAAGAGCTTCTGCACAGCAAAAGAAACTATCATCAGAATGAATAGACAACCTACAGAAGGGGAGAAAATTTTTGCAGTCTATCCATCTGAAAAAGGGTTAATATTTGGAATCTACAAAGAACTTAAACAAATTTACAAGGAAAAAACAAACAACCCCATCAAAAAGTGGGCAAAGGATATGAACAGACACTTCTCAAAAGAAGACATTGTTGCAGCCAATAAACATAAGAAAAAAAGCTCATCATTACTGGTCATTAAAGAAATGCAAATCAAAACCACAATGAGATACCATCTCATGCCAGTCAGGAAACAACAGATGCTGGAGAGGATGTGGAGAAATAGGAATACTTTTACACTGTTGGTGGGAGTGTAAATTAGTTCAACCATTGTGGAAGACAGTGTGGCAATTCTTCAAGGATCTAGAACCAGAAATACCATTTGGCATAGCAATCCCATTGCTGGGTATGTACTCAAAGGATTATAAATCATTCTACTATAAAGACACATGTACACGTATGTTTATTGTGGCAGTGTTCACAATAGCAAAGGCTTGGAACCAATCCAAATGCTCATCAATGATAGACTGGATAAAGAAAATGTGGTACATATACACCATGGAATACTATGCAGCCATAAAAAAGGATGAGTTCAGGTCCTTTGCAGGGACATGGATGAAGCTGGAAACCATCATTCTCAGCAAACTAACAGAATAACAGAAAACCAAACATCACATGTTCTCACTCATAAGTGGGAGTTGAACAATGAGAATACATGGACACAAGGAGGGGAACATCACACACCGGATACTGTCAGGGTGTGAGGGACCAGGGGAGGGATAGCATTAGGAGAAATACCTAATATAGATGAGAGGTTGATGTCACTACATAGGTATACACTGTGGCACGAGTATACCTATGTAACAAACCTGCATGTTCTGCACACGTATCCCTGAACTTAAAGTATAATAAAAAAAAAAGGAAAAAAAACCTCAAAATCAATGCCAAAAATCTACATTAAGTAAAACATCAAAATTAAAAATAAAATAAAATTCTCCTGTACTTACGATGTTGTCTGAAAGACATTGCTGGAACTGTGGTTTGAGCTCAGAAAATTTAGCTATTGCAAATTTGTGAGGGGATAATGATATTCCCGTTTCTGTTAAGCTCTGATAACAGGGGATGTTAAAAAGCCAGTTAACATTACTTGTGAGTCAAACAACATTAATTGTCATTGAAATGATTTTACTACCACAGAGTAAGTTTTAGACATCACTGTTTCACCTTTAATTTTATGTTAAATTCATTTCAACGCATTATCAATGTTACCACTGCAAAAACTAATTTATAAATCCATTCAGTGTTATACAGTGGTGGTTGAGGGTAGATTTTCTTGTTCAAAAGATTTTAAATCTGGGCCCTGAACTCAAAACAATTGTAGTAAAACTTTAAGCCATTGAACTGCTGTGCTGACCAAAAAAAAAAAAAAAAAACAGACCTGAAGATAACAATGGTTAAGTCTATTAGTATTAGAGCAGGTGAAGTTCACTGTTGACATTACGCATTCAATAACACATTATAGGTTCAAATTTCTTTCACAAAGTACATATTGATGAATAATACAAGGAATTGCCATAGGGTTTAGATATTTACATTTTCACGAGCTGTATAAATTTGTCCAGGTTAACTCTTTTTTACTCACATGCAATTTTTACCATCAGGTGTCACCAAACTTAGCACATTCTAATTCAGTTTCACTGAATTAGTGTTTTCACTACTTCCTTGAAAATATCCTCACCTCCAGTTTTTCCATACAGCTAATGATAGAGGTGAATTCTACAGTTCTTAAAGCTCATCACTGATCAGTTTATTTTCTCAAATAAACAACAACTAGTAAGCAAAATTGGTAGCATCTGTAGACTCACCAAGAGCCAAGAAAACCAGTGAAATGCATTTGCAGAGCTTCTTAACTAGCTACTGATGTTGCTCCCAACACCATCTCTTCATCCACTATCCTCTCCAGAGCCTACCAACCTAAAGTTTATTCTCTCTGTATACATTCCTTCCACTGCTGCAATCAAACGCGATTTAATTAACTCATGATTGGTAAGTGTTTTGGGTTGCTTGGCTAACAAATAAGGCACTCAAAAATTTACTTTGGTTGAAACTTCATTTTCATTTGTTATTTTTGCGAAGAAGATTTGTTGTTATAAACTACTCAGTTTCAAATGTTCTTATTTTTCTAATTGCTGCTTTCCTGTGAGTTAGTTGGGAATATGATGAGTGCTTGGTCTGATAATGTTGATGTAGATTGTACTTTTTAGCACACATATGGCATCATTACATAAGAAACACAATGTTTTGACAGCTAATTTAATGGTAAAATAATCCACACTCCACTGCGCCTTAAAAATGCAACATTCAGAGTCCACTTTTCCCTTCATATTTTGAGAAGATGAGTGTGCTCTGGGAGTTAAGTAAAATAGTATGGTGATGCACATGGAACTCAAAACTCTGTAGAGGTATAATTTTATCACTGACATTAACTGTGGGCAAACAGGAGTGTGAAGCAATGAAGCGCTACATACTGTCTTTCTTCCAACTACTCACTCTGTCTTGTATGAAAACAATCATAGACAATATGCAAATAAATGAACATGGTTGTTTTCCAATAAACTTTATGTATGGATGCTAAAATTTGAGTGTCTCATAATTTTCATATATTATATGAAATATAATTATTTCTTCCTGCCTTCATTAGCATTCTTTCTTTTGTTCTTTCATTCTTTCTTTCATTTCGCCATTGTTTCTCCCTCCTTCCCTTCCTTCCTTTGTTCATTTCTTTCTCCTGCATTGTTTTGGGAGTATCTTCATTATTTTTTTCTTTTCATTTAGAAGCGATCTCAAACTAACACATACAGTATAATAAATATTTTTTCCCTCAAAATAGTTGATAAATTGCTAGAATGGTGCTCCATTATCACTGAATATTTTATTCTACCAAGAAGGATATTCTCCAAATAGCCACAACACAAACATTCAAATTAAGAAATTAACACTGGGCAGAGATGGAGAGGTTGCTTGAGGCCAGCAGCTCCAGACCAGCCTGGGCAACAGAGTAAGACCCCCATATCTACAAAAATAAATAATTTTAAACAATTATCTGCATGTGGTGGCATGGGCCTGTAGTCCTAGCTACTCAGGAGGCTGAGGCAGGAGGATCTCTTGAGTCCAAGAGGTTGAGGTTGCAGGGAGCTATGATCACACCACTATACACCTGCCTAGGTGACTGAGCAGGACCCTGCCTCAAAAACAAAAAAAAAATTAACGCTGATGTACTATTGCCATCTAACCCTCACATACCACTATTCAAATGTTCCCCACAGTCCTTTATAGCAAACGTATTCATTTCATAATAAAGAGTTGCATTCATTTGTCATGTCTTGTTCGTCTCTTTCAATCGATAAGACTTTTTCAGTCTTGGCTGGGCTTTCATAACCTTGACACTTTTTTAATTGATGCATAATATGCATTTTTATGGGGTACAGGTGATATTTTGTTATTGTGTAGAATGTGTAGTGATCAGGTCAGTTTATTTAGGATAACCATCCCATCAAGCATTTATCATTTCGATGTGTTGATATTTCAAATCCTCACTTCTAGCTATATTGAAATACATAATACATTGTAGCTAACTATAGTCACCTCATTCTACTATCAAATGCTAGAACTTATTGCTTCTATCTAACTATATGTTTTTACCCATTAACCCACCTCTTTTCATTCCCCCTCCCCACTGACACACCCACGTTCTTTCCAGGCCCTGGTATCTATCATTCTACTCTCTGCCTCCATGAGACAATGGAACTGGATGTCATTATGTTAAGTGAAATAAGCCAGAAACAGAAAGACAAACATCCCATGCCCTCAACCTTCCCACTTTTGAAGATCTAAGGCCAGCTGTTTTGTAGAATGTACTTCAATTTAAGTTTGTTTGGTTTTTCTTCATGATTTGGGTTATATATTTCTGGCAAGAATATCAAAGAATTGGTCGTATGTTCTTATTGCCTCTTAACAGACGAAACTGTTTCCATTTTTCCCATTAATCAGGACTTTTTAAAAATTTCTTGATTAACTCAGTTTCTGCCATGATTTGTCACTATGACACCACAGTTTACCCTTGGAAATTAAAAATATTTCAGGAAGTTACTTTGAGACTGTTCCATTTCTTATTAAACTTTTATTTGTTTGCCTTTTAAATTACTATGTACTTTTGGTTTCCTAGCTAATCCAATGGGTTATAATCCCTTACTATCACTATTATTTTGATCCTCAACTTTTCCCTGATACTCCCAGTGGGATCCCCTTCAACTTGGTTTCTGTGTCCCTTGATGTGTCCCCATCATTCGTTGAGTACTTCCTGACTTTGTCACATAAGCTGTCTCTGACTCATCTTCTACTTTCCTTGCTCCAATCCTGGAATCAGATATTTTCCAACAAGCAATGGTTACTTTCCATTGAAAATGGGCCTTTAGAAGCCAAAAGCTGAATGCTAGGTGTGCTTATTGTTATTGAGCAGGCCCTCCAGGGGAAAGGCTAAAGTTCCCAGGCCCTCTCAGTGGATGGAACTAAGGAATGTATTTGTGTGTTCCCACACATACATTAACATCTACTTTCTATCTATATTTAAAATCATAAGTTCAATACAAAAATTCCTATTCCAATACAGCACCACAAGGTTCACTTTAGTCTTTCTTTCCTTGTTTACAGTTCCTTCTCCAATAGGAAGCTGTCTTCCATTATCCTTAATAAATTTACTTATTTAATCAATCTTCTCATGAGAACTGATATTATGGCCACTGCCCTTACCTGGCACAGGGCTCATCTCATCATCAAAACTTCATAGAGTACCTTCTGTGTCCCATTCAATGTACTAGGCATTTGAAGATCAATAGCAAATAAATGCAGCCCATATGTTTCTAGGAAAGACTGCCACCTATCCCCCAGAAGGCAAACATATTAAGGTCTAGTTCAATTCAGAAAGTATGCTCTAAAGGTGTAAGGCTTATGGGGCCACGAGAGCTTATAATAAGGGAATGTGACCTGGGCTCTGAGGCCAGACGTCCTTAAAAAGTGGGGATTTTAGTAAAATCGAACAAAGTCCTGCTGGACCTCACAGAGAAAGGGGCAGACAAAGTGAGAGAAGTCTGTAAGAAAAGCAGCAGCCAGATAGATAATGTAAGACCTTTTGAACTTAGGAATTTGCGCAGTGGTATCAAATGGGAAGAGAAGGGACGGAGAGGGGAGGGGAAGGGAGGGGAGGGGAGCGGAAGGGGAATGGAGGGGAGGGGAGGGAAAGGGGAGGGGAGGCGAGGGAAGGGAGATCATCCCTTGTATGTGGGTTTGATTATATTGTGATTGAATTTGCATTTTCAAAGCATCCCTCTGTTTATAAGCCAGGAGTAAGGTTTGTATGAAGGGAGAGGAGTTAAGGGAGAAATTGCAGTAACTCAAATAAAAGATGAAGGTAGCCTGTCCTAGTGGGATAATTGTAACGCTCAATAAATATTTTTTGCATTCATGCATGCATGAATAATGAGTAGATTCACAATGCCCTTCCCTGACCATATTATTTTCCTTCTGTCAAACTCGGACACATTATTCATGAGGATTTATGTGTCATCTCTTCTGTAACTCTTTCAGTGCCATTCCCACACTGACCTATTCAGGTGGAAGGAACCACTACAGTCCTTACTGGGACTTCCATTTTCATGTTTTGTTATAACACCAGCCACAAGGTGTAGAAAACTCTGTGTTTCCTCATCAATATTTACCACTGGACTTTGTTCTATTTAAGGTTATAACCAATATACCCAAATATAGCTGGAGCAGAGATGTATTTGTTTTCAGGATGAAGGATTATTTTGTGAAGTTCTTAAGGGCAAAGGATATTTTAGATTGTAAGTGAAGTGTCACAGACAAATGGAGAATGGTTAAAAAGTGATTATTTAGAAACCTATTTCTTAGTATGGATTCATCCCCTAATTTGTAATGTGACCTTGGAGGTGATATCTTGCCCTTGGTGAACCTCAGTCTTCTTATGTGCAGATTAAAAAATAGCTATTAGCAAGTATTGAGTGAGTCCTTTGATCCAGGCACTTTTATAATGAAAGTGCATAGTTTGTTAACTCTTCTGAACAATCTTTGGAAGTAGATATAATGTTTTCTTCATATCACAAGTGATGAAACAGAAGATTCAATAACTTGCCCATTGTTGCACAGACACAAAATGGTGGCATTAATGTAAATGTAGGCAGTATGGAACCAGGGTTGGTGTTTCCCAGCCATGCTGTTATTTGAGAATTGCAGTTAACAATCTCTGAAGATCCTCTTTCTAATCTGGCATTCAGTATTGCACTGATGCCAATGACAAGAAGGCTGCTCCTGGAGAGACAGAGGTCATCGGGCTAAGGATAGAACAGAACACATATATACTGTGGATCACTCTTCACAGGGACAATTGTATTAGAGAGAGATAAACGATTGTTTCATGTGGCATTATGTTGCTGATGTTCAGAATTGAGGGATGCACTGAAATAATATGGATATGTGCAAAACGTACACTTTGATTTCAGATACTGAAATCCAACACATCTGAAATTGACTTAGCAAAGAAGCATAATAAAGTGCCAAGATGAGACTAACACACCCATCAAAAGCAAGCATTTTTATAATGGTAGGTACAATAATTAAACTCAATAGTAAAATGAAAAAAGAAATACACACACGAAAACTAAAGTCCGTTTGATGCTCACGTTAGGAATGTAAAGTACAGCCAAGGAGATTGTCAGACCCTTCAAGCTGGTCCCAAAGATAATGAATGATGTGGTGGTTGGTTTTTCATGATTTCTCATCCTCACTGTCAGCTGACAACTTGATAAAATGCAATAATTCCAGGTTTATTAGCGTCAAAGTACATTTAGGTCTCCCGTGAGAGACAGGTAAAAAGCACGGTGAGGCGAGGCGCTTTTAAAGGCCGCCAGTTGCTAATTGTAGGTGTGGGGAATCTGCACAGGCTCAAGTGACAGGAAGCAGGGAGCGGGGCCATGAAGCTGGCCATTTTCCACCTTGCAGCCACGAGATTTCTAAAAGCCATCTCACACGCCTCTGTCGCATAAAGCCATTCCCAAACTCAGAGGGATGATTTGCTCCACAGGGGCTGCATCTTGGAGACTTTTGCACATAAAGTAAAATGACTCCTGCCTGAGAAAGCACCCTTTTCTCCTAATTTGTTGCTTTTAGGAGAAAATGGAAAAGCTTGTATACACACACTCAGAGGGAGTGTCAAGGAAACAAGCGTACCAGGGGAAGGGAGGAAAGAAATCGCATTTATAACCAGCTACTACAGCATTTCACTCAAAGCTCCCAATAACTTCATAAGCTGAACTTATTTTTCTCCTCTCACAAACAAGGACCCAAGGTCTAGAAAATGTAAATGATTGACCGAGTCAATGTAATAAGAAGGCAAATAACCAACTCGAGTTTCTCTGACCCCAAAGCCCATACTTGTTTCATAACATGATGCTGTTTTCCACTGAGATGTATCAAAGACAAGCTTGCTTTCTATTTGTACATAGGTCCTCACTGTGTGTGTTCAAACAATAATTATCTCTTGACTCAGATTTACAAACCAGTTTTTGTTCTCAAGCAGGGCCTGAGGGATTACTGCTGATTTCAGAATGCCTTGTGTGGTAAAGGCTCTACATCGTGAGAGAACAAGAAACAAAGATTGGACTGGACAGGTGGTACCCAGTTAGAGGACAGAAGAACAGTGCCTATTCTTTTGGATGTCCTTTTGGGCATCAACTATGCGAGGGGTTGGGTCTTTTCACAGGAATTTCTAGTCTCTTCCCTCTTTCCTTCTCTCTCTCTCTCTTTTTTTTTGAGACGGAGTCTCGCCCTGTCGCCCAGGTTGGAGTGCAGTAGCACGATCTCGGCTCACTGCAACTGCCACCTCCCGGGTTCACATCTTTCCTTCTGTTTAGTGTGCAGTGAAGCTCTGAGAAAAATGCCCCATTAGATGAAGAGCTGAACTGGATGCTCTCAGAGCTCCTCCCAAGGTTACACACATGCAAAACAGAACTTCCCTAGGAAATGCATGGAGATTATTTCTTGAGAGAGAAAGCTTTTTACCAGCTTCTCTGCTAGTGCTGACCATAACTCTACACACTAGGCCTTGGGCTAAGTTGTTTATTATCAAGAGGAAGTGGATTAAGCAAATAAGTTTATTTTCATGACAGTGGCATGAGAATATTTATATTGGCTGAAGTTCAAAGGACTGACTGGCACTCGTTTATCCTCTTCCTCTGAGGAAGCAGTTTTAATGTTGGCTGCAGGAAGAGAGGCTACTATGGACAGGTTCCTTTATCCAACGTGCTACAGTGTTTTTGACTAAAGGACTTTGATTAGCACTGTGTACCCTTATTTGTCATTAAATTTCTCTCCTCTTATTAAGCTACATGTCCTTTGAAAGAAAGAACTGTGGAGGTCTATGGTCTTCCACAAACTCCTGACCTTAAGCACTTGGTTTCTGTTTCTCACTCTGTTCTCAGGATGTCTGAAGTGCAGTGGGAATGAGAGCCAGGACCTAGAGCAGTGGGATGCCCAACTCTTATAGGTGCACTGTTAATAAAGATGAATGGGGCTGGGCGCAGTGGCTCACGCCTATAATCCCAGCACTTTGGGAAGCCAAGGCGGGTGGATCACTTGAGGCCAGGAGTTGGTGACCAGCCTGGCCAACATGGCAAAACCCTGTCTCTACTAAAAATACAAAAATTAGCCAGGCATGATGGTGTGCACCTGTAAGCCCAGCTACTCGGGAGGCTGAGGCACAAGAATCGCTTGAACCTGAGAGATGAAGGTTGCAGTGAGCCAAGATCGTGCCACTGTACTCATGCCTGGACGACAAAGTGAGACTGTCTCAAACAAAGAAACAGACAAACAAAAAATGAATGGGAAAACCATCTGGACAAATGGCTGCCAGGTGAAAGTGTAGGTTGTGCACAGAACAGACAGGGTGCCCCAGTCAGAGTGGTGAAAAAGAACCCCAGCCAGAGCTGCGCAAGGGCCAGCCCACAAAGATAGAAATTCCCACATTAGCCCCGAGATGTGGGGATGTACACAGGGGCAAACGCATTGCATGCCCAGTTAGTGTGGCCTGAAGAGCCATTTCTTTCCAATTTTCTTTAAAGGGAAATGCCAATCTGTTTAGGCCACACTTTTTTTAAAAAAAAAAAAGCAGATTAAGGTCTTGCTGTCTGGTGACTGCTTATCAGAGAGGCAGGTGTGCTGGCTGTGTTTGGAGGGCTAGCTTGCCATTCTCTGATCTGCTTTTAGCCAGTGATCTTTAGGGAAAACTGGGAAACCTGGGGCCAAGGCATCATAAACTTTGCTTAAATCAGTCACCAGCCATTGCTATGCAAATTCTGCTTGTTTCTGGAGACATGAAGTCCTACCAACTTTTTGAAGTGTGATGCAAATGGCTTCTGTCTTATAAAAGCTTTTGTAATAACTCAAACTTCAGATAGAATCTCCCATTTTGTGACTTCATCACACAAATTCTCAAGGAAAACAGCATTTGAGAACTGCTACAGAGCTACAATGATTTATTTTCCTACTTTTGTTTCTGATTAGGTCCCCAAACAAACTTCTTGCTGCATTCAGTTGGAACCTCAAACCCTGTGTGTATATGTATATATATTTTGAAGTCAGACCCAGCTAGCTTCAAAGGTCAGCTTTGCTCTGTACCAATGGTACAACCCTGGAAAAAATGGCTTTGCTTCTCTAAGCCTCAGTTTCCCTGTTGTCAAAACTGAAATGATTTGAAAACCCATTTCAAAGGGCTATGATGAGGACTGAGTAAGCTGGCACCTGCAAATGTTCACCATAGAGAAGATGCAAGTCACCCTGTTGCTTTTGCTTTCCCTCGCCTTCTATTTGGATGAGGTGCACATTTATAGGATTCTAGAATACAGTTCTCATCTCATTAACACTTGCTCATTTTTCAACATCCAACTCTAAAGTTACTTTACTTTACTATTCAGTATTTCTTTTCTACCCTTCCCCTGGGGAATGGAATGAATTGAATGGTCCTGTGTTTTGACTGCATTTTGTATCTGTTTTAATACTTATGCTGTTTGAGAATCACTCGTTCATATGCTTGTTCATTTAACAAAGATTTATTCAGTATCTCTTATTTCCCAGAACCTGGGACTATGCTAGGTGCTAGTGATACCATGAAAATAAGATGTTCCTACCCTCACAGAACTGTTTCTACCCCGGACTTGAATAAGAACCACTCACTTGAATTACAATTATCCAAAGCAGTGTCTGAATTAAATTCCATCCGAAGACCAGCAGGTGATAGTGCTGCTATAATACACTGGAACCATGAGGGAGTATGATTGCAAATCAAGGCCTGCATCTGCCCCCTTTCATAGGGAAACTTTGAGAAGATCCCTCCTCAAGAGGGTGAACAGGGTTGGCAGAAGAATAGGGTGAAGTGTAAGGGGGCAGGGGACTCAGAGGGTGGGAGGGAATGTGACCTTTCTTCCCCAGAAGGGAAGCACATATAACAAACTGTCTGAAATGTACCGTAATTGATCCCGTCAAAGAATGAAATGTGAAACACTCAATGCAAGAAAAAGTATATAAGAAGGGTCTGCAGGCTCTTCGATTAGACTGCATGGGTGTGGATCCCAGCTGCTACGGACTGTTTGTGTCCCTCCAAGATCTGCATGTTGAAATCTTATCCTTCAGTGGGATGGTATTAGGAGATGGGGCTCAGGAAGATAATTAGTTCATGAGGGTGGTGCTCACAGGAATGGAATCAGTGCTCTTATAAAAAGAAACAAGAGAAAGATATTTTTCTCTTGGCCCACATGTGGACAACACAAGAAAGCAGCCATGTAGTTTTCCTCCCGCTCAGCAACTTTTAATTTTCTGTTTTTTTCATGGAGCTGCCATTGTATCCGTCATGCAGACAAGCAGCCACAGTTCTCTCTCTCCACCGTGCCCGTCCTGATGCTTCCCCCTCTCCAGGCAAACCCTGGATCCCTGCCCCCAATCAGTCAGCAATATCCGCAGTTTCTTCCCCTGCTACGCCATCTGTATCCTACTGCATTAAGCCACCACACAGTCCCTTCTGACTGCTCAGTATTTGGGGTCACCATCCACACTGCTGCAGTCACATCTAGAATGTATCCTCCTATGTCTGGCTTCGAACATTCCCAATCAATCATTGCCAAACTGCTGTAAACCTGCAGTGTGTCTCCAATGCCTTCTTAGTGTGGCATTCAAGGCTGTATACCCTGCTTTTTACTCTTGTCTCTTTTTCCTGTTTCTCCTCAAGTATCTGCTTTCCTACCACAGAACTGAAAATCCTAGATGAAAATTTGGCACAGTGAAATCCTCATACTCTGGGAGGAAGACCCCAATTTTAGTATTGGCTTTACCAGTAATTTCTAATCAAAGTGATCATGAACAAGTTATTTAAACTTGCTGAACCATAGTGGGTTTATTTTTAGTTTCATTTACTTTTTAATCTAAAGCAGAGGTAAGCAAATTATGGCCCTTGAGCCATCCAGCCTGCTGCCTAGTTGTGTAAATACAGTTGTTTTTGGAACACAGTCATATCTATTCATCTACATTTTTGTCTACGGCTGTCTTTGCATTACAACATCAGAGTTGGGTAGTTATGACAGAGACTGTCTGTTCCACAGAGACTAAAATATTTACTGCGTGGCCCTTTACTGAAAAAGTTTGCCTACTCCTGATAGATAAAACAATTGCTGATATTTCGGTATGTTTTAATACTTCATGATTGCAAGTAACTGACTACATTATGCATATACAAATTCATGTAATATAAACACTAGTGAAAACTAAGCTTGTGTATTGCCATTTACATGGTAGGGGAGTTCAGATAGGTCATTTCATCTCTTTTCGTCTCAATTTCTTCATTTGTTGAATGATGCTAACATGTACCTCTTATGATATCTTATGATATTTCAAAGCAAAAATACTTGAAAAATTATCTAATGATATCCCTGGCACAAGATAGGTATTTAACAAGTAGCACTTTTCCTTCTTTGAATCTTCTTAGCTAGTTGATGATGAGCTGTATGTAGAGAAGGAACACAATGTCTCTTTTATTTAACAGGTCTGAACATAAACTCCCACCACTTCCACATGAATAGCCAATAGCCAAACATGGCTTTGACATCTACATAAAAACATGTCGTACTTCTGCACGTGTCCTGCTCTCCTCTCTTCCCATTACTCTATCTCATCATGCATAAAGTAGACAAATACAATATGCTTGCATAATTACAGGCCTTACAAATAGGCTCCTTGGGCCAGATGCTGCTCTCCAGTGTGCAGGATGATGACATTCTTGAGATGCACCAATAGGATCAGAACTTTTTGTGGCAGGAAAAAAAGCAGCGTACCCTCTGATCATCTCGTTTGCCTGTGACACAATTTTGGAAGGAGGATCTTCCCACTACATTTTATAAAATGTCCATATCAAGGAGTAAATGAGGAAGCCATGAGGATGTGCTGCTCAGGTCATTTGCATGGGGGAGAAGTAGCTGAATGACAGTCTTGGCTGGTACACCTTTGGCTCCTCCACCATGTGTGTGCTGAGGCCAGGCTCCCCCAGAGCTGCTCACAGCCAATGACTGGGGCAAATACAGTGGAGACTGTAGTTCTGGATCATGGAATATGGGATGCCTCCAGTGGCGACACTGGCTGGCCGGCTTGCCATTCGCCTTGGCAAAGCACTCATAGACCAGTGCTACAATCTGAGACTCCTCCTATGCAGTCTTCTTCCTGCTCCCTCTCTCATCATAGGTGCCAGACCTGCACCACAGTCTGAACGCTCTCCCTGCCCTTCTGGCTTACTTCCCTTTGGCCCTTCACAAGTGTTTCAAACAATAAATCTCACGGTCCTGTCTCAGTTTCCATTTCTCAGGGAACATGAACTAACCTGTAAATCAGGAATGATCTGAGAAAGTAGCTCGTGAGATGGGGATTGGTTACTACCTGTGTCACTGACTGGATGGCTAAGACCATGCCATCCTTACAGATATGCAGCACAGATAGTCCCTAGCATAATATGGCATCCTAGTTCCTGAATATTTCCTTGGTAGTGTTTTAGGACAATATATTGATGGAGGGACCCCACTTGCGAATGTGACGTCGCAGGTGTTGGGAAGATATGGCATACACCATGCTTATAAGAAGGGTAGAATCAGCTGGTTATAGTTAAGTTGTATAAATGCCTTACTGAGGGATTAAAAAATATTATAAAAAGGAGAGTTAAAGACTAAGTGTAGAGCCAAAGGAGCACTTAGATGGTGTATAGAGAGACTCTTATTTCCTGCAATAGAAAAGCAGATTCAGGACTTGACAGAGTCACACAGTTCCATAGACAGTTAAATGCTCAGCCAAGATGGGTCTGTTATGCTAAGTTTAGGGCCTTGGAAGCAAAAACCTTGGTCCCTGAAATGTGGAATAGGAACATGTAAGTGGAAATCTTAAGGATCTGAGGTTCAAAACCCTCTGGACCCTCACAGTGTAGGACTCACTTGTCATTTTCTATAAGAGCTAGCACTTCTCCTGGGCTAGACTATGCTGCATAGACATCATGGCAGGTGCCTCCTACCTCCAGTGGATCCCCCAACTCCCTTCCCCTGCTACCTGATTGATAACTAGGTTTAAACCCTAATGTAAGTCAACTGGGACATGCTCAGTCTGACATGGGAGGAGAGAGAGCACATGCCAAAGCAGCTATAAGTATTACCCTGCATGCACCAGCAGGAGTCAGATGGATGCCGCTAGGGTTGTATTTGGAAAATACGTCAACAAAAAGCCTGAACTTAAGCCTGGACAGGTACAAAGTTTTGAATTGGTGGCACACTTTTAGGATGTGGGATTTAACCACCTGGCATGGACCCCAAGGGATATGGCATAAACAACTAAGTTGGCTGAAGTTAAGCAAAGTGGAAATGTTTGAGTTGCCTTGGAGGGTGGTGGAAGAAGAAATAAAGGGCCTGGAGGGATGGGCCTGATGAATCAGTGTATTATATGAGGCCACAAGACCCACCACATATTATATTCCAGAGGAAATCAGGGGAAACATCATTTGCTAAGGACATCAAGGATAAATTGCTAAGAACTTCACGAAGACATCGAGCGTTGGCTCTCCTCTGTAGGCCACGGCTGAGAGTTGGAGGGGTGATCTCAGCTGGGCTTGTTCATGTCCTGGGGACGATGGAGCCTTGAAGTAAGAGATGCAGGTGGTAGCATTTACTAGCCAGAAGCCTGGGGATGTGATTACTGTAATGATGGTCAAGATCATAGGGGCAACCAAGGGGATTTGATCTGCAGTAGTGGGAATAGTTAATAGAATATGACCTCCCTCGGAGTAAAATAGATGGTCAGTTAACAAGAATGAGCCGGGCGCGGTGGCTCACGCTTGTAATCCCAGCACTTTGGGAGGCCGAGGCGGGCAGATCACGAGGTCAGGAGATCGAGACCACGGTGAAACCCCGACTCTACCAAAAATACAAAAAATTAGCCGGGCGTGGTGGCGGGCGCCTGTAGTCCCAGCTACTCGGAGAGGCTGAGGCAGGAGAATGGCGTGAACCCAGGAGGCGGAGCTTGCAGTGAGCCGAGATTGCGCCACTGCACTCCAGCCTGGGCGACAGAGCGAGACTCCATCTCAAAAAAAAAAAAAAAAAAAAAACAAGAATGCTATTGGCATCTATATGCAAATAACAACAACAAAAAAGCAAGAATAGAAGAGGAGGAGATGGAAGCAGTCACTCTAATAAAACGCCATGATCCCTGGCTCAGTCCCAGGCCCTGAGACCAACTTTAAAACCAGTCCATGGAATGAAGAGTTAACTGATTTGCTAGGAACAAGGACTCTGCAGCACTGCAGCCAGTATATCCTGTAGTATTTCTCCAGTCCCCTCCCAAGGTACCTATAGCCATCTGTAGGGAGGTTGTGTCCTGGGGGAAGGGGAACACCCACACATTTCAGGGACTATTGGACACAAGTCTAAACTGCCCCAGCTAGAGGAGTGACTTGGGAACCCACATGGAGAAGTGGGTCTGTGCTTCACCAGGATGTACTTCTGTGGCTGTGGAGGTCCCCTGCTGGATCTGCCTCCAGGAGCACCAGCTGCAGGAGTGTAGGTGACTGACAGGACACCCAGCTGCAGCCGCTGTGAATGCTCAGACCAAGCTCCCTTCAGACTCATCCCTGCCAGTGACTGAACCTGATAGTGATGTTGGTTCTGGCTCATTTCTCCTCATGTGGGACACTTCTGAGGACCTTCCACTCAGGGGCTTGCATCAGCTGGACTGACTTTCTCAGACCCCTGTCCAGTGGCCTGAGGCTCTTCCCACCGAATCCTTCCTTCCCATTTCCTTTCACAAATATGTGACCGTCGCTGTGGTCTGGTGGCTCTCCCCACTTACTGGTGATCCCTCGCCCTTTGTCATTCACAAATCTCCCCCAGTAAATCCCTTCTGCATACAATTCTGCCTTGGCATCTGCCTCTCCATGGACTCAAACTGACACACTGAGTAATCAGATGAATGGAGCTAGCAATCATTTATTCAGTCATTAATTCGTTCAACAAATATTTAATGATCCCCTTTATGTGCCAGGTACTATGCTAAGGATACAAAGTTTAACAAGTTAGTGTCCCTGTCCCTTCAGGAAAAATCGACTAAGTAAATATTCTCTGATCTATTCTGAGTAATGTGCATAGTAGCATGGGTTTAGCAGGCAAGCAGACTCCACACTCTCAGAGGAAGTGGATGAGAAGAAAGAATAACTGGACCCTTCCCAAAGGAGCACTTAAGAAGATGAGTCACAAAATTAGGGGCTTGGCAATACTCTAAATACAAAGACTGGAACAACATTTAACCACATTAAGAAATGTATTAAGAATAGGGAGGATTTGGTTGGGTAAATCGCCTCGGGTCTTTTCAGAAATGTTCTTCGTTAGGAGCAGGAATTTTAATTCTGGAAAAAAAAAACTGTTTACCAAACCTATTAAAGATTTGCATCCATCACCTGAGTAAACAAACGTATGTAGAGATATCAAGCCAAGGTGTGAGGGAAGGAGGGGCCCTGCAAAGAATTTGCCAAGGAATAAATTATTGAAAATTCTAATCATGTATAAAAACTGCTTATCATAGCAAAGTGAACCCATAAATGACTTGAATCTGTTATAAAACTTTATGGAAATAAGCCCACTGCATAATGCCAACATGGCCATTTCAGAACGTTATGGCACTGAAGACCATAATGTCAATCTCATGGGGAGGGGGGCGTCAAGACAGAAGTTGAAAGTTGGGAAGCAAGTTATCTGCTTCATTGCTAGGTTCCAAATGTGAGTACCAAGCTACCAGCATATAGCTGTCTAGGATTATCATTGTAAATTGTAAATGGGAGGGGCTAATATGCTTTTAAGCATCTCATATCCATTCCTTTGTTTCGGTTTTGAGTCCACGTTGTGATAGCCATTGCATAAATATCACCTCTGTACAGAGAGAGACACTGGGGTAAGATAAAACTTAGCCAGGTCACATCATTTATGGCCGAACATATAATAGGACCTGGGTGTTTCATCCTGTACTGTTTTCACTACCCCATACCACGCATGTGCATTGTTCCTAGGCCATGTCTAAAGATAAGGGAATAGGAAAAGCCTTTTTGTTATGGTTATACAGATCCATTTTCCTTACATGAACTTGTTGAATAACTTTCCATGAGAAATGTCCTTTGTGCAAATTAGTGCCTCTTATTTAAGCAGCACCATCTTCCCTAGCATGCTAAAAATATCGTTAGGAAATTACCCTAGAAAGACCTACAGATATCTGACCAAATTTCTTAAAGTTCTGAAGCAGCCCATTGCTCATCACCTATCTTATAGAAGCTTTTTCAGGACAGTCCTGTTTACCCAGAGCCCAGGAACTCTGCCAGCCATGAGACACAGTGGGCGAGAAGAGGAAGCCGCCTCATTCATGAAATCCCAGTTGGGTTCAGCTTGGTGCTGTCTGTGCTCCTCATAGGACACTATGGCGTTTCCATGCTGAGTTCCTCTCAAAAGGCTGTAGATCTCAGTTTTCCACATCAGAGCTCTCTATGATTCTTCCTATGTGACATGTAGGCATTGTTCTAAACCCTGGAAGCTGGCGGAGGCTACTTGACCCATCTGGGAGGGAGACAGCCTGAGCTTTCGGAGCAGGAAAAGAGAACGATCCGTCTTTCGATGGGTGACAGTGTATAGCTCTGCTGGCTCCCTGCTCCAGCAGTTGCCCCAACCCCTGCTGGGGAAGGGAACAGAGAACAGAATGGAAATCTGGGAGCTACTTTTGTCACACTGATGGAAGCTCATAAAACCGGGAACTTAAAGTGTCTCTGTTTTTCTGAATCTTCTAGACGCTGGTGTCTGTTATTTAGCTTTCAAAGGGAAAGCACACAATGGCCACTGAATGCTGGGAAAACAAGTTGCTCAAAATTGGAATCAGAGTAAAGGCCCTTAATAGTGTGACATGCCTTGAAGAGTACAAGCAATTTGTAGTTGTTAAAAATGAATGCTCCACACCCCCCAAGTGTGCAGTGGAAGCAAAGGGGGCTCACAGTTGCCAACAGTAAGAACAACAATAATTATAATGATTGAAGCTAATAGGTTGAACACTTACATTTGTGAGACACCGTTCTAAGGACTTCTATAACTGACACTATTGGATCTTCATGCTAGCACTGGAGGCTAGAAACTAAGAGTGCCTCCATGGGACAGAGCTGAAGGTAGTACACAGAGAGGTTAAGCTGACCAAGGTCACACAGCCAGGATGCAAAAAAGCCAGATGACTTCCAGGTCACTGGCTTCCGTAATCTTTCTTAAAGACACTAGCGCTAGGGAGCACCCTCCAAATTATCTTATTTTATCCACTGCGACAGACAGATGTTATCCTTTCTGATTATGCCTTCAGACAAACAGAATTTTCAGAAGTAAAAACATTTCAATTCTTGCCCCTTGGCACAACTGGGCAAATGGAAGACCATAAAGTTTCAGTGCTTTCCCAAAGTTCCAGATGAGTGACAGGGCATAAATTAAAACCTTGTTCAAGGACTATGGTATTTACTTTATACCATGTGTCCTTCCATCCCATAAGGTTGTGTCCATAACCCCTAATTTTTGTAAACCAGCCCCATGTTGAAAAGAAACTATATTTCACAGAGATTTATAGAAATACAGCACAATGATAAAATGGACAGTGATGCAGCTGGCATTGCCTTAGCAGTTACGAATTTATCTGACAACACCCTTAATAGACAAGGATTTCTATGACGACCTTTAATTTTTGCATTTGTCCTTCCAATACAACGAGTCACATTCTCAGGATCCCATAGCAGAATTTACATTTCTGAAAGTCCACGTTTTCTCTGTTAAGAGTTAGCCTTTGGAAGAACTCTTGCCAGGCCAATTAATTGAGTATACTCTGTTTACAGCTTTGACCATTTTGAATCATAAGCTGTATATACTTCATGCATATAAATATAAAAAAATACTGATAAAACACAAATTAGGTTCTCATTTTTGTCACCTGCCAGGTGAAAAAGGTGTCAATAATTTAAGTGACTTTCAAACAGTGGGGAGACTACCATTCTTCTCATCCAGAGGACCAACCTTGACAACTCAATCTTGAAAAACTAATTACAATAGAAAATACTGACTTGTATTAAATATTTTTGATGTATCAGAAAATAATTTGATCAATTTACATGTCTTCAAATTCTCAAATCAATGCTAACAGATAAATGCTATCATTATTTGGGTCATACCTGTGGTTCTCAATCAGGGGCAATTTTGTCCCCAGGGGACATTTGGCAATATCTGGAGAAATTTGTGGTTGTCACCACTTGGGTAGGAATATGAAGGTGTTACTGGCATCTAGTGGGTAGAGTCCAGGTATACCACCAAACAACCTACAGTGCACACAGACAGCCCTAAACAATAAAGAATTATTCAGCCCAAAATGTGAACATTGACGAGGCTGAGACATTTCATAATTGACAAGTTGAAATAGAAGATCTGAGTAATCCAAATGAGATTCAGTAAGTTGAATCTGTAACAAAAGTCCTTCTCCACCAAATAAAAAGGTAGCAAGGTGCTAGAGGCAAGTCTTACGAGAAATCCCAAATTCAATCTAGTTAGTATAAACTTGATCTCTAAATCACACAAGGACATTTCAGAAAGAAAAATGATAAATTCATTTGCCTAATTAATTATAATGTAAAATCCTGAAAAAATTATAGCACACTAAACCCAGCAAATACAAATGAATGCTCCCTCACCAAGTATAGTTTATCTTAGAAATTCAAGGATGGCTCAACATCAGGAAATAAGCTAGAGAAAAAGTATGTAATCTAAATAGATGCAGAGAAATATTTGGAAAAATCAAGCTTTATTTTTTAAAAACAAAGATTTTAGAATATTAAGACTATAAAAGAGTGTTGTAAATTGACATCAATTAAAGACTTTTAGCAAAGATTGTGCATAATGATAAAATTTAGAAGCATTTAAATTAATGGAACAAGAATTTTGGCAATTACCACATATTTAGTATTGGGTCTCTTTTCTAAAACAAACAGGAAAAAGAAATATGAATATAAGAATTGGAAATGAAGGGACATATAAAAATGCAGGCAAAGCTACAAACTACTAAAACTAAAAAGATTACTAGGTTGTTGTAAATAAGATTAGCATATGAAAATGAGTGGCATTTTATACCCTATCATAATTATTTAGAAATTTGTAATGAAAACAACTCATTCACTATAACAACAAATCATAAGGTTCTCAGTGACAAATTTAACAAAAATATAAAATACCCTTATAGAGAAATTATAAAATATTACTGAATGATGTTAAAAATACATCATTCAATGGAGACCTATTAAAATGTCCATGAAAGTAAAGATCCAATATTTTAAAATGTCAGTTCTCTTAAATTAATTATAAATGCAATACAACGTCAATGAGTTTTTAATGGAAATGATCAAGTCATTACTATTATTTATGTAATAATATACTCCCACAAAACCTGTAATAGGTTTGATGCAAAGAACAAGAGGAGAAGAAATGTCCTATGAGACATGATTTTTCAGAATCATACTATCCAAAACAAATGGATACTTGTAGACAAATGAATGGAGAGAAATGAAGAGTGATCAGTAAAGCAGCTCTCCATCTATATTTTCTAGATGATAAGGTACTATATGATGAAAATGTCATAGTCAATTGATTGTGCTGGCAGTGGAAGAAAGATCATTAATTCCTTATCTCACACCACAAATAAAAATCAATACCAGACATATTTTTTAAAGATGCAATGTGTTGATACTTATAGAAGCAAATGTGGGAGGAAATCTTAAAGACCTCAGGGTAGAAAAAGATCTATTTTGAAAGACTCAACGCAAACCGCAAAGGAATTTTTCTACTTTAAAACTTTCAGTTTAATTAAAGACTGAGAGAAGTAATCACCGATTCCTATAACTACCGAATTGTTAGTTTTCTAAATTTATAAAGAGTTTTTACAAATTCTCATGAAAATGTTAACAAAAAATAATAGAATAATTGATTTGCACAGTATACAAAAGATACTTCTGAACAGCCAGGAAGCGAATTCATGAAAAAATATTCAACCTTTCTGCTAATCAGGGAAATAAAAATCAGAATCACACCAAGAAAGCCACTTCATACACCTTCCAATTGGATAGAAATCTTACAAATTCTGATGACAGCCAGTATTGTCAAGAATGATAGAGAAAGGGAAAAATCACACACTGAATGAAAATGGTAGACTCAGGCAACTGCCTTTGAGAGCACTGTGCTAATATCTCATCAATTTAAGATGTGGGTTTGATTGACTCTAACAAATATCTATCAAGATATAAATCCAAAAGCTTTTGAACCTGTGCACAAGGTGACATACATAAAAGTTCATGTGGAGGGTTTGAATTGGAAAAAGTTGATTCTGCAGGTGGGAGAAATTTACAAGCCACCCTCTTCATGGAATTATAGTCCCATAAGGAGTGGGATCTTGGGAGAAACAGGAACTTCAGAGGGTAATGTGGTCTGGTTCATGAGGGAGGTAGACCTGTATTAGCAGTTCTGACCTTCAGGAAAAACCCCAGTGCCCACGCTTGGCACAGAAGCAAAAGAGACACAACCTTGAAAAGAAGTTCAGGCCTCGGATAGTGAGCATATTTGCAGTGACCTGTGTAAGCCAAAGATCTGAAGGCACAGAAACCTTCCTCAGTATGTAGATCCCTATGAGAGTAGCTGGGAATTTCATGATGCCCAGTAAGGGGTTGATCAGATGACTAGCAGACATTTCCACCAACTTTACAGTATTGGTTTTATTTGATTTTATAATAAAAGTTAGTAACAGGGCTATTTTTGCAAACCTGAGTTTGGAAGGTGATATTCACTCCAGCTATAGACACGTCCACCATTTGCAGCTTATCCATGGAAGCCTTGGTGAGCCTGGAACCTTGGACTAAATGTTCAGGTCTTAAACACTCCTTACTCTGCACCCCTCTGTTGGAGCAATGATCACATTATGTTTAATGGCTGAGATTATGCTCATCTCCCCAGTTCCAAGGCCTAGCATGCCTGTCATACGATAGCCACTCTGGAAATTGTAATGTCGGCCTCCTCCATGTCTGGTCACACCACTCACGTTTCTCCTCTTTCACCAGCAGGGGCGCCTGGGTCTCATGCAAGACAATTATATTTTAGAACATCATTTTGAGGTTTATTTCCCTCAACACTCCAGATATTTTTCATGTGATCCTACTATATATGAAAATCAATTGTTTCTTCATCATATTTCTTCGAGCCTAGCGTTAAATACTGTGCCAATCAAAACACAATAGAACTGACTCTCACCTTCAATGGCCTAATTTTGAAATTACAATCCCAGGGATACTGTTAGAGCATTTAGTGTCGACCTTTTTCTCTGCTGTTCCTCACAGGCTGTTACACTAATAAGCTTTATTATCTGTTCTATAATCATCAGTAGTTACACAGCTCAGTGGTCATTGCATAAGAAAAACATAATAATAGGAGAACAAGGTAAACTTAATAATGTATTTTTTGTTCTCCTGGTATATGTAGGATAATGGGCAATTTTATTTTGTTTATTGACCACATAAAGAATTTGGTGTGATCTGAGTCCTCTCTGAGGCTGATAACTACATGCTGGAGAGAACTTGCTCCCCGCTAGGAGAATGATTTAGAAATGGTGGCTGGGAAATGGAGACTGGACAAACCAGGCATTCTTACATATGTTTTCTCATTTTGACCTCCGGAAAGTGCTCAACACAACCCTGTGAAGCAGGTGGTGTTACCCCCTTGATAAAAGTGGGAAGGAGGCTTATAAGTGTGAAAGTGACTTGCCCAAAAACATCTGAAGTGGCAGGGTTGGGTGTCAAAGAGAGCTAACTAATCGTTACTCAGAGTCTTAAATGTCCAATGTCATAGACATCTCTATCATTACAACTCCTTATCTTTCATCATTCAAGAAATATGCCACCTCCTCCAAGAAGGCTTCTGTGACTGTCCTAATAGCTTAGAGTGATTTTAGTCTGCAGCAAACAGTTTGGCTTTGAAAGTTAATTTTTCTTTACCCATCTGTCCTCTTTCTGGGAGAAGTTGTCCTTAATCTTTCAGTTTGAAATAAATCTCCCTTCTTTGTAAGATTGTTAGGCCATTGTCACATTGCTATAAAGAAATATCTGAGACTAGGTAATTTTTTTTTTAACAAAAGGCTTAATAGGATCACAGTTCTGTAGGTTTTACAGGAAGCACTGTGCTGACATCTGCTCAGCTTCGGGGGAGGCCTCAGGAAGCTTGCAATCATAGAGGAAGGTGAAGTGGGAGAAGGCAGGTCACACTGATTCTGGGAGGGTGGCCACAGCTGCACCCAGAGAGCTCCTAGCCCGACAACTCAGAAGGGGCAGGGTTCCTGCTTGTTCCAACACCCACCTGCTCCATGGAGCAGGAGGCCCAGGTCTGCAACCACAGGTCAGGTGGTTGCAGCTGCACCCAAGAAAGCAGATCCTGCCTGCTCCAGGCGCCCCCCTGCCCAAGAACACAGGGGAGCTTGGATTCGCAGCTGCAGTTTGGGTGGCTATAGCTCCTCCCAAGAGGGTGGGACTCCTGCCTTTCCATTGAGCAGGAGGCCTGGTTCTGCAGCCATGGTTTGGGTAGTTGTGGCAGCACACAGGGAGCTCCATGGAGTGTGCAGCCCCAGCCAGACCTCCCTGCTGCAGACACTGCCGTCACAGGTATTAAGTTATAGAATCCTAACAGCTCTATGAAGAAAGTACTCATTCCCATTTTACAGATGAGAGAATGGAGGCATAGAAAGGTTAAGTTTGCCCAAAGTGACACAAGCAAGCAAAACTCGTTCAAGTATTAGAGTTGGGATTCAACCCTAGGCCATCTGCCTCTTAACCAACATTGTTGAAAGTATGGGTCACAGATACTATAAATTAAAGATGGGCATCACTATACTCTGTAGAGTAAACCAAGTAGCCTACAATAAACACAAATTAATTACTATGACGCTAACCTCACAGCATTTCTAATGGAAAAGAAAGAAAGGAATACTTACTAAGCACCTATTTTATAACTGAAAAATAAATGTTACCTCAGGTACTGGTACTCATAACAAAGAAGTTATTGTCACCATATTACAGAAGAGGGAATAAGGGTTAGAAAGATTAGAAGATGTGCCAGCTGCCTCTCAGTTCATTAGAGGCAGTACTGTGATTTGAACCCATGGCTCATATGAGTTTTATGTCTAGCATCTTAGTGAGAGGTGCACCCTGTCACATGCCATGGAAACTGATACCAGAGTTGTCAATGTTCTGTCTGCAAAACAGTCAGTGTAGCAATTGGTTGCTTGCTACCAGGAGCTCTCATTACAAAAGTCACCAAATCAATCTAAAAGAATATTTTTGGCATAGAAGAGTTTTCTGTTTTTATGACAATTTACCAATTTACTATGGTTCATATTATTGTGTGGTGCTTTGCAGTACTTTGAGGACAATTTTTGGCTCCCTATTAATTTTCCTGATCTTCTCTCCTACTTTTCCTGTTGCTGAGAGACAGGTTGGATTTACAGAAATGATACCGTGTAATTTTTTTCCCTTGATAAGTGGCTGGAAAGCCCACATTCACCATATGCATTGTCTCCTCTTTGTGATCAGTCCTTCTGCTCTGTTAATAATGAGAAAGATAGTGTCCCTGTCTTCCCTTTGCTTAGAAAAATCATGGAAGCATCTCTTCATCTTTTCCCCATTTTCCTTTCTTGCCAGCAAAGTATTCTGCACTGATCAAAGGTATTTTATTCAAGTGTCAAAAGTGCTTCTAGGGGTGCTCCACTCCAGAAAATTCAATGTCGCACAAACACAATGTATGTATAATTTATGGATAAACAGAAAGAGCTTGGCAGGTGCTTTTGATGAATACTGTGACAGTTGTAAATGCTCCCAGTTCAGGTTTTTATGGATTTAAAGGCCAGATTTTAGTGACCAGGTGCCTGAAAAAGGTGATGCTTTTCTCCTTCTAATTCTGGCATAAAATCATAGCAAAGGCCAATGTTATTACGTGAACAACAGTCACCACAAAAATAGAGTAGAACTATTCCTATGAGCTACACTTCTATTGACTTGGAGGTTCACTTTCTTTTTCTTTTTTATTTTCCCAAAAGTAATTTGTTTGCACCTGTCACCTTTCAGCTCTTTGAATAAAATGCTTTGTGTGAGAAGCCTTCAGAGGGATAGTCCTATGCCATAACTGAATATACAAGAAATGCGTTTTAGCTCAGTGTTTCCTTTAGTTCAAATAAAACCGTTTAAAAGCTTTATGAAAATTACAGTCCACATGAAGATCATAAGCCTGAATCACCTCCTACCCTCATACACACACACTTTCATGTAGACAGAATGAAATATATAACAAAAATATGAACTACCTAGCAGCAAAACAGTGCAGGGTCTCAACATCTGGATATCCTTTTTTTTTATTTTTTTTATTTTTTTTGCTATTGTTGTTTTTAGCTTTCTCCCTGAAGATGTGATTCTGCTGCTGCAGAGTGTATATCTAATGAAATTAGTGCAATCATTTGCAGGGATAAGTAGTTAATTCTTAGCAATTGACAAAGACCAAATCCTTTATCCCTGATATTGTTTGGCTCTGTGTCCCCACCCAAATTTCATCTCAAATTGTAATCCCCGTGCGTAGAGGTAGGGAACTGGTAGGAGGTGATTGGATAGTGAGGGCAGTTGCCTCCATGCTGTTCTACTGACAGTGAGTGAGTTCGCACTAGATCTAATGGTTTTAAAGAGTTTGGCAGTTTCCCCCTTGCTCTCTTTCTCTCCCACCACCGTGTAAGTGATGCCTTGCTTCCTCTTCACCTTCTGCCGTGATTGTAAGTTTCCTGAAGCCTCCCCAGCCGTTTGGAACTGTGAGTCAATTAAACCTCTTTGCTTTGTAAATTACCCAGTCTCAGGTAGTTCTTTATAGCAGTGTGAAAATGGACCAATACAGCACTACTATGCAGAATTTCTTAAAATAAATGTAGTTAAGTCTCCATTAGGTGCTTGAATTACTTTCATCATATCTCCATCATGTAGTGCCTGGCCAACTCAGGACAGAGATACACTGTGTTTTAAGGCCACCTTTTAGAGACACTTCTCTTATTTTGAGTCCATTTTATCTCTCGATATTGTATCCATCACCCTTCCATTCATTCACCCATTGATCCAAGCTTATCTCCTGAGAACCCAAAAAATAAGTCAGACACCACCTGTGCAAGAAATGCCTTCTTATATTGGATGAAAACTCTTGCAGGCTATCTGAATTTTCACTTTACCAGTGTACGTATTGAGTTGTTTCTACTATTTTTATTTTGAGACCTAGCTCAGAGCCAGCCAGTCCTTTTTCTCCAATCAACATAGAATTCTGAATGTGCCCCTAGCACCTCTCTTCTTCCAATACCTGTGATACACCCTCATTCACAGTCTGGATCTGTTAAGAATGCTTCCAGCTGCAAGGATACAAAGTCCAACAAACATTGCTTTAAGCCCAGTGTATATTTATTTACTTAACAAACATGATAGAGGTAGGCAGGCTCAGGGTTATTGTGGCAATATAATGTTGCCATCCATAACCAAGGTTGTTCTAGCTTTCTTCTTTGCCTTTCGTGGCTTGTGAAGTTTGTCTTACTTCTTTTAACCTTATTATTCCAAAATGAATCTACATAATTCCAGATATCATAGCCCCCCAACAAGGTGAAAAGCAGAAGAAATGAGTGATCTCAGATTTCTGTCTTCTTATTTCATCCCTTGTATAAGGAATCACAAGACTATCTGAAGATTTTAAATTGTCCCCCAGTCACTTCTGGCTGTGGGGTAGGAATCATGAGCTGGGGATATTGCTAACCATGAAAACTAGTTAGCAAGGAAGAAAGTGGCATTAGTGTCTGATTAACAACAAACCATGCCTGCTGCACTCTGGGCGGTAAATGTTTTGTGAGTAGAAACAATCTTATTCATTTTTGTACTCCCAGTTTTTGGAAAGAACGCAATACGTTTTTGATGAGCAAATGCAGGAATGAACTTGAATGAATAAGTAAATGAATGAAGGAGTCCATCTTGTCTTGAGTCCCTGTACTGTCCTTTATATTCACCTTGAGCAAGACACCTCAGAAGGGGGCCCTGGAAGAGAATAAGCTCTGTAGACGTGGCCTCCCTAGTACAGAGCGAAGTAGGATTGACACTTTCTTGGTCCTGACACCATTCTTCTGTGAGAACAAATTTGGGCCATTAGACTTTACTTTTGGATGTAGTGTACTCATTACAGAGCAAATACCTATATATCTTAATCTGTATTTCTGTCAATTCCCATCCAATTATTGACTTTGTCTTAACTTGATTTCATCTGGTCAGCTCCACTCAGCTTCATCACATACCCATAGGGAAACAGCAAGTCTCATGTGTCTTCATTCAACATATTCACAGCAATGTGGGTGGGGAAAGAGCTTCAAGATCCCCTAGACACTTACACCATAGACCAGTCTTATCCAGAAGGGATACATTTCCAGACCCCTACTACATACCTAAAACCTTGGCTAATACCAAACCCTATTTATACTGTTTCTTCCTATGCATACACACATACCTATGGGAAAGCTTAATTTATAAATTAGACTCAGTAGGAATTAACAACAATAACTAATAAAATACAACAATTATAAAAACATACTGTAATAAAAGTTATCAGGGCTGGGCAAGGTGGTTCATGCCTGTAATTCCAGCACTTTGGGAGGCCAAAGCAGGTGGATCACCTGAGGTCAGGAGTTCGAGACCAGCCTGACCAATATGGTGAAACCTCGTCTCTACTTAAAATGAAAAAACTAGCCAGGCATGGTAGTGTGTGCCTGTAGTCCCAGCTACTCAGGAGGCTGAGGCAAGAGAATCGCTTGAACCCGGGAGGCAGAGGTTGCAGTGAGCTGAGATTGTGCCATTGCACTCCAGCCTGGGCGACAGAGCAAGATTTCATCTAAGAAAAAAAAGTTATCATGTGCTCTGGCTGTAACATTTGGAGTATGAGGTGTAACAGCAAAACTAGCCCAAACTTCTTTTTTCTTCCTCACAATTTCATAGATAAGAGATTTGCTCTTACTATAGATCTTTGTGCTCTCAGAAATTGATCTTTTTCTTTCTTTATTCCATCAATAACTTTCACTTTTTACTTAAAGGGAATGCTTTATGGCTTCTCATTGACATATCAAAATTGTTGGCATCACTGCTTTTGTGCTTCGGGCCATTATTAAGTAAAATAGGAACTACTTGCACACAAGCACAGTGATAAAGTGACAGTGGCTCTGATAACTGAGATGGCTACCAAGTGACATGGTGAGCAGGGAGTTTAGACAGTGTGGAGACACTGGACAAACGGGTAGATGCATATCCTAGGTGGGATAGAGCAAGACAGATTGAGATTTCTTCAAGCTGCTCAGAAAAGCGTATAATTTAAAACTTATGAGTTAAACTGTTTGTGTCTGGAATTTTTTATTTAATATTTTTTGACTGCAGTTGACCACAGGTAAGTGAAATTGCAGAAAGTAAAACTGGGGATAAGGAAGGTCTACTGTACATTATTAGGTTGGTGCAAAAGTAATCACTGTTTTTATTTTATTTTTATTTATTTATTTACTTATTTTTGAGACAGAGTCTCATTCAGTCACCCAGGCTCTGGAGTGCAGTGACACAATCTCGGCTCACTGCAACCTCCACCTCCCAGGTTCAAGCGATTCTCCCACCTCAGCCTACTGAGTAGCTGGGATTACAGGCATGTACCACCACTCCTGGCTAATTTTTGTGTTTTTAGTAGAAATGGCTTTCGCCACGTTGCGCAGGCTGGTCTCGAACTCCTGACCTCAGGTGACCCACCTGCCTGGGCTTCCCAAAGTGCTGGGATTACAGGTATGAGCCACTGTGCCCGGCTGTAAGCACAGTTTTTAATGGCAAAAACCGTGATTACTTTTGCACCAACTTGATACTTTGCTAAGGCTGCCATAACAACATGCCACAGACTGGGAGGCTTAAACAAGTGAAATTGATTATCTCAGAGTTCTGCAGCCAGAAGTCCAAAATCAAGGTGTTTGCGGGGGTGGTTCCTTCTGAGGGCTGTGTGGGCGAATCTGTTTCATGCTCATCCTCTAGCTTCTATTCGTCTGCTGGCAACTTTTGGTGTTCCTCGGCTTGTAGATGCGTCACCCCAATTTCTGCCTTCATCTGCATGTGGCATTCTTCTTGGCCCTTTGTCCCCTTTTTGTAAGGATACCAGTTGTGTGGATTGGAGCCCAACCTAATGCCCTCATTTTAACTTGATTCCTTCTGTGAAGACCCTCTCTACCAATGAGGTCACACTCTGAGTTACTATGGTTAGGACTTCAAGATTTGAATTCTGGGAGCCAAAAATTCAGCCCATCACTTCTCTCATGTAACATGGTCCATTAGGGATGTCACACGGGGAGAGAATCAGGGTGCAGTGGAGAGTTATGTAAGTCACGAAGTTGAGAGGCCTGGGTTCAAATGCCAGTTCTGGCCCTTATCAGCAGGATGACCTTGACAACCACTGCGGACCTCAGTGTCACCTCATGTAAAATGAGATCATAGAAATACCTACTTCATGTGACCATAGTAAGAAATAAGTGAGAGGCCCCAAGTAAGGTTCTCAAAACAGTGACTACCACTGAGTAAATATTACATGAAAATTTGCTTTTTTTCTTTTACATTGTGACCAATGTATAAATCTTATTTATTTTTCTATTTACTCCATATAATTGATTTTTTCCAAAAATATATTATACAAAAACTTTCCAAATGCCTTGTTGAATTAAAAAAAATACTTTTCCTTCCCACACATCTCTGATCTATCTCACCCATTAGCTCCACCAAAGAAAGCAATTTTTTTATTAGAAACAATTCATTCTTCAAGAATCCATGTGGAATGATCCTCTCTACATGTTTGCAAATCAGTTCTATATTTATTTAGCCTAAAAGTCTTTTTTACTGTTGAGTTATTTCTCACTTACCTTAATTTGTGGTTCTAGAAACCCATCTGTTTTCTCCCTCTCAACGACAGTCCACGATGTGCGTGTGTGAACACACACACATACACATACTTCTTTAATTCACAAGGGCTTTATTTTCTGTTTCAGTGTCTTAAGAGAGTCCCATTTTCTATGTTCTCACACGATGCCTCCATGGAGTCAACAATATAATTTCCAAAGTTAGTTCTGCTCATGAAGAAAACCAATGACTATTAAGCGTTAGTAGACATAAGCCACTTTACGGAAAATGCTCTCAGATGTTTGACTTTACTAAGATGACACAGCTAGTAAGTGCCAGAAATACAATCTGACCCCACAGATAGTTTTTAAATGTACACATTATTTTCCCACCATTGTGTAGAACCTGAACAAAATACGTTTTGTTCAGACCTACTGTGTTCAAGAAAATTATAGCAAATTATTCCATAATGACCTTGGATTATCTTGTTTGTGTGGTTTCCAAAGGTCCCAGTGGTTCTGGGTGTGCAAGCAGGGAATGAGGTGAGATTGGCATTTCTGCTGATGACTTCGGCTTCAGAATAAGACCAGTCCAATTTGGGAGAGGCGAGACCTATTTAATTTATTTATAAATACTCTATTTACATTGCTCGAGAATGTGACTTGGCCAGTTTTAATCTCAATCTGATTTTTATGTAGGTTGACAAAGGGGAAAAATAAAAATCATTAGGCAGCTTCTATAAGCTTCCAGTTTCACAGCAACATAAAGTCACAGCTGACAGCCAGGCCCACGCACTGCAGGGATTACAGGGTGTGACGGCAAAGTGGCTTTTTGAGAAATGAGATGCTGCATATTTCATTTTTTTTAATATTGCCGTCCCGCCAGGAATTGCTATAAAAATGTCCTGAGTTCTGAAATGGGAGGGGGCGGATTTTCCAAACAGCTGCCGAGTGATGTGGAAGTCCCTGAGCTTGTACATTGCCCATTTGGGCTGTTGGCACAGCAAGGCAGCATCAACCAAAGTATTTATTAAGGGCCCAGCTGTCCTGGCTGCCCCACAGATGCTCTGCAAACAGCTAGAAACAGGAGCAGCCGTGCTCTCAAGGATTGGATTGATAGGGGCTGACAGTTCCAGGCCAAGAGTCCAGGTATGTCATTGTAGGCATAGGCAGCACAGTGTGGCTTAAAGAGTTCATTATTTTCCCTTCATTTTTTTAGATGGGGTCTCACTATGTTGCCCAGGCTAAGTGCAATAGCTATTCATAGACATAATCATAGCACACTGCAGCCTCAAACGCCTAGCCATAAGCAATGCTCCTGCCTCAGCCTCCTGAGTAGCTAGGACTACACATGGGCCACCACATCCAACTTCTCCTTTCAATCTTAAATACCCCTCATGTGATAGGCAGGACAAGAGGAATTATCTTGATTTTACATTAGAGTTTATGTAGACTGTCCAAAGCTCCATATCTTGATGATAGCAGTCAGGAATCAAACTAAGATCTTAGGAATACACTATTTTGTGCTTCTTATAATCTATCCAAGTGGCTTCTCCAAATACACTGGCATTAAAGTTTTTATATAAGCATTTATCTGAGATGCAAACCATAAAATAGTAGGATTTTAAATTAGAAAGGCACGTAACATCCTGAAAATAACATGTTTGTTTTATTTATGAAGGACTTGAGCTTTCTGACTTGTCCCTTACAGTACATTGGTGGCAGAGCTGGGCCTAGAACCCAAGAGGTCTGACAGATCCAATGCACTTAATTTGCATTTCAATTGGGAATTTCATGGGACCAGATATCTCATTTTTTTTTTCTTCCTGGTCAAAGTTTTTCTTGCCACTCTACCTTGATTTGTTTGAGGCAGACCTATGTACTGATTGCCCTCTGACACAGGAAAACTCTCTAGGTGAGTGGGGAGAATATAGAGTTTTCTTTAACATTGGAAATACAAAAGGAGAGAAAATGTAGTAAGCCTGAAGTTTTCATTCTTAAAGTATTGGCTTAATTTTTCCAAACCCTGGAAAGTTAGTCCAAGAAAAAAAAAAAATAATAGTTTGAACAGAGTAAGCCCCCTTCATAAATCAGAGCCATGAATGAATCAAAACCACACAGCTGTGTAAACTCTAACTGAAGGAGGACAGAAGAATATCAAAGGGATAGGGATGCCAGAAAACTGAAATTCAGTTTGGGGTGCAAGGTGTAAAACTCTGGAACAACGAAAATTAGATCCACAGAGCACTGATACATGTTGAATTGAAATTGGTTTTTTTGGTCATCCTCCATGAAAATGAACTGAACTGAGATTAAAAAGTCCAAGAAACTTCCCTCTCCAGCTTCTTTACTTACAAAAAGATTAAGAAAGTCACACACCCACACAGAGACACACATACCTAGGTTCATTTATTTAGAACAGACCAGCAGGATACATAAAATGATGTTATTTCTCATTTTAATCAATAAATCAGTATTTATTTATTATAGATCACAATAATAATAATATAGCATGATTAATAAGACACAGTTCCTTACCTTCAGGGAACTCTGAATATAGCTAGCAAAATAGGGGCACAAGTAAACAATACACAGTACACAAAGCGCTGTAGAAGATTTACTTGAAAAGTATCATGGGGGATGAAGATACAGTTCTGCAATAGCTGGTAAGGGATGCTTATCAGGGAAGACTTGGTAGGTGATATGGTCTGACTCTGTGTCCCCACCCAAATCTCATCTTGAATTATAAATTAAATTGTAATCCCCATGTGTTGGGGGAGGGACCTTGTGGGAGGTGATTAGATCATGGGAGCCGTTCCCCCATGCTGTCCTTGTAATAGTGAGTGAGTTCTCATGGGATCTGATGGTTTTATAAAGGGCTTTTCCCCCTTCCCTTGTCGCTTCTCTCTCCTGCTGCCATGTGAAGAAGGACATGTTTTCTTCCCCTTCCACCATGATTGTAAGTTTCCTGAGGCCTCCCCAGCCATGTGGAACTGTGAGTCAATTAAACCTCTTTGTTTTATAAATTACTCAGTCTCCGATATTTCTTCATAGCAGCCTGAAAATGAATTAATACAGTAGGGGAATAACAAGTAGAAAGATAGGAAATGACACTCCAGAAAGAAGAAACTGGGCAATGACATCACAATGCAGTAGAAGCATGAGAAAGCATTGTCCAGTGAATGCTGAGTATTCTGCAACATATGGAGCAATCTGTGGGAAGGGATCAGGGAAGATGAGTTAGGAGAGACTGAGTTGGTTTGCACCACATGTTGAAAAGCCTTGGATGCCTAGTGAAGGAGCTCAGGCTTCATCCTGAATGCCGCATAGCAGGGGTATGACATGTTTCCATGGATGTGCTAGAAGATAGTGACACCAATAATAAAGGGGAAGATGCTCATGGAAAAAGGAACTCTGGAGGCAAAATATTCCTTTAGGAGGACATGGCCTTAGCCTAATTAAGACTTAACAAGAGCTTTAACTGGGTATCGCAAATTCCAGCCTGCTAACAATGTCATCTCATAGAAATGTTTTCTTTGGCTTTCACAGGGTTAAACAAACAAATATATTGTCACTTCTTTAATGAATACCCCTCAAATTGAAAAAGGCTCCACTTATAGACAACTTGCATGTGTGTAATAAGAAGAAGTCAGAAGGCAAATCAGAATATGACATACAGAGTCAAAGCACACGTAATGGAAAGATGAATTTAAAACCAAGAGTCAATAGCAAAATACTGTCATGCTAAGCATTTGATGATTTGTGATATTGCTATAAATAGTATCTTTTAATTTTGCTTTTCCATATCTTTCTGATATATGAAATGCAATTAATTTTTATAATAACTTTTTATACAGAAGGTTTGCTAAGTTTATTTATTAATCCTAATAATTGCTTCATAGATTCCTTTGGATATTCTGTCTGTATAAAATCATGCTGCCTATACATAATAAGAATTTTGCTGCTTCCTTTTCAATCCTAAACAATTTATTTAATTTTCTTCCCTTATTACATTGGCTATGACTTCCAGTAAAACATTGAATAAAAGTTGTGATTATAGGTATCTTATCTCATTTTTTATTTCAAGGAGAAAATTTTCAACTTTATTATTGAGTATATTAAGTATGTTTGCTCTAGATTTATTTACTTTATTTTAAGATACTCTAAGATTGTGTAAATATTTCTTTCCACCCACTTTTAGGGGTGTTAATTATGAACACATATAGTTTTATCAAATACACTGTTTATATCTTTTAAGATTATTATATAATTTTTATACATTTTTGCTTTTTTGTTTCTAATTTTTTGATATTAAAATATTACATTCTTGGAATAATCCTTACTTTATTGTCATGTCATCCTTTTAACATTTTTCAAGATTCAAACTGCTAATGATTTCTGTACAACTTTGTATTTATGTTCATGAGATACTGATCTATAATTTTCCTTTCTTATAATGTCCTCATCAAGCTTTGCTATTAAGGTTTTATTGGCCTTATAAAATGACTTGAACTGTTTGTCTTTCTTTTAGTCTTGATTTTGGAAAAAAAATTCTTTTGAAAGATTATGCCAGTTTGTGATGTGTCTGAAAAATAGCTTGTCCTTAAAAGTGGACTTTTCAAAAATATAGATGGATATGTAGATAACTTCATAGACAGATGTAACACACCCACCTCACAGAAATTAGAGAAAACAAAAGACCTATGTTCAAGACAAAGTAAAGTTGCTGGAAAGCAAAGGGGAGAAAAAATAATGCACAAAGGTATGTACCTCCTTTAAGCTGCTTGGGACCTCCCATTAAGTAGGCCAGGAAATTTTAGGATGGGAAATAATTTGTGTTTCTTCTATAATTCATAGCTAAAAGTGCTAGAAATAAATATGCCTTAAGATAATTAATGTCAAGGAAATTATAGATATTAATAATAATAATAACCTAGTCCATTGAGCCATGTTAGCCAATTTTCTGGATTGAACATAGCGTATTATTTTTATCAAATTTCTAAATTAGCACAAAATTAAAATGCTGATGACAGGCAATGCTGTCAAAGTTCTGCTGAAATCAATATATTCAGATATTACTGGTGATATAAATTGTCAAAACTGTTTTGGAAAGAAACATGGAAGTTAATTATTAAGAAAATATATACAGTCATATCATTTGAAGTAGTTATTTCACTTCTGAGAATTTAAATGAAGAAAATTATCCCAAAGCCAAAAGTACTGTATATTTAAAGTGTTTATTGAAGCACCATTTACAATAGCCAAAAAATATGGAAATATTCTTCAATAGGACAATTATGAATAAATTGTGGCACATTTGTCAACTGGGAGATAAAACACCGACTAGCACAACTATTGAGACATGAAAAGTTTAATTGATATGATGTTTAAGAATACAAACACACATATAAATTATTTTTCTTGCTATGTAAAAATTATGTGTCTGGAGGAGTAAAAATTGGAAGAGAACAAAGACAAATAAACACTCTGTAGTGTGTTTGGGAGGTAAAATTTTTCTCATGTAGATTTGCATTAATGATTTTATGTTTATGTAAAAAGTAGCATATGAAATGGCTATCATTTATTGAAATCCTATATTATGCTAAGCACTGTGCATGCTTTATCTTCTTTAATTCTCACAAGAGCCTATAAGGGAAATACTATTAAGATTCATCATTTCATTGAATAATTATTTTTATTTTCAAATTAATACAATACGTACTTTCAAAAGATCAAGCGTTATGACTATGGTTATCAAGCAGAGAAGCAATCTCATGTCTCTTCCACACCAATGTTTTTTCATATTTTTTGTTATGAATCCCTAATATTTATAAATCCGATAATACTACCATTTTTAAATTTCAGATTTAGATAGTATTTATTTATTAAAATGTAGCCATTATCTAAAAATGATTCTTTGAAGAAATGCATAAAATTGACAAGCCCTTGGAATCGTCAAGAAAAAAAGAGAGAAAATATAAATTACAAATATTAGGAATGAAAAGGGGGACAACATATATATTTCACAGATATTAAAATTATAATAAGACAATATCATACACAATTGTATAAAATTGTACTTGAATATTTTCAGAAATGGGATAAATTTATAAAAAACATTATTAAAACAGGGAGAAGTATTTAAGAAATACCAATAGCATTATATCTATTAAGAAATTTAATTTTTAATTAAAACCCTCTTATAAGGAAAACTTGAGGCCTGGGTGATTCTGTTGATGGATTCTTTTAAGCCATTTTGGAAGATATAATACAAAACTTCCCCACTTCCAGTTCTGTTTTTGTTCATTTTTTTTCTTTTTCTTTTCTTAATAAACTTCCTGCATTCTCATCCTCATCTCAGCATTTGTTTCTGGACAATGCAACCTGAAACATCCACCAAAATAGATGTATAACAATTTTCACAGTGGCTATATTTATGATAGTTAAAAGCCAGAATTCATTCCAATTTCTATCAAAAGGAGAATGAAGTAAGTTGTATTATATCCAGACAATGGAATACTACACAGCAATAAAAAAAGTTATTGATACATGTGACAATCCGAATGAGTCTCAAAAGCTGTTCATTAGACCAAAGGTACCAGACAAAATGATACACACATTGTTTGACACGATTTATGTGATATTGAAGAATAAGCAAAAGAGTCTATGGAAATAGAAGTCAGAAGAGTGTTGACTTCTGGTGACTGTGTTTGATTTGGAAGCAGTAAGAGGGGCCTTCTGGGATAACAGATATGCCGAATACCTTGATCTGGGTGGTGGCTGCATAGCTGTATATACACATAAAAATGTGCAATCTGCACATTTAATGTGGCTACATTTTACTGAATGTACATTTAACTTCGTTTTAGACACCAATTCCATAATAAGAATGATAGAATGCCTGGGAGATGCCACCAGAGATAATGTGCCTGCTCTATTCTCCTGTGTCCTTAATCCATCCCTTTCCTTTTTTTCCTATGGTATAGGGAGACTCATCTGCCTCCATATCTGTACGCGTCCATCTGAGTTTGACAGGAGGCTCACCGTCACTAGACAGGGGAGTGAGACAAAGGGAAAGTCAGAGTGTTCTCACTCCCACCTTCTTCCTCACCTTAGTTTGCACCGCTGGCAGCAGCTGGAGGCCCTCAACTCCAGCTCCAGTGGGCAGGGCCACATGGGCTCAGCTTCCACTGGAGGTTTCAGCCCCCGGGCACTGCCCACCTCTGTGACTCCAGACTTGCGCTGGTGCTAATCTGTGGGTTCCTTATCACCTCTCTTAGGTTCCTTACCTCTTTCATTATTTGTGTAACTAATTCACTACATTTAATTCTCTCTGCAATTTCTCTTTTCCTCTTTAGACCACCAAACTGGGGAAAATAGCTATGGGCCATGGCAATCAAAACAAAACACTACTTATAAAAATAAATGTTCACAATGCAAAGTGGATAAAAGGAATGGAAATTTGGCCTTCAGATGAAGGGAGATCTTCAAAGGTGATGCAATATTTAAACTAAGCCTTGAAGTTCACCGACTATAAATTGATGGGAACTTACTTCAGATGTAGAATCGCTATATGGCACAGAGATCTGAGAATGTATCCTGGTTTCCTGTGGGGGTTGGGAGGAGACAGTATAAGTAATTGTTTTGGTGGATAAAGAATGCATTAAAAAAAACCTGTGAGGGATGAGGCCAGAAATATAGCTCAGGGGCAAACTGTAGAGCTACAAGTTGTGAACAATGTGCCTCAAAAGCTGACTTCAACCATATGTAGTAGGAGTGTTGAGGTTGTAATGAGCAGAGATCACGACATGTTCACATGCCAGAAGGATTTCTCTGGCATAACCAGGGTGAAAATATTTGAGAGAGAAGAGAGGCAGAAAGACCCATTAGAAATATATGACAAAGCAGTGGATGGCAACATGGTTAGTTTTTTGAGGGATCTGATTTAAGATGTTCTTCCAAAACAAGTGAAAGAGCTATTCCTCCTTATTTGCTCTTCCAGTAGCAATGGGCTAGGTAATTGAAATGAATACTCTCCATAAAAACAATGAAGAAAGCTCAAAATTAGAATTTAAAAATCTATCAACAAGAAGAAAGCAAGCAACCCAATTAATAAAAGGGCCAAAGACCTTAACAGACGCCTCACCAAATAAGATATAGAGAAAGCAAATAAGCTATAAAAAGATGCTCCACATCATATATCATCAGGGAAATGCAAATTAAAACAATGAGATACCATGGCACACCTATTAGAATGACCAAAATCTAGAAAACTGACGGCACCAAATTCTAGTGAGAATGTGGAGCACTGGGAATTCTTCATTGCTGGTGGGAATACAAAAGAGTAGTCCACTTTGAAGACAATTTGGCAGATTTTTACAAAACTAAACATATTCCTACCATAAGATCCAAAAATCATACTCTTGCATTTACCCCCAAAGAATTGAAAACTTATATTCACACAAAAATCTTCACACAGATGTTTATTGCAGCTTATTTATAATTGCTCAAACTTGAAAGCAAACAAGATGATCTTCAGTAGGTGAATGAATAGATAAACTGTAGTACATACAGACAATGGAATATTATTCAACATTGAAAAGAAATGAACAAACAAGCATGAAAAGGCATGGAGGAAATGTGAATGTATATTACTTAGTGAAATAAGTCAATCTGAAGACTCCTCACTGTGTGATTACAACTACATGACATTTCTCCAAACTATGGAGAAAGCAAAAAAGTAGGTGGTTGCTCAGGGTTGAAGAGGCAGAAGGGATGGATGGACAGAGCAAAGAAAATTATTAGTGCAGCGAAACTGCTCTGTGTGATTCTATGGAAGTGGCTACATGTCACTATACATTTGTCCAAATCCATAGGATGTACCACACAAATAGTGGACCCTCATGTAAACTATCATCTTTGAGTGACAATGATGTATCAGTGTAAGTTCATCGATTGTAACAATTATTTCGCTCTGGCAGGGGATATTGATAATGAAGTAGGCTATACATATGTGGAGGCTAGGGGTATATGGGAACTCTTTATACTTTTCTCTCAATTTTGCTGTAAACCTAAAACTGCTCTACAAAATAAAGTCTATTAAAAATCATCGTAGGCATCACAAGGCTAAAAAGTTGGTGAGGAATGATCAAGCCAAGTTTCAAGCAAAGGTCTAGAACTCAGACATGTGAGCCTAGCACTTGAGTTGCCTTTATCTTGGGCCAAGTTTCTACCCTGGAAGAGGAAAGTAAGAGACGAAGTTTTAATATTGTGACTTGGATGACCTGGGAGGACTATAGGGGTAGAATCCCTGACAGGCCCCAATCTACCTGGTGCTGGATTCAGATGGGCTGTCACTTGGCTATTGCTACAATAGCATAGTGAACAAACCACCATGAAACTAAGTGCCTAATAGCAGTAATACATTTCTAGCTCAGTTCTACAGGTAGTGGTGGCTTCTCTTGGCTAAGGTCGCTGGGTTCGTATCCAGGACGTGGGTCAACTCCAGCTGTGTTTCATACATCTGCCATCCTCCTTCCATCAGCTGCTACCCAAGCTGGGGACAAGGAAGCACCCTCCAAGCACATGTAAAGCTTTCCTCGCTCATGTCACCCCCACTGCATTCTGTCAGTCAGGTCTGTGCACCCTTAAGGGAAGGGGCAGAGGAGTGAAACTTTTCTGGGCAAAATTCCAATCCACTCTAAAACCTAAATGTGAATGATATCAAAATAATACTTTTGGAAGACAATCTTGAGAAATATCTTAATGGATTCAGGGCAGAGAATCCTTTCTTAACCACGATACAAACAAAAGAGAGATTGTTAAGACTAATTGCATTAAAAGTAAGAATTTCTATTATTAAAATATATCACTAAAGAATGAAAAATGTAAGCCACAGAAAGGGAGAACATTTTTGCAACACATATAACTGAAGAGTTACTTGTTTCTGGAATCTGTAAAGGTGGATGATCAGTCAATAAAAGATGAAAAACAAAAGAGAAGTATTAAGATGTGAATGGACATTTAATTAAAGAGAAACTTCAAATGGCTAATAGAAACATAAAAAGGTGTTCAATCTCATTATTACTCAGGGAAATGCAAATCAAACCAGAGAGAGATATTATGTCCCCACCAAAATGGCTAAAAGAGAAAGAAAAAACAGTATCAACTGTTGGGGAGGAACATTTAACTCACTGAAGAAGAGAGTGTCTATTGGGAAAACCATTTTGGAAAATTCTTGGCCTTATCTAGTGACCTGACAATCCCATTTTCAAGTGTATACCCTAGAAAACTGACTGCAGGTGCACTCAGAAGGCATGCTTGAACAAAATTATTGAAATTTGATTATCGATAACACAGATCAGAAAAAAACATAAATGTCCATTAATAGTTGAATGTATAAATACGCTGTACTTATAAAATGGCATTTTACACAGCAAAGAAAATGAATAAAATAAAGGCCTATGCAACAGTGTACATGAAACTTGTGAATGTAATGAATAAAGCCAGATTCAAAATTAATACTTGTTTATGAATCTTTATATAGAAATTTTTTTTTTTTTTGAGATGGAGTCTTGTTCTGTCACTCGGGCTGGAGTGCAATGGCATGATCTTGGCTCACTGCAACCTCCACCTCCCAGGGTCAAGTGATTCTCCTGCCTCAGCCTCCCACATAGCTGGGACTACAGGCAAGCACCACCACGCCCAGCTAATTTTTGTATTTTTAGTAGAGACAGTGTTTCACCATGTTGGCCAGGATGGTCTCGATCTCCTGATCTCATGATCCGCCTGCCTCAGCCTCCCAAAGTGCTGGGATTACACGTGTGAGCCATTGCACTTGGCCAGAAAACTTTTTAAATGATAATAAAAACAAAAACAAATGGCATTGTTCATTTAAAAGAAGGTAAAGGAAGGAGACTTTGGAATGTGGTTATATATGCTTTAGCTTTATAATATTTAGAAAGCACTACATTTATGTTTTGTACACTTCACCGTGTATTATTTTTTTCTCAAAAAGAGAATTAAAAAACAGAAACCTTGGTGCTTGTATTAGTTTCCTAGGATTGCCATAACAACATCTTACAGACTGAGTGGCTTAAACAATAAAAATTTAATTTCTTGCAGTTCTAGAGGCTAGGGGTCTGAGATCAAGATGCCAGTTGTGCCGGCTTCTTCCAAGGCCTCTGTCCTTCGTTTGCAGACAGCCACCTTTTCCTCATGTCCTCGTGTGACATTTCTTCTATATATGTCTGTGTCCTAACCTCTTCTTATAAGGGCACCAGTCATCTTAGATTAGGGCTTACCCTAATGACGCTATTTTAATTCAATTACCTCTTTATGGATCCTATCTTCAAACACAGTCACGCTCTGAGGTGCTGGAGGTTAGAACTTCAACACATATATTTTGGGAAGACACAATTCAGCCAAAAGTAGCACGTAAACATTCCTCATAAGAAAAGTCATCACTCCTCTGAACTTGCAACAGCAAGCTGTGCTGGTGATGACGTTTCTTACGTAGCATGAAGGTGGTTCGCAGTTAACGCATGTTGACTACATGCCAGGCACTGCTCCGAGGGCTTCGCCCGCATTCACTCATGTGGGTGAAGCCAGCAAAATAGGAATATCCCACTAAACCTGCAGCTGGAACCACCCAAAAGCAGTAACAGGAGAATTCCTACAAGTCAGTGCCCCAAACAATCTCACAATGGGGCCGGTTGAGATTCCAAAAAATGAAGCACTAACAGCCAGGGTGATCTGTCCAAGGCATTTATTAAAGGAACTTACATACAGAGTGGGTCACAGCAAACCTTGTGATGAACCACGAGAGGAAAGGCATGTTCTACCCAGGTAGGTCTGCAGCAAGGGGTCAGTGTGTAGAGCTTATATGAGCTCTATACACTGGAATTTGCTTGGGGCTGTGGCTAGATTCTTCTAGTGTTTTGGGCAACAACCTAGATACCTGTGAATGTTTGTAGTGTCTGGGAATGTTTAAGACTTTGGGAATGTTTAGTGCCTGGAGAATGTTCAAGGCCCTGGTTTCAGGTTTGAGTTCGAGCCTGCTGGGAAGAATTTGCAGCGGGCTATGTCACAGAGAGGTCAAAGCACTCTGTGATTTTTAGTCAGTACACAGAAACAAAGTGGGAGCAACTGGGGACCCTACAAGGGACTTTCATAATTCCCATTTCACAGATGATGCTACTGATGTGCAGAGATTTTAATTACACTGAGCAAGGCCACATAGATAGGAACTGTGTAGATGGGATTTGAATGAAAAGTTTAGACTTCAAAATATTTTCCTATCCTCTGCACACCGTGCTTAATCTCAAGGTAAAACGCTAGCTGGAAGGAGTAGTTTTAAAGGTGTGTGTGGTGGGGGTGTGTGTGTGTGTGTCTGCATGTGTGTGTTTATGGGAGAGGGAGAGAGAGGTGAGAAATTCAGAAACTAGAGTTCTTGGGAGAAACAGAAAGGAGGAATTCAGAAGTTGTAGAATATTTGAGATGCTTTGTAGGAAGACTGACTATAGTTTATTCGACATAATCCTCTCTTAGTCATATCTTCATGGGACTTGTAAGCACATAACTTGCTTCACAAACTTTTTCAACAGGGATTTGCATCTCTCTTAATAAGTTTTCCTACTGAGACAGGAAAAGACCGCACAAAACACAAAATGTCGCAAATAATTTCAGGGGATCTCAGTGTCTCCAGGGTCAAATTTCAGAGCTCTTCATGTTATTATTGTCATTCTAATAATGAAGGAGACATAAAAGGAAAGCAAAACAGAGCCTGTCCTGGAGAATGATTCCTTGCAGCCTTGTTAACCTGGAAGACAGACACACACCATTTCTCACCGCTGTGCTCTGTTCACACTATTCGTTATTAACCGACCTTACTAGGCACCTGGGAACACTTTGCAGATAATCACACATGCTTCCGTATTAGATACCATAATCTCCATGTTCTTGGGGCCCACAAGAGAATAAGACAATTAGCATACCAGAGATATTAATCTATAACATGAGCATCCATACATTTTCTTGACAGATTTAATTTTAAAAATCCATGCTCTTTTCTTTCCTGCTAATTCATGGATTATTTAAACAAAAGCAGTTTCTCTTTGTAAGTTTTAAACAAATGATCAACAGAAACATTACTAATATGCCCAGTTTAATGCAGAATTTTTACAGGAGAATGTTCTGCCCTTCATTTCCTTCAAATTGTTCCTTTTCCTAAATGCCATTACTTCCTCCACACTTTTAAAATACTCATCCAAGTTTGCATAGCTTAGTGGTTAGTGGCACACACTTTCAAGTGAGAATGGAAATGTTTTGGGAATGTTCTGGGAATGTTCAAAGCCCTGGTTTGTGTTCCAGCCGGCTGAGAAAAACTTGCAGCTAGCTGGCCCACAGCTGGATTTAAAGTCAAGACTTTGCTACTTATTAGCCATTTCTCAGCCAGTATATTACACTCTGAGCCTCTTTCCTCGTATTGAAATGGAAAGAATAGTACCATCTCCACATAGGGCTATGTGCATATTAAATGAGAAAGTTTCCATCCAGCACTTGGTGTGGGTGTGCCCCACAGTGAACTCCCAATAAATATTAGCATCATCATATCACTGACTATTTGTGTCTGCACTTTTCTGAACCTCCTCTCCCCGGTCTCCTCTTTCTCTTCTCCCACACTGCAGAATAAACAAAGTCCCCTAAGTCATCGCATCTAAGCCTCTGAGCATTTCCTGGAGCAAATCTCACAGTTCAAAGCAAAAACAAAAACACACAAACAAACAGAAAAAACATTACTTTGCCATCCTATTTCTTATCAGGAAGTTGTTTTTTTTTTTAATCATACTTCTTTCCTTACGACAGTTCTACAAAATCATAGTGTTGGAAATTTGTTTTTCTTCCGGTCCTAATTAATCAAATGTCTCCCAAATAATCAGGTTCTACACCTACCCACCCCTCTCAATAGCTTCAATAGCTAGTTTATGTATTTTATGATTCTCTCTTAGCAAACCTGGACTGCAGATTTAGATTCATTAAAATTCATTAGAACCTAAATATCTCAAATACCAACATTCAAATGAAAACTCCACCTATTTATTTGTTTTAAGATTGAGGAAATCCTACAGGGAAAAACAGATGAAGATTGGAATTAACCTATACCCAGCACGCGAAAGCACTGTGATTTCATAATAGCCAGGGCACAGGAATATGCATTAAATACAAACTAAAATGGCTACAATTATATTGTTCCTGGGACAAAGCTTTATCCCCTATTTAAAGCAATGGTAAATAAATAATACAGTTTGACGTAGGTTTTATTTGCTCTTGACAATTTCTAGCAAAATAAATTAGTCCATTCTGACCAAAATGACTGCTATTTAGATATTTGAAAACAGCCTAAGGATGCACAGTTCTTTCAATAAGCTTCAGGTGAAGCTTCTCAGAATAATGGTAGCAACAGTGAGAGTTACAATAGGTAATCTGGGTGGCCATAGAGAGAGAGAGAGAGAGAGAGAGATTCTGTTGAAAGTTTGTTTTGTATGCAGTAATTATTTGCCACCCAGATATGTAGTAAGCACTGGGATCACCCAGATAAACAAAACAAGGTCTTTTTTATTTTTCTTAAGAATCTCATAAATCATCAACAGACAATTACTGTCCAAAGTGTTAAGTAAAATCACAGATGCACGTGCAGAAAGCCAGACTCTCCATCCACTCTGAGAGTGCCCAGGAAATCTTTGTGCATGTCACTCCAGAGAGTAAACTGAAAGTCTGGCAGAAGTAAGGCAACAGATAGAGAAATGAGAGAGGAAAGGTGGGAATTGAACAATGAGAACTCATGGACACAGGAAGGGGAACATCACATTCCGGGGACTGTTGGGGGGTGGGGGGAGGGAGGAGGGACAGCATTAGGAGATATACCTAATGCTAAATGACGAGTTAATGGGTGCAGGAAATCAACATGGCACATGGATACATACGTAACAAACCTGCACATTGTGCACATGTACCCTAAAACCTAAAGTATAATAAATAAATGAAAAAAAAAAAAAAAAGAGTAACAGTAACACAAGGAAAACCACATGCAAACTAAGAGAGAAAAGCAGAATATGATGAGGGAGCACAAGCAACTCAGGGTTTCTGAAGCTCAAGTGAAATGTCTAAGGGCTCAGAGAGGAAGCTGTACAGGTAGGTGGACTGGGACCAGCTCTTCATGGACTTACTGGGGAATTTCCAGACACTTAGATTTTACCCAGAGTGCAACAAGGAGGTCTTACATGATTTTAAGATACACAATTTATCACTGTTGTTTCATATAATTATTGTTCAAATGTTCTTATTTATAATTTTCCTTAATTTGTAATGTTTTCAAATGGTGGTATCTTTTTGATTAATTTTAAAAGGATTACTTTCCCAAAGACTTTTTTGATGACTGTCTACCTGTAAAATGAGGCAATTTCCATACTTTTTCCTGGCTCCCTTCTTCATTCTATTTTATTTAATGGTGAAGTCTAAGACTTATATTTTAGGTTTTTATTCTTTAAAAGTCTCATCACTATTTTGTATTACATATTTTGTCTTTCTAATAGTTCCCTAGGAAGGGTGGTATAATTTCTAAGCTGTTGCCTATTTTAAATGTTATTCTTTCTAAATTTTACACATAAAAATATTAATTTGTCTAAGAAACAAAGACTTAGGTAACATCCATCATTCCCTAAACTCAAGCATTTTTCCCAGTACTTTTGGCTTATCCTTCAGTTCTCTAAAAACAAGCACAAAACTGGTTTAATTTCTTTCTCTCTCTCTCTCTCTCTAAGTAACATTTATTTACTTTTATACCTTTTACTGGATATTTTCTTTTTATTTGAAGTTCAAGGCTTTATTCAGATTTGACTATTTCAGTATTTATTTCCTGGTACTATATACATTTTCTAATCTTCAGATTTAGTTCTCTCTTCAGCTCACAGAATTTTTCTTCTACTATTTCATTGACTATTGCTTTTGTTTCATTTGCTCTGGTATATTTGTCAGGATAACAAAGAAAGAGGCTGCCTCTCATAACAGAAACAGAGCCTGATGGTAATTCTTGCAAGGACAGAGCTGTGCTTCAAAAGCACAGTCTCTCTGAACAAAGTAAAACTTGGACCTCATTTATGGTTTTGATAAGCATGGGACTAAGGGTTTGAAGACTTCTGGAAGTGAAGGTTCCTGGGGATTGTTAATGTTTTGGCTATGGAAGCCGGTTATTAGAGTGTGGCTGTTGCTGATAGGCTGACTTCCAGAAGCGTGGGATTCCCACTGCCTGACTGGCTTTCAGGAGTGTGGTTATTCAAAGATTATTCATTTTCCACAGTATCCTCTTGACCGATCTTGACTAATAACTCGAGGCCCCTCTTTTAGTAAGATGCTGCCACACGAGCTCATGTTCCATTATATCTGGCAGTGCAGGTTATGAAGGGATCAGGTAGACACTAGTTTTCTAAATGCCGGCCAAATGTAGATCCTGCATTGTAATCCCACAGCATATTTATCTATCTCTGCCTGTGTGTGCATTATTTGTCAGGCTTGAGCTCCTGGGACACAGGGATTGTACAATCTAGGAGTTTACTAGATTACTGAGATCTAGTAAAATTACAGTCTATTAGAGTGTGTAATACACTGAACTTGTCAGGACTGAAGTTTAAATAGTAAGTACCTAATGGTGACGTTTAAGATACCACTTGGAGTCACTTTGCAGAATGAGTCCTTCCTAGATACATCATTTGGACATCTGGGTTTTCTCTATTATTAGAGTGTTTATCAGATGGATGTTCATTACCTATGAAGGAAAACAGTAACACTACCAACAACAAAACCAATTCAAGTCACACTGGTCTCTGACCTCACTTGTGCATGCTTATCATAAAGTTCAGTTTGCGAACACTCCTTATTCTTTCAGAGTATTTGTTATAACAGGTTGTTGTGTGTGTGTGTGTATTTTTCATAGTCTGCAACAAGTAGTCTGCTATGTTGCACATTTTGTTCAATAAAAAAACATTGTAAATGAGATGCTTCTAAAAAACCTTCGTAATTTTTAAATTATGTTAAAATTTTAATTTAAATTTTTGATTAAATTATAATTAAAATAAAAATTGAATTAAACTGTAAAACTATTTGTTGAATATTAGACAAGTACATTCATAAAATCTGCTTTCAAAAAATTAAGAGACTGAAATTACCAACATGTGTGATTATGAGTTTTCACTTAATAAAAATTCAATTTTCTTTATTATAAAGTCCATATTTTCATTATATATTCAGAAGGGTTAAGGGAAGCACTTACAAAAAAAAAAAAAACAAATAACATGTAACCAAGTCTGAAGGCTGAATGAGAATTTGTCATTGGCTGAATGGCAATGAATACATTAATGAATTGGAGTTATGTATAATCTGAATCTTGCAAAGAAGCTAGTCCTCGTGTCACTGCAGGATTGAAACATCAAGCAGTCCATGTTCTAGTGAAACTATGTTAGAAATAGGAAAAAAAGAAAATCTACCATTTCTTCAGTCTGTAGTTTATACCATGGAACACTTAGCTGGTTGAAAGCTTGGCCTGCTTTAACCCACACACCTCTTGGCAATAGATTCTGAACGGTCACAGGCCAATCTGCCTCTATTTCCTGACTTCAAATTTCCAGGAACTTTCTGGCATGGTGCTTGAATGTATATTCTGCCTAATCCTGATGCCAGATTGGGAATGGTATGGAGTTTGCAAGGAATCATGAGTTCTAAAATTAGAGTGATCAATCAGTCAGGTTCACTCAGGACCTGGGACTGAGATGTGGTTCTTGTAATGTTAAAACTGGGAAAGTATAGGTTGTTCCCCAAAACAATTTGTTCACTCTGTCAAAGTGAAATACAAATTGCTCAAAGAATGTTCCCTCCTTCTCCTTCTCCTTTGCATCCCTCCCTCCCTCTTTTCTTCCTTCTTTCCTCCCTTTTCTTCCTTTCCTTCCCCTCTCCTCCCCTCCCATTTCCCCTTCCTCCCTTCCTTCCTTCCTTCCTTCCTTCCTTCCTTCCTTCCTTCCATTTTCATGCTGAGTTTTCAAGGAGCTTCAAAAACAGACTTGATCTAGGAGCTCCATCCCTCACATTTTGCCATTTAGCTTTTATTCTTTCAGTGCCTGACATTCTTTTAGATGCATCACTCTGATGAGTGATAAGGGTGTGGGGGGCTTTAACCACTGGGTGAATATGAACTTGAATCAGGAGCCCAATTATCTCAGGGGCTCATGATTATAATAAACCAGAAGGGAGCATCAGAATTCCAACTCCTCAAATGAATTTTCTGTAATAATTTCCTGCATTCTAACTAAAACATATATTTGTGTGATAATTAATGGCAGGGAAGGCTAAGCTATACTATTTTTGAGCTGGTAAGGATGAGGAGAAAAGAGAAGCTTTACACTTTGTTGTTGAAAATGTAAATTGTTACGGTCATTATGAAAAAAACAGTGTGAAGTTCCTCCAAAAATTAAAAAATAGAACTATAATATGACTCAGGAATCTCACGTCTGGATATGTATCCAAAGGAATTAAAATCAAGGTCTCATGAAGATGCCTGCACTCCCATGTTCACTGAAACATTGTTTACACTAGCTAAGATATGAAAATGACCGAGGTTTTCATCGATAAACAAATGGATAAAGAAATGTGTTACATACCTTCAACGAAGTATTATGCCACCATAAAAAAGAAGCAAATCCTGTCATTCTGAAAACATGAATGAACCAGGACATCATGCTAAGTGAAAAAAGTCAGACACAGAAAGACAAACAATGCATAATCTTATTCATATGTGGAAAGAAAAATAATTGGGTCAGGCGTGGTGGTTTGTGCCTGTAATCCCAGCTACTTGGGTGGCTGAGGAAGGAGAATCACTTGAAACTGGGAAATGGAGGTTGCAGTGAGCTGAGATCTTGCCATTGCAATCCTGCCTGGGCAAAAAGGTGGGAGTCTGTGGAAAGAAAAGAAGGGAGGAAGGAAGGAAGGAAGGAAGGAAGGAAGGAATGAAGGAAGGAAGGAAGGAAGGAAGGAAGGAAGGAAGGAAGGAAGGAAGGGAGAGAAAGAAAGAAAAAAGAAAGAAGCAAAGAAAGAAAGGGAGAAAGAAAGAGAGAAAGAAGAAAGAAAGAGAGACAAAGAAAAAGAAAGAAGAAATGGAAGGAAAGAAAGAGACAAGGAAGGAAAGAAAGAGACAAGAAAGAAAGAAGAAAGAAAGAAAGAAAGAAAGAAAGAAAGAAAGAAAGAAAGAAAGAAAGAGAAAGAAAGAAAGAAAGAGAAAGAAAGAAAGAAACGAAAGAAAGAAAGAAAGAAAGAAAGAAAGAAAGAAAGAAAGAAAGAAAGAAGAAAGAAAGAAAGAAAGAAGAAAGAAAGAAAGAAGAAAAGAAAATGGAACTTACAGAAGCGGAATGGTGGTTACTGGGGGCTAAGATGGGGAAATGGGGAGATGTTGCTCAACAGGTACAAACTTTCAGTTATGCAAGCTGAATATGCTCTGGAGATCTAATGTATAGCATAGTGACTATAATGAGCGATGCTATTTAATAAACTTGTAATCTACTAAGAGGGTATACTTTGAGTGTTCTTACCACACACAAAAGATATAATTATGGGACTCAATGGATATATTAATTAGCTTTATTGTGGTGATTATTTTACAATACACACATATATCATAAAATCAAGTTGTACACCTTAAATATATCTAGTTTGTGAGACATATCTGAATGAAACGCTGATAGGGTTTGGATCTGTGTTCCTGCTCAAATCTCATGTCGAATTGTAGTTCCAGTTGTTGGAGGTGGAGCCTGATGGAAGGTGATTGGCTCATGGGGCTGTATCCTTCACGAGTGGTTTAGCACCATACTTTTGGTGCTGTTATCCTAATAGAGTTCTCATCAGATTTGGTTGTTTAAGTGTGCATGGTACCTCCCTGCTCTCTCTCTTCCTCCTGTTCTGGCTACGTAAGACGTGCCTGCTTCCCCTTCACCTTCCTCCATAATTGTAAGTTTCTTGAGGCCTCCTCAGAAGCTGAGCAGATATATCATGCCTTTTGTACAGCCTTTGGAACCATGAGCCAATTAAACCTTTTTTATTTATAAATTACCCAGTCTCAGGTATTTCTTTATAGCAATTCGAGAATGGACTAATGTAAACTCTATCAGATAATCCACAACTGGAAGAACATTTGCAGATCAATTGGAAGGCAATTTTTCCAACTTTTTCCTGTAGAGCAAAGACTTTCTTGGAAGGGCCAAGTCTGGAGGTGAGAATGCAGCAAAGCAGGCTGGACTCTTGGGCTCCCATTCTCATTTTACTTGGTGTAGCTTTGATTTAATCTGGTGGATGGATAAAGTCATGTGCAATGTTTTGATAAAGTGTCTCACATCCTAAAATGGGGGAAATACTTAATTGTCCATACTTCCACATTTTATAGAGTCAAATAGTAGAGCCAAAAAAAGGCAGGAGAATTTGGGAGGGACAGGAGAGATGGGTGTATGATGTCTTTGGGTACATTGCTTGAAATCTACATCTCTCTCCCCACCCTCAGTCGTCAGTTTCCTCATTTGAAAAAGAGAGAGAGGGTAATGCTCTCACTCTACAGTTCTTACAAGGAGGCTCATCACATATGTGAAAGTTCCTTGGAAAGCATAGAGAATTAATTACTAGGGTAAGCTCTCTGCATAAACTCGTCTGCATTCGATGTAATCACTCAGTCACTGTGTTTCTTCTTAGGATCTTTGCTTTTTGCTAGGATTCATACTCCCATGGAGTTTAAGGGTTGGAAATAAGCTCTGTGACAGGGTGTGGTTTCCACAACCTCCTTGAAGGAAGGAAGTATCACTTTCCCACTCATTGATCAAATGTCACCACAATTATCCTGCTGCTTGAAATAGATCTGGCATTTTTTGAGCATGCATAGCTCTGAAGTTCCTATCAAATGTCTTTCTGCTTCACTCTTTTGAGCCTCCTTTCTCTGATGTCTTTGGTTAATTTGCTCTGGGACTGAGGTAACAGTCATATTACAGCTTTTTGTTCTATTCCCTGCTCTTTAGTGAGTTCCAAAGGGGCTGAGTAGGAATAAGCTACTCAGTGATTTTCTCTGCATGATGGGAGTTTACGCAGCCTGGTCTCTCTGCCCTAACTGGTATTTATGACATCTTCCAATTGTATGTCATTCACAGATTGCATTAAAGGGCTATTTCCTCCCTTTCCCAGGCCATTAATGAAGAGATGAGTGAGTCTGCAAAGTGCCACATTTTAAAGCCTCCTTCCAGCTGCAAACTTTGCTGGTGATATCTTCTCTTTGTTGATAGTTCCTCAGTCACTTTTCAATTTGTGGGGCTACAAACAGTTTTTATCAAGGTGAGAGACAGAGACTAGTATTTTGTTTTCTTGTAAACATGCCAGAGAAAGTGAGAAGAAGAGAAGCAGGGTCCCTCTGAGTGAACCCTACATCTGTCCTTTCATGTGTGATTGTGGAAGAAACTTTACGGGCTTTTGGCCTCAGTTTCTGAAAACGAAACTGGGAGTATTGATAAAACCTTCCAGGAATTATTGTGAAGATTAAGTGACATGACATAATACAGAAAGCACACTATCCAAGGCCCATTTTATATCAGGAACTAATAAAAGTTGGTTCTTTCTTTTATTTCAATAATTTACGTTGACAGATATTGCTCGTGCCCAGGTTGTAGTCCCTTGTCTTGACCATTTCAGCACATGCCAGCCCAGCTTGCAACTGCCAGCCTCTGCATTTTTGTCCCTAAGTCCTTTCTTTTCCCAGGGAAGCTTGTTTTGCTGTCCAAGCATCAGGTGGTGAAGAACCAAGGAAGTAACATTCAACAGGCAGCTGCTTTTAACCAATGAACACAGCAATAGATGTGTAAATGCTCTTTCCTCAATCTTTGGTTTAGATAACTCTGAGGTGTTTGTTCCTCCCTGGCTCCAAGAATTCTTCCAGCAGGCTTGAGTTCCAGATGCCCGCAGTGGCTTCATAAACATCCTTTATCCTCTGCCTTTCCTTCTCTGTTCTAAGACAGCCTGAGATAACACAGCCTAAGAATATACCGAGTGCAGTGTGAGGTGCTTAATTTAAAAAAAAATTGGGTCCTCCTCTGCATCTTTTCCTGACCCTGGAAATCTTCAGTTTCAATCAGACATCTATTTATTGAGTTTGCACCTACAGTAGGATTTGTAATCCATTGAAAGATTGTAAACAACTTTTAAGATGACTATTAATACATGAGAAAATATGACTGGCTTCCATGCAATGCACCAAGAAAGGTACTCAAAGTCCCTTTGTCATTACTAAATATATAATCCATACAAATATTGATTACCTATTATAACTCTTATTTTTTGCCTGGCAGAGAATTGTGCCCCAAGGACAGTCCAATATCCAGAGAACCAGGGTGGTAAGTGTGGGTGAGAAATGGGGGTGGAGATAGTCTAAGTCAGAGACCACAGGAGGGGACTGAATGTTGGTGGAGAGAGCTCATCATCAGGTGAAAATGACCAGTCCAAGAACTTAGGAGTGGGGTCAACACAGCAAGATGAAGCATACGGTGGAGACGCACAGAACGTGGACCAGAAAAAGAGAGTCGGGGAATGGTGAGATTGTGCCAGAAGAACTGCAGTGTTCACAGCTTACCTTTCAGCACAACCCAGGTTTAGAGCTTTACAGGAGTCACCAATTACTGAGCATGAACGAGGAAATGGGCAGCAGAGCGCAGGCTGGCAGACAGGAGGAGAGGCAAGAGAGAGGCCTTGTCAGGACTCAGAAAAGAGGGCAGTGTTATCTCATCCAGTATCCTGCTCAATGTGGGAGTGCCGGTGTCCTTGAATTCCATCAATTTCACACAGTGGCCTCTTTTCTTTTTGTCATAGTGGCTTCAATGATGACTTAACTCCCTTCTAGACACGGGCCTCACCTGTTTCTGTGCCAGCTCTGCCATTGTTGGCTGACCTGGAGCAGAAAATAGGATGCTTAATAAATAGTTCCAGAATTGGTACAATATGGCCTATTTCTAGGTCAGCTGTACCTGGTGGGGAGGGAACAATGGCCTTGTGGTTAAAAGAGAATGTGATTCACTATCAGGAGTGTCCTCCCTTAGATGGCTAATTAACTAGAGGCCTGGGAGCCCAACTCCCAGAGGGCTCTCTGAAGATGAGACAGCAGTGGTGGTGCTGATGCGACCTGTGGGGGATAACCTTAGATGTCCTGCACAGAGCAGGTCACACGAAATGCTTGGAGGAGAATGACTGATTTAGCATTTATACAGTACACAGCATTGTACCTTCTCACTGCTGCGCACCTTTGTAGCAAGGGCTGTTTAATCCAGTAGGACATTCAATCAAGTCCTTTTGAAAGTTTCCGGCTCTACATGTTCCCTTTATCCAAGCAGGTCACCTTCCCCAGTCCCTGGCCAGGCAGCCAGAGCTGCATAATGGCAGTCTCGGTGCCCTTGCCTGCACCAGAAGCTCCCCTTGACCCTCCCGCCTTGACCCTTCCCTCAGTCCACTTCTAGACTATTTTCTTTTGACTGTACTATTTATAAAATCCACAATTTGTCAAATATCTTCTATGAAATATTAAATACACACAGGAGCTGAGAATGTGAGCTCCTGAAAAAACGATCCTGAAGTTGAACCCCAAGGCTAACCTTTCCTAGCCTTGTGATCTTACTCAAATTATTTAATCTCTCTTAGTCTCAGCCGATTCATGGCTAATATGGAGATACTAACATGTAGGTATGCAGAACTTTTAGCTGTTATTACTGTAACTAACTGCTACTTTTTATTACTAGTATGTAATTATAATATTCAATGTATAATTGAATATATCATGGCATAGCATATATTATTATAAGCAATGCATATTTTTATAAGTATAATGATATAGCCACATGTCACTTAATGAAGAGGATACCTTCCAACAAATGTCTGAGGTGATTTCGTCATTGCGTGAACATCGTAGAGTGTACTTACACACATCTAAATGGTATAGCCTATGTATTAGTCAGGGTTCTCTAGGGAGATGGGACTAATAGGATAGATGTATATATGAAATGGAGTTTATTAAGGAGAATTGATTCACATGATCACAAGGTGACATCCCACAACAGGCCTTCTGCAAGCTGAAGAGCAAGAAAACCAGTCCAAGTCCCAAAACCTCAAAAGTAGGGAAGCTGACAGTGCAGCCTTTAGTCTGTGGCCGAAGGCCAAGAGTCCCTGGAAAACCACTGATGTAAGTCCAAGAGCCCAGAAGCTGAAGAACTTGGGAGTCCGATGTTCCAGGACAAGAAGCATCCAGCACGGGAGAACGATGAAGGCCGGAAGACTCAATCAGTCTAGTCCTTCCGTGTTCCTCTGCCTTCTTTTAAGAGGCATGGTCCTCTGCCTTCTTTTAAAAGCAGGCAGAGGAACTTGGAAGTGCTTTTATCCTGGCTGCACTGGCAGCTGATTAGACAGTGCCCACCCAGATTGAGGGTGGGTCTGCCTCTCCCAGTCCACTGACTCCTGTGTTAGTCTCTTTTGGTAACACCCTCACAGACACACCCAGGAGCAATACTTTGTATCCTTTAATCCAATCAAGTTGACAATATTAACCCTCACACCACCTACTACACATCTAGGTTCTATGGTATAGACTATTGATCCTAGGCTACAAACCTGTATAATATGTTACTGTACTAAATACTGTAGGCAACTGTAACACAGTGTTGAATGTTTGTATATCTAAACATAGAAAATTTACAGGAATAATACAATATAAAAGATTTAAAAAAATGGTACCCCTATATAGAACACTTACTCACTTACTGTGAATGGAGTTTGCAGAACTGGGAGTTGTTCTGAGTGAGGTAGTGAGTGAGTCATGAGTGAATGTGAAGACCTAGGACATTAGCGTACACTACTGTAGAATTTATAAACATTGCGCATTTAGGCTGCAATAAATTTATTTTAAAAATATTTATTTATTTAATAATGAATTAACCTTAGTTTACTGAATGACCTTTGTCATATATGCAGTCTGTCATCAACTGAAATGTCATTTTGTGGTGCATGACTATTTATAGAAACATAAAGTAATATTAAACATAAATAATGTATTATCCCTAATAACTGTTATGATTGCTAATAGCTACTCTTATTATTACTTTAACTTAGCATCATATTCATATTCATATTATTTTATGTAAATGCTCAATCTTTTGAGGCGAATATAATTTTTCATAGTTTACAAATGGGGAAACTGAGGTTCAGGAAGACAATAATTTTCCCATGGTGACACTGCTAGTAGCCATTAGAATTAGAAATGTTGTATTTTTTTCTCATTCTCTTCTTTTCTTCTTTTTTTATAGGGTTCCCTTTTCAATTCCATATAATTCTTTTTCTCCCCTAAGAATCTGAAGTCTCCACACTTAGGCTACATTAAGTAGGCCTAAGTTGACTAAAGTCTCCACACTCCTGATTCTTACGGGAGAAAAAGAATTACATGGAAAGGAAAGAAGGGTCCTGAAAAAAAAGAAAAAAGGAAAAAGAAAAGAAGAGAATGAGAAACAAAATACGGATTTAGGAGTCAACATTTCTAATTCTAATGACTACTAGCAGTGTCACCATGGGAAAATTATTGTCTTCCTGAACCTTGGTTTCCCCATTTGTGAAGACAGCTGCTCTCACACTTGACATTTACAGACAGGACTTTGCAGAAAGGATTTTTTTTTTTTTTTGCAGTGGATTAAATCATTAAAAATTGAAAAAAAATTGAAACTAGAGGTTGGATCTTGAATTTCTCTGAGTAATGAACAGTTATTGAGATTCCAGGCCATAGGTGGTATTCAGAAATCCTGTTATGTCCACCTGTCAGGTAAGAAAGCCCCAGCTCCAAAACCGAATACAGGCAGTCTTCACTAATCTGGGTTGGGGTTCTCAATCTTGGCCCTATTAACTTCTTATGATTGGTTATCCTTCCTTTTAGGGAGCTGTCTTGATATCGTAGGATGTTAAGCAGCAGCCTGGGCCTTTACACGCTAGATGACAGTAGCATTTTCTCCTACCCTAGTTGTGACAAGGAAGCATATCTCCAGCTATTGCCAAATGTCACCTGTGGGTGAAAATTACCCCAGAGGAGAACAAATCATGTTGGGGGTCATAGAATCTTTGGAAGAAGGGATACAGAATGCTTACTTTCTTGGAAAGATTGTAAAATTCAGGATTGGAAGAATTCTGCTTGCCTCCAGTTTTGCCCCATTCCTGGCTGGGTGAGCCCCACCTGGACAAGCAAGTTACTGCCTCTGAGTCAGAGTATATTCAGTGGGGACGTAGGGTGTTATAGACCAAATGTGTGTGTTTTTCACAAAATTTATATGGTGAAGTCTGAAGTCCCACAGTGATGATATTTGGAGGTGAGGCCTTCAGAAGGTACTTGAGATTAGAGCAAGGTCCTCATGATGGGTCCTCATGTTGGGATTAGTGCCCCCATTAGAAGAAACACTGAATCTCTCTCTCCCTTTCTCTCTCTCTCTCTCTCTCTCTCTCTCTTTCTGTACCATGTGAAGATACAGCAAGAAGGCAGCTGTCTTCAAGCCAGGAAGAGGGTCTTCAGGACCTGACCTTGCTGGCACTCTAATCATGGACTTCTAGCCACCAGAACTGTGAGAAAATATCATTCTGTCTTTTAAACCCCCAAGTCTATGGTACCTTTTGTTATGGCATTGGTATCAGACTTCCATAAGAAAAAATATCATTGACTGGTAATAATTTTTCTTATAGCTCAAGATTGTTAAAGAAACTAATTGAAGTACTGAAAACTGTAAGGTAGCATATGCTATTTCAGTTTTTATTGATAGTTATTCATTTCAAGGACATTTAGCCATGAACTGCCTTTGAAGTTTGGCAAGCACTGGTCCTACTGGACCAGCTTTGCTGAAGAGGTGATATAATTGTAATTAATTAATTACTGGCATGCCATAGAAGGCTGCTAAAACCTTGAAATGAGTGTATACTTAATTACTTCATTTACTCATTTCACAAAGAGTGAAAAAGTCAAACTCAGAGCTTGCTCTCCTCATGCACCTTATATTCAGGTGAACATATAAACTTGACTTACAAGATTTAGGTAATACAGGCATGGAACAGAATAAAGCCATAAATTATTTTATTACAATTTTTAAATGCTTTGTTGGAGAAGTCCAGAGTTCTATTACAGCATATACAACGAAAAACTTCTTTCTTAAATAGCACTGGTAACCTTGTTTACATCTACTTTAAATAACCAAATTGGTAAGAAACATTTCTTCATAAATAATATGTAAATAAAACTTAGGTCAGGACAAAGAATCATGATTTCCTTTAGTGTATTACTAGAGATTGTTAAAGGAAGACTTTTACTTTTTACATATACAGTGCAAGAAATTAAAAGTTAAATGGGCAAGTACTTCTCTTTATGATTTGTCAGCACTACACAGTGCTGGCTGAGAAAGTGCTAGTAATGCTCAGGGAGCTGAAGGAAAGCCAAAAAAAATGCACATCTCAAAAGAACGTTTGCTCAAAAGACATTGATGAGACTCCAAGCATGTGTCAGGCCCTGTGCTGGTTGGCAGAATACCTAAGTCTTACACTGCCAGAGTTTATGCTTTGCAAAGCTCTCATTTACAAACCCCTATTTCATTCACTCCCTCATTCATTTCTCATTTGTTTACCAAATAAAATGAACTATAAGGCAAGTAAGAATTATGATCCCCATTTAATAAGTGAGAAAACCAAGGTGCAAAGAGGATCAACATGTTCCTGACATGTTCAGGAGCATGTTGCTGAGTGGCATCTCCTAAGTTACAGAGCAAGAATTCACATCAGAGTTAGTCTTAGATTCCATACAGTGGCCTTTTGTTTTTCCACATGATACTACATTCCATCAAAATACATGGCCCACAACAGTCCTGGTAAGTATGCAGCAGAAGCAGCTTGATGTGTTATAGTTAACTAGATTGATGCATTTGGTTACCACAAAAATTTATTTTCTAAATTGTCCAGTTCAAGCCCTTTCTAAGCCATAAAGTTCAAATTATCCAATGCTTTTTCTCAACTCAATTTATTTTTATTCACTGTAATAGAGTTTCATGGAGTATATATACTTCATATATGAGCAAAACTGCAAAGAATGAGAGGTCCAGGGCTGTTTGGGTATCAGCCAGCCATCCATTTTGCAGATCGTCATCTTAGGAGATGAGATCATAAGCATAGAAGGATGGGTTGAGGCTTTTTGAAGGATTGGTGATTCATGGTGTATTCATCTGCCTGGGCTGCTATAACAAAATACCATAGGCTGGATGGCTTAAACAACAGAAATGCATTTTCTTACAGTTCTAGGAGGCAGAAATTCCAGAACAAGGCCTGGCAGAGTTGGTTTCTAATGAAAGCACTCTTCTTGGCTTGCAGACAGCTGTATTCTCACTATTCCTCCCATGGCCTTCCTGCAGCATGTGTGCGTCGAGAGGGAATGAGTTTTCTGGTGTCTCTTCTTATATGTACGCTAATCCTGTTGGGTCAGAGACTCACCCTTAGAGCCTCATTTAACCTTAATTTCTTCCTTGCAGGCCCCATCTTAAAACTCAGTGACACTGGGGTTTAGAGTTTGTGGAAATTCAAACATTCATTCCACAACATTCCACTGTTGGCTTTCCCAAATTTATATATTTTTCTCATGCAAAATGCATTTATTCCATTCCAACTGCCCCAAAAGTTTTAACTAATTTCAGCTTCAACTCTAAAGTCCAGGGTATCATATTAATATCATCTAAATCAGGTATGGGTGAGAATCAATGCATGATTCATCTTGAGGCATCATGAGGAATGAAGATATGATTCCTCTGTAGCTATGAACCTGTGAAACCAGATAAGTTATGCACATCTGAAATACAATAGTGAGACAGGCATAGGGTAGACATTCCCATTCCAAAAGGGTGAAATAGAAAAGAGGAAGGGGAAACAAATCTCCAGTGTCCAAAATCTAGCAAGAGAAACTTAATTAGATCTTTAGTCTCAAGAATAATCCCCTCTAGTGATCCCACAGGGGCAGCATCCCCATCCAACAGACCTGCTGGGCAGGGGTCCTGCTACCTTTGTTCTCCGGAGCAGTTTGGGGTCACAAAAACTTAACCCATAACACGTGGTTAATTATGTAGGCAATGGGAAGTCATGGCAAGCTTTTATACCTAAAACTGTCATGTACAAAGTATTGTTTCAGAAATACCAGTTTGGTTTGAGAGTAAATGATAATTTGAGTTGAGGAAAAGACAAACCAAGTGAGATGAACTAGGAAGGTCTTGTAATGATTCATTTAATTATTTTCCCCATTTATTCATTTTATATTTATAGAACAATGGTTATTTATTGGGTGGCCACTCATAATTGCAGATGCAATAATTATGGAATAGGCCAGTTTCTGCTCTCTCAGGAAACTTATTTTCTGACAGGCAAAAGGATCTGATCAAAGCAAGACAATGAAGTAGGGTCCAGGGATAATGGGAATCCTGACTTAGAAGTCTGACAGCAAAATCTGTATCTGCATGATGTAATTTGAACAGATGTAGGGAAGTGTTCAATAAAGTATATTTTAAGGAGGGAGACTCTTTTTGTAATCTTTTTAGTATGAACATAGGAAGTTAGTGGCAGTCATCTTTTATTTGGGGTTATTGAAAGGTCAGTACACCGACTGCTTCAAGCATGGCAAATAGCCTAAGGCAAGCTAAAGTAAATTGAGCTCCTTCTTTTATTCATTCATTCAACAAACATTTACTGGATGCTGCCCCTGTGTCAGGTACTATTTTTGGAACTGAGGCTATCAAGTTGAACAAAATATACAAAGTTCCTGCTTTCCTGGAGCGAACATTCTATATTGAAATAGATTGAAATTGAACAATAAATAGGTATCTAATAAAGTTTCAGATTGTGATTGTGTGCTATGAGGAAATCTCAGATGGGGTAAAGGATCACCGGGTGATGGAGAAGCACCCCTTTAAAAGTTATGGACAGGGAGGGCCTCTCCAGAGCGTGGCATTGAGAAGAGACCTGAACAAAGTGTTCAGCTGTTAAGTCACCTCAAACCTTACTGAGTCCCCAGTGCACAAAGCCTGGCCGTAGATCCTAGCAATGAGCTTAATCAATTAAGAACTACAGGACAGAATCACAGCAGTCCGCATAGAGCACTCTTCCTTGCCAATCTCACATGAAATTCTTTCTCTCTCTCTCTCTCTTGCATGCTCCATTTTTCTCCCTCAGAAATCATTTATCTGAGAATCCTAGAATGTGCAATTGCAGAAAAATAGGATGTTAGGAGCAGAAAGAATTTTGTGTGGGTAGAAGTCATCTCCCACCACTCACAAACAGCAATCAACTCCATTAGCAAAGTCTCCACTTTGTAATTGCCCAAACCACATTTGATCTATTTGCACGATGAAAAACTCCCAACCATGAAAGTTGTCAATTATGCTGGCTAACTTCTACCTGCCAGTCATAGGTACAGCCACTGGACTCAAAGTGGACAAATACAGTCCTTTCTCTTCTACCTGTTGACCCTACAGACATCTATGTCCAGGTGAAAAACATGTCTACTTTTCTTCAATGTTGCTGTAGAGTTGCCTCATACCCATGCCTCCTTCCTCTGAACCACCTCCCCCATTGACTGCTCTCCTTTGCTCTTTTTGGTTTATTTATTTATTTTCTTTCTCTAGAACTTTGCTGAGGATTTACCATAAACCAGGGCCTGTAGCAAATTCTTATAATTTTACATTGTCTTGGCATCTAATTTGAATACAAATTTAACTTGCTCTTACCAGAAGCAGGACTCAGCCACCCTTGACATAGTTTCCAATTCTAAAGCCAAACTCATATGGTTCAAGGTGGTGGCCGGAGATAACCACTGGCAGACTGGGCTCCCCATTTTCCAGCCATTTCCTTTAAACAGACCATCCAGGCCTTTCCCTGTGACCTTAAAGTGATCCACACCCCATTCTCTCATGTACATTGCTAGCTGCTACATGTGTGCTCTCTCACTCTTTGTGACTCTTCTTTCCTGCCTTGTGTGACCCAGGGACAAAGGACTTCCCTTCAGACTCATTGCACCCTCCCCTGCCCAGGATCTATAAGTAAAAATCTTTAAACCTTTTCCTACTGTAGCAGTTGATGAAATTTGCACTTTCTCTCTGAAGAACAAGGGTTGGCTTTTCCCAACCCAGCTGGGTTTTCCCTGGGTTGCCAAGGAAAACACAAAATTGGACTCCCAGCATCAGGTTGACGGTCAGGCAGGCATAAACTGGACAGGGTGCAGGCAAGAGCCACAGGATCCTGCCAGTATAAATATGTTCCCCATGTAAGGAATCCCCTCGTTCTGAGTTAAACAGCTAAGCATTAGACTGCCCACCAGGCAAAAGAAGTATCCCATGAAGAACATGCTTCAATCTCCTATGTCCAGCTCCCCTTCATATCCCTTTAGGGCAGGGCTGCAAGCCACTCAGATACTGGCATTCAGTATAGATGCATGTGCCCAAAACATGGGTTCACAAGGAACTAAAATATCAGATCAATAAGACATAGTTCCTGAACTTAAAAAGTTATCATCTATTGGCCAGGTGCAATGGCTCATGCCTGTAATCCCAGCACTTTGGGAGGCCGAGCGGGGGGTGGATCACCTGAGGTCAGGAGTTCGAGACCAGCTTGCCCAACATGGTGAAACCCCGTCTCCACTAAAAATACAAAAAGTAGCCGGGTGTGGTGGCACACACCTGTAGCCCCAGATACTCAGGAGGCTGAAGCAGGAGAATTGCTTGAACCAGGGAGGCAGAGGTTGCAGTGAGCCAAGGTAGTGCTGCTGCACTCCAGCCTGGGTGACAGAGCAAGACTCTATCCGGTCCCCCCCCAAAAAAGTTATCATCTATCAGGAAATAAAGAACTTTTGGAACAAACCTGTCACAATGTAAAAAGGATTATTTTGGTAGAGAGAAGACAATGAGCTCTAGAAGAGGGGGGTAAGCCATGGCAGAGATGGTCAGAACCAGTCAGCACATGGCAAGGGTAAGTTATTTCAAACAGAGAGCACGAGGCACACAGGCAAAGGCAGGCTCATGCGAAAAGCACATGGGGACTCCTCCTTGCAACTGAAGTTTAGCATATCTGAAGATGGTCCCATAAATCACACTGGAAAACTAGGTATGGAGAAGCTTCATTGTGCCAAAGACCATTCCATTGAGTATAAACAAACATCAAGGTAACTTTGGCCATACATTGACCATAGGACAATCCTCATACAAAAGAGGATTGTTACTCCATTTTTTTTCTGGAGACTAAAGATCATAATTACGCTTTCTGAGATGCATTTAAAATGGGGTTAGATTTCATCTCTTCATCCATTGTATCATGTGACTTTATCCAGTTCAAGGTGATAACTCCTTGAGAACATGGACTAAAATATGTTCCCCTCACACCTCATGAAGGGAATAGCAATCATGTAAGTATAATAATTATAATAATAACATGTGTTTGACATGGTCGAATTTGCAGAACGATGTCATACAGACTATTTCCTTTGAAGAGTTATTTTCTCCATTTTATACATCAAGAGAGTTGATGGGGATCCAGAAACATCATCTGGGCAGTCCCTCTGAAACAAATAGCAATTTCTAGAGGCAGGGCTAGAATGCAGGTCCTCTGGCTCCAAGCTAATGCAATTTCCTCAAATGTTTAGTGATTACTTTCCTCAGAGAGAGTAAATTTGGGTGGTGGAAGGAGACATAAAAGAAAACCACCTGTTATTCTATGACCAACTGAGCTACCAGCCGCTACACTGCATTTATTTCTCATCTATGACTCATTTACATTGCAATCACCAGGTTCTTGTAGAAAGGGTCTGGTAAGTCTAGGAGCTGCTGTCAGCTTCTTGGAGGCTCTTTAGTCTATTTCTGAGAGCGTGGCTGCCTCTGAATGCAGGCTGTGCAACACGCCTCAGTGAGCGTGGATAAGAAGCATGGACTTTGACTTAGATTACTCAAACCCATGTGAACAGTCCTCTCTAAGGCAATGTCCTGTCAAACAGTTTGGATAAAATACTGGCCTTAAAGATACTAGACATGAGTCCTTTTGTCTATTTTTTCCTTAAGAAAAGCACAAGATGAAGAGAGAATTGTCATTTAATGCCATATAAGAAGGTGTTAAAATGTTAACAACTAAAATGTTGCCAAGCTAAAGAATGTGATTAACATATAACTCTAATTCTTAAAATTAACTTTTGTAATAGGCATTTTGAATCCCCATTTTATGATTGAAGAAACTGCCAGAGAAGAAAAAATGAATAAAATATTTTCAGAGCACTTGCTATAGTTTAGACATTCTAAGAGATTTACATATACAGTCATGTATCTCTTTTTTCTTTTTTTTTTTTTTTTTTTTTTGAGATGGAGTCTCACTGTGTCGCCCAGGCTGTAGTGCAGTGGCACAATTTCAGCCCACTGCAGACTCTGCCTCCCAGTTTCAAGCGATTCTCCTGCCTCGGACTCCTGAATAGCTGGGACTACAGGCACATGCCACCACACCAGGCTATTTTTTTTTATTTTTAATAAGGACGAGGTTTTACTATGTTGGCCAGCATGATCTTGATCTCCTGACCTTGTGATTCACCTGCCTCGGCCTCCAAAAGTGCTGGGATTACAGGTGTGAGCTACCGCGCCCAGCCTGTCATGCATCTCTTAACAATGGTGATACATTATGATTATGAGAAATGTGTTGGTAGGTGATTCCCTTGTGGGAACATCATAGAGTATATTTACACAAACTTAGGTGGCAATGCCTACAACACATCTAGGCTATATGGTAATGCCTACTGCACCTAGGCTATAAACCTGCACAGCGTGCTACTGTACTGAATACGGTAGGCAGCTGTACCACAATGGTAAGTATTTGTGTATCTAAACATCGAAAAAGTGTAGTAAAAATACGTTATAAAAGATAAAAAATGGTATATCTGGATAGGTCAGCTCCATTATAATCTTATGTGCAGTGTGTTGTTAATCTAAATATTATGATGTGGTATGTGACTGTATTAATTTATTACTTTTCTTAGCCACACTATAAGACAGTTCCTATTTTCTCTGTTTCACAGGCAAGATTCAATGAAGGTCAGACAGATCACACAAGTTGCCCAAAATCACGCAACTAGTAAACATGGAAGTGAGCTAGCAAGGCTGGCGACAGCCCTATGGTCCTCCTACAATAAATTGTGCTAGGCATTTTCATTATACGTTGCCTCATTCACTCTTATTATTCACCTTTGGAAACAGGTATTGGGATTCCTACACTCTACATTCTACATGCTAAGAATCTGAGGTTCACAGAAACTAAGAGACATATCCAAATTCACATAGTTAGGACATAGCAGAGCTGGTACTCAACTCCAAGTATTTTAACCATCACATCCCATATTGTTTTGCGTCACTAGGGTTCCTATTAGAACTATGCCTTTTTAAATATTAAACCAATGGTCATTTATATTCCAAAATTTACATTAAGAGAGTTACAAAATGCATACAATTTATCATTTTTATATGGGCTAATTTCAATTCTATTTTAAAAATTATGATGTCATTCTTTAAAATAATTGGTGAGAAATTAGTTGTAAGAAAGCTTGTTTTTATTTAAATACTCAGTCTCTTGGAAATAGAGTGAGTAAATATTCCAGGGGCAAATGTGACAGGCTGGTAGGCTGCTGAACTTTGTATTGGGATCCCCTGGTCCAGTGGATCAAGAAGGTGCCCCGCCAAATAGCAGGGTCCAATCAAACATATATTACTCCTCAAAACCAAAGCTCCCTGGAAATCACCAAGTCTATTCTCAGAAGTCCTTGGGAATTTTCTTCCATAATCCTTTCTTATTGTTTTTAACACTGGGTCATATTCTTTTGAATCTTACTCTCTTGTTTTCTTTGGCTCTTAGGAGCTTAGAGCTGGCAGATCCTTTCTTGATTTCAGTGAAAGTACTATTCCTGAGACACCTCTTCCAGAGGATTTTTTAGTTGTCAAACCTTGTGTCATTATGAATACATACACATATATATATATATATATATGTATATATATATATATGTAGTATATACCAAGCTATACTTGCTGGCTTCATTAATTGTGCAAGAATTGACAATCAGAGCTACAATTTTTACAAACTTTTCTCTGTAGCTTCTAGGTAGAGGCAGATTTTAAAATACTAAAACATTGAATTTAATTTTATCCCTACAATTTATATTTTATATAACCATTATTATGCCTTAAGCATTATGATCCTAGCTTTCCCATCTCAAAACTTTATGGTCTGTTATCTATCATGGAAGATTGTTTTAGAGATTAAGAACAATCATTCATTTATTCATTCAGTCACTCATACATCATCCATTCAATAAATATGATCTGAAGGTTTACTAAATACTAAGTATTCTGTCAATCATTGTAAATGATAGAGGTGACAGTTCTTTCATTCTTATTCACAAGGAGTGCACAATCTACTGGGGGGGAGTTAAGTGCATAATTAACAGTTAGTGTGATGACTGCGGATAGGATTACGTGCAGAAGCTGCAGGAACACTGAGGAGTGAAGGGAAGCCTTGGCATCTAACATTGGTTGTGTTGGGTCATGGAAAGTGCATAAAGGAATCAAGATACTTTGTTTCCTGAGGAAGAGAAAACTAATCATTGACTTGACTGATGAATAAGAGCGAGCCAAATGTGGTGGGGCTGGGGCAGTGGTGGAAGACTGGTGTGCTATTTCTGCAGATACACACCTAGGACAAAGTCTGAAACGCTAATAAGTGTTCAGTATTTTGAATCTCTTTGATTCTAAATAAAACAAACAGAAAATCCCAATTTGACCTCAAAACATGCCTTTAGTTGTATGTAACCAAAGCTATTACTTTTCGGTGTTTAACACTGAATCTTCACAGCTTCCCAGACACAGAGGATGTCCTTTGAAGTGCACAAAAGATAAGATCCTGTGGGGACAGGACTTTCTGAACATCGAGAGATTAATTCACACCACCACAAAGTAAAATCAGCCTGCTGCTAATCAAAGTTCCAATTCCTATTTTCCAGGGCATTTCACAGGAGGATTTTCCCACTATGGAAAAAAAGTAAAAGAGAATAGAAAAACCACTCTTGTGCTACTTTGGGATAAAACAAACAACAGAGTTGTTCTCTGATGGGGAAGTTAGCAGGCTGTCATTGATACAACTCCACAGAGGGAAAGAAGGTAACATTCCAAAGAGAAAAACAATGCTGTTGCAGTCAAGTAATTGAATCTATTTATATAACTCTTTTTACATACATCTAACATGAGTGCAGTGCTTTGTTGGTTGGTAGGATCTGATTCCATAAAACGCACTTAGATTGAAGGTGAGCACTGGGTAATGAAAAGAGATGAGCATTTTTATTTAGTTTTTATTTTGCCACTTAGGAGTGCCCTTGTGCAGTTCACATTTGTGCATTGCCTTGTCCATAGCACTTTTGATAACCAAATAGAACAATGGATGTGAAGTTACTTTGGGTGCGATAATGCAAAATAAATGCAAGACACTGATAAAATTAAGGTTAAAATATTCCAAAGATGAATTCAACTTGAGTCGTTAACTCTGAACCTGCATTCACAATGCTAGGAATATAAAAAGAGATGCCCATGGATATGTCATTTTTGCCATTTGTTGATTGATAATGGCTACTATTGCTTCCCCTTTCAGGCTTCTTATTAGTCTCTTGGCTTTTTTGGGGAACTTGATCTTGATTTACCTACACAAAACTCCCCACTTTGCTCTTTCCTCATTTTCACAATTATTAAGGTCAAAGCCACTCATCAGTCTCTGACATAATGAATTATTGTTGGTGCATATGTGAATGAATAAATACAATTCAAGGTCTTCACTTCTAGAAGTGATTCTATCAGTGGTATCCTATGAGCAAGACCCTCGGGAGGAAGAATAATGTCTCTACCTAGCATGTTCTTGGTACCAAGCAGATGATTATGTGATGTTGGTCACCTTCTCTTATTTTTCATCACTGTCCTCACCCTTGTTCATAATTTTGAGCATACAGGTGGAAAGAGTATGAGCATTATTCTATTGGTATTGAGCCCCAAGGCCAAATTTTGTCATTTGTTCACTGAAGGAATTTGCTAAAATTAGTTGATCATTGAGCTTCAGGTTCTCCCTATATGAAATACGTATCATTTACTCCTTTTAGAAGAGGCCATAAAACACTGATATGCATCAAGTAGTAGTTGGAGAGCTCAAGGACACTAAACTGCTTCTTCATAAAGGGAATACAACATTGGAGGGAGGAGCAAAGGGATCAATGTTATTTTGCTGATTGTGCTTGGCCCATATTATCCTGACACCAGAGTGCATGTTGGGCTGGTTTGCTTTTCATTTGGGAGGTGCTGGAGGCTGAAAGAGTTATATGTAGGAGAGAAGGATAATCCAATATTCTCTGTAATTTTTCTAAAAAGAATCTGGAAGAGAATAAATCTGTATTAATTAGGGTTCTCTAAAGGAACAGAAACAACAGGAAAGATGTATATATGAAGGAGAATTTATTAAGAAGTATTGACTCATGCAATCACAAGTTGCAAGCTGAGAAGCAAGGATGCTAGAGAGACAGCCCCTGGCAAATTACTGGTGTAAGTCCAAGAGTCCAAAAGCTGAAGAACCTGGAGTCTAAGGTTCAAGGGCAGGAAGCATCCAGCACAGGAGAAAGATGAAGGCCGGAAGATAGCAAGTCAAGTCCTTCCATGTTCTTCTGCCTGCTTTATTCTAGCCACACTGGCAACTGATTAGATGGTGCCCACCCAGATTGAGGGTGGGTCTGCCTCTTCTGGGCCATCACAAAACGCTGCCTTCACCCCTATCCTCTTCCGGGATCAACTCAAATGTTGATCTCCTTTGGCAACATCCTGACAGACACACCCAGGAAAAATACTTTGCATCCTTCAATCCACTCAAGTTCACTTAATTCTGGATGTTCTCCCTGAAACTTTCCTTGGTATTATAGGAAGCTCTGATCAATCCACCTACTCAGTAACCTGCCTGTGTCCTGGAAGGAAGCACAGAAGAGGAGGAGATGGTGATGGGACTTGTGATAGTCTCACCTGTTGCATGAATCAGTGGCATTGAACTTATGGTTGTGCCTTTTACTTGACAACTGATTCTGCTGGACTATTCTCCCAAGAACCTGCACAGAGAGGAGGCAAGGGTGAAATGCAGATACCTGTTCCTGTTGGATCATCCCCTGAGCAAACCTGTGAGAACCCCAAGGCAGAGCCAGGAGAAGTACCATGAGCTTCAAAAGGGATGTTCACAGGAAACTTGTTAAAATTGAGAAGGAATGTTGAAAGAAAACAGAGACAACAATGAAGCAGGACGATCTCAAGGTAGGATCATCCAATGTCATGAAATAACCATGGAAAGTAACAATCTCTAGGGGAAGGTGAAGGCTTTTCCTACCTAGTCAAATCCTAGTCTTATCACATTTCTTCATAAATGTATTTAAGACCTTAAATCAAGACGAATCTGTTTCAAATTTTTATTATTTTTCCAATCATGTATGTATATGTAAAAAATATACATTTTATGCTTTTAAAATTTGTATAAGTGGTATTAGAACAGAAAAATAGGAAATTGTAAGTCAAATAATTAGGGAAATGATGCAAGATTCCTCTTGAGCTTCAAATTGCTATGAATTACATATTTCAAAAAACAAAAGGTACTCTTCAGTATTTACCAATCTTACACGGCCATGAGTTAAAAGAAAACAAAGAAACAAACAACAAGAACAAGAATAAATAAACTGCATAGTTTATATTGTAGTGAGGTGATCAAAGGAACCTATTTTGGCATGAAAATAAGACATTGAACTGAAGATGTAAAGGGATACTTGTAGTGTCTGCATTGATGCCCAGTTTCCAGGACAGGAAGGCTGTAGGATTCAGGAATGAAGTGAGGCTCGGGCTTAGCTCAGGTGTGCAGTTGGAATGAGCATTTCTTGCTATGCTCCCTTGGGAACATGACTGTGGCTGCAGGCAGCCAGGCAGGATAAGGGTCCATGTAAGCCGAGGTCTCTTGACGTCTGGCAGAGGCAGTAGAATGAGCCTCTACAGAGGAGGCTCCCCAGTCCCAGAAGGCATCTTCACAACAGCCCTAGTAGTATAGCTGAGAAGATGAAATGAGCCAGGGTTGAAGGCAGCATTTCGTGAACTGCACTGTCAATTCTACATACCACCACCTCTATGTTAGGGTATGTAATGGGATCATTTAAAATACACACAGCCAACCACTCTTGAGCTTTATTCTGTTTTGAGAGGGTTCTCAGTATTCCCCATGTATTAACTCTCATAATATTAAGCTATGACTATCGATGCTATTATTTAACACTATTACCCCCACTTGATATGAAAGACAGGAAGATTGAGTAACATGCCTAAGGCCAGTGGTTTATGAGTGGGAGTGCTAGGTTCCATCCCAAGCCAACTGACTCCCAGCTGAGATCTTTTCCTTGCTGCTTATCCCATAATAAGCCTATGAGTGGCGTATTATTACTCTCAGCTTATGAATGATGAAACTGAGTCCCATGGAGTACCTTTAATTAGCCTAAAGTCGTAATGCTGTTTAGAAGCAGATCCAGGACTTAAACCAAAGCTCCAGTGTTCTGTCTTTGAGAGAAAGATGCCTCTGGTGGAAGGTGACATGCTCAGCAGCTGCCCAAACTTGTAATCCCAGCATTGCATATACACATTTGACGTTTGGAGATAATCCCCTTCCACTTCGCGTGTCTTGCATCATTTCACTCTGCCATTAACCCCAGCTGCATAATCAATTTGAATGGGTAGAGTGAAAACCTTTTGGGAAAAGCAGGCGATACTGAAATAAATATAATGTTTTATATTTATATAATAAATTATGCTTTTTTGAGGTGCCTTTTATATCAAATTTTCTACACCATTTGGTTCTCTCAATACCTGTGGAGAATAGCTGGTTGCTTTTCAAAAGTGCACTGGATTTAGATTTGGATCTGATTGAATCCCAGTTCAGCCACTTAAGAGCTCAGTGATCATAAATAAGCCCCTTTCATCACTTGTGTCAAAGACTCTCCTTTAGAAAATAAGATTAATATGGCCAACTGATATGGTGGTGAGAAATGAATTAAATCAGTATTGATTGAGTGTTGTTAGAGATGAGGTATTTTCACATAGCTTCATCTGTTCAGTGAGTATCTATCAAGTTCCCACTGTGTGCTGAGTGCCAGCACAGACGATCCTCATTTTAGATGAATTTGGTTTAAGTGTAATAGATAGAAATCATCGGCTCAGGGGTGCATCAAACTCTAGGGTAGTCTTGGACAAGTAATTTAGAGTTTCTAGATCTCCAATTCTTGCTCCTTAAAAACAAAACAAGACTCTTGCATCATTATTAGCAGTTTTCAAATTGTGTTCCATGTGTCCCAAGGATTTCACACATGTTCCTTGGGAACCTCCCTCCCATTAAAGATGGGGGAGGGGTCAGTTTCCAGCACCACAAGCCCTCCTTCAGATGTGGCTGCTGCCCATAGGGAGTAAATACACATATACTGTTTGGCCTGCAACAGTATGTGTTTTTGTTTTAAATATAGCTGAATTTACAAATATGTGTGTGTGTGTGTGTGTGTGTGTTGTGTGTGTATGTGTTTAATTCATTTTCTCAGTTAAAGAAAAACCAAATGACTACCACACAAAGAGTATGACATCGTAAAGCAGATCAGAATTTGCCTTCTAGCCATGTGACCATAATATGTGTTTAACCTCTCTGAGCTTTAACTTCTACATCCATAAAATGAGATAATGCTATCTCATAGAATGGTAATAAGACTTAAATTGAATTGTCTCTTTTAAATGCCTTGGCTCAGAGCTTTGCTAAATACATGTTAATTTATTTCTCTTCACAGCATCTTGGGGAACAGAAATACCTCAGCGCTTTCTTCTCTGGGTCTTTAAATTTGACCAGACCTTTGAAGACTTTTTTGTTTATGATTCACCAAAAAAAAATGATTCTACTTTCTACCTATCTTTCTTTATGAAAGCATGGTCTGATTTTGACATTTTCAGTCTTAAAAATATTATAACACTGAAATATATTACATTTATATATTTATAATTCAAAACACATCTTTACATTGAAATACATACATATACATACATATACACACACATAATCACTTTTGAAAAACTAACACATAATTAGGGTACTTTAAGCCAAATCAGCATTTTATGATTATTAAAGACATCATTTCAGCGTTTCATAAAAACACCATCTATCATTTTATATTTTGATGTTTAGGATTTAATAGGTCAATCAAATACCTACTATCTGTCCATTTAATAGGTGATTCAAAAGACTCTTACTGTGCTCACAGCATCAAAAAGTTATGTATTAAGGTCTTCCAAACCCCTATAACCTCCATTACCTTGCAGTACAATTCCCACGAGTGTGCAGAGAGGTGGCTGTTACACCAAAGTTTGAAACTTTTTCAGCCTCCAGTTTGCATTTCAGGGCAATTTTTGTTTCTTTTCACAGTAAAGCTGCTTTCCATCCTTGATGCAGTGAAAAATGGGCATTAAAGAGAGATACTCTTTCTAAATAAAGTAAAATGGAGAAAGTACAGAAGGCATTTATTGAAGGATGAAGAAGCATTCACTGGGGGAGATCGCTAGGGTACTTAAGTGATGCTGCCTTTGATTAAAGTGATGCTGTCAAGTGAGTGAGCCCGGGGATAAGTCAGAAAATCCAGCTCCCAGCACCGGCCCTGCCTCTTAGTCACTGAATGACCCTCTTTCGTCCCAATCTTTTCCTCCTACTTGCAGGGCTCAGCTCAAGAACAGAAGTGAGAATTCACTGGGGTAATGAATGTAAAGTTGTCTAGAAAATGATAAAAGCATAATTTAAAAAATATATGGAATTATAATTATGTACTTACACTTGAGTCAAATTTAAGAAGCTTACTAGTTTTGAGTGTAGCTTCTGAAGACTGACAGATCTCTGTGAAAATTCTAACCTAGACATTTATTTTTCATTTTTAACTGAATTGTTCTAAGAATGTTTTTTCTCTCCTACAAAATGGGCATAATAAAAACACCTACTCAAGGGAACCAAACAATGAAATGATTGCCTAATGCTTACTTAGCCCAGTGGCTGGAACAAAATAAACCCTTAACAAAAGTAGTGAAAAGAGAATGACAGCAACGGTTCAGTCAAAATATCAGCCCAGACAAATAAATGAATACGAAATTCCACTTTTCAGGGTATTTTAACCTGGACTCCTGGGCCTAACACACCAAGAGTTAGATGCATACGTATACAAACTAGTGGACATGTTTATTGACTGCTTTCATTGAATGCATTAGATTAGTTTAATTTACTGTCAGATAATATATTAGCAGCTGGTAAGTTTAGTTAAGAACATCAGATAAGTTTGCGTGTTGACTCAAAGTGTCAATCAAGGGTTTGCCAAAGGCAAACAAACAAATAAAAAAAACCCTATAATATAAAAAGCTCAACAAAACTGTGACTTTCCATATAAAGCCAAAATAGTGGCTCCATGAAACATTGCTCTTTTGTGTTTCTGAAAGAATATATAGTGAACTTCATATCAGAGAAAAAAAATGGTGTTTATCACATACATTCTCTGAGCTTTTGCTATGGCTCTGATAACCTATCTCACAAGGTACTTCTGAGGAATTAAATGGGATATTGCTCAGGAAAGGAATGGGAAGAAGGCAGTTTTTCTCAGTTGAATGAGCCCAAGCACCTATAGGCCACCAAGGTGCACAATAATTAAGATATTTGTTCCTCACTCCATGGGTAACTCATTGGGCAGTTTCTGAAATGGGGAAATCAACACATAACCTTAATGAATTATCAAGGGCAGTAATAGACTCGCATTAAGATGCTTTTTAACCCAGTTTGAAAAGCCTTTCTGGAAGAAATACCTTCTGAATCCTGAATGGTAAAAAATATTTAGCCAGGTGGCAAATGTGGTAGAAGAACACCAGCAACAAGATAGGAGGATAGGAAACATTCTCAAGTTAAAAACCAGGAAGTATGTTTCTTAGTGAGAAGGGAACAATGGAAGATGGGATAAGAGAAGTACATTCATTTGATTGTACTCTAAGTTGTTTCTTTTAAGCATGAGAAAAGATGTTTAACCAATGGGCAGAAACATATGTCATTGGCAAACATACTAGATGCACTGCACAATCATCAGGTAGCCAAATATAGTCAAGTAGACCCATTTTCAAGATTTCTGAATTAAGGCAATTAATGTCACGCCTTCAGGGAACCAAATACATAGCAACTCTTTCTGACTAACACACATTGATGCCCTCTGATGATGGAACATCAGATTTGCCTTTATTCTTGGGTTTGCCTTCACTTTGGACCTTAGATTGGATCCTTAGGTTTGATTCAGTGGGGAATCCAAAGAATGATTGAAAGAAAAATAGGATCTGAAGGGTGAGATGCCACTTCTTATATTAGGGTAATATAATATATATATACATATATTATATTAGGTATGTGTATATATAATTATATATCATATTAGGTGTGTGTACATATGTAATTATAATAAATAATATATTATATTATTAAATAATAAATAAATATAAATTAATAATAAATAATAATATAATGTGATATATTATTAAATAATAATTACAATAAATAATAAATAAAATATATATAATTATATATATATGCACACACCTAATATAATATATGCATTAGCGTAATATACGAAGCAGACATCTCACCCTTCAGATCCTATTTTTCTTGTAACCATTCTTTGGATGCATTCCATTTCTCTTCCTGACAGAAAGAAAACAACAAAAGAAGTGCAACTACAAAAAGGAACTTTACCATTTCCTAGGGTCACAGGCCAGTGAGAAAATAAAGGAGAAAAATTGTTCAAGTTCCTTTTGAGAATGGAATTGGTCAAATTATAGTGATAGAGCTGAAGCCAGTAGGCTTACCTGCCTTGTTTCTTGTCCTCTGTTAATTCTCTAAGCCCATCTGGACCAATATGATTGTAGTATAGGTTTGATTTGAGCCCTACGGTTCCCATGAGCTACCCTGACTTGTCCTCCAGCATTGACCCCGTTCTTAATATTCCACCTTAGTTTCAAAGCTCGCATCTTGAACCTCAGTTCTGTTCAATTTTCCTATGTTGAAGTCCCACTTTTCTTCCATATTAATTTCTCTCATTTTCCTGATTCTGAGGCCAAATAATTTTATCAATAATTTTAGTCCTTAGTTTCCAACCTTGGAACTCCAGGACTATGTGGGATGGGAGATAGTGTTGCATCTGTCTTTGTTAATGTATAAGGAGTTGTTTCCACACATGAACAAGAAATGTGCTGAACAGTCTATGCAAAGATATGAAGGATGAGGGATCATGATGATTTCAGGGAAATTTTGTAGATTAATATGTCTCAAAGATAACGGACATGAAGAAGAACTGGTAGGATATTGTTAAGAAAATGGTTGGGATTACAGAGAACTTGAAAAAAGGAGAAAAGTTAATGTATTAGTCCGTTTTTATGCTGCTGATAAAGACACACCTGAGACTGGATAGAAAAAGAGGTTTAATTGGGCTTACAGTTCTACATGGCTCTTCGGGAGCGGGCTCAGAATCATGGCGGGAGGTGAAAGATACTTTTTACATTGCAGGAGCAAGAGAAAATGAGGAAGACACAAAAGCGGAAACCTCTGTTAAAACCATCAGCTCTCGTGAGACTTCTTCACTGCCACAAGAACAGTATGGGGGAAACCGCCCCCGTGATTCAAATTATCTCCCACCAAGTCCCTCCCACAATATGTGGGAATTATAGGAGTACAATTCAGGATGACATTTGAGTGGGGACATGGAACAAACCCATATCAGTTAACATGCTAACACAACTGACCGGGTGAGAGACAATGAGGACCTTAATTCAGGTAATAGCAGTGGAATTTGAAGGAGAAAATGATGCAAGAGATATTTAAAATATAAAATATATACAACTTGTTGGTTCATTGGCTAACGAGTGAAAGAAATATGGATGTCCCCTATGTCTATCACTGTCCTATGCAGCAACTTTCTCTCCTGCACTGATAACTCTTCCAATCACATGGTCAAATGGGGGAGGGATGGAATCCAGATTGACCAATCTGAGCACCTCACCTTGTTGGGCTTGAGTGGCAGGAGGTTTCTCAGGCACAGTCAGTGCTGCCATAGAATTTCTGGAACAAATGAAATAATGTTCTGTTATTTTCTATTTGAAATTTAAGCATGATTTAACCCCAGAACTACCATTTGACAACAGACTGAGAGTAAAGTCAACCCAGAAAAAATCAGAGGCAAGAGAGAGGAGAAGAGCAAATGCTTGATGATATTGTTAGAATCCTTAGGTCTGGCTGAGTCAGAAGCTGTAATCAAGCTAGACAGACCAATAAATTCACTCTTTACAAAAGCCTTTTTGAATCGTGTTTATATCACCTAAAAGCAAGAATCCTGACCTATACAATGGAGAAACTAAAGATAACTCTGAGGTTCCCAGCTTGAGCATTTGGGAAAAAGTGATAAGATAATGTTACTGCCTTGAGGACCACATGTAGAGGAGAAGGTCTAAGTGAGAGCACAAGTTCTATTTGAACTTGTAACAGTTGAGGGATCCATCAATAAGGCTAATGATCAGCATGCTATTTTGACTGTGAAACACTCACACAGGTCACATGACCATAAAATGATCAAGGAAATGATGAGTGCTAAGCACAAGAGTAAGTGCAATAAATCTAATTCCATCACATTCTTGCTGATTCAAGAAGCATTGCATCGTGCAAGAAGGTAGAAGTGGAATTATCAACAACAACCTCACTGAGTTATCTATTTCAAATTCATGATTCAATACTCTCAAATAATTAAGCATTAATAGTGGTAAATGATTCCAGTCACATTTCATGACTGATCGCAGTATCTGAGAATGGCCCAAAGTGTATTCTTTTTCATATGGGGAGACAGGGATTTGGAGACAGGACAGAGCTTGAGTTGGAAAGTTTTGGAGTAGGCTTCAGGCTTTATAAGTGTGGCTTCAGCCGCTGTGACCAAGAATAACTCAAGAAACAACATGAAGCCCCTAATTCTAAGTGTAATACAAGTAGCTTTTCTCTCCCCAGTGTGTTCTATTGATTGCAGGCAATATGTAATTACCTTCTGAGATATACTTTTCCCATCTTAACTCCCTCTACATTTGAAATGAACTGTAACAGGCAAATTAGGTTTTTCTTTCTTTCCCATCACCTAACTTTCTTAGCTTTTTTCTGATTTGATGATTCTCTCCTCCTCCCAATATAGTCATACAATTGAGGATTAATGGTGTGCTACAAGGCCAGATAGAAATAATATGAAATCTAATGCAATATATAGAGCTCTACTAGAATAAAATGCCAGATCTGAAATGGCCTCCTGAAATACCACATCTCAAATCCTTATCTTAGCTATTAGGAAATAGAGAACCCAAAAGCTGATGAACCATCCAAGTCAGTTACAACCCTGTAACTAACCCCACTCCTTGTTAGTTACAGGGTTGCACAATTATTTCAGGTCTCTCGACTCCTGGTTCTTTCCATCACCTTAAGATTTGCCTCTATGTACTGAATATATTGCACTTTATAGATATTTTACATGTTTTTTTGGTCATACTAACAGCCCATCTTGATGCAATTTGTTTCCATCAGATCATGTGTATCCTCAGCTTAGCTTTATTCTGTCATCCCATCCTGGATCATCTTTGTGGCAAAAATGGCACACCAGAGGATGTATTGGCTACATTATCACAGACATGCTAGCCTTTAATTTCCAAAACCAGGGGATCTCAGCCAGTGTACATTTTAGGCACACAAATTCAGGTATTTCTGTATTTAAATAGTTCTTATAGAATAATAATCATCTTTTACATTTGCAGAGAAGTGTACAGTGTGTAAAGTATACTCAGGGAATCATTTAGAAGTCATAATTAGGTAAGATTTGTAGGTGCAAAAGCTTCTGTCAGAGAACAGACCTGGAACACCTGTTTAATTCATTTAAGCAAGAGATGCTGCTTCACTTTTCAAAACAATTTCACCAAAGAATATTGAAACAAGAATAAAAAATATAAAATGCCATCCACAATCCAATCACCAAGCAAAACTACCATTTCTTATTTTTCCATGTTTCTCTTTTGAATTGGCCCACTCACTTTGTGTGTGTGTGTGTGTGTGTGTACGCACATACTCATTTATGCATTTATATTTAAATTTAAAAAAATGACTCCATATCATTTTCCCTATTGTTACACTATATTTATAATAATCGTGGTTACTGCTTGCTCAGTATTCAGAAGAATGGATATAACAATTAAACACACTTTTTCTCCATTAATGTTACTTTTTTGCAACTAGGAACGAAATAGGGCCAGGGGGAAAGGTTTCCAATGCAATTGTTGTTGTTGTTGTTGTTGTTGTTATTTTAATGAAAATTGAATGAAAGCAATAACTGGGGAAGTAAATGAAGACAATCAAATGAGAACAGACTGTTTATTTAGAACTTGCTCTATCAGAGAGTCAGCCTTGTCCCTTGTATTTGGTACAGGCTTAAAGGCACAGAGGGTAACGGAGAAGCTTCACAGTGAAAACATGAGAAGACTTCCGGTACATTCAATTGAAGGTTGGGAAAGCTGAATGTCAACTAGAAGCATATGATTGGTTTGGGGAGTCCATTTGCCTTCCTCAGGTTGGTCCTGAGTTGGAAATAGGAATAAAAATTAGGGCAGCTGGCAATCCCTGACCAAGTTCTTATTTTTTTGAGCCAATTTCTATAAGGTTGTGGTTTGGCTCCCAGAGCTGGGTGCTGCAAGGAATTAGGGGTCAGAGTTCTATGGTTAAATACCAGCTGGCTGTTGGCCATTTGTGTTGTCAATCTCTCACTGGACAAAAGTCAGCTTGATTGCCTAATGCCAGAATTAATCTCAGAAGTAGTCTCTAAGTCTGGGTGTGAGCAAAGCTTAAATGTCAAAGAATGCCATTGTAGTGAAATACAATACCTATAATAAATTCCTGTATTTTCACATTAGCAGCTATTTACTGAAATACATTTTATTAAGAATTGTTATTCAGCCCAAGTTCCTAAATAGTGACCAAATGAATCCTTTAGTGTTTTATTTACCAGTTTCTGATAACATAAATATGTTCATCAATTAAATTGATCCAGATTTGGTCTGTGCTGTTTTTTCAGGCAGCCTCAAACACTAACTCAACTACCAGATGGCTCAGTATATTTTATTCTGGAGTCAGTGCATAGTTTTAGATAGGTAATTGTTTGCCATTAATCCCACTTTAGATCCTGGATTTACAGTATTTCATTCTGTATACTTCTTTGTGTCATAAATAAATTTAATGTTAAATGTACTTTTGAAAAATATATAATTTATGCATGGGCAAATTACAAATAATCATAAAGTGTGTGTAATCAAAACTCAGGTTAAGAACTAGATTAGGCTAGTATCTTCGAGGGCTCTGTAAGCCCATTCCCAGTTTTATTCTTCTCTCTTTCCCCAGAGGTTATCATTATTCTGATGTTTTGTGAAATGAGGATTCATTGTCTCAGGACTGCCTGTTATATTTTGTCTCTGATCCATGATTCTTGCTCTGTCTATGTACTTCTATAAGACTCTTGTTTAGATATCCTGGTCCTTCCAAAAGGCTCTATTATTTCTCCCAGGTGTGGTTTAGTGGGGGCAGTCACTCAAATCACTCATCAATGGAGTAACCCATAAATTGAAGAAACACAAACTTATTAGATGTGATGGTGCCTTCCCTCACGTCCATTTATAGGTGGTAGAAACAGGTATCTTAATAAAGTCAGCTAGTCAAAATATCAGAGGAAATTATAGGACATATAACCACTGTCCTTAGGTTTTCTTTTAAACTAATTCAGGTTTCCTATTCTGAGCCTCTCCCTGAAATTTCTCCATATTCTGTGTGATATGATAGTAATGGTGGCATTATTTTCTTTTGAAATAAATCTGTGTCATTATGGGAGATAGTGCAGGTATTATTATTTATTTGGCTGATGAGGAAACTCAGAAAAGGCAAACACTGACCCAAGGAGGCACAACTACAAATAGGAGAATTAAATTCCTCTGTAGATTTCTAATTTCAATAGCTATGCTTGTTGTTCTTCCTCCTAAAACATGGTACATCCCAATATATATCAATAATGTAGGAGAAAAAATAGCTGTCCTATAGCTATTGTCCTTGTTTGAACCTGAAGGACTAAAAATTCTAAATACAGGCTTTGATCTAGAATAGCCTAGAATGCGAATTACCAATTCCTAATAAATTGCTTTAAGAAGTAGTATTTCACGGAGCTAGTATCCCATCCTCCATGAATGCCCATACACCATCAAAGAATTAGCTGCACATTTGTCTATTGTTTATTAATTCATCTTTTGACAAACACTTAATAGCCATCTATAGAACATGCAGAACATAAATGATTAATACCATTTTGCAAAAACATAATTCATACTCAAAGGGAAGTGATTTGACTAACTTACAGAGCAATGCAAGTGCAGTCTTACCAGTCAGAGTTCCTCTCTGAGCACAATGATCCCCTCTATTTTCTACAGCATGACTGAAGATGTGGTCATTTTAGCCTTTATTAGTGCTTAAGGCAGAAGCTGAGCAACAGAACATGTCAATGTCAAGCTTTGCTTGATTGGAATTATTTTGGGGGGGTAAGGAATATACATAACCATTCTTACAAAACAAACTAATATGCAACAAGAAAATTCGTCAAGATAGAGTAAATGTTGCTATTTTGGCTATTCAATCAATTGAATGAACCCAACAATCAACAATGCTAACTTACCACTAATATGTTTCTGGCTCAACACTGTACTCTCATAAAATATAAAGAAAGGATAAACTTTATCCCTTGCTTGGAGGAGTTTAAAAATCTTGGGAGAACAAAATCATACACAAGAAAAAAAATGCAGCATAGAAATTTCGGTTCTTAGAATAAGTGTTCTATAATATAGGTACCGATATTTGTGACACACTTTTGGGCTTATTTGGGCCCCAGGGCTGTGCTATGGGCTTTGTATTCTCTTCTGGAAACTGAGACTCAGAATAGATGATCAACTTACCTGAGATCCTACAGTTAATCAGTCCTGGAGACTGGTATTTTTAATTTGTAACATACGTGGACATCTCAAGCTCGTGTTTACGGTAAGGATATATCCTACTTCATTATTCTAGTTTTGAGCTTATGTCTTGGAGGGATTGGGGTTTTGGCACAACACATTAAAAAAAAAAAAAAAGAAAAAGAGTGCACAGGAAAGGCGTGGGATGTGTGTATGCCTCCGCAATAGGAAAGTTCTGTGCCTGGCTTCTCACCTGAAAGATGATATTCCCATGCTTGCTGGCATTTGACAAGAGAATGGTGAGTTTGTAGCACTGACAAATCAATTGGAGAGCACAGCTTATGTAGGATGTAGGGGAAAAATAGATTTTCCCTGGTTTACTTCATCAGACACCTTTTTCACATAAAGGAAGAGGTCACTTCAACCCCTTTCTCATACTGCTTTCTGAGTTTTCAATACGTTTCTCCAGTAGCATCTTTGTATCTTAAAAGTTGCAAAGTTTTCCTTGTGACATTATTCTAAGAACAGAGTGTAAGATGTAACTGTTTTAGTAATATTTTGCAGCACATCGAGAAAGACTTTGATGTCCCTGTGGTTTCAAAACTCAATACCAACTGTATTCTCTCTCTCTCTCTCTCTCTCTGGCTCTCGCTCTGTCTCTGGCTCTCACCCTCTCTCTGGCTCTCACTCTTGCCCTCTCGCTCTGCATGTTTGTGTGTTTTCCTGAGCCACATTGGTATTGATCACAAGGTGCTGACGACTCGACACATATTCCTTCGCATGGTGTTCAGCTGATTCAACTGATACTTTTAAGAGCCCAGTCATATATCAAATGGGAAGAAAAAAGAGTTGATAAAAATAAATTTCCCATTGTTGATAGCCAGAGCTTTAGATCTCCAAAAATTGTTTCTAGCTCTAAGGTAGCATTACTTCAAAGAGAGGAAAATCACCCAAATGGAGTGGAAAAACTTCCGCTCTTCCTGAATCACACTTCAATCAAGGGAAAAGAAAAGCACCTACATCGTTAATCGGGGGGGGAGGGGGTGAAGAAAAAAACAAAGTTGTATGAATTTTTACAGCGTGTTTGTTATTTCCTTTTGGACACAGTGATCCTGGAAGCCCAGTGAGGTGATGATCCTAAACCCTGAGCAGATGGTCTTTAAAATGATCATACGGATTTTCTTTCATAATGAATATCAAGAATCCTGTAGGATTTACAACAAAAACTGTTCATACATATGAAAAGACAGATGTTTCTTTAGATGCTGCTCAACGTTTCTTTGGCTGAAGCCAGGAAGAGCCATTAGCTATGACTTTATTTTCAAGCAGTTGAGTTATGTGGGACTTTAGTCTCAACTAATCAGTGTCAAAACACCTTTTAAATGGAAATCATTTTTTCTCTGGAGTGGAGGATGGAGGGCATGTGTTTAGGAGGTCAGGGAATTAAATCCACTTTTGCATATATTTTTTATTGCCGCACGAGACTTGGGAAATCTGTCAGGCTTCTTTTTGCAATTCTATGTCAATGAAGCAAGACACTGTTCAAAACAAATATTTTCTGCCTAATGAGCAGCGCTTAGATTGGTGACTATACAGAGAAAGAGTAAATTCTATAGTTTGGATGTGACTGAATTTTCGGTGCTGCTTTGGAGGGCAGGAGTCTGAGTTCTAATCTGGAATCTATCACTTTCTAGCTCTGTTGTGAGTTTAGACAAGGCACTATCTTTCTCTGAGTTCATAGTGATAGCATCAAAGGAAACCTAGAGTAATTCAGCATATCAAAAACCTAACTCCCCAAATCACTTGAAGAGTTTTTTTTAATGTGTTTGCTAAGATCCAAACCAGCAGGACAGAATTGGAATCTTTGGGAAGAGGGTTTTGAGAAGCTATAACTAAAAACAAAAACAAAGTTCCCAAGTGATTTCTGATTTTCTCACCTATAAGAGAATGGGACATATATTTTTTTCAAAGTTGGATGTATGCATGGATCTGTTCTGGGGCAGAATATTATTGACAGTGGTGCTCATGATATTCCTAAAGATAAAAACAGTTTTATTATAATGTTAATTTTAAAATTCACAGTATGAATATGCATTTGTGTTATAATATAAAGGAATGGGGTTTTTTTCTTCTTCCATTTCTTCCTGGCTTTCTTCTTAATAAGGAATATTTTAATGCCAAACATTTCATGCAATTTATTTTCTTAAAGAAGCTTCAAAGGGATGAAAATCATCCAAATGGAGTAGAAAAACTTCAACTCTTCTTGAATCACATTTCAATAAAGGGAAAAGAAAAGCATCTAATTGTTAATCAGGGTGGGGTGGGGGTGAAGAAAAAAAGCTTTACTAGTTCAATTAGAGGAAAGAGTTCTGAACTTAGGAATTAAAAACCCTCAGAGTCCCCAGATCAGGTGAAGAAGGTGGTCACCCCGAGGACACAAAGTGCCAAAGTTACTGAGCGTGTCTGAAATACTGTGGTGACCTTGAACTTGCATTTTGATGCCATCCAGGGAGACAGGAAATAAAGCCCAAGTCTAGGACACGGTAGGTATCCTAACAAGAGACCTCCTAAACATGACATCCCAATAAGGCTCAACCCTCCTTGGAAGGGGGAATGTTAAATAAACCCTGCACTAAAGGGTTCACCTGCTTTCACGTTGGCCAGGAGCAAGAATAAATCCTAAGAATTTATTATCATGAAACTCCCTTAATATAGGTTTCTAATAAAATATTTTACTGCATATGTCTTGTCATAACATCCGTCTTTTAATTCAAAAAGATATATCATTGATGTCTCCCAGATGACTGACTTCAACTAATTCAAAATCTCACCGAAGTGGTGGAAAGAGGCACAAAGGGTACAAACGTTCAGTTATAAAGTGAATAAGTTGTTGAAATGTAATATACACCATGGTGATTTTAGTTAATAATGTATAGTTGAAAGCTAAGAGAATATAACTTGAATATTCTAACAACAACAAAAAAACTATGTGAGCTGATTGGTATATTAATTAGCTTGATGGGGTAATCATTTCACAATGTGTACATATATCCTTATGTTGTATACCTTCAATATACATAATTTGTATTTGTCAACCATACCTCAGTAAAGCTGGAAGACAATGGGAAAAGTAACATTCTCAAAGAAGTTAAAGATCTGAAGAACGTAAACAGTCCAGTTTGTTCTCTCTTTATCCCTCTATCTCTCTCTTTATCTCTCACATCTGCCCACATACATATGCACAGCCCTTTTCTCTCTACTTTCTTATATGCACCGACTCTGTTTTTTTTTTTTCTCTCTCTCTCAAATCCTGTTATCAGTTCAGGATTCTAATGACAGAGAACAAGAAGAGTGGCTACTCTTTGAACATTTGTTTTACTATCTTTCTTTATGACACTTTGGAGATAAAGTTTTCCCTTTAATGCTTGAGAATGCAAAAAATTTTATGCCAGGAAAAGGCACTCTTGTAAGGAAAGGCATATATAACATTCATCTGATGGAATGATAAATGTTAGTGTGGGTTCATGTTCCAGTTTTACCTTCCCCCTGCTGCATCATATGAGACAAGCCATTTTCAGTCTGGTATAGAAATAAGCCCGTAGCGATGGCCCCAGTGTATTAGCCATGCCTGGTCATCAGCTGGGAGCTGACCAGGGAATACACCACATGACTTGGGGTAGATTCCTATCCTTTTATTTTTTTTTTAAAGGGATGGTCTCACTCTGTCCCAGGGAGAACTGAGCAGTGTACTCCCCACACTTGCAAGAGAGCAACACACTTTCAATTTAATTTGAACTCTCAACCTCCCTTGACACAATTTGTTTCCCCTTTTCCTCTTTAGCCTCTCGAACTTTTTTCACACTGTTCCCAGGCTGGTAAATTAAAGTAACATCCTGTTGACCTGCAGGCAACAAGCAAGTGCCTTATTTTAGCTTTGCAAAGAATTTTTGGGATCGTGTGTGCAGTGGGCACGTTTGTCAGTCTGATCATAATCTGTACGCACACAATGTTCGTGCACTGAACAGGCACACATTTAACTCTGGGGAAAACTGTGAATACAGAGAAAACTTCTGGTGTGTAGTTGCAGCAAAATCTCATGGCCTTTATATCCAACAACCAGTGGGTGATTATCAGACTCACAGTCATTATAGGTACTGGGATTCAGAGTTTTCCTTTTTCCTTTTTTTTTTTTTTAAGACAGAGTCTCGCTCTGTCACCCAGGCTGGAGTGCAGTGGCGCAATCTCAGCTCAGTGCAAGCTCCACCTCCCGGGTTCAAGCTATCCTCCTGCCTTGGCCTCCCAAGTAGCTGGGACTACAGGTGCCTGCCACCACGCTCGGCTAAATTTTTGTATTTTCAGTAGAGACGGGGTTTCACCATGTTAGCCACGATGGTCTCGATCTCCTGACCTCGTGATCTGCCCACCTCAGCCTGGGATTTGGAGTTTTCTAAGAACTTTTGAAGAGATATCTAACTATCAAGCATTTTTGCCCATTAACATGATTTGATCATAAACGGGACAAGTGAAAAGCAAGACGACTTCTTCAAAATGACCTCTTGCACTAATTAGTAAATCCTCACAGTGCATAAGATCCATTTTTCATGCCACTTGTCAACCAGTCAGATAGGGTAGCAAGGTCTTTCTTGCTGATTGAATAACATTAAGTGTTTCCTGGTAAAACATGTCTGGGAAAGGAAACTCAAACAAGTGTCTCTTCTACAGGACACATTGAAATCTTTCATTTGCTGCTTTAATAAATATTGTGACATTCAAGAAGAGGGAATAGGAAGCAGCATTAGGCAAAGGATGTTCCCTAAAGCATTCTTCCTTCATAAAGCATCACCCAATATTGAATCCCTATAGCAGGCACAACCAGCTTGGTCTAATGCCAAAGGTGTTCTGTATCTGCTACCGGTTGGCTGGATGACAATCTTTCTCACTTTCTGTATTCTCATCTGTATGATGAGAAGACTATTCCCAGCCCCACTTGCTGGAGCTCCTTCTTTGGCAAAGAAGGGTGGAAGCTGTGTCCATAGTGAGTGTAGGAAGGCAGGAAACCTCAGCAGGTGAGGGTGTGGGAGCAAATGAGAGCAGCCAGGGTCTGTGGGTCTGTATTAGTCCTTCGACATGTACTTCTGTTCAACAAGGAAAGAAGTATAGAAATTAAAACAAGGCACTTAGAAACATTTAGAAGATTGGATAATGCTGGGATAGTCAAGTATGGGTGAGAGGACATAGGATTCTCCTCATTTTTATTGTACTTTGTAAAAACAAATGGGGGGATCTAAATCAATACTGGTTCTCCCCCATGAACACTTTAAGAAGGACTACTCTATAGGACATCAAATTCCCTTACCATAATATAATTTTAAATATTAGATCACTACAAAATCGGTTTTATTTTCCATATTTGCAATCTCCTACTTTGAAAAGCTTCCCTATGCTTTAGCTACATGGATATGGCTATTGTGCCACAGATTCTATGTGATGGCCCTGAATATGGCAGGTGAGCTCACTGCTTATGTAGGTAGAACAAGAGCCAAGTGAGGCGGGAAAGTGTTAGCCAACCAGTGACTTGTCTTCCTGCTCTGTCTTTTGTGAGCCTCAATTTGGTTTAGCTTTTCCAAATTCCGGGTGAAGCTCTTCTTCCCATGCTCACAGCATTCCACACCAGTTTTCTTGGATGACTCTATCCTCGGGGACCCCCACTTAACAAGCCATAGTTCTGTCCACTTATTGTTATTTTTGTTTGTTTGATAAGAGAGAATTTGTACTGAATCAAAACCTGAGGCAATCCCACCTGGAGTGGTTCCAAGGAAAATGTGAGAGAAATAATGAATACAATTCAGTAAAGAGAAAAGACAGAGAAGAAGAAGAAAAAGAAGAGGAAGAGGAAGAAGAAAGAAGGAGAAGAAGGAGAAGAAGGGGAAGAAGGGGAAGAAGAAAGAAGAAGAAGAAGAGGAAGAAGAAGAAGGAAGAAGAAGAAGGAAGAAGAAGAAGAAGAAGAAGAAGAAGAAGAAGAAGAAGAAGAAGAAGAAGAAGAAGAAGAAGAAGAAGAAGAAGAAGAAGAAGAAGAAGAAGAAGAAAGAGATACTGATAATAAAAACTAGGTTAGGGCCAGAGTGAATACGCAAGTAAGAAGACAAGTTCAGTAGAAAATGGGTAAGAGAGAAAATTCAGGAAAAAAGGCTGGAGGCATTCACAAAAGGAGTTTGCCCAGGAGTCAGGCAGTATCTGGCCTGGAAGATGGTCTCTGCACTAGTCTGTGTCTAAATCCACTTCTTACAGAAATATACCTTACAGCTAACATCTGGCAAGAATGTTACAAATCCCTGTTTTTCCATTTTGGTGCAGTTTATGCAACAGTTCCAAGGTTTTTATCTCCTGATCCTCATTTTATTTATCTGTATAAGGGCTGCTATTGCTAATCTAATGGATTTTTGGCTATAAAGCAGTCTGAAGAATAATTGTCCCTGATATGAGCATAATGTAGGCTGCTTAATGTTTTTATGGTGGGGTGTGCCCAGTTACACATGATAGGTTATACAGACACTGCAGATTTTATGTTCTGAAATGGCTTTAGCATCCATTAGCCCACACCAGAGGTACACGCAGAGTAAGACAACAAGAAAAGGCAAAATGCCAAGGGAGGAAGATGCAAATCTACACAGAATAAATCTACTGCTGTCGGAAGCTCAGACAAACTCTGTCAAGAGAGATGGCAAGGCTTGATTCTATGCACACAATGGAAAGTTTCAGGCAAGAATTTTCTGTACATGTTGTGTGTGTACAACTGCTCAGAAAAAGTACAGGAAAAAAATAGCCCTTTTAAAACCGATGTAAAGTTTCTGATTCTTCATCCATCCCTTCATCCACTCGTCCATCCGTCATCTATCCACCCACTCATTCTTCATTCACTTATTCATCCATCCATCTGCCTATCCATCCATTCATCTACCCACCATCCACCATCCACCCACCCATCCATTCATCCATCCACCATCCAACCATCCATCCAAACACTTCCACCATATGTATTTTTCAAAGTTGTCTTTCTTACCATTGTGATACATGTTTATCTTATGTTACTCCTAAATAGTAAGAGAGGAGAGCATGCAAAATATAGTTAAATTATTTTAATAAACACATCTAACTTCTAATTTGAGGCCTATTTTCCTCCTCTTCAGTGAGGAGAACTTAACTTTACTTCATTCAAAATAAACAAAAGCGTTTTAGAATGTTCTCAGTCAAGTTGGGGATTCCCGTCTGTCATTATGTTTTTGGACTGGTTCTCTTTGAGCTTCAGGTCACTGAGCCATGCCAATCATATGACTGTGAGAGCATGTGGTCCTTGATCATTGTAATCTATCCACTCTGGCAGCTACTGACCTTGTCTATGTCTCTCCTAGTCCCCAGTCTTTGGTCCACGGAGGTCTTTCTATATCTACTTTTTTGATCCTTAGGGCACTCAGCCAACTTGCTCTTTTCCTGACTTCTGTTCCTTTCCATGAACGTGGGACACTTGAGTATGCTCTCCTCTGACACTCCAAGGCTGGGAAAATTCAAGAGCCCAGCTCAGATCCTCTTTTTTTCCACATGCCACTTCACATTACTGACTATGCATACCACTGCCATGCTCTGCAAGAACATTTTTCCAGGTTTCTGGCCAGCTCCTACCTCCTATTGGTTGGTTGTGACAATGAACCACACAGCCTTTGGTCATTAGATTCTCAGATATGCCTCCATAGTTTATATTTTTGAGTTCTTTCACTGTGCCCCTCTCATAGACCTAAAAGTAGGGGGAGAAATTGGAGGCTAGATCTCATTTGTGGGACAACACCCATGTCTAAACTGTTATTTCTCTGTATAGTTTCTCCCATTCTGTCTATGGGAACTTTATGGACTTCAAGGGGAGACAAGTAACTCTTTTTCATTACGTGTTCTTTGCAACCTATTGGTCACAGTACCTTTCATGTTCTGATACTTTCAATATTTATGCTATTCTGGAATAAAATCTTGACTTTAAAGACTATGCCATGAGTTTCAAAAGATTATTTGGAAAAGCAGAAATTGAACATTAACTTGTGTGTACATGTGTGTTTGTTTCCACTAAAACAACTCCTTTACCTGAGGCATGGAAGTCCAGGAGTGTAATACACAGGCCTGATGGAGTGGGGTGGGAAACCCTTGTTAAGATGTCAACTTATCATCCTACCACATGCCCCAGGCATGTGACAACCTGAAGTCCTGCTTCACCTCCTGCAGCCACCCTCCACTTGTGCGCTGCACTCTGCTTTAATTGCTCTCAGATCCACTTAAACTTGACATATTGCTCTAACAGTCTATGACTTTGACAAAAATTCTTGCTTTGTTATAAATGCCTTCCCTATATGGAAAACTCCTATGCTTTCTCCCAAACCCAATTCAAGAGTTTGTTTCTTCAAAATCTTCCTTGAAATTCCTAAACTAAACGGAACATTTTCTTACCACCAAATTGACTATATGAAACGTATATTTCCAGTATTTAATATAGTGCATGGCACATAGATATTCAGAAATTAGCAGAAGGGAGTTTCTAAGTAAGAAAAAAGAATGAAGAGAAGGAAATAAAAGGTATTATTTCATACCCCAGTGAGTAAAGTGCTAGTAAATAACAAAAGCTAACATTTGCCTGTTGCCTACTTTGTATTTGTCACTATGCTACATACTTTACTAAGATTATTTCATTGGACATGATAATTTTTGCCCCTTTTTTTTTTGCATATGAAGATTCTAAGCTACAGATAAATTGAGCAACTTATGCAAGATTTCTGATGCTCTACTAAAAGGCTAGGGAAAATTGCCTTAGCACCTGCCTTAGATATTTTTCTAGTGCCTTTTTCTGCTGTTCTTTGCTTTTTCATGAGCTTTTCTTGGATGTCTACCTGCCACTGACCACATTCTCTTCCCAAGACCTAAGGCTCTGTTTATTTGATATTGAAACATAATATCTGGCATCAGAAAGCCCTTCTGTAAGTACAATCCTATTATATTTTATCTTCAGTGCCTTAAGTTCTTGAAGCCTATTTATCTTTCAAATGTACTTTTTTTGTGAAGACCAAAAAAGATAACTTATATACTCCATAAATGTAGTTTTTAATTCCATCCTCTACCAAGACAGTTATCCAGAGCCCATTCTTATATGTTTATGCTCTTCTGGTTTTAAAACTCTTGCTATTGCACCCCTAATTAATGGGTTAGTTAGGTGATAAGAAGCACTGTGAGGAGTTCTTAAGATGCAGGATAAAACTCTCTGGCACCATGATGACTGCAAATAGAAATGAGGTTGGTTGGAGGACATGCAATAGGTATTTTGGAACACCAGGGTTTACAGTAGTAAATCCAACCAATACTACTCCCTGCCTCCCCCGTAACAGGCAGCACCAAAGAAGCACAGCCTTCAACCTACATGGGTATAATTTATTTGGATTCTTTTTGTAATTTCATGGCCTGGCTGAAAATACATTGGATCACATCTCTTTAGAGTGAAGCAAGTCTAAAGAAGAAGGCAAGACCAAGGCCTCCAGGTGCTGTTCCCATCCACACTCACCCTCCGGACATCCACGTGACACCTGACAGATGGTGTTCGGATGAGGTCAGAAGCCAGGAGTGTTTGAGGCAATTCTGGCTGAGAAGAATCACAAAAGTAGTAAAGAAGTAGCTCCCTTGAACATGTGGGACATGAGATCTCTCTTTAAATGTGGGAATAATGTTCAATGATACATGGACAGAAATTTCTCTGTGCTTCTCCAGAGGCCAGAACTTGCACCATGAATGGTTTTGAGGTATGATGGATCAGATCATCTTAAGTGAGAACCCCAACACTCAGGGTTAGCGACCAGCGGAAGGAACTGACTGATGAAATAAATTCTGTGAAAGAGCAGGGAAAGACCAGAGTTCTGGAGGTTTATTACCTATCAGAAGAGCAAGTTTGGATTCCAGATAGATAATCTGGAAGAATCCAACTCTTGGAGGAGGTACATGTCCCTTGGCAAGTCATGTGACCCAAAGAATCTTACTTAACTGGAGCCTATGATCCCGTCAACAAATAAGAGCTTCAAACTAAATACCTTGAAGTTACTTTCAGATCTAAAAGTCTGGCAGCACAAACAATCCAGTGGTCCTTGCTATTCTTTCCATGTCACTTTTTGTACAAATTCAAATAATCTGTTGCAGGGATGTTGCATTTTCTACTATTTTGTAGAGCCATGTGCCTAAGAAATGGATTCTGTGCAAACTAAAGGGCCAAGCCACAATCCCGGAAGAAAGTGCAATTAGTTTAAAAGAGTAAGTTCAATAAGATAATCATGATGCTAAATCACAGTAAAAATAAAATATTAATTCTTCATAGTAAAATATAAACTCTAAGGCCGTATTATGCTTAAGGCCAACCTACCGTTTCCTAGCAAAAATGAAAAATAGACAAGTAATAGCACATTGTGAAATAAATTGCATAATGTAGATACTTGAAATGATGAATTCCCAGCACTTTATTTTGTTTATTATGTCCTGAGAGTCCATAGTCGATTTTAAAGATGATTATATATTACTTTAAATATTTAAGAGTCTTTTGAACCACTTGGAAAAGAAAAAAAAAAAAACAGAGACATTGTTCCTAAGAAGTGAGGTAAGGTTGATTATGCTCTGTTCACTACAGTAGGTTTTGTTTAATAAATTTCCAACATATTAGGAAAAAATTATGCTTTTTTATTGTACTCTGTTAATAGCAGAAGCTATGTCATTTTATTTCACAAGGAGTATTTATTCTTCCAGAGTTGGTGTTCACAGAGTTCAGAGTGACTTCTCACTACAAAATAAAATTACTAAAGACCAGAGGATGCCAGCCATCTTCCTTTTCACTCTTGGAGAAGATAATGCAACAGATGGGTTTTCCGTGTAGACTATGGGACTAGTTCCAATGGCAATAGTCAGCTAACTTGTAAATGTTGAGGAAGCCATCCCCACTGACCACTCAGGATGGCCTGTGAGTCAACCCCTCAGAATGCTCATGTGCTGTGGCTTACTCAGAATAAACTCACATTTAACTCAAAAAAAAAAAAAAATATATATATATATATATATCATGGTGTCTTAGGGGTGAGAGAGAAAAGATCATGAGACACCTCCATGGTCTTCTTGGGGACGTCTTGAAACGATTTTGTATTTCTCGAAAAGGAGCAATCCCAAGAGTAATCTTAGAGCCTGTGTGCTTTCAAGTGCAACTTTGCAGCTCTCAGCCTTTTCACATCAGAACGGTGGCAGGAAGAGGGGTGGGTGGAGGGAAAGGAAGGGGAGGGGAGAGGAGGGGAATGGAGGAGGGGGAGAGGAGGGGAGGGAAGGGGAGAGAGCTCTAGGTTTACTTAGAGTCTTCCAGACCATGAGCTTGCTGGGTTGGCTTGGGTGAGGTAAATAATCTTTTGAGTGTGTCTATCTATAAAAGCAGGATACTATTACTTAGAAGTATAGCTTAGAGTAAAGGGAGCAAAATGAATGCAACAGCCTGGAAAAACCCTAAGATAGCAGTTCTCAAGAAATATGTATGGTAAGTGCTCACTTAAGGTCATTGAAAAGTTCTTCCAAACTGCAATAGGCAAAATGACATAAAAAAAAAACAATTTTACCATGGGCTAATTGATACAAACAAGAGCTAAGCTTTTACTGTATATTTCTGGTCCCCAAACATCACCAAACTTCTAAAGAAAGACCCAAAACAAAATATGAAACATTAAAATAAGTGTGAGCTATCAATGATTTAAGAAAACTTAACAAAAGCAAATAAATGCATTTGCCCAGTTTGTGGTGAATCAGTGAATCATGTTAGCCACAGTGATGCAGGGTTAAATCAAGGTATTGCTTGTTTGCAAAGAAAATTTGTAAGAAACATCTGCTACCACTACGTACTTCAAAGACAATAACCAACAGGCTGGCCTGGCTGAGCACTTTCAAAGCACATTGTTTATTGTTATGCATTTCTGTGACTATTGTATTCTTTACAAATTTTTATCGTACAATATTTTGTGTTCATTCATTTTCCAACCTGCTTATTCCAGCTCAGGGTTGCAGGTAGACAGGGCCTATCACAGCAGCCCTGGGTGACAGGTGGAAACCAACCCTGGACAGGACAGCATTCCATCACAGGATGCACTCACATACACACACTCACCGGACTCAGACTGGGACAATTTAGACACAACTCACCTAATGTGCACATAATTGAGATGTAAGAGAAAACAGAAATAACCAGAGAAAACCCACACAGATGTGGGGCAAACATGCAAACTCCACACAGACAGCTGACCCAGACAGAAATGGATTTTTTTCTCTCATCGACGTTGTAACAAACTGATGTTGAGAAAAGTTACTGTAATCCAGAAATTGCTGCATTAAAAGAAATTCGTCATAAGACATATGTCAATAGTTTCAAATGAGTGTTCAGGAAAAAAAATACAAGGAAAGAGTGAGAAGAAAGGGTAGAAGGAAAGGGAGAGTTAGGTGAGTGAAGGAGGAAGAAAGAAGAAAATGAAACAGAAGAGAAGGGAAATAAGGATAGAGAGAAGGGAGGAAGAGAGGGTGGAAGAATCTCAGCCACCTCTTTTGGAAGCTGTTACTGATCACACTCACATAGAGAATCTTCCCCTGAACCTTGGAATCTTGACTCTGAATCAATTGCTAGGACTTTGACCAATTACAAGAGACTTGCAGGAAGGATGGGCACCTCATTCCTTGACTTCTGCATAGCAGGCAGTGCAGGCCTGACACAGAATGATTGTTCAACATCTGCCTCGGCATGTACTGATGGAGATAAGAGATGTGGTGGAGGAGAGGACTCTCCAGGAGGTAGGGTTGGGAAACATAAGCTTGCTTTCTTCTATGCCATTTAGTAGCTTGTATCCCTGGGAGCTCTCTCACAAAGAGCTCTCTTTCTCTTACATATATATTGACATATACCATAGGATATATGTCAATAGTTTCAAATGAGTGTTCAGGAAAAAAAAATACAAGGAAAGAGTGACAATAAAGGGTAGATAAGTGCTCTTTTCTTTTTTGTAAACTGAGGAGACTGCCTAACTCAAAAGTCATTTGGGAGGATCACGCAAAATCATGGAGTAAGGATATGTAGCTTAAAAGGTATTATCCAAATGAGAGTGTTTGTTATGGTTTGAATTGTGCCTCCTCCCTAAAAAATATGTTAGAGTCCTAACCTCCCCTACCTCAGTCCCTCAGAATGTGACCTTATTTGGAAATAGTGTCATTGCAGATGTAATTAATTAAGATGGACTCATATGGGAATAAGATGGTTCCTAAACCCAACATGTTTTGTGTCCTTTCATGAAGCAATGGACATAGATATGGAGGCACAGACACAGCAGAGAACGTGAGGTGAAGCCGGAGGCAGGGCTGCAGCTATAAACCAAGAAACGCCAAGGAGTACCAGCCCCCAGCAGAAGCTGGGGAGAGGCAAGGAAGGATGCTACCCAGTGTCCAAGGGAGCAAGTCCCTGCTGACACCTTGAGTTTGGACTTCCCATCTCCACAACCGTTAGACAGTTAATTTCTGTTGTTTTAAGTCGCCCAGTTTGTGGTGCTTTATGACAGCCCTAGAAAACTAACATAGTATTTCCCCCCCTGCTTCCTCAATTATGTTCAGAAATGCATTCTACGCCAAGAATTATGCAAGTTATTGGGAATACAAAGGTAATACTAACTGGTACTGAAGTGGTGCTGCTATGCGGCAGATAATGTTCCAGTGACTTATTTAAAGTACAGCACCATTCGATTGGCACTATTAATATTTTCATCCTCAATTTATAAATGAGGAAACTAGATCGCAAAGACATTAAGTATCTTGCCCAAAGTCATTCAGCTAGTAATTGTCAGAGTCAGGATTCGAACCCAGGACTCTGGAAACAATATGCTTAAGCAATCACTCTGCACACAGTCATTTGAAATAAAGTATACACAGATCCTGATATGCAGGAGCTCACTCAAAAAGACAGAAGACTAACATGCTGATAAATATTTAAAATTCAGAATTTTTGAAGACAACGGTAGAAGTAAATACAGTGTATTCGTACAACCCAGGGGAAGACATGGTGATATAGCTTGAATATCCCCTCCAAATTTCATGTTGAAATTTAATCCCCAGGGTTGGAGGTGGGGCCTGGTGGGAAGTGTTTGGGTCATGGAGGTGGATCCCTCAGGGCTGGTGCTGTCTTTGCCGTAGAGTAAGTTATTGAGAGAGCCGGTCACTTAAAAGTGTGTAGCACCTCCCCAACTCTCTCTCTTGCTCCCACACTTGCTATGTGAGATGACTGCTCTCCTTCACCTTTTGCCATGATTGTAAGCTTCCTGAGGTTTCCCCAGAAGCTGAGCAGATGCCAGCTCCATGCTTCCTGTAAAGCCTGCAGAACGATGAGCTAATTAAACCTCTTTTCTTTATGAATGACCTAGCCTCAAATATTTCTTTATAGCAATGCAGAAATGACCTAACACACACGGGATGATGGAGTTCCCTGCAGACTTCTTGGAGGAGTGATGAATAAGAGAGTTTTGTAATGAGGAAAAAAGTATTCCAAGCCAGATGCACAGGACATCTGCAAAACTTAGCAAGGAGAAGCAGCTGCGTGCTTCCATGAACACTTAGAGTTTTATCAGGCTGGACAAGAAATGAGACAGGGACACATTTGGGATTTATCTGGTGGTCCCCCGGATCCATTTACCTGGATAAGCATTCATTCAACTGACTCTGGAAACAGCAGAGTCCATACTGAAGTATGGCAAAGAAGAAAGAGCACCGGTTTTAAATTTAGAGACCTGGGTTTGAGCAGTATCAGCACATTTTGCTGCTTTCTGTTTATTATCATCTCCAAGACCTTGTTTTCCAAGGTGCAGCTACTGTCATCCAGGCCTGAGTCATTCATTCATTCATACATATAGTCACTCATCCATCTATTGAATGCAATTTCATTGGGCATTCATGTTGAGCCAAGCCCTCTCTTCTAAATAATGCAGACAGAACAAGGAACAAGATTCCCACTGTCTCTAAGCTTACATTTTTGAGTAATAGCAAATAATCAAGTAAGCAGAGGCTGCTATATAATTTTATGGGGTGATAGCTGGAATGGAGACAATACAAACGAGGTGCTAGGATGAAGCATAGCAATGAATGGGATATGACCCCATTGATAGGATAGTTAGAAAAAGTCTTTCTGGAGAGGTGACATTTGAGTTAAGACCTCAAAAATACCACTGGACTCTTCGTGCTAAAGTTTGATGTAAAATGTTCCTAGATAGAGGAAATAGCCAATACACTACTCTTAGAGAAAAGCCAGCTTGGCATTTTCAGGAATCAAAAAGAGGCCAGTGTGGCTAGTGTGTCATGAAAAAACAGGCCTAACAGGAAACAAGCTCATGGAGAAAGGCAATGCCCCAGGGCTACTTTTGCCAGAAATCTGTACTTTTACAGTGAAGCTGATGGTGAGTCATGCAGGGATAAAAAGAAAGGGCTGATGTGGTCAGCTTTGGCATTTTCAAGAGCTCTCTCGATTGATAATCCGTTAGGTCCAGATATGGGATCATGTTTCTAATCATTTTCACCCATTCTCACAATGCCAGAATGAGGCATGTGTACTTGGGAAGCATCAGGTAAACCTCTGTTGACCTGATTCAATCTCAAAGGAGCAGCACTGTAATGTTGAGCTCAGCTTTCTCATGATGTAGAAGGTTCCAGTCACATGGAGCTGCAGGTGCAGGGGATGGGGTAGTCATGGACTGGGTGCAATCACTTATGTGCATTTGTACTCTATGCCATCGCCAGAGAAGTATGACTTGCAAAAAAGGCAATTAAGTTGTAGATGCTGTCTATTCCGCTTGCTCCTTTCCCTAGAGTTGAGACTCAATCAGCACCCATTGAAGACCTTGTCCTTTTCTGTGTTTTTATTGTCTGGTTGGCCTGTTTCCAGTCCAGCTGATGTCCTGGGACTTTGGGTAGGACCTGGGTTTCTGTCTTTTTCCTCATATCTGATTTACAGTTTGGATCATAATCTCAAAAGACACAATCCCAAATGATGAAGTCTCCAAAGATCAAAATCTCCAATTTCTAAAATGCTGAAAATAACAATCACAGGATGAGTTTGTGCATCATGTTAGGCAGAACTATTAGCTTGTTATTGTCTTTATGCAGAAGAAAATAGATTTCAAGTGAATCCACAAACCATAATGACAGATCTGAAATTGGGTATGATCATGATATTTAAAAGTGAATGTCAAGGTGTTACCAAAAATTTGTCTCTTTTTATTTTAATTAAACCCAACACATTTGGTGGAAAATCCAGATGAGTGGATTTGCCACATGATAAGGCAACAAGAAAAACTTCAGTTTAAACATGTATTTATTTGCACTGGCATTCCTTCCAGCTGATGACATTCCATGAGCTTTTAATGAATTAAAACTGCATTTGTCTGAAAAAGCCATTGAAGTTACTGACTGGTTTAAAAACAATTTTGTTCCTGTTAGGATAAGACACTTTTGCAATTGTATTGCTGTTTGATCATTGGTATTGTTCCTGCCAAATTTGTGGTCTCTATATGAGTACATACAGAATGGATTTCTGCATACCCAAGACACCATCGAAGCATGACACAGAAGATGGGACAACATAGGGAAAGCTCACATCAGTGTATATTGAATCATAGATGAATTTTGGAAAGGAGCAGTGCCATGTGGAAAATGAATGTGAACATATTCCACTAGGAGAGTCATATCCTAAAAGAAAAACAAACAAACAGACAAACAGCTATTCATGATGAAAAAAAAAGACTTCAAAATATGGTTAATGATTGTAAAACTTGGCCAGCTTTTATGAGCTATCTATGCAATTGCACATAATCTATTCCTGTAATTACCCTTTTTTATTTGTCAAATTGTTTTATTTTTGTTTCTTTTCTTTTATCTTTTTAAAGGTTTTTTCACTAATCTAAATTCCAAGCATTTTTTTTATATTTATTATGCTATAGATTTCATCTTGCATCATTTCTAATACTGGACATATAAATCATGTTAGAGATTGCTGATTCATTTTACGCATTTTTGGCAAATGTGATTCCATGAAAATGCATTATCACAACATTGACTTTGCATGTAAGCATTGTGTGTGTATGTGAAAATGTTGAAATTTCCTCAATAAATAAAGGGATGTTCTTTTTGTATGCCTGGAATTGTGAAATATAACATTTCTCAAGATGTTGGATGTTTCTGAGTGACTGGTAGGGTGATGTGGTGGTAACCTATCAAGGTTTTTGAATAGTCTCATCAAAAGACTTGGGTTGTCCATCATGGTATTTCAGATGACTGCAGTTATAAAGCTGGGTGCACACAATTAACCACCATAGGGATATGCATTCATACATTTCTCTTCTTGACCTGTTTCCTTATGAATACAGTTTGTCTGCCCATGTTTATGCTTGCAAGAATATTTGTTATATTGTTGTGTAAAGTGGACCATGAAGTGTTCTGTTTTATTTTTATATGGTTCTGAACTAAATCCCCTTTTAAATATGTAAGTGAATGTATTTTAAATGATTTTAAAATTATGTTTTTCCAGAATGATATTTTCAAGATTTTAGATTTTGGGGGTTTCGTTCTTTGGAAATTTCATCAACTGGGATTATGGTGGTTGGGATTGTATCTTTCCCCTAATTTATTCCTGGGATTGCTATCTTGCTCACTGTTGTCTTGTCCATATTTCTAAATTATCATTACAGGTGGAGGTTTCTGATATAGAGAATAGGTGTCGGCCAGGCACGGTGGCTCATGCCTGTAATCCCAGCAGTTTGGGAGGCTGAGGTGGGCTGATCACCTGAGGTCAGGAGTTTGAGACTAGCCTGGCCAATATGGTGAAACCCTGTCTCTACTAGCACTACAAAAGTTAGCCAGGTGTGGTGGTGCACACCTGTGGTCCCAGCTACTCAGGAGGTTAATAGAAGAGAATTGCTTGGACTCAAGAGACAGAGGTTGCAGTGAACAGAGATCGCGCCACTGCACTCCAGCATGAACGACAGAGCAAGACGCTGTCACAAAAAAAAAAAAAAAAAAAAAGAACTGATGTTGCCTTTGTGCTAAGCAAGGGGGCAGCAGAGTTGATATTTTTTATTCTAGCAGAGATATCAATACTTGTTTAAAGAATAATGTCAAAATGTGTAATCATTCACCCATTCACTCTGCTACGGATACACCACCAGGTACTGGAAAAAACAGTGAGAAATACAGAGGTGATCCTGGGCTTCATAGAGCTTTAGGTCTACTGGTAAGGGGTGGTGAGAGAGAAACCAATTCCACTAGGGAAGAATCAAGTCAAAGAAGTCAGGCAGAAAAATAAGAATGACTCCAAAGTGACAGATCTAAATCAATGACATTAAGGGGAGTGACTTGAAGTGAAGAACAGACTGAGGGGCAAAATAGCAAGACTCTATCACTAAAAACAATAAATTAAAAAAAAATTGGGAAATCCCAGAGCTATGGAAGGCCAAGGTGGGGAGGATCACTTGGGGCCAGGAGTTCAAGACCAGCCTGGGCAACATAGTGAGGCCCTATCTCCTATCTCTGCACAAAATAAATTTAGCTGGGTGTGGTGGCACACACCTCTAGTACCTGCTACTAAAGAGGCTGAGGTGGGAGGGTCCCTTGAGTCCACAAGTTTGAGGTTACAGTGAGCTATGATCTTGCCACTGCACTCCAGTCTGGGGGACGGAGTGAGACCTAGTCTTTAAAAAAGAAACAAACAAAAAACAGAGAGGTTGTCTGCTGAGGTGTCCTGAGGCATCAATGGGCAGGAAGAAACATACTTCATTTTATGGCAACTCTGCTAAGGAATCTTTTTGAGAAGGGACCACTAGAAGCCTGGAGTGGATTCAGACACATGTCTTAGAAACTGATCTTGTACTCCTGATTCTCCTAGCACTAGAGCCCCTGCTGGACTAGGATAATTTACTCTGCTTTTTTTTTTTTTTTTTTGCTTTTTTTTGAGACAGAAGCTTGCTCTGTCACCCAGGCTGGAGTGCAGTGGCATGATCTTGGCTCACTGTAACCTCTATAACCTCTGCCTCCCGGGTTCAAGAGTTTATCAGGCCTCAGCCTCCCAAGTAGCTGGGACTACAGGCATGCACCACCACGCACAGCTAATTTTTTTATTTTAGTAGAGACAGGATTTCACTATGTTGCGCAGGCTGCTCTCTAACTCTTGACCTCAGGTGATCCACCAGCTTCGGCCTTTCAAAGTGCTGGGTTACGGGGTGAGCCACCATGCCTGGCCCCTGCACTTCCATTATCTGGGTTCTTTTCCTCACTACCCCAAACATTCATCTTCTGCTGCTTCTTCCTTTTCCTGATGACAGACTTTTCTGATCCTGGGTCTCTGAAGCGGCACTCTTCCTGGTCTCTGGCTGGGCTGTCTCTGAGCCTTCCCCATTTCTTAATCTTAGATCACAGTGGTGGCCTTGGTGTTGGCAGCTACCTGTGGACTGTGCTGCCTTACACAGCTCACAAATCCAGCTTCCTGGTTCAGAAGATGAGTCATGATCTCATCTTCTCTGCTTGTTCTCTCCCCAGGTGTTCTCCTTCTTCCCCCATGTCTGTGATCAGTCTCCGTCCATGGTTCTATCTTCTATCCAGATTGCTGGTGCTAGTCCCAAACAAGATCTGGGCTTTACTTTCCCATTGCAAGAGTGACCGCAGCTACATAATTGTTGTCCTGCCCCTTTGATTTAGAAGTTTTTTTTTTTTTTTCTTCTCCTTCTTCTTTTAACATGTCCTATATATTCTTGTATCTTTTGTCAGTAGCTTCAGGGTAGAAGTCTTCAAGAGAGTGAGTTCTTAAGTTTCAGCAGCTTGTTCTCCACTCATCAGGAAAACAACAATAAACAAACAAACAAAAGCAAAACAAACAAAAACAAACACTAGGCATCTGTATCTTACTTCTGAAGGTGACTGACAAGTGTGGAGACATTCTCAGATGGATAATTCTCCATTACGACACTCATGTCAAAGCAGGTCTCTCAGTTAACAGTGATAATAACTGTTGAATAAGTATGATTCCCACTTTGTCTTACCAAAGGAATTGCAGACAGCTAGGTTAGAGAGCTAGAAGATGGAGGGGTTCTGTGAGCAGAAACTAGCTTATTTACCCCAATAAAGCTTCATGATCCAAATACAGAGCTCACAAGAGACAATGATTTAGCAGCAGCAACCTTTCTCTCTGCTGAGTAAAACTGAAATCTGAAAGATGAATATTGGCCCCTGGGTCATTCGTCTTTGAAAGATATTTTCTTTAAAGAGTTCAGAAATCATTCAAAAATGTAAACTGAACTCTGGTTTCCCAAGCCTTTACATAAATCAATATATATCAAGTGGCATGCTATTATATAAAAAAGGAATGTGTTTTGTTGCTGGAATATATAGTGCCAGATGATATGTCTGAGAGTGGCTTTACATATCACTATTTCGCTTACTCATTCAAGAGATGGAAATATTTATATTCAACAAGGAAAAAATATGATTGTTTCAATGCAGGAAATAGCTACACATGGAAACAAAAATGGAGAGCCAAGGGAATTATTTGCATTATCTGGACTAGGAACAAGAACTTAAAATTGCACTTGAAGCATCCAGATATTTGAATTAGAAGTGCCTATGGCTGATATTGTACCAACCATTGCCTATTCATTTTATTTATTAAATATCTCTCAAACCTTTCGTCTCCTATTTGCAACCCCACTGCCACTTCCTGAGTTCAGATATTTATCAACTCTTCTCTATACCAAAGAGAATAAACTTAGCGATTTACTGGTTGTGTAAAATTTCCCCAAAATTGTAGGGACTGTAGCAATTGTAGGGATTATTAGGGTCACTATTGGTTAGAAATGGCATCATTATATTTTACCAAAATAAGAATATTTTAAAAGTACATTATCCACCATCACCAGTGTTTTGTAAAACAAATGATAGATTTAATGTTGAAAAAAATGTTTACAATATAATTTCAAAATGTATTCTTTTTTGCTGTTTTAATTGATGCCTAATATTTGTACACATTTTGGGGGTATATCTGATACTTTGGTACTGGTATACATGTGTAATTATCATGTCAGCATCAAAAGTGTGTTCTTTTCAGTTTAGTGCATTGAGTTTTAGTAAATGAAATGAATTCAGTATAGGCTTTATTGTTCTCATCATGCCAGAGATCTGTGAAAAATTCCTTATGGTGCAGCAGAGTCCAGCAAAGCTTTAGATTCATAAAAATTCTTCCAACTGATCCTCACACAATCTTCTAACAGGTCTTCCAAACACCATTTTTTCCTACCCTGAATCCTTCTTACTACTTCAGCCAAAATGATCCTCTTAAATATGCAAAGTAGTCATTTGTTTAAAAGTTTTTGAAGCCCCCTGTTCCCATTATCTTGAGAATAAAGTTGATACTCTCTCCTAAAGCAAACTCCCTAGGTTCTGGGGTTCTGTTCTCTGGTGGTTTCACTTTATCTTTTTAGAGTTTGCAATTTGAGTGGGCCAGCAACATCAGATGCTGTCTAGCCCCCTACACAGGCATGCTTTGTCATCTCCTTTTATTTTTGCAAATACTGTTCCCTCCATCTGTTCTCACATGAAAAATTCCTTCCCCAGCCTTCATGTCTCAAATCTAGTACAAACCTTCTTTGCACTGACTCCCCAGGCTGCATTTTTACTCATTCATTCAACAAATGTTTATTGAGCCTTTATTGTATGCCAGATGGTTTTGGTGAGGCAGGGTTAAGCAGCGGACAAAGCAGCAAATGAAACAGATAAAACCCCTGCCCTGAAGGAGCTTACATCCTTAAATGTTATTTTTATTAATCAGCCACTGCATCTTACATACAGTGCCATCATAGTATGAGACCATATGATTTCTCTTCCAAACCACAACTATTTTGAAAGTAAAAGGCATATTATTAATAATTATAGGATAAGCCAGGTGGGGTAGCTCATGCCTATAATCCCAGCAGCAGTTTGCAGGGCCGAGGCGGGTGAATCATTTGAAGTCAGGAGTTTGAGGCTAGCCTGGCCAACATGGTAAAAACCCATGTCTACTAAAAATACAAAAATTAAATGGGCTTGCTGGTGGACACCTGTAATCCCAGCTACTTGGGAGACAGAGGCAGGAGGATCACTTGAGGCGGAGGTTTCAGTGAACCAAGATTGTGCTACTACACTCCAGCCTGGGTGGCAGAGTGAGACTCTGTCTCAAAAAAAAAAAAAGTAGAAATAGAAATAAAAAATTATAGAATGACAGGTGTAAACCAGCACTATCCACAGCTAACTGGAATGATTGAGTACCAGACTGTGTCACTATTTGTCAGACTTACCCAATAAATTTGTATGCACAGCACCTAACACATACCAGGGACAGGGATGACAAGCAAAAATATGTTAAGTGATTCAATACATAAGTGAACGAATGAACAAATGAAGACCCCATATAGCTAAGACAATCCTAAGCAAAAAGAACAGAGCTGGAGGCATCACACTACCTGAATTCAAACTATACTACAAGGCTACAGTAACCAAAACAGCATGGTACTGGTGCCAAAACAGACATATAAACCAAGGGGCAGAACAGAGACCTCAGAAATAACACCATACACCTACAACCATCTGATCTTCGACAAACCTGACAAAAACAAGCAATAAGGAAAGGATCTCCTATTCAGTAAATGGTGCTGGTAAAACTGGCTAGCCATATGCAGAAAACGGAAACTGGACCCCTTCCTTACTTGTTATACAAAAATTAACTCAAGATGGATTAAAGACTTAAACGTAAAACCTAAAACCATAAAAACCCTAGAAGAAAACCTAGGCAATACCATTTAGGAAATAGGCATAAGCAAAGACTTCATGACAAAAACACCAAAAGCAATTGCAACAAAAGCCAAAATTGACAAATGGGGTCTAATTAGACTAAAGACCTTCTGCACAGCAAAAGAAACTATCATCAGAGTGAACAGGCAACCCACAGAATGGGAGAAAATTTTTGCAGTCTGCCCATCTGACAATGGTCTAATATCCAGAATTTACAAGGAACTTAACATATTTACAAGAAAAAAAAAACCCATCAGAAAGTGGGCAAAGGATATGAATAGACACTTCTCAAAAGAAGACACTTATGTGGCCAACAAACATGAAAAAAAGCTCAACATCACTTATCATCAGACAAATGCAAATCAAAACAGCTATGAGATACCATCTCATGCCAGTCAGAATAGTGATTAATAAAAAGTCAGGAAACAAAGATGCTGGCAAGACTGTGGAGAAATAGGAACACTTTTACACTGTTGGTGGGAATGTAAATTAGTTCAACCATTGTGGAAGACAGTATGGCAATTCCTTAAGGATCAAGAACCAGAAATACCATTTGACCCAGCATTCCCATTACTGGGCATATACCCAAAGGAATATAAATCATTCAATTATAAAGACATATGCACATGTATGTTTTGTTTTGTTTTTGAGATGGAGTTTTGCTCTTGCTGCCCAGGCTGGAATGCAGTCACGGGATCTCGGCTCACTGCAACCACCGCCTCCCGGGTTCAAATGATTATTCGGACTCAGCCTCCCAAGTAGCTGGGATTACAGGTACCCACAACCATGCCTGGCTAATTTTTTGTATTTTTAGTAGAGATGGGGTTTTGTCATGTTGGCCAGGCTTGTCTCACCCCAGGTGATCTGCCCTCCTAGGTCTCCCAAGTTACTGGGATTACAGGTGTGAGCCACTGCGCCTGGCCTCACACATGTTTATTATAGCACTATTTACAACAGCAAAGACATGGAACCAACCTAAATGCCTGTCAATGATAGACTGGCTAAAGATAGTGTGGCACATATATACCAGGGAATACTATGCAGCCATAAAAATTAATGAGATTATGTCCTTTGCAGGGAGATGGATGAAGCTGTAAGCCATTGACCTCAGCAAACTAACATAGGAACAGAAAACCAAACACCATATGTTTTCACTAATAAGTGGGAGTTGAACAATAAGAAAACATGGACACAGGGAGAGGAACTTCACACACTGGCGCCTGTTGGGGGTTGGGGGCTAGGGGAGGGATAGCATTAGGAGAAATACCTAATGTAGATGACAGGTTTCTGGGTGCTGCAAACCACCATGGCACGTGTATACCTATTGATTCTCACAGTGACCTTACATACTAAGGATTATTGCTTCTGACCCTCACAGAATTAATGGGATTCTCTCAGAGTGGAAATAGAATAAGTAAAGTTTGGTGAAAATAAGAAAAAAGGGATAGTTCCACTCTACCCTAAAAAATAAGTGAAATACCAGTTTAACCCAAATATTCTATAAGATGCTGAGTAAATGATGAGTGTGTAAACCCCTCTGTGATGGCCAATGCAGAAGCACACATAATCAAGCTCACATTATCTGCATTCTGTTTAAAAGGGACTTCTGCTGTTGGTTCTACCCCATGAGGAGAGAACAGGAACCAGGGCTTGGACTCCAAGGTCAGACATTGGGAGTCTAAGTACAATTCTGTCATTTTCCAGCTACGGGATATTAGTCAAGATAGTTATCCTCCTGACCCTTGGTTCTCTTATTCATGTAATGAGAATAATTATAAGGTTACTGTGAGAATTACATAAGATAATTTGTATAAGAGCACTCAGCATGGTGCAAAGTCTACACGCTTAGTCCCAAACTGACAGCTGTTTTTACGGCCAGCTTCGTGAATGAGTGACCTGTGGGGTCACGCAGAACCTGGTTCTCAGAAGAGTTCCTTGCTGGGTTTAATTCTCTGCTGTTACTGTCTCGAAATTCTTAATAATTTTATATTTCAGCTTGTGTTTTGTAAGCGGCATTCAATGGGACAACAGAGCATGCTTTGAGTACTGAAGATAAGAGTAAGAGATATGCCCATCATTCCTTGCCACCCATGCCATAGAGCACTGCAAATCCCCATGAACACAGAATTCTAGATTTGCATTGCATGGTAGTTCAATGAAACTCAAAGTCAGCATGAAGTAAGAGTGTACACCTTTGAGTAAGCAGAGATGCTGACAAACCAGAGAGACCATACTTTGGTTTTGACCAGAACTTGCTTCAAGCACAGAAATGTGTCATTTAAAGAAACACAAAAGACAGACTAAGTAACCCTATCACATCCTTTCCTACTCCTGTTTCTTCCCTGTATTAGATAACAATTTATGCTGAAAATGATGACACAGAAGGAAAGGAAAAGAGAGGGCAATCGTACTTAGTTCCTTTACCTTTCAGTCCTTCCTTACTCATCAAGCTGAAGACAGAAGGTGTTGGTTGAATATACCCAAACAAAGAACTAAGAGAAAAACAGTTGAGTTAGTTTTGTGTATCATTTCCACTATATGTGGTCAGAATGAAATATATACTTACATAGGAGTTACAAAATATGAATTGGATAAATATTCTTATATCAACATTGAAAACTGGTATTGCACAATATGAAGAAAATGGGAAAATTCATGCTAATAATTTGAAATGTTAATTTCATTTTACTGAGAAGAACGTTAAATAGCAAATGAAAAACATGACAAGTTGAGAGACAAAGACCACAGAAGAAAGGAAAAAGCTTTAATTTTAGTACCTTTAATGGCACTGTTTTTCCTACATTTTGATTAAAGGAGCTGCATTTTTCAGTTTTTACTGAGCCCAACAAGAAATGTGCTCTTGTTGCTGTTATTATTATTACTTTATTCTGAAAATGAATCTAGGCATGCCTAAATGCCACTGCCTCCAGGAAGGCAGCCCTGATTGCCTGGTCATAATCAATCTCTCTCTTTCACTCTCTTGCTTAACCCTGTATAAATTTTATTAGATTTCTGTTTTAGCACAAGCCCTCAGCATGATTTGTATATACATCTGTCTCACCAACTAGACTGTGTCCACCTTAGGGTTGGCAATGTGAGTCCCAGAATTCTCAGCCTCACTGTCAGTCCATGCCGATGGTCAGTTAATGCTTTCTGAATTGAATCATTGGCATCTGTGGGAACTGCTCATCCAAATGTGAATTTTTCTTCACGGATTCACCAGGGTGCTACATTTTGATTGAATCAACCTAATACCCTAGAAGCATCATGACATCATTTTTCTTACAGTTTTCATCCACATTTTGGTGTCAGTCTTTTGATCTTAGGCAGTCAGGACAAGATACTGGTTTTGTTTGCTGTCTTAAAGATGGAACTCTTTTACTAGAGGTGGACCTCTTTTTCTGGGGGCAGCAAATAGATTGGCTTCCTCTCCCAATTACATCTCTGAGCTCCTCTCTTCTTCAGAGCCAAGGCTTCAGTTTGGTGAGTGACTTGTGTGCAAAAGAGTGCTCTTTCTCTGTTAGCAGAAAAAGAGAAGCTGGTTGCTAAGAATAGACTGTCTGGTCTTGGGGCTAGAACTCTAAATTGCTTCCTGCTGGAGGGGTCCTTGTAGTCATAAGTGACTGGCGGGTGCCCAGAGCAGATGATACTGCCAGATGACTGTCTGCTGCTCTTGAAATAAACTCTGGGCTCCTCATCAAGACCTTGAGCCCACCTTGATTTAGCCCCCGGCCTCTGGTGCCACTGCCCCTACCAAGCCAATACCCCAGTGGTGAACATTTAAGCTCTCTGGGAATGCCTTGTTGGTAGACACCGGCTTTGATCATGCAGGTGCCTGTGCTCTTGGTCACCTGAATTTCCTTAATCATCTCCCCCTCAATACAGCCTATTCACCTCCTTGGTAAATTCCTTCTTTAAGGCTCATCTTAAACATAAAATATAGTTATTTATTTGGGAATATAGAAGAATCTCTTTCTCAAACCTGTACTAGAGAAAAAAAATCCTGTTGAGGTAAATATAAGCAATAAAACCATAAAAACCAAATAGAACTAGAAACAATAAAAGTGTGTGATAGGAAAAGTCTTTCTAAATATTGTATCTGAGGCAGAAATCATAAACAAAAATATCATAGAATTGAACATAGAAAAAAATTAAATTTACATATTAAAGCATTACATACACAATTAAAAAGCAGATGATAACCCATAATTTGCCTAGATCCATGAACTGATGAATAGCCTCAGTTTTTAAAGTTCTCTAACAACTTATTAACAAAGACACCCCCCACAGAAACAACACAAAAGATTAACTGATGAAAAAAGATATGCAAGAAATGTTTTCTAAGATCATAATATAAAAAGCCTTTCTCAGAAGCTATTAAAGAAATGCAATTAAACTTTGCTTTTTTTCTAGTATAAGTCTGGCAAAAAAATTTAAATACTATTATCTGGGGTGGATTAGATTATTGCTCAGCAAATATTCATTCCCTGCCAATCCATTGAGTTGAAGGTTGTCACTTGAGTAGCTTTGGTATCACGGTGAGTGAATTATATTTCCTCAGCCCTTGACTTAAGACTTAGCCACATTTCTTGCTTTAATCAATCACAAATATTTTTTTGAGTGATAGCATAATACATGTTCACATGGTAAGAATTTCTCTTTGCATACCTGTCTTTTACCATGAAAAGAACATACTTTGTGTACATGCTTGTTGAGAGAGGATGAGAGACTAGTGAAGCAGGCCTATATTTTGGAGCTAAGCCCAGCCTAGATCAGCCAAACTCAAGCCAACACATAGGCAAGTGAACAAGAAGTTATTTTTATTATTACAAAGTATGCCACCGAATTTAAGAAGGTTTGCTACATAGGATGATTGATACTTAACTGAAACTATGTTTGATATTAGTAAAAATGTCAAGAAATTGCTTTGGTCATTCCAGTAGGAGGATTTAGAAATGTAAAAGAAGGGAGGAAAGAAGGAAAGAGGGATGATGGAGAGAGGAGAGAAAGACAGAGAACATTATGGCACACTGCTTTTTTACTGAATTGCTATGCCTAAAGTAATTGGGATTAGGCCATATAAGAGAAGCAACTAACAAAATCCAATAATCAAGCAAAAAAATAAAGCAGATTCTAAATCCATGTTGCTACACAGAATCATCATGTTGCAATGATAATGGCAATGAGAATAACTTGCACCCAAACAGTATTTTTAAAAATAGAACAGTTCCTCATGTAGTTGTCAAATTTTAACTCATTCCCATTTTACAGATAAGAAAACTGAAGTTTTACCATTTATCCAAGGTCACAGGCAGTCCTGCAATTTGTGTGAGGATCTTCTGACTCCAGAAGGAGTCCTTCTGTGTGACATCTGCATCCAGTTATCCCTGGCTGGCTTGGAGTTTCTCTGCACGTCTCATCCGCACCATTTCCTGAGACAATCTAACATGTGCCCCTCTTGTAAGTGCGAGACATGGAGCTTACTAATGATCCTATCTATACTAATTATGAGCAACCCCAGTTTGGAAAATCTAACTTTACCCTCTTCTCAGATCTTGTCAAGTCCCATTATGGGGCACTTCCCAGAATATTTCTCATGAAAGGATAATAATTACTCATTATTCAAAGAATTCAATTAGGGGCCTTTCATCAAAGGGTCTTAAGTACTTGCTGTGCTCCTTCAAAAGTAGCAATGACGTTTACAGAGAGAGTCAGAGACAAAGGGCAGCATTTGGAGATTAAATGTTTGATATGCTGTATCAGGGATGATGTTGCCCACATGGAGAACATCCAGGGAAACAAGCCTATCCTTTGAAAGCCGCAAATAGAAAAGACCAATTTGGATTCTAATATTTCCACTACAACACTTTATTTAGGGATATGATGAGATCACTAAGAACAGTTTCAGCCAAGACTGATTTGATAGCATCTACAGAGACAACCTATATTCACTGAAAGGGGCAGGTGTGGAGAGCAGAAAGAATGGCAGGTGCAGGGTGAGGGGTCTGGGTTTACGTGTGGCTGCTTACAAGCTTTGAGAGTTTTGACAAACCTCCCACAACTCTTTGGTTTGTTTGGTTTTCTCCTTTCCTTCCTTCTTCTACCCCTCTGATCCTTTGCTAACATGTGTAGGCCTACTGTGTATGTGTATATACACGCATGCACACATATGCACAATACAACAGTAAAAATCTCAGTTGATGACAGCTAGAGCAGCCAAGCACTTGATTTTAATCACATGCATAAAAAGTCCAGAAGCATAATCTTCCACAGGGGTGAGGTGAGCACTACAGAGTCACACTTTCGTGGTTTCCATTTTCTTGTCTCTGTCAATACTTTGCTGTGCACTTGCATTTCCCACCATGCCTTTACGGATGATAATTTCATTGTCATGATGATGCTGCAGGTTACAGATATCCCTTCCCATTCTCCCACCAGCAAGAGGCTCTTTGTATGTTTCTAAATATACTGGCATCCCAATCCCAGAATCCCATTTTAATTAAGATGTCGGCCTATTTGGAAACACACAAATAGCCTCTTCTTGGTGGGAGGATGGGAAGGGGGTATCTGTGACCTGCAGCGTCATCATGATTTTGAGGATCTCTTTTCTGGTGCCACTTGTGGCAGTAATTACTGTGTCTTCTAGACTGAAAACAGCAGAAAGATGACACACTCAAGTTGAGGAATTTGAGGAGATATTTGAAAAGAAACTTGTTGCAATGATGTAGTCAAGGTTTAAGGAAGGCAAGGAGGGATGTCTCGGCTCTGGGTGCTGGTGACAGCAGGGACCTGTTATCACCCACAGGCCAGAAGGCACGAGGGGAGGAAGTGGTTCTAGCACCCAACGAGAGAATTTCTTTAAAGGAACTTTGGCAAGAGCTGGGGCTTTGGGAGTGGGATCAGCAAACTTGGGCACCCTAGCCCCAAAGGAGCCAGGAAAATAAAATCAGCTTTCTTGATGGTTTTAAGGTCTTACTATTGCTCCCTCTCTTCTACTCTCCCCACGACCTCCCTCCAAGATGCATCTCCATGACCCAAAGCCCAAGGGCATGGTTGCCCATTCATATAAACCATTGTGAGCAGCTTCCTCTTAGGGCACAGAGCAAGTGGAAGATGGCAGAGCTGTACCTGGTGCTCAGCCCAGTCCTGTTGTAATTCTGGGCTTTGCTCTGCAGTAAGTGGATAGATAAGGTAAAGAAATATGCTGCATGTGCAGGGTGAAGGAAAAGGATTGTCTGGGGTTTAAAAACACATTTATGAAGAACAGAGAAGGAAATACGACGTTTAATGTTGGGAGGAAAAAAAAGAGGAAATAAGCATGGAGAATGGACGTCTTTCAGTTATTTTGATGTGGAGGCTGACAGTGAACACACCCTGACACCCACTGCATTTCAGGTGCAGTGCGGCCTCCAAGACTCAAGAATGAACTGCTATTCTGGCCTTTTGGAACCATTAATTCAAACAAAGAAATTAAACAGATTCCAAACAGGCTAGGAGAATGGCCTTGGAGAAATGCATGGAAACTCTAAGAATGACAGATTTAGCCTCACCTTTTTTGGCAGGACATGGGACCAAGAGTTAGCTACTGCATATGAACTTTGAAATAGATGAAATTGCTTTCAGAGAGTTAAAGCTAAATCTATGCTCAGCGATGTGATTTGCTGTCGATGGCCAGTGAGAGAAACCCAGACTGAGACTGTAAGTCAGTAAAAGCAAGGGATGAAAATACTGTCCATATACAAAGGTTTGTGATATGCCTGTTTGGAAACTCAATATTTTACACATGTGGTGTCATTTTAATCTTCACAATAATCCTTTACATCTGGCTTCATTATTTCTATTTTACATGTGTGGTACCTGAATCCCATAGAGGTTAAATCACTTGCCCAAACTCTCACAGCAGGTGAAGGGGCAGAGAAGTAAGTTAAATGCAGGTTTCTAGATTCAAAGCACTGCTCAGAGATGGAGCTGGAAGGCAGCTGAAATTTTATGAAAAACAACCTAGTGAGAATAATTTTATTATAAAGATGATAGTCCATCCTATTCCTTTGCTTCATCATCTGTACAGAAAAGCCTGAACTTGGCAGAGTTTTATAGCATGTTCCAGAAGATGGAGAATGTGGATCTATGGTGTAATGCAATGATAATGGCTGCCAAAAGATATTTCCGACTGGAACCATGGAACATGACTATATTTGGAATAAGAATCTTTGCAAATAGAATTAAGGTAAGGATCTTGAGAAGAAATCATTTTGAATTAGGGTAGGCCCTACATCCAATAACAAGTGTTTTTATTAAAGGCAGAAAAGGAGTTGACAGACAAAAAGACACAGAGGAGGCCACGTGAAGATGGAGGCCAGGAACACAGTGCTGCTGTCACCAGAAGCTACCAGAAACCAGAAGAGGAAAGGAGGGATTATCCCTGGAGCAGTTACGGGGAAGATGGCCCTGCTGGCATCATGATTTCAGACTTCTAGCCTCCAGAACTGTGAAAGCAGAGAGTTTGTGCTACTATAAGCCCCAAAGTTTGCTATAGTTTATTATTGCAGCCCAGTGAAACTAAAACAAGAACTTTGGGGCACTAAATAAATGTTCTTCCCTATGGAAAATGGAGGAAGGAAGGATTCACCATTGTATTCCTCAAGCTTATTTCTCTGCTTAGCTCAGATTCCATGCCTTCCACGTGACCCTTGGACTACTTTCACAGAACCTGATCCCTAGCAGGTGTTCAATAAGCACTTATGGAATGAATATATGGCAGCCATGTTTGTCATTAGTAACTCTAAGTATCCGCTACTGGGTATTTAGTACCCAATGCTTCCTAAGCCCAGTTTGAAGAGTATCACATATAGTTTTCTCCAGACTTGACAAGAGCATTGCAAGGAAAGTGTTGGTGTTTCTATCCTGCTTCTAAGAAGACCAAAACTTGTAAAGAAAAAATGAGCTGCCGGCTTCTAGTTAACAGCAGGTGGGACACAAAACAAGTCTGTCTTATTCCAAATCCTACATTCTAACTTCCACGTGGCAGCAGGTTCCATCTAAACTCGAAAAGAAGTTTCCCTAAGCAGAGAGGCTGTTTTAGTCTTCTTGGGGTATGACGAAGTTGAAAGGTAAATCCTGAAGAGTTTGGATTTCAGCAAGGAAATGTTTTGGTAACAGCCACCTTGAGCTCCAGGCAATCCTCTGACATTACTCACCCCCTTCTTTTCTATCTATATCCAAAGGACTTCTGCAGTTATAGCCAAGCTAGCTGGAGTGTGGGCTGTCTCAGTGAGCAGTGGGGCCCAGGCTCCTGGAGATGGGTGAGTACTAAGTAATACTTGGACAGTTCATCCCCTGAGCTTTGAGATTCTTTGATTCCATGAGACCACCTCAGGTGGCTGATTAAAGGATCAAAGGATAGAATGGATGTAAAAAGGCTTTGACAAGCTCTCAACTATAAGAGAGAATAAATATTAAATAAGTTAGCTTTTAAAAACGGCCCCACATACCGCCTAGAAGAGAGTAAACATTCAATATTTGCTGCGTAATTATCAATTTCTCAAAAGCTCTTTAAGGCAATTTAGTAAAATAAGAATCTATCTTATATTTGAAAACATTCGAACAACATTATAATATTAACTTAGGAAAGTTACATAAATCCTCCAAGCTACATTTGTGAGAATGAAGTGAGATGATGTTTGAAAATTCCTAACACTGCTTCTGACACATAGCAAACTTGCAATAAATGAGACCATTTTCTTATTTTAAGACATGGGCTATATAATATCTATCAAAGAAAAACTCCAAAAGGCAGATTTAAAAAAAAATTGTGCTTGAAGAATATTCATGGCATAGAAACAATGCTCAAGGTATAATGCTTATTGGAGAAGGTAGAATGCAGACATGTAGATATTTGTGTAAACTGTACAATGCCATTTTGAAAAAAAAATTTGAAACTGACATTTAATAATGTAAATTTGTTATGTTCAGGAATGCCTGTCTTTATAGCTGCATGGTCACATGTATAATCTACAGATGGATTCTTGTATAACAAATATATGTATTTACTACAGATGAGCATTAAATTCAAAAATGTTTATTAATTCCTTTTATTGTCTGAATCATAATTCACTTTAAAATTACTTCTGTATGAATAATGTGATGTTTGTAGATAAAATTTAATATTTGTGGGGAAAATTTAATTTAATTCTAGGCTATTATTTAGCATTTAAATTATCATTAGCAAGAATCATCCCTTTTGGAGTGGTTACATGACACTTATAATATTGTTGCTAAAATCTACACCAGAGAATGAGCTAATTAACAAAAAGTTTGGTAGAAATTAATGTTATCGGCAAGGGGAGTAATGTTCAAAATGATTAGATTAGGACATCTACCAAGTTTACATGAAAATTGTAAATCCAGCTGCCTGACGTCATCTATGCAGCATTTGAGGTCCAGGGTTGCACTGGTTCTAAATCTGCAGGTCCTGGAAGGCTATCATCAAACCCAACCATAAGACTGGTAGACCCTGCATCCAGATATCTCTGAGCTCAACTTTCATGACAAGTATTAGTCTGAGTGCTTTGGGGAGGGGAGTTGGGAAGGGGAGTTTTTTGAGCTAATGACAAGGTAGTGAGATTATATTTTTGTGCCTTTGTACAATGACTTGCTGTACAAGCGGCAGAATTTTCTGGAACTCTTGAGATAGTGTAACAAAATACTTTATAGTGAAGTTGAAGGGGATGTAACCTATTGACTCCCCTAAGCTCTCAGATAAGAGCTCTCCCAGCATATACCCACCAAACATATGCCAATTAGCATATATACCACAAATTCTGGAAACAGAGAAGATAGTATTTTATCAAGTATTAAAGTACTATAAATGAACCATTTACTATGTAGTCATCTATATTTCCAGGCTTCTTAGTGACCCCGTGTGTGTGTATGTGTTTGTGTGTGTGCGCACACATGCAATTTTTATATACATGCATAGGAGCTAAAAAGAAAAACATAGAAATGTTCACAGTTCACAGAGATTACCTCTAGATATTTTTATTTTTATTTTCTTCTTTATCCTTTTAAAAAATATTCTAAATTTCTTTCAATAAATAAAGCAAACATTTTATAATAAAAATGCAATAAATGCTATAAAAATCTGCAGTCACACTTCACAGTTGCAGATTTGCTTAGGGGAAACAGATGGCTGTTAGCCCTGTCACATTCTGTCTCCTAAAATTAGAGCCAGAGACTCCTGTGTGATCCATTGCACAAAATGGATTCCAGATTTAAAAATGCAAATAGACATAATTGCAAATCATTAACCTAATTGTGACGGTGGGGGTGGATCTAGTCAACACAACCATTTATTCAATGGTATATATTAAATGTAGACATTGTGCTCAAGCTGTGTACAGGGCAGTTTAGAAAAGAAACACGTTCCTGCTCTCATGGAACTTTCTGTTGATTTGAACAACCTCAACTGCAATTATGGGTATGTTGCTGGTATCTCTTTCTAGATAAAAGTTCCACAAGGGCAGAGATTCATCTGCCTTGTTCACAATTGATCTTCTAGGTCTTTCCCCATGTTTGTCATGTGCAAATAAATATTAGTCAAACTGAAATTAAAAGAATTTGCTAAAGAAATTCAAACCAATGGATATCAGCTCACCGGAATTTTTGAGTGGCCGATGCCAGGCATGTAGTTCCACAGTAAGAGCAGCATGTGTACTCTGAGCTCCTAAGGCTCATGTTATCTCTGAAGAGTCAAGTCAGAGTGTGATACATGCCATGATGGAGATATATACAAAATACACAACTAGTCAAATGGAGAGAAATGTAAGAGGACAAAAAAGACATCTTTTGAGTTACTTGAGAGCTGGGTTATTAAAGGATAACAGTTAGTTGGATAAAAAGAGGAGAAAGAACATTCTAAGCAAGGAAAAGTAGCATGTACAATTGTATTGATAGTTGGTGTATTAGTCTGTTCTCATGCTGCTAATAAAGACGTATCCAAGACTGAGTAATTATAAAGAAAAAGAGGTTTAATGGACTCACAGTTCCACATGGCTGGGGAGGCCTCGCAGTCATGGCAGAAGGCAAAGGAGTAGCAAAGTCATGTCTTATATGGCAGCAGGCAAGAAAGCATGCGCGAGGGAACTCCCATATGAACTCTCATTTATATGTCCCATTTATATGACATGACATTATGTCATGTCAGATCTCATGACACTTATTCACTACCAGGAGAACAGTATGAGGGAAATTGCCCCCACGATTCAATTGTCTCCACCTAGCCCCACCTTTGACATGTGGGGATTATTACAATTCAAGGTGAGACTTGGGTGGAAACAGAGTGAAACCACATCAGTAGGAACAATATGGTGTATTTCAGTAATTGACCCTTTAGCCTGGTTAAATACGTACAGGGTTTGCAATCCATAGTATGGAGGTAGACTTTTGTCATAATGGAGGACATGAGTTAACCATGGAAGATTTATAAATGAGGACTGACTTAACAAGATATATTTTCACTAACCCTTTTGGGAAGCTGTGTGTAGGAGGTCCTCTGGGAAGAGGGGAGAACAAGAATGGGTGGAAGGGATGCTAGTAGGGAGATGGTTGGGACAGTCAGAGCAGGAGATGGTGAGCCAAGGTCTTGGGAAGAAAAGTAGTAGATGGAATTATGGGCTATTTCTAAAGTCATATTGGCATTATTTGATGGGATCAGTCACTAAGTCAGCAAACATGTGTTGAGTTAAAGAATAACTCAAAATATATTAAGTTCAACAGTCATGTCAGGTTATTAAAGAAAATACTTTGGAAAATGTCCAGTCAATGTAGTGTTTTTAGAACACTTGTGAAGTGCGTTTTTATCTCAGCATGCTGAATTGTATCTAGTTTAGTTGAATAACAATAATGACATCAACAATAATTATTTCTTTTAACCTTTATGACCATAAAATTCACTTTATCATCTCAAAACCCTATGATCAAGAAAGATGTTATAACCATCCCCATTTTTAAAATAAAAAGAGGAAAATGATGCTTGTACAAAGTAAGAAACTTCAATAATGTCAAATTTTGAGTAAATGACGCAGTAGGTGGGTAAATGTGTGTGTGTGTGTGTGTGTGTGTGCATATGTGTGCATACGCAGGTTTTTTAAATTCTAAGTCTTAGGTTTTTCCACCATGTAAAAAAAAGAGTTTAAGCTTGTGCCTATGACAAAATTATAACTTAATCTGATCATGATTAGACCTCTAATAGTACCATGAAGAGTTGAAAGAATGTTATAGAAAATTCACATAAATAATAATTTTTGCTTCAATCAATTTTATCTGAAAGAAATTTGTTTTTTTAATTGCAAAGCATGATGTAAGGCAAAGGGGAAGTTATCATTCTTTGACCTAGATTGAATTAACCAGAATTCCCTCTGCTCATGAATTTACTTTTATTAGGTTGACATGATTAGTTATTATTTTAGAATAATAGTAGTGAGTCTAAATAGTATAGCTTTAACATAACACAAAGAAGTTGGGAAAAATAAAAAAAAGATTATCATTTCTTGTTCTTGAAAATATCATTCCTGTTGGCCATGCCTTCAAAAGCAAAATTTTAGGTTCTAGCAGATGGTTAAAAAGCAGAGCACAAGAAGGGAATACTGAGGATAAAATGGCTCAAAGACTTATTGATTTGTCTCTGATTTATATACCAGTGGATAATTTGCAAATGAAAACATATCCCTTGCATCCTATCTTTGTCCACTGAACACAACTTCAAACTTCACCCATTTATTCTTCCAAAACTCTTGCCCCATTATTATCTTTCTCATTCAGCAGCTGAAAGGATATTTTGAAAAGAATGTTAGAGTGTACTTCTCTCCTGATTAATGCCCTCCAATGGCCCCCATTTCACCTGGAATTGAATTCAAAGGTTTTGTTCTGTCCCACAAAGCTCACATTATGTTCTCTGCCTGCTTCTGAAACTTCTCCAGTCTCTAGACTTTTATCTTCTTCTGTGCCTCACCTCTGCCATTCTATTCCAGATTCTTTCCTAAACACTCAATATTCTTTCTAGGCTTTGTACTATGTACACCCAAAGTTCCACACTTTTAGTAGCTGGAATAAATAGAATTTTCTCCAAACTTGGACGTGAGAGGGAAAAGGGGTGACAATGACTGTAACACTATGTTTTAAGTTTGTCTTTCTTTACTTGAACATGTTAATAAACTAACATTATTCTGGTAAACTGGAAGCAACGGTGAAAAAATATGATTGTTTAGGGAGCAATAGTAATTATGCCTTAATAATGACTGAGTGTATTTAAATTGTGATGTCAGTCTCTTCTCTCACAGACTGAAGTAGAAAGCAAGAAGCTGGCTAAGGAAATAGTGGGGCACAGGCCATGTGATCCATCCTATAGTTTTCCAGAATGGATAGCAGAGCCCTGGGAGAAATGGAGTCTTAAATTTAGGATGTTGATCAGTCAACCAAAAATACTTAACTGGATATAAGGCCAGTGGCAAACGTATGACCTATTAGAAAACAAAAGGGCACTTCCAAGACTAAAAGCTAGGCAATTGTAAATGTTTACAGTCATGTGAGGTAAATAGAGCTGAGCACAGATTTTGACAGAAGGAATAAAGAGCCAAATGATACGGACTAAAGACAGGGAAATACTGGGTAGAAGAGGGCAGTTCCCCAGCAAAGGCCCCACCCCCAAGCCTGGAAACCCGCAGCCCTAAATAAGAACAAACATTTCTCTTTTCAAACCCAAATGTTGCCTTTTGGACCTCCATGCTCCATTATCTGGTACCCATAAAACCCCAAACCCCAGGCTCCATGGGCAGATGAGGAGACAAACAGAGGAGCAGAGGAACAGAAGGGTGGTGCCACAGAGAAAAAGAGACCAGAAGGATTGTCTGAACATTGATAGGAGTTTGGCTGCAGTTGGTTAGAGAGGAGATGGGCTGCAGGACAGCAGAACTCCAGGGAAAGATCATCTTCCCACTCCATTCCCTTTCCAGCTCCCTATCCATCCACTGAGAGCCACCTCCATCACCCAATAAAACCCCACATTCATCATCCTTCAAGTCCATGTGTGACCTGATTGTCCCTGGATGCCAGACAGGAACCCGGGTACCAAGAGGGCACTGAGCTGGTTAACACTTAAGCTGTTTGTGGGCAGCAGAGCTAAAAGATCTATGCAGCACACACATTGGGACTTCAGGAATGGTAGGCACCCACACCTAGATGCTACCATGGGGCCAGAGCCCAAAAGCACTCGCCCTGGCTCCTGCACATCTGCATGCTCTCCCCACAAAAGGAGTTTTTGTGTGGGCAGCCAAAGAGACGAGCCACACCTCTATCTCACACCCTGTGAAGGAGTTCAGGGAACTCTCCCGTTTCACTTAGAGCCTAACAACAAGCACGGAATTCAAAGGAAGAGGTTGAAGGAACCGAGGGTGAGTGGAAAGCTGCGGAAGAAAAAAAATTTGCAATGTATGTAGCAAGCAAGTGGCTATATCAGGGATACATAAATAACTCTCCTGAATCAACAAGGTAAAGATAAGTAGCTAGCCCAATAGAAAATTAAACATGATGTCCAAAGAAGAAGGAATAGAAAAGATCAATAGATGTATGAAAAACTGTCCTAGCCCAGTGAAATGCAAATTAAAACAATGATAAAACACTACTTCTCATCTACTGATTTGGCAAAAATGGAAAAATTTATAATAGCCATTTTAGGAAGAGGGCTGGGAAACAAAGATTCTTTCACATTCTGGCAGGAATGTACATTTGCAGAATCCATCGGGAGGGCAAATTGGCATTATTTATGTTTCTAGCTATCTATCCTGAAGAAGCATTTTCACTAGGACCTAGAGAATCATGCATACAGATGCTCATTGTGACATTGCTAAGAAGCAAAACTGAGAAAACTAATGTCTTTTAATAAGAGAATGGCTAGTCATCTTGGACGTTGGATAGAACACTAAGTGGCCCCCAAAATAATGGGATACATCTATATTATTACATATAATTCTCTGAGACATATTGCTAATTGAACAAAACAGTATGGTTCCAATTGTAAATGTTTATAGTCAAAAATCAAGGTTAAAACAAAAACCTTACGGGCAAACAACACTATGTGCATAAAGGTATCGGGGAACCTGCCCCAATAATCACGTAGGTTCTTTTCTACTTTCCTAAGCATCGGTTGGCTTGAGAAATAAAAGGACAGAGTACAAAAGAGAGAAATTTTAAAGCTGGGCATCCAGGGAAGACATCACACATTGGTAGGATCTGTGATGCCCCACAAGCCACAAAAACCAGCAAGCTTTTATTAGGGGTTTTCAAAAGGGGAGGGAGTGTGCAAATAGGTGTGGGTGACAGACATCAAGTACTTAACAGGGTAATAGAATATTACAAGGCAAGTGGAAGCAGGGTGAGATCACAAGACTACAGGACCGAGGAGAAATTAAAATTGCTAATGAAGTTTTGGGCACCACTGTCATTGATAACATCTTATCAGGAGACAGGGTTTTGAGATCAACCTGTCTGACCAAAATTTATTAGGTGGGAATCTCCTCTTCCTAATAAGCCTGGGAGCGCTATGGGAGACTGGAGTTTACTTCACCTCTGCAATCTCGACCATAAGAGACAGGTATGCCCCGGGGGGGCCAGTTCAGAGACCTACCCCTAGGTGCGCATTCTCTTTCTCAGGGACATTCCGTGCTGAGAAAAGGAATTCAGTGATATTTCTCCCATTTGCTTTTGAAAGAAGAGAAATATGGCTCTGTTCTGCCTGGCTCACCGGCGGTCAGAGTTTAAGGTTCTCTCTCTTATTCCCTGAACAATTGCTGTTATCCTGTTCTTTTTTCAGGGTGCCCACATTTCATATTGCTCAAACGCACATGCTGTACAATTTGTGTAGTTAACACAATTATTACGGAGTCCTGGAACGATATACATCCTCCTCAACTGACAGGATTAAGAGATTAAAGTAAAGGCAGGCATAGGAAATCACAAGGGTGATTGGGGAAGTGATAAGTGTCCATGAAATCTTTACAATTTATGTTTAGAGATTGCAGTAAAGACAGGCATAAGAAATTACAAAAGTATTAATTTGGGGAACTAATAAATGTCCATAAAATCTTCACAATCCATGTTCTTCTGCCATGGCTTCAGCTGGTCCCTCCGTTTGGGGTCCCTGACTTCCTGCAACATAAAGGCTTTTAATATCAGGCTGGAAAGGTAAGATGCCCTACACCTAGCAGGTCACTGTAAATTACCTCTGGAGAGTGGAGGGGCCTGAGGCCAGGAGTTAAGGAGAATCTCATTTGTTGTGCAGTGTTTAAATGAAATTCAGACTGACTGAACATGTTGCAACATACTGGAAAGTTGCATAATTTAAAGAAAAAAGAAGTGAATGAATGTGCTGGAGTGACAAGCGTTATACATTTCTGTTTCCAGTTCTTAGGAGCATCACGTGAAACTTCTAACAGTTACTTGTATTAGCATTAAATTGATTTATTTTTTAAAGCGTTCATCTAAGGAAATGTGATTATAAAGAGAAGTGAAAAAAGACAACAGAAGAATCAAACACAGCATTTTCATATAACCTGTGATTATAACCATAGAGTTTGAAGCAACATTTTCCAGAAAATTTTAAAAAGAAAAAAAAAGCAGCCATCTGGCTAATCTAAGCTGCAATAGCTTAGATGAAGCTGCATGTGTAAATTAGATGTAATAAGTACAGAGTCTCTTTATCTATATATCCAAAATATCAGTTGCTTAAAATAAATAAGTAGCAGAACTGAGATGCAGGAACCTCAGTGCTTAGACTTGAATTTACCTAGTTCATATTGACAACGTATAGATGAATAAATAGCACTCCACAGTGCAAGGTAAGGAACTTTTGGTTGCAGGCAACAGTAAGTGACTGTGGTTAAGAGTAGCAAAAGAAGAATGAACTGGATAGATATACATGACTCACAGATGAGTAAGAATGGCTGAGAAACCAAGCTCAGAAATAGGACTTTGGTAGGAATCCAGGCAACTGTGCTATAAAACTGAATATCACTTATTAGATGTTAACTTTATTCTAAGAGCCTATAAAAATAGAATGCATTCATTGAGTTTTGCAATATTCCCAATACTCCCTTTTAGCATAATAAGTCCTTTGTTTTCTTTCAACAGAAATAAACTGTTATCTATAAAATAAACAGTTTGTTAATTTTATAGATAAACCATCAATGAACAAGATATAAAATTGGGAGTCAAGCTAAGCCGTCAGATTCCAGAGGCCACTCTATTAATCACCATGAAATTATGCCTGTGTTATGCAATCAGAAAACCCTGTGTAAAATTGTCACTGAGGAAATGGCAGCTCAGTCAGCTGAGCTGACTGACATAGCCTAGCCACTCTTGCGTCCTCTGCCCAGTGAACTGGGTAAAGGATGCATGCACCTCCTGAGTTCAACCTTCAAAACCTGCGTGATTATTCATGCATCCTCTTTCACCACCTGCATACAGGACATCAATGCCCTGGGTGAACTTGGAAGTCACATGTTGATGACACTAGGATCTCCAACAGCCTGGGTCCCTGGATGACTGTGTAGAGCACAACCCCTCACCCGTCAATGTCATATCTGCTTACAGAAGAAGTACATTTCTCCCATGACAAAGCACTGAGATTTAAACCTTCATCTACCATAACAACTAGCATCATCTTTTTTTAATATACTTTAAGTTCTAGGGTACACGTGCACAACGTGCAGGTTGGTTACATATGTATACATGTGCCATGTTGGTGTGCTGCACTCATTAACTCATCATTTACATTAGGTATACCTCCTAATGCTATCCTTCTCCCCCACCCCCACCCCAAGACAGGCCCCGGTGTGTGATGTTCCCTTTCCTGTGTCCATGTGTTCTCATTGTTCAATTCCTAACTATGAGTGAGAACATGAGGTGCTTGGTTTTCTGTCCTTGCAATAGTTTGCTCAGAATGATGGTTTCCAGCTTCATCCATGTCCCAGCAAAGGACATGAACTCATCCTCTTTTATGGCTGCATAGTATTCCATGGTGTATATATGCCACATTTTCTTAATCCAGTCTCTCATTGACGGATTTTTGGTTTGGTTCCAAATCTTTCCTGTTGTGAATAGTGCCGCAATAAACATACGTGTGCATGCGTCTTTATAGCAGCATGATTTATAATCCTTTGGGCATATACTCAGTAATGGGATGGCTAGGTCAAATGATATTTCTAGTTCTAGATCCCTGAGGAATCACCACACTGTCTTCCACAATGGTTGCACTAATTTACAGTCCCACCAACAGTGTAAAAGTGTTCCTATTTCTCCGCATCCTCTCCAGCACCTGTTGTTTCCTGACTTTTTAATGATCGCCATTCTAACTGGTGTGAGATGGTATCTCACTGTGGTTTTGATTTGCATTTCTCTGATGGCCAGTGATGATGAGCATTTTTTCATGTGTCTGTTGGCTGCATAAATGTCTTCTTTTGAGAAATGTCTGTTCATATCCTTTGCCCACTTTTTGAAGGGGCGGTTTGATTTTTTTCTTGTAAATTTGTTTAAGTTCTTTCTAGATTCTGGATATTAGCCCTTTCTCAGATGGGTAGATTGTAAAAATTTTCTCCCATTTTGTGGGTTGCCTGTTCACTCTGATGGTAGTTTCTTTTGCTGTGCAGAAGCTCTTTAGTTTAATTAGATCCCATGTGTCAATTTTGGCTTTTGTTGCCATTGCTTTGGTGTTTTAGTCATGAAGTCCTTGCCCATGCCTATGTCCTGAATGGTACTGCCTAGGTTTTCTTCTAGGGTTTTTATGGTTTTAGGTCTAACATTGAGGTCTTTAATCCATCTTGAATTAATTATAGGGTGTAAGGAAGGGATCAGGTTTCAGCTTTCTACATATGGCTAACCAGTTTTCCCAGTATCATTTATTAAATGGGGAATCCTTTACCTATTTCTTGTTTTTGTCAGGTTTGTCAAAGATCAGATGGTTGTAGATCTGCGGTATTATTTCTGAGGGCTCTGTTCTGTTCCATTGGTCTGTATCTCTGTTTTGGTACCAGTACCATGCTGTTTTGGTTACTGTAGCCTTGTGGTATAGTTTGAAGTCAGGTAGCTTGATGCCTCCAGCTTTGTTCTTTTGGCTTAGGATTGTCTTGGTAATGTGAGCTCTTTTTTGGTTCCATATGAACTTTAGTTTTTTCCAATTCTGTGAAGAAAGTCACTGGTAGCTTGATGGCGATGGCATTGAATCTATAAATTACCTTGGGCAATATGGCCATTTTCATGATATTGATTTTTCCTATCCATAAGCATGGAATGTTCTTCCATTTGTTTGTGTCCTCTTTTATTTCATTGAGCAACGGTTTGTAGTTCTCATTGAAGAGGTCCTTCACATCACTTGTAAGTTGGATTCCTAGGTATTTTATTCTCTTTGAAGCAATTGTGAATGGGAGTTCACTCATGATTTGGCTCTCTGTTTGTCTGTTATTTGTGTATAGGAATGCTTGTGATTTTTGCACATTGATTTTGTATCCTGAGACTTTGCTGAAGTTGCTTATCAGCTTAAGGAGATTTTGGGCTGAGACAATGGGGTTTTCTAGATATACAATCATGTCATCTGCAAACAGGGACAATTTGACTTCCTCTTTTCCTGATTGAATACCCTTTATTTCTTTCTCCTGCCTGATTGCCCTGGCCAGAACTTCCAACACTATGTTGAATAGGAGTGGTGAGAGAAGGCATCCCTGTCTTGTGCCAGTTTTCAAAGGGAATGCTTCCAGTTTTTGCCCATTCAGCATGATATTGGCTGTGGGTTTGTCATAAATAGCTCTTATTATTTTGAGATATATCCCATCAATACCTAGTTTATTGAGAGTTTTTAGCATGAAGCACTGTTGAATTTTGTCGAAGGCCTTTTCTGCATCTATTGAGATAATCATGTGGTTTTTGTCATTGGTTCTGTTTATATGCTGGTTTACATTTATTGATTTGCGTATGTTGAACCAGCCTTGCATCCCAGGGATGAAGCCCACTTGATCATGGTGGATAAGCTTTTTGATGTGCTGCTGGATTCAGTTTGCCAGTATTTTATTGAGGATTTGTGCATCGATGTTCATCAGGGTTATTGGTCTAAAATTCTCTTTTTTTCTTGTGTCTCTATCAGGCTTTGATATCAGGATGATGCTGGCCTCATGAAATGAGTTAGGGAGGATTCTCTCTTTTTCTATTGATTGGAATAGTTTCAGAAGGAATGGTACCAGCTTCTCTTTTACCTCTGGTAGAATTCGACTGTGAATCTGTCTGGTCCTGGACTTTTTTGGTTGGTAGGCTATTAATTATTGCCTCAATTTCACAGCCTGTTATTGGTCTATTCAGGGATTCAACTTCTTCCTGGTTTAGTCTTGAGAGGGTGTATGCGTCCAGGAATTTATCCATTTCTTCTAGATTTTCTAGTTTATTTTCATAGAGGTGTTTGTAGTATTCTCTGATGGTAGTTTTTATTTCTGTGGGATCAGTGGTCATATCCCCTTTATCATTTTTTATTGAGTCTATTTGATTCTTCTCTCTTTTCTTCTTTGTTAGTCTTGCTAGCAGTCTATCAATTTTGTTGATCTTTTCAAAAAACCAGCTCCTGGATTCATTGATTTTTTGAAGGGTTTTTTGTGTCTCTATTTCCTTCCGTTCTGCTCTGATCTTAGTTATTTCTTGCGTTCTGATAGCTTTTGAATGTGTTTGCTCTTGCTTCTCTGGTTCTTTTAATTGTGATGTTAGGGTGTCAATTTTAGATCTTTCCTGCTTTCTCTTGTGGGCATTTAGTGCTATAAATTTCCCTCTACACACTGCTTTAAAATGTGTCCCAGAGATTCTGTTATGTTGTGTCTTTGTTCTCACTGGTTTCAAAGAACATCTTTATTTCTGCCTTCATTTCGTTATGTACCCCGTAGTCATTCAGGAGCAGGTTGTTCAGTTTCCATGTAGTCGCGTGGTTTTGAGTGAGTTTCTTAATCCTGAGATCTAGTTTGATTGCACTGTGGTCTGAGAGACAGTTTGTTATAATTTCTGTTCTTTTACATTTGCTGAAGAGTGCTTTACTTCCAACTATGTTGTCAGTTTTGGAATAAGCGTGATGTGGTGCTGAGAAGAATGTATATTCTGTTGATTTGGGGTGGAGAGTTCTGTAGATGTCTATTAGGTCCGCTTGGTGCAGAGCTGAGTTCAGTTCCTGGATATCTACCAAGCAGATGGAAAACAAAGAAAAGCAGGGGTTGCAATCCTAGTCTCTGATAAAACAGACTTTAAACCAACAAAGATCAAAAGAGGCAAAGAAAGCCATTACTTAATGGTAAAGGGATCAATTCAACAAGAAGAGCTAACTATCCTAAATATATACACACCCAGTAGAGGAGCACCCAGATTCATAAAGCAAGTCCTTAGAGACATACAAAGAGACTTAGACTCCCACACAATAATAATGGGAGATTTTAACACCCCACTGTCAACATTAAACAACTAGTATCATTTTAACTAATATATCTAGACATGGAAAATGTAGTAGAAAAGTACAGAAGTGAGACTAGATGCCTGAGGGAATCTCCCCAGAAGAGATACTATCTGAAATTTAAAAAGGAAACAACCAAAAACATCCAGAAAATCATCTCCCAAAGTGAACTGCATTTTAGAAAGAATCTGGGTTGGAAGATAAAGAGCTTTGTGAGTAGGCAAGGACTCAAAACTGCTAGAATTTCCCAAGCTGTCCAGAAGACATGCACTGATAGGAAAGGCCAACACTGGAAGCATGCATCATCTTCTATTTCCTACTCTCATCCAACTGGGTTAAGTTCAATATGCTTTCCTGGGCATCTGCTGTTTGCTCAGGGCCCTGTGTTAAAGCCAATGAGAAAACAAACAAACAAACAAACAAGTAAAATTCAGTCTTTTTTTTTTTTTTTTTTGAGATGGAGTTTCACTCTTGTTGCCCAGGCTGGAGTGCAGTGGTGCAATCTCAGCTCACTGAGACCTCTGCCTCCCGGGTTCAAGAGATTATCCTGCCTCAGCCTCCCAAGTAGCTGGGATTACAGGCATGCGCCACCAGGCCCATCTAAATTTTGTATTTTTTTTAGTACAGACAGTGGTTCTCCATGTTGGACAGGCTGGTCTCGAGCTTCCGACCTCAGGTGATCCACCCACACCGGCCTCCCAACAGTCATTTTTTCTTTCAGGAACTTTCCATCTTAAAGAAGGAAGAATGAACTTGGCCTTGAATGAGGTGGTGGGTGGTAATGTTAACTTCTTTCACGTGTTCTCACCTTTGTTTGGCTTTCTCTCATGAGTTGGAACATAAGTAACAACAGCCAGAGGACATTTCGAGTGACTGTAAACCAGATATCACTGAGATTTCAGGAGGAGAATCTCCATTCACAGATTATTTCTCCTGTCCTAGTAATTTGTCTGTCAAAAGTGGATTTGATTCATTTATATTGAATGTTACTATGTACTGAATAGGTTTACATATATCATTCTGTGTATGGCACAAGATGTTTCTGAGACTGACATTACTACAGTCATTTAAAAAGGCAATGTACGGTTCAGAGTGAACCTGTTTGCCCAAAACTATCCAAGCAAAAAGAGACAGAGGAGGGATTTGAACCTGGCACTCTATCATATACTCCCAGAGTTATGTCCACTCCCCTACAGTTTCCATCTTACCCCATACCTCATTTCCTTCCCTTGAGATTTTGATTTACTTTTTTAGGCAGAGTCTTGTTCCGTTGCCCAGGCTACAGTGCAATGGTGCCATCTCAGCTCACTGCAACTTCCACCTCCCAGGTTCAAGTGATTCTCCTGCCTCAGCCTCCTGAGTACTTGGGATTACAGGTGCGTGCCACCATACCGGCTAATTTTTGTATTTTTAGTAGAGGTATGATCTGCCCATCTTGGCCTCAGGTGATCTGCCCATCTTGGCCTCCCAAAGTGCTGGGATTACAGGTGTGAGCCACTGTGCCTGGCCTCTCTTGAGATTTTTCTAACCTTTATTTTCTCTCTGCCAAGTCGCTATTTCCCTTCAGAGCTTCCCCTTCTTGAGACTGAAATCTCAAGCTGCAACTTACACCTCACTCCACTTCAATAAACCTGGGAGGGAGGGAGGAAGAAAACAAAATAGCTCAGCAGATGTTTCCGGTTACATTTTTTTTTCAAGTGCAACTTGCTAATGTGGAAGTTTATTTTGGGGCCTGCCAGTGTTAGCAGATGTTTGAGAAGACGAATACCTGCTTAGGAAATTATACATAGAAAGTGATAGCAGGTTTGCATAAAGAGTCAGTCTTTAAAAACGGATAATATAATAGACTTTCTCATACAGATTCAGCACGTTTATGCTAGATTAATTCTTGCAGTCTGATTTGGACCCTATATTTATTCTTGAACCTTTATACTTATAAAAATGAGGCCACACAAAAGGAGAGGTAGAAATAGATTGTGCCTACAGACGCCAGCTAGAGAATATAATTAGAGAAAATAATGCCTAGAAACTCTGACACTCAGAGGCTGGAGATCCTATTAATTGCTGCTATGTTGTTTTGGGACATAAATATTTACACTTCATTTCTCATTAAAATTTTCCTTCTTAAAATATTAAACCCAGACCTCTGATTGCTGGATAATTAATAGCAAAATAACACATCAAGATTTTCAAGAAATTGAAGGTGTACATTTTCCACTCTAGGTATTCTCATGGTGGGGAAGGTAGATACCCAACAATTCCATTCAGCAAACATTCACTGTGTATCTACTAAAGTATTGAGATTCCGAGATAAGTAGGAAACAACTCCACCTCTTCAGCAACTTAAGTCTCCTAAATATCAAATAACAAAGCTGATAGGTTCTATAGACCTCACATAAACATTTCCTACTGAATGAGGAGTAGTTGTAGGAATAAACTTTTGACAAGCTTAAGGCCTGCCTAGACCTACAGGATGAAAGTGTAACCAGGAAATTTTCCTTTGAATGGTAATGGCAGGTTCATAAAAATTTTCTGATGTGATCTCCAAGATCAGTAAGTATTGTGGGAAATGGGGTGCTTTTTTTGGAGACTTGATTGATGGACAGGAGAGTTTTCCCTTTAGTTGGCAAACATAGCAGAGATGTCTGCTTTGTTCACGGTCTGTATATATTTACATCTGACATTCTTTACTGCACTTGTATCATTTATCTGAGTCTGCTCATAATTTTCCAACAAGCAATACATCCATGTGTCCTCAGTGTGGAAGGCTAGTGTCTGTCAAGGCACTCCACCATTTGGCATCTCTCTGCATCTTTCATTCCATTTTCAGTGACAAGCCCAACCCACACAACAATACCAACCCTCTAAGGGGTCCCCAGATCTGCCAAGCTACTTTAAAACCCCATATTTTGCAGATACTCCTCTTCTGTATGGAAACCATTTGCTCCCAACTTTTGCTTCAGAGCAATAAACTATTCATTGTTGAAGACCATGTACTGGAGTCTCCAGATCTTGAAGATTTTCCTGATCCATTCTTTGTCTTTTCAGTGTGCCAGGTACTTAACTTCTATTCTTGTTATTACCCTACAGCATTCACAGTATAATTTGCATGCACATCCCCCCAAATAGCTTTGACATCCTCAAAGATGGGAGCATGCACCATACTCATCTCTATAGCTCCTCCCTCAGTATACACCTGGCACAGAGTGTGGGCTCAATACAAATCTGTTGTATTTCTGCTTTAGTCAGAACACTTTCTCATGGGAATAACAGCTTTCAGAATCACTGAAGCACTGAAAAGAGAGTTTTGATTCACTCGAGTGGGAAGCACTGGGTTGTGCTGATCTCAGGTGTAACTCCATCCAGTGACTCCAATTTCTAGGACTTGACATCATTTGACACTGGCTCCACTCTTCTCTGAGGACTGGCCTTATTCACATACAGGTTAAATGGGCTTTTGCTAAGTAGTGGTGGCATGATGTTCTGGGATTGCATTCTCGTATTTTATGACCTAAAAGAAAAGAAAGAACATGTGATCATATATAAACTCTCAGTGATCATATATAAATTCCCAGGGGAGATTCTGATTGGTCAGGACTGGGTCTCAATGCTGACCCCTGAGGGCACTCGCTAGTTACATGGATAAGCTAAGATTGTTGGGGGCAGTTCTGGGAGAGTGATCTGCCCACCCCAACAGCTATAGGGTACTGTGATTATCAGCCACAAAAAAACCACACAGAGTGGGGCAGGGGGTCAAAGAAAGAAAGGTATTGAGTGGGACCAAAAGAAGCAGAAAAGGGATCTTCAATAGAAAAAAAACGAGAGTTGTTTGTTACTCTAATTACTTTAGCATTTTGTGTGACATAAAGGGAGTGCTTAGTAGATGTTCACTTACGGAATGAATATGCAAATGCATGGATTGGAATTTCTTTGTTTCATCCCATCAGTGATGTACATATACATAGAAACAGCTCAGCCCCATGTGTTTTATGATTGTAAGTTCATTCCTTTGTTCAAGACCCAGACTCTCTTCAGGCTCACCATATACACTATTCAGCTTCCAACAGAAAATTTTCATTTAAATATATTAAGAGATTCTCAATTCAGCAATCCAGCTGGACTTCTTTTAGACTTCTGCCCACAAGCACAGGCATCAATCTGTTTCCTACAAAGTGTTGTTTGTTGTGATAATCTCACCTCCAGCAAATGTTCCTATCTTTAACTCCTTGTTATTAAAATTGTGTACAGAAAGCTCAGGGAAAATAAAACCACGGGCTGAGAGTATCTGACAATATCATACAGTAGAAAGGAAACTTGTTTAAGAAATTGACAACTAGTGTTAGGTATATCTTTAAGTCTAACTCACCTTGGACATGTTACCTCTATCAGCCACTATTTTATCAATAAAGTAACAATTTCATTAGATGATTTGTGGTTAGCATTAATTCTCTATGCATGCATAGAAGATTCTTTTTTTTTTTTTTTTGAGATGAAGTTTTGCTCTTGTTGCCCAGGCTGGAGTGCAATGGCATGATCTCGGCTCACCACAACCTCTGCCTCCCGGGTTCAAGCGATTCTCCTGTCTCAGCCTCCCGAGTAGTTGGGATTACAGGCATGCGCCACCATGCCTGGCTAATTTTGTATTTTTAGTCAAGACACGGTTTCTCCATGTTGGTCAGGCTGGTCTCGATCTCCCGACCTCAGGTGATCCGCCCACCTCAGCCTCCCAAAGTGCTGGGATTACAGGCATGAGCCACCATGCCTGGCCTAGAAAGTTCTTATGACAAGTACACGATTTGGGAAACCACAGTTTTATTTAAACCAGCAGAACCCAAAATACGGCATCTTCATTAGTCCTCAAGACTAATCTGTTTATCTAGCCAGCAAACACAATTTAACTTGGTGCTTTGGGTTAGACCAAATTATATGACTCCACCTAAATTTCCAACTGTTCCTTTTACTCTGTTTTTGTCAACTATTTTATGCCTCTCTGTTTACTTTTTGACTTCTGTAGCTTCGCTGATGCAGTTTCTTACACCAAGAAAGGTTCTCTCCTCCACATGTACCTGTTTATATCCTATCTATCCCTGAAGGTCCAGGAAAAGACAATCGGCTCTGCAAAGTGTTCCTATTTTCCAACTTGCCTTCTCTCATCTGGATGCTTTTCTCCCTTTCCCCTTGAGCTCTTAAAACTCTTTGCTTGTACTTTGGAATAGCAGTGAACGCATTCTACCTTGTGTTATAGTTATTTAGCGATTTATCTCCTCTGCCCCTCTGGAATGCAAGCACCTTTCCCTTAGGATAGGATGTTCTGTGTAGTTGAGCACAGATGGGTTTTTCAGGAAGCCAAGTCATGATCAAATTCCAGCCATGATGCTGCATCCTTGGGGGAATCACTTAATCTCCATGATCATCATATTCCTTATCAGTAAAACTAATAACCACTGGAATATAGGAAAGGCAAAATGAGATCATCTAAGTGAAAGCGCTTAGCACTCTGCTCTGAACATGGAGCACTTTTGTTTTATTACACTTACTTTTAGTGAATACCCCTAAATATCTGTTGATGTCTTTACTCTTTATTGCACTTTGAATAAAATGCAAATTTCTCATTAGGGCTGACAAGGCTGGACATAATCTGACTCCTACTTCTCCTCTCTGACCTCACTGTTTTTTTAATTTTGGTTTGTTTTTAATACCTTTATTTGGCTGTATTTGACATACAATAAACTGCACATATTTAAGTGTAAATTTTGTTAAATTTCAGCATATATATACACTTGTGAAGCAATCACCACTATCATAATAATTAAGAATTCGTACCCTACAAAGTTCCCTTGTGCTCCTTTGCAATGTTTTCTTTCAACACCTTCCCTGACATCCCCCTTTTCTATCTTCAGGCAGCCACTAATCTGTTTTTTGTCGTGGTACATTAGTTTGCATTTTCTAAGATTTTCTATAATAAAATCATAGAGTATGTGCTCATTATTATCTGGTTTCTTTCACTGAGAATATTTATTTTGAATTTATCCCTACTGTAGAGTGTACCAATAGTTCATCACTGTTTTATTGTTGAGTATTATACTATTCCATGGATATGCCACAGTTTGTTGAACCTTTGAGCTAATTCCAGATTTTAACTATTGCAAATAAAGCTGCTAGGCACATTTATATGCAAGTGTCTATGTAGACATATATATTCATTTTTTAAAAACACCTAATAGTGGTATGGCTCGGTCATATGATAGTACAAGTTTAAGTTTTTAAGAAATTGCCAAACAATTTCCAACGAGTCTGGGCACTTTACATTCCCTCCAGTAGTGTATGCAAGTTTTATTTGCTCCATATCCTGGTCAACACTTTTGATCATCAAACTTTAATTTTAGAAACTTTGATAGGTGTATAATGGTAAGTCAAAATGGTTTATTTGCAATTCCATGGGGGTAAATGATGTTGTACATACTTCCATATGCTTATCTGATATTCAAATGTCTTCTTTAGTAATGATTCTGTTCAATCATTTTTCTATTTTTTTAATTGGTTTGTTTTCATATCATTGAGTATCATGAGTCCTTTATATATTTAAGATAGAAGTGATTTGTTAGATATATGCTTTGCAAATATTTTTCCAGTCTGTGGTTTGTCTTAGTCTCTTCACAATGTCTTTTGAAGGGTAGAAGATTTTACTTCTGATGAAGTCTTATTTATTATTATTAAATAAATTATTATTTTTATGAATTGTACTATTGGCAGTGTATCTACGAAGAAGTTTTTGCATAGCCTAAGTTTACAAAGATTTATACTACCTTTACTTTTAGAGATTTTATAATTATTCATTGCATTTAGATGCATCATCCATGTTGATTTAATTTTTATATGGTACAAGCTATAAATTGAAGAATAATTTTCGCATATGTGTATTTTATTTTTCAGTACTGTTTGTTGAAGACTTTTCTTTCTCCATTGAATTTCTTTTGCATCCTTGTCAAATACATATGTACAGATATATTTCTGGACTCTTTGTTCTATTGATTTTTTGTCAATCTTTATATTAATTCTACACTAAATTTATCCCTCTAGGTTTGTAATAAGAACTGAGGTCCCAAAATAAAGTATTATTTGTCTTCTTTCTTTTCAAAACTGTTTCGTTGTTTTAGATTGCTTTTTTACATAAATTTGTTTGTTTGTTTCTTTGTTTGTTTGTTTTTGAGATAGAGTCTCACACTGTTGCCCAAGCAGGAGTGCAGTGGTGCGATCTCGGCTCACTGCAAGCTCCACCTCTCCAGTTCACACCATTCTCCTGCTTCAGCCTCCTGAGTAGCTGGGACTACAGGCGTCCGCCACCATGCCTGGCTAATTTTTTTGTATTTTTTCAGTAGAGACAGGGTTTCACATAAATTTTTAAATAAGCTTTTCAATTCCTAGAAAAAAGTAAAGACTGTTGGGATCTTGTTGGTTTGCATTTAGTCCATAGAACAATTTGTGAAGCATCAACTTTTTAAATACATAAAATCTCCTTACATATAAACATGATGTATCTCCACATTTATTTAGATCTTTAATTTATTTCAGTGATATTGGTAGTTTTCAGTGTAGATGTCTTTTATATCTTTTTGTCGATTTATATTTAAATATTTTATATTTTCATGCCATTATTAACAGTCCTTTGTTTACATTTTAATTTCTATTGTTCTTTGCTAGGATAAAAAATACAACTGATTTTTGTAGCTTAATATCGTATCCTAAATGATTTCTAAACTTACTTATTACTTTTAGTTGTTATCTTTTTTAAAAAAAGTGTAAAAGATACATTGGCTTTTTCTACATAAATGATCATACCAAGTGCAATTTTTTTAAAAATTACTTCTGTCTTTCCCATGTAAATGATTTATTTCTTTTTATCTTCAGTAGCAAGGGCTCAAACTTTTAGTACAATGTTGAATAAAAATAGTAACATTGAGTGAGACGGTGGGACTCTCCTGATGGTATTCAGTCTTTCACCATTAAGTATGATGTTAGCTATAGGTATTTTGTAGGTTTTTTAAAATTAGGTTAAGACCATTCTCTTCTATCCTTACTTTTCTGAGAGTTTTAAAAATGGGTATTGAATTTTGTCTTCTTTTTGCTCATATACGGTAATATAGACTTTCTTTTTTGTGATTTGTTAATATGGTTAATTATATTCACTAATTTTAAAACATAAAGCCATATTTGCCTTCCTGGGATAAACCTCCTTTACTAATAATATACTGTCCTTCTTCATATTGCAAGTTTTTATTTCCTAAAGATGGTTTAGAATTTTTGTCTACGCTTTAGAAAAGATTGTTCTGTAGTTTCATTTTCTTATGAAATGCTTGTTTGGATTTGTTATCTGTATAATGTGGCTTCAAAGAATGAATTGGACAGTTTTTTTTTTTCATTTTCTAGAAGAGTTTGTGTCAGATTATTTTTACTTCTTCGTTAAGTAATTTGTGAAATTCACTAATAAAATTATCTGGACCTGGATATTTCTTTGTGGAAATGTTTTCACTAAAATTAAGTGCCTAATAGATACAAGGATATTTATGCAGTCTTTGTTTGTTCAAGGTGCTATAACAAAATACCATTAAACACGGTAGCTTATGAGGAACATAAATTTATTTTTACAGGGCTGGGGGCTGGGAAGCCCAAGATCAAGGTGCCACAGACTCAGTGTCTGGTTAGGGCCTCCTTCCTCACAGATGACACCTTCTTGCTGTGTTCTCACACAGTGGAAGGGCAGACTTAACTCTCCGAGGTCTCTTTTATAAGGACACTAATGCCAATCATGAGTGCTCTCCTCTCATGATATAATCACCCTCCAAGTCCCCATCCCCTGATACATCACCTTAGAGGTTAGGATTTTAATATATGAATTTTCGGAAGACATAAACATTCCATTCATTGTGCCACCTATTTTTGAGTATGCTTCAATTTGTGTCTTTCAAGGAATATATCCATTTCATCCAGGCTATCATATTTACAGGTATAAACTTGTCTGAAATATTTCTTTATGCTTTTAAAAAAGTTTTATCTTAACTGACAAATAATAATTATCCATCTTTAATATCTGTCATATCTATACTAATGTCACTACACTCATTCTTATAGTAATTTTTTAAATTTTTTGTTTTCTATTGTATTTATTTTCATTCTAATAATTTTCTAATACTTTATCTTTTAATCTTTATTAATAATTATTACCTTTTCTGTTTCTTTTGGGTTTAAGTTGGTTTCCTTTCCCTTAAAGTACAAGCTGAGGTCTTTGATTTGAGACCATTCTTCCAATTAGATACATACATGTCATTCCATAAGTTACCCTTAAATTCTGCTTCGGTGGCATCCTAAATATTTAATTATGGGTTGAGAGGTTTTTGTTTGTTTGCTCTTATTCAGTACTTTAAAGACACTACCCAATTGCCTTCTTACATGCTTTATTTTCTTTGGGTTGTTTGTTTGTTGTTTCTTTGTTTTTGAGACTGAGTTTCACTCTTGTGGCCCAGGCTGGAGTGCAATGACGTGATCTCGGCTCACTGAGACCTCCGCCTCCCGGGTTCAAGCGATTCTCCTGCCTCAGCCTACCGAGTAGCTGGGATTACAAGGCACCTGCCACCACGCCTGGTTAATTTTTATATTTTTAGTAGAGAAAGGGTTTTGCCTTGTTGGCCAGGCTTGTCTCGAACTCCTGACCTCAGGTGATCTACCCGTCTCGGCCTCCCAAAGTGCTGGGATTATAGACATGAACCACCACACCTGGCCTTACATGCATTATTTTCAATGAGAAAACTGTTGTTACCCTTAGCCTTGTTTCTCTATAATATTTTTTTCTCTGCTTTTCAGATATTTTGCTTTATCATAGTTTTAAGAAATTGCATTATTATGCATCTTGGCATAGTTTGGTTTATTCTTCCTGTCTTTAAGGCTCATTTAGTTTCTTGAAACTATAGGTCTATTGTGTTCCTCAAAATTGGAAAAAAAACATTAGCTATTATTTTTGTCAATGCCCCACCCCCCTCCTTTACACACACAACCTCCCGTTTGAGGAATCCAATGTCACATACTTCTGGTCGTTAAGTTTTCCCATGGCTAGTGACACTCTGTTCACTTTTTTATAATTCTATTTTTCTTCCTATGCATTATTTGATAGTATTTTATTGCCATACTGCTTTTTAAATGTAATATTTAACTTACTTTTATTCCTATTCATTGTATGTTAATCTCAGAAATTATTTTCAAATCTAGGAATTTAGTTGAGTCTTTTATATTCCTCCAATTTCTCCATTTTACTTTTTAAACATGTAAGAAGCAGTTGTAATGAAGATTCCCAACTTCTTTTTTGCTAATTCTAACATCTGTGTTAATTCTGGGTCAATTTTTATCTATTGACTTATCTCCACATGATAAACTATATTTTTCTACTTCTTTACATGTTTGATTCATTTTTTTAGGATGCTAGACATGGTTATTTTTACTTTGATAGCTATAGGATACTTGAGCCTTTTGTTGGGAAACAGTTAAGTTACTTAACAGTTTTATTCTTTTAGATCTTTCTTTTATTATGTGTTATTGGAGAACAGAGCAGTAGTCAATCTAAGGTGGTTATTCCTCACTCAATATTCAATTCTATTCCCTGTGGATTTTGTGGTGTACCAGTGCAGCCGGTAAAATCAAGGACTATTACCATGCTGTGTATGTGCTGGGTACTAGTTCTTCCAGGTGGTTCTTTACTTGGCCTGTAGCAGTTTTTTCACTTGTATGTTCAAATCAGTACTTACATGAATATTTGAGAGGAAATCTCTAAAGATAATACAAGTCATTTTTCTGTGCATGCCTTTTATCTCCATTTTTCTGTCTTGTCAACTTAATTGTTTGGTTTTCTTGGCTTTCAGCTCCATCTCCTCAACTCATGGAGTTCACTGAGCTCTATTTTATTTCCCACTCCCTACAATGTGTCCTGGAAACTTTCTCAAGGCATTAAGCTGGGGCATTCTTAGGGCTTCTCATGATTATTTTCTGTCTTTCAAATTCATTCTTCCTTTTTGCTTGGTATATAAAGTCTTGTAAAGAGTTATTTCATATATCTTGCTTATTTTTTTTGTTTTGGTAGTTTCACATGAGAACTGATTTCTCTTCATGTATAGACATATTCATTAAGTTTTCCTTTCCAAATTTGGAAAAAACCTGGCTTATTCACATCTCAAACCCTTTAGACTTGCTTTTATTTTTTTTTTTCCTGCCTAAAATACTTTACCCAAGAACTCTACAAGGTGACTGCTTCTTATTATTCAGGTCTTAGTTCTAATGCCAGCTTTTTGAGGACACTTCTTTTGGCAATGTTAATAAAGTAGAACATCCTCACCAAGTTATTTCTGTACCAGTGCCATGCTTTTTGTTTTCACAGCACTAATTTCCATCAATAATTACTTAGTTGATTTGTATACATTTTGTCTCTTGCTAATTATTAAAATGTAAGCTCCTTGAAAGCAACGTTCTTGTTTACTTTCCACATTATATTCCAAGAACCTACAACAGTGCTGCACCAAGAAGTTTTAGTATTTCCTAAAAGAAAAATCATGTTACATTTTAAGAATTATGTAAAAATAGGTTTATAATATGTGAATATGAATGTTTAGACAACTAAAGAGGCTTAGAAAAAAAATTATCTCACATAACAAATGAACCCAAAGTAGACTAGTTTCAAGATTAGTTAATTCAGTGGCTCTGTGACATCATCAAAAAGGCAGGTTCTTTGTATCTTTCTGCTTTGTCATCTGTACTGCATTGATTTCCATCTTGGCCTGGTCTCCCTTTTGCTCCCAATGGCTGCCATAGTTCCAAGCAGCAAGTAAAGACAGCTTTCAGATCATAAGGAAATGCTGTTTTCCTCTAGCCCTTTTTAAAGGTGAAGAAAACTTTCCTAGAATCTTTTTAATGACTTTCCCCACATCTCCTTGGTCAGCCATTAGTAACCATTCCCAAATTAATTGGTGGTAGAGGGAATGGAAATTACCAAGTTTGGCTTACACCAGTTAAGATTCAGTTTCATACCAGCCCTCCCTTTCCAAACTGTAGGTTCTGTTGATGGCTCTTTTCCCATCTCTCCCAAGCACTTAGCTGCCTGAAGTTGTCAAGAATAGAGTTCTCTTAGGGGAAACAAAAAAAGCAAAACATAGGAAGTATGTAGTTAGGTAGGCTGCTACAGATTATTTTATTAGAATAAGAATGTGTAATTCAAACATTTAAATAAACTTATTTTGGCTCTTTTAGGTAATGTCTCAACTGCTTTAAATATTTGCTAGAGTGTGAGACAAGCCTTCTGATGTCAGCTGAGTTAAACAGGGTTTTTAGCTTGCATTTCTAGTCTTTCACTTTGTGTAACATCTCCAATTCTCGACCTTCTTTTCTGGTATTTTGCCCACCACTGATGCACATTGTCAACTGAAAATACTGTTTTCACAAACTTCCAACAAGCTGGCAAAGGGATTTCTAAAGTGGAAACATATTTCTTTTTTTCTGCTTAAAAAATAGAAATTTAATCATAGTACATTTCTTGTCATTTTATACCCATTCAAAAATATTTACAGCTGATTCTATTTACAGTGAATCTACAAATCTTACTAAATATTTTGAGTAAGAAGATTATGCTATGCTTAATTCATCTTTTGCACAGTTCTTGTACTCACAGTTAATAAAATTATATTATTTCACGCCAGGGATGAATCCTAGAGATCACCTCATCAACTTTGTTGTTGGAAGTGTGGAAACTGACTCTGAGGAGATTAATCAATTTCATCAAAGTCAAATGCAGATGTGTGTTGGAGCTGACTCATATCAATTCATGAGAACCAACTGTGGGCATCTACCCCTGACCCCATTTTCAGTGTTGTCAAATTTTTACCTTGAAATTGGCTCTTGTGGGAGTATTTACATGATGGAAATTGGCAAAATGCTACCAATCAGGATTTTTTTTTCTTTCCTGAAGCAAAGAAATGAAAACTGAAGTACTGGTTGTTAAACATTTACCACTGCACCACACAATTAGTAACAGGCAGGGCAAGATACAGAATAGTAAAATTTAAGATTCAAGGAGGTTGTTATAGCCATAAACCAGTAGAAGTCACTAATATTGATGCTTATTTGAATTACCATTAATGTTAGGTTGGTGCAAATGTAATTGTGGTTTTTGCCATTAAAAGTAACTTGCCCGGCCAAGTGCGTTGGCTCACGCCTGTAATCCAAACATTTTGGCAGGTCGAGGTGGGAGGATCACGAGGTCAGGAGTTTGAGACCAGCTTGGCCAGCATGGTGAAACACCATCTCTACTAAAAATACAAAAATTAGCTGGGCGTGGTGGCACATGCCTGTGATCCCAGCTATTCAGCTATAGGTTTAATAATGGACTCTTGAGTAGTGATTAAAAAAAATGACTTAGGTAGTTAACTAGAAACCAGTAAAAAGTAATATTAAAAGTTAGAGCCAAAATGTTCTGGGAAAGACACTTGAAGATGGCCACATACAAACGAAAACAATATGTCAATGTTTATTCTTCATGTTAATGTCCACCAGAAAACATCCACCTCAGAGGAACCTCCGAATCACGAGGTACGCGTGACAATTCATGCAGGCAAGAGCAACCAGCCCCTGTATCCTCAGCCACCTAGTGCTTGGAAAGTGGACCCATGATTGGGATAGCCATGGTGGCAGGGAGGCAAGTCATAGTTTGAGTATACCAGCATGGATTCTTGCCATACCTAACCACAGGTCTCCTGCTGCTGTATGCCTGAACTTTTAGAGGCACAGATGGACTTTAAGTCCTTGATATGGCTCCATCCTTTGAGCAGTCTAGCCTGCATCTTGGCACCTAGGTTGTGTTGGGGTCAGTGGTTGGCTTGAAAGCATTATATCTTTACTGGGACAGACACTCATCCCTGACATATGTTTGCCTTCCCTATCTTCAATAGCTTTGCCAGCAGCAATTTGCAAGGGTGTAGAGACTACCTGATTAATAAACACAGATTTCACTTTAAGCTTGTTTCTCTCTTATTTCAAAGACCCTATGAGAAAAACAACTGCATTCAACTAATACTTAAAATAACTACTCCTTAAGATTATTTTGAAAATTAGCATATACAAATGACCATAATAATGTCTAGCATGTGGGATATTCTTAGTGATGCCTATTCCCTTTCTATTGTTATTAACTATTATGATTATTAGCAATAATGTGATCACTACTATTATTATCATTTCCATGGCATTTCAACGGAACAGAATTTTTGCTTTTCTTTGTTTTATATATCATGACCCAATTAAGTTCTGAAGTTTCATTTTTATTATCTTTAGGTGCTCAATAATTCATTCCCACCCAATATAGCAGACCTAACCAAACAGATGAATGGAGGATGGCGTTTGAAATATGTGTATTCTTTATGAACATCACCAGGGAGAGGTGCTTTCTAGGATTTATTAAATCTACAGTTGGGGTTCACTCACAAGATAATACAGGATACAAAGGAACAGCATTGATTAGGTGCCAAGTTGGTACCATGTGTTCTGCTGCATGTGAGCTCATTAATGCCCAGAACAACCTCTGACTTCCTGTCATTGATTCTAATTTACAGGTGAGGCATTCAAGCAAATAGATGTTGAATCACCTGCACAAGGTCATGTATTTTGTACATGACAGAAGGAATATCTCCTCCGAGTTAAATTAATTGATGCTATTTGCTGTATGTTTTAATCCTAATAAAGGGACCACATACAAGTCTCAGAAAAAGCAAAGCATCCACCCTCTGAACTCAGCTCAAGAGCAGGAATGTTGAAGGTGACATTCAGACCCTGAGGCACATCAGATTCACTGTCGGCCGTACATCCCAGTTAGTTGCTTCTCTTACTGTGTCTTTCAGAATAGCCTATTTTGGTCCCAAAGCCATCAGCAAACTTGAAATAGCTGAACCATGTAACAAGAGCTTATAAAAACAATAAAAGAAAGAAAGAAATGCTTGCAGAGACAGGTGCCCTCCTTGTGATTGTACAATTTGTGAAACTCTCAACTCCAAAGGGGAATTCCACAAGGACTTCTCAGTACCTGAGGCTGGTAGGAAAAGAATCAGAGACACAGGTCAGTTTCTCTTTCTGCTTTTGCCTTTATCTTCTATGGTGATTCATCCTGTAATGCAAGTCAAATAAACTCACTATGGGTTTATTTTTACTGTTTATTTATGGCTTGGTTATGGTAGATTCTTTTCATTCAAATGCACACACGAATAAAAGGCCAATTCTAAAATACCTTTTGGAAAAATCACGCTCTCATGGAAAAATAAAGTACGAATTTTGGAATCACAAACTTGTGTTCAACTCCTGCTCTGTCACTTACTCTCTGTGTGACCTTAAGCCTATTCCCTAATGTCTTTGAAGCTCAATCCTGGCTTAGGTTAAAGGATATAAAAGGGATTCCACTGGGGTATCATGAGAACTTTTTTAATGGAGTTGCAGATTTTTAGTGTGATATTAAATGAACATCAAAATCTCCGATTTATTCACTTTCTCCTTTCAGTTTGATCATAACTGGGGGGGGCCTTATTTTAGAAAAGATAGTAGACTTGGAAGCAGAAAATCTGAGCTCCCATCCAGCTTCTAGCTTTCCCTGACCATGTTCTGTTAGCAGGATGAGATAATAGGATATAAACAAAAGCATAGAAACAACAGATTTGCTCACCTGAAATCTTGGGCCACCCCATCACCTGCTCATATCTCAGTTTTCAGGAGACTAATGAACCTTAGGCCATCTGCCAAGGTAGCAAGTAGCTACCAACTCCAACACAGATACTAAATATCCATGTGACCTTGAGCTAGAGGCATGAATTTGAGCAACAAGCATGATCTTGAGTAAGAGGCATGACCTCTCTGAATTTCAGATGCTCATTTCTAAAATGAGATTCTTAATAGTATCCATGTCAGAGGGCAGTTATGAGCACGAAGTGAGGCAGCACTGAATAAGCAGCATCTGACAACTTACACTATACTTACTATTTTTAATTGATTTTTTAAGGGAAACTTAAATTTGAAATGGCTGTTTACCTGTTCATTCACGTGTCTGCTCATGTCTGTAATCCCAGCACTTTGGGAGGCAGAGGTAGGTGGATCACCTGAGGTCAGGGGTTCAAGACCAGCCTGACCAACATGGCGAAACTCCATCTCTACTAAAAGTACAAAATTAGCCTGGCATGGTAGTGCATGCCTGTAATCCCAGCTACTCAGGAAGAGGCAAGAGAATCACTTCAACCCAGGAGGTGGAGGTTGCAATGAGCCAAGATTGTGCCACTGCACTCCAGCCTGGGCAAAAAAGTGAAACTCCGTCTCAAAAAAAAAAATAGTTTACTTAAGCATTGATTCAAGAAGTATTTCTGGAGCAATGGCTGCATTCCAGGCACTGCTGGCAGTTTAGAGAAGTGTCAGACATGGTGACTGTCCTTCAGGAGCTCACAGGGGTAAAGTACAGGGCAGAAGTGCCATCAGATTCAGGATGCTGGCAAGTGCTGAAAATGGAGGCATATAAAGAGTGTGATGAGAGCACCTGACCTCTGGGAGAAAATAAAAAGGAACTTGAGCCTCCAGTTCTCACTGATGCTCCGTTGACATATTGAGTGATATTTTCGGAACTGTTGAAGATGATCTCACATGTCAGGCCTTCTCATGATGGAAAACGTTTCCAATTTATATTTCATTGTGGCTTGAATAAGCCAAGGTGCCAATAAATGAGCAATATTAATTATAGGCTGTTTTCATTGTGGCTTGGATTTTCTAGATTTTCATTGGTTGAGCAAAATCCTCACTCTAGAAAGGCTATTTCACCTGCTTGGGAACATTTCTGTGGCTACTTCTACCAGAAATGTGTACCAGTTTGCTGCTGAAAGGAGCATTTTTGCAGTCAAAAGATATCATTTTAGAAAGTATGAGAAGGAAGAACAAAATCATTCACACTTCCTTTAGAAAAATCTAAAAAAATGGGTAGTTATGTGACCGTAACAGGTGAAATAATTAAGACCGAGTTTTAGAGTATTTTAAATCATGCACAAGCATATGTTTCCCTCTCTTCTGCTATATCTGGAACACAATAAGCACTGGTTTGAGAGACCGGAGCCTTAGCGTCTTCTCTAATTAGCCATGTGCTCTTGAGCAAGTCAAAACCACTCTGAGTCTCTGTCTCCTCATTTGTAAAAAAGAGATAACTATAAGACTTAATGTTGAGAAAAAACCCTGTAGTCAATGAATCATAGGAGACATTTAGTAAATAATATCTATTAATGATGGTGATGACAATGATGTGGTACATATTTTTTTTTAATCTCAGCTGCTTATTTTAAATGAAGCCTGTCAAAAAACCTCCTTGCAGGCTGCACTAGCATGTGATTATAAATTGAGTTAAGAGATTGGAAATCTAGAATAGAGATATGAGATAATGGCCCAGGAGGAAACTGGAGAGTGAGCCTTTAATAATTTCATTACGAAAAGAAGTACTTGAGCATGTAAATATCCCCAATGGACCTTAGTAAGACTGTGAAACTAGGAAAAATCAGAGAACTCTGGGACTCTAAACCTCCTAAACCTGGTGAAAGCTTCTGTCTGTTACTTCCTTAGGTGGATGAGTCTTCTGACACTTCAGTCAGCCAAGGGGAGCTTATGGAGGGCCTCTCTGAATTAGTGAGAGGATCTGAGACTATAGATCTTACCTTGTAAAATATGAAAATTTCATAGGTGCACCAACTACCATACATCCATGTGCAAAATTAGGTGTGGGTCAAAGGGAGTGTATTAGTCCACTTTTACACTGCTGGTAAAGACATACTCAAGACTTGGCAATTTACAAAAGAAAGGTTTAATTGGACTTACAGTTCCACATGGCTGTGGAGGCCTCACAATCATGGTGGAAGGCAAGGAGGAGCAAGTCACATCTTACATGGATGGCAGCAGCCAAAGAGAATTGTGCAGGGCAACTGCCATTTTTAAAACCATCAGACCTTGTGAGACCCATTCACTATCATGAGAACAGCACGGGAAAGACCCGCCCCCATAATTCAATCATCTCCCGTGGAGTCTCTCCTACAACACGTGGGAATTGTGGGAGCTACAAGATGAGATTTGGGTGGGGACACAGAGCCAAACCCTATCAGGGAGCATAACACTATAGGATGATGCCTGCCAGGTTAAACATGGAGCTGAGTGGGTTTTACAGTACAAAAGCCTGAGCTGCAGAACACCTTGGGTAAGTGGTAAGAAGCAAAGTGTGATGAATAGCTAATTCTGGAAAGCTCAGGAGTTTTCCCTAGTAAGTACATAAAACTGCAGGAAGGGCTGGGAGCGGTGGCTCATGCCTGTAATCCTAGCACTTTGGGAGGCCAAGGCAGGCAGATCACAAGGTCAGGAGATTGAGACCATCCTGGCTAACACAGTGAAACCTCGTCTCTACTAAAAATACAAAAAATTAGCTGGGCGTGGTGGTGGGCACCTGTAGTCACAGCTACTTGGGAGGCTGAGGCAGGAGAATGCTGAACCCAGGAGGCGGAGCTTGCAGTGAGCCGAGATCCTGCCACTGCACTCCAGCCTGGGTGACGTCTTAAAAAAAAAAACAAAAACTGCAGGAAGACAATGCCCAGTTCTTCTTCAACAGTAGCTTGGTGCACAAGTGCAATAGCCAGCTCCCCCATATTAGGGGTGATTCTGTAATTGATAAATTCTGGGTATTGTAATACCATCACATTCAGCAACAGAAATTCTAGCACTTAACAGCACCCTGATTTCTCACAAGGGTTTGGAGCCACTGAGGTGGGGAGGATGAAGAAAGACCTGAATAATGGCTAACTCCCAGACATATTTGATTTATTAATTATCTATTGCTGTGTAGCAACTACCCCAAAACACAATGGCTTAAAACAGTGTGCATGTATTATATCATAGCTTCTGTGAGACAGGAGTCAAGGAATGACTTAGCTGGGGTATCTGCTTCATGGTCTCTTACAAGGCTGTAATCCAGATGCTGGCCAAGGCCACAGTCTCATCTGAAGGTGCAAGTGGAGAAGGATCAATTTCCAAGCTCACTCAGATGATTGCTGGCAGCATTTTACTTCCTCATGAGCTCTTGGCCAGATACCTTCCTCTGTTGGTATCGACCTCACCCTCCTCATAGAGCATTTCACAACATGAAAGCTCAAAATTATCACATGAGAAAGTAAGAGAGAAAGAGTACCAGCAAAAGAGAGAGTACTAGCAAGACAGAAGTCAGTCTTTTATAGCCAAGATCATGGAAATTACATTGACTACTTTTGTTAGATTTTACTCATTAAAAAAGGGTCATTAGGTCGAACCCCTGCTCTAGGAAGGGAATATAAAAAAGGTTTGAATATGAGGCAGTGCAGGTCTGCAGGGGCCGTTTTAGTAGGCTGCCTGTCTTAGTCCTTTTGGGCTGTTATAACAAAAATACCATAAACTGGGTGCCTTATAAACAGCAAGCATTTATTGCCCGCAGTTCTAGATGCTGGGAAGTCCAAGATTAACATGCTGGCAGATTCGATGTCTGGTGAGGGCTCTCTTCCTGGTTCATAGGTGAAGCTTTTTTTCACTCTCAGCATCCTCACATTGAATAAGTGGCTAGCTAGTTCTCCAGGGTTTCTTTTATAAGGGCACTAATCCCCTTCATATGTGAAGAGCCCTCATGCCCTAACCACTTCCCAAAAGATCCCACCTTCTAATGCCATCACTGTAGGGGTTAGCATTTCAACATGTGAGTTGGGGGAAGACAAAAATTCACAGCACAGCATCACCTACCACATCTGATACAGGAAATGTCAAGTTGTAAGGATCCTGGTCTCCTCTCTCATCATCTCAGTTTTTTTTTTTTTATCTGTCTCATTATTTGGGTTCTGATACTCTTTTTGGAAAATACTTTTTGCCCCATGCCTACTTTGATGTATTTAAAAAAAATTTTTTTTTGTTCTGAGAATCTCTGAGAGAGTGAAAACAAACAAATAAACAAAAAAAAACTAAAAAATGGCCATTGGAATTCCCAAAGTCAGACCTAATTCTAATACAACTAATTGCACTATATTGTGAACTAAGGAAAAACTACTTTATTTTCTAATCCTCATCTTTAGCTGTGAAATGGAGCTACTAGAGAATATAGTGTTGTGATTATTGTAATGGAATTTGGAGTCAGATATTCTGGATTGGATACTAGATTTCTCATTTCCTAGCATTACTCCATTGTACAAAAATATTTTACATTTTTTTGTCTTTTTAAAATTCCATAAATCACGTGAATTAGAATCTGTGTGCAATTTATAGATGAGGAAACTGAAGCTTAGAGAAGTAAAGGTTTCAGAAAAATTCTTGGCATCCAGTATGTGGCATAAATTGTGGCTACTATTCATTTTTAATTTTCTTTTTAATATTCTGTTTGCATATGAAATGTATAAAAATACATGCATAAAGTCATCTCATTCAATGATTGTTGAATAAAGACATGTTTTGTTAGATTCTCATTAGCAATTCAGGTTAGAGGTTAAGTGTGTGGTCTAGAGAGAAACCCTCCGGGTTCAAATACTGACTTTACTATTTCCCAGCTGTAAACCTGGATGGAATAGATAAGAACATGGACTGTGGAGCCCAGCTTTCTGGATTCAAATCCTGGTTCTGCCACTTACTAGCTGGGTGAGCATGGTAAAATTACATAACCTCTCATTGCCTCTATTTTCTCATCTGTCAAATAAAGAGAATAGAACCTACCTCTTAGGTTTGTCTAGAATGCTAACAAAAATAAAATGTTTTGATACCTAATACAATGACTAAAGCAAAATAATTATCACCAGATGTTAGCTGAATAGCCGATTCCTGTAGTTCTCAGGATGGCCAGCACTTGCATAAACAATTGTGAATCCTATTTGTAGACTTCTGTGATTCAAATGCTTTTTTCTCTCCAAAATTCATGTTGAAACTTAATCCCCAATGCAATAGTATTAAGAGGGGGGTGGTCTTTAGGAGGTGAATGAGTCATGTGAGCTCCAGTTTTATGAATAGGATTAGGTGTCCTTATATAATAAAAGGACTTGAAGAGAGTTTTCGCTTTCTGTCTCTTCTGCCACCTCCAAAGAATGCACCAAGGGAAGCAGACAGCAGCCCTTACCAGACACATTCTGCTGGCACTTTGACCTTGGACTGTACAGCCTCCAGAATTTGGAGCAATAAACTTCTGATCTTTACAAATTACCTAGTCTCAGGTACCTTATAGCATCAAAAGATGAGCTGACACATAGACTAATAGGTCAAGCCTTACTAATTAAGTGATGCTAGATAAGTCATGTTCAATTTCTGTTCCACAGTTTTTTCATCTCTACCACACTGGGTCAGTTTCTTTAGTGAGAAATAAGCACATATCCAGTTCTGGAGCTGAATTAATAATTTTCTTTAATTGTCTTCCTCCTTCCTTTTTTTTTCTGCCATCCTTTCTTCCCTCCCCCATTTCTTTCTTTCTTCCATGTTTTGAAGTCCTAAGTTGTTATATATGACCAATAACAATGTACTTTTCCTGACCCTGGATCAAACCAATACACAATTGGCCACTTCACTATACTATATACATATACCTATATATGTGTATATAAGTGTCTCTTTATATATATATATATACACATATATATATACACACACAAACACACATATGTATATTAACTAAAGGATTCTTTATTCTGGGTCATGATTTATGTAAATATTTTCAGAGTATTCTTTGATTTGTCACAGCAATGCACACATTTTTCTCAGTTTTCAGATGATAAAGCAAAGAATTAGAGAATGCTATTAACAAGCACAAAGATTCAAGCAGAGAAGTGGGGATCCCCATGACCACTGCTAGTCAATGAGCCTCATTTAGAGTGCTCATTCTCCTATATTTTGGATAGTGTATTTTCTGTGTTCATAGAAGTCCCTCCTAACATGCCAAACCTAAAAATGCTTGAAAAATATAGTAAATATTTAAAATGCATGAGTGAGTTGGTATCAGAGTAAATGCAATTGATCCCTAGTGGGTAACAGTGATAAGACAGTGTGCGTCTGGAGGTGGAGTGAGCACTGTGTCTGCATTGACATGACAGGGTGGAGAAGGACCCCACGGATGCCTGGTGACCTAGTGTCTGTATTCGAATGGCTAAATGTGAAGAGAAGAAATCACAGGTTTTGGGAAAAAAAAAAAAAAAGAGTTAGATCATTGATAAACACACAGGAAACATTCATGAAAACTGATCTACTACTAAATTATAAAGCAACAGTCTCTTCAGTTTCAAAGAATAACATACAGGTAATATTTTTTGACCACACAAAATAAGTAACAATGTACTAGCAGTTATATGAATCTCAGTATGTGCCGACCACTGTTCTAAGCACTTGTATACACTTACTGAAACCTCATGACAACTCTATTTTGTAGATAATGAAACTGAGGCCAAAAATGGAGAAATGTCTTACATGTCTTCCCAGGGTTAAGCAGCTGAGGAGTAGAGAGTTAGGATTCCAGTGCCAGCAGTCTCGCTCCAGGCTCCTGCCTCTCACCACTCCAGTTATTGCCACTCAATTGCAGTGACTTTAAACTCCAACATTTAGTGGTTCATGACATGCAGACACACACACAAGCTTTGAAATGTACATTAAATATAATGATGTCATAAAAATTAGAAAACACTTAGAATTTAAATATAAAAATTATTTTTGTAGAATTTTTCTAAAACAGTACTCAGGAGGAAGTATGCAGCCTTAAAAGATTCTATTAAAAAAGAAGAAGTAGGGAATTAACAAAATAAACTTTCAAATTTAGAAGTCATAATATAACTAAAGAGATGACCAAAGGTAATGAAAAATGTGAAAGTCCAAATGAATGATGAGAAAAATCACCAAAAGAAGTTATCAGTACTCTGATAAAAAAATGAAAATTAAGACAATCATTTGGTGAGATTTAAGAAAAAAAAAGTAATAGTATAATTTAAAAGATTAGTAATGAAAAGTTAGTATTAAGAAATAATCTGGAATTATATACGTGCATTGGTGACTAAAATTATAAACAGACTTTGTGAGGATTAGGAAATTTAGAAAAACATTTACCCTGATAAGTTTGAAAATTTAGGTAACAAATTTTTAATATTGGGATATATGCATGTATATGTATACATATATATACAAATATGTGTACAGGTATGTGTGTATATGTAAATAAACTTTCAAAACTATCGAAGAAAGTAAAAAAGACTCAGTGATCTCATTATTTGTAAACATTAAGAAATGATAAAATAACAAAATAACTCTATTGTTTTAAAAATAAATGAATAGTTATGATTTCTGCCAATAAATTGCCAGACCCTAATGGTTTTACATAATCGTAAGTATTAAGAAACTACATGCAATATTATATAAAAATATGCTGTGACCAAATAAGATTTATTCTAGAAATTCAAGATTAATTCAACATTAGATAATCTATTATTGTACTTACTTATACTAATGTATTAAAAGAGAAAAATATGGTTATATCAACAGATGCAGATAAAAACATTCATGATCTATCCATGTGATATAAAAATTAATAAAAATGACCCATTTATAGATCTAGAATATTAAATATTATTATTAAATGATCAACACTTAAATTATACTTGTCATATTCCCTATTCTAAGCTCTTTATATACACTTATTCATTTAAACCTCACATCACATAAATTTTCTGAATATGAATGTTATATATAAATAAATAATTTTAAAAAGGCCAAAACTTGTGACAGCTATGAACAGAAACTTCTCAAATGAGGAAATACACATATTTGAAAAGATACTTAGTGTCATAATTCATCAAATACATGTAAAGTAGAAACACAAAGATATATGATTTTGCATTTACCAGACTGACAAAATTTAAAAGGCTTTCATTATCTGGGGCTGATGAAAATGCAGATCATCAGGAAATCTTACACACTATGTTGTGTGGGTATAAATTTTTATAGGCACTTTGGTAAACAACAGGGCAATTGACCTATCCATTTAAACTTGCACTTGCATTATAAGAAACAAGCCAGAAGCTTAACTAGTACGTGTATACCCCAGAGAACATCTGTATCTTGAAACATAGGCAACATTCATAGCAATATTAATACTAACACTCACACTGATACAGATACTGATAGAGATACTGTACTGATATCAATACTAGTGCCTAACATGCTACATAGTGCAGTGGTTCTCAAATCCTAGGTACTATCAGAATCACCCAGAGGGATTATGAAAACACAGTTTGCTGGGCCGCATGCCCAGAGTGACTGATTTAGTAGGTCTTGGCAAGGTCAGAGAATTTTCATTTTTATCAAGCTCTCAGGTGATGCTGATGTTTCTGCTCCAGGCACCACACTCTGGATACTGTAAATACCATGACTTCTATGGGACAGTTTCAGTTCTAAGTGCTTTGCACATGTTCACTCTATTAGCCCTCACAAGAATTGTATGAATAGTAGATAAACTATTATCTCCCTTTGGCAGATAGAGAAATAAAGGCACAAGAGGTAAAGTGAGCTGCCCAAGGTTATACAACCAATTGGGATTCAAACTGGGGAACTCAGGAGTTTGTCCCTGTCTGTGTAATTAACCAAAAACATTTAGGAGTCTCTGGATGGACAGGTGGGGAAACACATTTTGAAAGGAGAAAATGTCAAGCGAAGACTTGGCAGTGTGAGCTCTTTGGGTGCATTCAGGAACTAGAAGAGAGCTTGGGTAACTCGAATACAGGACACCGGAGGCAGAAGATAAAACCTGAAGAGAGCGCCGGGCGCAGTGGCTCACGCTTGTAATCCCAGCACTTTGGGAGGCCGAGGCGGGCGGATCACGATGTCAGGGGATCAAGACCACGGTGAAACCCCGTCTCTACTAAAAATACAAAAAATTAGCCGGGCGTGGTGGCGGGCGCCTGTAGTCCCAGCTACTCGGAGAGGCTGAGGCAGGAGAATGGCGTGAACCCGGGAGGCGGAGCTTGCAGTGAGCCGAGATTGCGCCACTGCACTGCAGCCTGGGCGACAGAGTGAGACTCCATCTCAAAAAAAAAAAAAAAAAAAAAACCTGAAGAGAGTTAGAACAAGGTGTCAAGGGTTGTATCAACAAAGGATTTTGTTCTCCAGGTGAGACTCTTCAGACTTCATTCTGATGATTACAGGAGCCACAAGAAGCCTCAGGCAAGAAGGCATAGGATTTGATTTACACTTTTAAATACAGGGCCTGTGGAAGAGCATGGAGGGAGAGAGGCTGGAAGAGAAGAGAACAGTTTGGAAGCTATTTGCAACAGTCTTCATGAGAGCTGATAGCAGATCGGGCCGCACAGGAAGGAATAGCACAGGGAGGCTGGGGTAAGAGATATTCAGGCACAGCGTCAGCAGGATTTAGTGGCTGACTGGGGTAAGGAGAGAGAAATGAGGCTTAGGCTAATTCCCAACTTCCTGATTTAGTCAACTTGATCATGATGATGTCATTCACTGGAGGGAGGGGTTGGCACTGGACAAACATGCCTTGTTCAGTACTGGGTCTGAAGGCCCTGTTGGAAGTCTTGGCAACTTTTCCTCTTAAAAACAAGAACAGCTTGCAATGGCTTTCAACTCTAGAATTCCAGGAGACCTGGTTTGCATTCCAGCTCTAACACTTACCGCCTGTGTAGGCCTTGGCGTGGATCCTCTCCATGACTCAGAATGAACCCAACTTCGCAATATTGTTAAGAAAAGTGCATGTTGTGATTGGCACACAAGCTCATTTAACATCTCGAGAGTCAGCTCCAAGTGGGATGCTGATGGATACAGACAAAATCCCTGTTCTCGTGGAGCTTATAGTCCAGTGGGTACATAATTATAAAAGCAAAATAGAAAATGCCATCTGTAGTCACCCAGTCAGCCTTGAGCCCCAGGTGGAAACAGGGAGTCAGTGTGATAGAATGGGCCATGGATTGAAATATTCCTCTATGGAGGCCTCCCCCACTGGAAGTTACTATCCTCAAAGGCAGAGGGCAGGCTGATTAATGTCTGCATCCGCAGATCCAACAACAACAGCGTCTGGTACATAACCTGTATTCAATAAATGTTTGTTGAAGATGAAAATGAGTGAGTTCAGCAGTTTTCACTGGTAAAAAGTGCTGAGTCTGGGAAGAGCTGTGTTGCTGGCGGCAGGCACAGTTCACAGGGTCTTATCACGTAACTGCGACGGGCTTACACGGTTTCCATGCTCACTTACACAATTTCAATGAACTACTTAGCTTTCCAAGTCAAAATGAAGAAGTCATTCTGTAAACTGCAACATAATGTGCTGTAAAATATGAAGGTTTCTCCCTAACATATTAACAAAATCACCTGCAATATCACCAAAACATCACTACCATTTCTGGAATAATATGATGCCTTGAAACTGAATAATTTATTTGTGCATTTGCTGACAATGTGCATTTTTGACATCCCATTATTTTCAATTCTGCATCATTTTCTGGTGTAATGTGGTCTCCATTCTGCCACATTATAGCAGAAATCTATTTAATTTCTCACTCCCTGAGATTTCAAGAGAGATTTCCCAGGAATGCCGTTCTTACATCCAGCAGCAACTAAATGTTGAAGAGTGGTGATCCAATTCATTCTTGCGATACGCCTAAGCTGTAGGTATTCTAATTATCTCTGCTATACAAATGAGGAAACAGAGACCCAGATGGGGTTATGTAAGTGACTGTAAGGCCTCGGTTGTGAGAATGAAGCCGCAGGATGGTTGGTTTCAATGTTTCCTTGGTCAGAAGCATTTTCACCTTCTTGGTCACATTTGGAATTTCCAGAAAGTCTGTGAAATAGTTTCATGCTCATCTGCCGTGACTTTTTTTTTTTTTTTTAATGACTGAAGGGTTAGGAATTTGTAGAAGAAAGGTAGATCTATTATTTATTGAACAACTACTACATATTCTGTACTTTATTTTTAAAATTGGATTTATTTCTCACACTACTCTCAGAAAGAACATAACCTTATGCTATTTGTTCCCCCAGTCTGAAGGTCAGGAAACAGAAGCTCAAAAATGTTCAGTGACTTCAAGGCACAAGACCATTGAGTGACTGATATGTGACTTGAACTCTGTTAAATGCTGAGCACCATTCTCTTTTAGATTCGAGAGAATGTACCCCGTGGGTGGAGAACCCAGTCATTTCTTATGATATTCTAAATTGTGCTGCTGGACCAAGTCAGCTCATTGAGAAATGCATTCCAGGACAGCATGATCACGGCCCTTAAAGAATTGCATTTGTACATATATTCTTTTGTTCAAAAAGTGACACATTTTATTTATTGTTGAGCTGGTGGAAAATATTGTTCATTTAATCAGGATCCCTGTCATTACAGCACATGAGAGAATTTTTTTTTTAGTCTTCACTACCAGAAAAGAGAAATCCATGACTCTTCTCATCAGCTCATTCACTGGTTTATATGAGATGATCTCTGGGATTCTTCTAACTTAATGTCTTTCTCTTCTTTGGCCACTGATAAATTTAGAAAAGAATTTGCAGCATATCTTTAGCAAGTATACAGAATTACAACACTAGCAACCATTCAGTCCCCTTTTGGGAATGAGCCATCTTGGGCAGAAACTAATAGCTCAGGCTATTTTCCTATCCTATTTTTTTTTCCTTTGTCTCAATTTTCTCAATAACAGTGTTCTTATATACCATATGCTATATTAATATCATCCTGGCATTTTGTTGGGTTAAATACATAAACATTGGTATTCATTATTATGTATTAATATGTTAAAAATATTGTTGTGTATTATAGGCAATATTATTATGTATTAAATATGTAACTAAATATGTAAACAATAAATAACATTTCCCATGTATAATATTGCAATACATATATTGGTTTTCATCCATGGTTCCTGGCTCATACCTCCCATAGCCCTTATTACAGTCTTTTGTTAAAATGTTGGGGTGCTTTAGGCTTCAGAATCAGGTCTCAGAAAACACAAGAATATCTGACCTTCCCCTGCCCTCCTTTCACCAGTCCAAGGAAAGACTCTAATCTTTTCCCACCTTTCTGACTATGAATCATATGACCCTCATTTCAGAAGCAGCCCTGTCCCATGTCCTAGAGAAGGGATTACTGCACAGACAGGCCAAGATAAATCTGAACAGACATGTCATGCAGGGTTTCCCCACCCAGTCTAGTATTATTACATCATACCCTTTTATTCCAATCACCTTTCTACACAGTTATCAATTGTGCCGATCCAGTGACGTTTCCATAAAAGGCCCATGGGGGCAGTGTATGAAGAGCTTCTGGATAGCTGAACACATGTGGGTGGAGGTTCCTGGAGGGTGGTGATCCCAGGGAGGGCATGGAAGCTCCACACTTCTTCCCCCATGCCTCATCCTGTGTATCTGTTCATCTGTATCCTTTGCAATATCCTTTATATAATAATCTGGCAAATGTGTTTCCCTGAGTTCTGTGAACCACCCCAGAAAACTAACTGAATGCAAAGAGGGATCTGTGGGGAACCAAACTTAAAGCCAATCAGTAGATAGTGTTGGAGTTGAACTGGAGGACACCCAGCTAGTATCTCCAGGTAGATAGTGTTGAAGTTTAACTGGAGGACAACCAGCTGGTATCTGCTGCAGAATTAATTGTTTGCTTTTTGGGAGAGACAAATCTCCACACATTTGGGGGTCACAGAAGTCTGTTGCTGATTGTTGTTGAGTGAGAAAAAAAGCACATTATATTTGTGTTTAATATTTCCACAGACCATGAAACAAGCCATCTTTAGAAGCCAATCTACATTTGGGGGTGATATTTTCTAGGAAGTCATCCAGAGAGATAAACTGTACAACAGTGATGATAACAATAAAAATAATGAATAATTAATAAATGATCACATATCGTGTGTTTACAATGCACTCATAGTGCTAAATTCTTCACATGTATTTAATCTCCATAATAAACTTAGAAGTAAATATAACCAACCCTTTTGACAGATGAAGAAGTTGAATGTTAGCAAGATCAGAACTTGTCCAAGGCCACTGCCTGGCAAGGGGTGAAGCTAGGGTCCCATCCCAGGTCTCTCTGCCTCCTGACCCCACCTTTTTCTCCACTAGGTCTTGAAAGGAGCTGAGCAGTAGAGTGAGGTGGGGAGGAGGGAAAGTGAAGCAGCCAGTGAATGGCCGCAGGAAAGATTTCATTCAGGTCTCTGGTTTCAATTCTGTTGTTTTCAGTCCCTTGAGATGGCTGACGTGACCCAGTAATATGTATTGTATTTGCTACCCTGCAGAATTGTTAATTCAAAAAGGTGGGAGATTGATGAGTTTTGCACAGTCCTGTTTCATAGCTGCAATGTGGAGCTTCCCCAGGGAGGTAGTTTGAGAGCACTAGTTTTTCTGTGGGGTCAGCACACTTTTAAGTGAATTGGCCCCACAGAAGAATGAATAGGACATGGCTGAAATGGCATCAAAAGCAATTGTCACCAGCACCCAGGAGAGAAGGGAATAATTGGTGACAGCCTGGAAAGAAGCTCACACTGAGATTCTCAGGTCAGGCAAGCTGGTCCACTGCCTGCTCCGCCAGGTCAGGGGTGATTCACCTCCCCTTTCTCTATTTAACTTGTAGTTTATATTTAAAATGATATACACCCATTATAAAGAAATTAAAATATACAGAGAAGCAAAAAAAAATTAAAATTTGTCTTATCCTCCCAGACGATTACTGTGTGAGATCATATCCTTCCAAATCTTTTTCTATGTAAATACAATTACAAGATTGAAAAAAAAATTCTACTGCCTCTGCTATTTTAAAAGCAGCTACTTTTCTTTAAAAATATATTGTGAGCATTCGCTCATGCCCATAAATTTTCCACTACAGCAGAGGTTAGAGATGCATGGCTCACAGTTATTTTTCTGTTTTTTGCATAGTATCTTGACAGACTAAGTAACTGGACAGCATGTGGCAGACTTGGTATCAATTTTAAAAGCTTATCATTTACTGTTTTATCATAGTCCACGCTCACAATTGCATGTAACTGCTTGGCTGCTGTAGGCATCTATGTGAGGCTCCTGCCCTACTTAGTTATGAGAAATCTTTGAATGCTGCATGAGTTTCCTGTTGCTGCTGTACCAAATGACCACACACTTCATGGCTTCAATCAAAATGTATTTATTCTCTTACAGTCCTATGGGTCAGAAATCTGCCATCATTCTCACAGGGCTAAAATCAAGGTGTCAGCAGGGCTGCATTCCTTTCAGAAGCTCTAGGGAAGAATCTGTCTCCTTGCCTTCTCCAGTTTCTAGAGGCCGTCTGTATTAACGGACTCAATGCCCCTTCCCCTTCCTCAAGGCCAGCAAAGTAGCATTTGTCTGACTCCTCCGCCATCACCTCTTACTCTGATCACACCCAGGAACGTTCTTCACTTTCAGATATATACGCAATTAAATTGGGCCCTCCTGCATAATCCAGGATAATTTCTCAATTTCAAGGTTTTTAACCTTAATCAAATCTTCAAAGTCACGGGTTCGGGAGATTAGGACAGGGGCATCTTTGGAGCCATTATTTTCCCTGCCAAAGATGGTATACCGTCTTAGCACTCCAGGTCTGTCATCTATCTAACTTGTCTCCTGTTAACGTACATTTAGGGTGCTGCCAACATTTTTGCTTTATAAACAATCCTTCAGTAAAAATTAATATAACTAAACCTTTCCTTAGCTTTCATTGTTTCTTTAAAGAAAATCACTAAAAGCAAGATTTCTTGATTAAAGCATATGCCCATTTGTAAAGTATTTCCACATTCACATTCAGGGCTCAATACATATTTCTTAGGTACCTATTTTGTGCCAGGCATTGTTCTGAGTAGCAAGAATTTATTAGTGGACAAAGCAGAAAAAAAAATAGCCATTCTCAAGAATTTCAGATTATGTAGTATCTTGGTGGTTAATTGTCTTTTACCAATAGTTCAACTACTTTTGGTGCTAATTTTACAATTGCTTTTATTCAATTCACCACTTTAAGGAACTAGTCTTTCTTTCCTTCTTTCTTTCTTTCTTTCTTTCTTCCCTTCCTTCCTTCCTTTCCTTCCTTCCTTCCCTCCTTCCTTCCTTCCTTCCCTCCTTCTTTCCCTTCCTTTTTCCTTCCTTCTTTCCCTTCCTTTTTCCTTCCTTCCCTTCTTTCATCAGTCTTTAAAATATCTATATTTATAATATAGATATAATTAGAATACATATGTATTCTAATATATCAAAAGCGATCAACTAAGCTGGAATATAAAGGAAAATACATTTATTTACACTGAGAAAACCCAAGGCTCAAGATACATTTTTACCACACAGTAGCAGTGTGAACTTGGAAATGACCCCTGGTCTTTATCAACCTGTGTGATGCGAATAGAATGCATTCTACGTGTTAAGCAACTTTTCAATCACTTTACATATATTATTTCAGTTAGTTCTCACAAAAACCCATGAGTTAAATGTCCTTAAGGATGCCATTTTCCAAATTAGGAGATGAAGACACAGAGAGGTGAAGTAAACTGTCTGAGGCCACACAGCTAAGAAGTATTAGAGTCTGGATTTCAGCAAGACAGTCTGACCTCATAGCCTACACTCATAACCTTCTTAATCCTTGTCATGGGTTAAAAATTGTTCCCACACTTTGAAGTTCTAACCTCCAATACCTCAGAATGTGATTTTATTTGGAACCAGGGTCATTGCAGATGTAATTAATTAAGAGGGAGTCATGCTGAAGTAGGGTGGGCCCCTAGTCCAAAATAACCAGCGTTGTTGTAAAAAGGGAAAATGTGGACACCTGCAATGAGAACGTCATGTGAAGATGAAGGAGGGAGTGGGACGATGCTTCTACAAGCCAAGGGATGCCAAGAACCACCAGCAGCTAAAAAGAGACAAGGAAGGATTCTCCACTGCAAATTTCAGAGAGAGCTTGGTTTTCCCAACATCTTGCTTTCAGAGCTTTAGCCTCCAGAATTGTGAGAAAATACATTTCTGCTGTTTGGAGCCACCCTGTTTGTGGTACTTTGTAATAGCAGACCTAATCTAATGCAATCGTGATCTCCATTGTGGAGATCAATTGATTTACTTTTAGCTTATAGGTGACATGAATCATATAACCAACTCTGTCTTACTTTTCTTTGGTTCTGAGGAAGCTCAGAGCAAGGTAAAAATTATAGGGTTTTAGGGGGTGCATTCTACTACCTAAATGTCTCTACCTAGACCCTAGTATTCCAGCTGTAGTTTACCTTTATTCCAATATCCTTATTTATAGAAATCTTATTGTATCAGATGCAGGTTTTTTAAAAACTTACTTTTAATTTTAAAATTAGTTTTAAATTTGAACTTTTTAAATATTAACTTTTTATATTACTTTTGGTGGGAAAAGCCGCAATTACTTTTGCACCAATCCAATATTAAAGCACACAAGTTGAGAACAATTTCTAGAAGGGAGAAGGACTTGCCTAGAATCAGGAGTTATTTCTAGTAGGTGCTGGGCTAGCACCTAACCAGGCTGTACACTCAGTGCAGTAGGAGCCCTTCATCGTGGTGCCTTGAGACAGTGAGGGTCAAGGAGGTGGGTCCACACTGCTTTTCATTCCTTTTCCCACCTTCTCTGGCTCTCACAACTATCCCAGATGAAAGACCCCACCTCATGGCAACCCAGTCTTGACTCTGCTTCTGAAACCAAACTTGACTGAGGCAGCATAAAGAACACCAATAGTAGGCCAGGTGTGGTGGCTTATGCCTGTAATCCCAGCACTTTGGGAGGACGAGGCAGGTGGATCATCTGAGGTCAGAAGTTCGAGACCAGCCTGACCAACATCATGAAACCCCCTCTCTACTAAATACAAAAAATTAGCAGGGTGTGGTGGTGTATGCCTGTAATCCCAGCCACACGGGAAGCTGAGGCAGGAGAATTGCTTGAACCTGGGAGGCAGAGGTTGCATTGGGCCATGATTGTGCCATTGCACTTCACCATGGGCAACAAGAGCGAAACTCCATCTCCAAAAAAAAAAAGAACACCAATAGTACAGATTACCCATCTTTTTTTTTTTTTTATTGTATTTTAGTTTCAGCAGTGCATGTGAAGGTTTGTTACATAGGTAAACTCATGTAACAAGGGTTTGTTGTACAGATTATTTCATCACCCAGGAATTAAGCCCAGTACCCGATGATTCTCTTCTCTGCTCCTCTCCCTTCTCTGACACCCTCCACCTTCAAGTAGACCCCAGTGTCTGTTGTTTCCTTGTTTGTGTTCATGAGTTCTCATCATTTAGTTCTCACTTATAAATGAGAACATGCAGTATTTGGTTTTCTGTTCCTGCATTAGTTTGCTAATAATAACAGCCTCCAGTTCCATGCATGTTTTGAAAAAAGACATTATCTTGTTCTTTTTTATGGCTGCATGGTATTCCATGGTGTATCTGTACCACATTTTCTTTATCCAAGCTGTCATTTAGGTTGATTCCATGTCTTCGCTATTGTGAATAGTGCTGCAATGAACATTCACGTGCATGTGTCTTTACGGTAGAATAATTTACCTTCCTCTGGGTGCATGTGCAGTAATAGGATTGCTGGGTCAAATGGTAGTTCTGCTTTTAGCTCTTTGAAGAGTTGCCATACTGCTTTCCACAATGGTTGACCAAATTTTCCCACCAACAGTGTATAAGTGTTCCCTTTTCTCTGCAACTTTTCCAGCATCTGTTATTTTTTGACTTTTTAATAATACCCATCTTGTGAGCATTTGAATTTATCTTCCTCCATAAACCAGGATCCAGTCACTCTATGATGTTTTCCACAAAACCTAGCACCTCTAAGAAGCTCACTGACCAGTAAAGCTGCTGAAGTTGTGAGAAAAAAAATGTAGTAATCAAAAGACTATATATAGTCTTTGATCCTATTTCTCCTACTAGCTGGGTGTTCCTGGTCAAATCACTTAGCCACCTGGGACACACTTGGTTCTTCATCTGTGAGATGGGAATTTGTACCCCACAGGAAGATTGTGTGGAAGAGAGATTCAGTGTTTCCTCACACAATTTTGGTGCACAGTAAATGTTAGCCCTTTTCTAATACTCTTGCTTCTATTTTCCAGCTAATTGCCTCAGCCTCTGCTGCTGCCGTGAACCTACCAGGAAGAGCTCTCATGTCTAAGAGCTCTGATGTCCATGATGAATTAGGGTTCAGCTTTCCTCTCTCTTCTATCGCTTTACTCCACAAAGGCATAAATGTCAGAGCCACGGGAACAAGAAGACAATGGCTGCCCTTGGGTAGGAGAGAGCAGACCAGGAGGGAAAGATGGTTCTTCCAATCTCAAATCAGCTGTCATCATCCCAGCTTGTCTCCTTTGACAAAAGCGACTTGGGGAGTTCTGGATGCTCAAGCCATCAGCCTGTCCAGGGTAACATGTTCATCGCTTCCTAACTTGCTCTGTCTTTGTTATTGTTAGGACAGGATGTGTGAAAATCTGAACAGCCCCAGTGACCAGGGCTCAGCAGTTTATCAAACAAAAGCTGACATTTCATCTGAACAATTTTATTTCTCTCTAAAGCACCATAACACAAAAAAGCTCAGACTGTTAGTGTGATCTGTATTGCAATGGATCTTCAGGCTTTGCTGTTAGAGAGGGGATTCTGGTACTTGGAGCCAGCAGTGGGAATGGGACAAGAGAGAAGAAGCAAGTAGCTAACATTCTTAGCGTGTGTCCTGCGTGTGTCAGGCAGTGGGCTGGGCATCCTGTGTTCTCCATCCTTACTGTAATTGTTATATTGGATGTGATGACCTTCATTGCATAGGTGAAGACTGATTCTCTGAGAATAGTCATTCATTCCATCTCTCCCTTTAGAAAGTGTGAAATGAGGTTTAATTCCTGGTATATCACTTTCCTCTACATGAAATTCTCCTAGCCTGCAGATAAAAAGCTCAGGTTCTCATCCTGTCTCTCCTACATAAGAGCTGGGTGAGCCTGGGCAAGTCTTATAGATTCTCTCTGAGCTTCTTTATCTCATCTTTAAAATTGAAATACTTATTTTAGCCCTTGACTACTTCTGGGGTCACTGTGTAACTCGGTCAAGATAATCCATCACCGAACCCTTGTGTGCCAGGGATCCACAAGACCACACCTGCATTTGGAGGTTCATGAGGACTTGCGGGACTCTGCATGTATAGTTGCACTCACAACTACGATTTATTACAGTGATATAGCAAGGATACATGGGCAGAGCATACAGGAAATATACATAGGAAGAGTGTGTAGGAATCCATGTCAGGCTTCGTTATGTTCTCTATTTCCTACGAAGGATCATTCAGAGCACACCTTCCCCCAGCAGTGAAAACACAGAGACCTGTGTGCAATGTATCTGCCCAGAGAAATCTATCAGTGGGTCAGTGCCTAACATGTTTACTGAGTGCTGGTCATATGGCGCCTTTGCCTAGCACAAACCAAATGCCACACTCCCAGAAGGAAAGCAGCATAAGCCATACTATTTGCACAAGCCATCTAGTCACAATGAGCCACACTCAGTTACGGAAAGTTTATATCCGTGTAGGGAACTGTATACCAGCCAAGTTCCCAGAAACAGTCCAAAGGCCAGCTTGGCAAGAAGGCCTTTCTAAGGAGAGCAGTCTCTGCTCGGCTCCATTAACTCTTTCCTGCTGCTCAGGGTACCAGTGAGAGTGAAAAGGTGCTTATGGGATGGTGATGGTACCACAGGACAAGAGGCCATGGATCATCCAGAGCGTGGACTGAAAAACTAGGCAGTGAAACACTGCATGGCCTGGCATGCCCCGGACCCATCTTAACTGGTCCAGTTTAACTCATGTTCTCTAGAAGCACAGTTTTCAAAATTGACTTCTGATTCCACATGTATGTCATTCAAAAGGGAATTTCCATGTCTGGTGTTTAGGCAGACACAAGGCATTGCTTTTAAGGGGAAAACAGACTTCAAAATGAAGGCATTATTGAAAAATAGATTCACTTTGTTATGTGCTTTGTCTTTGGTTGTGCATGTTTAACTCTAACATTGTACTCAAATTACCACGACTGAATTTTAATATTGTGAACAGTCCAACAAAGAGGTTATTAATTAGTATTTCTAGCTATCTACAGCCCATTAAATCTGTTGCTTGTTAAAGGCAGTATAGTTTCAAGTTCAAATGACTTAAAATAATGAGCAGAATTCATTTTCAGTTCATTAACACAGTTGTCAGCCTTCCTGGGCAGGTAGCAGTAGCGTAAGTTTTACCGCCCACAGATGAAGCTGCCGAGGACAGAGACATCCCTTCCTGGGTCTCTGTGCCTTCTTCATTCTTGTCACATTTCTCAGCAAAGTTCTCTCTAATTCTCTGATCTTTTGACATTGCCATTCACTGGAAAAAGGACATTAATCAAAATATGTATGCTGAAATTTTATTTAAGCAGAAATAAGGACACTCCTAAGTTCAGGTATCTGTGTGAGCATTTTCATTAGAAATGTGCAGCGTCTCCAGCCTGGCCTCTGCATGGAAGCAAGTTACCCCCAAGGGGATCCAGGGCCGCAGGTACCAGCTCAGGCTCCTTCCTTCTCCCTGTGCCGGTGCACCTCTGCACCTTTGCACCTGGATGCAGCTGGGAGAGGGTTGATCCAAATGCACATTCCATTTCTTTAGAAGCATTTCTGCTTTACACTTCTCTGCTAGCTCAGTATTTTCTGTTAGCATTAAATAAAATTAAATATATAGAGTATATATATGTACGTGTATAAATGTGTGTATATATGTATGTGTATATACACAGATATATATATATGTGTGTATACATATACATATAGAGAGAGACAGAGAGACAGAGACAGAGACAATTGAATGGTGAGCCCCATCTGAAATATAAGTCTTCATCCTCACCCCCAGAACCTCTGAATATGACCTTATTTGAGAAAGGGCCTTTGTAAATGTAATTGGGAGATTGGGGGATTAGGGATCTCAAGATGAGATTATCCTGAATTATCCAGTTTTTTCCTAAATTTAACATCAAATGTCCTTACAAGAGAAAGGCAGAAGAGGTCTGAGACAGTGAGAAGAAGGCCATGTGAAAACAAAGGTAGAGGGTGGGGCGATGTGGCCACACAACAGGGAATTCGGGAACCACCATAAGCGAGAAGAGGCAAGAAGGGATTCTCTCATTGAGCCTTCAGATTCCTGGCCTCCAGAACTGTGAAACAGAAAACTCCTACTGTTTTAAGTGACCACATTTACAGTAATTTCCCATGGCAGCTCTAAGAAACAAATTACTATACACACACATAAACACACACAGTCACACATACACACACATGCATACATGCATATACATATACAATTTATATGCACATACATATATACATATAGAAATGTATACCCATGCCCAACACAGGCCTGGCACACACTTTATATTCAATAAGCATCATTCCCTTCTCTTCTCCCTGTCCTGACCTGCCTCTGTTCCCGAGAGTGAAGGCGGCTCTGGAAAATCAGCGCCCCATTGTACCAAGTGTCCCTCATCTGATTTCAATGTTTGCACCGAAGAACTTCCCTAGCACTTTGGGAGGCCAAGGTAGGCTGATCACCTGAGGTCAGGTGTTCAAGATCAGCCTTACCAATATGGTGAAACCCCATCTCTACTAAAAATACAAAAATTAGCCAGGCACGGTGGGAGGTGCCTGTAGTCCCAGCTACTCAGGAGGCTGAGACAGGAGAATTGCTTGAACCCGGGCAGCGGAGGTGGCGGTGAGCCAAGATCTTGCCATTGCACTCCAGCCTGGATGACAGAGCGAGACTCTGACTCAAAAAAAAAAAAAAAAGTTTCTTCTTCCTGACTCAATCCTGTCACCCTCTGAACCAAGATGTGCAGAGCACCTCTAAGGCCAAGCTCTGGGCTGAATGCAACTTGCAGAGGCCTCAGAGAGCCTTCATCCATGGCCCAGTGTGGTCCGGAGAAAAGCACCCACTTGAGGAAACATATAAGTCCTCGTAAAATCTGCTGTTTCAGTTACCTGGAATAGATGTTCTTCAGGACGCTCCATACGCCACAGTGCTATAAGTACAGATGCACTTAAATAGCCTTTGCCACACGTCAGACTCTGCACTGAGCTTTTTTTATACAACAACTTATTTAATGCTTACATTATTTCTTCATGTGAACTACTATTATTATCTCATCCTATGAGGAAGAAACTGAGGCACAAAGAGATCATAGAGCTTGTGTGCAGAGGTGCTGGAGGTGCAAACCCAGCCATGGGCCTCCTGGTTCTGTATTTTTCAACACTGCCTGAGACTGTGAATAAAAGACAATCCTGGGTATATTTCAGCCATTTCTCACACCTAAACATATCCTAGCGGTGTATTTTTTTTGTTGTTCTTATTTTTTCTTCTCTTAATCACACAGGACTTGCTCACTTGGAAACTGATTAAAAACAACACTTTTTTTTTTTTTGGCATCAACTACTAAAAAGGCATCAAATGGAAGTAGATCTATTGGTTATGATATTTCCTGTGGGGAACTCTAAAGACTTTTGGAATATACTGTAATCTCCTACAATGACCTGTTCTAAGGCTCTGCAAAAAAAAAAAATTAATAAAGAGGAGGAAATGGAGATGGAACACTTATCATGTTTGATTTTTCATTGACTTTGGTGCTGGGGAGATGTTAAGGGTGTCCTATCAGGGGGACTCAGGGAAGCATCACAGTTGAAGATTTGCCACATGTTTTTATTCATTCCTTTGGGCCTTCCAACAGAGGCCCCTAGAGTGTCAGGGCTAGAGGAGGGGATACCTTGTGCCACTTGTGGATTCCATAAAGACGGAGTTTTGTTTTCCTAAACACATTTAAGATCTTTCTCTGTCCACTTTACTCAATCCTCCCTGAAGAGGTGGAGTGACTCACCAGAGTGACAAATTCCGGAAAATTGTACTGGCTTAGCTCAGTCCCTCATTTTCACCCGGTCCTCGTCGCCTTTGGTGAGCTGGAGAAAGGAGCCAGGAGTGGCATCTTTCTGGTCCATTCTCACCTGGCAATGGGCCGTGTGCAGAAGTCTGCTGTGGCAGAGGTTTCTGGTTTCTGCACCCCATCTTTCTGGCTCACAGCTGCAGTAATTCAAGTTCAGACTAGTATGGCAGAATCCTGCCTCCAAGACACCTTGCAAGTCTTGCCACTTTTTGCCTCTGGGACTCTCTGAAGCTGAATGAGCCTGTTTGGCCAACAAACTTGTGCAGCAGAAATGATGGGCATAGCCAGGCATGGTGGTTCACACGTGTGGTCCTAGCTACTCAGGAGGCTGTGGTGGAAGAATCGCTTGAGTCCAGGAATTTGAAACAAGCTGGATAATATAGTGAGATCCCTTCTCTATGAAACATTTAACAAATTAGTCAGGCATGGTGGTGTGCTCCTGTAGTCCCAGCTACTTGGGAGGCTGAGGCAGAAAGATCCCTTGAGCCCAGGAGGCCGAGGTTGTAGTGAGCTATGATGGCGCCATTGCACTCCAGCTTGGGCAACAGAACAAGGCACTGTCTCATAAAGAATAAAGAAAGAAACGCTGGGGAGTTAAACCTCTGTAGGCAACCCTTAGTCCACGGGAAAAGGAGCCAGTGGCTTTACGCTCCAGCTTCCCCTCCTTGAGATGACAATTCTGCGAGCGTGCTTTATTTTTTTCAGGGTATTTGGAACAATCACGCCTCCATTAGAACTGACCTTGATAAGACACTTTTATGCCAGCTTTTTCTCCTCCCTAGTCTCATTCCCCACCCACCCTCATTTTTGCTTCCTGGAATCATCTCCCAGATAATCAGCCTACATCCAATCCTTGTCATGGCTTCTGACTTGTGGGGAACCCAGGTTGAGACACTGCCTATTTCTATAAATTCAGTGAGCTCACCTATCTTGCGCTGACAGCAAGCTAAGCCTTCCAGGCTTTGGTGGCAACAAAGCTTCTGTCTGAGCCTCTATGCTTATCTGGTTTTACTTCTTAAATCACTTACATTTTGGAAGAGAAGAATTGTGCGGTTTTGGGGAGGGATACTCAAAGACTCCAGCATGCAGAGGTTTTTAATACATTTATAGTATTTCACAGACTGCAAAGTGCCTTTGCATCTGTGACTTCAACAATGTGAGGGACACACACACACACACACACGCACACACACACACACACACAGAGCAAAGGTCTCAGCAAGGCCACTCCACACCTCTGTAACCTCAGGCATGTCATAAATTCAACCATTAAATAAGGGTATCTAAGAAAGGACATTGCCTTCAAAAGGTTCACTTTGAACTAGAAGAAAAAAACAGAAAAGTATAAATTATTGGCAGAAACTACACGGCAATTTTTATTTATTTATTTTTTGATATGGAGTCTCGCTGTCGCCCAGGCTGGAATGCAGCGGAGTGACCTTGGCTCACTGCAAACTCCACCTCCCAGGTTCAAGCAATTCTCTGCCTCAGCCTCCCAAGTAGCTGGGATTACAGGTGCGTGCCATCAAGCCTGGCTAATTTTTGTATTTTTAGTAGAGACGGGGTTTCACCATCTTGGCCAGTCTAGTCTTGAACTCCTGACCTTGTGATCCACCCATCTTGTCCTCCTAAGGTGCTGGGATTACAGTCATGAGCAACCACACTGGGCCAGTTACATGGCCTTTAAAGCCCCAGTATGAGCTACCAAGGTAACACTGAGAGCCGGATGGTAAGTAAGAGTCTCCTCACCATTCTCTGGGCCTTGGCATCATTTTGGATTCTTGGATAGGTTGCCTAACATCTCTTGGTCCTGGCATCCACATCTGGAAAATGGATATAAAGACACCCCAATCCTTTCGTGAAGTGGAGTAAGAATGAATAGAACGAGGTAGGTAAAGCAGTTAGCAAATGGCTAGGCATACAGCTGGTCCCTAGTGAACTCTAGACATTTATGTTAGTGATCCATTGCTATTTGTATATTACCACAGAACTTAGTGGTTCTAACAAAATAAATGAACATGTATTATGTCGCACAGTTTCTGAGGGTCAGGAATTCAGGGCTACCTGATTGGTTGGCTCTGGCTGCTAGTATCCCATGAGATATCAGTCAGAGGACAGCTGGGCTGCGGCCATTTGAAGGCTGGACTGGATTTGGAAGATCTGATTCCAAGGTGTGGCACCTCATGGCTGGCAAGTTGGCATTGGCGACTGGCAGGAAGACTCTGTTTCTTGCCAAAGAAACCTCTCTACTGAGCTGCTAGAATGTCCTCATGATATGGCAGCTGGCTTCCTATATGTATATGCATATGTATTTCTATTTCTATTTCTACTTGTACTTTTACTTCTGTGTTTCTATATCTATCTCAATGTAGTTTAAGGTAAATTTTAAAGCCATCAGTTCCAACCATAAGAGCAGAGAGGAATGAGATATCACTAGGAACTTCCTGTGATCCTTCCAAATGAGTATATTCTATTCAGGTAAGCTGAAAGGTGGCAATAACAGGTGCGAGGGCAGGGAGGAAGGAGAGACACATATCTGAAAGACAGATGGATGAAGGCATGGGGTAGAAGACTCAAGCTGGAAAGAACACAGGGAAAGGCAAAAAACAGATGCCAGTGGAGGAGGGAGCAATGAGGTCAACAGCAGATTATTGGACACATTTCAGCAGGAGTTTAACCTGATCAAGGTGGCCACAACTAAAATTGGTTTAGGCACAATGCAAAGGAGTAGGGTAGCTTGACAAATCCTGGAGGCAGGAGACTGTTCAATGTTTCAATATGCATTTATTATGAGCAAAATGCATGTCACTGCGGGGTAATGGGCACTAATTTACTCAAAGACCCCTTGAGAGAACATCTTAAGCTCTGCGTTCTAGACAAGTAGAAATTAAGATATGACGATACTTGTGAGTGAAAACTCTGAGCTGACAGCCCATGCAATCTTCCTGGGTTCTGGTGATTACAGCCAAGGCTGGGCACACTTTGAGGGAAGCCTTATGGCAGCAGATACCTTGCCAGCTTTTCTTGAACATCATCAGGATCATTGGAGTAGCTTGCATTTGCATTGCTATGTACAGGAGTCTTCACCTGATAGTAACTGAGCATCATCACCTGTTATTGAGCACCATTACCTAATACTGAGCATCATCATTACCTGTTATCCTGGACCCACCTCATAAGTCCCAGAATGGAAGACAGCATGGTGAAGGGGGCAGCGCTTGACTTATCTAGAGTTGAACTGACCCAGGTTCAAACCCCAGTTGCTTGATACCTATATTTTTCATGAACTTCTGTTCTCTCTCTCTCTCTGTGTGTGTGTGTGTGTGTGTGTGTGTGTGTATGTTTTCAGATAAGCCAATAACTACTAGAATGACTGTAGTCACAATTAAATGAGAGTCTACTTGAAAATTATCTTGCTCATGGTAGAGGTTAGCTTCCTTCCATTTTGCTTGGCTTCTTAAGTCACACAACAGAGAAAGTACTGAAAGGAATTAGGCATTAGTCTCTGAGGATGGTGACCTTTAAGCAACAGTGACACCCCACTGGGCAGGTCTTGACCCTGAAGAATATTATTGGCCAAGTGAGGTTTCTAAAATCCATTACAGGTCACTCAGTTGCTACTATGTTGTTCCTTTTTTAACTCACGAACTGGTGATCTTGAAATGTGTCCCTTAAATTCTGATAACATTCTCAGCATGGTGACCTGTGTACAACTCTGCTTTTAAAATGCATGTTTTCATCTATCTCTGGTACTTAATCCAGGCCCTATCCAGAGCTTATCCTTATTTGACTTTTCTATTCCAGGTCGACCATTTAAAATCTATTCTCTGGTATGAACGAAAAAAACAAAAACAAAAACGCCCAGTCCAAACATGCTATATTACCTGTGAACCAGGCACATAAGCTGCTCTTGGGGGACACATAGGATGAGAAAGAATTAAGCATTTGTTATTGAAACCACTAAGAGTCTGGGGTTGTTTTGTTACAGTAAAGTTTTGTCTATCTTGATTAAATAAATTAGAAGGTTTGGGTTTAACACCCATGTCATAATTAGCAAATAATCAGTTCCAGATCCTTGTGCCAGAGAACACCAATGAGGCTCCCATCCACACGGAAGGGTTTGGGATAATAGGATCTGGGTTTCAAATCAAACTGAGAGATGATGAAGCCTGGGGGATGGAGGACCAGAATTCTGATGAATAGGAGTCAATTTGGATCAAAGGAAATGGTATTTAGTGCTTAATCTGAAGAATAAAGCACAGTTGAATCTGAAAGAAATGGCTAAAAAATTAATCTCAAAGGGTCATGGGGGGAGAAAAACAGCTGCATATATATAGGGCTAAAATTATGGATGCTTCAGAGCTAAGGCCTTGAATCAGGTGCTGTGACACCTGGCTCATTGGGTGCCCTGAGTGTATGGTAGGGGGTGGGCACACACCTGGTGGGACATTGCTTCTTTGGGCCATGGTTTTCTCTTCTTGTAATATGAAAATAATTATATTTATCTCATATTTAGTACTAAACCATGTATGGCGAAAAACAAGAGGCAACAACACAAATGTGCAAGAATTGCATATAAGACAAATTCCAGTTGAGGTTTCACCTTAAACAGATGGTACACTCTTCCCGGACTTCTGCAGGACAATTTTCTCATCATGTGAGCATACTTACAAATTGTTCCAGCTGTTCCAAAATCCCCATCCAGGTCTGTAGCCAGGCAGAGATTACAGTCTGCTCTGGCTCCATTACGTTTCTATTAGAATTTTCCACCCTCAGCAGGGGTTCTCCATTCTAACAGCTCATTTGAAGAGCCAGGGACAAAAAGTAATTTGTAATTTGGACAAAGTAGGACAGCCAAGGGAGTATTGTTCTGTTTCGTTTTGTTTCCCCAGCTTTACTGAAGCATAATTAGTATACAAAAAGTTGCACATGATTAATGTGTACAATTTGGTGAGCTTGGACATGCGTGTAGACTCATGTTATCATCCATCGCCACAATCAAGGTAAAAAACATTTTCATTGCCTTTAAAAGTTTCCCTGTAACCCTTTGTGTACATGTGTGATAAGAGCACAGCATGAGACGTACTGTTTTAACAGACAAATTTTTAAGTTCACAATACCTTATTGTTAACTCAAAGCACTAGAGGGTATATCAAGTATCTAAGACAGTCAAACATAGAAAGAGTTTCTTGTTAATCAGATGACAGCTGAAAGGTAACTGGTTGCAAAGCACAGGTCTAGAAAACCTGTTTCCACCAGATGGTTTTTGCCATTGTGGTGTCATCAGGGAGCTGCGCTTTATTTTCCTCTCATCTACACATTTATCAGGGACTTGCAATGGGCCAAATATTGCTAAAAGTAATTTCAACTTTTTGTTTTCTCAAGAGTCCCTTGTATAAGGGACATGGCATTATCCTCTATTTTTAGATGGAGTTATTAAAACAAAGGGACATATTCAGGGTTATGCAAATGGTAAGGATGGATGAGACGTTGAACCCAAGCAGTTTGCTCCAGACCCTCACTCGTACCCTGGGGACTGTATCCTATGTCCATATGTCTATGTGTTGAAGAACTAGCATGGTTCTCAAAATTGAGAGAGCAACAGATTTACTGGGAAGCATCATAAAATGCTGATGTCTAGACCTCATTCCATGTATACAAAGCACACTTGTCAAATTCAAGCATTTTGTTGCCTCCTTTAAGGTTGATGTTTATCTATAGGTCACTTTCCTCCAATCCCCACCTCATGCCTTCACTTCACCTGCCAGGATCATGCTAACTGCTCCTTTAAAAAAATTTGCATAAATAAACAGTTGTATAATTGAATGCAAGAATATATGAATTGTGGCTGGGAGCAGTAGCCATACCTGTAATCCTAACATTTCGAAAGGCTGAGGCAGAGGGATCGCTTGAGCCAAGGAGTTCCAGACCATCTTGGCAACAAAGTGAGATCCCCCATCTTGACCAAAAATAAAAAAATTGTCTTGGCATGGTGGAGTGTGCCTGTAGTCCCAGCTGATCAGGAGGATGATGTGGGAGGATCCTTTGAGCCAAGACAGGTGAGGCTGCAATTAGCTGTGATCACACCACCCACTCTAGCCTGGGTGACAGAGGAAACTCTGTCTCAAAAAAAAAAAAAAAAAAAAGCTCGAGCTCTGCTAAGGGACAGACTGCCTCCTTAAGTTGGTCCCTGACCCCCATACCTCCTGACTGGGAGACATCTCACCTCCCAGCAGGGGTCAACAGACACATACAGGAGAGCTCCAGCTGGCATCTGGCAGGTGACCCTCTGGGACAAAGCTTCCAGAGGAAGGAACAGACAGCAATCTTTGCTGTTCTGCAGCCTCCACTGGTGATACTCAGGCAAACAGGGTCTGGAGTGGACCTCCAGCAAACTCCAGCAGACCTGCAGCAGAGGGGCCTGACTGTTCGAAGGAAAAGTAACAAACAAAAAGGAATAGCATCAACTTCAACCAAAAAAATTATCCACACAAAAATCCCATCCAAAGGTCACCAGCATCAAAGACCAAAGGTAGATAAATCCACGAAGACGAGGAAAATCCAGCGCATAAAGGCTAAAAATTCTGAAAACCAGAATGTCTCTTCTCCTCCAAAGGATCACAACTCTCACCAGCAAGGGAACAAAACTGGACAGAGAATGAGTTTGATGAATTGACAGAAGTAGGCTTCAAAAGGTGGGAAATAACAAAGGAGCATGTTCTAATCCAATGCAAGGAAACTAAGAACCTTGAAAAAAGGTTAGAGGAAGTGCTAACTGGAATAACCAGTTTAGAGAATAACATAAATGACCTGATGGAGCTGAAAAGCACAGCACGAGAACTTCGTGAAGCATACACAAGTATCAATATTTGAATCGATCAAGCAGAAGAAAGGATATCAGAAACTGAATATCAACTTAATAAAATAAAGTGTGAAGACAAGATTACAGAAAAAAAGAATGAAAAGGAACAAACAAAGCCTCCAAGAAATATGGGACTGTGTGAAAAGACCAAACCTACATTTGATTAGTGTACCTGATGACGGGGAGAATGGAACCAAGTTGGAAAACCCTCTTCAGGGTATTATCCAGGAGAACTTCTCCAACCTAGCAAGACAGGCCAACATTCAAATTCAGGAAATACAGACAACACCACAAAGATACTCCTCGAGAAGAGCAACCCCAAGACACATAATCGTCAGATTTACCAAGGCTGAAATGAAGGAAAAAATGTTAAGGGCAGCCAGAGAGAAAGGTCGGGTTACCCACAAAGGGAAGCCCATCAGACTAACAGTAGATCTCTCTGCAGAAATCCTACAAGCCAGAAGATAGTGGGGCCAATATTCAACACTCTTAAAGAAAAGAATTTTCAACCCAGAATTTCATAACCAGCCAAACTAAGCTTCATAAGTGAAGGAGAAATAAAATCCTTTACAGAGAAGCAAATGTGGAGAGATTTTGTCACCACCAGGCCTGCCTTACAAGAGCTCCTGAAGAAAGCCCTAAACATGGAAAGGAAAAACTGGTATGAGCCATTGCAAAAACATACCAAATTGTAAAAACCATTGACATGATGAAGAAACTGCATCAATTAAAGGGCAAAATAACCAGCTAGCATCATAATGACAGCATCAGATTCACACATAACAATATTAACCTTAAACGTAAATGGGCTAAATGCTCCAATTAAAAGACACAGACTGGCAAATTGGGTAACAAGTCAAGACCCATCAGTGTGCTGTATTCAGAAGACCAATCTCATGTACAAAGACACACATAGGCTCAAAATAAAAGGATGGAGAAACATTTACCAACCAAATGGAAAGCAGAAAAAAAACAAGGGTTGCAATCCTAGTCTCTGATAAAACAGCCTTTAAACCAACAAAGATCAAAAGAGACAAAGAAGGCCATTACATAATGGTAAAGGGATCAATGCAACAAGAAGAGCTAACTGTCCTAAATATATATGCACACAATACAGAAGCACCCAGATTCATAAAGCAAGTTCCTAGAGAATGACGAAGAGACTTAGACTCCTACACAAAAACAGTGGGAAACTTTAACACCCCACTGTCAATAGTAGACAGATCAAAGAGACAGAAAATTAACAAGGATATTCAGGACTTGAACTCAGCTCTGGACCAAGTGTATCTAATAGACATCTACAGAACTGTCCACCCCAAATCAACAGAATATATATTCTTCTCAGCATCATATTGCACTTATTCTAAAATTGACCACATAATTGGAAGTAAAACACTCCTCTGCAAATGCAAATAACAGAAATCATAACAGTCTCTCAGACCACACTGTAAGCAAATTAGAACTCAGGATTAAGACTTGCACAACTACATAGAAACTGAACAACCTGCTCCTGAATGACTACTGGAGAAATAATGAAATATAGGCAGAAATAAATAAGTTCTTTGAAAACAATGAGAACAAAGACACAATGTACCAGAATCTCTGGGACACAGCTAAAGCAGTGTTTAGAGGGAAATTTATAGCACTAAATGCCCCCAGCAGAAAGCAGGAAAGATCTAAATTTGACACCATAACATCACAATTAAAAGAACTAAAGAAGCAAGAGCAAACAAATTCAATAGCTAGCAGTAGACAAGAAATAACTAGGATCAGAGCAGAAGTGAAGGAGATACAGACATGAAAAACTCTTTAAAAAATCAATGAACCCAGGGGCTAGTTTTTGAAAAGATTAACAAAATAGATAGACTACTAGCCAGACTAAAGAAGAAAAGAGAGAAGAATCAAATAGACACGAGACAAAATGGTAAAGGGGATATCACCACTGATCCTACAGAAATACAAACTACCATAAGAGAATACTATAAACACCTCTACATAAATAAACTAGAAAATCCAGAATAAATGAATAAATTCCTGGACACATGCACCATCCCAAGACTAAACCAAGAAAAAGTTGAATCCCTGAATAGACCAATAACAAGTTCTAAAATTGAGGCAGTAATTAATAGGCTACCAACCTAAAAAAGCCCAGGACCAGATGAATTCACAGCTGAATTCTTCCAGAGGTACAAAGAGAAGTGGGTACCATTCCTTCTGATACTATTCCAAACAATAGAAAAAGAGGGACTCCTCCCTAACTCACTTTATGAGGCCAGCATCATCCTGATACCAAAACCTGGCAGAGACACAACAACAACAAAATAATTTCAGGCCAATATCCCTGATGAATATCAATGCTAAAATCCTCAATAAAGTACTGGCAAACAGAATCCAGCAGCACGTCAAAAAGTTTATCCACCATGATCAAGTCAGCTTCATCCCTGGAATGTAATGCTGGTCCAACATACGCAAATCAATAAATGTAATACATCACATAAACAGAACTAGTGGCCAAAACCACATGACTATCTCAACAGATGCAGAAAACACCTTCAATAAAATTCAACAACCCTTCATGCTAAAAACTCTCAATAAACTAGATATTGATGGAATGTATCTCAAAACAATAAGAGCTATTTATGAGAAACCCACAAGCCAATATCACACCAAATGAGCAAAAGCTGGAAGCATTCCCTTTGAAAACCAGCACAAGATAAGGATGCCCTCTCTCACCACTCCTATTCAACACAGTATTGGAAGTTCTGGCCAGGGCAATCAAGCAAGAGAAAGAGATAAAAGGCATTCAACTAGGAAGAGAGGAAGTCAAATTGTGTCTGTTTGCAGATGACATGATTCTATATTTAGAAAACCCCATCGTCTCAGCCCATAATCTCCATCAGCTGATAAGCAACTTCAGCAACGTCCTGGGATACAAAATCAATGTGCAAAACTCACAAGCATTCCTATACACCAACAATAGACAAACAGAGAGCCAAATCATGAGTGAACTCCCATTCACAATTGCTACAAAGAGAATAAAATACCTAGAAATACAATTTACAAGGGATGGGAAGGACCTCTTCAAGGAGAGGAACAAACCGTGCTCAAGGAAATGAGAGAGGACACAAACAAATGGAAAAATATTCCATGCTCAGGGATAGGAAGAATCAATATCGTGAAAATGGCCATGCTACCCAAAGTAAGTTATAGATTCAATGCTATCCCCAACAAGCTACCATTGATTTTCTTCACAGAATTAGAAAAAAACTACTTTACATTTCATATGGGACCAAAAAAAGAGCCCGTAGAGTCAAGACAATCCTAAGCAAAAAGAACAAAGCTGGAGGCATCACGCTACCTGACTTCAAACTATACTACAAGGCTACAGTAACCAAAACAGCATGGGACTGGTACCAAAACAGATATATAGACTAATGGAACAGAACGGAGGCCTCGGAAATAACGCCACACATCTATGACCATCTGATCTTTGACAAACCTGACAAAAACAAGCAATGGTGAAATGATTCCTATTTAATAAATGGTGTTGGGAAAACTGGCTAGCTATATGCAGAAAATTGAAACTGGACCCCTTCCTTACACCTTATACAAAAATTAACTCAAGATGGATTAAAGACTTAAACTTAAGGCCTAAAATCATAAAAACCCTAGAAGAAAACCTAGCCAATACCATTCAGAACATAGGCATGGACAAGGACTTCATGTCTAAAACACCAAAAGCAATGGCAACAAAAGCCAAAATTGACAAATGGGATCTAATTAAACTAAAGAGCTTCTGCACAGCAAAAGAAACTATCATCAGTGTGAACAGGCCACCTACAGAATGGGAGAAAATTTTTGCAATCTATCCACCTGACAAAGGGCTAACATCCAGAATCTGCAAGGAATTTAAACAAATTTACAAGAAAAAAAAAACTCCAACAAAAAGTAGGCAAAGGATATGAACAGACACTTCTCGAAAGAAGACATTTATGTGGCCAACAAACATATGAACAAAAGCTCAACATCACTGGTCATTAGAGAAATGCAAATCAAAACCACAATGAGATGCCATCTCACGCCAAGCAAATGTCACATGCACAATGGACTTTGACCATGAGTGTGTCCCTTAGCCTTCTATTCAGCTGTCCCTGTTTGTGTTACATCTGTTATAACAGAGAGTCTGAAACAATTTTCTAATAGGAAAAGTAAATCTGGACTGCCTTCATTAAAATTGCAACCCAGCATGGAGGGTCTAAGTGAAGTCTCCAAGCATGTTTACTATATAGCTTCCCTGGATAGCAAAATGAAATCAAGGAATTGTAGCGTTAATCTTAGGGGAATAAATATATTTCCAAGGGATTTGTATGTACTTGATTTCATTCTCTCTTTTAGAGAAAATGCACCTATCTCACTAAAGTCCACTAAACAAGTTTACAATTTAAACTGAGGCCTCTTTTGCTTCTTTCTGAATTCCTAACCTTGAACTTTTATGATTTTAATGTCTATTTGTTCAGAACCTACTGAGTTCCTACAAGTTCATAAATACTATCACTTATTTTCACAAATCTCAACCTTATGAATTAGAAACTGAGTGGTTAACTATCCTTTCTATAACTATTAAATAATTGGGTTTCACTGGTGGATTGAATTCCCTGGGACACAAACTTTTTACAGTAGCTGAGCTGGGTTCCGTTGATTATGTCAAGCCCAACAAGGGTAATCTCTCTTTTGACTAACTTAAAAACAGCTGATGAGGAATTTTAAGCATGTCTGCAATATCACTTCACATTGGCACCTAGGTTAGTGTTTGTTGAAATAGATAAAGATTGTAGCTGAGTTGACACATTAGAAATTCATCACAATAATAGAGTTGACCCATATGGTGCTAAAACAAGCACACATTTCAACACATCACACTGCCTTTTACAAAATGGTTCCCATTATTTATTTTTGTCTTAAGGACAAAATACTCTTTTTACTAACAGTGATTCACCATGGAAATAATTTTCAAGGATGAAGTAGAGATACAAGGTGAGCCCATTAAAACTTACACAGTGGGTTTGAGTAGGTTAAGGTGAACTCTTTTCAGATGAAGATAGCATCGTTTCTCTAAATTCTATGGCAAAAGAAAAAACACAGAACTTCTGGAAGGTAGGTATGATATGGTTTTCAAAGCAGTGAGTGTAATGGTAGACTGGAGAAGAAGTAAGTGTAATAAGGTTCTTCATTTCCATAGTGTGTAATATCTATTTTTAGTAAGGCAAATAATCACATCCTGTATCATATTTGGAATGAATATTTGATCTGTTATCACCTTTATTATTAAATTCCTTGGAGATCTGCTCATCCTGTGTTCCACTTATATCTGTAGTTGTGAATTCAAACCACCTTGGATATCTGCTTTTTCTACAGCAGATCCAAAACGTTTCATTTCATCCAAAATGAAAATTTCAAGGCTCAGTAAAAGGCTGATGCCAGTCAAAAAGCAAGGAAGAAAATGAACCAAAAAAATAAAAATAAGAAGATGCAAGAACTTCTGATAATAAAAATAAATAATATTAAAAGCATCAATAATATGGTCCCATTTAAAGTAAGGTCTGTAATGCTACACTCCTAGTTGCAATGAGTATCATTCCAAAATTCTAGCATAGCTATCACTAATATCAGGAATCACAACCCAGGACGATAGAGGAAGGTGCACTTGTGTGTACAGCCACATGTTTAAAAGCCCCCAGGTGTTTTAAAAGTTTTTTTTCTGCAGAGACTGTTCCAACAGGTGAAATTTTGTATCTGAAAAGAAGTCACATCATTTCTGTAGTGATGCCATGTGACAAGATAAATGACACTTTCCATACATTTATGGTTTCTATTGTGCCAGTCTCTGGGACAGAACTATTATCTCCACTCAGAATTGCTTGCAAGGGCAGTATCCAATATGCAGGCACTACTACAAATAAGAAATAAAACACAAGAAGAAGATTGATTAAGACATCACACTGCCCAAGGCTATGACAGGTAAGATCATAGGAAGCAGTGCAATATGTAATGATTCAGGGCCTGGCATTTGGAGATAAAGAGCCTGAGTTGGAATCTTTATTTTAAAACCAGTACTAGGAAAGTCATAACCTTTCTACGTCTCTTAGTTTCTTCTTTTAAAAAGTGGGCTAATAATTCCTACTCACAGGATTTTATAATAGACACCAATTATTTCAAAGATGTTGCTATGATGTGAATGTCTTTTTCCCCTCCAAATTAATGTGTTGGTAGTCTAATTCCCAGTGGAATAGTGTTGGAAGGTGGGGTGTAATGGGAGATGTTTAGGTCAGGAGGGCTCTGCCCTCATAAATGGATTAATGCTGTTATAAAAATGGCTTGCAGCAATGTGTTTACTCTCTTTGGCTGTTCTGCCACGGGAGAAACAGTGTTCCTCCCTCCAGAAGTTGCAGCATTCAAGGTGCTGTCTTGGAAGTGGAAACCAGGCCTTTACCAGACACCAAACCTGCTGGTGACTTGATCTTGGACTTCCCAGCCTCCAGAACCGTAAGAAATAAATTTTTGTCCTTTATAAACTACCTAAGTCTCAGATATTCTGTTATAATCACACAAAATAGACTAAGACATAAGCCAAGTACTAATTGCAGCAATAATGCATTATATATGAGTTCTAGCAACATTAGCTATTATTATTTCCCCAATTAAAAGGAATTTAGGAGGCAGTTCAAAAAATGTTGAGCAGAAGTTGTGGGGCCTCTTCTACTATGGGGGTAGGTGAGTCAGGAGACACATTTAGCAGCCATGTCTACTTTAGGGCCTGGTTTTCTGAAGCAACATGAAGTGTCAGCCTGGAGACAGGCATAGGGCTGCCATGACGGGGGCAGCCTGCCCACGGGTGTCATATTAACCTGCTCGTTGAGATGAAGTTGAGGTTCTGTACAAAGCGGACCTCTCAGAAGTCTGCTTTCTTTCATGAAGAGAGTACAACACTGGCCCAGCCTGTTCAGGATAATCAAGGGGTGCTTAACAGTTACTCTTGGAAAGCACATATAGTTCAAAAGTTCATTAGGTGGCCGCATAAACAGCACACCCTGTGCTGATTGATTGGTCCTTTCCCGTGAGCTGGCAAACAGTGGGCAGGCTGAGGAAGTGGTTGCAGAGGAAAGAGCCCCCTTGAATGGGTGTCGGCCACCAGCCACTCTGAAGAGGTCCAGGGATGAGGGGCATTTCCGTAAACACCCCAAGATTGCTGCCAGGAGCACCTCCCTGTGCGGGCAGCATGCCATCTGAGGTGAATAGAAAAGACATGAGCAAAATCAAACAGCAACAACAACAAAAGGAAGCTCCGAGGCAGCTTTCTCACGTGCCTGGAGATGGTGTTTTGTGGCTCCCAGAGGCCTATGCTTTGGCTTCTCTGAAAATCATTTTCTGTCCCTAAGCTAAACTTAGCTTTGTTTTTCAAAGCTAAAGTAACAACAAAATATTCTGTGTTTATGTGAGGCTGTAGCAGATAGCAGGCTTGACCCCTATCTTTGTGAGTTAGTGAAAAAAACCGATCCTATAAACACAGAAGTGGTTAGTCTAGCTAACAAAAAGACATAAAAATATGAATAGGAGACACACACACACACACACACACATATATATATATAAAATGATGATAAATCACACTGCTTTAGGATTAAAAATTATTCTTTTAAACATTTAAACATTCTGGTATTATACTTGAACTCCCCTACAATATGCCTGTCAAGTAATTTCTCAGCCTTGGATTACAAATTATTTTCAGGAACAGAGAGCTTATTACCTCTCAAGACAGCTCTAACAATTGGAAATTTTCTTTGCATGAGGCCAAAATCCTAATCCCTGGGGTTTCCAATCTTCAATTCATGTTCTATTTGGTGTTTCATTTCACGTGGAACAAATCCAAAATGTCATACTGCTGCGTGTGAGTGAGCAAATTTATTTCAGCTTCCTGTGTCTCAGCTTTTTCTTCAGTAAAGAGAGGGTAATAATGATATCTACTTCATAAGATTTCTGTAAAGATTAAATGAGATCATCCATATAAAGTATTTAGCATCTGACTTGACACATGGTAAGTGCTCGCTAATGTTAGGGTTTTCTTTAAGTTTTAAGCTTCATATGACAGTCTTTCAAACATTTTATGAAATTGATTATATAGTTTGTCATTGCAGAAATGCAATTTGAGCTATAATTAGATTCTACTAGCTTAATCCTACTCATCAAGCCTTTAGGTAGAATCTACCCCTGGCCAGAGAATGAACTGAGTACTGTGATTAGAACAAAGATGAATAAAGCACAATCCTGGTTTTCTGTGAAAATCGGTGAGCACCCTCACTATTTAGAATGCAGCGTGATGATGAAAAGGGTTTCTGGATATGCGGACAAGAGAGCAGTGAATTCTGACTCTGGGAGCCAGAAACGTCTCCATGTAGGAGGAAGTGGTGGCATTGGAGCTGAGTCTTTGATAAACACCCCAATGGCTTATGTACCAATGATCATTTTCCCCTCTCCAATGCATTGAGTAGTGCGTGGTCTCACTGAGCAGAAGATACTGAACCTAGAGAGCATCACGTCTCCTTGGAGGACCTACCTTCATATTGGAATGCCAGTTATTTTATATGTCTTGAAGAGAGTTGGGAAACATGGGATTAGTCTAGAATCTGCAATAAAGAACAGAGCCCTGTGATCCCAGGAAAGTGGGCCGGATTCTCCATTCACTCTGTAAATTGATAGCGTGGATCAAATGACCTCTAGATCCCTTCAATTTCCAAGCCACAGGGCCTGCCTGGCTTTCCTTGGGAGTGCAGAGCCGGCCACAGAAGACACAGTGGGCATCAGGGTGGAGGGCAACGTGAAGGCAGAAAGTGGCGAAAGAGTTAGAGACTGGGAATTTCACATCACAAATACTTAAGAGAGGTTGTGGGTTGTGATCATTTCTTCAAATCAATTTAAAGCTAACCATAAGCTCCCTTGGGCTTGGATAAGGTATCAAATTTTTATCTGTGGTTCCTGAGGATCCTTTAGGCTTCCAGGTCAAAGAGAAAATGCTGCTTTTGTTTTGGTGCAAAGGCTGAAGCTACAAAAGGAAGTTAACTTCAGACAATTCTGCTTTTAGTCTTGCAACACCAACTGCCTCTAAAGAAAGGGTAGCCCAAGGGCTTAAATCAAAGTGAGAAAAAACACAGCAAGAACAAAGAATAAAGTAGAATTTAATATCCCAGCAAAGTATTTCACAGCAATTGTCAACTAGTTGAGTTGGAGAGCTGCTGAAATGCTAGAAAATCATTAGTTGTGTGTCTTAATGGGATTCTGCAAAGGTTTGAGGCCTTTGCAAGACCCCTCTGGGGTCTTGACACATCTATAGGCTGCTACCTGCTTCCCTCTTCTGATTCAATCATTCCTCTTTTGACTTTATTTTGAGAAATGCCCATTTTTCCCTACATCTTCCTTTATTTATTGATTGATTGATTGCTGTGGTACTTGAGCCCTTCTTACGCGAAGCAAACACATATAACTGATGTTCTTAATGTAACTGCAAAATGTTGCAGGAAATCTTAAATTGCCTTCAGTTCAATATAGGAGTCAGAACCGCAGAGTGTTGGCCTTCTTTTTTCTTCTGATTACATGCTCATTGTTCTCCTTCGGTATCATTTATTCACAAACTCTTGGACCACCTTTAGTCCCACTTCAACCTGGAGAATTTTTTATTCTTTTCTCTGGTTGCTGAAGCCTTGCATATGATACTTGCATTTTACCACTTTAAAATCACGGATTTTTTTCCTCCCCATTACAACACAATGTGCCCCATTGTCATAAACTCAGAAGTTCAAGAATGTCTGAGAGACGGCAATTTCAGTAAACTGATGAGGTGCAAATGAATACACGCCCTTCTATCCAAGTGCAGATGGAGTGTAGAGAAACAGGATATCTCAATTTTGGGGATGAATCACAGGTATTGAACACTGGAAAAAATTTTGAAGAAGTAATAATTTTGTGGTGCTGTTATACATCCTACCAAATAAAAGCAAAAAACTGCAATACAAGTATACTCCAAGCACAACAGCAATCAGGATAATTACTGCATTATCTCTGCAGCAGAATATGAAACTATATGGAAGCAATAAATTGTTCAGCTATCTTTGAGAATTCAGTTGAGTCCATCAAAAAAAAAAAAAGAGAACCCAGAGTGTTCTGGATATATTAAAGAAAAAATTTTAATACGTATTTTACTGTGTTCTGAAAGAAATCTTAACCACTGGATAGAATATTGTTATTATGGAAGTATTTGAATTATTAAATTGAGTACAGATGCCACAAATGAGAGGTTATAAGAAACAATACTGGGGTTTAATGCTCTTAATAAATCATAAGAATATTAATTTAACATTTCCCAAAGAGTCTGAAGCTAGTTAACTGGGAAAGACTAAGATGAATTGTGTGGCCTTGAGAGCACGTCTTCCCTTTCTTTGGCCTCACTTTCCTTATTAGCCAAGTAAGGGATCTGAACCAGAGGAGATCTGAAGTCACTTCCAGGTCCACCTTTCTCAATATGAAGGATATAATAATGATTGTCCTTGAATTGATGGGATCCTGTATAGGAAATAAAGCGTGTGGCCTTCAACAAACCCTCTCACTTCACCCAAACTCTGGGAAGGATGGGGTGTGGGACAGGGATGTCCTACTTAGAAGATATCATACCAGGTTCGTAAGATAAATATCTGCAACTATTCTTTTTAAATTCTTTCAACACTAAAATATTGGAAGTAATTGTGAAAAAATATTTCTAAAATTTCAGAATTGCTTTTATATTTTGTCAGACCCACAAAGGTCTACAACAAAGGCTCCTAACCTGTGGTGTTGGACTTCCAAGGACAGGATTCAGACATGTGGGGATTCCCAGGAATCAGATGCAGATTTTATTTCCATTTGTTTGTCTATATGGAGACGTGCATGAATTTATATACATATATATATAAATTCATATAATATATAAAATATATATTATAAATATGTATATAAATTCATGCACATCTACACATAGACACACAAGTGGAAATAAAATCTGCATATGATTTTAACACATATATATTTAATACATATTTATTTTATATACTTTATTATATATTTATATATAAATTGTATATATAAACATATATAACATACATATACAAATTTAGATATTCTTCCCCACTCACAGAGAAAGGTCAACAGATTTCATTATATTTTTAGAGGGACCTAAGCCATTCAAATGTTTAGAAGGAACTACTATTTTGATGGAAGGTACGAAACATTGAATTCATGAGATGTGCAATTTCTCTCACTGAATACATCTGTAATTTTGAATATAAAAAATGATTTCTTCTGAAAGATGAGAAAAGTATCACTTTAAGGTCCAAATTCTACTTATATTTTCCAAACTGTTTTGAAATTGAATGATGTATAGAAATTGATTTAGTTCTTCCACTTTCATTTATAGGTGAAGAAACTGGAGATCTAGTTAGCTAATGAAGTGACTAACTGTTGGCATAGACAGGTAATAAATGCCCACCCCATCAGACTTGTCAGGTACTTAACAGCAAACAGCAAGAGTTTATGGTCTATAGTATTGAACACTGACATAGAATATAAGCACATCCTATAATTTCCAGCTAATGGAATAAACCACGAAACAATAAAATGATGCCTATTTTAAATAAGGCAACATTATCATTTGTGATGGACTAGGTTGCTACCTAGGAAAATCAACTGAACAAAAACAATGTCATTGCTGCGTTATGAATGCAGAATCTGACCCTGAACAGGAACTCAGAAACTCACATTAGACTTTATGCTTAGTAAAAAGTAGAAGCTGTATTTAAAGCTCAGACTTTTTATATGTAAAAACCCTGACTTAGCTCTGCAACGTGTCTTTCATTTAGCATCAATCTAAGAGACGTTTTAAAAATTATTATTTAGTCCTAAATTATATTAGTTTTACAATATGAATTGAGTTCACTTTGTGTACCTTCAAAAATAACATATATTTCTCCTTTTAAGTCTTAAATAACTCATAAAGCATACAATAGGAATAATTTTCTATTACTTTTTAGTTGCTTCTTTGTTGTTGCCCTATTTGTTTCCATTTTCTTCAGTCACTTTCAGATATATACATGTTGAAAAAATAACCCACTCATTATTATTTATTGAAAGCTCCCAGCGATTAGAACTACATATGCTTTTATTTCTTTTTTCGGTGTTTGGCCATGGTATTTGGGGTAACAAAGACGAGGACTATGGAGACTCCACCTTCAAAAACTTATTATTGAGGAGATGGGCAAATAAACTGGCAATTATGATACAATGTGCTAAACTCAGTAGTATATTTTTAGGATAGCTTAGTGCACATTTTTTTTACAATAGTAAATCATATGTTTGTTGTATTACTCTTCCAGCCTCTAATTTGTTTATAATATTTTCTTGTATTTTCTTGATTAAATTTGCTAAATGTTTGTTTTTCTAACTTAAAATTTGACCCATAAAGTTATTTTTCAATTGTATGAATGTTCAACTGTTTAATCTGTTTAAAAACTTTTTTATTATTTTTTCTCTTTACCTCTGAACTTAGTGTGTCAGTTGTTGTTCCTATTATTGTCATGCTCTTTAATATATTTTTCTATAATTATTTTTAGTCAACATGTTTTATATTTATAAATCATTGGCTGGTAGTGATTGAAGAAAGACTTTAGAACAAAGAATAATTCATCTCTAGATTCCTAGGCAACTGATATTGGCAAATATATAAAGGAGGAGACAGGGCTCTTCTGCAGATTAATAATCATCTGGTTCTCTTCTAATGTCCTTTTAGATAATAACCCTACAATAGGCATTTATGCCCTGAAGAACTCTTCGAATGAGGTTCTAGAAAGCTGGATGTTAGCATTTACCAGTTGGGTTGGGTTCTAATTATAACCATGCTATGTAGAAGAAAAAAAATGGCTTTGCTTAAGTTGTCCTAGCCCCTTCAGCTTTACTCTCTGCAAAAGTGAGATTCATAACACCAATCTCAGAAAAAGGATGTAATGCATCCAAAAGAGGTGAAAATGTTGTTCACAAAGTCAGATGTACAGCTCTACCTTATTTAATTAAAGCAAATTAAATATGACACCTCACCCTAGCTTGGTGGGAAATCTAATCTCAGCCTATGTTGAACCTCACCATCTGCAGGGTGGGTTCCAGATGTCTGGAGGTTTAAATGTCAATTAGAAGAAGGAGGCAGGGCCTCTGACCTTCATGCTGTCCTGGCCACTGTGACACCCTCATTACCTCCAGCACTGTGGCTCCTGGAAGTCTGATGGCTTTGCTGGCCATCCAGGGGTCTGCAGCAGAACAGAGCTGACCATAATAAGGGAGGGTGCCAGTGCTCTTCATCCAGAGGGCAGCTACCTCCTTTCAAACTCACACAATCACTTTCTTGCTTCCCTTGTTCTGCCTTTTTCTTCTCTGCCTTTCTCTTCCCCGCCTTCACTCCTTGCCCCTGGAGCTTCACTATTTCTGCTCCCTCTTTTCCACAAAGATGGTTTCCAATAAGCCTAGACCTTTACAAAAAAAAACAAAAAGTGACATTAATGTCTGGGAATTCCTGTGTTTATATTAGTAAGAAATTCCTTGAGGTGAGGCATTGCTGATGGCTTTTCCACAATTTGAATCAGGGCCACAGGAAATGTAGAAAGGACAAACATCAATGAAAATATTGTGATCATTTGTCTTGACACACATTATAAAGTGTTGGTTGCTCAAAAATGTAAAAACAGGTCTTGCTTTCTACAAAAATATTCAATGATTATTTAATGGGTATAGTGTTTCCATTGGGATAATGAGAGTGTTATGGAGATGGATAGCAGTGATGGTTACATAGCAAGGTGAATGTACTTAATGCCATTGGACTGACTACTTAAAAATGGTAAAATAGAGAAATTTATATTTTGCATATTTTGCTACAATAAAAATCGTAAGTAGTTTCTTGATCATACACAAATTAAACAATTCTTCAGATAACTAGTCAAGGTCCTCCAAAATCTATTTCAACCTACCCACCATTCTAAATGTCTTCTCTTTGTATTCTCTAAGTTGCACTGTGGTGATGTCACGTGAGAAATTACCTAAACGTTTCAGTGACTTACAACAACTGAAATTTGGTTCACACTCATATCAGGTGCTTGGGTTCTGCTCTAAGCAATGGGTTCATTCAGGATGGCCTACCCTACCCTATCTTCTCATTCTAGGACTCACAAGGAGAAAGAATGTGACATTCTTACGGTAGAGGGCAGGAGTGCAAGAGTCCTGGTGGACCTGGGGGAAACTTGCAGTGACTGTCTTAGCTTCTGCTTAGAAAGGGCACATCCACACTTCTTCTCATTCCATTGGCCAAACCATGTCACATGACCAAGCCCAACAACCACTGGGCTTGGCCATATGACATGGTTCTCTGTACAAAAGAGTACAAATCTTTTGGTGCAACCAAAATATACTCTTTCCAGGAAGGTAGGAAAGGGGAAGTTACTACTTTTTAAGCAACAGTGAAATATATTCATCAGTTCTCACACTGCTATAAAAAACTGCCCAAGACTGGATAATTTATAAAGAAAAGAGGTTTAATTGACTCACAGTTCTGCATGGCTGGGGAGGCCTCAGGAAATTTATAAATCATAGCAGAAGGTGAAGGGGAAGCAAAGACCTCCTTCACATGGTGGCAAGAAACAGAGAGCTAGCAAGAGCAAGGAAAACTGCCTTATAAAACTATCAGATCTTGTGGAAACTTGTTCACTATCACCAGAACAGCATGGGGGAAACCCCCTCCATGATCCAATCACCTCCCACTGGGTCCCTCCCTCAACAAGTGGGGATTATGGGGATTATAACTCAACATGAGATTTGGGTGGGGACAGAGTCAAACCATATCAATATTGCAGTCCACACTTTCAGACACAAATACTCACTTCCCTTCCTTTCAGAAACAAAATACCCAAACAATGTTTCATCTAAAAATGGTACCAGGCTCAAGGTCCATCTTACAATGGTTTCCACCTCAGATCTGAAGGTGGCTCCTCTTATCCAGGGACCTATAAACTAAAATGATACATGATATTTCTCCACACACCCAAAATATGCTGGATGGAATGGGACAGGATAACCACAATCAACACCCTCATTTGTAAAGGGGAAAATAAGAAGAAACAGAGCAGTCACCAGGCAATAACAATTTTGAAATTCTCCTGGGCAAACAGTGATCATCCACTGTCTTAGGGTGGGAAAGGCTCCTTGATCAGTCCCTGGTTCTCCCTGGGAGTAGCTCCCCAGCCCACTGTTCTTCTGGTCCTTGAATCCAAGCTTTGCAATGTCTTTTCTTCCCATTATAATTTTTGTAAAAATTTTAATTGACAAATAAAAACTGCTATGGTATACGAGTTGTTTTGAAATATGCATACATGTGGAATGGCTAAATTTAGCCAATTAACATATGCTCTACCTCACATACTAATTATTTTTTGTAATGAAAGCACTTAAACTTTACAGTCTCAGCAATTTGGAAGAATATCATACATAGATATTAGCTCTAGTTACCATGTTGTAAAATAGATATTCTGAACTTACTTCCTCCTAGGTAAAATTTTGTATCTTTTGACCAACATCATCTCAACTACTCCACATCCCTGTAAACCTCTGGTAACCGCCATTCTACTGTCTACTTCTATGAGTTCAACCCTCAATATGGTTTGGCTGTGTCCCCACCCAAATCTCATCTTGAATTGTAGCTCTCATAATCTCCACATATTGTGGGAGGAATCTGGTGGGAGGCAATTGAATCATGGGGCTGGGTCTTTCCTGTGCTGTTTTCGTGATAGTGAATAAGTCTCACAAGATCTGATGGTTTTAAAAAGGGCAGTTCCCTTGCACACACTCTTGTCTTCCACCATGTAAGACATGCCTTTGCTCTTCCCGTGCCTTCCACCATGATTGTGAGGCCTCCTGACCAGTGGAACTGTGAGTCCCTTAAACCTCTTTCCTGTATAAGTCACTCAGTCTTTGGTGTGTCTTGTAGTAGTAGCATGAGAACTGACTAATGCAACTCTTTTAGATTCCACATGAAAGTGAGATCTTTTGGTATTTTGTCTTTCTGCAACTGCCTTACTTCACTTAACATAATTTCCTCCATGTTTATCCATGTTGTCACAAGTGACAGGGTTTCCTTGTTGTTTAAGGCTGAATAGTACTCCATTGTGTGTGTGTGCGTGTGTGTATATATATACATATATATGTATATATACATATATATGTATATACACATATATACACATATATGCACATATATACACATATATACATATACGTATATATACACATATATACATATACGTATATATACACATATATACATATACGTATATATACACATATATACATATACGTATATATACACATATATACATATACGTATATATACACATATATACATATACGTATATATACACATATATACATATACGTATATATACACATATATACATATACGTATATATACACATATATACATATACGTATATACACACATATATACATATATGTATATACACATATATACACACATATATATGTATATATACGTATATATGTATATACACATATATACGTATATATGTGTATACACACATATACGTATATATGTATATACACACATATATATGTATATATGTGTGTATATACATATATACGTATATATATACACCACATTTTTCTTATCCATCTATCTGTTGAGACACAGGTTGATTTCATATCTTAGCTATCGTGAATTTTGCTGCAATGAACATGGGAGTGCAGGTATCTCTTTAACATATTGATTTCGTTTCCTTTGGATAAATACCCAGTAATGAGATTACTGGAACATACAGTGGCTCTCTTTTTAATTTTTTGAGGAACCTCCATACTGTGTTCCATAATGGTTTTACTACTTTACATTCAGACCAACTGTGTGCAAGGGTTCCCTTTTCTCAACATCCTCTCCCACACTTACCTTTTGCCTTTTTAATAGTAGCCATTCTAGGCTTGGCACAGTGGCTCGCACCTGTAATCCCAGCACTTTGGGAGGCCAAGGCGGGTGGATCACCTGAGGTCAGAAGTTTGAGACCAGCCTGACCAACATGGAGAAACCCTGCCTCTACTAAAAATACAAAATTAGCCAGACATGGTGGCACATGCCTGTAATCCCAGCTACTCAGGAGGCTGAGGCAGGAGAATCACTTCAACCCAGGAATTGGAGGTTGCAGTGAGCCAAAATCACACCATTGCACTCCAGCCTGGGCAACATGAGTGAAACTCCGTCAAAAAACAAAAATAGCAGCCATTCTAACATGTATGAGGTTTGGACATATCTAAGGGAGCATTGGACACAAACCCCTTCTTGGGGTACACACAGCTTTCTCTGCATGCTTCCTAATCATAGTCAATTGGGGGCTTCTGGTAGCAATCTTCAAAGAAGCCCCCCTAATAATCTCACTGTATGTTAATGATTCTGTATGCCTCTTCCACATCGTGTCAGAGTTAGTTTGTGTGACCAACAGTATATACACTTTTCAGCCACACAATGTAATTCTATTCAGCCATTGACAATAGTGTTTTAAAACTATCTGAGGATATCCAAATTTGTTTGCAATTTATTTTTTGGATGATAAAAGGCAGGTTACAAAATGCAGTATTCTCTGATTAAAAGTAATTGACTCTGATGATGGAATTAAGGCTGATTTTTAGTGTCTTGTGTATGCTTTCATTTTACACATTTTGTATAATTAAGGTTATTTCATTTTTTTTCAGAAAGTAATGTTAAGTATTCCTTCAATGAATGTTCAGGATGCAGAGGATTTCAAAAGTCAGATGCTCTTTGAAATATATTGGTGCACATAACAGCCTGTCTGTAATTCTCTTTTTAATTGTCAAACATGCATCACTTTAAAACCAATATTTTATAGTATCAGTTTTAACTTTACTTTATCATTGCATAAGAAATGCTATTCCTTAACTTTAACACTCTAACATTGCGGGGAAAGAAATTGGAGTGTTTTACATGATTTAAATTTTGGCCACTAGTGCAAAAGCACTGTCCTGGATACTGACCCTCACACCCTACAAGAGAGATGAGATGCTCTCTTCCTACATTGTCAAATGTAAGGCAATAGATTTTCTAAGTGGCCCAGCTGCCTTCCAAACCCTCTGGTCAGTGGGCCAGGCAGCCTGACAAAGCTCAGTACACAACACTTCAGCCTGGGAGCTCCTTTGCAAGTCATGAGACACATCTGTTTTAACACAGCTGAGCCCTTCCTGGGCTGTATCTACAAATTCCAGCACCAGCAGTGGGGGGCTGGTCCTATTCATATTTGCAAGGCTTTTGCTGGATCCATTCTGCAAATTCCCAGGGCCAGGCGATCTTGGTCCTTTGCTAGTCTGTAGTTCTTGCAAATCCTGATGTGCAGCTGGCCCTGATCAGCCTAGAAAAGATGTCATGTGAATGTGTCTCCACACATGCCAGCACTGTCAGCGAGGCATGCATGGGGCCATACTCATGTGACATCCCACATGTCCCATTGAACAGAGCCCCTCAGATGTCAGGGGAATTTGCTTTTCAGGGTTGTCTGAGGGGATCCAAATAGCATCAACTTACGGAGCTTGAGTCTTGAACTGATAGAGCTATAAACAAGACTTAAGGAAGATGGAAGAAAAAAATTCTGCCTTATTGCAAGTAAAGATTGTCTTGGGAAATGTCACTTATATCTGAACAATCAGAATCAGCCAGACTCATCCAGCAGCCACAGGTCATTTTGGGCCAGAGCAGCTTTCCTGGGCAGGGCAGAGGCTGCTGCACCTGAATATGGACTAAAAAATAAATGTATGATCCCTGCAGAAACTCAGTCCAAGAGGGAGAGGAAAAAGAGAATGGAAAGGGTGGAGACCCACAGGCCACCCCAGGGAGGAGCAGGCCCTAACTGCAATGTTTACTCTATGGAGAGATCAAGGCACTGAGCAGAGAACCTACTGATGAGGGGAGAACAAGGGTCTGGGCTTCACTAGGCAGGACTTGCCCTGTTTCTTCCTCTAAACTCAGAGCTTCTCGATTCTGCCGTGGAATTATGTCATTCCTGCCCACCAGGAGGTGAGAGAGTGAGGGAGCAGAGAGGAGCCAGAGCATTAGCCTCGTGGTGCTTTCAGCCTGTGGAATAGAACTTCTGGAGTGGGGAAGAAGTACACTCCTGCCCTGTAATTAAGGGTGGCCCAAGTATTTTCTTAATGAAAACAGAGAACTGGGAGTCAGGAAGCCACAGTTCTAACTCATATTCTGGGCCTCCGTTTCCTCATCTGTTGTTTGTTCCTACATTTAAGGAGTATTCATCTTGGACCAGGCATTGTTATAAATGGAACTTGGGTTAAAATGATGAATATAAGAGCTGAGTGTAGTGACTCACAACTCTAATCCCAGTGACTCAGGAGGCTGAGGTGGGAGGATCAATTAAGGCCAGGAGTTAGAGGCCAGCCTGTGCAGCAGAGCAAGATCCTGTCTCTGAAAAAAAAAAAAAATTAAAAATTTAGCAAGGTATGGCAGAGCAAGCCTCTAGTCCCAGGTACTTGGGAGGCTGAGGTGGGAGGATCCTTGGGCCTGGGAATTTGTGGCTGCAGTGAGCTATAATGGCGTCACAGCACTCCAGCTTGGGTGACAGAGACAGACTTTGTTTCTAAAACATAAATAAATAAATAGATAAATAAATAAATAAATAGTCATAGTTCAGTCCTTCTCCATGAGGCACAGGAGAGGAGATGGCCATGGAAATGCTGTGATTTCTAGAACGCTTTTAACCTTCAATTCTACGTATCATGTAGCAGCCATCACAGTGGGTGCAGCAGCTCTAAGTCAAGGAAAAGATGGAGTTGCTTCTAAAACTTCTTCTTAATAAGGTTTTTAGCCTTTGGAGAACAGCTTTGACTCCAGATACAGAAGTCTCAAGTGTCTTCTCTTGAAGGCAGAACCAATATCAAGGGTATGGAGAGGATGAAGATGTTCACAAAACTATGAAAATGGAGAAGAGGTGTAGAAGTTGGGGATGGGGCAAGAGAAGGGACCAAGGAACAGAAACAGAAGCTACTATTTGTGAGAGCCACATTGTTCCTGACACACGGAACTCCTAGCATTTAAGTTGCCAAATGACTCACATCCCTGCAGTTTGGGAGGCCAAAGCAGGAGGATCGCTTGAGCCCAGGAGTTTGAGACCAGCCGGAGCAACATGGCCAGACTCCCATCTCTAAAAAAACACTGAATTTTTTTAAGTTGCTAAATGAATTCCAATCATAATAATAACTTGTTTAACATATTTCAAAGGCCTCTGTCTGATCTCAAAGTCTAAATGAAAGGTGGCTTATAAGAACAGGTACAGTCTGATCCTACCTCCCTCTTGTACTTCCTCCTCTTGAAGTCCATGATCCAAAAGGGCCACATGTCTTTCCCTTCCCCGGGCAAGTAACAACTTGCCTTTCTTCTTCTTTTTTTTTTTTTCTTTCTTTTTTTTTATTTCCATAGGCAATTGGGGAACAAGTAGTGTTTGGTTACATGAGTAAATACTTCAGCGGTGATTTGTGAGATTTTGTTGTACCCATCACCCGAGCAGTATACACTGCACTCAATTTGTAGTCTTTTATCCCTCATCCCCTTCACACTCTTTCCCTGAGTCCCCAGAGTCCACTGTGTCATTCTTATGCCTTTACATCCACATAGCCTTGCTCCCACTTATTAGTGAGTACATTTGATGTTTGGTTTTCCATTCCTGAGTTACTTCACTTAGAATAATAGTCTCCAATCTCATCCAGGTTGCTGCCCATGCCATTAATCCATTCCCTTGTATGACTGAGTAGTATTCCATTTTATATCTATATACCACAGTTCTTTATCCACTTGTTGACTGATGGGCATTTGGGTTGGTTCCACATTTTTGCAATTGCAAATTGTGTTGCTATAAATATGTGTGTGCAAGGACAACTTGCCTTTCTTCTGTATGTGCCAAACTTCCTCTCTGCTGGGAACCCTCACCACTACTCTTCTGACCCGTAACCTCCTTTTAAGTTGGTTGCTTCCATTCATACCTTAGGAATGTACTTAGTGTCTCTCCTGGGAAGCCTCTGCTGACCTTCCTGAGAATGCCTGAGTCCTCTCTGCACCCCTCACAGCCTACCCAGGTCCTCGCATGGCATCCAGCTCCTCATTCGCTGCATCCTTCATGATCCTGTGAGTCCTGCGAGGATGGGGCAGGCCAGGGCTGTCCTATCCCTCACTATACTCCAGAGCTTGAAAAAAAGAGTGAATCAACACAGATTTGGTGTTTCGTGCCTGAATTTTAGGCATTTTACTTAACCTTTAAAATAAGGCTGGAATTGGGGAAATGGGAAGAACCATGATTAGCCCATTTCACAAATGAGCAAACTGAGAAGAATAGAGTGTAAGTGGCAGGTCTGAGTTTAAAGTTTATTAATGTCGGGCGCAGTGACTCCTGCCTGTAATCCCAGCACTTCGGGAGGCCAAGGCGGGTGAATCACCTGAGGTCAGGAGTTTGAGGCCAGCCTGACCAACATGGCAAAACCCCATTTCTACTAAAAAAATACAAAAAATAGCTGGGCGTGGTGGGCGCCTGTAATCCTAGCTACTCAGGAGGCTAAGGCAGGAGAATCACTTGAATCTGGGAGTGAGGTTGCAGTGAGCCGAGATCATGTCACTGCACTCCAGCCTGGGTGACAAGAGCAAAACTCCGTCTCAAAAAAACAAAAAACAAAAGTTTATGAAGATATGGGGCAAGAACTGTAATGTGATCTTTTGTGATTTCCAGTTGTTCACCATACCCACCTTCTGAGAAAGTGAGAAAGAAATAAATTATGTTCAATTATCCCAAGATCATCCTACAGGGTATGGAAAGAAAATCCCTCAGATGCTAACTTCCTTCACAAAAGTTAGCTTTAAATGTAATCAGTTTATTTAAACATGAAAGCAATATATATATATGTACTACATATATGCACACACACATAAAATTGCACACACACACACATACATACGCGTGTGAGTGGATACCATATATTTACAGTATAATACATATGATTTTGGGCTTTTCCTACAAAGTCCTATAGCTCCTTGAGGAGCTTTGACATTTTACTCTGCTGAGATTTCACACTATGTTCTGCTCAGAGTAACACATTTTGCCAGATTCACTTTTAAATGCTACCTATGAATTTTTTAATGTATTTATTTGGTGGCATAAATTCTAATCATTTTAAAATTGGCAACTACCTGTCACTGGGTAATGTTAAAGTAGTAGCCAAAGGGACATTTCAAAACAGTGCATTAGCCTAAGTCTCATTCCTTTTGTTTGCTGAGAAAAATTGGTATGCACACTATGTGAAAGATGGTATGTCCAAGTACTGTGCCAGACTCTTAAGACACTGTTTCATTTCAATCTTACAAACTGCCCTTCGTGGTAAAGATTATTCCCATCATTGTACAGAAAAAGAAATCAAGAACTGAATTTAAGAGGTTAACGTGCCCCATGTTTTATAGGCAGTATTTGGCAGAATTGGAATTTAAATCCAAGTGGACTGTCAAGTCCATGCTCTTTCCTTTTCTTTTCTAGAGTAGATCATGCAAACTTGATTGTGCTTTGTTCATGGTCCAGACATCAAGTACTTAGATCTATAAAAGAAAAAATTATATGGAGAGAAAATTGTTGGAAGAATACCCAAAATGGGGTTCAATTCCCAGATCTGGACTGCCCCCACTAGTTGACCTTGAGAGCATTAACAGTGCTTCATGTACAATGAGGCTATTTGCCCAGAAGGGAAGCTAAATCAAGATTGATTTGTGTGGGCTAAGCTAGGTTCTAAGCTGTTTTCCTTCTCATCCTGCCATGCTACCTTAGATAACCGACTTCACTTCTCCGGGTTTCCTTATTCACATCTACAAAAGCCTGCACCTGGAATCTAGTGATCTGCAAAGTGCCTTACTGCTACAAAATTCCATCAGTTTTAGCCCAGAGCAACATATCTTTTATTGTTGTTGTTATTAATTTTCTTCTTACCACTGAGTTTCAGTTTTTACTTTCTTCCATGTATCTCTTTTGTACATCCTCAAGTCCACCAATTAATGAAGCATTTGGTCTTTTTCTATTCTTTAAAATAAACACAAGTACATGTTCAACCTGTTTGCAGGCACTCAATCTGTTGTGCTGCACAGCACTTTTGAAAAATATGCTTTATCTTAAACTCCTGTCTGTTTCTGAACACAGACACGTACAGATGTGTCTTTCCCAGGCAGCAGGAGGTGTTGTTCATGGCCAACCTTTTTGGTAGCTGTCACCATGATGGCCTGTAAGAAACAGATGAACTGACGGAGAGTGCAGAATTGAATGTTTTGTTTTCCTTTTTTTCAGTTAAAGGGGAAACACATCATTTAGACCATTCTGTTGAGCTGTAGATCTTTTCCTGGTTGGTTTTCTTGTTGTAATACATATTGATGTTAGAGAGGAGAGAGACAGAAATGGCCAAAAGGAGGCTGATAACCAACTAGAAATATTTCTACCGAGTGGTTATATCTTAGAGGGATCATCAAGTTTTAGTGTCAGTTCCTCAATATTTACATTTGGAAACTGTTTTCTCAGGTGATCAGTTTCAAGAAGACTGGAATTTTCTAACCAAACAAATGAGGGATTGGTAAAATAGTGGTGTTGTTTACATATTTATTGACACCTACATGGGCTGAGGATTCTGGTAGGTGTAGATATACAGTGTAATTCACAGGTGTAGTCTTTGGGTTCAAAAAGCTTCAGGATCAGACAGGATACAGACAACTAGATAGAAGTCAGCAATGCAATACGATGCATACACCATTGCTTAGAGACAAGCTGCAGAGAGCTGTGAGGAGTTCATTTCTGCCGGAGCCTAAGGTACACATGCAAAGAACAAAATGAAACTGGAAAAGTTGAAGATCTTAAAATTTCTAAAACATGTAAAGAGTTTGAATACGTTGGCACAGTCAGGTCTTCATTTTTGAAAGGTCTTTCTGATTATAGCACGGAGACCAGTGAAGACCGACGCGAAGGAGGGAGAGAGCGGTCCAGGTGTTATGATGGTGCTCCAGCTTAGCAATTATTCCAGCAGCAGAGACAGGGAGACGTGGACAAGTAATTACAAAATAGAATTAATGAGACAACGGAACGTTTTCTTATCTGTGGAGACGGAGGAGGAGAGAAGTGTCAGACACTAACCAAGTTTGAGACTGAAATACATGAAAGGAACTTTGTAAAAATCAGTAAAATAAATAAAACAAAAGAGGGGCTGACCCTTTGGGGTTTTCCCTTCCAAGTTACTGGTACTCTTCAGTTCATTGATCATTCATTCACACATCCATTCAATAGTTATTTTTAAGAACATATTACGTTTTGGAAAACAGGAGGGAAACAAGCTTTTGCCTTCCTAGAACTTACATTCTAGTGGGAAGGCATATGAAAAGAACAAATTAAAAACAAAATATTATATTAAAGAGGTTTAAATACCGTGAAGAAAACATACACATGGCAAGAGTGACGGTATGGTGGGCTGGGAGCCGCATTCGGTAAGGACGCTTTTGTGGGGCTATCATGGAGTAGAGCTCTGCTTTTCCTGAAACCAAGAGCCCTGGGCAGCTGGGTGTGTAAGCTTAGTGGGAGCAGAGACAAAGGAGGGTGGGAATGGATGGTTTGCTGTAGTCCTGAAGACCCAGAATAAACCATCTTTATCCTTTCACTGGAACCTCCTTCCCTCAAGACCAGAATTCTCCTCTTCCCTTCTCCAGACCTTCCCTTTTTTTGAGTGCTGGATGCACAAGACAGAGGGGTTATTTGCAGGGCACACTTTGGCCAGGGTTCAGTGGAGCTCACCCTCATCCATCCTCACACAAAATAACAGTCCCACATATTGAGACTTTACTACATGACAGGTCTTGGGGAAGGCTTCATGTCTGCTAGCTCTTTACATCTTCAAACCTATCCAAGGAAGTTGATTTTGAACAAGTTATTTCAACTTCTGGAGCTCCAAATTTTTTGTGTGCAATACAGGCATAGAGATGGCAAATAGGAAGTAGACCAGCAAGGGACTGAAGGTAGGCTTTTCTGATTCAAAAATCTGTTGTTCAATGGATAAGAGCCAACATTTCAGGCTGGAGTGTACAAATAATTATATTTAGCCCTCTGAGATTTTTTTTTTAACTTCTTAAAAGGGCTTATAGAATGAGCCCTTTCCCCTCCCACAGTGCCAGGCAAATACCAGATGAACATTCCAACTGAGTTCCAATGTAATCTCCTCTCCAGGCCTTGCTGGACCTCTATAGGATAAAGGTCTTTCATCTACATCTTTAAGCATCTTGTCCACGTCGGTACCATAGCAGTCATCTGGGAAGGCAACGGGCACAACCCTGTTCACCTCTGTGTCCCCAGCTCCTAGCAAATGGCTGGAAACAATGGGCTCACTGAGTTGGTTCAACGAAAAAATGGGTTACATCAAAGCTCTGCCCGCCTGAGATTGCCCCTACTCTCCCTGGTGACTTGCCTATTTCTCCCCTTTATTCAGTGAATCTTTGGAGCACATCCATGGCTGGCTAATCATTTTCCCTGTCGGAGTGGTAATACACATTTGTTTTCGCACTCAGAGCATGACTTTATTTCTGAACTCAAGAAGCATCTATATCCACCTGTGTATGGCTATCTGCAAACTTACTGTCATCCCAATCTGAAATGCATAGAAACTAAAATTAATGTATGTATCTATCTATCTTGCACCAGAGGCCCTCACAGCATCTGGGAGTCTTTTTAATCTTTCTTCTTTGAGTACACAAATTTGAGACTTGATCTAACACTTTATGTTTTTAAAAAATCAGCTTTTATCCTGTGTTGTTTTTTTCTGATTGAAGAAAAAGAAAACTATTTGAAGATCAAGCATCTCTGTCTGCTCTGCAGAACAAATACAGTGACTTTTTGTGTTGTTGTTGGCTCCAGATTGTGGGCCTCTCTTTCATCTTGTGATAAATCTAGAGTTTTATGTTCTCTCTTTAATGGATGAAGTGAGAGAATCTTACAGAGGATCCCCATGGGGATCTGGAGGAGGCCATACTGCATAGAGAGACTTAAAACTGTGTGTTTGGAAGGAGAAGGAGAGGAAAGCAAGGTCACACTTTTCCATTCTTCGTGTGTGTGCTGGCCATTGCTAGGCTAAATGATATCTGATTAACCCACTCAACAACCCTGCCTGGAAAGTATGTATAATCTTAGTTTAACCCTACAGTAACTGAGGCTGAGTAGGTTTAGGTAAGAAGTCTACAGCCACAGAGAAGGCATATAAGGCGAGGGTTTTATTAGGCACCCGTTAGACACTGCTTCTAATCCTTTTTCATTTCTGCAACTGCCTCAGTTACCAGTTCTGCATCTACACAGACCAGCTTCAAAGTGGTGCAGACTGATGGCACCTCTATTAGGCCTAAACTGGGTAGTTTCTCCTCTATCCCAGGCATCTCTGTAGTCTAGGGGTGCCCTGCCTGTGTGACCTGGCCATGAGGCTGTGGGTAACTTTGATGAAGGTGTGTGGAGCTGGCCCTCAAAAGGGTTGCTGCTTTCTTTCCCAGGAACGTGGTCCTAAGGTTCACTCCATGTGACTTCTCAGATTGTGATACAGGATTGGGCAACCAGTTCCCATGCCAGTGGTCAGCATCCCATGAGCATCTTCTACTGGCTCCTCCTTCCTTCTCTGTTCACTCTTGTCTATCTTGTCTGCTCCCTCAGACCACATATCCCAGTAATGCCCTCACATTTTGTGAGTTTTATCTCAGGCTTAGCCTTCTAGGAAACCCAGGCTGAAACAGAACTCAAACCCAAGCTCAGAATCCATGTTCTTTTTAATTGTCTAGTATTTCCCAAGCTTGGTCATCCTTTTTGTCCCTGGGGAGATTTAAATAATACAGATGTCTGCACCTTCCTCTAGACCTAGTAATTCACATCGTCAAAGGAGTGCTAAAAATATATGCTTTTTTTCATTTGGTTTTACTGTGTTTTGCTTTATTGCCCCATAAACTCCGGAGATGATTCCTACACAGAATCAAGTCTCCTCATCCAGACTTTAATGGGTTCAGGCAAGGTCTAAGTCTAGGTCCCTTTCTCTTTGCTATACTCTGAATATCTAGCACACTCTGGGATCATAGCAGACACACAAGTAAAAATGCCTTGCCCTTTGCCTCCAAGTCTTAAAAAAATGTTGTCGATATGAATTTAACTTAATGATGTCTTCATAAAAGAATACAAAATCTTACTTCCATTGGAGAACAGCTTTCTTAGAAAAGTCAGAGAGTCCATCCTCCAAAATCTTGGTCCCTGGATCTGAATTACTTACCAGAATGCTAATCATTACCTCAGGCTTAATTCTCTCCCCAAAGTTAGGAGCCCCATGAGAGGAGACCCAAGGATGGGAAGTGTAAGACACTATATATTAATTGACTTCTTTGGTGGCATAAAAGCATCATAAGTTTTTAATTCCCAAGCTCATAAAGATCATGAGCTTGGAAATTAAAAACATATGCTTTAATGTCAAATCCATCACATAGAAACATTTCTGGGTTTTAGTTTTCTCAGTTGTCAAATGAGAATGGAAACATTACGTTGTTAGTGTAAGAATAAAATGAGTTAATCTTCAAAATTCCATTATAAGCCATAATCTGATCTACATATGTAAGGATTTTGCAAAAGAACTGAGAGTCTGTAAAACAGGTAACACATCTACATGGCCAAGTTATTTTGCTCTTCCAGAAATCTTGGAAAGTGCAATTGACATTTTTCTACCATTATGTTGCTTAATCTGGGACAGAAGCAACCTTAGTGTTTTTACTCACTTTTTTTTTTTAAACTTTGAAAGTTAAGACCCGCCACAGTTTTTCGTCTGACTACTGTGCTATCTCATGGGGGGAATGATTAGAGTATGTGCCAGGAACTCTTGTAGGCCATTCTGTCATCACCTTCAGAAACATTTAAAAATGGTCTTCTGTGTGCTTTCCTTAAAATGGTTGCAATTTTGTTGAAAGCAGCATGATCTTGAAAATGAAAATTATTTACTTAACCTTGACCATACAATGATTTGTATGTCAGGAAATGGTGGCTCTGCAGACAATCTGTAGTTGTACATTTTTATGGACAAATTGTTAGTTGGTCATCTCTAGTAGGTATAGTAACATAAGTCCCTAGGCAGGTTGTTTTTCTTCCTTTCTCTAATACACAAATTGCCAATAGCTTTAGCATTTTGATTCAGAAAAATACCTGTGAATTTCTTGGATCAATAAAATCATAAAATTTAGGCAGGGGAGTTTGATTTATCATAATTCAATTCAATCAGCATTTACTGAACAACTTTCCTGTGCCAAATTCTGGGACACAATTGCTGAAAAAAATAACTGGTATAACCTTACATGTGTATAACAGTTTAAAACCCTTTAGTTGCCTTCAAATACATCACCCAACTTAACCCTGACAACTGTTTTGAGAGTTAAACAATTGAAGTGTTATGCATGTTGTATAGATAGAAAAATTGATGTTTAGGGCAGGGGGAATTAAAATGAGTGGATCAAGTATGATATCTCAAATGCTGTACTAGGCACTAACATGCTTAATTGTCTCAACAAACCTCTAGTGTAATTATTTTTGCTATTCCCATTTTATTGAAGAGAAAATTAAGTCTCAGTGAGATTCAAGTATTTGCCCAAGGTCACACAATTAGAATAATCCCAGGCTATCTGACTCCAATTGCCAGTGACTTTTTATGCCAATGGAAGTCATCAAAATGATGTATTAAAAGTGAAACAAAGAAAGCCACAAAACTCATTCATATGCTACTCAGAAGCCGAGCTGCTTCTGAAACAAACACGCTTAGAGTCCTGCCCCAACACTGGTCCCTCCCATTGTGGGGATGTGATTGTCAGTTCTTCTGCTGTATTCTTTGGCATATTAAAACCTAGCTCATTTACATCACTAGAATCTGGCAGGGGTTCATTCATCACTCAATATCAATTCCATCCTCTCTCTAAAGAGCACAGAATCATTTTTAATATAAAAATATTGTATAATTCATAGTCATTGCAAGGAGGTGTCATTCTTTGCAGAACAATCTGTCTCTGCTTATGCTGTAAGGGCTGAGAGGTGATGTCAAGGTCAAAAGACTTGGTGGTTGCTGTCCATGGACAAGCCACTTAACCTCTCTGAGTTCCAGTTTCCCCTGCAGTACACCGAAGTTACAGGACATCAAGCTGATACCTCAGAAAGATTATTTTGCCTCTTGGAGCTACAGTCCCATGTCTGCAAAATGGGGGAGGGGAGAAAGTGACCAAACTGGGTCACCCTGAAATCTCACCCAACAGTAAAAGTGGAAAGAGTGCTGATGGAGAAATGGAGCAAGTTGTTATACGGAGATGGGGACACTCAAAAATTTATGCCAGCTCACTTAATAATTTGATCTAGCAATGTTTATTCATACCAGCTGTCTTGGGCAAGTACAAGATCTAAGGCTGAGGCTGCAAGTGTGTTCCAGGAATTGTGTGTAGCTCTAGATGACAGGGACATGCCAGGTTCCATCCTGATCATGACACTGTATTCATTTGCTAGAGCTGGCATCGCAAAGTGCCTCAAAATGAGTGGCTCAGACAACGGCAATTTATTTCCTCACAGTTCTGGAGAATAGAAGTCTGAGGTCAAGGTGCTGGTGAGTTGTTTTCTTCTGAGGGCTTGTAGGTGGCTCTCTTCTCCCTCTGTTGCACCTGGTCTCTTTGTGAATCTATACCCCAATCATCTCTTCTTCTGAGGACCCCAGTCTTTGGATTAGAGCCCAAGCTAGTGACCTCATTTAACATGAATCACCTCTTTAAAGACCCTATCTCTAAACAGTCACATTCTGAGGTATTAGAAGGACTTCAACATGAATATTTGGAGGTCACAGTTTAGCCCATAACAGTGGTGTGACTTCAGAGGAGGAACTTACTGAGTCTTCATTTCCTCGTCTGTAAAATGGCAATTACGATTCTCAGATTAAAGTTGTGTCATCAATTTTAGTAAAGATGTACTTTTATTATTTTTTTTTTTTATTATACTTTAGGGTTTTAGGGTACATGTGCACAATGTGCAGGTTTGTTACATATGTATCCATGTGCCATGTTGATTTCCTGCACCCATTAACTCGTCATTTAGCATTAGGTGTATCTCCTAATGCTGTCCCTCCCCCCTCCCCCCACCCCACAACAGTCCCCGGAGCGTGATGTTCCCCTTCCTGTGTCCATGAGTTCTCATTGTTCAATTCCCACCTATGAGTGAGAACATGCGGTGTTTGGTTTTTTGTCCTTGCGATAGTTTACTGAGAATGATGTTTTCCAGTTTCATCCATGTCCCTACAAAGGACACGAACTCATCACTTTTTATGGCTGCATAGTATTCCATGGTGTATATGTGCCACATTTTCTTAATCCAGTCTATTGTTGTTGGACATTTGGGTTGGTTCCAACTCTTTGCTATTGTGAATAGTGCCGCAATAAACATACGTGTGCATGTGTCTTTATAGCAGCATGATTTATAGTCCTTTGGGTATACACCCAGTAATGGGATGGCTGGGTCAAATGGTATTTCTAGTTCTAGATCCCTGAGGAATCGCCACACTGACTTCCACAATGGTTGAACTAGTTTACAGTCCCACCAACAGTGTAAAAGTGTTCCTATTTCTCCACATCCTTTCCAGCACCTGTTGTTTCCTGATTTTTTAATGATGGCCATTCTAACTGGTGTGAGATGGTATCTCACTGTGGTTTTGATTTGCATTTCTCTGATGGCCAGTGATGAGGAGCATTTCTTCATGTGTTTTTTGGCTGCATAAATGTCTTCTTTTGAGAAGTGTCTGTTCATGTCCTCTGCCCACTTTTTGATGGGGTTGTTTGTTTTTTTCTTGTAAATTTGTTTGAGTTCATTGTAGATTCTGGATATTAGCCCTTTTTCAGATGAGTAGGTTGCAAAAATTTTCTCCCATTGTGTAGGAATCCAACTTACAAGGGATGTGAAGGACCTCTTCAAGGAGAACTACAAACCACTGCTCAATGAAATAAAAGAGGATACAAACAAATGGAAGAACATTCCATGCTCATGGGTTGGAAGAATCAATATTGTGAAAATGGCCATACTGCCCAAGGTAATTTATAGATTCAATGCCATCCCCATCAAGCTACCAATGACTTTCTTCACAGAATTGGAAAAAACTACTTTGAAGTTCATATGGAACCAAAAAAGAGCCCGCATCGCCAAGTCAATCCTAAGCCAAAAGAACAAAGCTGGAGGCATCACACTACCTGACTTTAAACTATACTACAAGGCTACAGTAACCAAAACAGCATGGTACTGGTACCACAACAGAGACATAGATCAATGGAACAGAACAGAGCCCTCAGAAATGATGCCGCATAGCTACAACTATCTGATCTTTGACAAACCTGACAAAAACAAGAAATGGGGAAAGGATTCCCTATTTAATAAATGGTGCTGGGAAAACTGGCTAGCCATATGTAGAAAGCTGCAACTGGATCCCTTCCTTACACCTTATACAAAAATTAATTCAAGATGGATTAAAGACTTATATGTTAGACCTAAAACCATTAAAATCCTACAAGAAAACCTAGGCAATACCATTCAGGACATAGGCGTGGGCAAGGACTTCATGTCTAAAACACCAAAAGCAATGGCAACAAAAGCCAAAATCGACAAATGGGATCTCATTAAACTAAAGAGCTTCTGCACAGCAAAAGAAACTATCATCAGAGTGAAAAGATGTACTTTTAAAAGCTAAATACAATAGATACGATAAAAATGACTTCTTTCTATGACTCGGGGTGGGCTGACAGAACCATGCCCAAGCTCAGTGGATTTCCATATTATATGCTTATCTCTCACTCATTTTCCAGGGCAGATGGCTCTCCTCCAAGCAGTGATTCAGGAATCCAGCCTCCTTCTGCATCTTGTGATAACCTAATCTTCAAGAAGTAGCCTCCAGGATTGCCCTAGGAGGAGAAGGAAGCATGAGAATGCCAGAAAGACCCTCACACGCTCGCTTTCCATTGGCCCAAACTAGCTGTGTGGCCTGCCTTGGGGCATGGTGTCCTGAAAAGGAAGTCCTTGGGTGGGAGTTCTCTTCCCAGCAACAATTCTGCATCGTGAAACAGGAGAACAGGTATTTGGAGCAGGTAGTCATGTACATCAGTCAGGGCCCTCAAAGGTAATGACAGACAGCAGGCACGCCCAAACTGGGGATGCACAGAGCCTTTAAGAAAGGAAGAATTTGCAAAAGGTTGGGCAGGTTTTGAGAAAAGCACACAAGGACATGGGTGGCGTGGAGGGACCTCGCCATTCTTAGGCTTGAATGAGCCAGGGGAAGGGTCGATCTCAGGACCCAGGGGAAAGGAAGGGCTGTCTAACAGGAAGAGTAAGAAGTCCCTGGTTAACACCCTCAGCCATCATGACCATGCAGAAGGAAGTCAAGTGAGACCCCCACCGTTGTCCTTGGCCCCATCCAGCCTCACGCCTCCTGTCAACTGGGTCCCCCTCAGAAGCCAGAAGCAAAAGGCTCATTGAGACCACATGTGCTGGGTCGCCTTAGGCTTCTGGGCAGAGGGTGGAGAGTGGACTGAAGGGCAGATAGGAGAAATGCTGTGCAGCACATATGTTATTGTCTGAAACAGAAACAAAAACGACACTGGCAGTTCTGGAGGGTCTCCTGGGGCAACTCTGTTACTGCTTTTAACTCCCTACATACACTCTCCTTTCTAGGAGAAACAGCAGGCAGGCAGGTGAGCAGAAGTGCTGGAGAGTGTGTCCTGCCATTGTGGAGCTGGCTTGAAATAGGTGTTGACTGGCTGAGGGGATGCAAGTATTAAGGGGCTTCTTGGTGTTTCCTCATTTCCCACAAAACCGAACCTCCTCCTCAGGTCCCACCTGGTTCCACTCACCCTCCAGCATCAGAAAGACTCCCCCCAAAATCAGAAATTTCAACTCCAATTTAGAGAAGGGAAGGCAAATGATGCACTCCCAAGGTTTCCTATACCAAGAGCCATGAGGGTCCCACAGAATTTGTGTTAATACAAATTGCATGCTTCTAAATGCGATGTATTAGGCCCACTCCCCAACATTTATTATGTGAATCTTCTCTTTCCCCTCACACTTTTTCCAAATAAGGAGACAAAGGATGCGAGAAGCTAAATAGCTCATTCTGAGGTTTCTGAGCTGGTTAGTGGCAGAGCTGGAATTCTAATGCAAAGGTCTTGCTTTATTTTCTGCACCTCCCCACCCCCCAAAACACACACACACTCCAACACTCACACTCCCTCACACACTCACACGTTGTGATCTCCGGCTGTCCAAGAATTATAATTTCTTTCTAATTTTTATCTAAGTCACCACCACCTAATAATAGAGCAGTTTCCACCATAGTTCCTGACATATAAGAAGTGTTTAAAAATATAATCTCCTTCCCTTCATTCCCTCTATGTCCAGACTCTCTCAAACACACACACTCACACACACATGCACACACACAATGCACACATACACACACATACATGCACTCACATATGCATACACACACATGCACATACACGCATACACGCACTCACACATGCATACACATGCACATTCACACACATGCACACACACATACACAATCGCACACACACACACAGCAGTCTTGAGCTGTACAAGAATCATATTGACTTCCTGCTTCCCCCCAAAGTGACATCCGTCTGACACCACAGCAAGGGAGGGGAAAGACTCTGGCACTGCCTCCCCTCTGCTCCAAGGTAAGAAGTGAAATGGACCCTCTGTGGACCAGGCTCTCTTTCCAGGCCACACCGCACCTGCCTCACTGGATGCTCTTGATGTTGTCAATGCATTCTCCATCCTGTGAGGTGGCAAGGTCTGGAATGAAGGAGTCCATAATCCCCATTTCTGAGAATGAATCTTGTGATTTTGTTGGGTTAATTCCCATGTGTTAGGATCCCTAGTCCAGCCTATTAACCAGGACTAATTAATAGTTATCTGTCTGGACATATCCACCAACTCTGTGGAACTGCAGAGGGCAAACCCATGTCTTCACACCCATGGAACTCTTGCTTGGAAAGCCCGTGATCAAGGTCCAGGCACCTTTAGGATGCAACAGAGCAGGGCTTGCTCTTGCTTTCTCTTCCTCTCTCTTTCCCTGCCTTTCCCATGCCCCCTACTTTCATCAAGGAATCAAAAAGAAGGTAAAAGAATATTTAGGTGAAGAAGAAATCAACACAATGTAATTGGCTGCCATTTCTGAGGATGCTGCGGTTCATGTCATGTGGAATGTTATTGGGGTTTCCATCTAAAGCAAACCCCGTTGGGTTGCTCTCAGTCAGGTGATTCACCGTGTTCATCTCAAAGGTGATGAAACTACAGGTCAGAAAACTTCAGTGACCTGTTCAAGAGCCCACAACAGGAATACCAGGAATACATTGCAGGTCTCCAGGTTGACATGAAGTTTTTCTCTCTAACTCGGCTTCTATTTGCGTGGCACAGTGACAGTGCAGTAAATGGATCAGCCCCCAGTAAGGAAGGAATGGAGGAAGCCCAACTCTTTAAAGGGCACAGATAGGCACCACAACAAAAAATCTGCTCCTTTAAAATCCAGATTGTCATTCCTTTGGATGAGGAATTGGCCTAACAAAAATGTATGTGGACATTTTTGCTGCTATTGCAGGGAAAAGAAATTATAATAATTAAAGTGTCATGGATCAAATCTGACAGCAATGATGACAAGAGTTACTTTTAGCTACAAATGAAGAACACATGTAATTAGAAGTAAAGTGAGATCGATAAAGGTTATACAAACCCCAGCTGGAAAAAAGACTCTGGTATTAAAAAAGCAATTAGTAAATGAGCAAGCACATTAATAAGGCAAATATTTATTTTTAGCAGATCCTGGAATCAGTATGCTTCAAAATCAAAAGGATCTACAGTTGATGATGAAATAAAACTGTGGGCAAACATCTCCAGGGAGGCAGCAGATTTCTTCAACTGGTTTCCAAAATATGGATATAATGGCATATAAATGGACCCACTTTTGAATAAAAATGTAACAATTATGATGGCATTGTCAATAATAATAATAATGTAGGTATATGTTTCATTGTAAAGCACTTTCACAAAAGCAGCCGGTTCCAGTTAATTTTTTTTTAATGTGCTTCCATTCTTCCTTCATTCTTCCCTACCTTTCTTACTGGTCATGTTACTGGCACTTTTCGGGGGGAGGGGCGGGTAGAGGCAGGGTCTCACTCTGATGCCCAGGCTGGAATGCAGTGGCGCAATCTCAGCTCACTGCAACCTTCGCTTCTCGGGTTCAAGCTATTTTCCTGCCTCAGCCTCCAAATAGCTGGGATTACAGGCACACACCACCACACTCGGCTAATTTTTTTGTATTTATAGTAGAGGAGGAGTTTTGTCCTGTTGGCCAGACTGGTCTTGAACTCCTGACCTCAAGTTATCCACATGCCTTGGCTTCCCAAAGTGCTGGAATTAACAGGTATGAGCCACTGCACCTGGTCATTATTTGCACTTTATGCCGACCTCTCTTGATAAACAGGACAGACAGGGTTCTTACCTTCATAAAGCAAACATTCTGATGTGTGTGTGGGGGGGGTTAGAATTTAAACAAATAATTACTTAAGCAAGATTTTTTGTTTTAAATTATGACAAGCAAAGAAGTGTTCAAATGATAGACACTAAGGCCAGGCGTGCTGGCTCATGCCGGTAATCCCAGCACTTTGGGAGGCCAAGGTGGGTGGATCACGAGGTCAGGAGTTCAAGACCAGCCTGGCAAAGATGTCTCCAGTCTCTACCAAAAATGCAAAAATTAGCCAGGCGTGGTGGCAGGTGCCTATAATCCCAGGTGCTCGGGAGGCTGAGGCAGACAATTGCTTGAACCGGGGAGGCGGAGGTTGTGGTAAGCCAAGATCACGCTGCTGCACTCCAGCCTGGGTAACACAGTGAGACTCTGTCTCAAAAAAAAAAAAAAAAAAAAAGAAAGAAAGAAAGAAAAGAAAAGAAATGATAGACACTAAAGAGACACTAAAGAGTCACGGTCAACTGTGAAGGCACCCAGGAAGGGCCTTTCAAATAAGATCACATTCAACCTCACAACCAGCCACGGAAAGATCATGGGGGTATCTATATCCTTTGGCTGCTGTAACAAAGTATCACAAGCTGGGAGCTTAAGCAATAGAAATGTAGTGTTTCACAATTGTGGAGATTAGATCGGAGATTAAGGTGTAGATGGTTCTCTTCTCCTGAGGTCCTCATATTGTCCTCTTTCTGTGAATTTCTCTCTCTGAGTCCAAATTTTCTCTTTATGTAAAGAATGTGGACATGTAAGATTAGAGTCCACTCTAAAGACCTCATCTGAGTTTGATCATCTGTAAAGACTCTAATTCCAAATAAAGTCGCATTCACAGGTACAGGGGGTTAGGACTTCAGTGTCTTTTGGTAGGACATTATTTAATCCATAACAATGAGTCACACGTATTATGAAGCAAAGGAACACAAAGAGCCAAGGCCCCAAGGCGAGAGGGAGTTAATAAGCATGTAGTTTTGAAACAATAATCCATGCAATAGCACTCCTTCAAGTGTATACATGCCTTATACACAGAACTAAGGATGTGGTGGAAGATCTCCAACCTGAGTTTAGAGACCTTGTGTCATAGACCACTTGCACTTCAAGATCCTGGACAAGTCTCTTTGCACTCTGCAACTTGCCCTCATTCTCCAGAAAAGAAAATGAATAATGCCCTCCTCCTAGAGATGCAAAGTGTAAATGCACATGAAAGTGCTTGTTACCCATTCAGTGCTTTACAATATAAGAGAATATAATATGGAAAAACTCTATATGGGTAGAAATTGATTACAAGCCTGTCTGGTTCCTGTTAATGATCTGGAAGAGTAGAGTGTGTTTATATAAACTCTGGTACAAGACTCAGCTCTGCCTCCTAGAGAGCTCTTGGTTACACCTGGAAATACCCACCTTTTAAATTTGAGGTCTCAAAGCCCTGTTAGAGAGACAGCAGGCCATAATGATAAGGGCTTAGCACCTGGAGCGAGGAAGACAGGGTTGAATTCTGGCTTCACCACTTATGCAGCAGGTGACCCTGGCTGAGTCCGCTATTTCTCCTAAACTGTGGGAGAAATAGTAGTGCTTACTTCATACAGCTGTTACGAAAATTAAATTAATGTCGAGAGGTACATAGATTAGTTCCTGCAACAAAGTACTAATAAGAGCTTGAGAAATAAACATTCTACCTTCTTTCCTCCCACATAGTCTGCTTGTTATCATTAACTGTCATTCTCTTTGGTTCTAATTTGCCTTATTCTCCTTTTTCATTTTGGCTAATCACCTAATTATTTCAATAAGAAAAAGCAATCAAATAAGAATGAACAAAACATCTATGGCTTACAAAATGATCATGTATATACTCTCTCATTAACTCACACTCCCTGATTCAAAGTAAACAAAACAGTGCAACCAAGGTGAGCACTAAGGCACTAGGGATGTTGGCAAATCTGTTCTGAATGTCTGTGGTGTCTGGATGCCTGGGGAGCCTGGGAACTAGATTCTGAATTCTGGTATTGAATCCAACTTCTGATGTTTTCAAACTGTGCCATGGAAAGATAACCACTTCCCACCAAAACAGAATAACAGCTAATACTAAGTGTGTTTACTGTGTGCCCCACACCACTCTCAGTGCTTTACATACAGGAACTCATTTTGTCTTCAAGAATTCCTATGTGGTAGGTACTATGATTTATCTCATTTAAATGTGAGGGGACAAAAGGACAGAAGATTTAGTAGCTTGTTGAAATGGCGCAGCTGGGAAGTGTTGGAGCCCCTTTCTACCGCTTAATCTTTAAGATTATGAGAGGACTAGATGAAATAATATTCAACACAGCATCTAAGATTGCATTTGCAGAGATGGCTACAGCAGTATGTTCCATTCTACATGCTGTGCTGCCTTGTGACCTGGCCATGTCCTCATCAAGAGCTAGAGACACTTTTGCCTTTTTTGAAGCTGGGTTGACCTTCTGACTTGTTTGGAACAAACAGAAATGTATTAGAAGCGACACTGTGTAGCTCTAATAAGGCTAGATTTGAAGCTTCTGGTTTCACCTGCTTGGAACACAACATTTTGGAAGCCAGCTGCCATGCTGTGAGGAAGCCCAAGCAGCCACATGGAGAGGCCACATGGAAGAGGATCAGGATGACTGGACAGCAGTCACAACTGAGCTGCCAGACAATGGCCTGCAGCACCAACTTCTAGTGATCTTTGTGCTCTAGTCAATTCTAATCAGAAAACAAGGATTACCTGTTCAGCCTACAGAATCATGAAAGAAAATATACTGTTACTGTTGTAAGCCACCAAGTTTTGAGATAGTTTGTTTCTGCAGAAATTAATAGTCAAGATTATGCCAACCGTTTAGTTAGTAGTTGATAAGACATAGCCCTGATTATTGGTTTTAGGTACGTTAATGAATTAGCATTACAGACTAGTGATAAGCTACCCAACTTCTTACAGCTTGCAAAGTAATGAGTGAAGGCTCAAACTCTGGTTTTCTAACTTCAAAGTCTATGTTCTTTCCTTGACACCTGCATTTCTCAAGTGTGATTCCAGATCAGACTGTTTCTCATCCCTGTTATCACCCTAGTCAACACCAGCATCACCACTCCCCTGGGCTGCAGCAACAGCCCACAAACTCATCCTCCCAGTTTCCAAGTCATTCTCAGAGCTGCCAGGTTGATCTTTTTAAAGCGTAAATTGGATGATGTCACTCTCCTGCTCAGTGCCATCTATATTGAGAATTAGGTCCCACACTGCACAAATCTGGCCCTGTCTGGCATTCTGTGGCTCCTGCCAACCTCCCCCTCACTCCCTCTGCCCAGCCTCACAGGCTGCTGCTCTCTCTGCCTGACCCACTCCCCCACACCCTTAGTTCCAGTCTCCATCCAAATGCCACCTCCACAGTGATGCTCCCTGGACTCCATTAACTAAAGCACCCTCTGAACCCCAGTCCTCTCCTCCTCCTGCTTCTTCGTCTTTCTATTGCTCATCACTATTAAATTCATATCTTTGTGTCTTATGTTTTACATGCATATAAAATATATATTCATTTTCTTATTTACTCTGTTTTTGAGTTTGATGGAGAAAGAAACTTTGTTCATGTTTTAATCATACATCTCTTACTGCTTAGAATAGTAACTGCCTAGAATAAAGGGAGCTATGGTTTCAGCATTTCCTAAATACTTTTGTGTGGTCTGTCTACGCTTTGGCTTTGGTTTGGAGTTCCTGATTAACTAGCATGCAGCAGAAATCTCTGTATTCTCACTGTTGTCTCTTCAGTTCAAGTGGGTGCTTTGTGGGCGTGGTATATCCCAGGGCTTGTGTGAATGTGGCACTGGGTACCCACTATACACACACTTTTCCCTGTTCAATGATTGACTGGCTGACAGTCATTATCACAGAAGCCTTTGTTTTCCCTCTCTCTTTGGGTCATCTCTTATCACTTTAATAAGGAAGGACAGGGCTTTGACTGTGCCATGACCTTAGTAAGAGGCGAGCTTGGTCTGAGATCTGGGTAAGTACTTAGTTCCCAGTCTAGTCTATCGGAGCAAGTTCAGGATGATGGGAGAAGAAACGATGAAAGACCTGAATGGTCCTGTTACAATCATTTTAGGTGGAGAAACAGGCTTAGGCTCAGCGAGGTTCTGATGTGCTCACAGTTGCACACTTAGTCATCGGGAGAGCTAGATTCGAACGCGCAAGCTTTTGCAAGTCTCCAAAGCCAATCCTCTCAAAGGCTGTACTTTCAGCCACCACCTCCCGGGCGGGAAGGTCTGCCATTCTCCCCATGACCTGCAGAGTTCTTCAGGACATCTTCCGGAAGTGTTTCATCTCTCAGCTATAAATTCGGTGCAATTTTTTGTTAGGCCATTCCGGATTAGATCTTATACAACTACGTTCTTCAGTACAGTATCCATTAGCCACAGGTAGCTACTGAGCACTTAAATGTAATTAGTTCGAATTGATGTATGCTATTAAGTATAAAATAATACTAGATCTTGAAGGCTTAGTAAGAGAAAGCAATGTAAAATATCACATTAATAATTATACTGATTACATGCAGAAATGATAATATTTTGGATAACATGAAATTCATTATTAAAATAGTTTTACCCGTTTCTTTATATAGGTTTTTAATGCAACTACTACAAAATTTTAAATCTCATATATGGCTCAAATTTGTACATTACATTGTATTTCCATTAGACAGCACTGGAAAGCAATACTACAAGTTCTGACTCATAAGTAAGAGCTAAATTATGTATACACTTGGATGTAGAGTGTGGAATCACAGACAGTGGAGACTAGAAAGAATGAAGGGATTGGAGAGGGGTGGATGATGAGAAATTACTTAATGGATACAGTGTATTTTATTTGGGTGATGTAGACCCTGAAAGCCTTGACTTCACCACTACCTAATCAATGCATGTAACAAAATTGCACTTGAATCTCATAAATTTATACAAACAGAAAAAGACAGCACTGTTATAGAATAACTATCTTTATTCTTATTCCATGATCATTCAAACAGTAAGCCATACATGTCATATACATATACACCTCATACACATACATGTATACATACACCCATGTACATATATATACATGTATATATACATACATATATGTATAACATACATACCTCATATACACCGCATATACAAAGTCTATCCCCAGTTTCCCTCTGTGTTCTCCTCTTCATCTTATAAAACATCCATTTATGCCCCATAAAAAGCCACCCCAGGTACCCTAGACATATGGCACCACTGCCTTGTCCAACTTATGCATATAGTAGAATATACCTCCCTACTTTGCTCACACACTATTTTCTAAAGCTTATGACTTCTTCAGTCATGGAAATCTCATATGCCCTTTAAAATCATGCAGAATGTTGCCTTCTCCATGAAGCCTCTGAGGGTTTCTTCAAGATAATCCTTTATAACCAAAGCAGTTTACTTACTCTTCTCTCAAAACAAATCTTTAAAATATTTTGCCTCTTGCCTCAAATATCTATTACTGTGTGTGCCTCTCAAACACTTTTGTCGCAACTTGAGCATAGGAAGTATTTATCCAACAAATATTTATTGGGCACCCAATATGCCTCAGGCATCCCATTAGCTCTGGGATTACATTAAATAAATAGAAAAATAAGTACTTTTATTTTCTTTTATTCTCACTCTTATTTTTTCTGATGCTAAAATGGGATTGGAAGTGCAAGAGACTTACTGGAAGAAATGCTCATGAAGGATAAAGAGGGCAAGAGCAGGTGCAGGTAGGAAGACCCTTAGACTATGACACAGATGTGACACCTGTAAAAGGAAATAGGGAAAGGAAGAATAGACAGAAAGAGCCTCAGACCTCAGAGCCACGCAGAGGAAGTCTCAGCCAGGTGTCAGTAAGGCATCTGCTATCGTTTGAATGGGTGTGCCTCACCAAATTTCATATGTTAAAATTCTAAACCCAAACCTGATGGTATCAGGACATGGTGCCTTTGGCAAGTAATAAGGATGAAGCCCTCATGGATGGGTTCATGCCCTTATAAAAGAGGTCAGAGAGAGACACCACCTCACACACATCATGCCTTCCACCATGTAAAGACAGAAAGATGGCACTGCCTGTGAACCAGAAAATGGGCCCTCACCAGAAACAGAATCTGCCAGCACCTTGATTTCAGACTTCCTAGCTGCCAGACCAGTGAGAAACAAAAATCTGTTGTTTATAAGCCACCCAGTCTATGCCATTTTTTGTTAGAGCAGCCTGAATGCACTATGGCAGCATTTTTGAGCCAAAGTCACCTGTTGGAAGAGGCTTCCACTGTAGGGCAGGAATGGACCTATACTAGGAACCTGACCATGCTCAGTATTCGTCTGAGAGAAGCCCCGGGGAAGTGTGGCCTGAGTGTTTACGCCTCCACCTGGGGAAGATCTGAGGATGCAGCAGGTTTGGCTGAAGGGACACAGTCTCTTCGCAGTACGTTCTCTTAAAGGGATATCTAACTGGGGGACCTCCATGACATACAGCCCACTTCTTTTCATGAAAGATCCAGGTGACTTAAAATGTGGCTCGCAGAGTAATAGCATCGAGGTTAACTCCAGGCTTCAGAGTCATAAGGTCATGAGTTTGAACCTCAAATGACTACTTTACAATTGTATAATCTTAGGGAAACAAGCTCATTCTCTAGGCTTCAGTCTTCATCTGTAAAACAGTTGTTGAGTGTTGTTTGTTTACTCAAACACCTCACTGGGTAGCTATATAAAATAATAAAATGCATCTAAATCATAGAGCCTACAACATCATGTTTCATTGATATTAGTAATGATACCTATTATTGTTGCTATTGTTGTCATTGTTTAATTGTTTGGACCCTGAAATATCAGAGTGTAAATATATACACGAAATCCATCAGAGAAAATGAAAATAAAATCCAGAAATGCTAGTGATATGGATAAACCTTATATTTCCTGGCAGTCTTTCTTGAAAGGGAAATATTAGCTGTTACTTAATTCTAAATCTCCAAGAAGAAAATATCTCTTTCCATACTGGAAATGCAACATTTTCAGCACTAAAATCGGGATGATATTTTTCCCAGCGTATTCAGTGGGGACAGGAAGTTATTTATCCTACATTTATCTTGGGCCAGGTTGGTGCATCTCCCAGATTCTGTGCTCAGTAGAGGTGGGTTAAGTTGATCTGAGAGACAGGAATGCGGTTCCAGAGCCATAACTGTGTTTCCCTTCCGTAGAAATACAGGAGCTTTGAGAAAGCTGTTCAGGTATCAATATATTTGAGAAAATAGAAGCATCCTAGAATAGTTAAGCCTCTTATTTGTAGTATCATGAGCACTCTAGGAGCTTTCTGGAGAATTTCTGGAGATCACTAGGAACTTGTGGATGGAGGGAGGTGAAGATGCTGACCTTCGACCCACAGAGATCTGTGCTTCAGTGCCAGTTCCCTCCTTTCTTCCCTTTACAGATTGTTGGGAATATATATGTCCTCCCTGAGCCTGTTTCTCCATATGCACAATGTGGATAATTATACCTTGGCAGAAGTGTTGAGAAGATAAAGCATTTACAGGAAAAGAAAAAAGAAAAAAAAAATAGAACAAAATTGCCTTAGTTTGGGTTCCCTTGGGAGCAGACAGACAGGGACGGATATGAGGGCAAGAAGTTAATTTGCGAGATGAAAGCAGGAAACCCAGATAAGGGGGTGTTATAAGTTTAATTATGTCCTGCCAACATTTATATGTTGAGTGCCTAATTTCTAATATTTCAGAATGTGACTGTATTTGGAGACAGGGTCTTTAAAGAGGTGATTAAGTGGTCATCCAGGTGAGCCCTAATTCAATATGAGTGGGATCTTTATAAAAAGAGGAGATGAGGACACAAAGATGTGTACAGAATGAAGTCCATCTGAAGACAGGAGGAGAAAATGGCCCTCTAGAAGCCAAGGAGAGAGATACCAGAAGGAATCCACCCTGCTGACACCTTGTTCTCTGACCTCTAGCCTCCAGAATTGGGAAAGAATAAATTTCTACTGTTTAAACCTCCCCGTCTGTGCTACTTTGTTAAGTCAGCCCTAGCAAACATATACGGGGAACAGAGAACTGCCACAGGCAAGTTGATATGGTTTGGATGTTGGTCCCTCCAAATCTCATGTTGAAACATAATTCCCAGGATTGGAGGTGGTGCCTGGTGGGAGATGATTGGATCATGGGGCAGGTCCCCAGGGTGAACGGGTCCCCAGGGTGAATGACTCAGCACCATCCTCTTGGTGATAAGTGAGTTCTCGCTCTGAGTTCACATGCGATCTGGTTGTTTAAAAGAGTGTGGCACCTCCCACCACTTTGCTCCCACCCTCACAGTGTGACAGGCCTGCCCCTCCTTCACCTTCCACCATGATCGTGAGCTTCCTGAGGCCTCACCAGAAGCAGATGCTGGTGCCATGCTTCTTGTACACCTGCAGAACTGTGAGCCAGTTAAACCTCTTGTCTCTGTAAATTACGCAATCTTGGGTATTTCTTTATAGCAACACAAGAATGGACTAATATACAAGGGAAGGAGGCTATCCTGGGTACACTGATTAGCATGGGACCAACTATAGCCACTAGCTTCAGTCCCACTGAGAACAATAGGTAACTGTATATAGTTATCTCACCCTCAGGGTGGAGAAGCTGGGTGCCCACCCAGCTCCATCCATCACTCGTCATGGCATCTGCCTGGGAAAATAGCTCCCTGGCCTGCCACACACTGTCAGGCTGAGCAGTTTCTGAAGTGTAGAGCCTCCTCAGGCCAGAGCACTAAAAATACTCGCAGCCATGGAACCTATGAGTGCCCAGGGTACTGGGACAGTATATCTATGGCATCTTCTACCAAAATACTTAGTAAAACCTAGTTACAAAATATGGTAATGCACTGCACAAGGATATTTGAGTATACAAAAGTGGTCCATAAGATGACAACAGAGCCAAAGATTTCTATCTCCTGGTGACCTTTTCATGATCCTGATCCTGTGTATGTCTAGGCTAAGGTGTGTGTTTGTGTCTTAGTTTTTAACAAAATGTTTAAAATATTTAAAAAAGTTGAAAAATTGAAAAAGAGAAGAGCTTATAGAATAAGAATAGAAATAAATATTTTTGTACAGCTATGCAATGTGTTTATGTTTAAATATTATTATGAGAGAAAAAAGTTTAAAAAATTAAAAAGTGCTTAAAGTAAGAAGGTTGCAGTAAGCTAAGGTTAATTTATTATTGAAGAAAGAATTTTTGTATACATTTAGTGTAGGCTAAGTGTACAATGTTTATAAATCTACAGTTGTGTACAGTAATGCCCTAGGCTTCACACTCACTCACCAGTCACCTACTGACCACTTGCAGGGCAGCTTCCAGTCCTGCAAGCTCCATTCGTAGTAAGTGTCCTAAAAAAGTGTACCATTTTATTTTATTTTATGCTGTATTTCTACTATACCTTTGTACTAGTCAGGGTTCTCTTAGAGAAACAGAACTAATAGGATATATGTGTGTGTGTGTATATGTGTATGTGTGTGTATATATATATAAAGGGGAGTTTACCAAGTATTAACTTACACAATCGCAAGGTCTCACAATAGGCTGTCTGCAAGCTGAGGAGGAAGGAGAGCCAGTCCAAGTCCCCAAACTGAAGAACTTGGAGACCAGTGTTTGAGGGCAGGAAGCATCCAGCACAGGAGAAAGATGTAGGCTGGGAGGCTAGGCCCATGTCTCCTTTTCATGTTTTTCTGCCTGCTTTATATTCCCTGGCAGCTGATTAGATTGTGCCCATCAGGTTAAGGGCGGGTCTGCCTTCCCCAGTCCACTGACTCAAATGTTAATCTCTTTTGCCAATACTCTCACAGACACACCCAGGATTAATACTTTGTGTCCCTCAATCCAATCAAGTCGACACTCAGTACTAACCATCACAACCTTTGTATATTTAGATATGTTTAGGTACACAAATAAATACTTACCATTGTGTTACAGTTGCCTACTATATTCAGTACAGTCACATGCTGTACAGGTAAGAAGCCTAGGAGCAGTCAGCTGTACCATGTAGCTTAAGCATGCAGTAGACCAGACCATCTAGGCTTTTGTAAATACACTATGTTCATGCAATAATAAAGTCACCTAATGGTGCATTTCTCAGAACATAACTTCACTGTTAAGCAACGCATGACTTTAAACAAAGGCAACGTTAATGAATTCAACACATACTGTTTTTACTGTCCCTGGGCTCTGTTGTAGACTCTGGAATCACCCAGACGACCCGCACAGATCAGAATCTTGCCATCCTTCAATGTGGAGTTTGGATGGAAATAAGGTGGTCAGAGGAGATAGAAAGTGAACATTTAACAAGTAACTTTGGAGAGTGATAAACACTATAAAGGAAAAAACGTAGGACACTGAGATAGACTAATTGACACAAGGTCACCAGTATTTGTAAGGAAGAAGGACAGAAGCGAAGGAGTCCTATTACATACTCCCTCACACTGAGGGAGAGCAACTTGATTTATCAAGGGACTCAGAACTCAAGGGAAACCCTGAGTTTGGGGCATGCACAAATTTTCTTCTGGAAGAGAAGAATGTGGAAAGGGAGGACCCTGAAGAACTATGCAGAGAAGATACAAGTTCAGTTTTTCAAAAGGCAGACAAATGAACTCTGAGGGCAGTGACCTTTGGCTGGTCCTAAATTGTCTTCTGATATTTTTATGAGTTATAAACTTTTAGATGCATAAAAAGTTTAGTATGTGAAGAACAAACAACTATAATTCACCACCGAAGGAACCAGTCGGCCTATAGATATGCATTTACATATGTTCTGGCATTGGGAAAGTAATTCAACAGCCCAGTGGGCTTCAGTCTAGTTCTGAACCAGGGGGGATTGTGCCCCCAGGAGACATTTGGCAATATCTGGAAGCATTTTGATTGTCACACCAGGGAATGCTACTGACATTTGATGGTGAGTGGCCAAGGGTTCTGCTAAATATCCTAAAATGCAAGAACAGCCCATCTACTCCACCATGGCAGAATTATCCAACCAAAACTATCAACAGTTCCAAGGTCAAACACTTCAGGAAAGTCAATGACGCTGGGCCTTACCCCTCAACTGCAATATTGAAGTTCATCTCTTGTTTGTTCTTCCAATACCTAAAACAAGGCCACAATCATTAGATGACAAATAAACATCAATTATCACATGAGAAATGCTGGTCATCAGGGTAGTGTAATACAATAGAAAAAGAACAGGATTTAGCAGCGGATGCCCCTGGTGTTTCGTTATTTCGCTTACTACCCATGTAACTTCGGGTGTGTGGCATGGTTACTCTGACCCTCAGTTTTCTTATCTGTCAAAAAATAAAGCAGGTGTAAATGTAGTGTAAACACACATAACAAGCAGCCAGCCATGTAAGACACAGAGTAGATCCTCAAGTCTTCTGTCTTACAACTGCCACCCCCACGCTGGTGGCTCAAACAGCATTATTAAGTCACTCTACGTTCATTTCTAATTTTGAATCAATAAAAAATAATTTTTTAAAATCTTTCTTCATGTAGATATCAGTCTCAACTGCTCAATCACTTTATTTTAGTGGGAATTGGATTATAAGAATTGAAATCAGAAAGAAAGTATAGACATTATTTTCCAACATTATATTTTTCAGCGGTTTTTAAATTTGTATCCGTAAGTTCTTCAGAAGGAAGAGAAACCTGAATACAGAAAGGAGATCAGCACATAAAAGTGACACTTCAGAATCAGTAAAATAATTCTGTTTGGGAGAGGTTTTTTGTTGTTGTTGCTGTTTTAGTGTTTGCATTTGTTTTTCCCCTAAAGGTTTATTCTCCCATGTGAGAAATCAATGGGCTAGCTAATCAAAAATGAAAGACAAGAGGATTCAAATGGTTATACTGAGTCCTACGAGCTCAGCTGTGGATCATAGTGAAACTGACAACAGTGGGAGCTGGTTTTCCCAGTACTTGTTCAGAGCCAGGCGTTTCAGCCGAGGGTGGTTTGTTTCACTCTCCCACCAACTTCTCAAAATAGTTATTCTTCTTTCCATTTTCCATTTTACAGACGGGTAAACGATGCTCAGTGACATTAAGCAACTTGTCTGAGGTCACTCAGAAAGTGCTGGAACAACGTTGTTTAATATTTCAAATATTCACACACATTAGTTCATTGAATGTTCATTAATATTGCTCATAACTAACTTGGAAATCTTTTTCTTTCTGCCTAGTTTTTTTTTTCTTTCAAATCAGTAACTGAAGGCTCATAGAGATTGAAGAATGCTTTCAAAATGATGTCATTCTTGGGAGAGAGTCAGGAGGGCTCACTTCAATGTAGTCACAAGTTATGATAGAGAAATAGGAAATCTGGAGTTGAGACCCAGTTTTGCTTTACAAAAGCCACTCGACATGCCTTGCCTTAAAATTTGCATTTGCGAAAGGGGATACTAATGATACATAGAGGGACATAATTTAACAATATACATCAATTACCTCTTTGACACCTCACAACAACTCTTAAGCTGGTTACATCAAGGACTGTCAGCTACAATCCTGTTGCTGCTCCTTCCACAGATTTTGCAATATCTAAATCTGAAGACTGTCTGTTATTTTTCATTCTGTAATCTGGATATAGTCAGTGGCTGACACATAATAAGGTTTCTGTAAATGTCTACTGGCTAAAAGAATATTCAATAAACATCTAGAAAAGAATGTCTTCCCCCAATATCTTGCATGAGCTATTACAGAAATTTAGTATCATTTTCTGTTCCATTTTAATCAGTCAAATAAATGGACACCATTGCGTAGGATGTCAATAACATTATTGAAGTCAAAGTCATTTCTGAACTTTACTTCACATTTAATGCAGAAGGAAGAATTAGCAATACACCCGTAGACAATAATGATGATTTGCTGTTTGCAGGCTATGTTAGTCACTGTCCTAACACAGGGCCCAGGTATAATATTCCATGGCTTGAAATCTATGTATTACCTTGAACTGACCCCTGTGCTAAACTTGAAGCTCACATAGTCAGCTGCCTATGTGGCATTTCCACCTAGTTGTCTAATAGATATTTCTAATTTAATGTGGCCAAAACTGAGATTTCAGTCTTTTATTTTTCCCAAAGCTGCCTCTCCCCTCAGCGACCCCATCTTAGGAAATGACAACTTCATTCATTAAGTGGCTCAGGTCAAGAGCCTGAGCATCCTCCACGACTGCTCTGCCTGTATTCATACCACTCATATTCAATGTATCAAATGTTCCTTTGCGCTCTACTTTGAAAAATACCTAGAATCTGACCATTTCTCTCATCCTCTATGACTACCATTGGCTCCAGCCATCATCATGTCTCTCCCGCACTGTAAAAATAGCCGTAATTGTTCTCCCAGCCATGACCTTTGCTTGATCATGGCTGCAATATCTGTTTTTGTCACTTCTCTCTTCTGATTTTCCATATTTCAGAAACTTACCCTTAGTCCTCTCCTGTGTTTGTCTATGCCATTCCTCATACATGCTTGGAGCCTTTATTTTTATTGTTTTCCCAGCCTTAAATTTGGTGTCTTGTTCATGCTGAACTCCTAGTGTCTAAAACAGTGTCTGGTACATAGAAGGAACTCAATAAATATGTGTGGAGTGAATAAAGCAGATATTATGTAAACTAGTTGGAAAAATATCATTGATGGTCACTCAGATTCTTTCAAGTTTGGAAATGCCTGTGTGGATAAATTTGAACAACTTTAAGGAAATAGCCCATCATATATGTTTGATTTGAAATGTTATAAGTAACAACACATGATTACAAATTCCAGACTCTTTTTCAAAATATATGCCTACCAGGAACCAGGTTTTAGAAAAACAATAGAACCTTGGATTGATAATTCGGATTTCACACATGCTTCTATTTGGAGAGGAACCTCTTTCTATAAAGAGAGAATACGCATCCTGACAAAACAGAAATGCTTTGAAGAAGAGAAATTAAACATAATAAAAGGTCACAGATTAAGTATAGAAGTTTACAAAAGAAAAACGTGTGTGTGTGTGTGTGTGTGTGTGTGTGTGTGTGTTTTCCAAATAACATTCAGTAATGGCCGAATGGAAGTATGGCTTTGAGAAAGTTTAGAGGCAAAAGAAAGATAAAAATTAAAGTTTTTCCTTAGTTATTAACAGAAGTGAATGCTTAGATGACAATTGCTAAAAATGTTTAATTAGAAAAAATAAAATTAATTTGTGTTTGCATTCAAAAGTATGTACTACTTTAACCTTTGTTTTAATTTGGATGTAATCTTGCCTGAGAAGAAAAAAAAGTAGAAGTTAATTAATATGAACTGTCTCTCTAATAAAGTTTTAACATTTCAATTTAAGGGAACTAATAACACAATTTCCTTTCTAGTCCAGATTTTCTTGTTTCTCTCCTTTTGTAGAATCTAGATGTTTCTAAGTTTTTCCTAAGCTTTTTAAAATAGAAACTACATTTCCCCTAGAGGCACCTAAGCAAATTTTTTGCCCAGTGTCTAACCTTAAATTTGTTAAATCTTTTTAATTATAAAAATTTCACAAGAGGTTAAAACAAGTATATGGTCTCATAAATAAAATTTTTCAAGTAAATACCAATTATATGTAAACTTAGAAAGTGGTACAAACAGCATCTCTAATCCAAAGGGAATGGAATCTCTCTCTAGAAATTGTGGTGTTCATTTTCTGAGTCTATTAGTGCTAAATAGTTCAGCAAATTCTGAGCTTCAGGTTTTCTGTTTGCAAATAGAGGGGAAATTGTCCCAGCTCTCTCTGCAATACCAGAATATTTCAAAAATCCAATCAAGTAACAGATGAAAGAGCATTTTCAATAGGTTACCATCAGTATCTCTTGTGCACATCCATACAGCCGCTCATGGGGAAGCAGAAGACAAACTTCTTTATTAACTATATGAAGGTTACATCTCAGGTGCACGTCTCTCATGAATATGTTTACATCATGAAAGTTATATTTGGCTCACCAGTGACACATTCCTACTGTTCCTGTCTCTAGAAAGATGGTGTCATTATGGCAAGAATGATTTAGAGATTAATATGCTTAAAATGATGATGTAAATAAGAGTTTTGCTCAGAAAACTATTTTTAGTAGCACTATCTTGGGGCCCTCAGTTCTGAAAACCGGGGCAATTAAAGCCATGTGCGTCAGCAGGCAGTCCTCTGATTTTCTCTCTGGATACCAAGAATTTGCTTCGGAAAATCATTTATAGCTATGATCAGTTTCAGAGAGGCTGACATTGAAGAGATGAGAGAGTAGTTTCCTGAGCCCAGTTTAAATATTCCCTTCCCCATGGGAGTTCTTGGCTACTTACAGTTTCAAGAATTCAGTTTGGTTTGCTGTTCGTTAATACAAATGTCAGCCAAGGCCACCACATCCTTAAAATTTACATAAAATTGACGTAGAGTGTCCAATGCTCTCCCCAAACGTTCTACAAACTTCTAAGCCTTCTGAGAATGCACTTTTTCTGCACTTGCATTCTTGTTCTGCTGGACATTTGCTCTCTTTTCATGAATAACCAACCATAGCCCATCCCTTTTTCCACTCCGAAAGTTATAAGGAAATTATACTCTTTACTTTTAATATTAAAAAAATCATACCCAGCATTTGTGATATAGCACTCTTTAGTGGACTTGGCAGATAGATGATTTGTGTTTTTTTGTTTGTTTGCTTGTTTTTTGTTTATTTTTGAGATGGAGTCACTCTGTTGCCCAGGCGGGAGTGTAGTGTTGCAATCTCACCTCACTGCAACTTCTGCCTCCCTGGTTCAAGCGATTCTCATGCCTCAGTCTCCTGAGTAGCGGGACTACAGGCGCCCGCCACCATGCCCGACCAATTTTTTGTATTTTCATTAGAGATGGGGTTTCACCATGTTGTCCAGGCTGGTCTCCAACTCCTGACCTCAGGTGATCCACCTGCCTTGGCCTCCCAAAGTGCTGAGATTACAGGTGTGAGCCATCGTGCCTGGCCCTAGGGTTTTCTGCTTACTGCAACATCCTGGATTGTAAAACTCAATTTCAGCCACACCACCATGTGGCTAAGCTGCTTCTGTCCCTCAAGACTGGCCCACTTAGATTCCTTGGATTTCTTATTCAGAACAGTTGTTTTTACATTTATATAGTCATATAACTTTCAAAAACTGCCACCCCTGCTTAAAATCAATGTGATGTCTGTTCATTGGGAAAACTATTCAAACTTTTTATTATGCCTCACAACCCAGGGCAGCTGTCCTGTCCAAATCCAGCTTTGCTCCATCTCTGCTGCCCTAAGTCATGACATGTTTCCTTCCTCATGTGCTACACTGGTGTCTCTCAGTGCTGTGGACGTGCCAAGATCTTTCTCACTTTAGGACCTGTGTCTGTTCTTTACTCTTCCGAGCCATTCTTCCCTAGTTTGTGGCACGCTTTAGGTCTCAATTGAAACATTGCTTTTTTATCAAAGCCTTCTTTGGTCACTCTATATTAACCTCCCGTTCGCTAGCAGTAAGCACTTTTTCTCTCCACATAGCACTTGCTACAACTTTTAGTTATTTCTTGAGTTGTTTTTCTGCTTATTATTCACTCCTGCCTTTATATTGAAAATGCAACAAAACCAAGGACCGTCAAATTTCTCATTCATCATTGCCTGACACATATTAGATGATCAATACATATTTTTAATTAATGGATACGCATGAAGAAATAATGGTGGACAGTCTCTGAAATGTTAGTGCTTATCTCTGGGCATTAAGATTTTTGGTCATTTTAAATATCTTTCTTATATACTTCCTACATACTTCTGTATGGGCACTAAAATTAATTTCATATTTCTAATTATGAAAATTTTCTGAGATTTGTTTGTACACATGTATCTATATATTAGCCAGGAATCTTCAGAGAAACAGAACCAGTAGAATATGTAAAAATTTATGAAAAGAGATTAATTATAAGGGATTTACCCACATGATTATAGAGGCCAAGAAATTCTGTAATTTTCTATCTGCAAGCTGGAAACCCAGAAATGTCAGTGATGTAGTTTCAGTCCAAGCCCAGAGGCCTGAGAACCAAGGGAGCCAATGATTTAAGTCCTGGTTCAAGTTCAAAAGCCTAAAGACTCACAGTGCTGATGTCCAAGGGCAGGATAAGATAGATGTCCCAGCTCAAGAAGAGAGAACAAACTCATTACATCCACATTTTGGTTCTATCCACACCTTCAACGGATTGGATGCTGCCCAGCCAGACTGGTGAGTGTGATCTTCATATACATATTCTTTCTCTCTCTCTCTCTCTCACACACACACACACACAGAGAGAGAGAGAGAATATATATATATGAAGAGCACACTCACCAATGTGGCTGGGCAGCATCCATACATGACAGAGAAAGAATATATGCTTTGTATGCATTTGTGTGCTTCTTATTTTATAATGCCCATCTAATCATATTCCTCCATAGCTTCACTGTCGCTCACAGAATATATTTTCAACACCTTAGAATAACATTCAAGTCTCTTACTACTTCAATGTCCCTTTTAGATCCCTGGGGCATCTTTTATAAGAGCACTAATCTCATTCACAAGGGATCCATCCTCATGACCTCATCACCTCCCAAAGGCCCCACCTCCTAACACCATCAGATTGGTGATTAGATTTCAATGTGTGAATTTTGGATGGACACAAACAGTCAGAGCACAACATAAAAAAAAAAATGTTTTCTAGATTTATGTATTGTACTTGTTTGGAGGGCTGTCCTGTGGAAATGAAATTCAATAAAATATTTGTTGACCTCCTATTTATATGAGGCCCTCCACCTGACACAGATTGGTTGCAGAAAGCACACAATTTGGCTGGCTTGGAGGAACACTGAGGTTGAGAGTTAAGCTGAACCCTTAGGAATGTAGAGTCTATCAGTAGGTCTGGTGAAGGTTATGGGTCAGGCACAGTTCATTGTTGCATGTATGCAGACATGCATGCATGCTGGCTTTGCAGACAGTCTTGCTCTGTCACTCAGGCTGGAGTGCACTGGCATGATCTCTGCTCACTACAACCTCTGACTCCTGGGTTCAAGTGATCCTCACACCTCAGCCTCCTGAGTAGCTGGGACTACAGGCGCACACAACCACATCCCGATAATTTGCGTATTTTTAGTAGAGACAGGGTTTTGCCATGTTGCCCAGGCTGGTCTTGAACTCCTGAGCTCAAGCGATCCACCTGCCCCAGCCTCCCAAAGTTCTGGGATTACAGGCGTGAGCCACTGCACCCAGCCTGATTTATCAAACTTATAACAAAATGAGATATAGTTTTAAAGCTTTGCAACCCCCCAAATCAAGAAATTTAAATCAATAAAATAAAGCATTTATTAAGTCTAGAGTCTGCTTTTCAGAGGCAATTAGGATAATAGAAATTAGTACTTTGTTTGGCAGACCCACTTGGTGCCAGGCATTGTGCCATTTGTACAATATCATTTTATTACTCTTCAGAATATGTGTTTGTGGTAGGTGTTATTTTTTGCATTTTATGTTGAAAAAACTGACCCTTAGTGAGGTTCATTAATTTGCCCAAAGTTACATAATATGGATAGGGGAGTAAGGAGTCAAATATAGGCTTGTCTCGACTCCTAAGTACTTGTTCTTTTCGTTATAACACACCATCTACGTGTTTGGCATTTGAGTCAAATATAGGCCTGTCTTGACTCCTAAGTACTTGTTCTTTTCATTATCACACACCATCTACATGTTTTGGCATTTGACAGAAAAGCTTGGTTCAATTCACATGCACAAAAGGAAACATGGAGATAGATAATGTTTTCTTTCTTCTATTTTTATTTTTAATTCAAGTAACAGCATTGTGGAATAAAAAGAACAACCAAATTTGAGTTCTGGCTTCATCACTCATTGGCACTAGGTCTTTGGGTAAGTCATTCATTTTGCTCTTTCATGCCTATTTCTTCTTCTGCGAAGTGGAAATAATAACCCTTCCTCTATAAACATCATGAGATTATTATCAAATAAAAACATTATATAGAAAAACATGCCGACAACTTTTGACTCTAAATAATTCTGGTTTAAAATACTGCCCTTGTTAGTCATTTAGACATCGAATGGATCTATTTCTGGCCCACGGGGCCCCTTCAGCAGCATTGCTTTCAAAAGATGCATTGCTCGTTGTAGAAGGAAAAGCATGTGGAGAGACGTCTGCTACTGCATTGCATGCTGCCAACCCTGCAGTCGTGAGATGTTATATGAGCTAGCTGCACTTTTGGTTTTTCCAACTTTGAGATTCTTTGGGACGTGAGGAGGGTACACTGCCATACGCACTGAGTGCCCTGTGGTAACTGGAGATGAAGGTGGCTTACCCTTCACCCTCCTCATCATGGATCCAGGCCTGGCACATAGGTTCACATGTGCTACACCTACTGAGATAGAGGAGATCATGCAGCCATCTGTGGCTCTTATGACTGGAAAGGTGAATCTATGCAGTTATCTTTCACACATTTGTTCATTTAAACAGTAAACATTGATTGTGAACCAGATGTAAAGTGCAAAGAAAAAATAATAAAAATTCAAGAACAAAGATAAATGAGGGATAATCGCCAGCTGGGTACAATCCCCAGCAAGTGCAGCACATAGCCTTTGTAAACAAAGGATTATATATTTAAAATTTTGTGAGAATGCCAGACAACCTGGAAACCACCACACTGCCCCCACGAAGGCTGAGTGGGGCCAGGATGAGTTTGGGTTGCTTTGGCTGTAAGTTGTTCAGGCTAAAGGCAAGAAGTTATATAAATCCAAGCATATTCCCGAGCCTCATTGAAAGTAAAATCTGGGGACCAAATATTAGACAATATGTGTAAATGAAATAAAAAAGCCATAAATAGAGTGCCTTAGTCCATCTGAGCTGCTATAACAAAACACCATAGATGGTGGCTTAAAAACAACAGAAATGTATTCTCACGGTTCTGGAAGCTGAGAAGTCCAAGATCAAGGCATCAGTAGGTCGAGTACGTGGTGAAGGCCCTCTCTCTGAATCACAGATTGTGTCCCCTCACTGTGTCTTCACATAATGGAAGGGGCAAATGAGCTTCCCAGGGCCCCTATTATGAGGTCACTAATCCTATGTATGAGGGCTCCATTCTCATGACCTCATCACCTCCCAAAGCCCTGACTTCCTAATACTACCACATTGGGTGTAGAGTTTCAATGTATGAATTATGAAGAGGCACAAACATTCAGAACATAGCATATGGTATAACAAAAATGAGGGATACAAACAAGGGATTTGGCCAATGTTATGAATGGACCTGAACCCCCAGTGGCCAATGGCCAGTGGATCAGGAGTGGATTGTGCTGATGTAAAGACTTGGGAATAGATGCATACAAAATGCTATGGGAACTGAATGGAAAGCAGCATTTGCAGTGGGTTTTGACAGCTCTTATAATGGCTCAAGATTGCAATTCTGTGATATAAATCTCACATACTAGCTTTCCTAACATACAAGGGTGGGGGGGGGGGGCTTGAAATCCTAAGCAAGTGGACAACGTATCACATAAAGTAAGTGATTAAAAACAAAATTGGAGAATTGTGCCCTTGAGCACTCATTGGCCCTCCTATATTTCTGAGATAATCTGGATACTAAGCCACAGTGAAGAGAAAGGGCCACAAATTATCTCCTATCCCAGAAGTCTTGCAGTAAATTGAAAGTTCTACTTCAAGTTTCGTTTAAGAAACAAAAAGAGAATTACTGATCCAGCAATCCTACTACTGAGTATATATTCAAAGGAGATGCAAACCGTTATCTTGAAAAGATATCTGGACTCCTATGTTTAGTGCAGCATTATTCAAAATAAACAAGACATAGAATCAGTTTAAGTGTGCATCAATAAATAAATAGATTAAAAAGTGTGGTATATATACACAATGGAACACTGTCCAGCCTTTAAAAAGAAGGAAATTCTGCCTTTGCAACAGCATGAATGAACTTGAAGGACATTACACCAAGTGAGATAAGCCAGGCACAGAAAGACAAATCCTGCATGATCTCCCTTATATATGGCATCTACAAATACTAAACTCTTAGAAGCAGAGGGTAGAATGGTGGTTACCAAGGGCTGCAGGAAGGAGAAAGATGGGAAGATGTTGGGTCAAAGGGTGCAAAGTTTCAGTTGTAAGATTGGTAAGTTCTGGAGATTAATATACAGAATAGTCACTATAGTTAATAATGCTGTATTGTACAGTTGAAATGTGCTAATGCAACTGCTTTTGCAAATGTTATATCAGGGAGAAAATTTAACAGTAAGCTAAGCTAATCCAATCTCCATATTGCCTTTCCCTTAATTATTCCTGGGCTATTGAGGGGTGGGAGAGACCAAGCATCTTAAATTGGAAACACGTATTGTTTCTATTTGCTGGGAAGGATGGGCTCATAAGAGTGAGAGGACAAGGGTTTGATAAGAAATATCTCTTCAAATCACAGATGCACCCAGGAACCCAAAGTCTCTTGTCTGTGACAGGTAATCAGGTAGGGTAGAGGCATGAATGATGTTAGCCTGGATCTGAGCCACCAGGCTGGAGTTGTCAAACCAGGAGAATGAAGAAAACAATAAAAGCTTAACCTTAGTAATTAGGAGGGATGGCGGAATATAATTTTAAAAAGCATTTGGAATTGGCAACCTATTCTTTTTAAACTGACAATATTTAAAGTACAGAGAATGAATTGGAGTCTGGGTCAGACACAGACTGGATGGGATAATTTTACAGAGAAATACTGAAATGATTCTAAATCTCTCTAGAAGGCTTATGGCCTCTGCATTTTCCTTCCATCTTAAAAGCACCTGAGAGCAGGTTTCTAGGGGGAGAAAGTTGAAAAGGACAGCACCTATGTGTAAGCCCTGAAGAGGCATGAACAGAAAGGCAAAAGTCATGTCTACCAGAGATCAAGGAGCCAGGAACTTGGAAGAGGATCCCACAGAGTCTCCAGGACCTGGGAAGAGGCAAACTACACACCCTCTGCTAGCACCTGCAACATGCCTGCCTTTCAGTAGGATACCCATGCCCATCATACAGTGCAGGGTCATGCAGATTGCTTCAAGTATTTCTGCAATGCTTCCCCACGACTCTCTGGGTTCACACTGTGCAGCCTTAAACAAACTATTTAGTTCCTCTCAGCCTTGGGGTCCTGAATTGTAAAAAGGAGAACAATCACCTTTCTCTTGAAAGAACATAAAGAAAATTAAAGGAGATATGTGAAATGCATTGTTCAGCAAGTTATACATTCATAAAAATTACTGCTTTTTAATTCCCTTTTGTTACCTTTTTCTGCAACCTCATGCAAAATAAAAGTTGCAGGAGGTAGGGATACAATGCTGAGAATTCTGATATGTTTCCCAGAGACTGGGTGCAGCTCCAGGCTCCTAAAGTGTGATGCATTCACCCCGGGGCTTCCTGGATGAAGCAACTCTGACACCAGGATCTAACTAAGCCTGGAGTTCTCTGCATCCTGGAGAGTGGTTTCGCAGGGTGCAGGACTGAGGCAGCTCTTTGATGATCCACATACAAATATAATGATTCGTATAGATATCTTTCCCTTCACAATGTTACCAGACTGTGGGATTTCATTTGCATACCCCTGATGATCTCATTATACACTATTTTATCTCCCTGTTTCTGCCTGTCCCCAGTTAATTGGGTCCTATGGTATTAATCTGTCTGAAAAAGCATCTTCCGTTCCTGAATTTCAGATTTTGACTTACAAGTGAGTTGGTGCTGATAAAGTGATGTTATATGCAGAGAGTAAGCACAGGAGGCTTCCTGGAGGCCTTATCTCCTTCCTTAATATCTGTTAAGTCAACCAATGAGGTTTTATCAGGCTATGCATGGTGTTCAGAAACACAGTAAGACTAAAGCCACCACCTCATCCTCATTAAGTTGATTCAATTTCAACTTTCCCATCAAGATGCTCTATCCCAGTGAACATTTGATCTCATTGCCTTTTTATTTCCAGCTGTCAGCTTAAAAACAGTGACTGCTTGTTCACCTTTCTCATACTGCAGCATCAGCAGAATTAGCCCCAGTGCTTCCTGTTTGCAAAAGACTCACCACCACCTTCCACCAGAGGTGCTGAGTCTGCACAGCTGGCCAAGTTCAGCAGATGGCTGGCAAGGGCTTCAGCTGGGGATTACACTAGCTGAAAAGACACAGTCATGGAATGTTTGCTACAGGCACCCTCTTTGAATGGGTACCATTGCGACAAAGAAGCCCAGCATAGGAGGCCACATAGAAGATGAGAGAGAGAATCAGGAGGAATGAAAAGAAAGGAGGTAGGAGGATGCTGTGTCTTGCACAGGGCCGTGTCTTTTTTGACTAAAAAAATCTGCCTATCCCCAATTCCCGAAATATTCTCTTGTTGCTTTTTAATTCTCAGTAAATGCTTTGTAAAAATCTTACTGAAATCCCCTGCCGTGAGTCCTCTTTCTCCTCCCCTTCCTCATGTTCACTTCTGCTCACCTGTCAATGCTCAGCTTTCCTGACACTTTCCTCTTCCAGCCCCACACTTTCAGCCTGGGAGCTGCGACCTTTATTAGTACTCAAGCACACACACCTACACATAGCCCCATCTTAACGCATGCCACAACTTGTCTTTCCTACCTGAAGTCAGACCCTCTAGTTTATTCATCTCTGCATCCTCATTGCAAGGCTTTGATAAAAGAAAAGAGATGCACCAAGGCAAGGATCAACCCTATAGTGACCCCAGTGTCTGCAGACTCTATGAAAACATGATGCAGCCATGTTACCCACATGCAATGGATTGCATGTTGAGCTATGATACTGTAACCAAGACCCCCCACTTCTCTGAGAGTTATTTTTTTCTCCCTCTCTCTTCTTTTCTCTTTTTCTCATTTCCTCACTTCCTACTTAGCCCTTTAGAAATGCAAATATAGCTTTGAACCCCCACTCACCAGACACTCCCTACAGGGCAAGTTGATCTAACTATGTTCTTAGGAGCTCCAGAAAGGAACTCTCACCCACCAGGAAGTTGTCTCAAGATATAACAATTGATTTACAACCTAAAGTATGCCCACCCACAAAGACACCAACAGTAACCAGCTTGACCACCCACTAGATAAGGCACCAAGCTAACAGGTGCTCCCCACTGCCTCCTTGCTTTCCCCCTCCCACAATGTGCTACTCATGTTAACCCCCCTTTAAAAAATGCCTCCTTGTGAAGTGGTATTCTTAATGCAAGAAGCTGTACTTCTTCCTCTAAGCTAGTTTTGGAATAAACAGTCATTTTCTTTATATTAATACCAGATCTTGTTATTGTTCATTGAACTCTGTAAGCAGCAAGCAATGGAACCAGCATTGCAGTTAAAATACCATCATGCCACTCAGGGTTTTCAGTGAGTGCAACACTGTTCCTGACAGGCTGTAGATTTTAAATAAAGTTTTGTTGACTCAATGAACAAATATTTGAACAAACAGATGAACAAAGGAGCAAAAGGTATAAATCAATAGTTTTCATTTAATTCATTGCTTTATCAGTAAGCCTGTCAAAAGAGAAAATAAGATAATACTTCAGATAAAACACCAGTTGGAAATCACTAGCCTAACTTAGTGAAAATCTATGAGTGCAAGTCTCTCAGAGTAACGTGAGTGACGTGAAAGAAACATCTATGTGCTTGAGTTACCAGTTTTGTCAGAGGCATTTGAGCCAGAGAGACTCCATTTTGAGTGAGGGCTGGGAAAATGAGGCTGAGACTTGTTGGGCTGCATTCCCAAAAAGGCAGGCATTCCTAGCCTCTAGATGTTTATGGTTAACGAAACAAATTAGTAATGTTTGCTAAAACAGACTCAGACTTGGGAGTGTCCAGATATCCCGACATCTGGAGAACAAAGGCATTCCTAATTTTGCTTTAAAGATAATACTATCAATTCTTGCAAAATATAGTAATTAAGAAAATCAATCATTTGTCACAAACCCTTGTAGCAGAACATATCTCTCCATATATACAAGCATTGTAACTAGGGTGGATGCACTCCTCCTCTTACTTTCGGGAATGCCCTACTCCATCTACGGAGTGGCTGTTCTTTCTCCATTCTATGTTCTTAATAAACTTGCTTTTGCTTTGCACTGCAGACTTGCCTTGAATTCTTTCTAGCGTGAGAACCAAGAACCCTCTCTTGGGGTCTGAATCGGGACCCCTTGCCTGTAACAGTTTCTATGTAATGCCAAACATGTGCACGAAAATATCCTTTTTATTCCCTAAAGAAGATCATTTTGGATCGTGAACTTCTTTTTACAGACAAACCCTCAGCCCCCACCCCATTCACATGTCGCATGACACTGCAGTTAATATCTGGAATTAACATGGACAGTGCTTCAAAACATCACATGTATGTGGGGGAGTGGACAGCTTGGTTCCAGTTACACTAAAACAAAATAAAGAAAAAAATGATGAGCTTGAATCACATCTCAGAAAGCTTGCTGGTGCATTTACTGTAATCAGTATCCATAGGACACTGATGGGTTCATCATTTCAATTTATTTAATGATAAATGACTCTATTTTTCTCAATGCAATTAAGCAAAATACCACAGTAAACAAGTACTTTAGTGGGATAAAACTACCTCCATTTGAATCACTTCTTTTTAAAGTAAGCATTCACTAATCAGCTCTAGAAAAAAAAGTATCCAACTATAAAATTGGCAAATATCTTTGGAAATGGAACTCCTTTTAGAAACCTATTTAGGGAAAAGAGAACAAGGGAACATAATTGTCTGTCTAAATGGATGCCATTTAACAAAGATGATTGGAGAGCTCTTGTATATTTCCTAAATCATTTCTCCTCCAGGTGTTTTTTGACCAACCTTGGAAATCCATAAAAACCAACTATTGGTTTTTCCATCTTTTTATTGGCTTTTCAACCTTTTATGGAGCTGCTGCTGCAGTAAACATATTTATTGTATGCAGTGTTTTTATTTGTTCATTCTTTCAGCAAATATTTTTGAGCTCTTCTATGTTTCAGCCACTCTTCTGGATGCTTAAGATGCTGTGATGCACAAAAGTGATATGTTTCTGGCCATAATAAAGCTTATAGTTGGGAGGGGAGAAAGGGTGAGAGGATATATATTAAAGTTATAATCACTCAATTAACTTAATGAATCACCATCACGATTTGCTACAGAGGTTAACATCATAGTACAAAAAGGAGGCTTGGTGAATTGTTCAACCTGGGACTACACCTCTGAGATGACACATTTGCTGGGAGCTAAAGAAGAAATAACTTTAATAGGCCACAGTATATTGAAAGAGTGTTTCAGATGAGGCATGGAACTGCAGCATATGTGAGTGCTCCCAGGTAAGAAGGAGTTCGATGATATTTGTTCATTTTTTTGAGCACAAAATACTTTTCCAACTTAGATCTTTTCCAGCCTTCAGGGGTCTTAGACTGGTGGGACAAACAGAGGAGACAGAACCAGCATCAGCCCTGAGAAGTAGCAGGAGTGGAGTCTTGGGAATGTCACTGAACTTAGGGTGCAGTGCAGGATATATGCAAAGACTAGAAATTTGTAATGGTTTCATATGACACAGACCCTGGGCATGGTGGTGCAACACCAGCCAATTCCCACTTACTAGAGGTGTCAGCCCCAACAGTACCTCTACTTCATGCAGTGGCTACCAGGGATTCTTACTAGAAAACTCTTACAGCCATCTCTAACATGCTCAAGTTCAGAGACCTAGTGAAACTCCCAGCTTGGGATAAGTACAATGTCTCAAAGCAGAGAATGATTATGTCTTTGTGTGGCTGGCCCTAGTTTATGCGCTAAGAAATTCTGAGGGTCCGAACAAAACAAGAGTCCCTGTTAGGGAACCTCTGTCAAGGTGGGGCTCTTACTGCTTAGCTTGTTCTCTGGATTACACTTGAAACATTAAATCATGGGACAACATTAGTTTTCCAGATCAACTCACCTAGTCTTCAATTTCCCCTCCTATCTATTGAGATATTAATAAAAATTAGAGTAGCAATCTCAATCTTTTTTTGTAGTAAGGGCTTGGAACAATATCAAGCTGTACTTAACTTGGAGTATGTGGCAGGGATTAGTGCTGGTCATTCACGCAGACGAGGATCCACTGTTAGGTGGCTTTGTTCACTGCTGTGCACTCAGCAGGCCTCCCTTCTGGGTGCATGCTCATGACATTTGGTCACACTTTACCACTTTAGGCTGCACTGAACCCATTGTTCCTATCTCTGAAGATATGAGTAGCAAGAGGAAGGTCAAAGTTGCAATCAAGTCAAATGACAAAACCAGCTAATGCTTATTAAGCACTTACTGAGCCAGTTAGTGTTCCCAACACATCTTGTATTAACGTATTACGTTTTTACGACAATACAGTAAGGTAGGTGTTATTGTTATCTCATTTTAGAGATAAGAAAAACTAAGGCATGGAGATATTAAGTAATTTGCCATGGTAGCACAGCAAATAAGTGGAGGAGCTGAGAATTAAGCTCAAGTAGTCTTATTCCTGGGCCTACATTTTTTAACATCCCTACCATGTTGCCAGACAGACAGAACACTGACCAACATCTATGACAGACCCTAGAGCTCTGGTTTAGATGAGGTTGGATTGTGGGCTTAAGGAATGTTTTGGTTGGGCTCTCTTGGTGGTAAGGGACAGAGTCACTCAAGCCAGCTTAGGGAATAAAGGGTTGGATAATTTAAGGATGAATCTGAGCTGGAGGAGAAGACTGAGTCTTGCAGAAACCATAGAGGAGAGTTGTAATTGGCCTCATAGACACTGCAGATGGAGCATGTGTCTGGGTCCAAGGGGGTTCGAGCAATCTCAGCAGGGACACTTACAGACCCATCTAAGCTTCTCCACCTAGACTACTCAGTCTAACTCATATTTCCCTTTGTCTGCTCCCTTATTGCCCCTCAGCATTATGCCCAATACTCTCTGTTCTGTATTTGTTGCTTCTGCTAACACCTGATTCCCTCCAATTCTAACTCTAGGTATATGATGCAACTTCCCAACTCTAACTCTAGGTATACAATGCAACCTCCTTACTCTAACTCTAGCTGTACAACAAAACCTCCCAACTCTAACTGCAGGTGCACAACACAACTCCCAACTCTAGGTTACTATGCAACCTCCCAACTCTAACTCTAGGTGTACAATGCAACCTCCCAATTCTAGGTGTACAATGCAACCTCCCAACTCTAGGTATACAACACAGCCTCTCAACTCTAACTCTAGGTGGGCAGTGCAGCCTCCCAACTCTAACTCTAGATGTACAGCACAGCCTAACAACTCTAACCCTAGGTGTACAATGCAACAGACAGAGGCTGTGGATATCCTGCCCTACATCCTCTGCCCAGTGCTGTCTTCTCTTCTTGATGGCTAACAGCACCCTTCCTCACACTTCAGCATCTCTGCAGTGTCTGCCTATCGGCTTTCCCAGGGCGGGTGCTTGTTCATTCCACCTTCAGAGCACCCTAAGGGGGCTCTAACACTCCCAGGGGCACCCCCATCCAATGAGGATTGAGGGGTGGAAATTAGGAACAAAATGCCTCAGCTCCTGGAGGATGGATGCATTGCATATTCCTCGGAGGGTCCTCAGGAGAAAACAGGCAGCTGGGAATGCTCCAGGAAGAAACACCAGGTACCCAGAAGCAAGTAGAAAAGTAATGAATATTAATGGTGTATTTATCTTGGGGCGGGATTTTTACAGTCCAGGTTAATAATTTTATGCACATTTATGCAGATCAGGAAACAGGGCTGCAGGGCTGGTGCCTAAAGGCCCCACAGCCAGAATGTGGGGGGACTTAGATATAATTCACTGCAAGTCAGTTTCACTTCCTCTAATCCAAGGCATAGAGGGATAGACAACATCAACATGACAAGGACCCAATAGTCACAGGCACTTAATAGATTGAAATTAATATCTGGTGTCTCCCTCAATTGAAAATAAGCAGATGGGTTGACACCTAACAGTCTATTTTGCAACCTGAGAGATGGTACTTGCCACATTTATTATATTCTGTTAGAAATGCAGTCCAGATCTCTTTGCCATGAAACTAGCAGAGGCCTACCCTAGATCTGTCATTAAACTGCAATTTGGTGCCAAGAAAATGGTGTTAAACTAATAAGTTTTGCTTGAAGAGCATTCATGACTTTAAGAAAAGAACAAAAAAAAATTGCTTACCATTTACCTAAAGTTTGAAAGTTTAAGCTCTAATAGAAGACCTGCAAAAAATGAGGCAAAAAGCATTTTGGAGAGAACACAGAATATGCCTCTTTCTTCTATGCACATCAGAGCACCTTCAGGCCTGAGGCTTGAGACCACACTCAATTTCTCCAGATCTTAACTTTATTTAGAGAATATTCTATTTAGGACTAGATTTAGGGATCTCCTTTTTCTGAGACAGGGTGGCAATTATAGGACCATTCATATTTTAGGTTAACTGTGTATGTCATATTTTAAGACCATTTTTTTCTCATTTGATCCATGTAACAACCCCATGAAGAAAGCCCCTCTCTGTGTTTTGCAGATGAATTAAGAGGTTAGACAACCCAGCTAGTTAAACTTAACAGAAGCATAACGGAACACAGTTACTTCTTTCTTTTAGGTTATCTTCTTTTGTTCTCAGAAAGAATCAAATAAATTATCTTAGTCAGGTGTTACCATTCCTATTTTCTTTATGGGAGGTAACTAAGGTTCAAAGAAATTAAGAGAACAGCAAGAAAACTTGCTTTCTACAGGTATGGATTTGACTTATTTTTTATTTTGATTTTTTATAGATTTAGGAAGTACGAGTGCAGGGTTTGTTTGTTTGTTTGTTTGTTTGTTTGTTTGTTTTGAGACGGAGTCTCACTCTATCGCCCAGGCTGGAGTGCAGTGCCTCCATCTCGGCTCACTGCAAGCTCAGCCTCCCGGGTTCACGCCATTCTCCGGCCTCAGCCTCCCGAGTAGCTGGGACTACAGGTGCCTGCCACCACGCCCGGCTAATCCTTTGTATTTTTAGTAGAGATGGGGTTTCACCGTGTTAGCCAGGGTGGTCTCAATCTCCTGACCTCGTGATCCACCCGCCTCGGCCTCCCAAAGTGCCGGGATTACAGGCATGAGCCACTGCGCCCGGCCTGTTTGTTTGTTTTTAACCTGGATTGATTGCATGGTGGTGAATTCTGGGATTTTCGTGCAGCCATCACTCAAATAGTGTACCTTGTTCCCATTAGGTCATTTCTCATCCTTCACCCCTCCACCTACCCTCTCACCCTTTTGAGTCTCCAATGTCTATTATTCCACTATCTATATCTATATATACAGATTATTTAGCTCCTGATATCAAAAATGATTTTTTTCCTTATTGGCGACTGTGCCCAGGGCACAAGGGGAGTGGCTCAGATCAAACCAGGGGAGGGGAAGACCTGACCATGAATGACACGTTAGCAGCAAGAGGGAGTAGGTGAGAGACAGTTCAATAATCCTCCGAAGCCTCTAAACTCCCATGGCTGCTTGAGGAGACAGCACCGCGTTGGTTGCCTTGCATTCCTATTCATTCTGCCCTCTGCCTTTCACAAAGGCAGGTGTTCACTCTCTCTCTCTCTGACACACACACACATTGGATGCATACACAGTTCTAACAGTGTTGACTCCATGCAGCCCAGCCTTTGGAACCTTCAATTGAATTAAATTCTTAAAATGACCCACTGTCATAGATAAGACACTTGCTCTGCGTAGGGTGATTGGGTGTGTTTTTTCATATGTTTTTATTTCATGTATTCTCACAGCAACACTGTGAGGGAGAAATTTTTGTTCCCATTTTATAGATGAGGAGACTAAGTTTTTGAGACTTAGCTTGTCTGCCGTTACCTAGCTGAGAAGCAGCAGAGCTGATATTTCCAACCAGGCCCACCTGGCTCCCAGACAGGGTTTTCTCCATCCTACCCCACACCCTCCAGCAGATATTCCCACAGCGCTAGTACTAGCCACGCCCATTCATGTGCTCCTTGTTTATGGAACATTCGGTTTGTGCCTGCCAGAAATTGGGTAACAGGACCAGGCCTTCTTTGCTTAAATGTAGATTATCCTTCTTAAATACAGAAGTTACAAAACACTACATTTTGAGACTTATAGCCCAGAAGCACCGTACAGTGTGGTGAGTGATGAACAGAACAAGCACACAGTGCAATGGAAACACCAACAGGGCCCACCACCTGGTGCAGGGTTGGTTGGTGAAGGCTTGGTGGGGTGGTCAGCATGGCAGTTAAACTGTGGCCTGAGGGACGGGAGCTAAGCTGGGCAGAAATCAGGGCTCCAGGCAGAGGGGACAAGTATACAAAGTCCTGGAGGTGGGGGTGTGGAGGACTCTATAAACTATGCTAAGGAGTCTGACAGGTCATAGCAACAGTTAGAAAGGTCAAGGATGAAAAGTCAAGAAGTGTCATTATCAGGTGGAAAATTCTAAAGCTGCCACATGGGGTTAGCCATTTGCTGAGGCAGCTTTAGAAATAGCCTGGTGGATGGTAGGGCTCAGACTGTGCTTGGATCTTGTCAAACAAAAGGAGTCCCCCATGCTGGCGTGTGCCTGTAATCCCAGCTACTTGGGAGGCTGAGGCAGGAGAATCGCTTGAACTCGGGAGGCGGAGGTTGCAGTGAGCTGAGATCGCACTACTGCACTCCAGCCTCGGCTACAGAGTGAGACTCCATTTCGGAAAAAAAAAAAAAAAAAAAAAAGAAGTCCCCATGCTTAAGTTACACTGATCCTAAGAACTTGATACGGTTTGGTTTTGTCCTCACCCAGATCTCATCTTGAACTGTAGTTCCCATATTCCCCAGGTGTCATGGGAGGGACCTGGTTGGGGGTGGTTGAGTCATTGGGGTGGTTATCCTCATGCTGTTCTCGTGATGGTGAGTGAGTTCTCATGAGACCAGATGGTTTTATAAGGGGCTTTTTCCACTTTTGCTCAGCACCTCTCCTTGCTGCTGCCATGTGAAGAAGGACATGTTTGCTTCCCCTTCCACAGTGAATGCAAGTTTCCTGAGGCCTCCTCAGTCGTGAAGAACTGTGAGTCAATTAAACCTCTTTTCTTTATAAATGACTCACTCTTGGGTATGTCTTTATTAGTAGCATGAGAATGGACTAATAGAGAAGTACTAACGTGGTAATATGGTTTTGTTAAGGAAAGTGGTGGAGTATGGAAAAGAAGGGAGTTCGGTTGCCTAGAATCTGTGATTCTAGCATTGAGAATGTCCTGATGGGCTGACTCGGGTCATTCAGTGTTAGGAGAAAGTCTAGCTCTATAATAGCCACTGCTGTTGTTCTGAAAAAGGGTCTTGCATCTAGGCTCCTTCAGGTACTGTATTCTGACTACTACATGCTACAGATAATACATAAGGTATACTTCATTCTATTTCCTATTTTTCACAATGGCCCTCTTAGTAAGAAATAACCATCTCTATTTTATAAGTAAAGATAATATGGAGGCTTAGAAAAGTTAAGTAACTTTCCCAACATTAGAGAGGTGGAGATTGGGATAAAAATTAAATTTCCATCTGTTTGATTCCAAATGCCGTACTTTCACTGGTGAAAAGAGGATGTCATTAATTAATGATACTTTCCTTTGCTGTCTTCCAAGCAAGCTGCCACCTCTCTCAGTTCAGTCTATCAAAGGAAGCTCTCCAGTCTGGTTGCTGAAAATATTGACCACAAGCTTTCTCCAAACAAATGAATACTTTAACATGTTGGTTTCCTTCTCCTTTGCTGGAGTGTGATTCAATACCCAGATGTTGATCACTGTTTTGTAGAGCTAACGGAATTCAATGTCTGCTCCTGAATGTGAACCGCTAGCTGTGTCTATCACTAAAGTCTGGCCGAAACCTGTGGGTGAACTGAAATCAGCATACAGACAGACTTGCCATGAGTAAAGTTCAGCCAGCCTTCACAACAAAAGTGCCTTTGAGCACCAGCTAGGTGCCAAGCCTGTGCTTGACTCCAGAGATGTGAGAATGAATGAGCCCCAGACACTGCTCCAGAAGATCTTGTAATCTAGTTGGAGAGATAAGCATGCAAATAAATATCGACAAATTCAAGTGTTCTGGCTTAATTTTATGCAAGGTGTTGTGGGAGCACAGGGGAAGGATGTGCCACTGGTATTGGAGTGGACTGTGAATACAGTCCCTGCACTGAGCCTGGGAGAATGAGGGGGGATTTCTCACCTGGTGAAAAGGAGCCTGAGGGAGCTCGAGGGGAATGGAGTAGCATGAGAAAAGTCATGACTCAACAATGTCAGTGTATCACTGTTAAACCAAGGACTGGGATGTTGTAAGAGATGAAGCAGGTGAGGCTCTCAGGGACAAGACAGTGGGCAGATGTGTGGCAGGATCAGAAGCTTGGTTTTTATTCTATAAATGAGGAAGGGCAAGAAAAAGCATCCAAGGGCAAATAAGTCTGGCTCTCAGTTTAACATACGAAAAAATCACCTGTAGTTTTCTTCATTTTTAAATCCTTTTTTTAAAAATTAAATAATTACTCAATCCATTTAGCTGTGTATTTCTGTTATGATATATTGTCTTCAAGGTTGTAAGCTCTTTCAGGGATGAATATATGTATCTTGCTTACTTTTGTTTCGTTACAACACTTAACAGAGAACAAAGGCAAAATAAATGCTGAAGAATTGAAATAAAGGGTAACTTTCACTGAGCACAGGGTAGGGTTCTAAGAATGCTGTTTTTCTTAATTCTTAGTATACTCCACGACATAGGTATAGTTATTTTCCACTTTCACAGATAAATAAATTGGAACTCAGGAATAACATATGACAATCCCAGGGGCACAGGTGCTGTGTGCAGTTGCTAATGTGTAGAAATGTGGGAACTCCACCCTGGGTCTGTGGGAAGGCAATGGCCGTGTTTTTGTTTTTGTTTTTTGTTTCTTTGTTTTTTTTTAAGTATTTTACTGGATGTGTGAAGTTAGATTAGAAATTTTGGGCTCAGTATTAACCTGTACACACTCATCAGCAACCTCACTGAAGTGGGAAATCAGCCACAAATGGGTCTTTGAAGCCAAAATACATCAAAATAAAATATGTGCTGCCACCCATGCACTCCTTAGGAAGACCTCTCAGAACTGTTCTTTTGGGCTGTGGAGCTTGAGAGATAGCGCTGGGTAAACAAGATGTCCGAGGATTGGCTGCTGATGCATCTATTGAATTATCACAGGTCAAATATAGTCAGTACAATTAGATTTGCACCAAAACAGGACGAACGGTGCTTTTATTCCAGGGAAATACGTGCTCAGTACTTTCAGCATGCTGAATACTTAGGCGTCAGCACGGTGCTGGGTATTGTGCGTCATGCAATTTGCCCTGTAAACATGTGCTGCTGACTTCACGTGGGACAGGCCTGGGGCAAGCCTGATGATGCAAAGATGAAGAAGACAAGGAACGAGGGTACAAAACAGAAGACTGAAGCACAGTAAATCACCACTATTAGGCAAGGAAAGGACAGTGGCTAGAGGACAGTTGAGGGGATACTTCCCAGAGGAGATGGCCAATAAGCTGGGGTTGAAGGATGAGGAGGAATGTGCAAGATAAGCAATAAAAAAGGCTAGATTGGCCTTGTTTGGGTGAATCCTTTGCTTTTGTAATTCCATCTTTGAGCCCTGTCACTTCATGAATGATTTTTAAATGAAGATGGCTAAAGTTCAACAGACTCCTTAACATGTCTATATCCTGGAGTGTTAGGACCACAGCATTTTTGTGAGGAGACTACAGGGTGCATAGAGGATGTTGGCCGCAGGTATGTGTGTGCATGTGCTCTGTTACCAGGACTCTGCTCCCAATTCTGGTGACAAAAAGGCCTTGATTTTGTTAGGGGTTCTGATTCCCTGTCACTCTCCTTTCAAGTGTTTTAGGAAAAGCTAATGCTATGCCTGAGCCAGTGAATCAGGCACAACAACCAGGCACTCCTATTGTTTTTGCCACAGTGGTTGGTTCACAGATGGGCAAATCATCACATCCGAGTCAATGGTATCCACTAAAATTAGTGCTGGGGCTCCCTGGAAATAAACTCTTGTTCTGATCTTGAAACCTGGGAAAAGAGAGGTAAGGTCCTGAATGGCTGCTTTCATCTGGCAGCGATTAAAATCCTACTAATCAAAGGCAGAGCTAAGGGATAGAGGAACTGAGTCTTGTTGATATTATCCGACCCTGGCTCTTGATAGAGCTGAAGTTTCATCTACCCCACTGGGATCTTCTATTGTGCTGAGGCAATACATTCCCTCTTTGCTTGTAAAAGTTAATATCCCGCCTCATACTGTGTACATTTTTGAAGGGCTATTGCTTCCCATAGCAGAAGTAAAGACTTGGTCAACGGGGAACCTTACAGACAAGGTTTTTGATTACAAGCTTTTGTATTGGTGTAGCAAGATGCAGTCTCTGAGTGAGAGAGACCTGGCATGTACAGGCTATTCTAGCTACCTGGATAATGTCTCCTATTAAGATCTGAAATATGCCACCAATTACTTGCTACTCTGTGACCTTTAGACAAACCATTCCCTACCCCACTACTTATCCCCCAAGTTTCTGGTTCTACTGCAAAGGTATAATTCATTGTTTATATCTTCTGACTTTTGTCTTATGGATATCCCCTCAAAATGAGAAATGTAAGGAAAAAGCATGAGCTCATTTTAGAAAATAATTTACTTTTTAGCCTGTCATAATTAAATCAAAATTGGCATATTGGCTCGGAAACTAATCTACTGGGCCCAACACCTCATGCTGAAGACTCACTATGGTGTAATGAAAATAATTCTGGGCAGGCCAGGTGTGGTGGCTCATGCCTGTAATCCCAGCAGTTTGGGAGGCCGAGGCAGGCAGATCATCTGAGGTCAGAAGTTCGAGACCAGCCTGGACAACATGGCACAACCCTGTCTCTACTTAAAAGAAAAAAATTAGCCAGTCATGGTGGTGCATGCCTGTAATTCCAGCTGCTTGGGAGGCTGAGGCAGGATAATTACTTGAACCCAGGAGGTGGAGGTGGTAGTCAGCTGAGATCACACTGCTGTACTCCAGCCTGGGCGACAGAGTGAGACTTTGTTTCAAAAAAAAAAAAAACGGAAAAGAAAAAAGAAAACAACTCTGGGCTTAGAAAATTCTGGGTATAAGTCCGGACATCATCATTAATGTGTGTGAGATTTTGAGTTGGTCACTTGACTACTGAGTGTCTGTTCCCCCTATGATAGGGGCAACAACACTATCTATTATACAGCACTATTGAAGGAATCCAATTCTTACTGCATGTGAGTTTCAATTAGAGGGCCTGCAATCATCTAAGCTTAGTGTTCTGTCAATGCATTCTGTTGAACACAGCCCTCTGTGCCCTGTGCAGCTGACTACAGTGGATTGAAGTAGGAAGAGGGTATTCACCGTACCCAAAACAGCCAATCCATAGGCTTCCAGTGATGGAAAGAAGAACCTGGTCTAGAAAAGAGGCTCTGGGAAAATAAGATTCCATTTCAGAAATTTAATATGAAAAACTCGGTGTAGATGAGATGGTTAGCAGCAGAATCTGAACTGGAAATTGCCTTACAGAGAGAAAGGGCAAGACAGGTAGGATGGCCCATTGGTGTCCTTGTTTAGCTTTTTTTGAGGAGCTTGAGACAAGGGCTTGGTGCTGATGGTTTCTTTGGGAGGTGATTCTAGGAAGGTGTAAAGGAGTGAGGGCAGTGACAGGGAGGGAGAAAGGTCAAAAAATATTAACAAGCAGATAATTGATGTGGTCCACCTTTAAATTATTTGGGGGTCCTTTCCCAAATATGTCAAGTCTGGCTTAAGTATACTTTCCACGTCCTCCTCTAATTGCCATATCTTAACACGAATGAAACTATATTTTGGCTGCTTATTTAAATAGACCGGACACATCATCGGTCTTTATTAAATATTTATTGAAGGAATTAATAAAGGACAAAAGGATGGAGAAAGAAGAGGGGGAGAGGAAAGAGAAGGAGAGAGAGGAGGCGGCATCTTCAGTGCACCTGGGAAAGGCTTTGGGGATATTACAGGAAACAATGCAGAGATGCTTCAGGAAACTGAGAGTTGAAGAGGATGGACAAATATCATAAGGAGCTGTTACGAAAGGGAAAGCACGCAGAGCTATGAGAGTATAAAGCACAATGCTAAGACCCCGTTAGGGGCATCTGGCAGTCACACTGGAGGCAGTGAAGGAAAAATGTCTTCAGACGATGTCAACATCCAAAGAGTTGGCTGATTAGATGCCCTGAATGACACTTCAGATGTAAACAGCTTAAAAGTTGAATCAAACTGAAAATATTTTGAAAATGGTTTTAATCATTAACTGAGTTTGGAGGAAAGTAAGGAATATGCAGAGGTCAAAAGCATAGATGAAAGTGAGAAATCTGAAGAGTGAGTGAGCACCAAAGCCAACTCTTCAAAAGTGGGAATCCAGGGAGTCCCAGGGCTGAACTGAAGACCTGAAACCGTCTACTGAAGCCGGTGGAGGAGGAAGATCTTTGTGGATACATTTGAAAAACAACAACAAAAACCCTTCGTTTCTTTTCTTCATACTCTTTTTATTCCTTTTATGTCTGAATTCAAAATGATTTATGATGGATGCTATGCATGATTTTGAACATTTTCCTCCTTGGGAAAATTTGAGGTGTTAAAGCTAATATTCTGATCTTTAGTTCAACTTCCCAAAAAGTGAAGAATTCCAAAACAATAGCTTAATTGAAAGATTTGTGACCTACTTTAAGTAACTGAAAGTTAAATGTATAAACATCTGTACATCTTCAAGAGTGTTTTGTTTGATGTCATGCACAGTGGTGATCCGTGGGTGGGGCAGAGGGAGTGGTTGATCGACGTGCAAAAAACAAAGTGATTTATTGTCTATAAAGAATTCTAAAACAATAATAAAACCAACTGGAAGTCCATATGCTTTGTGTATCACCAAATGCTAACAACTCTACACAAGCTTCATGATAAAATATATACTCTTCCTGAAAAATCCTTCTGTTGCTCTCAGTTCTAAACAATTGCTATGTTTACTTCCATTTTTTGATCATGTGCATGTAAGTTTCATATTACGATATTTTTATTAGCTGTCCTTTGATAAATACAGTATTTTTACATGGAAGTTAATTTGGAGAATTCCCATTTGCACAGTGGACTCTCATACACACAAACTCAACTATGTGTGCTTATTTAGAGAATAAAATAATTTTCTTTTTCTTTTTTTTTTTTTTTTTTTTGAGACAGGTTCTCCCTCTGTCACCCAGGCTGGAATGCAGTAGCAAGAACACAGCTCACTGTAGCCTTGGCCGCCTGGGCTCGAGGAATCCTCCCACCTCAGCCTCCAGAGTAGCTGAGACAGCAGGCACGCATACCACCATGCCTGGCTACTTTTTTTATTATTATTATTTGTAGAGACAAGTTCTCTCCATGTTGCCCTGGCTGGAAAGTAAATTCCTAAGTTTAAAATTCTTCAAGCTTGTGTTGGGTGCAATTCATGTCTCTAATACCTGTGGTTTAATATATATTTGTATGTTTAAGCAGTAAAATTTATAGATCTATGGGATTATTTTTCCTGTGTTACTTTTTCCTTTTGGTGTAAAGTTATAGATGAAGTTAATCAGAATGAGAAATGATTGCAAATTACAGATATTTATTTACAAAAAAGAATACCAGGAGAAATAACAAAAGATGCTGGATTTTTTTGCCAGAAGAAATCTAAAGGACAAACTTTGAATGTCTCTATCATTTTCACCAAGACCTGAGCACTTGTTCTAAAGCAATGGATGTAATAATCTCAATGTCTTCTATTATTCAGTCATTTTTCTGATATTTGCAGAGGAAAAATATTTTTGGAAGTCTTTACCAAATAGAATAAAATTTTTAAAATATTGTCAAGTGAAAATATTTTAGTGAAAAATTTTTCACTGTAGAAACGCTTGAAAGCCATTGGAATTAATCTTAAAAAATACACATGGACAATATTATAACTTATAGAATTTATTATTTATAATTTTCTGCCAAATGCATCCTTACCTTTAAGACTTTTCCGATTTGTATATATCTATTATTGTCTATGAAAGATCATTTTCAAAATTAAAATTAATAGAAGGTGAAGTATCAACAATGACCAAAAATAGACAAATCTGGCAGTACTGAGAACTGAACATAAATATGCAAAGATCAGTTTTGATGAAGCAATTGACAAGTTTACATACATAGTAGGTGAGCCAGTAGTGTGAATGCTTGTCAAGCTTGTAAAGATGGGAATTTTGATATAAATCTAATCTCCATTAGTCTTTTGTGTTATTAATTAAATTTGTATAAATATTTGTAGACTCGAAGAGGATGTAGTGTTCTTCCTAATCTTACATGATAGAAATACACTCTTTTGATGTCTGTGCAAACTGTCAATCTATTTCTCTATTTAATCATTTGTAAATTTTAATTAATTGTTTTACAACGCAAAATTAATAACTTTCACAGTCATTGTGTATGGGATGAAGTTTATGAGTCCCCAGAGGCCCTCTTCCCTGGCCTGTGTCCTGGGTCCCACATGCTTGACTGGGGCGTGGCAGAACCCAAGTCACTTGCAAGTTGCAAAGTGCTGGTACAATCCGTGTCACTTGTGCCATTGCCTTTATGTTTGTGCATTTTCCGTCTTGTTTAAGAAGTCTTCCCTACCCTAGAGGATTAAACATATTTTTCCTATATTTTCTAAAAGTTTTATAGTTTTCTTTTTCACATTTAATTTTTTAATCCACCTGGAATTGATTTTTATGTATAGAATGATGTAGCGATTCAATTTCTTTCCTCTCCCCATTGATAACCTAGAGTCCTAGCATCATTTTTTGAAAAGTCTATTCATTCTACTGATTTGCAACACCAGCTTTGTTATAAATCACATTTTCATATTTGCCCAAGCTATTTGTGAGTGCTGTATTCTGACTGTTATCAATTTGCCAATGCCTAATATCACTGGTATTTAAATCCTCTAATTTTATAATAATTTATATCTGCAAAAGCAAGTCCACCTAATCCGTTTTTCTTCCAGATGTTGTCTATGATTGACCTTAGCACTTCCAATTATATTTTAGGTTTTAGCTTGCCAAGTTCCATGAAATACCCTGTTGACATTTTCATTGGAATTGCATTAGATCTACAGCTCAATTTGGTGAGAAGTTTGACATCTTTATAGTATTGAGTCTAGTCTTTCTATCTGTTCTGTTAGGTCTTTATTATCTTTCAAAAGATTTTTGTAATTTTTGTCATAATGGACTTGCATAAACTTTGTTGGACTTTTTTCTAGGTAGTTTATTTTGTTATATATGTATCTGTTTGAATATTATACATTTTAGGTTTTAATATTTTACATCTTCAAACTCTAGATAAGGAACTCAACTCACTTTGGCAAATTGATTTTGTATTTACAAACTTGCTAACTCTCTTATTAATTCTAATAATTTTATCTTTTGATTTTTCAAGGTTTTCTGCATAGAAAATAATATCATGTGTGCATAATAAGAGTTTTCTCTCTTTCCAACCTTTACACATTCGTTTTTATGGTCTTGCTTTCCATGCTGGCTAGGCCCCTTGGGACAATGTTCAAATATAATCAGTGATCATATATTCATGGCTTACTCCCAATGACTTCAAGAAATACCTTTAGCTGCATCATGGGTGTAAAGAAGTTCAATTTTACTTCAAAAATTATTCATAATCATTATGTACACTTTTTATATGCTTACTATGTTGACAGTTTTTTTAAAAAATTAAAAACAAAATTTTAAACAAAGACCTAGAAAATGAACAGAAGTTAGCCAATTCGGGGGAAAGGGATATTCTCAGGTGTTCAATCAGAAAAAGGAGACCAAGAGTTAGAGAGCCAACATGTGACCTATTCTAGGCATGCTGGCTGGAGACACCGAGGAAGAGGAGTATCCTTCCAAATGAAGTTGCTACAGTTGTCAGGGGGCTGGTCTTTGGGCCTTGTGAAAGGCGATCGGTCAGTACCACTTCCTCCACACGTGCAGAACAACAACCCCACGCTGAGAAAAAGGCAGAAATCTATTCATTCCCGATTTTAAAGATGATGAAGAAATTGGCATCAGCTCCAGGCCATGCTCTCGAGACCCAGCAGCCAGATTGTAAGCATCTGCTCTGCCAGATCATGATGAAGCCTGACCCGTTAATGACTTAGTCAATAGAAAAAGCAAGTGGGGAGTCTTAGAGTCATACAGATTGTTATGGATGGAAGGAAGCTTGGAGTTCATGCCTTGGTCGTGACTATTTCAATGACATTATTTCCCACCCCTCTCCCTCTCTCTGGCAAGATACTGCCTCATTGGAGCTCCCCAGAGGCACCTCTGGCTTTGATCTGGCCCTTCCTCCTGCCTGGAGTGCCCTACTTTATGTCTCTGACCTCTCATTGATTTTCCTTAGTTCAGCTTCAATATGACTGCCCCTGGGAAACTTCTCTCTCTCCCTTGTCCCCAGAGAAAGACCAAATCCTTCTCTGTGAGTGTATTCTTTGTGTCTTGTACGTGCCTCTATGGTTGTGCTTGCTCTTGTTTCTATGTTCAATGGTGCACTCCTCTGGAGGACTGTTCACTCCTCAATCACTTAGCACAGTACCATGTCTACAATCATGGGCGTCAGTGTTTATTTAGGCTTTGCTATGTGCCAGGAACTGTGTTGAGTACTTTTCAAGACTTACTACTCGGTGTTTAAAAATTCCTGTTAAGATAGAGGTTGGGAGTGGCTTGTTCAAACCCAGAGAGCTAGTTAGAAGCTGACCTCGAATCCTCTGACACCAATTGCACCGTACTCTGCCTTTCCTGCAAGCACAATCATTGCATGTAGCTTGATCCCTGTGGACTCTTAGCACTCAACCTTCAGATTCGAGCTGCAACGAGTTTCCAGACGTTTCTCAGCCCTGTGTTTTCAGAGCAGCAAGCTTCCCTCGGCCAATATAACCAGCATCTCTAAGAATAACTACAGAGAGGGCTTTGCCATCCCAGGGGGTAAAACTGCCTGTAAGCCAGCATTCCTATTATTAGAGAAGAAAGAAAACGGCTCACAAGAGACCTCCTGCCAGCTCATGTGCCCTCCCACTACTTTCTTTTCACTTCTTCTATTGAGTATGCTTGCCAAAGGAGGAGGCTCGCCAGCCCTTCCACTGCTGTTCTTCTACCGTGTGCATGTGCCTGTGTTCATTTGTGCACGCATAAGTGAGTGTGTGCCTGTGTGTGCATGCAACTGTGTTCACGTGTGTACATACATATGAGTGTGTGTGCCTGTGTTCACGTGTGTACACACGTGTGAGCGCATGCTTGTGTGGATTCATTGCCTGTGTTCACGTGTGTACGCACGTGTGAGCACATGCCTCTGTGCATGCACCTGTGTTCACGTGTGTACAAGTGTGTGCATGTGTGTGCCTGTGTGCATGCACCTATGTTCATGTGTGTACAAGTGTGTGCACATGTGTGCCTGTGTGTGCGTGCACCTGTGTTCACGTGTGTATGCATGTGAGTGTGTACCTGTGTGTGTGCATGCGCCTGTGTTCACATCTGTATAAACATGTGAGTGTGTGCCTGTGTGTTTGTGTGCATGTGCCTGTGTTCACGTGTATACAAGTGTGTGCACGTGTGTGCCTGTGTGTGCATGCACCTGTGTTCACATGTGTATAAACGTGTGTGCCCATGTGTGTGCACGTGCCTGTGTTCATGTGTCACACTTGTGTGTTCCTGCACCTGTGTTCACGTGTGTATGCATGTGCATGCGTTGTGTGTTCATGTGCCTGTGTTTATGTGTGTACACATGTGTGTGTGCCTGGGCCTGTGTTCACGTGTGTATGCATGTGTGAGTGTGTGCCTTGTGTGTGCATGACCTGTTTATACACGTGTGAGTGTGTGCCTATGTGTGTGCATGCACCTGTGTTCACGTATATATAAACATGTGCGTGTGTGCCTGTGTGTGCGCATGTGTGCCTGTGTATATGCCTTCCTTTTGGTGAGTTAGACAGGAACAAAGTCTGCTTGAAAAAAAAAGCAAATTCATTTGTTTTCCTCCAAGGAGCACTAGAGTTCAAAAATGAAGTGGCTTAGGCTACTCGGATATTGAAAATCATGGATACTACCAGATGTCTGGAAGGAAAACCTAAGCACACATGACAGATGTTCTCTCATCAGCAAGTAGTATTTCAAATTGTAATAATTTCTGAAAATACAGGGCATAACATAAAGGGAAGAGTAGTGCATTGGGGGTTAGAAGCACTAACAATTACAAATAATAAGTCTGAGGTTTGTTCATTTATTTGTTTTAGAGCTTATTACGTGCCAAATGGAAGACTGAGCTTATTATGTGGAGTTCCTCTGTTGTTCTGAAGCTCATTTCTCATTCTGTGATGCAGAAACCTCATTGAATTGTCCTGAGTGAAAGGGAAATGCAAGAAAACAAAAAGAAGTCAACCTTTGAGAAGCTCGTCCAGTGCTAATGATGATGATTATAATGTAACAGTAGTATTTCCACTTGTGGAGCACTGCCTAAGCATCATGCATGATGACATCCATTTGCATGCAGTCTTTAACATTACATCAGCCCTCGGGGCAGGTGCTCTTATTCGCCACATTTTACAAATGAGGAAACTGGGTGTGGGGAGGTTAAGGGACTTACCCAGGGTCAAAATGAACAGAGATAGGAATTAAAGACAAGTAATCTGGATCATACATAATAAAATTGTTATAACCTGTTTAATCCTCATAAGAAAACTGTGGAGCAAGTACTGTCCTTACTTTATAGACAGTAAGCCAAATCGGACAAGCAGTGAAAGAGGGAGCATGCTGGCCAGTGCCCTCACTCCTGCTGGTTGGTCCAGCTCACATTCGCTCTCCTGAAAAACGCTTCCCTCCTGCTTCATGCGACCTGGCTGCTGGAGATGGCCTCTCTCCATCTGAACTTGCCCTCAGCTTTTCTTTCCCAATTTTGGTTCTTCCTGATCACTTCAGAAACTGCCCCTTTTCACACATTTATTCGATAGCTGACTTTTGAGGACTAGCCTCAGACCAGGCATGTTGCTAGTGCCTGCGATTAGAAGCAAGCACAACAAACAGGCACCTGCCCTGGTGAATTTGCAATCCAGCGACATCCTGCACCACCCAAGATCCTAGGTTGTCAACATTAGAGTGGCTGCCAAGTCCATTCACTCTGCTGGTCACCTTTTGCTTTTTGTTTTTTTCTTACATAAATGTCCACCCTCATGAGTTTCTGATTCTTGATAGTTACATTTCTCATTTTAATGAATCACTCTATGTGTTTAAATTAAACACTGGGAACAGCTCCTTCTCTGTTGGCTGTGGCTGACCAATGACCACCCAGCCATGCGTGGTCTTACTGTTTTTAGCTGAATTTGTCATACCTTGTGCTTGACCCTGAGCTGACATTTTTTTTAATTTTTAAAATCAGAGAATTTAAATATGCATATATCAACAGAGAGAATAGCATAATTATTCACCATGTATATACCCATAGTTCAGCTTCAGCATTTGTAAATCCTGTCTCATCTCTTTCTCCCCACACTTTTTTCTTGAGTTATTTAAATTCTTGATATGATGTTTTTGTACCTATAAATAATTCAGTATATGTATCTAACAGATAAGGGCATTTTCAAGAAACATTACCATCATGCGGTATAATAATAGAGATGTTATTATGTCTAACAAAATTAAAAATAATTCCCTTGTATCAGCTAACGCCTAATTCCATATTTTCCTGATTGATTTAAAAATGCCCCCTTACACTTTGTATACCCGAATCAAGATCTAAAAAGGGTCTTCACATTGCATCTGCTTGGTGGATAGCCTAAGTAACATTTTTAAATAAAATTTCTTTTTTTTTTTTTTTTGAGATGGAGTCTCGCTCTGTCACCAGGCTGGAGTGCAGTGGCATGATTTTGGCTCACTGCAACCTCCGCTTCCCAGGTTCAAGCAATTCTCCTGCCTCAGCCTCATGAGTAGCTAGGACTACAGGCGCCCACCACCATGCCCGGCTAATTTTTGTATTTTTAGTAGAGATGGGGCTTCACCATGTTGGCCAGGATGGTCTCGATCTCCTGACCTCGTGATCTGCCCACCTCGGCCTCCCAAAGTGCTGGGATTACAGGCGTGAGCCACTGTGCCCAGCCAAATTTCTTCTTTTGAGATCATTGTAGATTCACGTGCATTTCTGAGAACATTACAGTGACATTCCATGGGTTCTTTAGCTAGTTATCCCCAATAGTAGCATCATGCAAAACTATAATACAATTCTCCATTAGAGTATTGATAACATACCATCATTAAACTCACTTTTGAAAAATATCAATACGTCAAAACTTATAAAATGATAATTAACTGAGAAATACTCCTTTGTAAAAGGAAGAAAAACACCATTTCATAAAGTGTCTTGATCAGGGCCCCCAAAGACATACCTATCTCATTGTGGTCATGTGTCTCTCATTTTTTGAAGGGGTTCCACCTTACCTCACAGAAACAGACAAACGAGCTTGGGTGTGCATTAGCTGATCTCATCCCCCTGAGACCCTATTAGTTACCCAGGAAATACTGCAAGGAGCCCTGGACTCAAATGTGTATCTGTGTAACCTTAGAGGACACTTTTATTACACCCCATGAAAAACAAACCTTTGGGGACCATCCTTAAAGGTGGGCAAAGCTGCGAATCACTGTCCTTCTGACCGTAGTCCTGATAGTTCCAGTGATCTCTCTAGGACCAGGGCAGCAGGTCCCATATGTTCATAAATTACGTAGTTTGCAAAAGGAATTGCCTGAGGGTGTAATTTCAGTATCTATTGCTCAAGAAGTTCTCATACTTAAAATTTTTGTAGCTGCCAAATGGGTATCAATGGGCTGTTTTGTTTGTTCTCAACATTTGTAGTTGCCTTTTATAAGAGATAACAGTCCATCCTTGAGCATCCAGACAGCCAGGTGTGTGCGCATATGTGTGATTTCAAGTGTTTGGCTATGACGTGTACACGGTGCGGGGGTGAAGGAAAGGAGACTGTTTTTAAACACTCCCTATGTGCCAACAGCTGTGGTAGAAACTGCATCTGCATCCTGCCATTACATCCAGAGAATCAGATCTAAGGGACAAGATTTCTCTTTTCATTTTTACAGTAAAGAAACGGACAATGTTCTCGAAATCCCCCAGCTGGTGAGTTCAAGTCAAGATTCAAACCAGAGCCCACAGTGCACATTCTTTCATCAATCAAATATTCTCTTTAGGTAACGCTGTGCCTTGTAAAGCTCGTAGAAAGTATTACGGAAACTTCGTAAGGAACTGGGAATTTTTGGCTTAAGAAGAAAGAACGTTAAGAGACATCATCAAGCCTGTTTTAATCTGGAAAGCTCTCTTTTATCGTGCAACTTATTCTTAGCACTTATCACTGCTAGGAAAAAATCATGTTTGTTTATTTGCTTATTTGATTTTTAAAATTTTTAAATGAATTTCATAGCTATTTGCTTATTTGATATGAATTTATCTCTACCATTAGAATTAAGGAGAGAGCATGTCTGTTTGGTTCTCCATAGCAGTGTCTGGCACATAACAGGCACTAAATAGATATTGACTACAAGAGTAAATGAATATTTTGTGAGGATTGAAAAGATGAAGTACAATGTTTGTGCTTGGGATTCAGCGGGTGCTTAAGAACAAAAATGAAGATACCCTTTAGTCACATGGAGAGGGAACACATTTGCCTGCATTTAAGGGCTGCAGAAAACTTGGCTTCAAGCTGGCTGTGACTTCATCTGTTGTTACTGCCTTATAAATATCTTTCCTCCACTCTTGCTGGCTTCCCTCCTCCTCATTGACTTTCATAGGCAAATTCCTGTCGCTGCACATTTGCTTACAGACTCCTCACAGCATTCTTTTCCCCTGTTGCTTCTCTGGGCTTGGTTATTCACTTTGCTGATCACCTATTAGAATCCTTTAGCATAAAAGACCCCAATGAGTGTCCCAATGTTCAGCCATGGTTGAAAACTACTGATGTGCATGATCACTGAAGTAGCATGTGGCTGGAGGGGGTTGAGATGTCCTTGGCCATCCTCTAGGGCGATTTGCAATTCTGACAGAGCAACAAGACCTGAATTACCTCCTACTTTCCCCTCTCTGTGAGTCTGTGAGTCTTGCTCTGAAATTCCATGGCCCCTAACTTTCTCCCTGCTTCACTGGGCACCTAGTATATGTCTCCATTTCCCCTAAGTTATTTTTCATGTCAGCTGTTTGGTTTATGCAGCTCTCCACAGAGCAGGACATTTGCAAAAGTAGAAAGCACCACAGACAGGTCAGAGCTTCTTTTCATTCATTTGGATTTGCCCCCAGCCCAGGAATCCTACTTATTGGTTATGTTAAACTAAATTTAGCCTAAAGCTGCCCCATTACATATTTTAAATTGTGCCTAAAGTTTTCTCTGTACACAGTGAACTGAAATCTAACTGGGTATACAAACAGACCATAACCTACTTTTGTGCCAATCACGGAGTTTAGGCCAATCACAGATGGCTAACTGTTCAAACTGTGTTCAAATAAGGCGGACTTTAAGCTGTAACCTATCCAGCTGTCCCTGTATCTCATTTCTGTTTTCTGTATGTCAGTTTCCTTTCTCTTTCCATAAATCTTATACTACAGAGCAGCACCAGAGTCTGTTTCAGGAGGCTACCTGATTGCAAATTGCTCCTTTGCTCAAACAAACTCTGTTAAATTTAATTTGTCTAAGATCTTTCTTCCAACAGTTGATTGCAAAAACTTGGGGGTAATGGCATAATCCCAAAGTTTTTCATAAACTAGCACCATCCCCTTCCCCTCTGCCCCACCTCATGGCCTCTTTAAGAAGCAGGAGAAAGTTATCTGCGAGGGGAAGTAAAAAAGTGAGCACCGCATAACAAAACTTTCTTTCTTTCTAGGAGCTAACTCTGCCCTGCTCCTTCCTGGTGTCATTCTTGGAACTTAGCTCATTTATTCAACAAACTTATGTTAAATATCTTCTTATGTGAGCCTAAGGAATGAATAAATTCCTCTGTAGCAGCCTTGACCTCAGAAAAGGTCGAGGCCAGGCATTCCCTAGTACACACTAGTGGGTCAGGAGAAAATAAGAAGGTATTTGTGACTCTTCTTCATCGCAATCCAATTTCCTCATCAGAAATTGCCTCTTTTTCAGCTGTTAAGGAGAGAAGTATCCAACAGCAGGAGCTCTGATGGGGAGAAAGGGCTTGTTTTTTATTACATTCCTCCCATTCCAAGGTGGGAGACCAGAACATCAATACAATAGAGTGATTCTACTCTTTGGGGTAGGAGGGCTGCTCAGAACTCAAGCATTGTTCTGTATAAGGGGAGTAGAGCAATCTTGTGCACAGACTCATTTTCTCTGTGCCTCAGGAGGCCATGTGGGTTGGTACACAGAGTCTGTTGGAGATGAGTATCCAGCACCTCAACAGAAACTAGCCATTATGTGCTGGCCTCTCTCGGGTGCTTACATTATAGACATTGTGCATATAATTTAAGGCATCCCAGAACTTCCAGAAGCCAAGGAATGGATGGGTGCCCAGTTAAAAAGACTTATTCTAGATATAATTGCGGATTTATTTGAAATCACCTTCCAAATTCTGCTTTATCCAGGATGAGTATTATTGCATTTATTCGAAGTTCAAATTAGGTGCCTTTGTCATTTATTTTGCATGTGCATATATAATTCTAATTTTTTGGTCTGGTTTGGTGTTTAAGGAGGAGCAGCGTGATAGAGAAGAGCAGTTTCTCCCTGGACAGGTCTTCAGCAGAATCTGCATTCAAGTCCTGATTCCACTGAGCCACTTCACCAATTGGGCCTTCATCTTCTGCTGAAGAGGAATAACATCCAGTCCAGTGCGGGCACTGGTTGCAGTGCCCATTGTGGGGCCCATTCCTGCCCATTGTGGTTAGTTCCAAATGTAAAAGTGTTTTAGAAAGATTAGAATATCATTAAAATGTTAAAAAAAATTGTTGTGATAATTTTATTATTCTTGTTTCTGGGAAAATTAGCTCTTAAACCAGAAAATCTAACGTCATACAAAAGTAGAAGAGGCTAACCAATGACAAAAGCATGGGATTTTTATAGTAACTTCAAGTTTGTATGAGGGTATGTGTTTCTGTGTGTGTGTGTGTGTGTGTGAGAGAGAGAGAGAGAGAGAGAGAGACAGGCAGAGAGAGAGAGAGAGAGGCAGAGAGAGAGAGATGCTTTGCCGAAAATTCAGAGATGGATCTACAATTGGCTAATGACCTTCCACAGACAGTTTTTGCAGGCAGAGGTATTAAATAGCTTTACTGAATTTAAGTGTGGTGAAACCTTACAAATATAGAAATAACCCCTAGTGTCTGTACATGTTGGAAACTGTTATTATTATAAGCATCATCACATTTTATAAAAGCTGCAAACTAACGAGGCACCATTAATATTGTCAACTGAGCATTTGATTCTGACTCATTCATCATTTGTTCAGGAATGTCTATTTGCCTCTGAAAGTTTTAAATATACACACTTAGAAAACTATGGTTTAAACAATACATACATGTTAGAGATTTCTATGCAGAACTGAATACATTGTTTTCTTTTTATTTTCTGTCTTTTTAAAGAAATATGTATACATTGTGTAATGGCTAAATTACTCAACTGAGCTGGTTTACATATACATAACCTCAGATACTAACATTTCTTGTGGTAAGAACACTGAAAATTTACTTTCAGCAATATTCAAAAATAAAATACCTTGTTATTAGCTATGGTCATCATGTTATAAAATAGATCTCTTGAATATATTCCTCCGATCTAACTTAAATTGTATATCTTTTTGTTCGAAGAGGCAGTTGACCCATTAATGTATCCTCAACTGGATCCCCCATGGCCCTTGGTAACCACCATTCTATTCTCTGTTTCTGTGAATTTAAGATTTTTTTTTTTTTTTAGACGGAGTCTCTACTCAGTCACCGAGGCTGGAGTGCAGTGGCACCATATTGGCTCACTGCAACCTCTGTCTCCTGGGTTCAAGCAATTCTCCTGCCTCAGCCAACTGAGAAGCTAGGATTACAAGCGCCCACCACACCCGGCTAGCTTTTATATTTTTAGTAGAGACGGGGTTTCACCATGTTGGCCAGGCTGGTCTCAAACTCCTGGACTCAGGCGGTCCACCCGCCTTGGCCTCCCAAAGTGCTGGGATTACAAGTGTAAGCCACCGTGCCCGACCGAATTTAAGATTTTTTTTTAGATTCCACATAAAAGTGAGATCGTGTAGTATTTGTCTTTCTGTACCTGAATTATTTCACTTAACATAGTGTCCTCCAGGTTCACACATGATGTCTCAAATGACATGATTTCTTTCTTTTCAAGGCTGAGTAGTATTCCACTATGTATGTATAGCAGATTTTCTTTATCATTCCTCCAGTGATGGACACTTAGTTTGATTCCATATCTTGGTTATCGTGAATAAAGTTGCAATTAACAGGGGAGTGGGATGTTTTTTGACATACTGAAACTAGAGCCTTATCTCACACCTTACACAAAAATTAACTCAAAATGGATTAAGGAATTAAACTGTAAAATGACTAGAAGAAACATACGGGGAAAGCTCCACAACATTGCTCTGGTCAATTATTTCTTGGGTATGACCCCTACAGCACAGGCAACAAAAGTGAAAATAGACCAACAACATTATATCAAACTTAAAAGTTTCTACACAGTGAAGAGAACAGTCAACAGAGTGAAAAGACCACCTACGGAATGGGAGAAAATATTTGCAAACCATGGATCTGATAATGGGTTAACATCCAAAATACATAAGAAACCCAAACAACTCAATAATAAGAAAACAAATAACCTGATTTAAAAACGGGCAAAGGAATTGAATAGACGTTTCTCAAAAGAAGACATACAAATGGCCAACAGGTGTATAAATAAATGTTCAACACCACTAATTATGAAGACAGTGCAAATTAAAACCACAACAAGGTATCTTCTTATATTTGTTAGAATGGCTATGATAAAAGAAATTACAAAAGGTAACAAGTGTTGGTGAAGATGTGGAGAAAAAGGAACCCTAGCACACCTTTCAAGGGAAATGCAAATTAGCATAGCCATTACGGAGGTCTGCAAAATTTTAAAAATAGAAATGGAACTACCATATAATCCAGCAATCCTACTGCTAGGTATATATCCCCAAAAATTGAATTAGTATGTTAAAGAGATATCCACTGACTTTTCTGTACCAGCTTCCTCCACAGTTCCAATGGAGTGAATAAATGTGTCTACCTCTGAAGTTTCCCTGCAAGCTCTGACTTGCTCACCAGCACTGGGGCTGGTGAGTGCAAACCAGTTTTCTAAGGTCTAATTCCTATGAAGTTCTGATTCCATAATTCTCATGGAGGCTCTTCTTCCCTAATTGAACTGCAGTATGTGCCTGTGTGTGTGTGTGTGTGTGTGTGTGTGTGTGTGTGTATTTGCATGTGCTTGCATAACTTAATTCTGACTCAGAGACAGGCTCTTCAGCATTTGCCACAGCCCCACCTCCCCCTCTCCTCTGTGAACTAGGCAGGCTATGAGGACATGATTGCTGTGGTTGACCACAATGGACACACGCTTTGGAGCTTATAAGAAACACTCAGCTGTGGTTTTCCTGATCTGGGTAAGAATGACATGTTTCAGGATCTACCTTTTTACTTGTGAAATAACTCCAACTAAAATTCCAGGGCCAATGAGAGCAGGGAAGCCTAATGAAAAAATGGGGCCAAAAGCTAGTGTTTCATAACTACAGCAACGATTCCTTCCTCCAGTGGGTTTATATGCTTATGAAGCCATAGAAATGATCAAACTTTAAGAATAATAAAACTTGGCCCGGCATAGTGGCTCACGTCTTTAATCTCAGCACTGTGGGAGACTAAGGCAGGCTGATTAGCGGAGGCCAGGAGTTCAAGACCAGCCTGGCCAACATGGTGAAACCCTGTCTGCTAAAAATACAAAAATCAACCAGGCCTAGTGGCGCATGCCTGTAATCCCAGCTACTCAGGAGGCTGAGGCAAGAGAATATCTTGAACCCAGGAGGCAGAGGTTGCAGTGAGCCAAGATTGCGCTACTGCACTCCAGCCTGCGTGACAGAGCAAGATTCCATCTAAAAAAAAAAAAAGAAAAGAAAAAGAAGAAGAATAAAACTTATACAGGTTTATAAGCCATATTTATATTCTAAATAAAATGTGCTATACACGCCTATCAGTTAGAGTTCATTCAGAGTAACAGAACTTCTATGAATTTTATTGAAGTAGAGATTCATAAGAATTAGACCTTAGACAGCTGGTGTGCCCTAGCCAGCCCTGGCATGGATGAGAGAGTCAGAGCTTGCAAGAAAATCTTGAAACTGGCACACCCAGCTGCTGAATTGGGACTGTAGAGGAGGCGGGTATAGAGAAGTCCATGGAAGCTTCTTAGCTCTTTATAGATTTATCTCTTTAAATTTTCAGTAAAGCACTTTGGTGGTAGGTGAGGGGTCAGAGTGCTTCTCAGGACCAATGATCAGAAAAGAGAACTGGACACACAGTGGGGAAGACAACGGACAAGCAGGAAACTCCTGGCAACTCTGCATTGGGCTCTCATCTCCTGTAGCCAGTGATAGCATTCAGAAGGTGATGACTGCTTCTTCCCTTTAAGCTTCTCACAGGGCACACATTCATCCTCAGCTCCCTCCAACCTATAACCCTATATAGAGAAGAGGATGCTGTGACAGTCAGCTCCAGAGTAAAGAAATTGACAAGAGATTCTAAATAATCTCATGCTCAGTTGCTCATCAACAAGGAGACTATAGTAGTGGATTTGCCCATTTATTTCTTCATTGAATAAACAGTTACTATACCTGTTACGAGTTAGGCACAAAAGTATGGGCTGAGAACACAGTAATTTAAAATATAAATCCTACCTTCAAGAAGTGCGAAGCCTAGTCATAAGTATAGATCTATAAACAGAAAAGTTCAGTAAGAGCTGTAAAGTTACAGTGTGTATGTGAAAAGTTAAAGGCTGCTTCCCTTCATGCTCACTTCTAGCTTTAACACTATTTGAAACTATAATTGTTTGTCAATCAATGTAAGCAGACATTAGCAAGATGATTTTTTTTTCTTTCAAAATGTTAAGATGGCTTCTCCATCCAATTCTGCAAGGGAGAGAAAAAAGGAAAGAAAGGAAAGGAAGGAAAGGAAAGGAAAGGAAAGGAAAGGAAAGGAAAGGAAGAAAGAAAGAAGAAAGAAAGAAAGAAAGAAAGAAAGAAAGAAAGAAAGAAAGAAAGAAAGAAAGAAAGAAAGGAAGGAAGAAAGAAAGAAAGAAAGAAAGAGGTTGAAGAAAAGGATGTGTTTAAAGGAGAAACACATAGCAATCTCAGCCCATGTGGATGTGGTGCCATCCTGTTATATAACATGCCCTTTGGCCTGCCCTGTTTGCAGGGTACGCATGTGTACAAGCCTGGAAGTAGAAAGGGCTTACACGCTAGAAATGCCTGGCCTCATCTGATTAACCCAGCACCATTGCTGTGTGCTAAGTAATCTCTAACAGTGGCCCCAATAGCCACTGGATAAACTCCCAATTCCCTAATATAGCATTCACAGTCTTTCCGAGTTCTACAGAGTCCAGTACATTTTCAAGCTCATCTGCTAATGGTCCCGCTGCTCACCTTACATTCTGCATGCAATGAAATACCTGCTGCTTTGCAAATGCAGCATGAGTTTTCATCTTTGTACCTTCCATCTGCCCATAATGCTTTCCAACCTGCTTCTGCATAGTGGCTTGTTTATTCTACAATCCCTGCTCAAATACTTTAGCCTTAGAAAGTTGAGAGAGGCTTGGATCAGGGAAATCTGGTTGCCTCTGAGCTGGTTTCAAGAGGAAGTGCCCTCATCCAACATCTGATGTGTCCACTGGCATTTGGGGCTCAGATTATTTCCCAAAGAACATAGAACAGGGATGCAAATGATGTATCTCCTGGATTCCAAAAATTTTCATATGGTTAGAAGGGCACAGAGGGAAGAAAATAATCAAAACTTCATCTACCTCCCTTCAAAGTCCAAAGTTATAAAAGGTCTGATAGACTATAGTGACCCTGACCCAGGACACAGGAAGGACTGGGCAGCCCTAAGAGGAGGCTCCAAGAGAAGGGTCCAAGGGAAGACCATGGGGCGGAGATGGGCAGTGAGTGCTGGTTGCCTCCCTAATATGCAGCCATTACTAAAAGCTGTCCAGATCAGAACTCAGGCACTGTGAATGCATGTCTCAAGGGAAAATGGTTAGATTGTGCAAATCTAAAACATTGTCCCATCAAAGATGTATCTGGAGGCCTAAACAGGATAGCTAAGCAGCACTCTAAAAGAAGAACTATCTCCCTGCCATGGCCTAGGAGGGGGGGCAGGAGGAACATGGCCTGGGATACCAGCCAACAGCTCAGTGGGAAGCACATTGTTGTGGGTTTTAGAACTTCAGCAGATGGTCAATACTAGCTGTGAGACGGTGGCCCTAGTGCAGCAAGAGCAGAAGGAGGGACTGTCTGTGGGGTTGGTGGCTGCAAACATAAATACTAAGGGCATTCACTTCTCCTTCTATTAACAGTTTAAAGTAAGAACAGAGGATCCACTAACTGACCCGTAAGCCACACAGGTTAGACATTTGGGGAAGAAAAAGGCTGAGTTTATGCTATGTGAATAAGTAGAGTTTTAAAGCCACTCTAATTTGGATATTTAATAGACATGTAACTATATTTTGTTGACCCACACTGATGGGGCTTTGGCAATTGAGCTATACGACAGACGATGATTCATGAATAATAAACCAAGGAAGAAAATAAAGCTATGAGCTGGACAGCACTAGTCTTTGCTCTCAGGTTTTTCTTATACTAGTGTTCACTGGATCCTCAGAACAAGCCTGCAAGGGAGGCATCATTAGTCACCTCTTACTACAGAGGACAGTGAAGCGGAGAGAGGATGGCCAACTTGTACAAGTTCTCAGAAGGGGCAAGTGTCAAAGCCAGTTCTCCAGAAACTCGAGCTATTATGCTGGTAAAGATATTTTCCTGTTCTTGAAGACTTCTGTCAAAGTTAAAGGTAGATGACCACAGAGATCTCAGGTAGTTTGGGACATTAGCAAATACCATAGTCTTCTAGGAGCAGAATGCCATCACCCAGCATTAACCTGTTTGGTTGTTGGAAAATCTTACTTCTTTTCTTCCAGACCTTTCCAGCCATAGCAGGTTGCCAAAATTAGAAAGAGAATGTGCTCTTATTTCGTTCATAATTGCAGTTTAAATGTTTACCCTTTGATTTCAGGAAATATATTAATTGTAAAAATTGTTTTGTGTGACAATTCTACCAAATTGTATATTGAGAGAACATATTTGTGTGTGGGGGTGTGTGTGTATGTAAGTGAATATCAGTGATTGGGTGGTGAAGAACGGAAGCTAAAGCAATATTTTAAGGAAAAGTGCATCCTGTATATTTTGGATATTTTATCATGTGCTTTACACAGCATTGTCTCATTTTGTATTCATAACAATCTCAGGAAATAAGCATTTTAATCCACATGTGAAAGATGAAAAAGAAGCTCAGAAAAGTTAATTTATTTCCTAAGTAGGTAGCACTGATAAGTAACAGAACCTATTATTAACTCTAATTCTGAATGCTTTTATTAACCCAAAGAGACTATGCATCTAAATTTAAAACTAGCTCAATTAACTGCCCATCCCTTAAGGTCAGAATGTATGTGTATTTCTTAAAATCTCCATGTCCAGTGCTCAAGAAAATGCCTGATTCACAGGATCAGCACATTTGTAGATCAAATAATTCTTGAATGGAGGCTCTGTCTGGCCTATTGGCATTGTTTTGGAAACGTTCCTAATGCTTTAAATTCTATTTACAAAAGAGAAACCTGGGATGCAATGTGGATAACTAGTTTCTAGACTAAGCTTAAGTCCGCATGACCTAAAATGTAGGTAGTCTGACCCTAAAAGTTAAAACAAGAACGTCTTGCACTGATTATACGGTGTGTTTGCATGATTCTTGACACTTTAAAGTACTCTACACTTAGGAGGCTGCTGTCAATATTTAGTCTAAAAGACTTATGTATGCAACACATCTTTGGAATCTTTTCTCCAGAGAAGAGCATTTCCCAGTTTTTCTAAATAAATCCAGAATGATCCATCTGCAAATATAAGTGCAAACTGTTTTCTGCCACAGCAAGTATGCAAATATTTATTTATTTTTTAAAAATATGACCTTACCTTGACTATTTAATCTCATCTCTCCAGTGTAGACACACATGTGCATGCACACACACTTACACATGCTGCTGTTGTCCCAGGCCCCAGTAGAAATATAGAAAAGGTAGAAGATATATCCAGATTTATTTCAGAGCTTAGAACCTTGTTGGAGGAGTAAGGGAAGCAGGCAGGAATTATGAACAACACATAAAAGACAATCAGTCACCAGTTGCAACTTGGGTGTAGGTCATGTTAGATTTAAGAAGAGCAAAGGGCAAGTAAACGTTAAAGGATCCCAGAAACATAATGAAGGCAAAAAAATATAAGATATTTTCAAGTTAAACCTCTTTGTAGTTCAAGAAATAGATAGTAACTAGGGCTAACTTACACAGAAATGGGAAATGTTTTATAAGGACAGAAGGATATGGTGTCTGCTGGGTCCTCCAGGAAGCACATGCTGAGACAAATGTAGGAGTGCAAGCAATTTACTAGGGAGTAAGGCCTGTAAAAGGAAAAGGAGAGGCAAGAGAAGAAGTGGGCAAGAAAATCTTTCCAACTCTGATGCAGATCTGACCCCCGTGAAAATAAAAGAGGGAAGCAAGATTGAGCAGGGAGAGCCCCTGCCATGATACAGATCTATAAGTCTCCATCAACACAGTAGGGAACTCTGTTGCAATGTCCCTTAGAGAAGTCCTGTGTTGGAAGTACTAGGCTCTAGTACTCCTGTCATGTTCCATCATTGGCTAAGGCATGCCTAGGAGAAGCATGATGTGAGGCACAACATTCATTGCAGTTGCTCTTGGGGCTGCAACAGACAGTCATCATTCCCACCTCTGTTAATCGTTCTAAACTCCCCTCTGTTGGACTGGGTGGCTATATCACATCTGCTGGTCTGGGTGGCTATATCAGTCAGTGTTCTCCAGAAAAACAGGACTAATGGTTCTCTTTCTGTGTAGTTTAAGGAATTGGCTTACTCAATCGTAGAGTCCGGCTAGGCAAGTCTGAAATCTGCAGGGCAGGCTGGTGGACTGGAAACTCAGGCTGGAGCTACTTCTGCAGTCCACTGGCAGAATTTTCTGCTTCTTCCTCAAGGAAACCTCAGTTTCTGCTCTTAACACTTTTGATTGACACATTAGGCCCACCTAAATTATTGAAGGTAATTTACTTCACTTAAAGTGCATTGATTGTAGATGTTAACCACATCCACAAAATACCTTCACAGCAAGACCTAGCATTTGATTAAACAGCCTGACTCTGTAGCCTAGCCACATTGACACAAAAATAAAATTAATCATCACAGTGGCTTACCTGGGAATGGTGACCCAAACCTTAATTCCTGGGTGGCTTGGGCTGTGGAAACCATTCCCTTCTCTGACTAGGTTTGCTGGACTTACATAGTCACACTGGGGCAAGGAGCTATTAAGGAAGCCCAACTAGATCACTTGAGGTCTATTCATAGACCTCCTCACTTCCACTGGACAACAGAAGCCACAGTAAATACCACTAATCAGTGTCCATCACCCCAGCCTAGATGGTGACCCTTCTCTCATTCTGAATCTGGACATGAAGGGTCCAAAGTTTCCAGACAGTAGCCATAGCATATAGTTCAGTGGGGCCTTTGAAGTGACCCCTGGAAGGAATACACCCACTTTGGGGATATAACCTCTCCACCCTATCAAACACAGAGTTGCAGGGACAAGAAACACAAAGTCTTTCCATGGTTCATTGAAAACAATGGTAACTGAGGCCATTCTTGCTCCATATTTTGATTCTCAGACTTAGGTAAGTCTGTTTCCCCTATGAAGGATACAGGGACTGGTAGGGTTCTCTGACCAGCGAGTACACTGCCTCCTGAAGAATGGCACCCCACACTTAGAGTATTGCCTCTGAGCTGGCCCGGCTGAGACTTCAGCAGACATTCTTATATGAAATTAGATTGCAGACTCTGGACGGCACCACGTGTGATATGATCATGGACTTTTCTGGTCATAGATTCACTCCCATAGCTCCTTTGCCATGAACTACATCTCCTGGTCAGATGCTCTGCTCTTTAGGATGCCATGACTCAGTCTGAAACTCTGAAAGTCACACAAGAGAGATTCTGTCTGAGGTTCTGTGAGAAGAAAAGGCAAAGACTTTTCTGCAAGGAATAAGTGTCCATTACTGTGAGAATGAACTATTGCCCTTTTGGGATGAAAGGAGCCCAGCATAGTCATGGCCAATCATGTAGTCACACAGCAAGTGGCCAATTGAAAGAGTATATATCAGGGTTCAATAGTGCTCTCCATTGACAGCAGGTTACATACTCAGAGGTGGCCGAAGTACATTAGTCTTGGGGGTAGGCAGTGGCTGGAACAGGATTTACTCCCAGGCAGTCTTGCCCCAAAGTCTGCCTTTAAACCACTGTGCTACCATGATTATAAATAGACACAATGAATATTTGATGGTTTGGCTGTGTCCCCACCCAAATCTCATCTTGAATTCTTATGTGTTGTGGGAGGCACCTGGTGGGAGATAACTGAATCATGGGGGAAGTCTTTCCCATGCTATTCTCATGACAGTGAATGGGTCTCACAAGATCTGATTGTTTTATAAAGAGGAGTTCCCCTGCACAACTTCTGTCTCCTTGCCTGCTGCCATCCATGTAAGACGTGTCTTGCTCTTTCTTGCCTTCTGCCATGATTGTGAGGCTTCCTTAGCCACCTGGAACTGTAAGTCCAATTAAACCTCTTTCTTTGGTAAATTGCCCAGCCTCTGATATGTCTTTATCAGCAGGGTAATAAAGATTTCTACTTCTAAATTTTCAAATATACAAAAGTTAAGTTTAGCTTAATTGGTTTTATGAACCCTGCATATCTGAGACAGGTGTCAGTTAATTAAAAAAGTTAATTTTGCCAAAGTTAAGGATGTACACCCATGACACAGCCACAGGAGGTCCTGATGACATGTGCCCAAGGTGGTCGGGGCACAGCTTGGTTTTATACATTTAAGGCAGACACGAGAAATCAATCAATATATGTAACATGTACATTGGTTCTGTCTGGAAAGGCAAGATAACTCGAATCAGGGAGGGGGCTTCCAGGTTACAGGTAGGGAAGAGGCAAACAGTTGCATTCTTTTGAGTTTCTGAATAGTCTTTCCAAAGGAGGCAAGGAGATATGCATTTATCTCAGTGAGCAGAGGAATGGGAGGCAAGTTTGCCCAAGGCAGTTCCCAGCTTGACTTTTCCCTTTAGCTTAGTGATTTGGGGGCCCCAAGATTTATTTTCCTTTCACAGTTTAAAGATTCCATTCCTATTCCTAGTATCCACTGGAGAAAGATCCCATGGTTAAAATGTTGCATGATACTCCAGCTCACCCTGCTTCAGTGTGGGATGGGACAATTATCAAAGAGAGCGAATCACAGTGGATTTCCCAAAGCACACTGGCTACACCATCATATAAGGTCAGGTGCTGTCTTAGGCATTTTTTGGTCTTTCTTTGCAAGAGCCATGAAGGTGTGCCACCCAGCACTCCCTTCATGAGGCAGCCTGCTGCAAGGAGTGAAACTGCAGCCTCCAGCAGCCACATCTTTGGGATCTTCTGCAGAGTGCACTCTTAGATCACACCCTCCTAGTGCTGCTTCTAGTCATCAACTGAGCACATTGCAGATACTAGGGATGGCTATCCTGCCTAGGCAGAATCTCTGCTTTAATCTGGACTCCCAATCATTGACCAAGACTCTCTCAGAGCTGCTCTGCCACCTGCGGCTCTACCTCTCTCTCTCCCTGATTCCAGACCTACCCTGAGATTGGCCGACTTTCCCCACCTACCCTCATGCATTCCGCCTTTTATCCTTCACAGGCACGCCTCCCCCTAATACATTCCTTGTAACTCTATCTTGGCCTCTGCTTTCCAGAGGACCTCAATGGACACACTAAGTTTTTAGTGTGTCCGTGCTGCTTTCATCCTGTACCTTCCGGGGGCACCAATCTCCAGATCACTCCTGAATAAATGTCCTGCACCCTGAACTTTGTCTCAGGATCTGCTTCGTAGGAATCCATTCTGTAGCAATGCATTTCTACAAACGGACAATCCATCTTGTGTAGGACTGGACCTCAAAGGACAGTCCTAAGTAATGTTGGACATAGAGTGGTTAAATAATAATAAATCCTAGGTTTAACAGAGGGGGGATTTTAACAAGGGTAGGGTCCCTATGATGCACCAACCACATCAGCCTTGCATGAAGGCCATACTGCCCCCTCTGCTGGGGGTGCTGTCAGTACACAACTTTTAGCTCTTAGCCCTTTCAAGGATTGTTTTAGCTGCCGAGAACTACCTTTTCCAAGATTATGTACCATCTTAGGGTGACCCATATCCAGTGACTGATTGATGTGGGACTATAGTAGGGATCTGGTCATCTTGGTCCAACTTGGGACAAGTCTGAAGAGCCACAGCAGCTCCACACCTTCCCGTAGGACCAGCTGCATTTGCATCACATGGACTGTGTGGAAGGTTCTACTTGTCTCTCTGCCTTATGCTGCTTTCCTCCTGTTCCTTCCGGGGGCACTGATATCAAGATCACTACTGAATAAATGTCCTGTACCCTGAACTTTGTCTCAGGATCTGCTTCTTAGGAACCCATTCTATAGCAATGTATTTCTACAAAAGGGCAATCCATCTTGAGTGGGACTGGACCTTAATTAGAAAGGAACTTTTTATGTTTTAAATATTCTTCCTTTTTATAGTAGAGAATGAGGCCTGTAGAAAGAAGGTCTGTAAGACCAGTGAGGACTAAGCTCTGATTTTTTTTATCTTGTCCAAATTCCTGTCTAACGGGCCTGGGGAGTCATGCCCTACCAACCATAAATTCTCATCAGATGGGTTTTATTTAACCTGTATATCGTGACTTGACTTTCCAACCTGAGTGTAGTATAACGTTACAAGAAAAGGAAGCAAATCAAAATATTTTGGCCGGGCGCGGTGGCTCACGCCTGTAATCCCAGCCCTTTGGGAGGCCGAGGCGGGCGGATCACGAGGTCAGGAGATCAAGACCATCCTGGCTAACACGGTGAAACCCCGTCTCTACTAAAAATACAAAAAATTAGCCGGGCGAGGTGGCGGGCGCCTGTAGTTCCAGCTATGCGGGAGGCTGAGGCAGGAGAATGGCATGAACCCGGGGGGGCGGAGCCTGCAGTGAGCAGAGATCGCGCCACTGTACTCCAGCCTGGGTGAAAGAGCGAGACTCCGTCTCAAAAAGAAAAAAATATTTTACCACAAAACATGTTTATTTGCCATATCTTAAAATGGCTCTGCAAAGCTGTCCTTTGTGGGGGAAAATTTGCATCTGTAAAGAATGTCTATTAACACAGCTAGATCTTTTTCTTCCAGGCCCTCCCAATCCTAAAAAGATTAACTAAAAGTGTAGCATCTTTTAAAGATCTGAACAGGAAACATTTGTCATCTGTTGTCTCTAAGGGCGGCCACTATAAGACTTCAAGGGAACCTTGGTCTCCACAGTCTTTCATCTTAACCTGAACATTTCCTTTCTATCAATCCCAGGTCTTTAGACAAACTAAACCAATTGTCAACCAGAAAATGTTTAAATTTACCTATAGCCTGGAAGCCCCCACTTTGATTTGCCTCAGCTGTCTGGGCCAAACCAATGGATTTCTTTATTTGATTGATGTTTCATGTGTCCCTAAAATGTACAAAACCAAGCTGCACTTGGACCACCTTGGGCACATGTTCTCAGGACCTCCTGAGAGCTGTGTCACGGGCCATGGTCACTCATATTTGTCTCACAATAAATCTCTTTGAATATTTTACAGAGTTTGACTCTTTTTGTTGACACCAAGATAAAGAGAAATGGGGAGAGCTGCAGAGCCAGGCAAACAGAGGAGGAAACACCACACATGGCTTATCAGGAAGTGAGAGGCTGCTCTCTCCTGAGCCAATGGGAAGCAGCAAACTCTTGAGCTATATCACTGACAAACAGGCACAAACAGGAGCAGCAAGCAGGCACAGGCACAGAGACAGGGGAGATCCAGCAATAGTCACAAGAGCTAAGAAACAAACTTGCAAGAGCTGAAAGCACAATAGTGTGGGGCATGTGTGAGAAACTCAGCAGGATTCTTAAATGCTAGGGATTCCTAGTCTCAAAAAGTCTTTGCTGACTCCAACCTTCAGTACTATTTTATAATCCCCGAGTACCGCAACAGCACCCTATTGTAGCAGTCATGGCACAGTTTTATAATTGTCTATTTTTGGGGGAGGGGCATAAGCCATGGTGGAAAGTCCCTTCATGGACAAAGTGGAAAATTCTAGGCCTAGCAGCACAGACAAAGATATAGGGAGGCTATGCCAGAAAAGCTGCGGGAACTTCAGCTGGCTAAATAAATGTGTCCCCTCCATATAAATGTGGTCATATTGATATGCCAGGGATACAGCTGAAGACCAGAATGTTTCTCTACCAGTGTTTCCTGGGCAAGCATCATCTTCCTACCATGAGGGAAAATTCTTTTGTCAGGCTCCATCTCAGCCAGCCTTCCCAGGCCCCTAAGATACAACTCTCTTAAACATGGCAGCTCCCTCACCTTCCCCATGTGACCTTCACCTCCCAGGCAAGACACCAGCATAGAGATGGAGTTGCCATCCAGATGGGTTCCAACATCATCTGGAAACTGGAAAGTCAGCTGTCACTTGTACTCTTGGCACTGGATAAGGACATCCCTGGGGCCCTGACTTCTATCTTACCTAATCTAGCCATGGAAACAAGTGAAGGGGGAATATTACAACTCACAACCTAAACAAGAATGAGTTGCAAGAATGACTGGGGGAAAAACAGACATTTCCAAAGAAAGAGAGGTAGAAACTGAGGTCCAGAGGGACTCAAGACTGCAGTGATGTGTGTGTGGCAGGAGGGGTAGAAGGAAGATGGTGAGTGTGTAGGACAGTAAGCTCCAGACTGGTGGTCAAGGCTTGGAGGTGATACCTGGGGATCAGCTCGTCACACCAAGGGACCATGTATGATGTCCCACCCTCTTCCTATGTCCCAAGCCCACTCTGGAGGGTTTAGGATCTCTCTCCTCAGTAGGATGGCAAAGTAGTTATATATCAGGGGTATGGAGTCAGATTTCCCAAGTTTTATTCAACTCTGCTATACTAGCTGGTTGACCTTATGCAAAATAGCTAACTTCTCAGTGCCTCAATTTCTTCATCTGAAAAATGGGGATAATGATATAAAATAATTTCATGGGGCTGTTGTGAAAAGTAAATAAAACATGTTGCATAAGGCACTTAGAACACCACCTGACACATTGGAGTCTATCAAAGATGTTAAACATTCATCTGTCATCTACCCATTTATCTATCTATCCATTTATCCATTCATCTATCATCTATCTATCCCTCTGTCTATCCACCATCTATCTATCCATCTATCTACCTATTTATCTATCCATCTATTTATCTATCTATACATTCATCAACTTATCTATCGTTCTAGCTCTGATTGAACCTCTTTCAAAAGTAAATATGTGTGTTTTCTCTTCTTTATCACCCACATTAAAGGTGTGAGAGTCAGCCAGAGAGATCACTCCACCATCTTAATAACAACAGAGTTTTTCTGACTAATTTCCCCAAGGCACACTCAGATTGAGCCAAGTCACTTTACTATGTATGATAGTTGGAAAAGTCGCTTAATTCTCTGGTGTTAACACCTCTGTTTGTAAAACAAAGATTTTCAAACAAATTGGTCTTGAAAGTTCTCAATTTTAACATTATTTTATTGTCTCTTCCTTGACAATCAAATGTGTTAACCATCAATGAAATTAGTCATTTGAGGAAAAGTCAATAAAATAGAGCTTGATAAAGAGAAATTACTTTCATAATACCAGGACTGTACCATGAAAATCCTAATTCTGTGGATTGTTCTCAGTTCAGTAGCTGCCAGATGCCAATTTTCCACGTTTTCTTCACCACCATCTGTAGCCTAAACAGTGCTTACTGGTGCAAAGTCTGGTTACCCCGGAGCTCTGAAAAAGCCTTGGTCTTCCCAAAAGCCTCCCTAGTTAGGGTCACTAGGATCCTCTTCCCAAATCCAGGAAGAGTATGATGCATGGTAGAAATATTTGCAACCACAAAAAGAGAGACAGAGGAGAAATTTTCCAGCATACTCATGCCTTGTGGCATGATAATCTTTTATTGGTTCACAGTTTCCTTCTCCTGGAGAAATGCTTTTATAACTGTTTGGTTGCTGGGAAGAAAATGGGGTAAAGTGTGGGATGGGTGGGATCAGAGCAACCTGGGCTCTCTCTCATTCATCCCTGTTTCAAGCCCATAACTTCAGCTCTGTTGTTATTTGTTTTCTTTGCTTATTCTTTGGGATCTCTTTGAAAAGTCCTTTGAATAAAAGCTTTTGGATTTAAAATTTGAAAAACACTGCCCTGGAGAATGTATCCACAGATACAGTCCTCATGACAAACTCAGGCAGTAATTATTAGTACTATCCATGATTACCAATGAACGTCCACAAACCTCAGAGTGATGGGAAAACTTGCCCACTAATAGGTCAGAGAGCAGTGACTCAAAGCCAGGATGTCTGATAAGAAATACATTTATTCTTTTCACTACATCGCAGTGACTTCTCTATAATTTTATAGTAACGGAAAATTCTGTTTACAGAATTGTGTATTGTCCAACTGTATTCAAGACTAATTTAGTAAACTTTTAGTAGACTCCATGTCTAACCATGTCTAATAATAATAACTACTATTTTTATACAATTGCTTTGTGTCAGTCACAGTGTTCTACACTTAAAATGAAATAAATTAACTCAGTTTTATTTAATCTGCCACCAAAATGTGTAAGTGTCATTAGTAGCCCTTTTTTACAGATGCAGAAATTGAGACTCAGAAAGGTTAAGACACATATCCAAGGTCAAACAGTAGTTAGAGGCTGATCTAGGAGATGATCCTAAGAAATCTCACTAATTAGAGACTGTATGATTCTAGATCAGGGTATAGATGAGTTAAAGTACTGGGGATTTTAAAAGATATTCAGATTTTTTTACTTAGGTTTTTAGAGAGGCCTTGGTGTGCAGTCCCTCGTCAAGTTCAAGAGTTAGAGAGATACATTATTCTGCTAGGAACATGGTTTATGAATACAAGTACATCGTCTACTAGTTTTCTCAGTTACTGAGAGCATAAAATTCAGCTCTTAGCCCTATTACTCCACTGCAGAAATGATACACAAGACCAGAATCTGTTTAGAAAAGTTTTGGAGGCTGAAGTATTTTCTGCATCCCAAATCACATGCTTGTTTTAAATGGTTCCCTGATAAAACAGTGGTGTGTGGGCCTTGCTTTATACAAGCATCCTCCATGTAAAATTAAATTGTGATTTTAAAAAGAAAAGGCAAACTGGACAGATGTTGCAGACAGAAACACTTGGAGGTGAGTCACGGCCAAACAGTTAGTGGTGGAGTGTTTCTCATAATTGGAACTGTCAGAACAGATTTTCACTGCACACAAGGTAAAATGCTACCCTCCAGAGAGAGATTTTCATCATCATAAAATATAATCTCCCTAATTTCAGCCCTGGAAACCTGTGTTGTCTGCTGGTATAACACCAAGGTGGAAGTGAAGAGGTAGGAGGTTAAATGCTTACTCTATTTGGACTGGCTGGTATCTTCTCTTTTATCTGATAAGCTTTTAAAATTGGTAAAGAATATTGAGACAGGACAAATAATTGGTCATTCACAGAGTGTGGACAGAGATTAATAGCAATAAGAAGGGAAAACATGTGGACTAGTACTAAGGATATATAAGGCTTTCTTGAACTTCTGTTTTTTTGTTTGTTTTCACTTGTACAATTTAAGTGTAAAGATAATCATATCCTTTGGTTACTGTAAGGAAAAGGAAAATATCAAACATTTCCACCAAAGTTGATTCCTAACCTATAAAGCACCATGTAATTGTTGCCCATGTGACATTCTTTACACTATATTCTGTTTTGATTATAAGACAAAATATCCCACAAAATAAGCAATCCCAAGAGAAACAAAGCAGGAGAGAAATAACAGGTCAGGACCTCACACGGAAAGGTGGGAATGTGTGAAGGAAGAAGATAGAATTTGGTTTGGAGAGCCTGTCTCCCATCTGGCTTCAACCCCATGAAGATACAGTGGGCTGACAGATATAAAATATTTGGAGGCATGCCTGGTCATAATAAAGCCAGGAAAGGTTAGTTATAGTTGGCAAGCCTTTTAACTTTCCTGAGCCTCTATTCCTTGTCTATAAAATATGGATCAGTACTGCTTCTTCACAGGCTGGTGAGGGAGAGTTAATTGAAGTAATATAGAAGAATGGAAATTATGAGATATTCACACATAGACTATTATTACTGATTTTTGTGTCTATGTTTTTATATGATATATATTGTGTTGCATGTTCTTATATGTGTGTGTATATATAGATATATGTATATATACACAATATATATATCAGCAGAGAATGTAATGAAATAAAATGCTATGTTATTTTCACAGACATGAACTAGGTGCTAAATTAATCATTTAACTTTTTCTCTAATTTGGGCATAACATAACCGGCTTTGATACATATAAAGATTACTTTGGAAAAGTTTGAAGGTTTGTTTATAGGATTGGACAGAGCCTCTAGTGGCCTGTTCTAAAAGACAAAAACCACGAATGCCCAGGCTCAGAGGCTGGTGGTAGTAAGAGGAAGAAAAAATGAAGTATTATGTTTAAGAGAATTGATAAGATTTATCACTTAAAACAACAGAATTCAATATCAGGCAGCCTGTGGTTCAGAAGATCTGAAAATTGAAGACTCACTCTAATAATGCTGTATGCTTCTGTTGTACTTTTAACTTTTTCCATCACTTTCAGATCAATTACCTTGAGCTGCAAACAAAAGAACGAACTCCAGCCTCATTTAGTGCCAAATGTGGTATGGCATGGTGTATCAAACCTTGACATAGTGGGAACAGCACATGATGTGTCATGATCTGACTTGGGTGGGAATCCCTGCTAGATCACTCATGTTGTGCTTGATTTAGGAAACCTTGTGAACCCCTCTGAACCTTCCCTTCATTCTAATCATGATAGCACCTTCCTCACAGGACTACATGAAATACACCCAGACCTGTGCCTGAACATAGCAGGCACTTTATAAAAGTTAGAGCTCTTCCTTTCCCCCCTCTGGCTTGCGATCTCATGATTCTATGATAAATGGTACTAAAAGTCATATTATAGTCATGCTCATGGATTCTTAGATGTGAATAGGCTTTGTCACAAAACCTCGAAAAGCAACAAATAAAATTTTCTTGACGTTTAAATTAATAAGTGGGCTCAGAGAGATAAATGCTTTGCTCAAGATAACACTTAATTTGCAGCTGAAGCATAACTAGAAAATTTAGTTCCTAGATTCTAGTTCTTAGGCATTCTCTAAGCCCAGATATGACTTATTTTTTTGGTTGCTTCAATGAAGATATGTATCTCTGCCTTCAAGAAGCTTAGATTATAAAAACAAATTAAAAAAAAAAAAACAGCAAGAACTCTCCATTCCCCTGATTACATTCAGAGTGCCAAGAAACAGCTGATAGTTTTAAATGATTCCCTTGCTACCTCTTTTCCCCTGCATGCATGAATGTAGCTGTACATTCAGTTAGTGATTAAACACGGTGATCGCATTCCATACATAAGACGCTATGCTAAACCCCGTACAAAGAGAAAATTAAAATTCAGCCCAGGAGAGAAGAGATACACACAATCTGCTAGAGAGAAGGTCAGAGTACAGACTTCAGGGTCAGAAAAATAAAAGTTCAAATCTCACTTTTGCCACTTAGTGTTAGTACAAAGGGCTGAACAAGTCTAGCCCTTTGTTTATTTATCAGTAATATGTGAATGCCATATCTACTCCCCAGATATGGCATGAACATCAAATGCTGTAATGTTAAAAGAGGATTCAGCCTGTTATCTAGGTTCGCAGTCAGTCTTCCTATTCTATCAGTGGTGACTATTGTTAATAGTCATTCTTTATTATTACGGGAGGTAAAAGACAAGCACTATGTGGTTAATATTCTAAATCAGGAGTCAACAAACTTTTCTTGTAAATGGCTGGAGAGTAAATATTTTCACCTTTGTGAGAGGTGGGGCCAGTGTTCCAAACACTCAATTCTGCCACTATAGCATGAAAAGAGCCATGGACAATATGTAAATGATGAGCATGGCTCTGTTCTAATAAACCTATAAAAAAACGGAGGCCAACCCATAGGCCATACTGCCAACTTTTGTTCTGAACAGAAAATCATGGGAAACTCCACTACAAGAGACGATTTGTGTCTTTCTGAAACTATAGGGTTTAGCAGACAGATGGCAACAGCAGTGGAAAATATTGCATAAACAGAGGCAAGAATGGCAGCGGCTTGGAGCAAATCTGGTGTTTACTTGAGCCTAAGTCCTCCAATCTGGTATCTCCCAAGCACCCAATCCAAGCTTGGGTACACAGGACATGTTCAATAAGAGGAAGTATGAAATATTGGAACAAAAAATATTTCAGAGTTCTTATATTGCAATTCTTCTACATCCTTGTTGAATGACAACTTTTGAGCTGAGAACTGGCCTGATGAATAATGTACTCTACCAAAATGGAAGTGCAATGAGGGCTCTCCTAAGGCACAACAAACAAGTAACTAGATAACTAACTTAATTAGGGGAGAGAGGAAGCAGGCAGAGTTAAGCATGATACCTTCCTCTCAAGCCTGGCCTATAGAATATAAATAAGGAACATTAGAAGCAGAGCTAATTTTAGCAGCCAAAAAGGACACTGAACATTAAAATATGAGATTTGGGGGCAAATCATCAAATCTGTGTGATAAATGGTTTAGATTCAGAGATCAACAATTTCAGATTGAAGCTGGTATTGGGCATACACTGTCCTTTTGGATCTGTGATTTAGTAGCCAAACTAAATCCAATATACTAATTGGTGAGGCAGGACAGTGACATCACCTGTACTATTTGGAAACTCTCTCTTTACCTCTCTGCCTCGCTTTCATACTTTTCTCTTTTTCTTGGCTACTTGGTTTCATTTGCTTGTTTGAATCCTGTGGAGTACATATATTTGAATCTATCAGGTGGTATTTACTTGGACTTGGCTCCATTGCATTGTGTTTGAAACTCTGGCAGAACATAATCAACAATGGTGTCTGGAATGGATTTTCCAAGATACTGACATTTTCTTCATGTCCATTACCTGCTGTAAATGATAACAACAACAACTTACAAAACCTCTCATATATTGCCTTCAGTGTAGAACACCCAGTGTTCAGTATGGCAGTGTTCAGTATGGCTTTCTTTATCTCACCATCATGTGCCTTCTAGCTTTAGACCCATTCCATACCTCCAGTCCAGGCATGTGAGCCAGAGAATTCCTATAATGTCCCGAATTGTTTTATGCTGCTGCTATTTTGCTCACATTACTTTCTTCTGTTGGGATTGCCAAGGGGACCCACAAAAACATAATCCCCTCTCTACCTGGATTGTGAGCCAGTAAATAAATAAAACAAAATATCTGAAAGCCACACATGGCACGTAATACAGATGCAGGACAAGATGGAAGACACATCCTCAGTAGGTTAGTCTAGCAGCCTTGATTATACTAAACTCTGGACCCAGAGAGATATATCTACCAAACTCAGTCAGTGCTGGACTTGGGCAAGCCTCTCCTTCTTGCAGCTCTGAAGACATAGAGGGTTACTTCAGGTGAGCATCCCCAGTGATTCCTTCCAAATATCTCAGCCATGTAAGTCATTTCACCAAAGCATAGGCCAAAGGGGCAGATAAAGGTCCAAAGTTTTACTAACTGAGCTTTAACAGGATGAAGATGTCGATGATAAGGAAGAAGTGTTCCTCACTAACACTCACTGCTGAGAATGCTTTCTTATCCTCTTGGATAACAAGCTTGTTATTCATGTTTAATCCAGGATTAACAAAGAGCTCTCCACGTAGAGGCCCCATTGAGCTCATATAAGAAGATCTAAATAAAAACAGCCCAATGACATATCTTTGTTCAATGGTGTAAACCACTACCTCCCAATAGACCCAGGCCCTTGAGGACCACATGCAAGATATTTTTTATCTTCTTAGCATCAATTTCCTCTTCTGGTTGCAACAAGACTCTAGCTTTCCTTTAGGGTTCTTCATTCCCAATTTACATGCATCTTAGTGAGTCTCTCCATCAAGATATTTTGTCCCGTTGTCCTGTCTATGATGGATTGTTACCGAAAATGACCACAACTATGTCCCTTTACAATGTGGCTTTGTTATAAGTAATGTCTATTTCTCCTACTCCCTACCTTAAATAGGGTTGGCCTTGGTATGTACTTTGGCCAATCGATGGAGTATGCTGGTCTGAGCCTAGGCCTTGCGAGTCCTCTCTCCCTTCTGTTAATTTTCTTATACCTCCACTACCTTTATTTAAGCAAGCCAAGGAGACCCACAAGGGACTCTCATCCCTTTGAATGACAGATGCCATGGCCCTTAATATGCTCATTTCTCCAAGGCAAGGTGTCAGATGTAAGAGAACCCAGCCAAGGTCCGAGAAGCCAGTCTCCAGCTGACCAACAGCAGACATCAGATGCATGGAAAATGCCTCTTCTCAACCAACAACAAAAGATCTTCCCAGCCACACTACAATGTGAGCTAAGAAATGCCTGCTGCTTTAAGCCACTGACTTTGGAGTTGTTCATTATACAACAATGGCTATTTTTTTATTTTTTTTATTTTTGAGACAGAGTCTCGCTCTGTCTCCCAGGCTGGAGTGCAGTGGTGCGATCTCGGCTCACTGCCAGCTCCACCTCCCGGTTTCATGCCATTCTCCTGCCTCAGCCTCCCGAGTAGCTGGGACTACAGGTGCCTGCCACCAAGCCTGCTAATTTTTTGTATATTTAGTAGAGACAGAGTTTCACCATGTTAGCCAGGATGGTCTCAAGCTCCCGACCTAGTCATCCGCCCACCTCGGCCTCCCAAAGTGCTGGGGTTACAGGTGTGAGCCACCGCGGCTGGCCAACAACGGCTAACTTTTATAGAGATTATTATACTTAGAAATTATACTTACAAGTTATACTTAGAAATCGCTCTGGGGATTGGTATTACACTTAGAAATGGCTTTGGGATTGGGGGTCAGGCAGAGATCAAAAAAATGGCAAACTCTTGATGGAAATGAAAAAGCTTTGTGGTTCAGCTTTTGTTTCCATTCAGAAAACAAACCCAAATCTATTCAACTTAACTTTTCTTACATTATGTTTTTTCTTAATTAATCTAAGTTTTTGTACCTTGCTTGAGACCAAAGAAACCAAACTGAAATTGGCAGAAAGAAGGAAGGACGAGACAGAGGAAAGAAGAGTGAGAAGGATGTCTGGCTTTTAAATAAACTCTCATCTAAGAAAAAAAGTCAAACCTCTACATTTAAAGAAAATGAAATTTCAAACTATGGAGCGCACGTGAATCAACTAAAATGCTAGTGATCATCAGACTTATAAAACAGAATCTGTTCTGATGCTGTGATAATTCACTATGCACATGTAAATTGATATACATATTAAACAGATATAAAAGTGTGTGTGTGCATATATATATAGAGAGAGAGAGAGAAAGAGAGATACATATCTGATCAGAGGTCACTAGAAAAGTCTCAAGCAAATGCATATTGGAAGTTTTTGGTTTATGTAGGAGGTTATCTGCAAATAATTCACTGGTAATGATTAAATCATTACAAACAGATTCGGTTCTATTGGTGAAAGGAATAATAAAGTGAAATCCATTTCTGCTTCCCAAAGCATTTATACTGTGTATATCTTAAACCAAGGCATTCTCCAGATAAACAGACTACAAACGTGATCAAGAACAACTCTGAACCTCTGAAAAATAGCAGGATATTCCCACTTGTGTTTTATTTATCTATTTCCTTGTACATGCCAAAAGTAAAAGATTAGGTGAATTTTTTGTGTCCACCAAATAATGTTCTGATAGTGTGTACAAGAAACCAGGTAATAAACAAACTGGTCTGGACTTCTCTTAATTTAATAATTCATTTAACAAATATTTATTCCTCAAATTTACCCTGATAATATTGCTATGCTTTAAACGGTTTCTCATTGCCTGAAGAGTTGTGTGGAAATCATTACAGTGATACACTGCCATTTATTGTAGCTAAGAAGACCCATGGACCTCCCTAAGATGTTCTAGATGTTGCTATAGCAATACTGGATACACATGGGCACCATTCACAAGCTATCTGTGCTCATGATCCAGCCTGCCACACACTAACTGCATTAACTGTGGCTCATCCAGGCCTGGGCTTGTTCTTCTTTAAAAGGAGGTAGTAATACTATCGTCTCATTGTATATTGGGGAGATTAAACAAGTAAATACACATAAAGTGTTCAGATCACTTTCTGGCATACAGTAACTGCTTAATAAATGTTAGTTACAATAATAATCATACCTTCAACTGTCTAACATTTTATGCAATTTTATAAGCACTTACAGCATCTCATTTATTTTTCAGATCATTACTGTGAGATTGTTATATGTATATAGTATATATGTGTGTGTGTATGAGTGTGGGGATGTGTGTGTGTGTGTGTGTGTATATATATATACACATATGTATATACATATGTGTATATATATCTGTATATATATATGTGTGTATATATATATATACACATATGTATATATATATGTAATGCTTACTGTATGAACTCAAAACCAAGACTCAAGTTGGTGAAAGAATTTGCCCAAGGTCACTCCCCTGGCAAGGGAAAAGGCCAAGCCAGGGTCAGCCCAGGCCTATTAGACTTCAAAGTCTACACCCATTCTCTACACTCTGCCTCATCCATTGGTTTCTAAGGGTGACCACCTATTTCCTCTTCACCTTTCTTCCCCTAATTCCTATGTACTCTGTCTAAAGCAACCACTGTTCTCAGCCTATTGAGATGTGAGCATGGTTTCTTTCTAAGAAGTCCACCCTGGCTTGATTCCCAACCCTGCTGCATTGTGGGGAAAGTGGTTCAAGGCAGTAATTAACCATTTGGGATTCATCAGACTGCTTGGATTTATGTCCAGCTCCAATGCTTATAGCTATGTTAACTTGAATTATTGTGTCTCAATTTCCTCATCAGCAAAATAATGCCTGCCTGACAGGTTGTTCTGAAGATTAAATGAAACAATCAAGCATCAGCACAGTGTTTGGTATATAGTAAGCCGTCAATAAGGGTTAGCATCAGAGGCTGATAAAATGTGACTCCTTCTGTCTCCCCATCAGCAGAATTCTCAAAGACCACAACAATAGATGCCAATCAGCCACATCCAAAATAAGGGCTAGATTTTATTTGCTACAGTATTGTACAATGGAGATTGTCCATCACCCACTTCAAATGAATAAATGGTTTGAGTAAAACGGCATGTGAAAAAGGTTTCCATTTAAGGAAATGTCTGCATGCTGTCTGTCCTCCCATGACCAGCTCACCAGACCTAGAAGGGAGACAGAGATACTTACTCCTTACCTCAATCCAAGTGAAAGCGACTTTAGTGGAACCACTAGATTGCTGGGCTTGTGTATAATGGGATTGAGTCATACATGACCTTTGCCTGGGGAAGACAATGGTTGGGAGAATACAGATCAGTGCTCTGTACCTCAGATACCCAAGCAGAGGAAGGAGACGGAGTCTCATCCAGGGGACAAGCAGTGTTTCCTAGGAGGCCATATGTGACCCCCAAAGTTTGAAAACAGCCTGGACTGTATGTGACTCAGGTTATCAGAAGCCTAAGGAGCAGGAGGAGACCTTGGAAGAGCCAACTAGAGGTGTGGGGTCACCCGGTTTAAGGGAACTGTGGATAGAGTTTGAAAGACTCAAAATAAGCAAAATAAGTATCTGAAATATGTCCTCAAAAGGGACCCCTTGAGAGATAGGCAGAAGGTGTCTGTGCCATAAACAGCGTGAACTCACACCCAGTCACACAGTCACTTGCCATGGGAGCCATTTTACACTAGCGTTTTCCTCCTGTACTCAACAGCGGAGCTCAGACAACTAGGCCAGTAAGCAAGTGGAACAGAAGAGAAGGGTGGGGAAATGGAGATGTTCCCTGCCCTTGCACCACCCGCACTTCCAAGCCTGAAGTCAGCTTGATTCAGGACAGGGAAGGAGTTTTAACTTTGAATAAGGCTTGAGTTTTGATGACTGCACCAGTCTTGACATTTACATTATTTATAAGAGTCTGCACTTTGACTTAACAGAACCCCAGCATGTTTGATACTGGCTGAGACTTGGTCATGTGGTCAGGAGTCATAAATCTAGAAAAGAGAAAGCCTTCCCATCCCAACCTCTCCACCTCACATGTTTAGGGAGTCAATGAATTTCAAATTCCTGGCATGTTTAGACACTATTTGCAGAGAAGGTATAGTGACCTGTCTCAATGGTAAATTTGCAAGAATAAACTGGGAATTCATAGATTAGTTCCTCCCACTTTCCTCTTGGGAGCAAGCTCTTTAAGGATGTCTTCCACCCCTTCAGTCAATGAGTCTTACCTGGGCAGCACCCCCCCGCCCCATTCTATAGATGCCCACCTTGGGCCAGAGTACCTGTGACAGTTGGGGAAGTCTGAATAAATTGGGAGTTCACTTCCCACATGCACTTTGCTCTCACATTCAGCTAATTTCTACAATTAGCTTTTCTGCAACATGAAAGCTAGATTTGATCTCCAAATGTTTCTTCTCTTTCTTGTCTCTCCAATTGTTCAAAATTCAGACAGGGAAGAGAGGTGCCATGCATTGGGTGTCCTGGATACACCAACAGCCCATACATAGAGTGGGCTTAATAAAGAGAAATAATAGACTAAAGACGCTCTCTGATGGTAACCAAGTCAATCTAGCATTGTTGAGTAAATGGTTGCATTACCACTGTGAAAATTACTGCTGGTCTTAGTACTTACACGGCCCAAAATGTTTCTTCTTTTCACATGTCTTTGTGTTTGCTAAAACTGTTTTCTATTTCTATACTATTTCTTGATTCAATTCAATGGCTACCTACTCTACAAAGCCTTTCCTAACTCATCCCATGTTGCACTTTCCCACAAATTATGTGATATTTCTTTACTCATTTTTACTCAGAAGATTTTGTTGAGATGGCTCTTACAGTACTTGCCATACTTGACCTTGAAACATATAATCCTCCCATTGACCACAAGTTCTGTGGTGACCAACTCAGCCTGGTCCTCTCTCATATTTGTGCTCCTACAGCACTCCTCTGGTAATATAATAGGTGCTCAATGTTTGATGAAATTAATTGAAATGAAACTGACTCTGTATTAAAGTAGGATCAGGCAGTGCTGTGCAGAGAGACATATGCAGCCTTGGGGTCAGATAGATGCAGTTTTAGTTCTGGAATTTTCTTTGGTTCTTTGTTGTTTTCTTCATGTGACACTATCACTCTCTGGATCTCAGTTTGCATCACAATTACAGAACAAACTAAGTGCCTTCTATCAAATATCTAGGGCTATGCCTGGCCTTAATACTCAATAAAAGTTATTTCAATTTCCATTTTGATTGGGAAAAAATAACACAAACGATATGGTCATTAGCTTGCAGGTTCTTTGACAAGGATATCACACAAAAGCGCTTTTGGTTCTATTGGTTTTTGAGTCTTGAATTACCAAAGAAATCTTTTATAGATGATGAGGACATGAGGATGTGCTGTAAGGAAAGTGCTTCCTTTTTTTCCTATGGTGAGTGAACCCTCCATACACATTCTCCACCAAAGACATAAACCAGGCAAGAAGAACCTTAGTGCTTGGGCTGCACTTGGAGAGCCTAGACCCAAGATCAAACAAATTCTATGGAGTCCCAGCCCAGCTTGACTTTTTCTTATATAATATTAGAATAATGGTAATCAACATATCAACCTACTTTAGAGAAGTTTATGAGCATTTAAAGATAGAGCATATAAAGCAGGCTTGGGCCCCCTAAATGCGTCTATTGTTACTATGAACATCAATGTTACAGGAAAGATGTCTCTGATCAACCCCGTGAGTTAAGCCATGCCTCTTTTAATTAGGCCATGTCTTCATCTTTGTTATAGTTTAGTGATACTTTTATATTTTATTACGTTTCTATTTTCCATCTGTTTAATATAAATGACTGTTTAAATGTAAAAATTAAGCAAAATGTCTTATCAACAGATAACTGAGGCTACTTTTGTTCTCCTAATTAAATTCAAAGACAGACTCAAGAGTCACTCTCAATATGGTCTGGGGCAAGTCGATTTGATTCTCTGTCTCCCTGTCTTCCTCATACATGAATTGATGATAACATTTTGTGAAACTAAAATAATTCAGGAAATTATACATTTCCACATAAAATATAAAGTTAAAAACTAATGTTAAGTGCACTTAGATGGAAACAGATTATCCTAGGGGAGTCAACAAAGTCCTGTGGTTTTAAAGTCCTGGATCTGCAGTAGCATATTGATTCTATCTGTGGTCTCATTGTAAACTGGGGAGAAGAATAATACTTACAGGGCAATGATAAGAATGAAAAGAGATAATATATTTGAAAGTATCAGTTACATTCTTAGATGTCATAAAATGTTAAAATAATTACAATTGTAAAACCCTGCTTGTCTAATTCATAAAGAATCAGATGAGGCATATAAGATGGGATGGGAGAAACATGGATTAGCTCTGAATGAAAGACTCGGATTGTAATTCCAGCTCCAGCTCTAAGTAAGTCAGTTCCCCTTCCTGGTGAAATATACATCCATATGACAAATAAGAATAATAACATAGTACTACAAAAAGAAGAATATACTATTTCTAAAGTCCCTTCAAACTCTGAAGCTGTATGACTTCTATGTACCTGCTTATAAATAAAATAGAAACTGATACTTTTAAAGCAATTAATTCTACCATCAGTAATGAGATAAAGCAGTGCAGAGCAGTGGAAAGAATAAAAGTAACCAGAGCCAGAAAACTCCTGGTTTGAATCCTGGCTCTTCAGCATATTAATTTGACCTTCAGGGAAGTTATTAAATTCTTGTGTTCTTGGTTGTCTTATTTGTAAAATGGGATAATACGTCCCTCATGGGACTACTGTGAGAAGAGAAAAATGCATGAGATAATGCATTCTGGTTCATTTGTTCTGCTCTTTTAAAAATATCCAGCAGGCGTATAGCAAATGAAATAAATACTGAACCCCTTAGTTCTGCCTGGTTGGAGACATTGCGAGTCAGAGAGCTAATAAAGACCTCTTGGCGTCAAGGTCAAGCCCTTTGGGTTTAATATGGGTGCTGAACAGAGAGCTAAAGGCTATTAGAGAAGGCCCTTGTTTTGGCAATATAGAATTTCAGACACATTTTGCAATCTGTATTGCAAGGAATCATGCAAGCACAATGCTACAGAAACAACAAGATTCATTAGCACTGGAGGACATTCTCCTTTAGTCCCCACAGAAAGCCTGCTTTCTGCTGATTGTTCTGGGAGAAAAGGAAACATGATGTCTTTCTGGAGGGAACTCAAACCTTTCCCCTCTCCAAAGCCTCACAGCATGAAGACCAAGAAGTGATGCTATCTGAACAGCTCACTGCTGGGTCTTCCCACCACCTCCAAATGCCTCCAGCTCAGAGCTGTGACGGCTCATCTTCTACCTTCTCCCTCTTATTCGAGGCAGGCCTTTCCTGGAATCCCTAAGTTGTCTGTCTCTCATTGTTCTCTGAGCCCTTTGGCCAAACGTCTTTAGAGTGGGTGTGGGGATTTGGGGCATGTGCCAGGCAAATCTATTAGGACACAGCAGCAAGCTAGTAGATCTTTGATTTATGCTTCACTTCAGCTCATCCAATGTCTTCTTTAAGTTTTGTAATATGAATATTAGCACAGTAGCACTTCTATATAATTTATACATAAGAATTACATATTACAGATGTGTTTTAATTACTAGTATATGCAGAAACTAATAACACTTAAACGAACAGAAATGTGAAATTAAAAGTTATATCCCTAGACTGTATCTTCATCAAAAGCCAAGACAAGGTCATTGATCTTTGAATCCCAAGCTTCTGACACAATGTCTGACAATATAGGAAGGATAAAAGAACAAATAAAATAGTTACATACGTTTTTTTGAACACATACTCTGGGCAAGATTCTGTTTCAGGCACTTGGGATTCAGATACCTGTAACCTTATGGAGAAGACTACCCTGTAAACGAAAACGACCAACCAGAAGGCAACGTGGTAAGTGCTGCAGGAGAATTATAATTACAATAACATGAAAGCAGAGAAAAAAATGATTCTAAGTTCAAGAGCAAGCCTGGACTAACTCACACAGAAGGGAGAAGTTGAACTGAACTGTAAAGGGTGAAAAGGAGTTTTTAAGTCTTTGGAGAAAAGAGGGGAGAGTGGTTCAGTAGGCTCTACAATTCTAATTCCCAGTAATTACTATAGGGTCAGGCACATTGGAAAATCTATATAAATAGAGTCACCATTTCTAAACATGTGTTGGTTAGGATCATTGTGGTTATGACTAACAAAAACTGTATCTAAATTGGTTAAGAAATAAAAATAACGTAAAATTTAATGGACTTCACACTTCAAGGATTGAGCATTTGAGGCACGGTTTGATTCAGAGATTTACAATGCTCTCAGGATTTCAGCTTCATTTCTCTCAGAAACTCTGAACTCTGACTTCTACTCCGGTTGTGTCCTCAGGCTGGCTTCTTACCAAAACTACGTGTGGCTGTCTCAGGCCTCACATCAGCACCCTATATCCTTCAGAGGCAGAAGGGTTTCCTAAGCAAAAGTCCCAAAACAAATTCAAGTTGCACTAGCTTAGCTCACATCTCCATTCCTAAATTAAATATCATGACCAAAGACACATGACTCACTCCTAAACACAAGTGAGTAGCCAGCTTCTTCAAAGCCCATGGATCCCCAAGTAGAAATAAAGGTGTTTTAAATAGAGAACATGAGAAAGTTGATTCTGCTGGGGCAACAAGCAGATGTCTGCCACCTGTTGTGTAATCCCATTCAGCCTTTGGTAAAGAGTACAAGCAGTAATTTTGCACTTTGGTTTGTGAAGTCAAATTCATCTGAATTTTAAAGACAAACAAACAGAAGCAAAAACAAAACAAAACCATCTCCTGAAATTTGTCACACAGTTTTTCTTCATTTCATTTTATTTGTCTCAATCTCAGAGATAAAACATCGTTAATGGAGACATGCCAGCTAACATATACCAACTTGGTATGAACTGGGCTTCCTTTGTTTTCACTTCTTTTATTTATTTATTTATTTTAACATTTTAGAAACTTAAAACTTAAGTAACTAAAGCACATTCAAAATAGCTGTTTTATTCCCTACCTTCCTTGTCTAATTATGATACTGTTATCTTCCCTCTGAAAAATAGATAATTTGCTTTATCTTATTTAAAACTAGCCTGAGTTCCTGAACCAAGTACAAGTACATAATAACCATTTTGTTCAACAGAGATTGGCTTAAAAGACACTAATAGTTAATGAAGAAATGAAAAACATCTCCAAAAGGAATCCAGCTACTGCAATGTGGACCACCCTAGAAACTACATCAGTCTGTGTGGTTTATTCTCGTCCTCAATCCAATTCTTACCCTTGAAGAAACTACTCATCACTAAAGAATCTTAGTTTCCATTTTGGAGACTAATTTTGTATGTCAAACCACTAACTTTCTCCTTTATTCTATGCTATTCTTAGCCCAAGATTGCTTGACATTCAATAAATATTAAATGCAGCAATAATAATGATGATGATGACCATGTAAATAAATAAAAAGAAATAATCCTTTTTAAGCCTTTTCAGATTGTCTGCATTTATGATTTCAGAATTAGAGAAAAGTCATTTCATGGGGTCAAGTGGAATGTCTTTTGCCCTCTTCAGATGTTGTTAACTTATGCTCCATTTTCCAAAGTCAAATGTATAAAGTCTTAGTGGAGTAAGATTAATTCCCCAGTGAGCACAGTGCCCATTTGCAAACCATATTTATAGTATTTTTAAAGATGAAAACAGCATGTTTGTCATACATTGCTTCCAAATGGAATTGAATCTTCTCTCTTGTACAAACCTCTATTAAAGAAACCTTAAACTCATAGGCATTATTGGCTTGAGTATTTCACTGGGCTGTGAGTATTTTCATAATAACCACAGCTTATACATTTATGTGCTACCTGCCTGGGCAAAAAGCCTGACAGATAGAGGGTGCATATTAAATGTTTATTAAATAAGAAATGAGTTTTGTTTTTGTTTTTATTTTAGCGTCTCAAATGTGAAAGCTGAATCTGGGCATATTCTCCCAGTTGGGGAAGGCAGGTCAATAAGCACTATTATAGTGAGTACAATTTAAAGCAGTGATTACAAATTATTTTTGTTTTCACGCTGAGCTTTGTGTTTAAGAGCAGTATAGGCATGCTGTGATTGATTAGGTATGCCTGCCATGGACATAGGGCAGTGGAACAGCAGCACTGTGCCAGAGAGCTGCCATCCACATGTAAAGATACCTCCACCCACAACAGAGGGATGGGCTTGGCGGAGAAGATATAGGACAGCAAATGTCCCGTTGGTGTATCTGACAACACCAGAAAAGCTTAGCGGTGACTCCATTAAAAAGTACGTATGCAAATTTCATTTGTTGAGAATTTGTTTACAATGACTTTTCTATGAATGGACGAAATCTTTCAGCAAATATTCAAGACATACAAACACACGGCCCAGGATTATTTGAGGATTCTGAGAATTTGAAAAAAAAATTCCAACCGGGCAAAAATTAAAGTTCCACTATTATGAATGCATTGATTTTTGTAAATTCAAGAACAGGCCGCTTTCATTTGAAATAGAATAAACCAGGTTGCTGTCCACCCTTGGCATTTTACAGTTGACAGAACAAGCACTGAACTCCTGCTTGGCCCATAAAGACAAACTACAAATAGTAGCCAAAAATCGCTTCAACCCCACTTCATGACTTACTCGAATATCTCATTTTCTGGGCCTATTGTTTGACTTGGTCAGTCTGCAGGTATCCTTCCATTTGCCCATCCACACCCTCTGCTCTTAAACTAGGAAGCTGGCCTCTTGGATAATACAACTGTCTCCTGTACTCCTTGGCCTCTAATTGAGGTCAACCAAAAGGAAGCCTGAGTAGGAAATGTAAGGGAAGGAGGAGACAGAGGTCAGCATTATTTCTCCACTGAATCCCTCCCAGTGAGGTCACTTCAGGTTAGCCATGTCCCCTAATAGGTCTCTGCCTCTTCCAAGGCAGACTGCTCTACACACAGACTCCCTTTAGCCTTCCGGATTTCAGTATGCTCTCTCTCTTCACACTCCTTTGTCTCTAAGACAGTAAGAGCATCACCATTACAAGTTCCCATCTGTGCACTGTCCTCTGCAGTTCCCTTGAAAGTAGTCTCCTTGTAAGTAAATCCTGCTTGAATGATCCAAATATCAACGTGCCATCCTTTGTTTTTGGACCCTAACAGCTAAGATGCTTTTCCTGGAAAGCCCTTGCCTTACCCATCCCACAGTGATTTTGAAAAACATTTTCTAAATGTCTTCAATAGGATGTCTTTACTTCCATTCAACATAGAACCCCACTGCATGCACCAACTACTTATTTTGCGAATTATCACAATTATCTTTATGTCCTCACCAAAGAGATCCACTCCCATGAGAGTGGCAATATATAACAAAAACGTCAAAATTAAGAAAGTTTTTAAAACCGTTTTCTATTTGTTAAATACTGGCATTTTATGTTTAAAATGAAAGAATTTTAAAAATATTAAATTCCAATCGGAAAAAAAGTTGTTCTAAGGCTAGGAAAAAAAGAACTTATTTCTTTTTCAAAAATAATTATTACGTATCCATATATACAACACACAAGGATAGGAGGATGAGTTATAAAGCTGACTTAAGAGGAATTGCTGGGTCATATGGTAATTTTATTTTTAATTTACTTAAGAATTTCCATACTGTTTCACATAATGATTGCACCAATCTACATTTCTAGCAAGAGCGTGCAAGGGTTCCCTTTTCTTGACACCTTTCATTAACACTTGTTATCTCTTGTGTTTTTGGTAACATCCATCCTAACTGGTATATCTCCTGGTGGTTTTGATTTGAACTTCCCTGAAGTCTAGTGATGTCGAGCACCTTCTCATGTACCTGTTAGCCATTTTGTTTTCTTCTTTGGGAAAATATCTATTCAGGTCCTTTGCCAATTTTTTTAATTGGATCATATATTTTCTTGCTATTGAGCTGTAGGATAAACAAGTCTAAAGATCTAATGTACAACGTGAAAACAATAGTTAATAATAATGTATTCAGGATTTTTGCTACATGAGTACATTATAGCTGCTCTTGCCACAGGGGTAAAGAAAATGAATAACTATGTGAGGCTATATGTATGTTAATTCGTCCCGCTATAGTAATTATTTTACTATATCCAAGCATCTCTAAGATGTAAAGCATGAAACTATGAGATACTCTCAAAGTAAAACAATACTTTGAGATACAAAACAAAATTTATTTAAAAATTAAAATCAAGGATACTTGACACGATTTCTATATTTAAATGACTTGGTGTGTAATTAAATAAACAACTAAACACTCACACACTCGCACTCACAACCTCACAACCCCTAAGTTCATGAGAGGCTTTTAGGTGCTGGCATGTTTATATACACATATTTTTAAAGGCTTTAATTTTTTAGAACAATTTTAGGTGCATGGTAAAATTGAGTGGAAAGTATGAAGAGTTCCTATATATTCCCATTCCTCCTCAATTATCAACATCTCTCTTCAGAGTAGTACATTTGTTACAACTGATGAACCTACATGGATACATCATTATTCAAAGCTCACAGTTTACATTAGGGTTCCCTCTTGGCATTGTACACCTTGTAAGCTTGGATGTATAATGATATGTATCCAGACTTATAGTATTATACAGAGTTTTTTCCACTGTCTTGAAAATCCTTTGTGTTCTGCCTATTTATTCATTCCCTCCACTAATCCCAGAAACTACTGATCGTTTTACTTTCTCCATAGTTTTGTTGTTTCTAGAATGTCATACAGTTAGAATTATAATGTGTGAAGCTTTTTGAGATTGGCTTCTTTCACTTAGTAATATGCATTTAAGTTTCCACCATATCTTCTCATGGCTTGACAGCTCATTTATTTTTAGTGCTGAATAATATTCCATCATCCGAATATACCACAGTTTATTCATTCACCTACTGAAGGACATCTTGGTTGCTGCCAAGCTTTGACAACTATAATTAAAACTGCCATAAACATCTATGTTCATGATTTTGTGTGAAAATAAGTTTTCAACTTCTTTGGGTAAATACCAAAGAACACAATTGCAGATTATATGGTAACAGTATGTTTAGTTTTGTAAAAAACCATCAAACTGTCTTCCAAAGTGGCTCTACCATTTTGCATTCCCACCAGCAAGGAATCAGAGTTCCCGTTGCTCCACATCCTTGCCAGCATTTGTTGGTGTCAGTGTTTTGGTTTTTGTCATTCTTATAATTATGTAGTGGCATCTCATTGTAGTTGTAATGTGAATTTCCCAGATAATATGCCTTAGTCCATTTTGTGATGCTATAACAGAACACCTAAATCTGGGTAATTTACAGTGAACAGAAATTTCCCACAAATCTGAAGGCTGAAAATTCTGCGACTGGGGAGCTGGCATAATCCCACAGCAGAAGGCAGAATGGCAAGAGAAAGAAGAGAATAAAATGGAGCCGAACTCCCCCTTTTATTTTATTTATTTATTTATTTATTTATTTATTTATTTATTTATGTTTTGAGATGGAGTCTTTGCTCTGTTGCCCAGGCTGGAGTGCAGTGGCACAATCTTGGCTCACTGTGACCTCCGCCTCCTGGGTTCAAGCAATTCTCTTGCCTCAGCCTCCCTAGTAGCTGGGATTACAGGCACCCGCCACCATGCCTGGCTAATTTTTGTATTTTTAGTAGAAAAAGAGTTTCACCACGTTGGCCAAGCTGGTCTGAAACTCCTGACCTCAGGTTATCTGCCCACCTCAGCCTCCTAAAGTGCTGCGATTGCAGGAATGAGCCACCAGGCCTGCCCCCACCCCCCCATTTTTGTAAAGAACCCACTCTTGTGATAACAGTATTGATGCATTCCCTCTGCCCTCATGGCCTAACCATATCTCATTAAGCTCCATCTTCCAACATTGCAACATTGGGGATTAAGTTTCTGACACATGCTTTATGGAGTATCTATTCAAACTGTAGCAACATATGATTTGGATCATCTTTTCATATGCTTATTTGCCATTTGAATATTTTCTTTGGTGAGATTTCTGTTAAGGTCTTTGGCCCATCTCTTAATGGGGTTGTTTATTTTCTTATTTGTTGTGTTTTAGGAGTTGTTTGTATATTTTGAATAGCAATTATTTATTAGATATATCTTTTATAAATATTTTCTCCCAGTCTGTGGCTTATCTTTTTATTCTCTTGACAGTGTCTTTTGCAGAGCAGAAATTCTTAATTTTAATGAAGTTGAACTTATCAATTCTTTTGTTCATGGATCATCCCTTTGTTGTTGTATCTAAAAAGTCATCACCAAACCCTCGGTCATCTGGATTTTCTATTTATTTTCTAGTTTTTAAACCTCTCAACAACTTTGAAAGATACATATTACTATGGTAATTTTATATATTAATATAAAGAAATGGTGAATTACAGGGATTAAATGACCTGATCATTGCTGCATACCTTATAAGACATGGGCAAACAGACACACACATCTGAAGCAACCAGGAACTCACATGCCTGAGTCATGCATCAGCCTCTTTCCAAAGTTAACCTGCTACATTGAGGTAATAGATTTTTGTCCATTGATACTTTATCTTTGTAGCCTAACGTCTGCCTTCTTAATGTGATCGAGTTTTCATCACATTCTCTGATTCTAGTAGTCTTACATTCTGTGTATGAGTGCTTTGTTTTCCAGCTTAGTAGTTCTCATCCGGAGGTGATTTTGTCCTTGTTTGGCACTTGGGAGTACAGTTTTGGTTGTCCTCCTGGGAGGGAGGGTGCTACTGACCAAGTCTGGGATGCTGCTAAGCATCCTGCAGTGCAGAGGACAGTCCCCTACGGCAAAGAATTACACAGCCCAAAATGCCCATAGTGTTGAGGCTCAGAGACTATGCTCTAGATCCACTGCCTTGCACTTAGCAGTCCATCCATCTACTGCTCCTTCACCCCATGACTCCACACTGTACTTGTTCTTGCTCCCAAATTTCCAATTTTAAGGGTTTCAGCTTGGCCATTTACTTAGCCCAGTTATTTAAATATCCTGAGCCTCAGTTACTTGAAAACACATTCGACTTCTTGGAGCTTAATTTCCTCTTCTTTGAAGGCTTCTTATGAAAATTAAATGGGATAATGTGGAGGGAGCTTTACCAGTTTTACCTCCAAATTCTTTTTGCAAAAAAAGCATCCGCCACAGTCCTGTCAACCACAAGAGAGAAGACATCTCTTCCCACTCATGGTTAATGAGACTAAACATGTTTAAACAGCCGGTTCTCATTAAACAAATCAAAATGCTCGCCCAACCTCTTCTATAACTGCTCTGCAAAAGGGTCTAAATCTCGGCCTCCAGTGTTTGTGTTTTACATGTTAAAATAAGGTCCCAGCCTACAGAATGTGTTTTTTTCTCCCCGCTTCTTTTTTAATAGTTGTATTTCCAGCTGGCTTTATTTAAGGCTATGCTTTTGATCTCTTTTCAATTCTGGGCCTCTTTCCAACTTGGCTGTCAATATTTTAAAGGCTCCCTTGGAGACAGCCTTGCTTAGAAGATGGCCTCATGCCAACCAGGAAAACTAGTCTACCTCCACTGATAGTTTGGTGAGTGTGCCAGTGTTTTAGACCTGTTCCTGTCATGTGTCTACCAGGAAAAGTATCACTGTGTAGTGATGCTTCTCAGGGCACTGTAATAACATTATAATGAGAAGTAATTATAGAATTCATTTAGTCCAACAAACTAATATTACAAATGAGAACACTGAGGCTTGGAGAAGAGTCTCACACAAGAGATTTGTCTTCTGACTCTCCATCCAGTCCTTCATCCATAATGCTATACCATAAATAGGATTAAAACAACAAAATGAAGTAAAACCATGTCTTCTTATTTTTTGCAATAGCTCCTTGCAATTGAGCAATTACTAAGTATTTTTGTGTTGCTTTCAGCCATACCCATCACTACTGTCATGGCATTTTAGTAATACACCTATCACATCAATGTCTAAGTGGGAAATTTTCCTAACACCCATTTCTCTCCATTCTTCCACATGAGCATCTGTAATCATCCATTTTCTGCAAGACACCACTCCCATGGTTGTATTCTAAATTTGTCATCATCAATATGTTTCTGATCACTTAGGTAGGACATCATTCGACGCTCTGCCCTCCATCTCAATCTATCAGCCTATTCACCTTGTATTCCTTTATCTGGAAATTAATCCTTGCATGTTCTCCATTCGCTATTCCATTAATTAAACATTTTTCCACTATCGATCCCTGGCATCTTCCCATGTTCTCTCTTAATGACTTACTTAGTTTAAAAAATTGACTACATCAAAATGAATTTAAAATTCTGCATAAAAAAAGCCACAGACAAAAGTCAAGAGACAACCAATAAGCTGGGGAGAATATCTGTAGGTTATATTAGAGTTAATGACTAATGTTCTAAATAAAAGATGATCTCCTAAAACTAGGTAAGAAACAAAAAATTATGAAGAACCTAATAGAAAAATGAGTAAAGGCCATGGAAGCACAATTTTGAAAAAAGAACAAATAAAATATATAGCAGTATGAAACCTTCAACAAATAAATACATTTAAGGCCAGGCATGGTGGCCCACATCTGTAATCCCAGCACTTTGGGAGGCCAAGACGGGTGGATCACCTGAAGTTCAAGACAAGCCTGGGCAACATGGTGAAACCCAGTCTCTACTAAAAACACAAAAATTAGCCAGGCATGGTGGTGCACACCTGTAATCCCAGCTACTAAGGAGGCTGAGGCACAAGAATTGCTTGAACCTGGCAGGTGGAGGTTGCAGTGAGCTGAGATCATGCCACCGCACTCCAGCCTGGGTGACAGAGTGAGCCTCCATCTCAAAAAAAAAGAAAAGAAAAGAAAGATATTTCAGTTAAAACTTTGAAGAATATCATCCTCTAAACCTAATTTGTTGGCAAAGATCTAATAGTTTGATAATACATGTGGAAATTATAAAACACTTGTACATATTGCTGATAGAAGTTTATATTGGTACAATTTCAAGGAGAATTAGACAGCAATTCCTATTAAATTAGAACTCAAATTTCAACTCAGCAATTTCAGTTTTAGGAAGTTATTCCATAGAGAAAACTTGCACGTGTGTGAAATGACATATGTTCAACAATATTCAATACCACTTTGTTTTTTTAACAGCAACAGATTGGACAAGACCTAAATCTCCATTAATTAAACAACAACAACAAAAAAATACTGATCAAATAAACCAAGAATTCTTCTTTCAATGTTGTATTAGCAGACATTTAAAAGAAGGCAACAGCTCTGTATGCTGAATTGGAATAATCTGCAATATATTTTCAGGAGGAAAAGCTAGAAACAGAACCATGTTTTTAGCACGTTCTCATTTGTGGAGACTATTTTTAAACATACACATGTATGGTTTTATATACACGAAATATCTATATATGACTGCAAGAGAAATTAGTAACCCTAATAACCCTAATTTTCTCTGGAAAAAAGAACTGGCAAGTTGAGATCTGGCATGGAGGCAAAAAAGGATAAAGAATTGCTTTTTTTTTCTGTGCCTGGCTTATTTCACTTAATATAATGACCTCCAGTTCTGTCCATGTTGCTGCAAATGACATGATTTCACTCTTTTTTTACAGCCAAATAATATTTTATTGTGTATATACACCACAATTAGATAGAGAGTAGAATGATAGATACCAGAGGCTGGGAAGGGTGTTTGGATTGTGGGTAGGGAGAATGAAGAAAGGTTAGTTCACAGGTACAAACATAGAGTTAGATAGAAGGAATAAGACCTAACATTTGCTTTCAGTATAGAACGACTATAATTAACAATAATGTATTGTTTCCAAATAGCTAGAGAAGAGGACTTGAAATATTCTCAAAACTTAGAAATGATAAATACTTGAGGTGATGAATACACTAAATACACTAACTTGATCATAATACGTCCTATGCATGTAGCAAAATATCACATGCACCCCATAAATAGCTACAAATATTATGTGCCAATAAAAATAAAAATAAATAAGAATTGATTTTTTCTGTATTCTCTTTTCCCCTTTGACTTTTTAAACATACACAGTATCTTTTAAATTAATTAAAAGTAATGCAAGTCCATTGATTTTTTCTGTATTCTCTTTTCCCCTTTGACTTTTTAAATATCCATATTATCTTTCAAATTAATTAAAAGTAATGAGATGAAGAAATTAGTAAACAAATAAATAAGGTAACCCTTATGACTTTCTTTCTCAGCATCCTATTTTAATTCTCTATATCGCACTCATTACTTATAATTGTCCTCTTTATATGTTTATTATATGTCTCTACCACTAGAGTGCAAGCTAAATAAGAATGCAAACCGTGTGTATAAGACTCTACTACAAGCCCTTTGTGTGAATTAGAAGTAGGAGTCTCCTGGAGCAGATGCAGCCTCCACAGACTGTGGAGTGGAGCCTGGTGGAATTTCCATCAATACTTAACCTTTGCAGGTCACTCTTAACGCAGAGAACAATGTGCAAAAGTTTATGCAGCTACCCTACCTTTCTGGTTTGTATATCATTTTTATTCACGCACCTACAACAGAGTCTTCTACACAGCAGAATCTCAGTGTATATTTGTAGAATGGATAAATATATAGGTCACAGTATTGAACTCACTGGGAATATAAATTACTGCAGTAAGTTGAGGCAAGCATACTCCTTACTCACTCATTTCCTGTCTCTCAGTGATCACTATCTTTCATTGTCTGATGTTCCATGGCTTGAAAAGCATTGTGACTCTTTTTAAAAGGTTTATTTGTTCTAGGAGAGCGGGTAGGGCTATCCTTATTACTCCATTGTGATCAGGTGTGAAAACATGTCTATTGTGATTTCAAAACGCAGTTTAACTATATTATTTTTGGCCATAAACCTGAGAATTGATTTCTGTTTGGATTAAACCAAGAGCTAGTGATAGAAAAGCATGTGTAATTGTAAAAGGTATTTTGGTGGAATTGTTTTGAAAAATTATAATATACATATGCCTATCCCATTAACTAGAATATTTTAAACCAGTTACTAGATAGTATTTTACACTAAAATTGGCCTTAGACATTAGGGAACTCTCTAAGACTTAGCTTTCTTCTCTTTAACGTTCTTTCTATTACACTTTTCTTACCATCGGTCTTTCACCCCTCTCACTACTTTTATTTTTGTTTTTGTCTGGTTTTGTTTTATTTCCACTTCTGAGTGATTTGACAGCTGGAAATACCAGTCTTCCTTTCTTTATCACACTTACTTTATCTACTTGTATGGCTTCTCATAACAATAAAAGGGAAAATTATAAAGCCAAACATGTAAGAAATACAAGGTTTTGATTTAGTAATACTAAGTTTATAACCTTTTGTTTGCAAGTCATAAAGTCGCTCAATCTCTCTTCTATCGAATAAAAAGCACTGGGGTGACAGCCCATGCAGGCAACTTGTTCACTTATGTCTAAACTGGGGACTATGACCCATGTGGTTGAAGAGTGTGCTGCAGCGGAGAAAGCACTGGAATTAGAGTTAAAGGCCTTGAATTTCACCCTGAGTCCATTTGCCAGCTATAAAGCCTTCTACAAGATGCTTGATGCTATTGAAACACATTTTCTTCATTATATTAGGAATGATAATTTTTACTTTATAGGACTTTAGTGAGAATTTATATATTCTTCACAAAACATTTATTGAAAGTTCATAGACATTGTACTACTGGTTGGAATAAATTATTAAATCATAGAACATATGTGAGTCTAGGATATAGAAGGCATTCAACAAAGTATAAAAGTAAGGTTTACTGAAAAGCCACAGGTAGGGGTGGTTAATTTTAGTTGAAGAGGCTTTTAAAATCTTTAGGAAAAATATGAATATTTAAGCAGGAACTTGAGTGGGGAAGTCTTGAGTTGAAGAAAGAAATTTGGAAGACACATGGAGTCATCAGCATATGGCTAGGATTTAAAATTGTAGAATGAATTCCTTAGGGAATGAGACATAGAAAATAAAAAGACCAAGAACTGAACCCTCAGACTCTCTAAACTAAAAAGCTGGGGAAATAAATAGAAATCAACAAACAATACTGGAAAAAAATAAAATAAAATAAAATAAAACAGCCAGCATGTTGGGAAGAAAATTAGAATGGCTTAACAGCCAAGGGGAGACACAGGTTTTTTTGGTTGTTGTTTGTTTGCTTTTTGAGATGGAGTCTCACTCTGTCGCCCAGGCTGGAGTGCAGGGGCGCGATCTCAGCTCACTGCAAGCTCCACCTCCTGGGTTCACACCATTCTCCTGCCTCAGCCTCCCCGGTAGCTGGGACTACAGGCGCCCGCCACCACGCCAGGCTAATTTTTTTTTTGTATTTTTAGTAGAGACGGGGTTTCACCATGTTAGCCAGGATGGTCTCGATCTGCTGAGCTCATGATCCACCCGCCTCGGCCTCCCAAAGTGCCGGGATTACAGGCTTGAGCCACCGCGCCCGGCCGGGGAGACACAGTTTAAAGGAGAAGAAAAACAATCAGATGTGACAAATACTGGTTCTGAGCCAAATAATAGTTACTTTTTTATTAATAATTCAACAAATGTTAATTGAGGTCCTACTATGTGCTTTGTGCTGTCCTGAGGGGTAGAGGTGCAACAACCAACACAACAGATAAATATCCCTGCTTTAATGGGGTTTCCCTCCTCGTCAACTGTGACTTGGCCACAGCATCCAGTAGGAAAAGGCCGCAGGTCCTTGACAAAAGCATTGTCTGTGGTTGTGGAGGAAAGTCTAACTGGAATGGGTTCAGGCATGAATAAAAGGTAAAAAAATTACAGACAATAAGTAAAGTCATCACTTTGAGAAGTTTTGTTATAGAATCAAAAAGAAAAATGGTGAAGAGGAAAGGGAGATTGCGATGGTTAATTTTATGCGTCAATTTCATTGGGCCATAAGGTGCTCAGATATTTGGTCAAAAATAATCCTAGTTGTTTCTGCAAAGGTATTTTTTACCATGAGACTAACATTTAAATCAGAAGGCTGAATATAGCAGATTATTTTCCCTAATGTTGGAGGGTCTCATCCAATCAGTTGAAGGCCTTGATATAATGAAAAGACTGATCCTCTCCCAAGTAATAGAGAATTCTTTCTGCCTGACAGCATTCAAAGTAGGACATAGATGTTTGTTTTTCCTGTCTTTGGATACAAACTGAAACATTGGCTCTTCCTGGGTCTCAAGCACACTGAACTAGAATTACATGATCAGCTCTCCTGGGTCATCAGCTTGCCAAATCACCCTGCAAATTTAGGGACTTGTCAGCTTCCATGGTTACACGAAACAAGTCCTTGTAATTAATCTCCATCTGTAGATCTCTATCTCTATTTCTCTCTCTCTCTCTCTCTCTCAAATCTATCTACATCCTATCAATTCTGCTTCTCTTGAGAACCCTAATACCTTTCAGAGGTCAAGAAAGTTTTGTGTGTGTGTTCGTTTTGTTTCAATATGCAAAAACATCCCCACATGTTGTACCCTGATTAAGAAGGACTTGTAGAGGGAGAGGAGAGCTAATGATGCCGGAAGAGAGGGAAGAATAGTTACAGTGATGTTCTTGGAAAGGTGAGAAAAGTTCGGATCTGATAATACAACTAGGGATCCTGGCTGTAATGGGTTAAATTATGTCCCCTAAGAAGATATATTAAAGCCCTAATTCCTAGTAGCTGTGAGTGACCTTATCAGGAAATAGGGTCTATAGAGACATAACCAACCTAGGTTAGGTTCCTACTGGATTAAGGTGGACCCTAATCCAATATTTTGTGTCCTTATTAGGACACAAGGGAGGTCACCTTGGGAAAACAGAGGCAGAGATTAGAGTGACGCATCTACAAACCAAGGAGCACCATGGATTCTCTGCAACTGTAAGAAGCTAGCAAGAGGCAAGCCAGGATCCTCTCCTAGAGCCTTCACATAGAGGTAACATAGCTCGGCCACCACCTTGATCGCACACTTCTTGTCTCCAGAACTATGAGAGAATAAATTTCTATTGTTATAAGACACCCAGTTTGTGATGATACTTTGTTTTGGCAGAACTGAAAACTAATACACTGGCCTTAGTGGCATTTATAACCATTTCAGGACAAGAAGCTGCAAAGTTATGGGATCACAAAATTCATGGTATGCTTCAGTAGGACAAGTTATTTTATGGGCTTGATGACCAAAAAAAAAAAAAAAAATGCACTGATGAATATATTGGTGGGGCTCAATAGGCTTTCAGGCACCAATCCCTTTGTTCTTCCTCCTCTCCATGCTTCTGGCCTATAAAGCCAATTTGCATGGAAGTTAGCCAAATGGGAACGAAGTACCAATCCTATCAATTTTTGCAAGCTGTCTATGACTTCCAATTCAGAGGCCTCTGGTGAACACTGCAATGAAAGGACCAAGTGCGTTTTTCTTGTCCCTGATACCCCTGGGAGTTGGAGGCCTGGCCCTGGCTGCTGAATCATGCATGCAGAGGCCATAGGGCCATCAGGATGGGTACCCTGCTCAGAAACACTGACCTACTTCTGGAAGGCAGGCTCTGGCTTTGTCCAGGTTTATTAACTCATTGGATAAAGTGTGAGGAAGACAATGAAAAGAGAGAGGCCAGAAATATCCCCTCCCACACCTATGCCCCTGAAGGAGAACAGCTGATGTTCTCCTCTCTTGTAAATCATAGAGAGGAAAGAATTCTGTTCTAATAATGATGGACCTTAAGTATCAGGGTACGAGATTATATTTCAATGCACTAGCAAAGATTACGTCTAGCTAGGGAAATTTGAATTTCCATAATGCCATACAGCACTTAATAGTACCCCAGTGGGCAAAGATAGTTATAGTACTTCTTAAGTCTAATTACAATGAAGTCCACGCCAAAAAGCTATACATGAAAAAGTATTTGAATTCTAGCCAATGTAATAGTTAATACAGCAAAATTCCAACAAAACAAAGAATGCAGACATTCCCATGACTCTTTCTCAAATTTTTTTTATTATTCTAGAAAAATTACGGGTTTTGGATTCAGGTCATCTGCATTTAAATTCTGACCCTGCCACTTACTAATTAGATAACCTTGAGCAAAATATGTCGCCTTCCTGACCCTCAATTTTGTCATTTCATAAGGAAGATTGATGATTGTCCCAAAGAGGCTTCAGACTCATGTTAGGGTGATCATATGTCCAGTAAGCCTAGAACAATGCCAGTTTGTTTGATGCCTGTGCTTAATTATTATGCCCTTTTATTCTCAAAAACGACCTAATTTGTTCAATAAAATTATAAGATCATTGAATTCATATGTGCCAATATGAAGGTGTCTTAATCCATTCAGGTTGCTATAACAAAAATATCGTAAACTAGGTGGCTTATGAACAGTAAATATGTATTTCTCATAGTTCTAGATCCTGGGAAGTCCAAGATCATGCACTGGCTGATATGGTTTTGGTGTTTGTCCCCATCAAATCTCATGTTGAAATGCAATCCTCAGTGTTGGAAGTGGAGCCTGGTAAGAGGTCATTGGATCCTGTGGGCAGATCCCTCATGAATAAACCATTATTATATAAACCATAGCACCATCCCCTTTGTAATAAGTGAGGTCTCACTCAGTGAGTTCACATGAGACGTAGTTGTTTAAAAGTCGGGGAACTCCCATCTCTCTCTTGCTCCCTCTCTTGCCATGGGATACACTGGCTCTCCCTGCACTTCCCAACGTGATTGGAAGCTTACTGAGGCCCTCACCAGAAGCAGATGCGGGCACCACACTTCCTGTACAGCCTGCAGAACCGTGAGCCAATTAAACCTCTTTTCTTTATCAATTACCCAGTCTTAGGCATTCCTTTATAGTAACACAAAAGCTGACTGACGAATACGCCAGGAGTTTCAGTCTGGTGTGAGCCCATCTCCTGGCTCATAGATGGCACCTTCTTGGGCCCCACGTGGTGGAAAGAGCAGAGTGGCTCTCTGGGGTCTCTTTTTTAAAGACACAAATCCCATTTATGAGTGCTTCACCCTTATGACCTAATCACCTTCCAGAGACCCCATGTCCTAATATCATCATTTTAGGAGTTAGTATTTCAACATATGAATTTTGGAGGGACACAAATTTTCAGACCATGGCACACAGCAACTTGAGAATTTTAAAATTACACATGAATGTAAGTTTCAATAATGAGAATCATGCTCCCTAAGCAGTCTCCATAAAGAAGAATTTTTTTGTTTGTTTTTGTGGGCTAGTGTAAAGTAAACAGCATGGGAATATGTAACATGAATCAATTAAAGGACTGAAATTTACCCTCTTAACAAATTTTTGAATGCCAGTTTTTTGTATACCAATTATACCTCAATAAAGCTAGAAAAAAAATAAACACAAAGCTGAATTGTGGGTAAATGAGTGAGTATAAGAACGTGCATGCTGAAAGGAGGAGAAGCATTCTTGAAAGCAAATGAATCTATTCAGTTACTTAGATTACCATTGATGAATTTTTCTGCTGAAAAAGCTAGAGGGCACAGTAGGAGCTAAGGTGGATAGAACACCAACAGTATGCCAGAAATCATCATTTGAGCTGCTTCTCTCTCTCTTTCTCTCATTTAAATATAATTAAATTAAATTACCACAACCTCATAAAGTAGGCATTGGTATGCTCATTGCACAATGGTGGAAATTGAGGCTCAATTGATTCTACTTCTGGCTCAACTTAACAGCAGAACGAGGTTTTGGAATCAGATGGCACTTCTTCCTGAAGCCTTGCTCTTTCTCATATGCATTCGTCCTTGATATGGCCCATCTTTTCACAGCCAGGGACATTTTTGAGAAAATAGAATGGGGAATGGTGGTGACACTCAAATCTGTCTCTGCTCTATCAAAGCCTTCTGAGATCTGTGCCACTACCAGTGGGTGAACAAACATAGAGCTTCTGATGATGCCATCAGAGAAGACCAAGCCCTAAAAGGCTGCAGAGGAGCCAGCTGGGGAAAATGGATGACTTATCTGAAATCCAGTAAAGGTGCATTTCCGCAACACACATGGAGGGAATAAAACAGCTTGTTAGGACTGTCAGTGGCTCCAGCTGGGGCACATGGCGCCAAGGTTCAGCAATGCTGAAGAAATAGGCATCAATATTTGCCCCCATTTTAACACCAAGTCCAAAGATATTTGCTTCTGACAAGCAAAGATCTGAGGTTGTTTCCCTGTGAGTCCACTCAGATGGTGGCTGCCACCTCCTCCCATGCCTAGCCCCCACTGAGCCAGGAGTTCTGCATTGCCACCAATGCTGCTGAAAGAGAACGAGTGATGAGTCATGCTGCATTTCAACTTTTAACATTCTCAGCCTGTTCCTACCAGGCACTTCTCAACGTGGTCTTCTGCAGGAAAATCGGAGGAGGGAAACCTGAGTGAGTGACTGTTGCTCACCGCCACAGGGAAATTGCTCTTTCTTATGTCTTTTCCTGAAATTGATTCTGAAAGGCACTTTACATAGCTTTTGGTTACCAGCAAGAATATGATGCCTATTTTGGTTGAAACTCCCCAATGTCTTATTTAGTTAATAGGCCTGTATAAGTAATTTGGGAAAGTGAGCCATAATCTTAGCATCTCTTTCGATGGGCAAGTGAAATTTTCTAAATGCATGCTCATGCTAGTGTCATTGAGTATGGCCGCTCATTTTTCTTTCGTGTGCTTGCTTGATTTTTAACTTAATTTTATTTTAATATAACCTATTTTATGTAATTGAGTATTAATACTGTCAGTATTAAAGTGTACAATTTGGTGCATTTTAACAAATGTATACACTCCTGTAACCACAATCACAATGAAGATATTTAAAGTTTTCATTGCCACAGACAGTTCTGTAATTTTTTCTCCATTTCCAGTCAAATCCACCTGCCACCTAGCACCGTACCCCCAGCCCACCTCCAGAGGTCATTGCTTTCTTCATTTCTATTACAATAGATGAGTTTTACCTGTTCTTGAATTTCATATCAGAGGAAGTGTACAGTATGATCCTTGTGTCTGACATTTTTGTCATTCATCTGTGTGTTATATTCACTGATATATTTATGTTTATTCATTCCTTTGTTGATGGACATTTGGGTTTTTTCACTATTTCAAATAAGAATGCAATCAATATTCTTGTACAGTCTTTGCTTATAAACAGATGTTTCCATTTCTTTATGTTAAATATCTAGGAGAGAAATGGATGATTATAAAATGTACACTTAACATTATAAGAAATTGGCATACAGTTTTCCAAAGTTGCTGTTTTACATTCCCACTCGTAGTGTATCACAGTTGCAGCCCTTTTACAGTCTCTCCAAAATTTGATATTCTAAATCTTTTAAATTTGAGCCATTCCAGTAGTGTATAATGATATTTCATTGTGACTGCAATTTATATTTCTCTACTATCTAACCTTGATGAATATCTGTTCATGTTCTTATTAAACATTCATATATCCTGTTTTGTGAAGTAGCTACCCAAGTCTTTTGCTCACTACTTTTAAATTATTTTTTCTTTTTTTACTATTGAGCTGTAAGTGTTCTTTGCATATTAAGGAAACATGTTTATTGTCAGATATATCATTATAAATTATTTCTTCCAATCTGTGACTTATCTCTTCAAATTTGACATTTGATGAGCTGAAGTTTTCTTTTTTATAACTTTTATTTTAAGTTTAGAAATACATGTACAGTCTTGTTACATAGGTAAACTTGTGTCATGGGGGTTTGTTGTACAGATTATTTTGTCACTTAGGTATTAACCCCATTAGTAATAACCCATTAGTTGTTTTTCCTGATCCTCTATCTCCTCCCAACCTCCACCATTTTTGCTTACCCCTTTGGATCAAGATTGGAAATTGGGACAAGAATAAATATAAATACATGTACTTTTTCAGGGGTAGAAGGATGGGATACCTAGTCATGTAATTGCAGAGTACCTGAGTCAGGATCTGGGCACCCCACTGCTGAGATCTCTAGAGTGAACCTAGGTTTAAAGAGCTGTGTTCTGGCTCTGGAATAAAAGAGGCCCTTCTGATAGGACCCAGTGTGTGGTATTCCCCTTTTTGTGTCCATGTGTTCTCATAATTTCACTTCCACTTATAAGCAAGAACATATAGTATTTGGTTTTCTGCTCCTTCACTAGTATGCTAAGGTTAATAGCCTCAAGCTGCATCCATGTCCCTGCAAAGGACATGATCTCTCTCTGTTTTTATGGCTGCATAGTATTCCATGGTGTATATGTACCACATTTTCTTTATCTAGTCTATCATTGCTGGGTATTTAGGTTGATTCCATGTTTTTGCAAACTATGCATCCGCTAAAGGTCTAATATCCAGCATCTAAAAAAAACTTAAACAAATCAACAAGAAAAAAACAACCCCATTATAAAGTGAGCAAAGGACCTGAACAGACTTTCCAAAGAAAACATACAAGCAGCCAATAATCATATGAAGTTTTCATTTTTTATAAAATCAACTTTTTCATTTCATTTTTATTTCTTTAGTGGATATTGTTTTTGGAATTCTAAGAAAATTTTGCTCATACCAAGGTCACAAATATATTTTCTGTATCTTCTTCTAAAACTTTTACACTATTAGCTTTTACATTTAGCATTGCAATCTATCTTGAGTTATTTGTATGAGGTGAGGTATGGTTTAAAGCTTCTTTTTTTAATTTGTAAAATACAGATATCCAAGTTTTTTAGCATTAATATTGAAAACACTGTTACATTACCCACAGAATTGCTGACACTTGTATTAATCTGTTCTCACGCTGCTAATAGATACCCAAGACTGAGTAATTAATAAAGGAAAGAGGTTTAATTGACTCACAGTCCTACATGGCTGGGGAGGCCTGACAATCATGGCAGAAGGTGAATGAGGAGCAAAGTCACATCTTACATGACGGCAGGCAAGAGAGCTTGGGCAGGGAACTCCCAATTATAAAACCATCAGATCTCGTGAGACTTATTCACTACCATGAGAACCATATAGGAGAAATCACCGCCATGATTCCATTATCTTCACCTGGCCCCACCCTTGACATGTGGGGATGATTACAATTCAAGGTGAGATTTTGGTGGGGACACAGCCAAATCATATCAACACCTCAATGAAAGACCACTTGAAAGTATATATCTGAAGTCTTTATCTGGTTTACTTATGTGTTCTCTGTTATAATCTATTAATTTATTTGCCTGTGTTTATGTCAATAACACACAGTCTTAATTCTTGTAAGTAGTAGTTGTAATGTATCTTGCAATGAGGTAATTTAAGTTCTCCTACCTGGTTCTCCTTTTTCAAAATAAATTTTAATGTCATTTTGTCAATTTTTTCAAAAATCCCGTGGGATTTTTCACTGAAATTGAGCTGGATCCATTGGATTTTGTAAGTGCACAATCAGATCATCTAAATACAGCTTTGTTTTTATTAATCCCAGTTTTTATGTGTTTCGTCTTCACATTTTCTTGCCCTATTGTCCTGGCTAGAACCTCCAATACAAATGTCCTTTGGCATTTCTTATAGTGAAAGTTTGCCGTCATTGAATTCTCTCATTATCAGTTTATTCAAAAATTGTCTTTTTTACCTTTTCTTAAGTAGATGCTTTTTCATGATATGGAATCATAGCATGAAACTTTTTTCCTCCCTCTTAGCACTTTAAAGTTGCCATTCCCCTGTCTTCTGCCTCACATTGTTTCTGATGAAAAATTAACCATAATTACTATTGTTGTTTCCTGCTTTTGACATGCCCTTTTCTCCTCTAGTTAATTGTAGAAATTTCACTTTATCTTGGCTTTTAGCCATTTGGCAATGATATGCCTTGGTGTTGTTTTATTTGTATTGATTGCTTGGGACTCACTGAGACTCTATAATGTCTCGGAGAGGATTTGCACCATTTTTGCTTACCCCGTTGGATCAAGATTGGAAATTGGGCCAAGAATAAATATAAATACGTGTACTTTTTCAGGGGTGGAAGGATGGGATACCTAATAATGTAATTGCAGAGTGCTTGAGTCAGGATCTGGGCACCCCACTGCTGAGATCTCTAGAGTGAACCTAGGTTTAAAGAGCTGTGTTCTGGCTCTGGGATAAAAGAGGCCCTTCCTACCACCACTTCTGTTTCCAGGTTTCTACAAGTATTACCTTTCTTTGAGCTACGAGTACTCTTAAACCCTGTGATATAAAGAGTTTGTGAGGCATAAGCTTAGTAAACACTTTATGATACCAGTTACTAGAGGCACAGAGCATGAGGTTGGTTGGCTTTTCTTTCTGTACTTTTTTTACTTTTGTTTTTTGAGACAGGGTCTCACTCTGTCACCCAGACTGGAGGGCAGTGGCATGATCATGGCTCACTGCAGCCTCAACCTCCCGGGCTCCAGTGATCCTCCCACCTCAGCCTCCAGAGTAGCTAGGACCACAGGCACGTGCCATCACACATGGCTAATTTTTTGTGCAGACAAGGTCTTACTATGTTGCCCAGACTGGTCTTGAACTCCTGGGCTCAAGGGATCCCCACCCCACCTCAGCTGCACAAAGTGCTGGGATTACAGGCATGAGCCACTGCACCCAGCCTCTCTCTACTTCTGATTTAGCATTGCAGTTTCTGTTCTACCCTGAGATCACAGTAATACTTTCTTCTGCTTAACAATGTGTCTCTATCCCATCTGCCATCCCCTCATATTCCTGATAGGAAAAGAAAACATATATATATATACACATATATATACATATATATATACATATATATACACACACACACACAAACATATACACACACACAAACACACACACACACACACGCCTTTTAGGGATGGATTATTTTATCTCCTAAGTTAAATTTCCTGATATTTTTCCTTCTGCAAACACACACACACACACACACACTATATATATATATATATATATATGTACACACATACATACATATATATATGTTTGGGATATATGTTTTTTTCCGTTTTGTTAATTGATTCTATAGATGGTATTAATGACTGGTACTGGCTTGTACCAAGTCAAGTGCTGCCCATATTTCCTTGATCCTTACCATTCCAGTCAATTCTGTACTATTTTGACTATCAGCACCTGCATCCTTTTGCCTGAGGCTTCCTCTCTGTCTTCCAAGACCCACCTTGTCCGTACATACAGTGATCTGAAAATGCCACATATTTGTGTGCCATCTTCTCCCTGAGAGCAAACCCCAGTGAATAATTCGAAAGAACTGGTATATGAACACACAGCCCCCTCACTTGCTCTAGGATGACTCTGAAGCCTACATCCTATTTTTATTTTCCTGAGTTTTTCAGAGGGGTGAACTCCAGTTGCCCCAGTAGTGACTTGTTTAATAACATACCTCTGATACCATGTTTTCATTCTTCCCTATCTTGCTTCCCTACCCCTCTATCAGTGTCACCTAGGATTAACCCTAGGTAAAAATTTACACTTGAATATTTGTCTTGGGATGTGCTTCTGTGGGAACTCAGGTATCACATTTACCAGTTAAGAGAGATCTTCGATGCTTCAATCCTGAAGAGGGTCTTGCAAATTTTTTTTAGTTTTTTTTTTTCCTAGCTATCAGAATATATGTGCATGTTTATGCCTAAGAAGAAGGGTTTCCTATTTTTCAGGCCATCCGCTTGGGTCTAAGTAACAATCACACTTGATTCCCTGGGGGTGACTCACCAGCTGTCTTTGGACTTGTAGTTCAGATTGAAATGGCTCCTGGTGCTCCTCCCCATCTGGTATGAGAACTTCACACCTTCTGGAAATCCTCCTTGTGCCTTAGTCCTACTGTTGCTGTGCCTACCTGCAGAGCACACTTACAGAGGTAAAGGGCTCCATTTCTGTGTTACTCACTGATAGGGCCCCTCTGCCATGTTGCCCATGCCATGGCCACCTTGTTAAGCTGCCTCGATGGTGGCAACAGAAGTGACCTGCTGCGATGGCTTTTCCTATTGACTAGGCTAAATTTCCTGACTTTTTTTTCTTTTCCAAACCCCTCATAGAAATCATTTCTGCATGGATAACTAAGCCAGATCATCACAGGCCAGACCACATACTGGTTAGCTTTAAAAAGCATTTGTTGAACACCACATGTTCTCACTTACAAGTGGGAGCTGAACAGTGAGAACACGTGGACACACAAGAAGGGGAACAACACACACTGGGGCCTGTCAGTAGGGCATGGAGAGGGAGCACACCAGGATAAATAACTAATGCATGTGGGGCTTAATCCTAGGTGATGGGTTGACAGGTGCAGCAAACCACCATGTTACACGTTTACCTATGTAACAAACCTGCACGTCCTGCAAACATGTCCTGAAACTTAAAATTAAATTAAATTAAAAATTTTAAAAAAGATCAGATGAATCTGATCTTTGCTTTTGTACCTCCTGTCTTTCAAATGAAGTTTTATTGGCACAGAAAAAAAATATTTGTTGAATCTTTTGTGTTAATACTCAAGTCCTGGAGGAAGAAGTTTTTGTTTTGTTTTGCTTCTTATTTTTCTCTCCTTATGAAGAAAATACAAGTTCACCCACAGAACACGCCTTGTGAGCCCTGCTGCCTGTAAGAATCTTTTCTTTCTTTTTCCCTCTGGCCTTCTCTTATGTGAATTAGGTCAGTTGATTTAAGTCTTGAGTCCTTCGCTAATTATTTCACTGTACAAAAATAAAAAGAAATTATGAATCCTTAGAATAATAGAAGGTAATAAAAGTCAACTTCCTTGTTCTAGGTATGAGGAAATTGACAGAAGGCCACCATGCAATTTGTTCAGAGTCAAGCAGGAGGTTAGCGGCAGGATGAAATATAGAATATAGGTTTCCTCAACATCTGTCCAATGTTGTTGATACATACTAAATAGAATATTAGATCTAAAAGTAGTTTATAAAATACAGTATAAATACAATAAAATATTATTAGAAAGGCTGAACACAATTTATGCATTTATTTAACAAATATCTCCATTTTCAAGAAACTTACATTTTAGTGGGTATGACATATAATAAATAAACCCAGAAGTAAATAGAGAACATGATATTTCAGATGTGTTAAATGTCACAGTGAAAGAGCAAGAAGAGAAAGGGAATAGGGAACCTAAGAAGAGCTAATGATAATTATATTTTTAGAAGTTTGTTCAGGGAAAGTCTCACTCATGTTGTTACATCTGAGCAAAGACCAATTTGTTTCATGCTTCTCTAACCACATGAAAGGGTCTTTTCCCATCCTCTCCTGACCAATTATCATTCATTTTCAGTGACATTCTCTCAAAGAGAACTTTTGGGACCTACTAGTAATCTGAACAATTGGTTTGTCAGTCATAAATTTGGTTTGATTAATTACAATTATCACAGTTTGAAACTGTATACTTATATATTTGTTAGCTTCTCTGTCTCCCCTACTAATTTATTATCCTCATGAGGCTCTTTTCAGCAATATATCAGCAGCACCCAGAATAAAGATTGGCTCATAGCAGTCTTTGAGTAGTTGTTTAATGAATGAATGGATAGAAGGATAGATAGATGGGAGGACGGGTGGGTGGATAGACAGATGGATGGGTAGTTGTATGAAAGTATTGATGGGCAGACAAATGGATGATTGGGTGGATAGATGGATAAATGGATGGTAGGATAAACAGATGGAGCCAAAGTTAGGAGAAATGTAGAACAGGTATGGTTGACAGTCTCCAAAGATGGTGTCATCAGTTTCTTCCCTCCCTATAGATGTATGCTGCAACTGACATCAAAGTGGAGTCTAACTATTTTCACCTCCATTCCAGATGGGCCTTTGTGACTTTCTCAATAGAGCATGGCAGAAGTGACATTTCAGAACTTCTGAGACTATGACAAGAAGTCCTGCAGCATCTTCCTGCATTTCTTGGAGTATTCAGCCTGGGAGAAGCCTGCTGCCATGTTAGAAGTCTGCTGTCTTGAAACCTCCATGCTGTGAAGAAGCTTAAACTAGGCATATGGAGAGGTCACGTGGAAGGAGAGAAACCTGACCAGCCCCCAGGTATCTCAGCCCAAATGTCAATCTCCAGTCCTAGCTGTCATCTGTTTTCAACTGCCTGAGAGAATTCAAGCAAGAAGAGTTCACCTGAGCCTAATTGTCCACAGGACAATAGGGGGCCGCACTAAATCGTTGTTTTAAACCACTAAGTTTTGGAGCATTTTGTTACATAACAGTAGGTAACTGGAATGTCTGGAAAAATAACATATTGAGAAGCTTACATTGTCATTTGAAACGTCATAGAAATAGAAATGGTGGGTGTGAATAGACCTACAGATGAAAAAAAAAAAATGAAGATTTACAGAAGCCAATTGACGGCCAAGAAATGGCACAATGAGAACTACAATCCAAGCCTAGAATTTAAAAAGATACAAGAGATAGACAAAAAAGAGGATGAGATGAAAACAAAAGACTTTATACCTTCAACATGTTTAATGTTTTATCCAATCTTTCTTAGCTGAAGTCAAGAATATATAATCCAAGTGGTCTTCCCTAAGCTAAATGTTTGTTTGTTTTTTTTTAAATGCCCTGCTCACCCCACAGGATTGCACATGTGCTACGACTAAAAAATAAAAGTAAAGAAAAGAAAATTTTCTATGCTTGGAATAGCAAAAGCCTCTATCCTCTCACTCTTCATAGCATCTGGGAAACATGTCCTCAAATTCTTAGGTCCTTCTAGCTGGTTTGGACTTGATCCAATCATTTAGTAACTACCACAATGCCCAATACAGCAAAAAGTTCAAAGTTACTTCCTGTTAATTAGCCAAGGCAGTTTTGAGGGTCCCAGCTGTGCAATTCATTTTCATGTGCAGTATCCCCAATTAGGCCAACTCTGTCTGAAATTTCTGGAGCCACAACTTGATAATCAGTGGAGAGATGCACCAAGCTAAGATAAGGTCAAAGTATATTTTCTTTAGTGGTTCCCCCAAGACAACACTTCAAAATCACTTACCAGAGTAAAAACTATATTTCATATACTTTATGAAAATAAATGTGCAGTCCTAGAAGGGGAAGTATCCATGATTAAATACCTGACCATTTCTCTTTATGCTATAACCTAAAGGAACAAAAATAAGATTCTTTTTCTGACTTGTTTGAGCCCACTTCTCATATTTTGAAATAAACTGCCCATCGGTGACAGGCTTCCCCTCCCAGATAAATTGGTCAAAAGATCCATGTTAGATTGCTGACCTAAAAATTCATTTGGCTGTAACTGCCTGCCGTGTCAATGCACTTTCATTAAAAAAGTGGACTTTTCTGCATAAACAATATAGAAGACCCATTGATCACAGTGCCTGGCATGCCAACACCACCTTTTTCTTTTTTTTTTTTTGAGACAGAGTCTCTCTCTCTCACCCAAGCTGGAGTGCAATTGTACGGTCTTGGCTCACTGCAACCTCCGCCACCAGGGTTCAAGTGATTCTCCTGCCTCAGCCTCCCGAGCAGCTGAGACTACAGGCACACGCCATCACACCCGGCTAATTTTTGTATTTTTAGTAGAGACAGGGTTTCACTATGTTGGCCAGGCTGGCCTCGAACTCCTGATCTGGTGATCTGCCTGCCTCAGCCTCCCTGAGTGCTGGGATTATAGGTGTGAGCCACTGTGCCTGGCCTAACACCACCTTTGTAAAGAAATTCCTGTCCCATAGGACCTGAAGAAGTGGACAACGCCAAGAGACATGCTTGACTGACTAAGGCAGCAAATCCTGGAGCCAGCCAATGCCCTGTCATCTTCCATTCCCATGGAAAACCAGCCTGACCAATCAAATCGTTTCTCTCTCTGGCATTCAGAGTCATTGACCAAAAGCAGCGCTAGCAGAGGCAGCTGCTGCTCAAAGCCATAGCAGAGTGAGAGGTGAGAGAGGCATGCTGGGTCTCAAGTGAGCCAAAGTGAAGCATAGCCTATAAAATAGAGAGACGAATTAAAGAGTGCAAAAAGCCAGCTGGTAGAAAAACGAAGTTGAAGTAGATGTGAAATGTGAAATGGAGTCATCCTGAGAAGGTGAATGAAACTATGCAGGCAGGAAAAGACAAAGAGAGATTAGCTAGTTCCTGGACAGCCTTGGCTCCTGAATACCACTTGGCCTTCTAGATCCAGGACTGGCTCTGGTCTTTGTGTGTATCTTTACAACTTCTTTTTCACTTAAAGTGGCTGGAGTGAGCTACAGTCCTTTAAGAGCATGGTGGCAACGTGCTTTAGAGTGAAAACTGCCTGGATTCAGCCTTAAAGTTTAGAAAAGGCTTCGGCCGGCCTGGTGCAGTGGCACACGCCTGTAATCCCAGCACTTTGGGAGGCTGAGGCGGGCAGATCACGAGGTCAGGAGATTGAGACCATCCTGGCTAACACGGTGAAACCCTGTCTCTACTAAAAAATACAAAAAATTAGCCGGGCGTGGTGGCGGGCGCCTGTAGTCCCAGCTGCTTGGGAGGCTGAGGTAGGAGAATGGTGTGAACCCGGGGAGGCGGATCTTGCAGTGAGCCGAGATCACGACACTGCACTCCAGCCTGGGAGACAGAGCGAGACTCTGTCTCAAAAAAAAAAAAAGAAAAGAAAAGGCTTCTGCCTCATCTGGAGATGGCCTCCTCAGTGCTGGGCATACAGAATCAGGTTTCACAGGGAAGACCCGGCATAAATGCTCCCCCATGGGCAATGTAGGTGGAGAGGTAGGAAGCTGGCCCACCCCAGTGTTCTCATTTGGAACGTGTAAAAACCTTGTGAGCAAAACTAAGCTTGGACTATTGCCCAGGAAATGCTGAGCTATCCTTCTGGCCTCTCTGATGCCTGCTCCATGTTTCAGCCAGAAAACACAGGAAATCTCCGGACTGGGAGTCTTCTGTGTGCTCTGTGGCACCTTTCCTTATCTCACCCCATGCACGTGCAGCCACCATCCCTGAGATTCTTGTCTGGCTCTTGCTAATCAAAATTCTTTAGAACCTAATGTTTCTCCTCTTTATGCTCCTGCACAGGCCCAAGGATGGGGCCCTTTTCTTTGTCTTGTTTTGTTTTTTATCTACCAGTTCCTGGAAACAATTTGAATTCTTTCTTATCTTTCTCTTTGGCCCCAATTAATAGCAGCCTTGCTTTTACCTCCATAAAAGCAATATATGTTTATTGCAGATAATCTGAAAAAATACAGAAGAAACGACAGAAGAAACAGTTTCCAATGTAGAGACAACCAATATTAACATATTAATATACTTTTTCTGATTTATTTTCTATGAATATATTTATAGATAAAAGATGTATTTTTGAATTACATATAATCTGACATTTTCTCTTAACATGATTTTACGAATGTTTTAGATTATCATGAAATATCTTCAAAAACACTATTTTAAAGTTGCTGCAGAATATCCTATTAGAGGGGAAGACCATCATTTACTCAACTTTTCCCTATTGTACATTTACTGTAGTTCAAGGCACCATTGATCATAGTTCTTCCAGAGCAGTTTATATGATAACCTCGGTCTCATCATAGTACAGATGGCAAATGTGCCAGGTGATGGGGAAGGTCAGGGGCTAAGAGTGACCTCTGCAACCAGCCTGCCGGCATTTAATTCCAGCCGCACCATTTACTTATGCATAAGCTCAGACAAGTTGTTTAACATTCTATACTTCAGTTTTCTCATCTGAAATGGGGATAATAAAAGTCCTTTTCTCACAGGTTCATGGGGAGATTAAATGAGTTAATACCTCTAAACTGCTTACAAATGTACCTGACACATTGAATGGTTGTTATTATTATGGCACTGTTAGGGAGAACAGCTGTCCCTATTCATGATGTTAGTTTTTATCAACTGAGGATGGACCTCTTCGGTAGGACCCCTGGCCTCCTTCACATTCTCCCTATTCCTGGATATTCTTCAAAAGAGGGTGGATCTACCTCGGTGGTAGCTTTGGAAAAAGACATGGGTATATGCAGTGTTGTGGGTTGAATAGTGGTTCCCAAGAAATATATGTCTAAGTCCTAATTCTTGGAACCTATAAATGTGAACTTATTTAGCAAAAGAGTATTTGCCCAATGTAATTAAGAATCTCAAGATCATCCTGGATTCAAGGTAGGCCCTATAACCAATGACAGATGTCCTTTTAAGAGAAGAGGCAGGAGAATCTTTGATGAGACAAAGAGAAGGTGATGAGAAGACCCACGTGAAGGCAGAGGCAGAGACTGAAGTGATGCGGCCACAAGCTAAGCAACTCCTGAACCCACCAGAAGCTGGGAAAGATAAGGAAAGATTCTACCCTAGAGGCTTTGGAAGGACCACAGCCCTACCCACTCTGACTTCTGGACCCCACAACTGTGAGAAAACAAACTTCTGTTGTTTTAAGCCACCAGGTTTGTGGTACTTTGTCATGGCAGCCTTCGGGAAGTAGTTCATGCAGCCCAAGCCCTTTGGCTGGGTAGTCAGAACCACATGTTCTAAGCTGCTGCTCCAGGTCCTAATCCTTACGTGGACGGGTTTGGCATGGTCTTTGCTGGGGTGAATGAATATGTCTAACGCTGAAGATGACGATCAGGAAGCCTACTTGGCAATGGATATCCGTGACACTTTCTTCCATTTCAGCTCCATCAGTATTAAAAGACATCTACTGATCTCCACATCCCCAGTAGCTACATTAAACTTTTGTGGTTTTTTATCTTTAAACTCATTTCTCCTATCTGCTCTTAGGGTAAGAGTGGCATCCTTTTATGCAAGGGCCTGGGTATATTTAACTGCCTTCACACACACTCCCATTTTCTCCACTTCTTATTCTTTCATCTTATCTTTGGATGATTTCGGAAGTTTCCTGTCCTGTCTCAGGCTCTTATGATCCCAGCACTGAATGCTGGGTGCTTGCCTGTGACTTGCTGCTTGATTTTGTTCTCTCTGAACCTCTCAATGCCTACCCAATACTGTGTTCAGTTTGTTCCTGCCTCTTTGGGCTTGACCCAGCATAACCTTCCTTATTCTCCATCTCCCTTTGCAGCACTCTCGGAGCCTCAAGATTGTGTATTAATAAACCCTGTGATAGAGAATAATGTGACAATTTTGATGTGGATTCTCATCCCATGTGATAAGAAAAACATAAAATATTGCGTGATGTTTTTATTGAAGTTTTATGCACTGTAATTTTTATGTTCTGTTTCTCCAATCCAATCACATATTTTCCATGTACAAAATTTAGTGTTTCCAATGCAATCCATGCCTGAAACTCCACACTATTAACAAAGCTATCATCCTTGCTACCACTTAACTAAGTCAAGAGGTGCCTTGTAATGCTAATGACTTCATATTCCTAATTCTTATTTGTTCAACTAGATTACAAAAAGCTGGGAGTTTTTGTAACTCCAGGCAGTTTTCACTCTAAAGCACATTGCCACCATGCTCTTAAAGGACTGTAGCTCACTCCAGCCACTTTAAGTGAAAACCTGGGAAAATACGGTTCTTAAATCTTACCAAGAGGGGCTTTTGCCCAGAGCTCTGTGCTTTAAAGTATCCAGTAAAGCACACACACACACACACACACACACACACACATACACACAGGCAAGCACACACACATCTATTAAAACAGGAATGGCTCTTTTACTTGTGATCTGATACTTCATGCAGACACAGGACAACGTTGACCATAAACATCCTTTTCTATTATCCACACTATGCTAACCCCAGGAAATTCTTCTCATATCTCCTGCCTTATGTCCTTGAAGAAGAGATGCCTGCATCTAAAATTCTTGAATGTTTGTGACTTATGCCAACTACTGACTTTAAACATGTGTACTGCTTCAGTATCCAGGAAGGACTTGAGCAAGAAAGTACTGAAGAGAAAAGACAAATTTCTTAGTTTACCCCATCTTCTCTTTTCAGATGGCTTGAATGAAATCAATCATTGCATAATAAGGAATGGCTTGGCACTCATGACAAGAGCTCATTTTGTTTTAATTCATGGTATCAGGGGTATGCAAGGGCAGTGAGGTATAGCACATTTAAATAGTTTGCTTTTTTATGTGTAACATTTAAATATTTAGCCATATAGTTTGTAGCCCTGCATTTGTTCTCCTGCTCTGAGCCCTGCAAAGGAGAAGGGTAGACCTGCAGGAAGGAGCTAATTACGTCTGATGCTCCTCAGCCTGCTCTCAGGATTTTGCTCAAGACAATTCTTGATGCATTTGGGAAGTATTGATGCATGATTTTCAGATGAATCAAAGCTAAATATCAGAGGCTGAATCTTTTTGCAGAAATGACAAAGTGATCAGTTTTGAGACTCACGTTGAGGGGACCTAAACTTGCTTACCAGGGGAACCTCAGACAGAAAACAGTTTAACTCGACTCTAAGTAGTATTAGTGGAGCACAAGAAGAGACAGGAAAATGGTGCCTCTGCAGGCAGAGACAGGAAAGGGCAGCAAGAAGAGTGTTTTTGCAAATGAACAGTCTTAAAGATAGGCCTGATTCCCAAAGGTGTCATTTTTCTCTCCTGCAACTAAGAATGCAAACAAAGTTCCTTCCACAAAAGACAGAAGCAGGGACGGTGAGAAGCAATCACAGGAGGAGAAAAGTATGGGGGAAATGAGGAACCGTCTGCAAATTACACATGTGGATTTTCACCAGCCACACAGAAATGCACAAAATACATGAGGGCTGAACTTTGACCACGGGCAGCTCTGGAGTCAGAGAAGTGAAACACCATCCCATCAGTTAAGACACTAGAAGGAAAGACCAGCCAGAATGGGCACAGAGCATCAGGATCCTGGAAAAAAGTAATTGGTGGTTGTATACATTTGTCAGATCATAATTACTGTAGGTATTTATAAATGGTTCAATTTATTATGAAGGTATGATTGTTTGCAATTAACCCTGCTCTCTTTATGAAATACTAAACTAACAACTTCCTCAGGCATTATCAAGAAAGAGGTCATGCCAACAAGAAATTTTTTTTTTTTTTTTTTTTTTTTTTTTTTTTTTTTTGAGATGGAGTCTCGCTCTGTCACCCAGGCACCCAGGCTGGAGTGCAGTGGCACAATCTCGGCTCACTGCAAGCTCTGCCTCCCGGGGTCACGCCATTCTCCTGCCTCAGCCTCTCCGAGTAGCTGGGACTACAGGCACCCGCCACCACACCCGGCTAATTTTTTGTATTTTTAGTAGAGACGGGGTTTCACTGTGGTCTCTATCTCCTGACCTCGTGATCCACCTGCCTCGACCTCCCAAAGTGCTGGGATTACAAGCGTGAGCCACCGTGCCCAGCCCAAGAAATTTAATAAAAGTTCCTGTTTCCAGATAGGGTAATCCACAAAAATATACTTCTTACTGCATGAGAGAAGGAAAACAAATGAAATGAGAGTAAAGAAAATGCATAATGCAAATGCTATGCCCTAAGATAACTTAATATATTATGTTATACAATCACCATAACACCAAGAAAGAAAACTGGTATGATCTCTGAACTACAAATGAGTAATTTAAGACACGTAGTGTGTAATTAATATGCCCAAGATCATATAGCTAGTAAGTGGCCCTACTGGGATTCAAATTCAGGACATCTCATTCTAAAACCCTGATTCGTAGCACTTAGCACTCAATTCCTGGCCCGAATCACATATACTATGAGTCAACACATATAGTTGACTTGAAACTGTCCACAGATGAAATGATTAGCTAGCACATTAATTTCCTATTGCTGCTCTAGTAAATTATTACAAACTAAGTGGCTTAAACCAACATACATTTAGGTATTATCTCATATTTCTGCATGTCAGAAGTCCAAAATGGGTCATTAGGGCCATACATCTTTTGGAAGCTCTAAAGGATTATCCATTTCCTTGCCTTTTCCAGCCTCTGGAAGCTACTCATTTCCTTGGCTCATGGAAAAAAAGTAACTGGCTCCATCCATCTTCAAAGCCCATCACTCCAACCTCTGCTTCTGTTATCACATCTTTTTACTGACTTTGTTTCTCCTTCCTCCCTCTTATAAAGATTCTTATGATTACTTTGAGCCTACCTAGATAATCCAGGATAATTTATCTGTTTCAAGATCCTTAATTACATCTGCAAAGTCCCTTTCACTATGTAAAGTAATGTATTCACAGGCTCCTGGGAGTAAAACATGGATAGCTTTAGAGGGCCATTGTTCAGCTTACCAATAGTTCTTTGTTGATTGATAGTGGCAGGTACATTGCGGATGTTTTGCTTTTATTGAGTGCTGGCAGAGTTCAGATTCTCCCATAAACAATGAAGGGTCAGAGTCTTTTCCTGGCCCTCTGCCCATCTGTATTAGACAGAACCTGCACTCCTATAATTGCAAAACAAAAGGCTCAGGGACATAATGGGAAACTTAGTGTGGTTATCTCCTGCTTCTAGATGGCCAGGGGCTTAGCTTAGCAGAATCTATACAGCCAAGCGTCCATGTGGGCTTGTTGGAATGGGATGAGTCTGGAGAAGGCACTTGATCAAAGAAATGAGGATCTCTACTGTGGGAGAAGGACAGAAATGGTTTGTTTTGCATCAGAATTTACAAGCAAAATTTCATGGGCTGCAAAAGAAAAAAAAGGGGTTAAACTGACACCAAATACTTTTTTTTTCTTTTTCCCTCAGAAACGCATCACTTATTAGCTCTATAAATAGCTTAACCATGCTGGACTCCCATTTCTTTTAAAAATTGAAAGGATAATACCTTAGTAAAGATCACCAGGAAGATGGAACAAAATACCATTTGCAATGAGAGTTCACCCCAATTCCTGGCATGTAGCTCAAAATTATGGTCACTTTACTGTGGTTCAATGTTGCATCCAGGTGGCTTCACAGACTGGTTGCATAACCTCTGGCTCTGTTTCTAAGAGCCTTATTTTCCCTCACTAAATGACAGAATAATAAATATTCACCTAATAGGTTTAGCAAAATAAGATATTTTATCAGAGGTCACAATTCAAATGATGTAACCCATTTGCTATCAGCTTGAAACGTGGGGTTGATGTGACACATAAAAAATACCCTCTACTGGGTGCCGTGGCTCATGCCTGTAATCCCAGCACTTTGGGAGGCCGAGGAGGGTGGATCATGAGGTCAGGAGTTCAAGACCAGCTTGGCCAACATGGTGAAACTCCATCTCTAAGAAAAATACAAAAATTAGCCAGGCCCCGTGGTGTGCGCCTGTAGTCCCAGCTACTCGGGAGGCTGAGGCAGGAGAATTGTTTGAACTTGGGAGCCAGAGGTTGCAGTGAGCAGAGATCATGCCACTGCATTCCAGCCTGAGTGACAGAGCTCGACTCTGTAAAAAAAAAAACAAAAACAAACAAACAAAAAAACAAAACCACTCTATAAATTTGAAACATTTTAGTATTAACGAAAGAATGTATACTAGTAAGTGATTGAGTGCTGACCAAGCCGGTGATGCCTGTCTCTGTTCTGCACTTGTTCTCAGGAGCCCCTTGTTCTATAACATCTTTTCTTTTCTCCATCTATTTAAACCATAGTATCTTTATAATATACCTCCAAGCCTCTCCTGCCCCTATCTTATCTTCTGTGTCTTGTCCTCAATGCACTCAATTTTAGCTCAGTTCACTATAACTTGTGCTTTTCTGTAAATAAGTCATCAATTGTATTATGCAAACCGAAGGCACTACACTGACTACCTTGTCATTGGAGCTCTCCAAAACCGAGGCACTCACTCCACCATGGGCTCCAGGTTTTCTTTCTGGAAGTGGATGCTGGCCTTCCTGCAGGGTTCTTAGATTGGGTTTGCCCAGAAGGAGACTCAGCAACAGGGATACAGGTGCAAGTAGCAAATATAAGTAGGGGAACAAAAAAGTGAAATGGAAAGAAAATGGGCAATAAAGGGTTTGTTACTGTGGCTACTGGAGAATTCCAGAACAATGTAGAAGAAGTGCCTCAGAGTTAGCCTGCCTAAGGGGCTAGAGAGCTACGTCATTTCTACACAAACTCTTGTAGTCTTTGTGTCTTTGCTTGAGGACTCCCGAAGGAGTGGGCAGAGGTGCTCCAGTATCTATCTCTAGTTGGTTGCATCATGGACATAGTGAAACAAAACTTTTGAGAAAAGAAATCTGGGATTGGTATTTGGAAATCCCCTAGGGACAGGGTATGTGGGAGCGGCACGGACCACAGGAATCGAAAGCATAAAACTAGAATAAAATCTAGACTCAAAACCCTACTTTTGCTAGACACCATCTAAAATCACATTACTCACCTTCCTTTCTCTAAACCACTTTCCCTTTCGAAAAATGAAGATTATAGTATCTACCCGCAGGGGGCAGTGGCTCATGCCTATAATCCCAGCACTTTGGGAGGCCAAGGTGGGCAGATCTCTTGAACCCAGAAGTTTGAGAACCGCCTGGGCAACATGGCGAAACCACGTCTTTACAAAAAAATGCAAAAATTAGCTGGGCGTGATGTCCTGCACCTGTGGTCCTGGCTACTTGGGAGGCTGAGGTAGGAGGACTGCTTGGGCTTGGGAGGCTGAGGCTGCATTGAGCCATGATGGTGTCATTGCAGTCCAGCCTGGGTGACAGAGTGGGACCCTGTACCCCCCACAAAAAATCTACCTTTTGGAATTGCTCTAAAAATTAAATAAATGAATTAAGTATAGTGCCTAGGTCATTTAAATGGTAACAGTTACTATTATTATTAAACCAGTATTAGCATAACACAATAGTCTGCACAGGTATCTAATAAATATGTACTGAGTCTAAATTTATATATAATGAAATTCTATTTTAAAAACTCCAAAAGGCATTTAACTTGAATTTTTCCTATTTGTATTTTTCCATCATATTATCCAGAATGTCAGAAAATTACAGATGTTATGGAAAATAATTCTTCAAATATCAGGGACGTGTTTTAATATATGTTAACAGAATGACCTTGCTTTTCAGCACTCCACAGAAAATAAGCTAATTAGAAGGAAGGAAAGAACATGAAAAGAAAAATATTCTTCAAACAGGACATGAAAAGAGAGCTATTCTTCAAATATTTATAGGGTTTCGGCCCCAGACTTTTCCATGTTTTCATCTTCATTCAATAGCCTCGGGAAGATGGGGGAGGGCGCATTTTGTCATGTGGTGAGATGAGGAGCACCTTCAGAGAGTGACAAGGTTGAGTGGACATTGCATCCTGCCTGGAGGGACCAGTAGGTGCTCCCTGTCTCCTCTCTCCAGGTATCAGATGGTGAATGGGAAGAAATGGAAAGTAAAAAAGATTCTGAATTTGAGAGATTTGGAAGATACACAGATTTTTTTCAAATGCAGAGGAGACTCTTGGGTGTCCCAATAGTTCCAGTTCCTTAGGTTATGAGCCACAGAACTTGCATGTCCAGGTAAGTGCTGGAAGGAGTCAGGATGAGTTTTCAACTGGAGATTTCACCATGGGGACAGAGGGCTTCTCCCTGAAAAGATGGTGTCATTAATGTGACTCAGCTCCAAGGTCTGTGTTCTCTCATGACATTCCCAGGGGACATGGCCTGAGAAACCACGATGGGGACATCTGTCTCTGCCCTGGGTCACTCAGCAGTGGGAAGGGACAGAGTCAGATGGCACAGGTGTGGCCACTGTGAGGGAGACGTAGTGCTGATGGGTGATCTATGATCTTTTGTCAGTTCTTACTCTTCTTATAAGGTACCTGGGAGAGCTCAAGGAGGGCTGGGCTGAAGGTTTCTTTCATTTGAGAAGTGTCTTTGACTCTGGGAAATTAAAATGTGAAGGGTAAGGCCCGAGAGAGGCAGTACAGAGCTGGTGGCTTTGAGGAAATCAGAAAAAGGGAAAGAATATCAAATTTGTTTCCTAAGCTATCCAAACAAATACACCTAGGATTATGAAGTTGAAATTCAGAAAAAAAAAAAAAAAGCAAAGGAAGAGAGAGCTAAAATAAATAATGAAAATAAATTTGAAACACACAAAAAATTTTCACTTACGTTGTGTCATTCAATCCTAATAGTACTCTGATGAGAAGGGATCAATAGCTTCATTTTATAAAATAGAGGAAAGTGATGCTGTAATCAGATTTTTTTTATACCAACTCAGATCCCCTACCCAAGGCACTGGCCATGTGCCATGCTTTCTGGTTGAAGTACCATTCCCACAGCCGTTTCTTATTTTATTCATTTCTGCTTATTTTTTTTCCTTCTATTTTGGGCTAATTTGACAATCTTCTTTTAATATCTTAAAAAACATACCCATTACCATGTATTTTTAATCTTTAAAAAGATAACATATACATTCTAACCACAGTGTAGCCCCATCCCATGAGATAAATTTTATTTATATATTTTTTTATTTTTAAATTTTTTTGAGATGGGGTCTTGCTCTGTCACCCAGGTTGGAGTGCGATGGCACAGTCATAGCTCAGTGCAGCCTCAAACTCCTAGGCTCAAGAACTTCTCTTGCCTCAACCTCCTGACTGTCTCAGAGTGCAGGCACATCTCACCATGCCGGGCTGATTTCTTAGCTTTTCTGTAGACAGGGTTTCACTATGTGACCCAGGCTGACACTGAACTCGTGGCCTGAAACAGCCTTCCCACATTGGCAAACTCCCAAAGTGCTGTGATTATAGGCGGAAGCCACTGTGCTTGGCCATTTTCTTTTTTAAATTCTTTTAATTGAGTTACAATTTACATACCAAAAAGTACACAGATCTTTATCGCAAAGTTCAATAAGTTGTGGCAAATGTATTCAGTAAACTCACATCAGCATTACATTCCACCACCCCAGATATGTTCCTTATTCTTCCTCCAGTCACCCCCCAGAAAACACTATTCTGATTTCTATCAATTCATATAAATACACACACAAGACTACATTGTTTAGTCTTTTGGGGATGGCTTTTTTGGTTCAATATAATATATATATTTTTAATATCCATCCATGCTATTACATGGATTGACTGTTTCATTTTTATGGTTGAGTAACATTTCAGTATTAGAATATACTGTCTTTTAACATTGTCTTTCTTATAATTTATTCCCCTAATAATGGGCATTTGACTTTTTTTCAGTTTGAAGTTATTGATAATAAAGTTACTATGAATATTTGTATATGGGACTTTTAGTGGACATATGTTGTCATTATCTTGGGTAAATATCTAGAAGTGAAATTGCTGGATCACAGGGTATGTGCATATTTAACTTTATAAAATGTTGCTTTTTTTTCCAAAAGTGGTTATATTTAACATTCTCAACAGAAATACAAGAGTTCTAGTTCTTCATAATCTCACCAATATTCAGTATTGTCCTTCATTTTACAATTTTAGCCATTTTTGTGCATGTGAAATAGTATCTCACTTTAGTTTTAACTTGTATCCCTTTATGACAAATGATGTTGAGCACATTTTCATAGTCTTACTTGGACTTTTATACTTCTCTTGACCATATTTATTAAAGTTGGGCTGTTTATATATTATTGAGCTGTATGAGTCCTTTGTATAATCTAGATACAAGGTTTTCTTTCCCAGATGGGTGTGTTACAAACATTTTCTCCATTTTGTGACTTGCCTTTTTACTTCCTTAATGGTGTCTTTTATTTTAATTAAGTCCAACTTATAATTTTTAAATTATGATGAGTATTTTTTGTGTCATGAGAAGTTTTTCCAACCTCCCAAATTTGTAAGCACATTTTCCTATGTTTTCTTACAGAAACTTTAGAATATAGTTTTACATATTAGACAGATGTGTATATACCTTTTTTGAATTAAATGTCATGATTACAATGAGATATGAGTTGGAGTCCATTTACTTTTGCATACAGCTAGCTAGTTTTTCTATCACTATTTGTTCAAAATTTTATTTTTCCCATTAATTTGCCATCATGTCTTTGCTGGAAATTAGTTTAACATCTACTAGAAACATTTCATGAACATACACATTATGCCAGGAGTTTATGTAGGCAATCATTTTTTACCCAAGAAGTAAGGACTGAGCTAGAGATGTCTAGGAGATTGAATTTTGTCCTTACAAAAACAATACATTTCACATAAAAAGTCTGGTTAACTTCTACCTAATTTTCACTGCAATTAAAACTCAAGAAGAAGGCCAGGGGCAGTGGCTCACATCTGTAATCCCAAAAGTTTGAGAGGCCAAGGTAGGCGGGTTACCTGAGATCTAGAGATCAACACTAGCCTGGCCAACATGGGAAACCTTATCTCTACTAAGAATACAAAAATTAGCTGAGTGTGGTGGCACACACCTGTAATCCCAGCTACTCAGGAGGCTGAGGCATGAGAATAACTTGAACCTGGGAGGTGGAGGTTACAGTGAGCTGAGATTGTACCACTGCACTCCAGTCTGGGCAACAGAGTGAGACTCTGACTCAAAAAAAAAAACTCAGGAAGAAAAAAAGAAAATCCTAAATGCATCTAGTAAACAAACAAATGCATTTCAAAGCATTAAGAATCAGAAAAATATTAGGCTCATGATCGGAACATTGGTAGCCAGAGGACACTGTAAAAATGCCTTTGACATTCTGAAAGGAAAATATTTGAAACCTAGAGTTCTATACCAACTCAAATATTAGATAAATGTGAAGGTAAGCTAAGGATATTTCATGCAATCAAGACATTAAAAAATGTTATATTTCTTGCCTTTTCTCATAAAAAATGACTGAAGGATGTACCCAGCAAAACAAGAAACTTTTTAGGGAAGTGTCCTTAATTTAAGAACCTGGAGTAGGCTGAGTTTAAAAGAAAACACATCCATGGACTATCAGTGTTTCTCAAGGGTCCTGTGGATCTCAATTCCCTTCTGTGTACTATGAGGATAATTAAACTATATTTTGTAGTTTTGTAAGAATGAACTCAAAACATTTCCTTACTAAGATATAAGCAGCAAGAGCTTTGTTAAACTATTTCTCAGCGATTACCTGAATTAAAATCATGTGTTTATTTTAAAAATATAGATTCCTGGGTCCCACCATAGTCTATAAATTTTTATCACTGGACTTTAAGCTCAAGAGCTTGCATATTTGATAAAGCCTCAATTATCATTCCCACCATACCTTGCCAAGCATGTACTGAGATATCAGGTACATTTGGTTTCAATCCTTGTCTTGCATATAGTATGAGTAACCTGGGAAATTTCCTTAAACTTGCTTGGCATCTGTTTTCAAACTTTTTGAGTACATGATGATGAGGGTGATTTCTCCGGCATACAAAATCTTTAGCACTGGGCTTGCCATTTGGTGGACATTCAATAAATGTGAGTTCCCTTCCCCTCCATGAATCAACTTTGTCTCTGGTATAATATTGCCTTGGCACTGATTTACCAAATCAGACAGTTAAAATAAAAAACTCCAGACATTGAGTTGGATCCAATGTCAATTGTACAAACTATTACCAACAGCTGGTTATTGAGCAACTGGTATGTGCCTTGCATTCCGTTGGATGCTGTGAGGAAAATTAGCATTTTAGAAACAGAATTTTATGCCATAAGAGGACATCTTGACAGATAGCATCAGTGCAAAGACATTTCAGAAAAGGAGAAGGTAAAAGATGGGAGATGCCTTGGAGAATTTCTGCTTGAACATCCCCATTGCATAGAGTAAGAGACTGAGAATCTGGGAAGCTGAGATTTCTCCAAAAAAAATAGACAATAAAGAATAAATATAAGCAGACTTGGATGGAATGATTCATAGAACAGTTTTCTTTTAAATGCAACAGTAATTTTTTAAAATTATAATCTGAAACATTTATATGAACCAAATGCGATATGGAAGATCAGTATATAAAATATGTAAGACAGGCTTCTCTGCTTGAGGCAGAATTCAGATGTCCAGAGTTATATCCACTTGGATCCTTGAGGGAACATGTCAAAAACTGGGCTCTTTAAATACCATCAATATAACTCATCAATAAGACAAAGGCGAGCTTATTGCTTACTGATATAAAGGAGTACGCCATCTTTGCAGAGTTTTGGCTGTGTCTAAGAGTGGGGTCTGTAAGGTCAGAATTAATTGAGATGTGGAAGTTTGGTAATGTGGTGACTTGATAAATATTGGGTAAGAATCACGATAAAGATAATTAGTGGAAATAGTAAGGACAGGATTTTGAGGTGAAGGACTCAAAGGATGGTAGGGTACAAACTCTCTGTTGCTGCTTTCGATTAAAGACTCAGTGGGTCTTTAGGAAGTTCGTGTAATGAACCATCCATTCATCTACTTGGCCAGGACAACCTCAAAAATAAAGCACGTAATGAAGTAATGAATGTAATGAAGATGGTGTAATGAAGACGGTGGAACAGCACAGCCAAGTTAATGCAGGCAATAAAGTGTAGTTTCTGTTCCCAGTGTTTAG